>NC_051245.2:47581030-48831030 GCF_015237465.2 Chelonia mydas
TCATTCCCATATATAAAATATTCCGCCCTTGTAAACTATTCCGTTTTCCCTCTCTCAAGACACCATTGGCAGTAGTCAGCTCCTGCTATGACATGACTAGTTCAGAGCCTGAGTGTCAACTTACCAGTAGAGAGCTGCAGAGAACCCCCAGAATAATAAAATACCACTGGTTGTGGTCCATGAACGCCAGGAGTCTTCTTTCCCCAGGTAACATTACTTTCTCATTTCTTGTGCAGCTGTTCTGACGTAGTCCAATATACAGAACACACAACGACGTCTGACCCTCTTTTTAAACATCGATTAACCTTAAAAAGTCCCTTTCTGTAAGTTAAAGAAAAATAAACTTGACTGCATCCTCAGAGGGTGGTTTGCCAAGCGATGCCCTAAACTCCTCTATAAACGGATTATCAACCAGACTGAAGAAGACTGTGGAAATCTTTATTGCTTTCCGAGAAATATAAATTGAAAATGATTGTTTTCCCCTTATATAACCTACCAGACATACAATATGGCTGCAAATTTTATACTGGAACTAACTCTGTGCATATTATTTATAGAGGGGGAGGTTTGTTTTAGGGGTTTTGCTTATAACATCTAGTCAATTTTTTCTTTTTACTAAAAATGTACAGTTTGAAATAGAGATGTGACAAATTATCTAGGAAGAGTTGTTCCCATTTTTAAACCAATTTGCTGCATTCAATTTTTTGGTCTGTTTTCAGTGACTATGCTCACTAAAAAAATTCACTGTCAGGAATATTTGTCAAATTTCAAATAAATATAGATTCATAGATTCATAGATATTTAGGTCAGAAGGGACCATTATGATCATCTAGTCTGACCTCCTGCACAACGCAGGCCAGAGAATTTTGAAGACTATGCACCAGAAAGTGACTATCTGGTTTCTGACCATGAATACTCACACCAGAAAGCTGATTCGAAGAGTTACACATATCTAATCAAAGCTCAGATAGAAATAAGGCTACCTAACAGATTAAATTTTGAATAGTGAATATTCACAATCATTTGCTTGCATGCAATCTACAGGTCACAAATTATTCACAGAAGTTATTCAGCAAATCAGTTCAAACAGTGAATAAATCCTAAAAGATAGTGATCTGTGCAAAGATAGGAAAAAAATGTGACTTTTTGGAATTGATCATGAATTATTTGTAGCGAGCAGCAACAACCACCCTGGGAATGTCTACACTACAGTGTTTCACAAGGTAGGAACGGGAATGCCAACATCACTGTTAGTGAATTTTGCAAAGTAAATAGCAAAATATTTCTTCCCATATCAGCTGAGGGAGTGACAGACTATTTTGCAGGGAAATTAACATCCATCATCTTTAGGAACATCACCTTTTGCAGTCATGCACTGAACATCACAAACCTCAGTGCTTCTAATTTGAGTTGGCATCAGCTGAAGGAGAGTGGAAGCTTTTCAAGGACATTGGCAATATTTCTTTCTTGTTACAGTTAGTGGTGTGAGATCTGCAACTTCCATCTGCACAATGCAGTGAGACCAGAGGGCACCTCAGGTACATGACTTGGAAGGGAAGCAGATTTCCTACACATTTCAGTTCGCTGACACAGAGGTGGAGGGGGAAAGCTTTCATAAACGGTTCAGTATAGAGAAACAAAAGTCTGTAAATTCTGAGTGAGAACAGAGTTTTTATTGGCAGGGGCAATATTAGGCATAGGCGGTTGCTGAGGGCACCACATCTAAGGAAGTATACTAGTATTGGGAGTGACATGGTCACTCACTAAGATCACTGCTAAATCATTCTTCTCTCTCCCTGTAGAGGAGTCAGCTCACATTTGCCTGTGCACACAATTGAGCAAAAACTGGGACTGGAGGAAATGATGTAGCCAGGGAACAGGGTGGGTTGCTACGATGGATAGGATGAAGGGAGGCAGGCAGCTGTTGAGGGGATGCCACATCCTATCTTGTTTAGGCTTAGAATCCACATAGGACAGTAAGTAGATGACTTCAAAACCAACAGCTTCAAATCATGAGATGACCCACTAAGAGCAAACATGAGCCATTATCAGCAGTGCAATCCTGTGAAAGCTGTGAATGTCTTGAGCAAAGCTGTGAATAAGGCTACAATTTTGTCACGGATATTTTTAGTGAAAGTCATGGACAGGTCACGGGCAATGAACAAAAATTCATGGAAGCCCATGACCTGTCCCTGACTTTCACAAAAAATATCCCTGACAAAAGGGGTAGGCGGGTTCAACACCCATTGCTGCTGGGGCTCCCGGTCCCCCACCACTGTGGTGTAAGCCGGACTGAATTATAAAGGGTCAGTATCAGACCTGCTAATATCAGGCCATTGTTTAAAAAGGAACACTTTAAATATAACTAATTTTCCCATTCTCTCCAGTGCTTTGTAATGTGTGCTGCACACTAGCTGGTTGTTTATTTGCACTCCAGAGGTGACTACATTAGTGTTGCTGGATGGATGTTGATACCAGTCAGCTCTGTGTTCTTGGGGAACCAGGGTGCAGTATCCAGCCTGTCTGACTCATGAAAGAAACCCCCTGGCCTCTGCTTGAACCAAAACCGATCAGAGAAAAGACTTGCAGAGAGCAGTGAAGGGCGGTGGGAGACACACCTAGACCACTCCTCACAAGGGTGATAGGATTAAGGCAACTCGCCTAGCCTCATCTGCTTCAAAGAAGGGATAGGGAGGCATCTCCATTAGCATACAGAATGGAGAACAGAGCTTCCAAGGCAAGAACCACACTGAACTCTGGGACCAGAAAAGCAGGGAAGCACTGCATTCTGGAGGATCTCTGCTCCAGATGTTAATGAACCTACACCTGCACACACCCAGCTCAGCAGTTATCAGACCAATTCTAGTAATAAATCCTTGACTGATATCCAAAATACTGAAGTAGCCTAATTGCATTGTGAGCTCCCTGGAAGGAACACCACCCATAGCCAAGAGTGATCAGCCAAGAGTGATCAGTTATCTAGTCTAAAGAAAACCCTGGAGTCATCAGTTTACCCATAAACAAATCTAGTGTTCTCCCTTGAACCATTGTGGTTTCTCTACAAAACCTGCTACCTATGTTCAAGTAAGTGTTCTGTTGCCTGGATCCAACTCTGCATCAGTTCCACAGGGATTTCATCTTCTCCTGACTGATTGTGCTGGGGGCTCTGCCTGTCTCCAGCACTCAGGAACCTGAGCTACCATCACCTGGGAACCCTGACCAGTTCAAGTTTCAGAGAATGGGTGAGACACCAGGTCTCTCTCTCTCTGTGTTTTCTTTTCTACCTCAGGTATAACTTTCTAACCCTGACTTGTCTGATCAGGTATAGTTTTATATATATGACTTTTGTAACCTTTAATAATGTAACTGTTTTGTTTGTTCAGGCTCTCCTTGTGTGGTTATCACTATTATTCAATAAATAACTTTTATGGTTAAGCTGGTTGCTTCTCTCTCTCTCTCTCTCTCTCTCTCTCTCTCTGAAGTTTACTCTTTTGTGTTTTTAGATTCCCCATTTACTCTGCAGCAATGCTTCTTTTACCTAAGCTAAAGATCTCTGCAGCGCCCAAAAATACTGTGGGGTTTGCTCATCAAGTGGGTGACTACCAGAACAATTGTGACGTGAAAGCGGGGATAGGGACGTGCTGAACCTGTGACATACGAGGGTGGCAGCTTGGAAGTGCTGCTCGACCCAGTCCACTGAGTCCAGGGGCATATAAGGGTGGCAGCCTGAAAGTGCTGTTTGACTCAGCCTGCTCAGGCTCACTCTATTCCAGTGCGGTACCTGTGGCATACAAGGATTCCAGCTTGAAAGTGCTGCTTGGCCCAGCCTATTGAGCCCAGGGGCATATAAGGGGTCAGCTTGAAAGAGCTGATTGACCCAGTCTGCTCAGACTTGCTCTGCTAATGTGTGTGCGTGTGTGTGTTCATCTGGTTCTGGGACTGGAGGAACCTAGTCCTGGGGAACCTAGGTCCTGCAGGATAGCGCCATTGGGAGGGGACTTGCAGAAGGGAGTAGTAGAGCTCCATATGAAAAAAAAGTGACACAAGCAGTACACTAATAAAATTACAGAACAGCACCACCCCAGAAGAGTAACCCTAATTAATGAGCATACCCCAAAGTAATGGGCAAATCTGGTAACAATGGATGGATAGATAGATAGATAGATATAGATATAGCTTGTATGGTGATTTGGGAACCTTCAGAATGAAAAATGCAATAGACATGTAGATTATCATTAATAGCAGTAAATAGTTCTATTTCCTACATTTGTCAGTGCTGGATGTACACTGCTTGCTTACATTGGTCTGATAAGGGGTCATGTTGAGATATTCCAGTAGCAGCTACAGAGCACCACCCACTGTATACCAGATTGTCACTATCTAGCCAGTGTACTACATAACCCAGATGTCTTGTATTGTTGGGACGGAGATGAGCCTTTATAGGCAAGTGGAGAAAAGCAGTGAGCATGTAATTAGGAGGTGCCATGAAGCAAGTCCAGTCTCCATGGCATTCCATAGACTGATTACGGTTCCCAAACTGGGACTACAGTCAACTTAAAACCAGTCCTTGTTATTGTGCAGGTGTGTGCAAGTTCATGGACCACATGGTTTGCTACTGCAATGGGTCTTATTCTTTATTCAGGCCATGATCCTGTAACTGAATATCAGTTAATAACTTTTCATAATAATTCCGCTTGTATCAACTTCTAGGTACAGAGGGCAGCCAGGCACAAAGCTCCTTCTTTGTCATACTTCAGCTGTGCCTCTGGAACACCTGCAGAGAAAAGGGTCTCTGTAACAGACCTCACGGTAATAACCGCATCCTGGGTCCACTTATTGACATCTGCAGTTTCAAAAAGTGAAGAGGCCAGGTGGATCCAATTTTTTTCCCCCCCAGAGGACTGTGTCTGCCATTTTAAAGACAAGCTAGCAAGGAGCTGAAAAGCCTTTCAAAAGCTTTTGTCAAAAGCCTTTCGTGTGAGAACTGAGCACAGAATCTGCAAAATTAGGTCTATGTGACAGGAGAACAACCAATCCTATTTAGTGTTCCTTGCCCATCAGCCTACACTGCAAACAGTGTACACCTGGAGGCATGAGCAGATGCTGAGAGCGTAAAGGACACTAAAGGGTAAGTGACAGGTTACACTTGTGTCTGTAGCAGGAAAAATGTGTGTGGGATGAGGTTTGGATGGGGAGAGGTAGGTTATTATGGTGGGATACTGTGAGTAGGATGTTTCTGAAATGATTTCCGTGAGATTATTCATACAGAATTATCCTATTGTTCAATAGAGCTAAACCCAGAGGATGATGCTGACTGGAAAACCAACTGTCCCATGAGGCCAGGGGCTGGAGGTTGCTCTGGGCAATGGAGAATGTTAAACTGAAATGTGAGCTGGGGACTGTGGTTGGGATTACCTCATGATGACATTTGAAGTAGGGAATTTCCAGGCATTTTTCTCATTCGCTCTGTGTTTGTGCTAGAGTTGAGGGAAGTAATTGGGAGGATCCTCAGCATCTATGGGATCTGTGTGGATCTGACAACTATATAAAATGAGAGAGGCCACAGATTAGCCCGTATGTGTGGCAGACAGTCTGGGTTTGATGGGTCCAAACTTCTGTGGAGAAGGGCTCTGTCAGGCATCGGAATGGTCTACAAAGACAAATATCATTTTCAAGTTCAGACCTCGTCATCTCTCTCACCTCAGTTATTGCTACCTCCTCCTCTCTGACCTCCCTGTTATCCAGATTTCCCTTTCTTCCAAGCCATACAAACCCAACTGCCAAGGTGACCTCCCTTGCCTGTTAGTCTAACCATCTCCCCTTCATTACTCTGTTCCACCCCACTTATCTGCTCTTATCTCATATCAGGTAGCATCCTGCCCTTCTCTGCTCTGTCGATGAGGCCAACCTTGGCCGCCCATTTGTTCATCGCTCTCACAAACGTGTCTTCACTTCCTTCCACACCACCCCCTGTGCTTGGAATAACCTCACTCAACTGACCAGTAAGAGCACTACCCATGTGTCCTTCATGTCCATCCTCAGGCAATTGTGCAGATACTTAACCCATGTGAATGTGAGATCTTGTTTCTGTTACCCTTCTTCTCCCTGCACACCCTTTGAGTTCCCCTCAATTGTTGCATTTTGTCTTTCATTATACCTTTAAATTCATTGGAGTAGGTTATTATGGTGAGATTTGTATGTCAGACATTTGTGGAATGATTCCCAGTCAGATTGTCTGTTGTGCTTCCTATATGTTTGTAGAGTGGGGCCCCAGTCCTGACTATGACCTTTGGGAGCTACCGTAATAAAAATAAATAACCTCAGTTGTAGCAAATCAGGGAATTCTACACATGATTCCATTTCATCTCACAAGATACATATTAAAGTTCAGTTATTCCCCACCTCTCTGCAAACAAAAGCCTAGAAGAGGTAACATTATAATGCCACCCACCCTGATTAGTGGCTGGGAGACTTGATTGGATCTGCAGGGTGCCAGACAGCTTTAGACTGAAAGGCGGAGTGTACGCAAGGGTGGGCCCCCTAGCTCTCTGCTGCCCATAAGCCAGCAAGAGAGAGATATGGGAACTGACTAGCTCCTTGTTACTCACAATAGGTAATTTAAACCCTTGATGGGGGTTTCCAAGCCTCTTGCCCCGCTTTAGCTGAACCCACCCTCCAGCCCTGTAGTTATGTGTGTTTAGGATGCTGTGGGTCTGACTGATCCTCTATTTCACGGTCCAAAGGTATTTTTTCCACATCAGAGCCAAGTTGGCTGAGGCCTGGTTGATTTTTTTGCCCTCCTTGTAGGATCATGGAGACAGAGTAAGTTAAATAGGAAAAGGACTTAGAAATGTAATATTAGAATATATGAACATTTAGGTTGTTGCAACTTGCAGCTGGTGTCCAGTGCAGATAAGAAGCCAAAAGGGCCAGTCCCCAGAAACAAGACACCTGGGATTTTGTGGGTGCTCCACTGGCCTTTGAGAAAAGGGGAGACTTGAAGACTCTGCAAATTGAGGAATCTCTTTAGTACCTTCTGTCCCCGTCACAGGACAGGAAGGCGAGAGGATTCAGCAGAGCAATCTGAATCCTAGGGATAGACAGTGGAGCATCACCCTTGAGTTATCAACTGTGACAGGTTGTACCAGACCCTGAGACCCCCTGCTGGAGTCCTCATGGTCCTACCATACCCTATCCCAGAAAGAAGCAGTGGAGGTGAGTCCTCCAAGTGGTCTAGAGAGGCTGCATGGAAAACAGTCAGGGAGAGGCTACAGGGAAGCAGCCAGTCCAGGCCCAGCAGGCCCATATAAAAGGAGCTGCAGTAATTGAGCAGAGTCAGTTGCTACTGGGAGTCAGAGGAGTGAGGATGGTGTTCCTAACTGGCTAAAGGAACTATAACACCTTGGACAGAGCAGTTGCTGGCAGATACAGGGGGAGGAAGAGGGAGCTCTTGGCAGTTGAAAGGGACACAGTGGCATATGGCTGCTATTCATAGGGTCTCTGGGTTGGGACCCTGAGTAGTGGGCAAGCCCGGGTCTCTCCACTGACTAGAGGTGGAGTGGCCAAAGCCCTGAGCAGAGGAGTTGAATTCCAGAGTACCCTGAAGAAGGTCAGAGATATTGGACTTTAATACACCCCTAAAAGGAGACCTGTATTGTTTAGTGGCCAAGCTGGAGAGTTGGGACCAGAAAGGCCCAGAGAAGGCAAAGACATTCCCTCCAGGGAGGGAGCCACAAGGGGCATGGCCCCCTACCAGGGAAGGATTGTTTAAAGACTCAGTGATTAAAGACTGGGGGAGGGCTGCATGAAGAAACATTCCAACCAAGGGGTACTGGGATAGGTCCCTGTTGGACTGTTTACACTGGAAGGGGATTGTTTTGTGTTGTGTTACACATATGGACTGTGTATGACTTGGGTGGAGGGTTGAGTCACGGAAGACCTACCACAGTTACAGAGCTTGCAGGCACACACACTCAGCCAACAGGGCACCTGTGAGAGGTGAGTGTCACCCCATTACATTGACTATATGATGGGAGCTCTGTAATCCCCATGCTTAAAATCCATCCCTGTGTCCTCACACACTTGTGTGCACTGATCAATTCTAAAATTCCAGTTTTGGAAAGTTTCTGAAGACTGATAGCTGTGTGGGTGTTTGGGGTCTATTATGGGGCCTGGCTGCCATGCAGTGCCCTCTTCTGGTCAAGTGTGGCAGTGCTCCTTGCCTCAATTTCTCCTCACCTAGGTTTTGTCCCTTTCAGAGATTCACATAGGTCAACTCTCCAGCTGGGTCAGTCTGAGTTCAATCCCCTTTTGGGGTATAACAAGTCCAAACAAATGAGGACCCAAATGAACAGAAGGTTCTTCTGGCTTTTGGGGCTTCTCTGCAGTCTGCCCTCTGGGTTCCGTTCCCAGTCCCTGCTGGGTTACCTTGCAGTTTCTCTCTTTCTCTCTCTCTGACTACCAGGCTCCTTCCCCAGAGTCCCCTCACAGTCTCCTATAGACCCTTGCTCAGGACCTTCCACAGAAGCCTGCCTGCTCTATGGTTCCAACTTAGGTGTCTGTTAAGCTATCACCTGACCCTCCTTAGTCCTGACCCCCTCAGGCTAGGAAGCAGCTAATTAATTATGGCACAGCTGTGGCTGACCCCATTGCCCTTAAACAGGCCTGTCACCCTGTAGTGGGGTCAATTGCCTTTTTGCATCAGGGAGCAGGAAAGAACCTCTCTTGTCAGTCTCAGTTTGAGCTAGACTGTTCTTGTTGCCACAATGCATCATCTTGTTTTTGTTTATCGCAACAGATAACAAAAGGCAGTGTTATTTGTACAGCACCTAGCACAATGCGATCTTGGTTCATGACTGGAGCTCCTAAGAGCTATGCAATACAAATAATATCTTACACTTCATTGGGAAAGGACCCAAGCTACATTACAAACTGTGGCTTTGATTCAGCCAAGGGGAGGCAGCGATTTAATGGAGGCGCTCATCAATAGAAAGCTTACAGCAGAACCAGGAAATGCAGAAGCCCATGGAAAGGTAAGAAACGATCTCCAGACATTGAAGGAGGTTTGGTTTGAGGAGCCCAGGAAGTTCAGACTAATTCTTTCTTAATCCAAATCAGTTTGCCTGCCTGACACAAGAAAGGGTTGAGGAAAAAAGATTGCCACTTCTCATCTCACCTCAAGTCGGACAGAAGGAAGGGTCTAAAGCAGTAGTTCTCAACCTTTCCAGACTATTGTCCCCCTTTCAGGAGTCTGATTTGTCTTGTGTACCCAAATTTCACCTCACTTAAAAACTACTTGCTTACAAATCAGACATAAAAATACAAGTGTCACAGGATGCTGTTACTGAAAAATTGCTTCCTTTCACATTTTTACCATCTAATTATAAAATAAATTGATTTGAAAGATAAATATTGTACTTACATTTCAGCGTATAGTATATAGAGCAGTATAAAACAAGTCATTGTCCATATGAAATGTTAGTTTGTACTGACTTCGCTAGTGCTTTTTATGTAGCCTGTTGTAAAACTAGGCAGATATCTAAATGAGTTGTCGTACTCCTGGTGGCAAACCACTGGCCTAAGGAATACTGTGCTCAAATTTGTGCTACATAGTAACAAAAGCCAGGTAAAGGAGGTTAATGCTGATATTCTGATGTGAATTTATATTCTTTCTCACTTTGTCTCATTACCTAATGCCATATTTTTTAACAAATGAATTTCCTTTTTTATAAATAAGGATATTTAAAACAGGAAAAATGGTGCATCGCAAGGGATATTCTTTATTGTCTAAATATTTAGAATTGGGCATCTAAAAGATTATGGGCCAATTCTGATGTCTGTTACGTCAATATAAATATGCAGTAATGCCTTTTTCATAAGTGGAGCTATTACAGGTTTAGATGGTGGTGATACGGTCTTGACAAATTATTTACCTGGTAAATTCTAATGACTCATTTGGAAGCAAAAGTAGTATGAGCTTTGGATACTACCCAAGAAATACAGAATGGGACCCTAATGTTAAAATCTTTTGGTTTGTAGGTCATAGGGGGGTTTTTCCCCTGAAGGAAGTGCTAAATTAAACCTTTTCTACTTTTCAGTTTAGGAATAACAGTGGACCAATTTCATACCTAGTGTAACATTGCTGAAGTCAATGTGGTTGCATCAGTGACAAGCGTGGCCCAGTATAATTATAAACCACTTACTAAGCTTGTATTTGCTATTAACACCACATTTCACACATCTCTGCTTGATTTGTAGGGCTCCAAGTGCATGTGTGCACTCACCATTTTGTCTCTCTATTCTGGTACATTAGATTTTCAGTTTCGTATTCCCCTCACAGTGTTCATGGCTTAGGGCCTCAAGATTCCTGTTTACTCAACTACTGTATAACTTGTATTTTACAGTAACTTTATTCACAGTAAAAAGTTTACCATACCGACTAAAAATTGATGTAACTGTTATTATCATGAGACGCTGGAGTATCTCGAAGTTTTTGGTAAAGTCTCTGTATTTTACAGTTTGTTTTGTTCTGATTCCCAGTCCCCATGTGCTGATTTGCATGTTTTCGTGTCTGACAGTTGTGCCTGATCTCCTATGTTAGGCCTAAATCCATATTTATGAGCTGACTAAATGCAGGAGGTCAGGAGGGACAAAAGATGTCATCTCCATTCTCCACCCCTCTCTAACAGGAACGAAACACTAGACTGACTCTCTCCAGATGAGCCATTTAATAGAAAACAGGATTATACTCTAATTATTTTAATGGATGTACATTTCATTATTTTTAATTGCTTGCTTATTCATGTATATGGTGATCCCGTATGAAAAAGGGAAAATAGCTTTTTCTTTTAAGATGTATTTGGGTAAATGTTGAAGGAAGAATAAAATATGTAACATCAGAAAAAGAAAATGCAACAATTGAGGCCCTGCCCTATCTTTGTATCTTCATCTGTCCAACCAGATTCTGTGCATTCCTCACACAGAGCATAACTTCCAGCAAAGTCAAAGGCAGTTTTGCCTATGTAGGGACCGCAGCACCAAATATCAACACACTAAAACTGGATATAACGTTTAAAATACAAGGCACTGAAAACATTTAAATGGCATTAAATCTCCTGCAGATGGTAACAATCTACCCCTTCCAAAAATAAGCAAGTACTATAGCTTAACATTAAATAATAGTACCTGACTATCATATAGCATTTTTCATCACTAGAGGTCAAAGCTCTTTACAAAAGATGTCAATATTTTTATTAGGACTGTCAAACTATTAAAACATTGCAATTAATTGTGAGATTAAAAAAATAGTGATTAATTGCAGTTAAATAGTAGTAGAATACCAATTTAAATTTATTTTTGGATGTTTTTCTACATTTTCAAATATATTGATTTCAGTTACAACACAGAATACAAAGTGTACAATACTCACTTTATATATTTTTTATTACAAATATTTGCACTGAAACAAGAGATGGTATTTTTCAATTCACCCCATCCAAATACTCTCTCATGAAGAGTCTCTATCATGAAGAGCAACTTACAAATGTAGAATTTTTTTTTTACATAACTGCACTCAAACAAAACAATGTAAAACTTTAGAGCCTACAAGTCCACTCAGTCCTACTACTTGTTCAGCCAATCCCTAAGACAACCATGTTTGTTTACATTTATGGGAGATAACACTGCCTGTTTCTTATTTACAGTGTCACCTGAAAGTGAGAACAGGTGTTCACATGGCACTGTTGTAATATAAAGTGAGCATTGTATTGTGTTGCTAATATTTACTCTCAAGTAACTATGTGCAACAGTAGCTCCAATGATACTATGCTAGGACTCCTAGGTGCAACAATATTATAAGTACCGGTAGTATTCACTCACATGCAGAAATGTTTTCAGGATCTGGGTCTCAATTTTGTGACTAATTTTTTCTTTTCAAAGGTACTGAGGCCCTGCAGATTCAGTAGAGCTCTTGATTTAATAAGTACACCTAGCCCTTACCTAGCAGTGATACCCACACCCTCTTCCCCCAGAGCCCAGCCACAGGGCCCCCCCACCTTGCCCTGATACCTGCACCCTCTCCTCCCCAGACGCCGTGGACCCTCAGCCCAGACACCTGTCCCATCTCCCCCGCCCCAGAGCCCAAGGATCCGGAGGGAGAAACAGCCTGATGCTCAGTTCCCAGTCATGCCACCCTCTCCTTCCCTCAGGGCATGCTGGGAACTGCAGCTGCCAGGAACCCTCTAGCTCCCTCTCCCTCCGCCGAGCAGGGTCTTCTATGTGCGAGCTGGGCTCTGCCGAGTCCAGTGGCCCTTAGTGACAGACAGCAGCACTGCAGCCCATTTCTGTTTGATCTTGTACTTAGCTGTGACACTTTCAGTACCTTTCGCAGACCTGAAAAAGAGCTCTGTGTAAGCTTGAATGCTTATCTTTCTCACCAACAGAACTTGGTCCAATAAAAAATATTACCTCACTAACTGTGTCTCTCTAGATAAATTACGACAGAGGAAGAACCTAAGGCAGTGCTCCTGCAAGGCCAGGGTCCATTCCTCTATACTTGAAATTCGTTCTAGAATCTGGCAATTGGGAATCTATGTAGCTCCATGCTGAATAAAGGATGGCTTTTTTTTCTTTAACTAGGTGCTTTGGACTCTTGCAGCCTGATTCTTCTTTTACACTGGTGTAAATCACTAGGGTATTTCCAATTATGTTAATGAGCTACCCCAATGTGAAACCATTATAAGAGAGGAGAATCAGGCCCTTAATACTTAACTTGGGCTGTTCAAAAGCTGTAAGATCTTATTGCAAACCACCTCCACTGTGCATAAGGGCTGTATTACGCACCTAGATTCATTTGACTTCTTCCTTTGGAAATGGTTTGAATTAGTGGTCCTCAATATACAACCAATTTAGATTTAATAAGATAGTGCTTGTCTTTTAATAAAATAACAATAATTAAAACCATATTTCTTGTGGTTCAAATACTAGGCAATCAATATATTTCTGTGAGGAGTTGCTGAGATGCTTGAAATATGGTTTTAATGATCAGCTGGAATTACTTTTATGCAGAAAAACTGTTTTTAATAAATGTAAATTAACTGTGCACTTGTGAGAGAAGAGGGACTAAACAACCTCCACAAAAGGCAAACAGAAGTAACAAGATACAAAAAGATCAAAATATCAAATGCCAAGAAAAGCAAAATAACTGTTGTCCATGTCAAAGATGGCTTTTTTTTTATCCTTCTCCATTTCCCTGTTTTTTTGGTATGTGAGTGTAATAATTTTTGCAACCATCAACCCATACAGAGTTCTTCTAAAAGATTTATTTTAATTTTGAAGGCCCCTTTATCCCTGGCATAGGGGAATCAGTGGGTGGCGTAGAGCTGGCGTACCTGGTTCTACGCCAGCCATTCTCATAGTCAGGGTTCAGGGGGCCAGTTGGAGGCATGGCTAGGGAAGGGGAATGTGGCTAAGGCTCTGCTCCCTAGGGGCCATTGCAGCCAGATGCAACCATTGCTCCCTGAGGCTGCTATAAGGTGTTTTGGGGCCTAATCAAACCCCCGTTTTCCATTCCAAATGGAGCTCACCAATAGCTAAGCCCATGTGTTGCAGATATTTTGAAACTAATGAACTATGACTCCACTAGGCAATATACTTACAAGGAGTTTTTGTTTTGGTAGCTTTCTGTGTGATCAAAGCACACATGAAACAGACTTTTATTTATCAACCACTTTTATTCTTTAACCCACTGGGGGCTCTCATAGTATAAAGGACACCCCTTTGCTCTAACCTTCCCATGCAGCTTTGTATATAAAGAGACATGAGACAAATTTATAAAAGTTACTTGAACTCTAGAAATAAAAAAGTCATTGTGCTGGGTATCCCAGCACCACAAAACTACAAACGTGGTTAGAATCATGTGCAAAATGTAAAAATAACTTGACAATTAGTTTATCATAAACCGTTAAAGGGTTCACTGTGTTGTAATCAGCTCACACAAAGAGTATAAAATATGTAAGAAATTTAACTTTTGCCCAAATCACATTTTTTTAATGTAAGCCAATTCCTTTTTCAGTGTCAAATATACAGGCTTTTTACTGCTCTCCAAAATATCCATGTTTGTATATTTAGTTATTGTATTGTATTTGATTAACAGAATATCACCTTGCTTCATCCACCACCCCCCCAATGCAATTTTTATTGCTGCTCAAAGGCAGGTATTTTTCACTTGCATTAATATGTACATACAGTATTGCATGAGCAATATTATATGTGTAACTTGAGAAATATTTGCAGTCTGTTAAGAGTTTCTCTGCCTGTGTATGGCCACTAAGAGCTTGTCTGAATGGCACTCGCAGAGTGCACGAGAGGGGTGTGATTTGTAAAGTGCTGTAACGTATTGCACTCCAACTGCCCAGGGTAGACCCTGCTGGCATGTTCCAAAAGGTTCCTAGCTCAGGTTAACAGATGACGTTAACACAAACTAGGTACATTCTCGAATGCACCACCAGGATCTATATGGGTCAATTAGAGCACAGCACCTAGTGCACTCAACAAATCACACCCCTCTGGCATGCTTTGCCCTTTATGTTGTTTCGATCGCATAGTATTGAATGTTCAAGAATCTGTGCCTGATATTAGATTTAAATGAACCTCTTTCTAGGCATGCAAGTCATTATAGGCACTAAATTGCTGCCTTGCACTTCATTATAATAATGCTAAAAAAAATCATTTATACCAGCACCGAAAGCCCCACTCATGATTGTTGCCCTTTTGTGCCAAGCTCTGTACAAACAGAGGAGCTTACAAGCGACAGCCCTAGTCCTGCAAACTGCTCCGTGCAGGTGGATCCCTGTGTCCCACACTAAGGCCAGTGGGTCTTGGCCAATGTGGAGCAATTTGCAGGATCAGGAGCTTCTGCCCCACTCTTGCATACAATTTTGCATGCAAGTAATGTCATTAAACTGAAAAGGGGCTACTGACATGCATAAAGTTACTCCCATGCAGAATTCTTTGTAGGATCAGGGCATCAGTGCCTAGTCCTTGAACAGGATCTAAGCGGATTCAATTGGAGGATTAGTACCTTAAATCCTAATCCTGCCAGCTACTCCATGGCTTTCCCTGGCTATCTTCAATGGGAGCTTCATCCCCCTCCCCTGCTGCCAAATAATATAATCTTTCTGTGGCCGTCTTCATGCTCTTTTCTCATCCTGCTGGGGCCTGGACCTAGATGTAGTGACTTCTCAGGGCCTGTTTAAAAAGAGGAGTGGACAGGATGCACAGAGGGTTGCCTTGGGGTGGCAGGAAAGGATCTCATTTACATATGCTCCTCACCCTGCTGTTTGACTCTGCAATCCATTCCCAGAGACATATTGTCTCCCTTCCACCCCAGTCTGAGTCAGATCTGACTCAGTCTGATTCTCAGACTGGCTGGTCTGGTGTGCAGCTGAGATATGTGGTTGTAAGGGTCTAACATGTCCCCGAGAGTATACATGGACCTGAGAATTTGACCCTTTATTATTATGTGTTCTACACAGACTTTTCTGGAAAAACAATATTCTACAGTATAATTAGCCCCATGACAAAACCAGACCATCCCACCACTAATTTATGTTAGAAGTCATTTTAAACCACATATTAAAAAGAAGTAATCCTTATTGTCTTCTTGGAGACTAGTGGCTCAATATTGTACGCTAGTGCAATGAGAAATTGCTTGTATGTCAGTGCTAATGGAATGAGGCAGAGCCGGCTGGCTTGGCCAACAGAAGTTTCCAGTGTTTCAGATGTTTGGGTGACTAATGGCTGTGGGATGACTGCTGGCACTGAGTTCTTGTTGAGAGAGGAACAATAGAAGGAGATGGGAATGGTAATTGCTCTTCACAGGGTGGGGCTTGGCTAATTTTGTAGATTCACACCAGTAGAGATAGGTAAGATTGTTCACATAAAATGAGAACAGGTCTGCCCTAAATGTCCCTCCAGAACGCAAACCAAACCTTTTCTGAGATTTGAAAAAGTTCAGATACCTATTTACTAGGCTCTTTTCTTGCAAGCAGAATCACTCAGGTGATAGATCTGCTGCACCCAAGTGACAGGTTTCAGAGTGGAATCCCATTGAGTTCTGTTGGCCTCCATGTGGGTGCTGGAGTCTACCCACACCTCGTAACTTGTAGGATTGGGACCTCACTCTCCATTTTTCGGTACCTCTGTACATCTTTGTATCTGCTGGGACTGGAATGGAAATGCTGAAATACCACCTGGAAGACTGTACTCTCAGTATGTGAGTATGTCAGGAAAAACATGGACAAATTGGAAAAAGTCCAGAGGAGAGCAACAAAAATTATTAATCGTCTAGAAAACATGACCTATGAGAGAAGATTGAAAAAATTAGGTTTATTTAGTCTGGAAAAGAGAAGACTGAGAAGGGACATGATAACAGTTTTCAAGTACATAAAAGATTGTTACAAGGAGGAGGGAGAAGAATTGTTCTTCTTAAATGCTGAGGATAAGACAATAATCAATGGGCTTAAATTGCAGCAAGGGAGATTTAGGTTGGACATTAGGAAAAACTTTCTAAGTGTCAGGGTGGTTAAGCACTGGAATACATTGCCTAGGGAGGTTATGGAATCTCCATCATTGCAGATTTTTAAAAGCAGGTTAGACAAACACCTGTTAGGGGTGGTCTAGATCAGTGGTTCTCAAAGCCGGTCCGCCACTTGTTCAGGGAAAGCCCCTGGCACGCCGGACCGGTTTGTTTACCTGCCACGTCCGCAGGTTCAGACGATCGCGGCTCCCACTGGCTGCGGTTCGCTGCTGCAGGCCAATGGGGGTTGCGGGAAGCGGCACGGGCCAAGGGACATGCTGGACGCCCTTCCCACAGCCCCCATGGGCCTGGAGCAGTGAACTGCAGCCAGTGGGAGCTGTGATCGGCCGAACCTGTGGACGCAGCAGGTAAACAAACCGGTCCAGTGTGCCAGGGGCTTTCCCTGAAGAAGCGGTGGACCGGCTTTGAGAACCACTGGTCTAGATAATACTTAGTCCTGCTATGAGTGCAGGGGACTGGACTAGTTGACCTCTCGAGGTCCCTTCCAGTCCTATGATTCTATGTCCTGTTTGATTGTAAGCAGGAGTTACCAGGGATCTTAGGAGAAGCCTGCTTTCTTGAGATTTGCAGCCTAACTTGCAAACTCAGATAGTTCTGACAAAGTGTAGAGAAATTTCTGAATGTTTAGCTGCTTATCTGAACCCTTTAAGCTCCATCCATTGCAATTCCAAACAAACAAATCAGACCGTCCTATTTCTTTTTTTAAATTCAGATTGTACTACTCCAAGAAGAACAAGAAAATCAATGCGCAAGCAGGAGCTCTAGAACAGATATTCATCAATAAAACATTTATAGGCTGCAAGCAAAACCCATGAGATGGATAAAATGTGGGCTCGACATAGCATTTCACATTCTCATTCAAATGAATTGATGTTGCTTGTTCGGTATGGGTTGGTTGTTGTGCATTAGGTTGTATATACTTGAAAATCAAAGTTTTGCTTATTTAAGACATAATCCAAACTGAGTTCTCACTGAGGCAAAGTTCCCATTGAAGTCAATAGATTTTACCCAAACAAAGACCCCAGTAGTGTTTATCTGATAAAAGCATTCTAGCCCCTATACTACACCAGAACACCAAGCAGTACATCATATAGATCTAGGATTAATATTCATATAGCTTGAGCAGGGAGGGGAATAGAGCCTGTTTTCAAACACGAATAAAAGCAATGTCAGTGTTCTGTGCTGAATCTAAAGCTTTAAAAACCTCAGTTGACAGTGTCTAACTGCCCTCTTCTTTATCCCATGAGAGAAGGCATTCAATGAGCCAGGGGCTTTAGAGGCTAAAGTGCTATACACTGTACACAGACAAGGACAAACAAACTACTGGAGAATTCAGCTTGCACATGGCATTAAATCTGAATGGCTCTGTGCAGTTCTGACCAAATCCATTGCTTTTTCATTGATGTCTTGGTGTTAAATAAACCTCTCTTTCTTAAATAATTTATTTCATTTCTCTAGTGTTTGTAAGAAAAAAATGCTGTAGGCATGAGACTTCCCTGAGTTTTTTCACAGCTGCCTGCCAAAAGTACTTGAGACTCCTCAGTGAGAAGAACTTTGCATAAGTAACTCTCCTGTTAAAGAACTTTCAGCTTTTCAAGATGTTTTTAAATGTCTAAGATTTTAACACACATCTGAGTGAGCCTTGAAACTTAGGCTTTGATCGGTTTCTTTCTGGAGTTACTGCATTGAAAACACTAGTGTAAAGCTGTAAGGCTATAAACAGCAACATATTAGTGCTTTTTTTATATAGATCGCATATATATTATAAATTGCCCCAGTTTAACCAAAGATGTGCTTTTCAATCAACTTAGTTAAGCCAATGCAAACTCCTGTGATAGCATACTTAAATAGGTTTAAAGATGGTTTATGTTGATTTTGCTTCAGTCCTTAAAGGATCTGTTTAGTGAACAGGTGTCCGGTTTTCCACCAGAACACCCTGTCAAAAAGGGTCCCTGGCAACTCTGGTCAGCACCTCCGCCCAGGCCATTAAAAGTCTGGATGGCGGTGCTGCGGTGCTAAGGCAGGCTAGTCCCTAGCTTGTACCACGCTGTGCCCGGCAGCAGCCAGCAGGTTCAGCTTCTAGGAGGGGGAGGTGTGGGGGGGCGGGCGCCATGGGGCTCTGTGCGCTGCCATTGCCCGGAGCACCAGCTCTGCAATCCCATTGGCTAGGAACCAGCCAATGGGAGCTGGGGCTGGGCGGTGCCTGCAGGCGAGAGTGGTGCTTGGAACCTCCTGGCCCCACGCCGCCTAGGACCCGGACCTGCTGGCTGCTTCCAGGGTGCGCGCAACTCGGTGCCAGGACAGACAGGCAGCCTGCTTTAGCGGCCCCCTCTCCCACACAGCTGTGCCACTGACTGGGAGCCACGCGAGGTAAGCCCAAGCCCCAACTCCCTGGCCCCACTCCAGAACCCAGACCCCCACCCCATAGCCCTCACCCCCTCCTACACCGCAACCCCCTGCCTCAACTCACAGCCCCCTCCCGCACTCTGAATCCCTTGGTCCCACCACCCAGCCTGGAGCCCCTTCCTGCACCCCAAAGCCCTCATCCCCAGCCCCACCCCAGAGCCCGCACCTGCAGCCCTCACTGCCTCCCGCACCCCAACTCTCTGTCCCAGCCCAGTGAAAGTGAGGGAGGGTGGGGTAGAGTGAGCCACCGAGGGAGGGGGGAATGTAGTGAGTGGGGGTGGGGCCTCAGGGAAGGGGCAGGGCTAGGGTGTTCAGTTTTGTGTGACTAGAAATTTGGCAACCCTAGCTTATGCTATCTCAATATAAGCCAGGTTTAAATCAATGGAAGAGTGTCCACGCAGGGTTTGCATCAGTTTAACTAAATCACATTGAAAAACATGCCATTAGTTACTCAGCTGGGCCTTCTGACTGACCTCCAATAGTTTGATACAGGACTGCAATAATAATGCTTACAAATCTCAATTACAAAGGCAGGTAAGCACCTTTATTGTCATTTTAGAGCTGGAGAAAGAGGTCCCCAGAGACATGAGGTGCCGGCTGCAGAACCAAGGATAACATGCATGTCTCCTGACTCCTGCTTTTGGTGCCCTATCCTGTAGGCTACATTCCATTGTCAGTAGTCGCCTTCCACCTTTGACCACACCATTCACAGTCTGTTTTAGACACTACCTAACTGAACAAATCTTAGTAATGCTGTGTGTGTCTTTCAGTTGTCTTTCTAAACAAAGCAACCTGCCCACTGGGGTGGGATGCATTTTACTTAAATACTAGTCATACATATACTATCAGAAGATAATTGGAGACCAACACTGACCCTTTAGTAATTAGGGGCATTCTAATTAGTTAACATTAGAAACAAACAAGAGTTTTCAAACTTAACCAAAATCTGAGCTGTAGATACAAACTTTACTGTTTCAGAGGGGTAGCCATGTTAGTCTGTATCAGCAAAAACAACGAGGAGTCCTTGTGGCGCCTTAGAGACTAACAAATTTATTTGGGCATAAGCTTTCGTGGGCTGAAACCCACTTCATCAGATGTATGGAGTGAAAAATACAGTAAGCAGTATATATATTACAGCACATGAAAAGATGGAAGTTGCCTTACCAAGTGGGAGGGGGGGTCAGTGCTCACAAGGCCAATTCAATCAAGGTGGAAGTGGCCTATTCTTGACAGTTGACAAGAAGGGGTAAATATCAACAGAGGGAAAATTACTTTTTGTAGTGCTAACGAGGTCAATTCAATCAAGGTGGACATCGCCCATTCCCAACAGTTGACAAGAAGGTTCTTGTTCTGCAGTTCTGCAGTTTCTTGCTGAAGTCGATTTTTAAAGTTTTTTTGTTGAAGAATTGCCACTTTTAAGTCTGTTATTGAGTGTCTAGGGATATTGAAGCGCTCTCCTACTGGTTTTTGAATGTTACAATTCTTGATGTCTGATTTGTGTCCATTTATTCTTTTGCGTAGAGACTGTCCAGTTTGGCCAATGTACATGTACAATGTACACTTTACTGTGTGGTTAATCTTTTGAATTTTGCATTTAGTAAAATCCAGTGAAAATATACCTTCATCAAGGACTATCCCCAATAAGCTGTTCTGACTTAAGTGACCACTTTAAATTATCTCTATGGTTTTCAGCATTTTTTTGAAGACCCACCTCTGCTAGGCGACTGATCTTTGCTGGTGCTCTCAAGTATCCCTCTCCACCTTGGGAAGGGAGAGAATAGAAACCAACCCAGTAAAGAAGGGCCTGTTTTAAGATATTACAGTGATTGGAATGGAAGGGAAGAAGGAAGGGATAAGTAGAGAGACAGAATTTGTCCTTAATATCTAGTCTAGGATCTTGTAGCTGGTGTCTGAATTGAAACAACCATCTTGTTTATAATGAAATCCTCTTTTCTTAGTTTGTGTTTATAAACTTAAGACAACTCTCCCATTAAAAGCACAATTCTTTAATTGATTAATCTGTCTTGATTTAAAAAACCCCCTCTCTTTTAAATCGGGAGTTGTTTACTCCAGCAATGCCACTAACTATAACAGCCACAGTACCATGAGGGGAGAAATTTCATGATCAAAGTGGGGAAGTGAGCTGACAGGTCTAAAATAATCATTTGTTCTTTACCCATCTCTAGGAGATCATTAACTAACATAATGAGTGTAATTTCTGTATCATTCTGAGACCTGGAACAAGACTGACTATGGTAAATGAAGTCTCATGGCTCCAGCTACTGCCAGAATTGCCTGGTCTCCTCCTAGCTGAATCACCTTTTCCAAAAAAAAGGAAATTGATAAGTGGTGAGTTTGTTGATTTGATAAGATGGAATTTGAGCTGAGGTCTAACAAGTGCTTCCTGAGCAGATGCTAGCGACCAGCCTGTCCAAAGGGCAGCATTGATAATCTTCACCTTCATTCATGGCCTGGAGGCCTTCACTTGCCAGAAAATGCATGGATTTAACTCATGGATCATAGGCATTTTTGGTCTTGCATAAGATGGCTACACAACTGCTCAGATACTGCAATAATGAATGTGCTATATTGAGTCAGCTCCTGTGCACCTGTATGTGGCTCTGTGCCATCTGCATTTACATACTGTTTTTCTTGGGTAAATGAGAATTCATTTCCTTATGTGGTGTAATGTGATATTTAGTGCTCTGTTGCTATTATGTGTCATGGCACTTCATTCTCGCACACATACCCATGCACACTGCCCGGGGTCAGAACAACTTTGATGCATGGCTTCTAATAGTGTCAATATTCCATTATGTGCCTTTTATTCACTCACTTCTTTTTGGCAGCGGTAACACAACAACAAATCAATGTTTTCCTATTCTCCATTGTTAATGACCTTTTAAAAAGGAGGGTGGTGGAGGAAGTTTGAATATGGAATAGAGGTATATGTGTCAGTGTCTGCATATGTGCTACCTACTGTAAATTCCCTAGTCAGCAACAATGGTATATATTTGTGCAAATCATTTACACTTTGCATAAGTCGGTCACAGAGCGGGAGAACCATTTTTGACTCTTGACAGTGCTGTAGACATTTTCTGTACATCATGACATTCTCCTTCTTACAGTTCACGACATCACAGAAGATAGAGATAGCAAAGACCTGTGAGATCATCTAGTCTATCACCCGCCCAGTGCAGGATTGTTTCGTTCAGTATATTGACTAGTATTTTGTCTGGCCTAGTTTTCAAAACCCATTCAATCTGAACCTTGTGGCACCGTAGAGCAACTCTCTTTCCCTACCTTTGCCTACTTCTGAAGTCATGTGCCCTCACCCCTAAACCTGCCCCTAGTTTTTCAGTTTAATCCTTGAGGTTGCTTAGGTTTTTTTCCAGAATGAAAGCAAAGGAACCAAAGGCAAAGCAGTTCTTGTAAATTTAATTAATAAAATATTTATGCCTGACAGAGGTTCACAAGAACATCTGTTGTTTGATTTTGAGAGATGCCAAGTTTGCAAAATGAATGGCATCCTGGCCAGATTTCAGCTTGGGTAATTACATTCTTCCTACTTGAAATTGTTCCTGTCAGTTCAACTAAATGCAGTATTTTTTCCCCACTTCCTTTGCCTAATTATTGTATATTGTTGCTGTATGCTCTTAAATTGCCATATTTCACTCCTGAGGTTGCCACAATGTAGTTATGGAAGATGCTAGGGGCTTTTGCATCTCCAGAGAAATCAAACCTGTGCCTGGAGCCCTAGCAGGTAAAATGTATGATGTTGTGATCTCTGATGCTTTGGGGCTTTGATATTAAAAAAAAAGCCCACAGATATTTTTTTCTCAGGCTACTTATAGTAGGAGTGTGAAGGAATTTGAATCACTGACAGAACTAGTGAAAATATTTTTGCAGGAATTGTGAAGAGCAAAACTTGACATTTTTAGTTAAAATTTCTACCATTTTGAAAAGGCTTGTAGATCTGGGTCCGAAGCATGCGCACATCTATAAACAACCCTACACTGAGGACCTCAACTCTCCCCTATATTAGTACGTGTTCAAGCTCCTATACACTGGTCTGCCTAGGACAGAGTTGTAATGCAGTGCAAGGCTGAAAGAATGCTCTCTTCAATAATAGTTGTGAGGTGATAGAATCTAAGAAAATCCTTGTACACAGAAGGCCTGATTTCCACTGTCTTGCGCCTTATATAGTCATTTACATCTGTATAAAGTGGATGTTACCACATTCTGATTTAGTAGCATTTTATTTCTCCTGTACATACAGGTAAATGAGTGCTAGGGTTGCCAACTGTCTAATCGCACAAACCCAAACACCCTTCCCCAGCCCCCTTCCCCACCCCTTCCCCAAGGCATGCTCCTGCTCTGCCCATTCTCCGAGGCCCTGCCCCCCACTCACTCCAGCCCCTCTCCCTCCGTCGCTTGCTCTCCCCCACCCTACTCACTTTCACTGAGCTGGGGCAGGGGGTTGGGGTGCAGGCTCTGGGAGGGAGTTTGGCTGTAGGAGGGGGCTCAGGGCTGGGGCAGGGGGTTGGGATGCGGAAGGGGGTTCGGGGTTTAGGATCTGGGAGGGAGTTTGGGTGAAGGAGGGGGCTGGGGCAGGGGGTTGGTGTGTGGGAGGAGGTTCGGGGTGCAAGCTCCGGCTGGGCAGTGCTTACCCTCTGTGGCTCCCAGAAGCGGCAGTATGTCCAGCAGAGGCTCATAGGCTCAGGGGCAGCCAGGTAGCTCTGTGTGCTGCCCCTGCAGTTCCCCTTCCCGGCTAATGGGAGCTGCGGAGTTGGTGCTCGGGGCAGGGGCAGCGTGCAGAGATCCCCTGGCCGTGCCTCCGCCTAGGAGCCACTGCCAGACATGCCAGCCACTTCCAGGAGCGACGCAGAGCTAGGGCAGGCAGGGAGTCTGGCTTAGCCCCACTGCGCCGCTAGACTTTTAGTTGCCTAAAATCTCCCGAATTGGCTCCAGTAGCCGCTGGGAGATCAAGCCTGATTCTGGGAAACTCCTGGCCAAACAGGGAGGGTTGGCAACCCTAAATTAAGCGCATCCAAGATAGTGGAGAATCAGGCCTACTTTTACACCAGAATAACTCTTTTGACGTCTGTGGTTTTACCTTTTCTGTTAACATTTATGTGGGGTTACAGATTAGCTCTGAAAAAAGGAACTTTCATTTTAAAAGTTCTCTCTGTGGTATCATATTTTAAGCCCTTTTAATACAGTAAGCATCAGTAAAGGGTACTTACTGTTCCGGGGCATATAAAGCATATGAGAATATAAAACTCTAGACTGCAAGGTGTGAAAACTAATCACAGAACATTTCAATTTTCAGGCATTCAGTTTCTTGATGAAAAATTGAAATTTTCTGCAGAAGGGAGACACTTCATGCAAAAACTTTTGTTTAGATGAAAACCCATTTTTCCTTTAAAAAACTTTGTTTTGAATGAAAAATGTTGACCTGCCCTAGTGTTTAATTTCTATCAGCATGTCAGATGTTTCTATTCTGTTACTGTTTCTCTGGAATGTACAAAATTAAAAAGAGGATATATTTTTAAGATGGATTAAAGGTGATTCCTTCTTTTACTGGGTTTTTAAAGATAGAATAAAAATGACAATTGTGAGGAAAATCTTCTTAGATTCCCTTTAGATTCCCATTCTCAATCCAGTAATATCTGAATATACAATAGCTCTTAATCAGTCACTAAACTAGGTTTCAGAATAGCAGCTTTGTTAGTCTGTATCCGCAAAAAGAAAAGGAGTGCTTGTGGCACCTTAGAGACTAACAAATTTATTTGAGCATAAGCTTTCGTGAGCTACAGCTTGAAGTGAGCTGTAGCTCACGAAAGCTTATGCTCAAATAAATTTGTTTAGTCTCTAAAGTGCCACAAGTACTCCTTTTCTTTAAACTAGGTTTATTAACAGAGCAATAGACAAACTGTGGGAAAAGCAAACTTTTGAAAAGCCAAGTACCTGAGAATGGCTTGCAGTTAGCAAACAGAATGAAACTCCATTTCCTATTGATATGTCAAGTTAAGTTACTTAAAATGAGCTACAAAGGACTTTATTTAAATTGGGTTTGTGCCTTACTTTGCCTTTTTATGATTATAAAGAGGACCTGGAAGCTTATTTCTGGAATTCTGTCTGTTTGTTAACTTAGAAATATCAGAAAAGTCAAGTTTGGTCTTCCCTGACTGTGCTAAATGAGCTATCTTAGATGTGTAGTGTGAAGTCTCTAAGGGATGAGGGCTGGAGGGGTTAAGGCCCAGATCTTCAAACCAGGGTCAGTGCTACTGGGAATGGGGCAAAAGGAACATTTACCCTCCCAAATTATTTTCAAGGGGTCCCAAATTCATAGGTGCCCTAGATATTGGGGGGGGGGGGCGTTTAGGCAAAGGGCCATGTCTTCTCCTGCCCATTTTTTAAACCTGACTCCTGAACGCGGTCAGGAGGTGGCATGCCGCAGCCCGGCCAGCACCCTGACCCACTCTGCACCGTGCCACATGCACAGTGTGCTGGCCAGTCTGGCTCTGCCTGCTGCTTGCTGCTGGGCCTTCATCTGCCATTGGCTGCCAAAACTACAGCAGTGGCTCCTCTCAGCCCTGCTTGCCGGCCTGGTCCGGGAAGTAGGACTGGTATTGTCAACCTTAAATGTTCAAAAATCATGAGTCAGGCTCATCGTAATTATGAGATTGACTTTAAAATCACAAGATTATGTAAAAATAATAGATTTGGTTCCTGCTGCTTTTTGAGCCTTTAGGGTGCACCGGGGGGGACGGGGGGGGAGTGGTGTCACATTTTGGCACTTTCTCCACAGCCACAAGGGCTAGAAACTTACTTTTTCTTTAAGAATGAAGGCTGAAATCATCACACATCCACTTGACTCCCGGTGCTGGGGTTTTAAGGAAAACAATAATTATCATGAGACTCATGACAAAATCCTGAGAGTTGGCAACACTGCCAGCAGGGAGGATCAGATAAGGGGGGAGAAGGGCAGGCAGAGCCTCTGGGAGAATCAGGCTGGTCAGGGGCAGGGGGAGGCAGGGGCTCTTGGAAAGTCAGGCTGGTGGGGGAAGGGGAGGCAGGGGCTCGGGAGGGTTGGGCTGGTGGAGAGGGTGGCACTTGGAGGGTCAGGGTAGTGTGGGTGGGAGGCAGGGGCTCCAAGAGACTTGAGCTGTTAGGAGTGGGGGAGACAGGGTGTCGGGGGGGGCAAAATACCCACTTGCCCCTCCAATAACAGGATCCTAGAACTGGCCCTGCACCTAACCCCCATTGATTTCAGTTGGAGTCAAGCACGTAAAAACCTTTAAAAATCTGCTCCTAAGTGCCTAAGTCACTTTTGAAAATGAGACGTAGGCTCCTAAGTCAGTCAGGTGTTGCAATGCTGAGCAGAGCAATGCCTAAATACCGCTAAACTCTGGGCCTCAGTCACTTTTCAAAGTGAGACTTAGGGCATGTCTTCACTGGCAACGTTAAAGCGCTGCCATGGCAGCGCTTTAATATGGTTTGTGCAGTCGCGGCAGAGCGCTGGGAGAGACCGTGCTGAAAAAACCACCTCCTCGAGGGAATAGTTCCCAGCGCTGGTGCACTGTCTACACTGGCACTTTGCAGTGCTCAGAGGGGGTGTTTTTTCACACCCCTGAGCGGGACAGTTGCAGCGCTCTAAAGTGCCAGTGTAGACAAGCCCTTAGGCTATGTCTACACTAGCACTTACTGCCATATAACTTATGTCACTCAGGGGTGTGAAAAAGTCCCCCCCCCCCCCGTGATGTAAGTCAGTTACGCCGACACAAGTGCCCGTGCAAACAGTGCTATGTTGGCGGGACAGCTTCTCCCTCCGACATAGCTACCACCTCTCACAGGGCTGTGGCTTAGAGTGGTTACATGAGAGAGCTTACAGCAGCCCTGCTGCTCCGTCGCTGTAAACTCTCCAGTGTAGCCACAGTCCTTGTTTCTTAAGTGATTTATACCTTTGGAAATTTTATCCTTAATATTCATTTCCCTCACAGGTGCTCTGCTTTCAATCTTATCTCTCCAATACTGTCACTAGATCTCCAGCCACCATAGAGCCTACCAGGGTAGAGAAGGCATGAGGTTCTAAAAAACTCAGGATATATATTTTCCAGACAAAAATCTTTCAGGCCTTCTTTGTACATAATAAAGGAACACAGAGAAGGACTACAGCATTTTTTTTTCTTTTGGAGGTCACCTTTAATGCCAGTCAGGTGTTTTGGACACAGAGTAGTGATGGTAGGAATAACGGAAACACAGCTTCCGGGAAAAAAATACTGTTTACCAACAAGTGCTTCCTCTTTGAAATCTTTTGTGATTTGAAGGAGGAAGGGGGGGGGGGGGGTCAAGATGGATACACTTTAAATAAAGGCTTCTAATCAAACACTTGAAGCAAGTGCAAATGTCCACATGCTTTGGTTAGTTTCTAGCAGAGTAGGAAATGCCTCGTTCAAATAACAAACATACTTTTTGATTGCATTCCTGTCTCCCTCCCTGTGCGCAAATGTGGACATTACAATGACTGTGTTCCTTTATATAAATTAGTGATCATTTGGCTGATAGAGCAGTACCCTTTCAGAATTCAGGTCTATTTAAATGGCTGTACATGTTGCAAAGAGCCTCTCATTTCTCCTAGAACAACTTACATTTCTCAACCTGTCACTGCATCCCAGAAAAGGCAATGGCCTAAATATATGGAGGATTTTTGTCACCGAAGTCAAAAACTTTCAATGGAAATGGCTACCATTAGGCATCTAAATAAAAGTGGCCAGATCTTCAGAAATTCTGAACACCTTGAACTTCGCGTCACTATTATTTAGGTGCCTAGTGATAGACACCCACATTTGAATGTTTTGGCCATAGAGGTTATATAATTACCTGTTGAAAGAGAAAAATCTGCCACAAAGAATATATATTTCATGAACTAAAGAATGATAAATTGTTGGCATTTGAAAGGAATGTACCTGTCAAGGATTGACACCACATCAGCCCAAGGTTTCCTCACAGAGCAGCCATGGGCTTGATTTGCTCTCATTTCCCATTAGTGTAACTCCAGTGACGCATGGTGTGAGAAGGATTATATACCATGTGTTTCTGTAATCTTTGGTTTGCTCTTCTGTCACTCCTTGCAGTCACCAGGCTTCCACACTGCCCTCAATTCTCCACAATCAGCATCCCGCCAGCATCATTTGGCAATGAGCACACCCTACCCTGACAATTTGGAGTGACTATCCAGACCAGATACCTTTGCTTTACTTCTTCTTCTCATTAAAAGTTTGGTGTTTTAGTCTCTGAGGCCATCCACAGTGCTCATCCTAAGTAATTCCAAAAGCATCTTAAAGAAAGCAACATTCATCCTTTGTTTCAGAGTAGCAGCCATGTTAGTCTGTATCCGTAAAAAGAAAAGGAGTACTTGTGGCACCTTAGAGACGAACAAATTTATTAGAGCATAAGCTTTCATGAGCTACAGCTCACTTCATCGGAATCATACAGTGGAAAATACAGTGGGGAGATTTATATACACAGAGAACATGAAACAATGGATGTTACCATACACACTGTAACGAGAGTGATCACTTGAGGTGAGCTATTACCAGTAGGAGAGCGGGGGGCGGAGTGGGGGGGAGGGGAGAAACCTTTTGTAGTGTGGGCCATTTCCAGCAGTTCACAGGAACCTCTGAGGAACAGTGGGGGATTGGGGGGGAAGGGAATAAACATGGGGAAATAGTTTTACTTTGTGTAATGACCCATCCACTCCCAGTCTTTATTCAAGCCTAAATTAATTGTATCCAGTTTGCAAATTAATTCCAATTCAGCAGTCTCCCGTTGGAGTCTGTTTTTGAAGTTTTTTTGTTGAAGAACTGCCACTTTTAGGTCTGTAATCGAGTGACCAAAGAGATTGAAGTGTTCTCCGACTGGTTTTTGAATGTTATAATTCTTGATGTCTGATTTGTGTCCATTTATTCTTTTACATAGAGACTGTCCAGTTTGACCAGTGTACATGGCAGAGGGGCATTGCTGGCACATGATGGCATAGATCACATTGGTAGATGCGCAGGTGAATGAGCCTCTGACAGTGTGGCTGATATGATTAAGCCCTATGATGGTGTCCCCTGAATAGATATGTGGACACAGTTGGCAACGGTCTTTGTTGCAAGGATAGGTTCCTGGGTTAGTGGTTCTGTTGTGTGGTGTGTGGCTGCTGGTGAGTATTTGCTTCAGGTTGGGGGGCTGTCTGTAAGGCCTGACCTGTCTCCCAAGATCTGTGAGAGTGATGGGTCATCCTTCAGGATAGGTTGTAGATCCTTGATGATGCATTGGAGAGGTTTTAGTTGGGGGCTGAAGGTGATGGCTAGTGGTGTTCTGTTATTTTCTTTGTTGGGCCTGTCCTGTAGTAGGTAACTTCTGGGTACTCTTCTGGCTCTGTCAATCTGTTTCTTCACTTCAGCAGGTGGGTATTGTAGTTGTAAGAACGTTTGATAGAGATCTTGTAGGTGTTTGTCTCTGTCGATCTTATAGGTGTTTGCTCTACGATACAACCACATTTGCTCCAACCACTGTCTGAGGGGTTGGAGCAAATGCGGTTGTATCGTAGAGCTTGGCTGTATATAGTGGATCGTGTGGTAAGGTCTGGATAAAAGCTGAAGGCATGTAGGTAAGTATAGCAGTCAGTAGGTTTCCGGTAGGATGGTGTTTATGTGACCATAGCTTACTAGCACCGTAGTGTCCAGGAAGTGGATCTCTTGTGTGGACTGGTCCAGGCTGAGGTTGATGGTGGGATGGAAATTGTTGAAATCATGGTGGAATTCCTCAAGGGCTTCTTTTCCATGAGTCCAGATGATGAAGATGTCATCAATGTAGTGCAAGTAGAGTAGGGGCATTCGGGGACAAGAGCTGAGGAAGCGTTGTTCTAAGTCAGCTGTAAAAATGTTGGCATACTGTAGGGCCATGCGGGTACCTATAGCAGTGCCGCTGATTTGAAGATATACATTGTCCCCAAATGTGAAATAGTTATGGATGAGGACAAAGTCACAAAGTTCAGCCACCAGGTTTGCCGTGGCATTATTGGGGATACTGTTCCTGACGGCTTGTAGTCCATCTTTGTGTGGAATGTTGGTGTAGAGGGCTTCTACATCCATAGTGGCTAGGATGGTGTTTTCAAGAAGATCACCAATGGATTGTAGTTTCCTCAGGAAGTCAGTGGTGTCTCGAAGATAGCTGGGAGTGCTGGTAGCGTAGGGCCTGAGGAGGGAGTCTACATAGCTAGACAATCCTGCTGTCAGGGTGCCAATGCCTGAGATGATGGGGCGCCCAGGATTTCCAGGTTTATGGGTCTTGGGTAGCAGATAGAATACCTCTGCTCGGGGTTCTAGGGGTGTGTCTGTGCGGATTTGTTCTTGTGCTTTTTCAGGGAGTTTCTTGAGCAGATGGTGTAGTTTCTTTTGGTAACCCTCAGTGGGATCAGAGGGTAATGGCTTGTAGCAAATGGTGTTGGAGAGCTGCCTAGCAGCCTCTTGTTCATATTCCGACCTATTCATGATGACAACAGCACCTCCTTTGTCAGCCTTTTTGATTATGATGTCAGAGTTGTTTCTGAGGCTGTGGATGGCATTGTGTTCTGCACGTCTGAGGTTATGGGGCAAGGGATGTTGCTTTTCCACAATTTCAGCCTGTGCATGTTGGCGGAAGCTCTCTATGTAGAAATCCAGTCTGTTGTTTCGACCTTCAGGAGGATACTCACCTTTGGATACCCCAGGTCCTCAGAGTGAGTCAAGGAGAAATCAGTGTCATCCTCACAGAGTCCTTATGTTAACCTGGCTCTGTGCTCCTATCACACCCCACTCCCAACTATGTAGGGAGGGGGGCTCCGAAAGCTAAATACAGCTTGGAGTTGTATTATCTATCTATTTGAGGGAACACCTACAGGTGCCAATGCATCCTCCTGGCCCATTCCTTTTGCCCTGACCCACCCACCACTAGCCCCCAGATGTCAGACAGCCCTTTATGGCACAGAGGGGAAGGAAGGTGGTGCTCTGGATTCAGCTCACCCTCTCTTCTACATGGGAGAAGGAAATCTGTACACAGATTCTCTCCCATAGGATCATTTGCAACCCTCTGTAAACATCTCAGCATATGGGTCACCCCAGTAAAGCTTATCTTCTTCATGGCTTGTACTTTTCTTGTTTAGACTGTGTAGGACACTTTGGTGTTTCACTGTGAACATCCTTTCTTACCCTGTGGTTGATAATCAAACATACCATAGATTATACAGTGAACTCTGATGCCAGCATATTATTTTCTGTTGGATATTCCAGTTTACCCAGTATTTAAAGGAAATCCACAATGCTTGAGGGACAAGCTTTTTTCCCATCGCCTCCTGTCGTTCAGAGAATCTTACTTTGTTTGCAGCAAATAGTTCACCCAGCAGAAGAGCAAAATTTTCTGAGAATCTAGCCTGGAGTGTGGGTTTTGTTATGATGTTTGTCATCTAACTACATTTTTTGTTTGGGATTATTATTGAAAAGTGCTGTAGAGAAACACAATTTGGGAGAGTAAAAGTTTTTCAGTATTTGCAGTTACATCATCACTGGGTCTGTGACCTTTTCAACTTGGCTGGGAATCTGCTGGAAAACAGCTGTGATGTTTTTCAGTTTTGAATTGTAAAAAGGAAACTCTTTGCCCTAATGTCTTGCTTTGTTAGTATTACTGTTGTAAACTTCTTGGGGATTTTGTAGAATACTCAGTGTGTTTTTTTGACAGTGAAGTGCTGATTTTTTTGTCATTTACAGGGGTTACCCCAGGGTGAGCCAACACAGTTTAGGCTGGGGTTACTCTGGTCCTTAGGCCTGTAAAACATGTTCAGACCCTTAAAACTACAGTGGGAAACCAATTACATAAAGACTTATTTTGCTTCCAGAGACCGGTGGGTGTTGTGCAGAGGCTGCCAAAGTCAGAACTGGGGCATTGTATTTTTCTGCTCTCATTCTGCTACTGCTAAAATGCTTGGTAGAGTTGATCATGGATACATTAGTTGATATGTTCGGAAAATACTTACTATTTTCAAGTAATAAACATGAAGTAATGTCAGAGACTGAATTGTCAAAAGAAAACACGCTGGAACAAATGGATATATGAAATAGCAACTAGTCACCAGGAAAGGTGACTAGTTGCTATTTCATTTATCAGTTTGTTCCAGGATTGTATCATACAAGAGTTCTGAAGGAACTTAAGAACGAAAAGACTGAGCTGATAGCAAATATATGCTATGGTTTGATTTTTTTGTTTTGTTTTCCCCAACATGTTAGCATAACTCTGCAACCAGTGAAGTCAATGAAAATTATGATAACCTGAGTACTCTGGAAAATTTCTTCCAATATCTCATCAAAATCAACTACTATCCTGAAGGACTGGATGTTGTACCTGTCACCTTATGTCCCTTAAAGTTAGTTTTTGTCCATGTTCATTAGAATTTTCTGTGCATCTGGAGGGCTCTGCAAGTGACTCTCACCTTGTGGGAGATGGCTCTTAGAGAATTCCTGAGGTAGGGTCCACACACAGATTCATAGATTCTGATGCCTCTCTCCCTCTTCTTGAGGCTGATGGGTTTTCACATTTCCTAGGCAGCCTGGATGAAAACTCCAGCACACCAATCTCAAACCGCAGCGGTTGTAGTAACACAAGATCTATGAATAGAAAATCAGATGAAATCATCGTGCTGAATACTATTCATCGTTGGCTACACTTGGGGTCAAACAATTTTCAGGGCCATTTCATTGCATTTGTTGTCAACAAGAGGTATTTTTGCTAATGTGGACAAGGCTAAAAAAACAAAACACAAAGAGTGGGACTAAATGACCAATTTTCAACACATCAAAGTGTTAATGGTAGGGTGCCTCAAAGAGCCATGCTAGAACTGATCAAGTTTATTACATTCACTAATGATCTGGAAAGTGGGGAGCTCAGTAAACTAGTAAAATTTGCAAAGGGCACAAATTATTTAAGATAATCAAAGTTAGAGAAGACTGTGAAGAGCTTCTGAGAGCTGACAAAACTAGGGGGCTTGATGGCAGATGAAATTCAGTGCTGACAAATGAAAAGTAATGCACATTGGAAGGAATGATTTGAACTACTGATACACATTGCTTGGTTCTGAGTTAACCAAAGCCATTCAGAAAAAAAGACTTGGGTGTCATTATGGACATCTCAGTGAAACCATCTGCTCAATGCACAGCAAAAATGTGAGTAAAGTGTTAGGACACAGAAGGAATGGAATGGAAAATAATATTGATTATAGTATAATGCCATTATATAAATCAGATACACCCTCACCTGGACATCCCATCTCCAAGAAGATACAGCAGATGTAGCAAGGGTCCCGAGATGGGTGGCAAAAATGGTTAGAGGCCTGGAAAGACATTTATGAGGAGAGACTGGAAAGTTTAGGGTTGGTTAGCTTAGAGAGAAAATGAGTAAAAGACAACACAGAAGTATATAAAATAATTAATGCTATACTGAAGCTAATCTTTCTCCAAAAACATGGGGACAGACCAGGAAAGTGGAAGACAACACACTTAAACCCGATAAAATAATACTTTTTACATAACGCATAATTAAAGAATTAGACATGTACATGAGAACATCCACAATTTTATTAGATAAGAACAAAAGTGTGAAATGTTTAAATCCTTATGTTTCAGGACATAAGACAAACATAAACTGACGGGATTAATAAGAAATTTATCCTATGGGCAGATAATGCAATTAATGTCCATTTTGGCAATTCTACAACCTTTCTCTGAACTATTTGGCCACTTTTTAGAGGCAAGATACCAGAACAGATGGACCACTGGTTTGACACAGTAGAGCAGTTCCTACATTCAGCTGTTGTTACCAGGGACAAAAAAAATTTTCTATCAGATGTAGTGTAGCAAGTAGTTCTTAGATCTCACTTCACCATGTTTGACATCCTAGCATAAGCTACATATAATAATTTCTATTAAAAACATAGAACCATTTCTTGAATACCTGCTGGTAATGCAACTCTGCTCAGTGAATGGAAATGATATGTACCCTAAGTCTCAGGACATTATATAGTTCATAGACTGTCCAGATTATAAAATATTTCTTAAAGGTACAGTCTACTTCTGCCTTAAATATATAAGATGTCAGTGCCCCAGTATCAAGCCCCACCCCTCAGGGTCCCTAGATGAAATCCCTAGTTGCTACGCCATGACCATGGGCTAGCTAATAGTTTTAGAGCTCAAGGTCTACAGCTCCACAGCAGCCATGCCCCAGGCCACTGGTTTGCTGGACATACAGCATTCCTCATTGGATACCTGGATTATATAAAGACCACAACAGGAAGAGGAAGCTGTCTGAGTAATGGGCCATTGTCTGCTAGTTGCTACTGCCTTGCCACCTTGCATACATGCTCCTTGAATTGGATCTCCCAGCTACCAACCCCTTGCACACACTCCAGTCATTGCCTCAGATGGCCCCTGATCCCAATTGGCCAACTGTGCACCACTTGGCCATTGTTCTGGACTGCCCCTAGCCTGCTTCAGCTGGTAGACATTATGCCATCTGACTCAGCCCTAATTCCAAACTACAATCTTTTTTGGATAACCTTTCTTGGCTGACCCTCCTCAGACACTTGGAACACTTTACTCTCCAGTTCTAGCAGCCTGAAGGTGCCATTGGTACTAACCTTTCAGGCTCAAGGATGAAATCCTGATCCTATTGAAATCAATAGGAGTTTTGCCACTGACTTCAAGGAGGCCAGGATTTCACCCCTGGTATTTCTCTACAAATGTCTTAAACTCTTTTTTATACAAGGAAGAGGCATTTGGAATATGATCCATATTTATGTTACATGAGAGAAGAGTGCTGGGACAGACCCATCCCTGTGGTGAGTGGCATTACTCCAAGGCTGAAACTGACCCATTATGTTTTCTTCAGCTGATCTACGCACTCATTACCATTCCCAGTTAAATTATCCAAATGTTTCAAAGATGCAGGTGAATTTCCTAATTATTAACATCCCTTGTCTACTAACAACAGAACAACTTCCTGACTTTTGCCATGAGGTTTTATTTCAGTAACAGATGACTGTCATAATAGACGCATGGGCATCTCTTCTTAAATGAAATTGTTTAGACTGTGGTTGATGAATTCATTTCCTACTAGACAAAAATACCAATAAATTCAAACTTCAGTCTGTGAAATGATTCTCCAAAATATTTAGCTCTCATTAGCCTCCTTCAGCTGTCAGATAATCTGGGCAAGAGCTTAGTCTGAAATCTAGAAGAGAGAACTGTAGTTCTTACCTCTGTCACTCTGTCTCTGCACAAAAAGTTTAATAGATAGCATATGCTGTTTGCTGATCCTTTGTTCCTGCCCCAGCAGTCAATGCACTGCCAAGTCTCACTGAGTTTGTGTGTCTCACCCATTTTTGGCTTGAGTTACCTGGAATCTGAAGCAGGTTCACATAAAACTCGGAAGATTCACAGTACATTTAAATGGAAAATATGAACCATCACTCATAGAGTGCATTTTTCAAATTTAGTCCTTTAAGTGACCGAAACTTGGCAGGCTTGCCAACTGTCTGATAAGGATGGATGAGAGACCATGGAGTCTCCTCCTTGTCTCCACAAAAAAACCCCCAAGCAATGATCTCAAAGTGACATTTCAAGTTAAATTAATTATTAAGCTGTACAGTCCTCTGTTTGTTTGTTTTTTAATGGTATTTCATTATTAAAGATGTTGGAACTGCTTTGAAGATTAGGATATGAAAAAGGTGTCTCATCTGTGGTCTTAAAAAAGATCTTAGGCATGTGAAAAGATACGGCGGCTTCCCTCAGTGGTTTTGTAATTCACTGATATACTGTCTATGACCCTTTCCTCTAGGGGAATTTCCCAGATGAAGAATTGTCTGATTCTTCCATAACTGGCCTTTTAGAGGCTTTTTGTCTTGTTTAAGTTCTTTTCTTTGTCGTTAACTTACATTGCTGAAGAATTGTACCGTCTGTTCGCTATATGCTTCTCTTGAAGAGATTCCGATTAAGAAGTCTCACAATATTGATAAAACTTCATGCAAGTTAAAGCTTCAGGGTCTGTAAGTGGAGACGTGCGAGTTTTGAAAATTCCAAGAGTTTGTTTTTCTCTCTCCAGTTAGACAAAAATACCCATTTGTAACGCCTGGCTTGTTGGTGAATTATTTGAATCAGGTGTTTCCTACCAAGTAGAAAACTATGCTGGGTAATACGTGCTGTTTGTAAAATCTACAGGAGACAGATGGGAAGAGATTTTCCGTGTGGATTTGATTAATGGAATATATTTGAAAATCCTCCAAGAAGCTGTTATCTTTGCGCATTATAGCTGGCGCATCAAGTGTGTGTGAGTATGCACACAGCTTAGTGTCTAATGGCTTGGGAAGCACCCCATTCAAAAAATCAACATTTTGGAGCCTTAGACAATCATTTAAATACCCAAATTATCTTTAAATAATGATAAGGAAACATAGTTGGCAGAAGCTAAGATATTCAAAGTTCAGGCTGGCATTCCATCCACGAGTCATCACAGCATTGTGAGAAGAATAACAAAAACTCCCTGGACAATCTCTGAACTTTGAATTTCCTGGCGTTAGGCGGTTCCCCATCACCACCACAAGGATATTGGTCAGAAATGTGTAGAATACATTTTCTAGTTTAACAGAACCAAAACAACAAGCCAGTTGGGGACAAGTTAGAAAAACCATGTGCTGGCTGCTAAGGACCACATCCTGATAGCCTTACTGCCATAAAAACTTCATTGCATTCAATGGGAGTTTCATCTGGGTAAGGACAGGGTAAATCCCGCATAAGACTTCAGGATTTGGTGCTAGGGTTGTGCTTCATACTCAAGTCCAAAAAAGATTATACCTGCTCGTGGGCTATCCCCAAACATTTCTGGGATACAAATACTGGGCAACATTCTCCTCTCTGATCCACAGTGTGGATCAGTATCAGAGTCTGCCTCAGTGGGGCAGTGCCTTCTGTGTGCTTTAGCAATGCAGAATATGTAATAGTGATTGGCACTGTGAATACGGGATCTGCAGCATGGTCAGAGATAATTTTACCCACTGAATCGGAGCTGTGCCCAAATGTAAAAATGATCCAGAGATAAATTTTGATCACAAAACCTTCCTCCCCACCCAGGCCAGAAATAAACCTCTGGCAACAAGCCTGGGCTTTGTTAACTAAGCTTTCTCTTCTAATTAAACAAACCAAAAACTCCACAGGGCTTCCTCTAGCTCCTGAGGGGAGCCCTGAAAGCTGATTTTAAAAGTTATGCCATGTTCTGTGCCTTTGCTCTGAGACTAGAATCTGAGCTTTGGTCCTTGGTGGTTTGAGCAAGCCACAGCTTTGTTATCATGACATAAGAATGATTCATTACTTTTGTGCCACAGTAAGCACGTGTGAGGAAACTGAATAAATATCCCCTATTCATCTTAGATAATGGAAGGAATTAAATTGGTTGGCACTTGGACCAAAGCTCATTAGATTTGCATCTAACACTTGACAACCAAAGATAATATCAGAAAAGGGTTTTTCTTATGCCATTTTCTGCATGTGCTGCTGTAATTATTCACGTGTAATGAGATCATATCTTAGTGAAGAATGAGAAATAGGGGTTTTTTCGGTTGTCAAGACCTATCTGAACATAAAGTTTATTTAAACACATTTTTTTGCTATGAGCTCATATTAAATCTCAGCTAGTTTATCCATCCCTAATTTAGTTATATGGTCATTACACGGAAAATCCATTTCAGATAAAGCAAAGCATTTTCATCCTCTAGTTACACAAGTATCAGGTCACAGCAATTATGTGCAAATGCCAGACACCAAGTATGCCACTGCAGGGTAGAGTTGTATATGGTCTGATCTACCAGTGAGGAGGCTACTTTGCACAACAATGCCGTGAATGTGGCATTGCACTGACAGGATCCAAGCAGTGGGTTGAGAAAAAGAGAAGAGTCTTCCTGTGAATGAGCTGAGTCCCTACACAGTCCTTAACAGAGCCCAGAGACAGTAAGTTAGCATCCAAAGTTACCCTCTTGCTGGGGGTTGGCTTTAATGATAAGAAAAACAAGAACAAAACATAAATCTCACCCTAGGCTTCCCCCTTGATCTTGACTGTCCCTAGGGTCTCCTGAATATCTGTCCTAGCACTCTGGTTCCTTCTCTGAGAGAATCACTGTCACCTCCTAAGGATGGAATTATGAGCCATACCTACCAGAACACTTTAAAAATCTATCCCTTCCTTTCTGCGCCTACAGCCAAATCACCCCTCCACTATGGCAATTTCCTCCTCTCCGGACTCCTTGCTCCATCTCTGGTCCATCAAAATGTTGCTGCCAAAGTCATCTTTCTTGTTGTGACAATGTTATCTACCTCTCTAAATGTTTGACTGTTTCCCCATTGCCCTTCAGATCAAATTCAAATGGTTTGTCCTTGCCTTCAAGGCTTTCCATTGTGCAGCTCCTGTTTATATCCCTGACCAGTTGTCCCCAACCTGCTGTCTCCTTTAGCCAGCCTGGATACTCCTTCTGTCTCTACTCACAAAAGTCTTTGTGCCCTCTTCCATGATGCTCTTTATTCTTGGAATGCTCTACCCAAAGCTGTTCACTCAGCCACCTCTCTAGTCTCATTTAAATCTTTCCAAAAGACTCAGATCTGGCATCTCACCAACAAAAGTAAGTGTAGAAAAACAATGAAAAGAGCCAGCAAGATGTGTTTACATGCCTTACTAAGATACCACATGTTCTTGCTACTGCCACCTTTGTCCTTCCTCATCTCCGTCCACTCTGCTAGTCTATGACCCTCACTTGTGTCATGTAGAAGTTGGGGCTTGTCTACACTTTAAATGTTACAGCTGTACAGCTGTACCATTGTAGTGCTTCAGTGTAGACACTACAACAAGAATGGGAGGGATTGTCCCATCGGCATGGGTAATCCACCTCCCTGAGAGGTGGTGGCTAGATCAATAGAAAAATTCATCCATTGATCTAGCGCTGTCTACTCTTAGGTTGGCTTAACTATGTTGCTCAGGGTCTGGATTTTTCACACCCCTGACAGATGTAGTTAAATCAACCTATTTTTCTAGTGTAGCCCATGCCTTAGACTTATTTGCTCTTCTATGCAGATACGGTAGGCTAGATTTTTCTAGTCTGTCAAGTTCAATGGAGAGAGCTCTCCACAGAAGAATTTCCCCTGTGTAGGGATATTCTCCACTGTCATAAAGCTGACAGAGATACCTTATACGCCAGCTGCACTCCCCCACCCTCAGCATAAGGAAAGGTAAGAGGTGCATCATGGATAACCCTGCTCAGCTTTGCCTGGTCTTCAAGATCTTATGCCAGTGACTGAGCTACAGCAGGCCCCCTACTGCTCTAACTTCCATTGGGGTCTGCCAAGGATCAGGAAGTCATAGCCGGCTTCCTTTAGCTATCACTTAAGTTGTAACGGAGAATCAGGACCTGTATCTTCACTTATGTTATGAGTCACCCAGCATATTTTTGGGGTGCTTGAAAAATAATTAAGAGCTTCTCAGTATTTCCTTAGCTTACTGTGCCTCTGTGTTCGCAGCATTTCCTGTACTTCCATGTAATTAGCATAGAGATTACCAAGGGAAGCTACAAATGCTGAGGTAGCAGTATTTAGGCTTTGTCTACACTAGCCCTTTTGTCAGTAAAACATTTTCTCAGTCGGGGTGTGAAAAAAACACACTCCTGACTGACATAAGTTTCACCGACAAAAATACCAGTGTGGACAGCGCAGTGTCGGTGGGAGAGTGTCTCCCACTGGCATAGCTACCACCGCTCTTTGGGGGGTGGCTTGATTATGCCGGCGGGAGAGCTCTCTCCCGCCAGCATAGAGCGGCTATACTGGAGAACTTACAGCCACACAGCTGCAGCAGTACAGCTGTGCCACTGTAAGGTGTGTAGTGTAGACATAGCCTTAGTTATCCAATGCCACTGACAAGTTATTAAATTATGACTGTTTATGTTCTGGTAAGAAGTGACTAGCCATGAGTAATGGACACTTTACAACTATAATATTGTACTCAGTTTAACTGAAAAACAAAAATCAAGCAGCAAGGCAGACATATTTTAAAACAGCTAATATTTTAATCAGAGCGGGACAGAAAATATTTAATCTTGACTTTTTCTGGAACAATTAAACCAAAAATTAAAATGGTTAAATAAAATTGTCATCTGGGCTAACTATGTGAGCGTGTAGTATAAGCTTCAAAAAAGCTAGATCCTGTCTCTTGAAGGAAGGATTTGACAGTGGAAATCCCAGCTGACCGTTACACTTGTAATTATAATGCTTTAGCTGTCATTATTTGTCTCAGTGGCCTTGTTTAGAAAACAGTGTAGGCAGTGCCAGCCATAAAGACAGGGAAGAGCAAGGGCCTCTCTGCAGTCAAAGAAAAAAACAAGTAGGCTCCTGTTCTGAACATAATCAGGCCCATCCATCACTGTTCTGATTTGTTCTTTTAGGCTCCAGCCACATCCATATTTACTAGATCAATCAAAATGTGTCCTTCATTTCCTTTTTTAAAAAATAGGACATAAAACGAAAAAAACAAACCCTATACATTTATAAAATGTATTAGCCACCAGAGACAAATAACACTTCTGGAACTGTTCCATTCTCTTGACTAAGGGTGCCATTCATTTCCCATCCAAGTGTTGGGAGAGTGATCAGGCTGTAGGTATGTAATTACTCTTACAATATTTTTACATGAATATATTTTAGCCAGACATCTATCTTTTAAAACTTCCTCTTTCTTGCTGTGAACAGATCACACTGCTCGATATTTACATAGCCCCCATCTCTCGAGTATCTGAGCACCTCACCAACATTAATAAATGTATCCTCACAACACCCCTGAGAGGGAGGGGAAGTATTCTAATTATGGCTGGGCAGGAAACGGTTTTCCTACCCTGTGAAAAATTTTGACATTTCAAATGTTTTCCCATCCCAAATTGGGGCTGTGATGCAGCAGATGAGGTGCAGCTCATGCCAAGGTCCCCCTGGCTCAAATGAACACTGACAGATGCATAGCTGGAGTCTGTCTGGTTCGCTGTAAGGATAATATTGATAGAGTAGGTATTAGAACTATGAGAAAGTGTGTAGTGTTTGGATTCTATTGGATGCTTGTGAGTTGCTGCATGCATCAATCTTACTGCAATATCTGTGTTCCATACTGTAATGTAATATTTGAGCAGTTATATAGTGACCTTCTGTGACTGTATGAATGAGAGGGACATTAAGTAGTGTGGAGAGCTGCTCTTCTACAGAAATTGTTATATCCCTCCCAAAAGAGGAGACCCATTATATCCCTCCCAAAAGAGGAGACCCATCAATACTGAATGTGTTCTAGTTGGCTCAGGCTCTTACAACTGGAAATTCCCTACATCTTGATTGAGAAACTGTCAACAAAAGGACTAAAGACTCTTATTGTTGTTCTGCTCTCCCCCCCCCACCCCCCACCCCCGAAGATGAGTCATGGAAGTGGACTTCTCTGATCAGCTGAGTTTGCAGCTCAGAGCACATAACAGGGGGGAGGGGATAAAAACCCCAGGCCAAAGGATCTAAGCAGTTCTATGCTGCTTGGACTGTGACAGGACAAGGTGTTTCTAGGCAAAAGCAAGGGATCCCCAGCTGCTTAGCCTGGGTTAGCCCTAAAGATCAAACAGAGCTTACTGATTGTTGCTTGCTGAAACCTCATTTGTGTGTCTGTCTGCTTTAATCCTGTAAATAACTTTCTCATTTCCCTTTCCTACTTAATACATCTTCAAATAGTTTACTACAGGATTGGCTACAAGTGGTGTCTTTGGTGTGAGACCTAAAGGACAATTGACCTGGGGTAAGTGACTGGGCCTTTGGGATCAGGAGTAACCTGAATATTGATAAAAAGAAAAGGAGTACTTGTGGCACCTTAGAGACTAATCAGTTTATTTGAGCATAAGCTTTCGTGAGCTACAGCTCACTTCATCGGATGCATACCGATGAAGTGAGCTGTAGCTCACAAAAGCTTATGCTCAAATAAATTGGTTAGTCTCTAAGGTGCCACAAGTACTCCTTTTCTTTCTGCGAATACAGACTAACACGGCTGTTACTCTGAAACCTGAATATTGATGTAATCTTAGTGTAAGGGGTCAGGTGTCAGGAATCGGAGCCTGCAGCCTAGCTACTTTTCAGGCACCCTCATCAGTACAGCTGATTAGCCACTCCACCTGATTGGCTGCAGGGGCCAGCAGCAGCAGCTGCTTGCAGGCTGCTCAATGCTCATACCTACCACTTTGGCTGCTCCTGTGTTACTTGGTTCCTGCTGCTCCTGCTTTGCCTCCAGCCTTGCCTCTGTCCTGCCTCTGCTTTGAACCCCTCCTTGCCTGATATCCTGCTCACTCCAGTTCCTGACCTCTGGTTTGACCCGTGGCTCTGGCTCCTGACTGTGGAGTCAGGCTTGACCCTTTGCTCTAGTGTCCAGTTCCTGCCCTTTGTTTTGACTCTTGGCTCTGGCTCCGGACTATGGACAGCAGGTCAACCCTCAGCGCTGGTATCCAGTTTCTGCCCTCCAGTTTGACCTTTGACTTTGGCTCCTAACTACGGCTCTAGGCCTGCCACCTACCCCGATTACTAGGCTAGACAGCCCTAATCCCAGTTGGCTGACATCATTTATCACAGAGATATGCTCACCCAGGTGGCAAGACAGACCAGAGTACCCAAGGGACAGTCTGTGGCTCTGTGTTCAGGCTGTTAAAGTGTCTAAGGAGTTTTCACTTGGTGCAGTAGGTTGGTGAAATCTAAGTTGAGAACTCACAGCCAGTTAGGGGGTTGTGCTCTGGTTTTTAACAGTCTGCCTTGAGGTTGGTACTCACATGGTTGTGTCACCATTGAGAGCATTATAGGGCCAAAAAGTCACAATCTCAAATTTCCACAAACTGAAAATACAAAACTTATTTCAGTTTAATGAAATGTTTCAATTGACCGAAATAATTTTGAATTATTCCATTTCAGTTTTGACCTCCTCCCAGCCCCCATTTTTTAAAATCTTTTTGGTGTAAATTTACTAAAATTTCTAAACAAAAAGGCATTTGACTTGAAAAAACAAAACTTTCTGGTCTTGAAACTTTTTTTTACTAAACATTGTTGAATCAGTTGTCTCAATGAACCCAATCTTTCTGTAAACAGTTTCAGTTTTAATGAATCAGGAATTTTGACACAATTCTTTTGTTGTCAAAAATGCTGATCAACTCTAATTGTTATCCCAATTTTACAATGGGGAACTGAAGCACAGAGAGACTAAGCCCAGTCTACACTACAAACTTATGTCAGTATAACTACATCGTTCAGGAGTGTGGAAAATCCACCCCTCTGAGCAATGCAGTTATACCGACCTAACTTCTGGTGTAGACAGGGCTCTGTCAAAAGGAGGCCTTCTCCCATGGACATAGCTACTGGCTCTCGGGAGAACCGTTGGCGCAGGTAGCCTCTTCACTAGTGCTATTATTTCCCAAGCTCACACAGGAAGTCTGTGACAGAATCAGGATCAGAACTCCCAATCCAGTGCCTTAGTGGATAGTATAGTGGACTGAACACTAGAGTAGGAGGCACAATGAGTCCTGTGTTATAATCGTGGCACCACAGGGTTTAAGGCTTCCACTATGATCTAATTCTTCTTCTGTGGGGATCTCTCTCCATTGAACTTGACAGACCAGAAAATCTAGCCTACAGCATCTGCATAGAAGAGCGAATAAGTCTAAGGCCTGGTCTACACTAGAAAATTAGGTTGGTTTAACTACATTATCAGTACTGTATTTCCCCTGTGTAAATTTCAAGTTAACGTTTGCATTCAAAGTTCAGCAAAGTTTCCAATAAAATCCAAAGATTTTAAGCCATTGAGATGAAAGGTGGACATATCCCTGTCTAAATAAATGGAACAAACACACATCCTTCCAGTAATTCTAGATTTATTTCTCTCCTGCCATCATTACTTTAGTCATACCTGGATTGAGTGAAGACAGATAGATGTAGGATCTTAAATAAAAGCTATCAGATAATAAGAGAAGAAGGAGACTGCAGAATCTGGGTCTGTTTAAAAAGGAGCAGATCTATGCATCCTCATACTGATGCTGTCTCATGCAGCCCCGGTACTTTTTTTGGACCCTGGCCACCGCTTCCTGCACCATCCACTTGGTGGGTAGCCTTGGACAAGTCACTTAATCGCAGTATGTCTGCTCCCCATCTCCAAATGGGGATAATATTTATCTACTTCACCCGGGTATTGCAATGCTTGGCTAATAATTCATTTATGTTTGTATAGAACTTGGAGCTGTAAAGAGCTATATAAGTACTAAGCATCATTATTATTATATATGTTTTTCTCTCCTATATGCTGTCAGTAGGATTGTTTTTTGAGGATACCTGGCCGGGAACCCATGCTGCCTCAAACTCCTTCAGTTTATTTTTATTTTTATAAAGTATATATTTTTTTCTATTGGCAATATGTTCTCAATCTGAACCATCCACTTGTTAGCGGTTGGCAATGGCTCAGCATTCCAATGTAAAGTGATCTTTTTTTGTCTGCCAGTAATGTAATATTAACAAATTTGTCTTGATATTTATCTGTTGTTATGTCTGTTGTTAGAGTGTATAAAGAAAACAAAACATAGAACACAGTGACAATGGTACTTTTATGATATTTGATATGGCACCCAATACCTTCCTTCAGCATTTTCCAATGCAAAGCAACTCAGAATGATATATGTGAATGTTCCCTCACCAATTTTACATTACTGGCCATTTCAAGTAGATTTCTTTAAAGGTGACAGGAGCTCAGATTTTCTTTCTACCCACTCAAAATCATAGAATCATACAATTCTATCAACGCTTGTTCCCTCCATAATTATTTCTGCTAGTTTCAATGTAAAATGGACTGGCTGAACCATTCAGGAAGGAATCCAAATCAGCAGTTTTCTAGACTCTTGAACTTGAACATTTGCATTTTGTTGCCCTAGAGTCTGCAGTACCTAAGCCATCACATTACAGTGCTGGACAAGGAGCACAAAGAGGTTGGATTAGGTTTAGCTCATTAAACGTTCTGGTTAGCATTAGAAATGGGCCAAAGATGGACGTATTTATATGAATCACCGAGAAGTTTTTGAGTTAGGATAAAATGAGACTCCAGTTAGAACCAATCCTTTTTTTTGCTTTTGCATAATTAAAACCCAACTAATAAGGTTGAGTAGAAGCAGAAATCACCTCTGATTTTTCTCTTCTATAATGTCAAGGTTCCTTCCCCACTCTGAACGCTAGGGTACAGATGAGGGGACCTGCATGAAAACCTCCTAAGCTTACTTTTACCAGCTTAGATTAAAACTTCCCCAAAGTACAAACTATTTTACCTTTTGCCCTTGGACTTTCGCTGACACCACCAAACGTCTAACACCAGTATTATTATTATTAGGAAAGAGTTCGTTTGGAAACTTCTTTCCCCCCAAAATCCTCCCAAATCTTACCCCCTTTTTTCTGGGGAATCTTTGATAAAAATCCTCACCAATTTGCACAGGTGACCACAGACCCAAACCTTTGGATCTTAAGAACAATGAAAAAAGCATTCAGTTTCTTAAAAGAAGAATTTTAATAGAAGAAAAAGTAAAAAAAAAATCACCTCTGTAAAATCAGGATGGTAAATACCTTACAGGGTAATTAGATTCAAAACATAGAGAATCCTTCTAGGCAAAACCTTAAGTTACAAAAAGACACAAAAACAGGAATATCCATTCCATTCAGCACAGCTTATTTTCACAGCCATTTAAACAAACAGAATCTAACGCATATCTAGCTAGATTACTTACTAAGTTCTAAGACTCCATTCCTGTTCTGTCCCCGGCAAAAGCATCACCCAGACAGACCCAGATCCTTTGTCCCCCCTCTTCCCCCCCCAGCTTTGAAAGTATGTTGTCTCCTCATTGGTCATTGTGGTCAGGTGCCAGCAAGTTTATCCTAGCTTCTTAACCTTTTACAGGTGAAAGGGTTTTTCCTCTGGCCAGGAGGGATTTTAAAGGTGTTTACCCTTCCCTTTATATTTATGACACTCCAATTAGAACCAATCCTTTTTTTTTTTGCTTTTGCATAATTAGAACCCAACTAATAAGGTTGAGTAGAAGCAGAAATCACCTCTGATTTTTCTCTTCTATAATTAGACCCTAATCCAGAAGCTCTTTTGATTGCCGCACCTAAAAAATACCAAAGAAAGTATAGTGACATTAATGGTGTAGTAAAGAGTGTTGTGGTAGCTGCGTTGGTCCCAGGATAGTAGAGACACAAGGTGGGTGAGGTAATATCTTTTCCTGGACCAACTTCTGTTGGTGGGAGAGACAAGCTTTCAAGCTACACAGAGCTCTTCTTCAGGTCTGGGAAAGGTACTTACTAGGATAGCTCATTTTGTGCTTAATTTGGAAGCAGAAACCAGATCTTACCCAAAGAAGCAGCCTCACAACACGTACTTGAACTAGATTTTCAAAATGCAGAATTGTTCACAGATGCCCTAATTCTAAACACAAAAATAATATTGACACTCCTCCTCCACATCCTTATCTCATTGCCAGGTATTGGTTCAATAATAGGACACTGAAAAGCTTCCCAAAAAGAAATGGCAAGGCAGAGAAAGGAGGATTAACAAAAGACCAACACACCTTCAATTTTATTAGTCACAACCTGGGCAGATCAGTGGGCTGGAACTGAAAAGAAATTGCAATTTTAGCCAGATTGATGACTATTTATATTGTAATATTGATCATCTGCAGAGACTTTTATAATGGATTGAACAGATGTGACCTCCCTTACACTGCACATAGGAGTCTTCTTGCCTAAGAGAGGGAATTGTAATTATCCAGTGTTTTTCAAAACCTCTGGCCTGCAATTGAGTTGTCACAGTCTCCCAGACATTGCTCCAGGCACTACAGATGGTACCGGCTGACACACTTGGGGCATATCATTATGAGCATGAGTAAGCCACATGATCTTGACTCGCTTCCTAATGAATGACAGTGTCTCAAAAAGAAATGTCTGTCAGGAAGAAATATGGGCTTTGCGAAGCTGAGGTATGATTGAGGGGAGGAACATGAGAGAAGAGAGGGTTCAAGAGAGGACACATTTGAAAGAAATTGTTAGTATGAATTACAACAACTAATGACCAGCATCTGCTAACAAAATGCTGTTTCCAGCTTGAAATATCCCAACATATTTTACATGCTCCTAGAGTCCCTGTTGTTGAAAATATGTTCTGTTTATTTTTAATCCTTCATATATTGGATTATGTGAAGACCGTTGTTTAAACTGGGAGTGGATCTATTAACAATAACATGTATCAGCCTATTATAAATTATTTGTTTTCCAAGGGAATAATGGATTTGTCCCTCTAATACAAAGAAAGCAACTGCAAACATTAACTTGGAATTTACAATACTTTACTTGCAGATAATTCAGTTCGATGCAATTGGTTTCACAAGCTTGACAGTACCATACATTACTACTTGAAACTCTCTGGAAGTACAGTTGAGTCAGTCTGGTGAGAAATACAAAATAAAATAGCCTACAGACTTTTGGAAGAACAATTTCAGAGTACCTTGTGCTAGTTAGAAATTATTATTCATGACTGCATCCCTGCTGGTGGCTACCTGCTGTTGTATAAAGTAGAGCAGAACACATAATTTGTCAAACTAATGTATTCCTTGCCTTTTACCTCTGTTTCTCTTCACAAGCTATTGCAAGCAATCTTCAATTTATTCATTATTTGTGATTATGCACACATTACTTTTGTAAACGTTTCTCCCTATTTGAACCTCACAGAGACAGTTTGCCACAAATATTTGATATTCAAACTTCAAAATTCATGCTGTGTTTGGTTATTTTAGACTGCAAGAGCTTTGGAGCAGGGATTGTATTGTGTATTGTGTGATTGTACAATACCAAGCACAATTGGGCCCTGCTCATAACTCAGGCCTTTTGAAGCTACTGTAATACAAATATTAAATAAATAAACTAGTTACATACATCTTGTAGCATGGATTTCTCTTCCATGATGGGGAGAGTTATGTGCCAGTAGCCAGCATAGTAATAACTGCACATTTTTAGTATTACAACTGAGTATATGACTGGAAATTCTTTTCTTTTTTTTAACAAATGTTTGAGCATTCAGGGTTAAAATGCATTTGTGCAAGTAATCACGCTAGTAAGGGTCGAGGGCTCAAAGGTCCATGGAAAGTGAATATGAAAGGGTCACAGTCATGATCAAATCAACATTTACATTTGAATCCAAATGAATATTTGTACAGTTTTTCCCCACTGTTCATTTAGCTCTAGGGTTGAGCCAATACGACCATTTCATTTTTTTGACACTTTACATCATGGCGGTATGAGCAAGTGCAAGTCCCATTGGAGTTTTCTGAAAATTCCAGTGGTGACAGAAGTGGCATTGTAAATTACGTGGGCCAAATTCTAGTTTACACCCTGTGCAATCCCATTTAAATGAAGGAGATTCCGTGAATGGACACTAGTGCAGAGTTTGGATGTTACTAGTAAAATAGTATGACTTGGCATGAGTTAAGTTGGGGAGCAGAAAAAAACCTGTAAGATAAAGTAGGGAATCTGTTTTACATTAGTGTCCTGTCCTATTTTTCTTCTACAGGCTGCTTTCCCAACCCTCTGGATGAAACTGTCACATGCACACCCAGTGAATACACTAAATCAATGCAACTTAAACTATTTGCCACTGGCACTGAATTTCTGATCATTTCAAACCTGACATGTAACTAGCACCATTTACAACTGAGCTGAGTTTACATCACAGCTGAATTTGGGCCTCTGTGCTTAAATTTCCTGAGACTGGAACAAAGAACAGATTTTATATTAAAAAATTTCAAAAATGAAATGAGCACTAGATGTGTTGTGACACCACAGTTTTCATTCCCAAAATACATGCCATGTGATTCAGTAATACTAGGCAAGAGAGAACTGACATAGAAAGGACTTGGAAACTGGAATGTAAATGAGATTTCGAGCTGAAATTTTTGGGGTATAAACGTGAAGCATGACTTCTTGGGAGATTGTATTTCTTTAAAGACATAGTTGGCCCTTCAACATCAAAATACAGCAGCTAAATGGCCACTAAGGAATCTAGATGCCAGGGCGAGTCTGTGTTTGAAAGTAACACTCCCTAAAAACGGAAGCCAATTGATCAAACAACCATGGTAGCCCAAACAATTAGTTGATAGCCTCAAGTTACTGTTTATTTTGAGGTTTGCATTTGTGTCTGGTAAGCTGATATCATTTCTTCTTCACTCCTCAAAGGCATTGATTACAATTTGTTACTAAACAGCATGGTGTCAACAACACAAGAACTTCCTGTGAAATGATAGACATCAGAAAACAGCTCTTAAATAATGTCAGGTCAATCATTTGAATACTCTTTAATCCTTGCTCTTTTAGAATTCATTCAGGGCATGACCATCTCAATAACTATTCATTGGTGCACTGGACTTTCTGTTCCAGGGGAAAGAATAGACAGTGGACGGGGGCAGCCATAATGAAGTAAGTTTCTACCTTGACAGGGGAGGCCATAACTGTTTTGCTGGCCAGAATGGAAAAGATTTTCGGCTCCTCCCCAACAACCAGCCCAGCTACCTCCAGCACAATGGTTCCATCTCACACTAATATTAAGCAGGATTGTAGCAGGGAGGGGTGAACAAGTTCAAAAAACCCAAGAACCTCTTCCACCTTCTCAAATGTTTTTATCCCAAACTCAAACTGAACTTTTATAGAGGCTTGAAAGAGTTTACCAAATATTTTTCCCTAGTGGTTTTCATTTTTGTGTGCCTCTGCAAGTTTCCAAGTTTGACTGATGACCAGAAGTGGCTGAGTTAGAACACCATAAGACAGGCTGTTGCTATTGGTATTTCTGAAATGAAGGGATAGAGAAAGCCACTTATTAAAAGATTTCCAGACCTATTTTGCAGAGCCAAAAAGGTCTTGATAGTTTGGATAATGTTCACCTATACATAATCACACTTTTAGATGCTTTATCTCAATCTAAGCAAAGTTTTTCTGAGGTTCAGCCATCTCTTAATTTCATCTTTTGGGGCTTAATCCTATGGCACTGAGTCTTTCTACTCACATTATTAAGGGCTGAAAGAACTGGTCCTTCCTTGTTGTCCTTCAACATTTCTCATTTGCTGAATCCCCCAAATGGTGGTGGTTTGGATTAAAAGGAACCAAGACCTAAATTGTTCCTGGCTGCAAAACCTTAAATGATCAGGTTTTTCAAAACGTAACCACTTTGGTTTGCTCACTCATTGTAGGGGGGAATAAAACTGTAACCTCTTATCTGGACCACCTTGAACTTTGTTGATTCACGTAAAATGGAATCCAGATCTGAACTTTTCCTGGTTTTGTGGTTTGATTTTACAAAACTAAAACCTGGTGTCCTCAGCCCATGTGGAGTTTCAGGTAAGGGATGGTGGGCCATTTCTTTTCTCTCTAGTAAGACCAGAGTAATTCTATTGAAGCCAAATTAATGTGAGGGAGTCTCCATTTGAAATTGCAGAGGGAATTTGACAGTTTGACAGAAACTGACAGTTTCTTCTAAAGATGTAATGTGTCTATCTTGTGTCTCATTGCATGACTGTTTCGGCACTGTATACCTGCAAGGAAGTTCATATGACCTGAGTTTTGGAAGAAACCAAAACGTTCCTTCCTCGTCTTGATTATTGTTGAGGATAAGCTAAAATTACTTTTGCTCTAAACGAAAATTTTAGGAAGGCAGAATGTAATTCTTCAAGTTGGTAGTTGGATTTAGGCCAGCATGTGGATTAACCACCTCCAGCGCTTGCATAGAATGTCAAGGGATTTTTAATGATCACAAATGGGCATGATCTCAGTTTAACATCTCCTACAAAAGACTGTCTCATTCAAAAATGAAAACCTTACAAAAATTCCTTAGTGCTCATATGGGAAACAGCTCTGCTCCACGTGCATGCCTATTTGAATTCTGCTACAGAACATCATTTTTAAATGACTTCTTTCTAGCTGGATAATTTGTCTATCTACATATGTCTAGGTAGCTAATCCTGCCCTGTTGTAGGATTGTGAGGAGACACGTGCATAACCTCACATCTCCCACAAACCTACTTAGTCTTATTTCCTTCACACAGGACAGTTTGATTAAGTGCAAAGTCATAAATCATGGTACACTTGCGTATGAAACTCAAATCTTCGGTTCTATGTTTTGATATATTTTATTGTACAGTCCAAACCTGACATGGCCAAATCACTGCGGGAGAGCCAAAGAGCAAGGTCTCCATTTTCATACTTAATGGGGTAGGCTTAAATCTCAGTGTGAGGCTGGTGAAGTCACCTCCTATCTCAGATAGTAATTTAATGCTTATTTTTTTATAGTTCTTTTGATTGATATTGCAGGTTTTATAATAATAACAGTAGTTCTGCTATACAAACACTATTCTAAAACAATTGTTCCTGTAGGTGGTAATAAAGCAATGAGCCTTGTTGTCCTGCAATGAAAAAGAAAGCATTGCAAAATCTTCAGAGAGTTTTAGTCTAATACATGCTGCAAGGTTAGCAACTTGCTGCTCGGAGGCACAGTTACTGAAAGAGTTCTTCCAGTCCCAGAGCCTGGGGGGGGTATGACTCAAACAGACGATTCCACAGAATTAGCAGAACCAGAGGAAGGAGAGTCCAAGCTTCCATTGGAAATAAGCCTAGAGTGAAATCTTCAGTCAAAATATAAACACAATGTTTTTTAAAAAGTGCATCATCAACAATTCAGCACTCAAATTGGGAGATGCTTCTTACCGAAAAAACTGAGTTACAGACTTTTATTGTCCTGCTCAGTTCTAAGACTCTTATCCTGCAATGGCCTCTGTGCAGATGCAGGGCTCCGCCCATGGAAAGGTTCATTGCAGGATCAGTCATTAACAGAGAGTATAGACTCTATGGCCCTCTACAAAGCAGAGCTGTGAATATGTGGGAGTTACACTGTTTTTTGTTTCACAGCATTATTTGTGCAAACAATGGACTAAATCCTGAGTCCTCACCCGGGCAAAATTCCCTTGAGTAAGGACTGAGTAAACTCTGTCAGGACCTCAGGGTATGGCTCACAAGGACAGCAGAGCAAACTGGGTTTGAGTGATACTGTGGTTTGTAGAAAGCTGGCAGTAAGGTATATATACTCTCTAGAAAAACCTTTCAGAACACATTTTCTGTAATGAGCCAATGCGACTATTACACCTTCCTGAGCCTTTGTGAAGTGTGTGATGCCCTTGGAAGGGTTAATCTAAAGATACTAGAAGTTGCTAGATAGGTGTCCACCCTTCGCAATAGCTGATCAGTCCACTGACAGTTTCTTCTAAAGATGTAATGTGTCTAACTTGTGTCTCATTGCATGACTGTTTCGGCACTGTATACCTGCAAGGAAGTTCATATGACATGAGTTTTGGAAGAAACCAAAACGTTCCTTCCTCATCTTGATTATTGTTTCAGATAAGCTCAGATTACTTTTGCTCTAAATGAAAAGCAGTTGTTATTATAGCTCCTCCGGGGGATGTATTCTTACCCACACGAGAGGCTCTGAGGACAGCCATTGTTTAGCTAAGGAGGGAAATCCTTTATTCCAGTACAACTTGTTCACTGAAAGGGGAAATATTTGCTCTTGCAGCCTATTGCCCCTCCCTTTTTTTACAGCCAAGGCAAGATGAGTGAGCAGGATGATGGACAGCTGAGGGGCACAGAACAAACAAAAGGAAGAACACAGTGAAGCAGATTGTGGGAGGACTATTGACAGCTTTTGTTCTCATCCTGCCAGCTCTCCAACCTGCCCTACTTTATGGAAGGAGGGGAGAGAAGAGAAGAAGATTGTGAAAGGGTCCATAGCACAAACCACCTGCTGTGCCTTAATCTGAGCCACTGTTCCAGTCCATGGAAACTACCTGGCCTGCTGAGAGAGAAGAATTCTCTGCTTGGACGATGAGCCCCATCACTTACTCCTGTGGGAAGTTTAAGTGAACTTGCCTGCTGTGGGCTGGCCAGTGTTTTTCTGTTCTTGAGCTGCCTAGTTGAATCCCAACTGTATTGTGGCTACTTTGATGAGTTCCCCAGGGGATGCCTCTGCACCATTGTCTAGTTAATCGATTAGTTAGCTCAGAGAACCAGCAGGGGGAAGACTGGCTGGAGACTGTGACTTTGCTTCATATAAGACTCAAACATGCTGAAACTTCAACACAAGACCTATTTTGGATTGTTTGCTTGCTGTTGCAATTCTGTTTGGATACCTGCTGTTTCCCATTTACTGGCTGTATTTTCAGCAATAGCCATCTGGGTCTAAAGAAGAGCAGAACTGTTAACTGTGCATGCAAATTCTAGTCAGACTAGTAAGGTTACATTCTGAGGCAACTGTGGGAATGGCCAGGCAGGGGGGTGGGAATTGTTGATTTGTACATTTATTTTCTGTTTCCTTTATAAAGTATTTCCTTCCCCTCTTTTGTAACTGTACCAAATGAACTTCTCCCCAGGGTGACTAAGAACAAATAATTCTTCTTACTTTTTGTATCCTGACCTAACTAACCCTTAGAACAATGTGTACCATGCATATTGAACTTACTCCTGGACACAAGGTGACACACATTGCATACAAACCCTCAGGAGAGCTGCGGGCACTATGCTTTGAGACTGCTAATTGATTATACTACATCCAAGATCCAGTTGCTATTAAACAAATGACACCACCAGGCAGGTCAACACGGCCCAATTTACAAAGCCAGCTCTCATAGAAAAACTGTTACCACCTCACAGTGGGATAGGGGTCACATTACATTTTTCACATTTGCCCCCAGTCCCTGGGCAAATTAAGGGACAGGCAGTACAGTCCTGTGCCAGGACCACAGCTCCTGGAATCACATAATGAGGAGAGAATCTCAGCTTTCACTTAAAAAAAAAAAGACAAAGGAAGTTGCTAATGCTTGTGACTGTGAAGAAAACTTGAAAATTTGATCTGGATGTAACAGATGCAGTAGTGTCTGCCTGACTCTGCAAGCAGCCTGAAAAACTAGCTTTGAGTGGTAGGAACTGCCGCATGCATCTCAATGGGGTGTGAACTCCAAGTCCCACAAGGTTGGGGTCTTTGCTAACACCATCCCAACAGAAGACTCTGGCAGGAGAAGATTGCAGTGGCCCACCCATCCACTCAAGCAGATATACCCCGCTGCTAGGACAAGTTCTGAGGGCTCCCCTGCTGCCCTCCTATTTCTCTGTGGGGAGAGGGGAACTCTGCTGCCGTCTCTGCTTATCTTGAGGAGAACCCCTGCTACCACTCAGAGATGGCGGATGATAAGGTACATGACTCTGCTCTTGTCTCTCTGAGAGGGGAAGTGGGTCCTCTGCACAGGTACACCCCAGGTGTATGTGGGGCCACAGAAGGGGGTGGTGGTTTATGGGAATGAAGCCATGGGGGGAGCCTCATGTCACCATGTGTGTGTGATGTTTCTCAGGGCTCCTAGGGCTGTGAGGCACTTTATTACCACCTGTCTCCAGTAAGTGGGAGTCTTGCCTGTACTTGCTGGGTGTTAGCACCCTAACAACACCAGCCTGTCAGCCACTCAAGCACTCTTCTCCAAGCTACAACAGCCTGTCTTTGCCTTGCAGGTTGACAACAGATGAACTCCAGCTGCCAAATCCCTTCCAAGGATCCCCCTGTGATATCCAGCCTCTGATCACTGAATACCCACAGAAATCTCAGATCCCCTGTTCCCAAAAGAAGGGTACCCCAGTTTACCCATTTTACCTTAGCTCCAGTGTTACACACAGCACTAGTGTTCAATTATAAAACAAAAGGAAATTTATTTAAGAAAGACTAGTGATTCAAATAAATACCAGTCTGAGATATGAGAACAAATGGTTACATATAAAAGAACATCATGACACACTTTCTAGAGACTAAACTTAGCTAACAAGGCCTTCCCCTATCTCCTGCAAGAGAGCTTACCCCAAGTTCTTTCCCCAGTGTTTTCAACTCGTTTGGTTGAGACCCCTTGTCATAAGATCAAGCCCACTGCTGACAGTATGTCTTTCTGCTCCCTCAAATATGCCAGAACAGATCTTTGATGTTCACCTTAAAATAGCGCTGCCCCTTAGCTGTTTGCAAAAAGAAAAGGAGTACTTGTGGCACCTTAGAGTCTCTAAGGTTCCACAAGTACTCCTTTTCTTTTTGCGAATACAGACTAACACAGCTGTTACTCTGAAACCTTAGCTGTTTATCACTTCCTGTTAATTTCCTTCTGAAGTCTCCACCAGCTCTTCATTAGCATGTGACATAGAATACTAATAGACTCCTACTGTATGCAGTGTTGTTATAGCCTTGTTGGTCTCAGGATATTAGAGAGACAAGGTGGGTGAGGCAATATTTTTTGTTAGCCTGTCCATTGGTAAGAGAGACAAGTGATAATGCTTGTCTCTCTTATCAACAGAAGTTGGTCCAATAAAAGATATTACCTCACGCACCTTCTGTGGTGCTGGAACAATTTTTATACATATATAAAATTTTAGCCCAATGATTCACCATTGCTAGGGAAACAAAACTCTTTAGCTGAATCTTCATCCTGTTCCAAGTGAACACAGAGATAAATCTCCTATTGACTTTGGTGGGAAGAGGATTGGGCCTTTCAGGATTCATAAGTAACTGGACAGTCTCTACATAAAAGAATAAATGGACACAAATCAGATGTCCAGAATTATAACATTCAAAAACCAGTCGGAGAACACTTCAATCTCTTTGGTCACTAGTGATCACTCTCGTTACAGTGTGTATGGTAACACCCATTGTTTCATGTTCTCTATGTATATAAATCTCCCCACTGTAGTTTCCACTGAATGCATCCGATGAAGTGAGCTGTAGCTCACGAAAGCTTATGCTCAAATAAATTTGTTAGTCTCTAAGGTGCCACAAGTACTCCTTTTCTTTTTGCTGCTTATGAAGAATATGGTAGTAAAATGCACTGTTTTGTTGTGCTTCCAAAGCTCTGACTAAAGCACAGGCCATTAGATGTTGATCTTCTAGGACAGCCCCCGGCTCAGGTGAACTTGCATGACGGAGATCTTAGACTCTGGTTAACTTAAAATATTTCACTAAATCTACTTCCATGGTAAACCTGTTTAATTCCCAAAACCAATCTTGCCATTGATCTCAGCGCCATTCTAAACTGTCCTCAATGAGCAGTGTGAGGGGATCACTTACTTTTGCCAAATTAAAGATGAATTGGCTGAGATGTGTTAACATACTCAGGAAACTCTGGAAGAGATTCCAGAGCTTCATTTTTTGTTTGAGGGGTCTTTAGATTTATACAATTTTCTCCACCTTCTTCGCATCTGGTCAAATACCTCCGTCAGTGAGTATGTGTCCTACATAACTAGAATCTCATTTAGCCCAATTGTTGTTGTTGTTTTTTATTTGTATTGTGATAGCACTTAGGAGTGCCAGCCATGAACAAGGACCCCATTGTGCTAGGTTCTGTACAAACACAGATCAGAAAGATAGTACCTGCCTCACAGAGTTTACAATCTAAATATAAGCGAAAAGACAACAGGTGGATCCAGAAAGACTGACTGGGAAGTATAAGGAAACAATGAGATAACATTGGTCAGCATGATAGGCAGTGGTCTCGGCAATCCAGTAGCCTAACCAATATCAAGGTTTGTGTAGGTACAAAGGCTAAGGAGAACAGTAAGTGGCTTTTTTATTTGGCATTTTTCCCTGTTCAATTTAAGGTCCTTTTCTTTGTCACACTACTGAACATTAAGCACTTTCTATAGGGCTGATCATTTTTGTCCGAGTTCACTAGAACATCAGAAATTACTTCTGCCCCATGCAGATAAGAAATATGATGCCATGGTACATCTCAGATACTATGGCAATCCCAAAGAGAAGGCACTTAAACACTGTGATGATATGGGGAATCTCTCAATGTACAGCATATGAGTTCTGGTTGATGTTAGGAAGTTATTATTATATCATGGAATGCCTCTAAGCAGTAGAATCCACCATTTGTTGTTGGGGCCTGTAGTCCATTCCTACCAGACCAGGGACAATGGAGGAGAGCTGTTATCCTTAATGACTGTGCTCGGATCGAGTAATTGATATGCTAAGGAGACTGAGCTGAGAAACCAGTTCAACCAAGTTTCTCTGCAGGGGCCTGGTGAAATGGAGAGTGGAAAATGACCAACAGCAGAACAAAGCAACCAGGTGTTAATAGAGGGACATATATAAACTTGAGGGACTCAGAGAGCAGCATGCTTAGAGAGGTGGTAGAGAGGAAGAGACAGACATGCTTCTGTAGCAGGGATCCACTTTTTAGCTGCAGGACCAGGTCAGGTCAGAGAGCTAGCTGACCTAAAGAGGGAAAGAGGCTCCATCTTTTTAAAGAGAAGCTATGAAGAGAAGGATCCTAGGCAGCCCAGAGGACTCTGTCCAAACCCAAAGAACTCTCCAGAGTGGTGAGGAAATTGAGGCAATGAAATGCATATAGATGTGCATATAGCTTATCGAGATCTATGTATTTCTTGTGCTACTAAGTAAAGAGTAAATTGTGTTTAGAATCCTGTGCAAAGTCTATTTGTCTGTCTGGCTTTCACTGTCACTTGCCCTGAAGAGTTAAACTGTAAGCCTAGAGTGTCCACACAGCTGGAGTTCTGGCAGAGGGTGTGTTTAGGCTACAAATTAGTCTGAGGTGCCAACACTGGTAACATAAGCTAAACAGTTGGACCGCAGGGTCTCAGCTCTCAGAAGGGGGTGCTGGACAGAGGATCTGCATCCTGAGAGTGTGCTTAGGGACCCCAAGCTAGGGGCAGTGCCAGACTATGCTCAAATTCAGGAAGCTCAAAGCATATGGACTCAATGAGATGGGCCCCAAACAGCTTGGGGAGTGTCCAGCCAGACAGGGAGCTCTACTAGTGCTGAGTGTATGTATCTACCAAAAGACGAGTTGAAGGGCCAAAATTTTTCAGTTCTTCTTTCAAGCCTGACCTCCAAAATCCTTGTCTTCATCAAAAATGTTTTCATTTTGGAGTCTAGACTTGATCTCTTCAGTTACTTTTATTGAAGAGTGCTCATATTTGGCCTTATTCTAATCTTCTGGATCTGCACAGGGAGGTGTCTTTGCAGCAGCAGCAAGAAACAAAAAACAACAAAAGCTGCTTCACATGATTTTTATATATATATATATAAACCATGTGATGCATGTAGGAATGCACTCACAATGATAAAGAAGAATGCTCTTTTCAGAATTCCAGTCCCTTTTTCACTATCTTAGATTTTCTTGTCTCATATCCTCTGTGTAATTTCTCAGTTTGCCCTACAGGGCATTTATGACCTTTAGTAATTACATATATCTGAATTTTTTCCTTAAGGCAAATGGAAAACAAACATGGCAGTTCAGCAACTGTCATTCTGTATGAAAGAATTCTGCATAAAGTGTGAATAATACTGGACAGCTCTTGGATGCAGTTAGGGATGGACTTAATTTATGATGGACAACACATACATCTTAGTGAAGCACATATAGTGTTTATCTACACAGTAGCACAGAATATTCTTATACACATGTATATTCATAAAATCAAACGTTATTGGAACCAAAATTCAGTGGTGTCTCAACCTGTTCTCCAGTTGTTTGCAAACAACTTTGCAGATGTAATCACCTGTGAATTCATTTTTAGTTCACTTAATGCCTGAACATGTAGGCAATATAATTTGCATATGTAAATTATATTTAAATATAACCATCTCAGTGCCCAACTAGAGTCTATCATCTGCGTACAGAGACATTTGTGCACAAAAAGTGCACACACACACACACACACACACACACACAGAAGTACAAAGTTTCATGCCTATGGAGATTATTGCCTGCTTCTCAGTGGAGCTAGATTTCCTTCTGTAAAGAAGACATTCATGTTTTCTTTCTCCACTCAGAAGTTATACTAGCTCTCCTTCATCTAGCAATGTAAATGATTATTTCTGCATTTAAATGTAATACATTTAAGGGAGATTCAAAAGGATCAAATATGCATTAATAAATACTCCTGAGAGGGGACATAACAGTTTTCAAGTACATAAAAGGTTGCTACAAGAAGGAGGGAGAAAAATTGTTCTTTGAGGATAGACAATGGGCTTAAATTGCAGCAAGAGCAGTTTAGGTTGGACATTAGGAAAAACTTCCTAACTGTCAGGGTGGTTAAGCACTGGAATAAATTGCCTAGGGAGGTTGTGGAATCTGCGTCACTGGAGATTTTTAAGAGCAGGTTAGACAAACACCTGTCAGGGATGGTCTAGATAATACTTTGTCCTGCCTTGAGTGCAGGGGGCTGGACTAGATCACCTCTCAAGGTCCCTTCCAGTCCTACGATTCTGTGATTATGAATCAAAGTAGAAAAGCACATTGGAGCTGTGTGACGGATGGAGGAATACTCGAGTCCACATATAGGAAGAAAGATACAAGGTTTACTTTGAAGTTGTGGTTCTCCCAAATTGTACCCAAGTGCATTATCATCATGTCAGAAGTGAATTATACTGCACATGAGCAAATGAAAAAACGTGATTGTGAAGGATATGATGACAGTTCTGTGCCCTTCACATATTTATCAATAGGTTCCGTGTTCATCTGTTTATATATTTAGGCATTTTTAATAGGTGCTCTGGAGATGTTAGGTGGGTAAGCATCTACTGATGGATTCTACCTATCAACAGTGATATATTAAAAGGACAGGAGACGCTGAAAAGATCCAGCATCCAGTCAATATAAGGAAAAGTTTTGAGACTATGTTCTAAGAGTTATAGATATAGCAACTACTTCTTTATCTTGCGGAGGGGGAGGCTGTGCTTTAAATGCAGAGAGCGTACATCTTGCTATAGCTGTGCATTGTTATCTTAGGGCCAGATCCTTGGCTGATATAATTGACCTGGTTGCAGTAAGATAAATGGAATTATGTCCATTTACATCAGCTGAGGAACTGGCCCATCTTATGCATACCATACATATAGTGCTCTGAATGTGCAATCAGTTGCATGATTTCCAGGTTAATATTCCATAAGAGCTGTTATACTATTGGAAATAGATTTGTTTTTAATATTACAGTCTCACTTTGTGGCAACTTGTGGTTATGTAAACCCAAATGCCATACTTAGTCACATACAGCATCAACCAACTATAAACTCAAGGGGTGAAATCCTGGCCCTAATAAATTCAATGGCAGCATCCCAGTCACTTCAGTGAGTTCAGAATCCCACCCAAGATCTTGGTGTTCATAACATGCCCTCTTGCTTGTCCTTTAGCTTAAATAGTGGCAAGAAGTCCTGCGTCTATAATTCCTACAACAGTCTCAGCACTTTACCTCATAGTCTCTGGTTCTTGCCACATTTCTCCTCTCAGCTTCTCCTGTCCTTTTAAGATGTGGTTGCTGATATGTGGAATCCATCAGCAGATGATTATGTAGTATAACACTTACCTGCTAGCCCATCTCCAGTGCTACTAATAAAAAAATGACTAAATACATAACAGATGAACAGGGCACCTATTGATGAATACATGAAGGACAGAGAACTGTCATCATATCCTTCACAGCCATATTTTTTTCACATGCTCATGTTCTGACATGATGATAATCCAGTTGGGAACAATTTGGAAGACTCACAGGTTCAAAGTGGGCCTTGTATCACTCTTCTCCCATTTGGATACTTTTCTGGTACTTTTATACTAAATTTCACTATCACCATCCTGTGTTTGTGGGAAGCATGTTCACTCTCATGAATAATATTAAATTCTTGCATGTGTGCCCCTTCCCACAATGCATAGATATAAATGTAGAGACAAACATATGTATAATATCAGGTTTCAGAGTAGCAGCCATGTTAGGAAAGGAAGATGTCTGTCTGTATCTGTATGAGTTTTTTCATGAAGTTGATAGATTTCCACTCCATACGGCTAAATTCAGTGCCTTGCATAATACTACAGTTCTAATAAGCGATGGTCACATAAACACCACTCTATACCGGAAACCTACTGACCGCTATACTTACCTACACACCTCCAGCTTTCATTCAGACCACACCACACAATCCATTGTCTACAGCCAAGCTCTACGATACAACCACATTTGCTCCAACCCCTCAGACAGAGACAAACACCTACAAGATCTCTATCAAGCGTTCTTACAACTACAGTACCCACCTGCTGAAGTGAAGAAACAGATTGACAGAGCCAGAAGAGTACTCAGAAGTTACCCACTACAGGACAGACCCAACAAAGAAAATAAAAGAACGCCCACTAAAACCTCTCCAGCGCATCATCAAGGATCTACAACCTATCCTGAAGGACGACCCATCACTCTCACAGATCTTGGGAGACAGGCCAGTCCTTGCTTACAGACAGCCCCCCAACCTGAAGCAAATACTCACCAGCAACCACACACCACACAACAGAACCACTAACCCAGGAACCTATCCTTGCAACAAAGCCCATTGCCAACTGTGTCCACATATCTATTCAGGGGACACCATCATAGGTAGATAAAGATAAAGAAGTAGTTGCTATATCTATAACTCTTAGAACATAGTCTCAAAACTTTTCCTTATATTGACTGGATGCTGGATCTTTTCAGCCTCTCAACCTCTCCTGTCCTTTTAATATATCACTGTTGATAGGTAGAATCCATCAGTAGATGCTTACCTACCTAACATCTCCAGAGCACCTATTAAAAATGCCTAAATATATAACAGATGAACACGGAACCTATTGATGAATATGTGAAGGGCACAGAACTGTCATCATATCCTTCACAATCACATTTTTTCATTTGCTTATGTGCAGTATAATTCACTTCTGACATGATGATAATGCACTTGGGTACAATTTGGGAGAACCAAAACTTCAAAGTAAACCTTGTATCTTTCTTCCTATATGTGAACTCAAGTATTCCTCCATCCATCACACAGCTCCAATGTGCTTTTTTACTTTGATTCATAATCACAGAATCACATCAGCCACACTATCAGAGGCTCGTTCACCTGCACATCTAGCAATGTGGTATATGCCATCATGTGCCATCAATGCCCCTCTGCCATGTACATTGGTCAAACCAGACCGTCTCTACGTAAAAGAATAAATGGACACAGATCAGACGTCAAGAATTATAACATTCAAAAACCAGTCGGAGAACACATCAATCTCTCTAGTCTCTCGATTACAGACCTAAAAGTCGCAATATTACAACAAAAAAACTTCAAAAACAGACTCCAACAAGAGACTGCTGAATTGGAATTAATTTGCAAACTGGACACCATTAATTTAGGCTTGAATAAAGACTGGGAGTGGATATGTCATTACACAAAGTAAAACTATTTCCCCATGTTTATTTTTCCCTGCTACTGTTCCTCACACGTTCTTGTCAACTGCTGGAAATGGCCCACCTTGATTATCACTACAAAAGGTTTTTTTTCTCTCCTGCTGGTAATAGCTCACCTTACCTGATCACTCTCGTTACAGTGTGTATGGTAACACCCATTGTTTCATGTTCTCTGTGTATGTAAAATCCCCCTGCTGTATTTTCCACTGCATGCATCCGATGAAGTGAGCTGTAGGTCACGAAAGATTATGCTCAAATAAATTTGTTAGTCTCTAAGATGCCACAAGTCCTCCTTTTCTTTATATGTATAATATGATATAGTATACCAAAATTACACGTGTATTATAATATAGGAATGTAATATTTAGAATACCTGATTTACATATACAAAAGCAATTTGTGCTCACAAATCTTAGTTTTTGTGCAAATTTAGAGGTTGCTTTTGAAAATTTGACCCTACTAATTTAGAGGGATTAATATACATAATTCCCTAATGTAAAAGTACATACAAAAGCTGACCACACTCCACACTGGTGATTGAAAGGCTAGAATCTGTGATCCCTACCTAAGCCCTTTTGACATTTTTCCTTTTTTGCCTTATACCTCTCTGCTTTATCTCCTTACTTTGTATTTTGAACTTGTTTCCATCTTTACTGTACCACTTGTGAATTCACTAATAATAATACAGCAGCCACAAAGTTTGACTCACTGGGAACCTGACCGCTACGAAAGAGGAAATTCCAATAACTTTAGCTTCTTATAACTCACTCACTGGGATATCTGCTAGCAGAGACAGGCCTCCAGTGGCCACTGGCATTTTTGCCATTGTGCTGCCTAGAGCTGCTCTGAGCAGTGCTGGATAATACAGTAATAGAAACCTTTGTGAATTTTCACCCTAGAGTAGGGCTTCTGCTGTTGCTACCTCGAGTGCAGCTGTACCAGTACCAATGCAGGAGTGGGAGGAAGACCCAGTGATATGCTCTTTCTGTGTATTTGTGTCTGGATGGAGATGGTAAGGAATGGCTATTAGTATGTAACATTGGACTTGATCACAGTGCAGCCTTCAGAATGTTGTTCATTCTAATATAAACAGATCCAAACAAAGGTGCTTATTGTTTATTTGTATAATGCCAACAGTGTGTTAGGCACTTAATTGCCCATCTTGGCCCCGCTCTCTTTGCTACGATACTTCAGGCAGTAATTCTCATACATCAAGTTGATCCCACTCTGTGATTGGCGTACGAGGTCAACTGTCATCAGCCCTGTCATGCTCAAAGGCTGCAGTGCTCTGGTAATTAAGGCTGTTAGTTAGACGGGAGGGCTTCTTTTCCTGCTATTTGATGTAGAGTAGGTACAGATGACAGATTTATAGTTTTAATTCAAATACGGTATTTGTCTTTGACAACTTAATTGTGTTTGCAGAGAAGTTCTGGACCCTTTCTCTTGCCAAGTCATTACAGAAAGGCCTCACATCTTGGATCTACCAGGAAGCTTTATGGATTAAAGGAATAGCCGAGGGGACTCTGCATTAGTGCTGATGGAGGCAATAAATGTCTGCTTTGTCCCAGTTATGTTTGTGGTAAGCATGTTCACGCTGGCTTCAGTTACCAAGTTTTCATATTTTAACACCAAGCCAGGTACGGATTCTCTCCACTCCCTCTTTGTTTACAATCTCCATTTAAATAGTTAAGATTTTCCTTTCCACAGATGTCTTACGGAAATCAGTTAATTGGACTTCTAAAAAGAAAGGCACAATGATGGCCGGAATTTACAAGACATTAACACCAGGCATGGACTTCATTAACAAGAAAGCAAAGACTAAAAATATAACTGTAATAAAACCAACCCTAACCCAACGTCCCAAATCACTTCTAAATGCAAAGTTTTGAAATATAAAAGCATTTCAACAATGACAATTATGACAGGGTCCTCACCCTAATGGAAGAGGCAGTCCCATCTGTCAGTGATAGACACTTTCTCCAGACCTGAAGACCTCTATGAAGTTCAAAAGCTTGTCCCTTCCACAAACAGAAATCGGTCCAATAAGAGATATTACTTCACCTACCTTGTCTCTCTCAATGGTAGATATACTACATTAAAAGAACATGGAGGTTGCAAAGTGAAGCACCCAAACATTAGGAAATACCAGAATTAAGATGACCTGTACAACCTCAGTTTGCAAGCATTAGGATACAGTCTTTGACCACATGATCACATACTAATTTCTCCTCCTTTGGGTGGGTCATCAGCAGGGTTTGAATTCAGCACTTTCGGATCCACAGTACAAAGCTATAGAAATAACCATGACAGATGTAGGGTGTTATCCTCTGTGTGGATAGATGCCCATAGATGGGGACATGACATTCCCTTTGCTATGTGCAGTGTTGTTATAGTGGGTTACACAGCTATTAGTGAGACAGAAATGAAATATTAGGTATCAGAATTCCTGGGATCTGTTCTTGGCACTGGGAGTAGCGTATGGTAAGTGGTTAGAGACAGCACATTCAAGCCTATCATTTGGCTCAATTATCTAAAAGGCAGTGTGCCAAGATGGCTGGGACTTAGATCCCTCTTATGAGAGGCCCTGGGCTCTAGCCCCAGGTTTGCTTGAAGTGACTTTGTGCCGTCTCTCAGTTCTCTGCAGAATGGGATATGAGTCTTTGGTTAATAACTGTGGTTAGATGTTTGGCTCCTCCTACTACAATAACAAGCGTTGTGAATTTCACAGAACAGTTAACAGCAGCCGGTGGAGAAGATGGGGCTAACACTCATGATTTCCTGGGCTGTTAAAGACTGCTGTATGGGTTGCTCTCAGAAATGACACTTGACTGCCAGTGCCGGCAGGACAGCGAAGCCAAATTCACAAGTACCAGGTGAGATGCATGACACATGGCAGATCTGGCTGCAGCAGCAGCAAAGGTTTGAAGAAATGTAAGGGAAACACTATTTTATATTCACAAAGGCAACTTTTCTGTACTGAATTTTCACAGAACTGTCACAGAAAACTACTCGCTGTTTGAAGCTTGGGCCACCTTTCAAACCTTCAACACAACTCACGAGGATAAATACACGCTTTAAAATTATAATCATAGCCCCTCTAGTCTGCAAGGCTAAATCCCAGTATGTATGTTGCATGCAGTAGGAGTCAGTGCGCTGAGGGCAGTTTTTAATACATGATTAGAATGAGGCCCTGTTTCTGCAAACAATTAAGCCTGTGCTTAGCCTGAGTCACATGAGTGGTCATAGGACTTCAGTGGGACCACTCACGCCATGGGAGTGAAGCTAAACAGGGTAAGCGTTCACAGGATCAGGACATACATTGGTGTTTTAGGGTGTCCTGTGCCTGGGTGCCTTACAAAAAATAATGAAAACATTGCTTACAAAGAAAGACAACGTGGCCCAGAAACAAAACTGACCCCCCCCCCCACGCACATGCTCACGTCCCATTATATCATAAATAAAACTATATCTCACTTGGTACTGTGTGGTCCCCATTACCATAGTATCTGAGCACCTCGTATTTATCCTAACAACACAGTAAGGAAGGAGTGTATTATTAGTCCCATTTTACACAGAGAAAACTGAGGCATAGAGACCAAGGGCCAGATTTTTAAAGATCCAGATAGGGGTGCTGGACCAATTTTTATAGTGGGGGTGCTGATGATGGAAACCATATATTTGGTGGCTGTTATTACTACTTCAACCCGGTGGTGTGGCAGCACCCCCAGGACCCCTAGTTCCAGCCCCACTGGATGCAGATGAGCATCTAGTGGGATTTTAAAAATACCTAGGTGCCTAACTCCAATCCAGGCACCTATCTGCTTTCTTGGGCACTTAAATACCTTTTAAAATTTGTCCGTAAAGGACATGCCCAAGGTCACATGAGGGAATAGATATATATGGCAGAGGAGGGAATAGAACATTGGTCTCCCAACTGCCAAATATCCAAACACACATTCGCCTGCATAGCCAGTATTTCACCATTTCTGTAAAATTCACCTCATGTTTGCTAAATCGAAGTTTTCTTTTGAGAAAGGAAGAGATAAGGGAGGACAGGTACCAAGTAGAAACTATTTAAGCAGGAAAAGATCTACTTTGGGGGGAATTTTGTGACTGAGATATACCTGGCCTTAGTCAGCAGCAATATGGTATAGAGTACAATATATATAATAGCCACTTCCAGAACAATAACACTCAGATGGTGGAGAATAATAGGTCATGTAAATCATTGGGATTGCATGGGTGAAATGAAGGATAAGTTAATCTCAGACATCTATATTTTAATAGTTGGAATAATGTAGATTTATATTTTTTGCGGGGGAGGCGCTATTTGAGTCTGGTTTCAAATTTTTGTTCTACACAAGAGCAAACTTAGCCTGTAAGTAAATTGACGGCATAGCAAATATTTGATGATTGCACCAGGACCCTCACCGTGTAAACAGATTTCGCTGTAGCTAGCCAGAATACCCCCTGAACAGCCTTGCTAATGTGTCTAGAACAGTGAATTATGATGAGACAGCTTGAGACGAGTTAGTTTCCCTCCTCCAAACCTAGTGGGAGAACCTCTTTACCTTCCTGTAGAGTCGGTTTCCTTCCTTTCCCCAGGGTAGTCCTTGGCCCAGATGACCTAACTGTGACTGACTAAAGTTAAGTGAAGTCAGGCTATCTGTTTCAGATGTTTGGTCTGGGGTGTGTGGAAAGGGAAACAAGGATGTCATGTGACAGAAGCAGGCTGTTTCAGAGAGTACTTCAAAAACTGTTACCACTGTCCTCATTTTAACTAATTACATGTGCACCACTTATAGCTCAGCTATGATATAAATCTTCCCAAGAGCTGCCACACTTGTTCAGCTCATTCTATACAAGATTTGGAAACAGAAGACTGACGAGAGTGAGGGAAGGAGGACTTTTCAGCCCTTCCCAGAGGAGTTCAGGTGTAAATTCACAGGTGTCGTACCCATCTCCTTTCTGGGTGAGATGTTCACAGGCTTTTTGGCTGCAGTTAGATGGAAGCTGAAGGCTTGTACAAAGGTATGAGCTTGAAATGCTGATTAATGATCATCAAAGAGACTTACTCAAAAAGGAAAGAAAAAGAAAGAAAGAAAAATAAAACTGAAGAGTAACACAACTGGACAAATCACCTACCTAGAGAAACCATTTTGTCCAAAAAGGGAACTGTGATCTAGCTCTCCTTTGTCAAGAGTAAGCAGAAGCAGTTAAAGCATCAAGGTAATAATTTGTGATCCCAGGATTGTGATGCTATTAATAACAAATCAAAGCATGTGTCTTTCATAATTCTCCAACTTTTTCAAAACATTAGCCTCTTCAGGGTTTGTAGGCTATCAATTACTTAGTTGAGCTTAAGCCCACGGATAACTTTATAAAGTCCTTTGTAGCTGTGTTTTATTCCAGATTCAGCCCACCTATCAGCAGAATTTAGTGAGTGTTCTCAGTTAAATAGACAGCTTTCCCAAACATACAAGGGTTTATATAATTGGATATGGTCCAGGTTCTAGTGACCTCTGGAATACCCTTCCGAAGATTAGGGTTTGTCTAACTTTTACACACAAGCAGCTCTGTATTTAAAAATGTTTGCTACTTAAATTGATCGGTAGCCAAGTCATCTCAGCAATGTTTACTTGAGCAAAAACACTGAATTTGTGTTCACATGGTTTTTACCTCAAAATGTCTATTTAATTTATACATTCATAGATCTTCCTCTTCGCCAAATGGTATCCAAAATCTGCCCTCTGCTTTTTATTTAGTGGGTTTATAACAATCCAGCAGTATGTTCTCACTGTACACATATGATTAAAGGATATAGCTATATAAACTACAAGCTTTTACTGCCCTGAATTTTTCTGTATCTTGTAATGGAACTTGATGATATAATAGGGTTGTTGTTGTTATAAAAGGTGATGACTCTCCTACTTAGAAGAACTCTATGGAAGCAATGTGGACTCATCCACAGAAGGAATTTGGCCTAAATGTTTTAAAAGAAATTGATTTCCATAACAGCCAAATGTCGACAGAAATTCCTAAGCATATTGTCTATGGAAAAGACAAGAGAACGTCTGTAGAAGATTAAGATTTGGATTTTCAGCTTTAGCTGAATTGTGCTTGGTTCAGTCCCAAAGCAGGGGAGCAAAGGTGGCTTTTCAGCACCTCTGAAAACCTTTTATTTAGGGGTTCAAATATAGATATAGATATCCAGGTTTGAAAATATTGGCCATGACGGATACTTCTTTAGTATACCCCTTAATGTATTTTGAGTCAGTTGTCATCTATCGATTTTTTTCCCCTACACTATTTATCATATGTGTAACTTTCCTCTGAACTCTTTTCATTAGAGACCCTAAAACAGACACTTATGGCTCTGCAGATGTTGCTACTGTCAGAACTGTTTTAGTTTCTGTTCTTCAGAAATAATCCCACCTTAATGAACTGAAAGAATTCTACACAGAGCTCATCTAGTTAAATATGAAAGTGGTCATTGCTAACTGTATTTTAATTTCTCAGAAATTAAGCACACACATTCCTCACGAATCAAAGGCCCAATCCTGATCCACTGAAGTAATTGACTAAATTCTCATTCACTTTGATAGGGCCAGAAAGTGGCCCAAAAGAATAAATCAGTAAGGATCTGATTGTAGAGGTTTTGAGCAACCTCTTTACATTCAGATGGAGGTGTGAGTGCTCAGCACCCCTGCAACTCAAGAAAAATGTTCAAACATGGATAAATGAAGTTTGTGTTTTAGAAAAGACATATTTTTACATTCTGTGACTGGGTTTTGGTCATTCGTTACAAACTCTCCAAGCTATATGGGTTATATTCTTAAGTTTTCAGAATGCCAGAAGACCCCAGGGATCTCTGCAAAAAGTGTGTAACTGCAGGCTAAAATCTGTGGATGCAATTACCACAGTAGTGTGTGCAAACTGTGTAACTGCATGTGCACAGCTGCACATATCACTGCTCTTCTGATATCTTCAGAATCAGGCTCTTAATGTGTATATTGGAAGTATTGAAAAGATGTGCCAGATGACAAAATGAAAGGATATAATAATGATGTAGACGGAAATATATATTTATTGGCCTATCCTTTACCCAGACCTGACTATTATTTAAATGGACAGTCTATTTCTTTTGTTAGCGAGATGGCAATTCCCATAGTACCAAGTAATGTCATTTAAAATACAGTTTTGATTAATGTCACTCTGAAGCTAGTTCAGCTCCTTCCAAGGAGGAAATACAAATCCACATGGGAAGTAGCAGACAACATATGTAAACTCTTTTGCATATGGAAAATGATGAAGCAGCCCAGAACGTCATTATTCCTTGCTACTTCCTGCAGTCTGTTCCCCAAATTCCCCAAACCAACAGCCCACTGAATTTATGATTTACAGAAAGGTCCATGGGTTTCTTAGACCATTCAGCCAATTCCATGAGGAAGTGAGGGATTACAGCTAACTACACAAGAGGTCAGCCAAGGTTCACTTCTTGCCTTAGCTGTAAGCCTATGGTGACATTTCCCAGATATTTACGGAGAATTCCTCTCAGGAGATACACTTTTCGTAGACATGGGCTGAATTTTCCGAAGTGAGTATTTCAGATACCATGTGTAGCTCTGCAAGAAGGAGATCACCCAGAACACCCTTGCTTTTTAAGAGGACATTCAAAACTGTGCCCAGCCACAGAGCAGGTGCTGAGAGAGGGCACAGGGATGCCCTCCATCCCTTTTTACAAGCTGAGCACAATTGTACTACCTTGCACTAGACAGCTCCCCAAAAATGGCAAGGAGAGGAAAAAAGTAGGTGGGATCATAGCTCCAGCCCCTCTACACTAGGAAACAGTGAAGTTAGCCCATCTGTGGACAAGAGCACAGGCCACACCATCTAAGGAGTAGCAACAATGATCAGGAAACACCACGCCCCCGGGTTGTTCTCCCAACAAGCTGGTGCCTGTAAGGCACATTCCAGCCTAAAACATTATATCGGACTGACATTTGCATGCTGCTGTGGAATAGTGCAATTGTAATAGTGCGATTGTCTAGCAGGGGCTAGAGAATATGAGGGTTAAAAGACTAAAAGATCGTGTAACAGGCTCACTGGGCTAGATTTTCCTAAATAACCAGTGATTTTTGGATGACTCCATTTTTGGATGCCAAAAATCTTAAAGGTACCTAATATTCAGAGGATGGCTGCTCAGCAGATGCTTCCAATTAGGCACCCAAAATAGAGGCACTCAGAATCATTAGTCTCCTTTCGTAATATAGGTCATTGTTGTTATGCATGCATTACATTAACTGGTTCTAAAAAGAAAAGGTATTCATTAAAAGGGGGGATAGCTTGTTCCTTTTAATAGTATGTTGTTTTTGCTTGTTACAGTTCTGGTCCATTTTAACGTCTTTACAAATGTTTCCACAGATTACCAAAATGCTGCAATTTATTACCATGCCACTCAGATTTATTTCCATCCCCTTTCTGTAGCCTTAGAAAGACTCCAGGGCAGATCCTCAGCACTCATAAATTGTCACAGCCCCATTCACTTGAATGGAACTATGTCAGTTTACATCATCTGAAAATCTGCCCCTTTATATTGTTCATAGATTCTAAGTTCTTCAGGAAAAAGACCATGATTTTATTTGTACAGCCCCAAGTACGATGGGGCCCAGAGATCAATTGGTGCAATGTATAGAATAACAATATATGGTCCTGCAATCTCCACGTCCTCTGTTGTTTATATACATGTTTTCACAGGGCAAAAATAAAACATCTCTAGTAGCCATCACTGAAAAAGAGCCCAATCTTGCAGATCCCTCAGGTAATTTAGAGTTGTGCAGGAAAATTTGATTACAATGCATTGACCTGCTCTTCAGGAACCTGCAAACTCAGTCATCAGCAGAATCCAAAGGAATAGGTCAGCACAATGATTATCACTGTGCATAGGTTGAAGTGACTCTGTGTTCCCAGCTATCATTTGCTAGATATGCTTGTATCAGCGATGTGTTCTTTCTCTGTTTATGAGACCTCTTTCCTAGTATCCTTTTCCAGGTGTTTTCTGCAATCCTGTGTCCACTCAGCATTATATCCATAACAATGGGGCCTGTGATTTTATATTTTTAATTTCATGTTTAGGGGAAAGAGTTGACGGATTGCATTTCTTCTAATATAGTCGGGCTTTGCATTATTGTCGCTTTAACTGATCATGACACTCAATTATTTTACCTCAGTAAAACCCTGGCAACAATTGATTGGACAAAGTCATCCCTATATAGGAAAAAATGCACAAATTTAATTGCCTGTGTAATGATGTTGCCTGTGGAAGCCAGCTGAGGTCACTCCATTAGGGTGAACTGCAAACGGAACGGGGCAGACAGACCCCAAAAGCTGGTGGATATTCCAATACTTAGATTCACCAAACCAGCACAAAACAGCTTCTTTATTAACTCACTAAAAGAAAAGGAGTACTTGTGGCACCTAAGAGACTAACCAATTTATTTGAGCATGAGCTTTCGTGAGCTACAGCTCACTTCATTGGATGCATACTGTGGAAACTGCAGAAGACATTATATACACAGAGACCATGAAACAATACCTCCTCCCACCCCACTCTCCTGCTGGTAATAGCTTATCTAAAGTGATCATCAAGTTGGGCCATTTCCAGCACAAATCCAGGTTTTCTCACCCTCTGCCCCCCCCCAACACAAACTCACTCTCCTGCTGGTAATAGCCCATCCAAAGTGACCACTCTCTTCACAATGTGTATGATAATCAAGGTGGGCCATTTCCAGCACAAATCAGAGACTAACCAATTTATCTGAGCATGAGTTTTCGTGAGCTTCAGCTCACTTCATCGGAGAAGTGCAAATAATTCAGTTCCTTTAAAGTGCCCAGCCTCAGGCCTCCATCCAGACACACAGGTCAGATATGATGATGATTACTGAAAATTTTATCTCGTTATATAAATGAAAAGATTCTTCCTAACCCAAAGGATCAGCCACACACCCAGGTCCAATTATAACTTAGATCTTACCCAAAATACATGCTTACAGCCAATTCTTATTCACTAAACTAAAATTTATTAAAAAGGAAAAGAGAGAGAGAGTTGGTTGAAAGATCAATATCCATACAGACTTGAGTTCAATTTCTTGAGGTCCAGATACATAGCAGAAATGGTGAGTTTGTAGTTGCCAAAAGTTCTTTTTAAGAATAGTCCATAGGTTATAGTCCAATGTCCACATTCAGGGTGATTCCAGTCAATGACTGGGGATCTCAATCCTTGTGGCTTAAGGTTTCCCCCTCTTGAAACCCAAAGCAGATCTGAGATGAAGAAGGATCCTGTCCCAGGGTTTTTATACATTTGCAGCAGCCTTTTGGCCTGAGAAAACAATAGGCTTAACTTTCCTTCTCCCAAACATCATGGCACTTAGGATAGGTACTTTATCCATTAAACAGTTCAGACACAGGTTACCACAACCTTCAAAGAGACATATAGACAATAATACTATTTTACTCATGTGTCTTCCTAAATATTAATACTCCTTTTTTGATCTTTGAATCAAAGCCATGGTAATAGACAAGACTGGTTTGCTTACATCACAAGACCTGAGCAAACATCTACCCTTCTATCTCTAACAATGCAGGCTTGCATTTCAAAGCTCTATTCATTTACATATCTTCCTAACAAGTCTTTAAAGTTCTGCCATGGGTCATGTCAGTCTGTGAGTTACCGGTAATTAACTCTTTCTGGCCCTATGTCACCTTTCAATGAGATATTATATTACACTTATAACATCACAGCATGTAAAGATTTGTGCATCTATCTGCTGTGCAGGACTTGGAAAAATATACTCCTGAAGGCCTTTGTCCAGGGAGCTGCAGTTGTGTTGCTGGTTTCAAACTGATTCAAAGGGCGGAGGAGACAGGGGGAGAGTGTGAATAAAAAGCTCTGCACAGTACCAAAGAATCAGATGCAGTAGCACTTCAGTAAAGAACAAAAAAACTTTGACATCAGGGCTTTTATTGGAATGCAGCTCTTCTAAATTACATTACCGACAGGTTCTGCAGATCTCTGCTTTCAAGTTTGAAAATCAGTATAAGAAGTATCAAGTATCAGAGGGGTAGCCGTGTTAATCTGGATCTGTAAAAGCGGCAAAGAGTCCTGTGGCACCTTACAGACTAACAGACGTATTGGAGCATAAACCCACGAAAGCTTATGCTCCAATATGTCTGTTAGTCTTTAAGGTGCCACAGGACTCTTTGCCGCTTTTATAAGAAGTATAAAGAAAAGGAGTACTTGTGGCACCTTAGAGACTAACCAATTTATTTGAGCATAAGCTTTCGTGAGCTACAGCTCACTTCAGCGGATGTATGTTACCATAGGAAATCTACAAATCTGTATCCCTTTCGTTTACATATAGATGGCGATGAGTTTGGCTGTAAAATGTTCCATGGTGAGTATGCGATGAGTATGCCAATATGCTGTTCCCCAGGATTCCCCCTTTCTTCCTTTACAAGGTCTTCATCTCTGTCCCCTTCTTTAGATAACACAAGCCAGACACTGTGCTGTACTATCAACAAACGTGGCATATTTTCCAGGAACAATGTGCAGTTTCTAGTGCAGTTTAATATATGTTTCTTACCATTTTTCTTAGTTCTGCTTTTAAGAAATCAAATGAATAGATTCCCCCATCTCACCTCCCATGAGTAATCACGCTCCTGTGACATGGGGTCATTACAGTCTAAGGAGGGATCTTTCTGTTGAAGCCCCATTGTTAACATGTTGACAACACATCACTTGATGGACAGATGTGCATTTTGAGAGTCACTAAGGGGCATGCAGGAGCTTCTTGGCCCAGTGAGGTACCACTCACCATATAGGGCGGTCGGTGATCGAGAGCCTGGCACCTGCTGTACTTTTCCTATCAAGGGAACCAGCTTTCCAACACAATGGATTCTGAGCACTCCATTTTCATACTGTAGACAGGGGCTTGGCACCAATGCAGTAGCCAGCCCAGATACTTCCACCCAATGTGCCACCTTCTGAGTGCTATGAAGCCATGTGAAATGGCTGTGGATTTAGGTGCTGGCTCACTATACTAAGTATGGTGCATTATTTATCACAGTTCATGGATGCTGCGTATGACCTCACTAAGCATGTATAGGAGGCTGTACAGGTCGTCTTCTCCCAAGATACGTGTCAGGATCAAGTCCTGTGTTCTTCAATTACAGCTAGCAATTCTGAACTGGCACCCTATAGTTTGGATCTGCAAGGTTTTTGTACAGTCATCTTCTTTAATTCAATCCAAATGTGTTTTGGATCTATGTCCCATTTTATTTGAACCCCTAAGTTTGTGGGGGTTCAGATAAGTAATTCTGGTCTGGAGACGTGTCCACAGAAAATTTTGCTTGTGCACACAATGGGTATTTGCATTTGCAAAATAGGTTATTGTATGCATACGACTTAGGCTGTTTACTTGTTTGTTTTGCTTGTGCAAATTTTGCAGTCATAAGTGACTTCTTCACTTCTCAGCATGACATTTACCTCCAATAGGAGGCTCAAAAATGGCAATTGCTGTTTTAAAATGTCTTGTCTAATATGTTTCTCATTTTAATCATGGTGAGAAATGCCTGTTTCTTTGAGCTTTCTGACAGCTGAGCTGAGCAAAATGGGTGCGGTTTCCTTTAAGAGTATCAGCGCTCCTCACATCTGGCATGCAAGAAAGCAAAAAAATAAAAGGTTGTTTCCAGCAAACTCCAGCCTCATAAAAAGCTTTTCTATTTTTCTGCCAATATCAGGCATGCATCAATAAAAGAGAAAAAACAGGATAATAACTGAAGAGCTGCTTTATATAAACAGATTGTTGTTGATGTGTAGACCACAGCTGTGCTTATGGCTGCACTAACTTGTTCTGATGTGATAAAACGTAAGAGTCTAGACTTCATGTGCCAGCTGATAAATGATGAGGGACAAATTAAAGGCAGTTTTGTCAGCATGAAATGACACTCTGTAACAGGAGTCTGTCAATTACGTGCTAGTGCAGTGCTAGTGAACACTGTCATTATCCAAGTGCCTCTGTAGCTATAAATGACTGGCAAGCGCCTTCATTAGAAACTCTGGGCTTTGATGCTTGCTAATAGAATATCTCATCCATTTCAAAGTTCATTAGGCTGAAACTTGGCATGCAGGTTTTCAGTCCAGAAGTGAATTCTTATTTTCCAAAAAGGTATTTAAATCAATTCAAAACGTTGATCTAGAGATTGGCAAACAATTCTTAGGGTTTCTATGGATGTGTATTCCAACCTGTGAGGCTAATAATAGCTTCGTTGAAAAAAAAAGGAAAAAAAAAGCACTTTTGCAGATAGTTAGCCCTTCAAGCAAACTAATCCCTTGTGCTTTTTCAAAAATTGCTTTGAAATGGCTAATAATGAAAAATGTGAGCATGCCCAGTAGCCTTTTTGCCATGCATCAGTGCCAAATTGAAACCAGCCCAATGCACAACAAACCTTGACCTGCAGTGTGATTTTTTTTTCCTATTCTCCATGGTTTCTTGCTGCATCTTAGCCATTTCAAATTGCATTGCCCTACCACCCGGTATTCCATTCAAGTTGTCCACCAAGATCTCCATTTTAAAACAAAGCAATGCTTTAATTTTCTTATGGCATTTTTGAATTAACTGCTTCAGTACTGCACCTTGTAATACAAATCAAAGCACAGAGGGCTACCTGGCATATAACAGCCCCATGGAGTAACAGAGGCAGCCTACCCTGTATCATGTAGTAAACCTCATCCCATGGAGTTTTTGGAATAATTTTGCAATAAATGCTAAAGTTTTATTGAAGCATGCCATTGATTTCTAAAGGATTTTACATGGTGAACAACATCAGCAGTGGTATGATTTAGTTGGGGACTGGTTCTGCTTTGAGCAGGGGGTTGGACTAGATGACCTCCTGAGGTCCCTTCCAACCCTGATATTCTATGATTCTATGGTATGATGCACACAGATCTTGCATAGTTACTGTCATGACCGGTCATTCCTAGTGGTCAGAGTGGGAGTCAGGAGTCAGGCTAAGTAGGGTAACAGACAGGCCAGAGGGTAAACCAGAAGTCAGGCATCAGGAGGCAGGCAGGGTCAGTTTACTGGGAGGTCAGGGTCCGAGGTAGGCCAGATGGTAAACCAAGAATCAGGCATCTAGAGGCAGCCAGGGTCAGAAGCTGGAGTGTGGGATCTCTCGTGTGCAGGGTCTGAAGCCAGGCAGGTTGGCAGTCTATATTGTTGATTGGACAACTCCCTGTCATGGCTTCCTCGCTTAAGTACCAGTACCAGTCAATCAGTGGGCTGTGAGGAGCTGCCACTCAGGTCCTGGGGGGCAGTACTTCCTGCTGGGCCCAGCCTAGCCTAAGTCTGGTGTGAGGATGTCAGTGGCCCAGAATCCCCATGGTCCCAGGTTCTAGCCCTGTTGAAGGGATGGCTGCCTGAGTCTGCAGGCAACCTGAAAACCTAGTTCTGAGAGGAATGAATCACTCCATGTATCTCAACAGGATATTAACTCCAACCATCCCATCAGCAGCAGAAGACTAAGTGGTACAAGAAAACTGTGGTGAGCCTGACACATCAACCTAACCGGATACACCCCAACTTCTCTGGTAAGCACTAGCGTCCACCCCTACTGCTCCTGAGGGGAGAGGGAGCCATGCCACTGCTCCTGCAGTTTGATAAGAGGGCTCCATGCCACTACTCCTGCCTCTCTGGGAGGGGAGGCCCAAAAACCACTGCCACTCCAGGTGTGGGGCAGGGCCACAGGGACCCTATGTTACAGTGTGCCTAGGGACCCAGACTGCTTTACTCAGGCCCTGTCTGTGACTCTACCATCTTCTTCCATACTTCTGACCTTTCTGATGGGAATGCTTCCCCCTCTCAGTACTGGCAACAGCAGCAGAAATCTTTGGTGGGAATTCTAACCCCGCCCTCTCAGAGCAGAGGATTATGGGAAGAGTCCCCAGGCCTCCTGCTTCCACCTCATGTCAGAAGAGCTAGTTATGGAAATGCACTGGGCTCTGTTCCTCCCAGGTTGTGTGACTGTCTCTTATGCTGATGAGTAGCTGGGGCTGTACTTTAGTTACAATGGATGTTCTTGCTTTTGTGTGTTAAAGCCAAATTGTTCAAGTCTCTTCTTGGCATTTAATATTAATAAATGGGAGATTTCTCACACAGTCCAACTGGTGGTGTCCCCAGTGGGGCATAATCAGTAGGTGAGGGTGAAGGATGTTCATGTAGCAAATGTCTCATTAGATGAAGAAGAAACACCTTTTTGTTGGCATCGTGGCCAGTGTCTGAAAGCTGCTGAGCTAGGCGCTGCAGGGATCTGTTGTAAATGAAGGTTAAGGCTTGTGAAGGGCCCTATCTTGACTTTTTAGTGGGATTGTGGTTGAGGCCTTGATGTTTTATGACCCTGGCCCTATGGTTTTAGGGTTTTGAAGGTGAGGTGTTGTTTTTGTTGTTATTGTTGCAATAGAACAAATAGGGCACCCTAAAAAGGGAAATTCCAGTCAAGAAAATCTCAAGGGACTTGTTACATAATTTGTCGTTGATCACCTTACTATTTTCCTCTTTCAGAGTTTAGAACAACGAGAAGCCACTCGATAATGTAATATTGATGGGATGGAATTGTCTTTCATTACTATGCTATGAAGAATTCTAGTTGCTGAGTGGAAGAAAGAAGTGGGAGGTGGATTTTCCTATTTTCATATACAGCGGCTGTTTATGTTCTTTCCATTGTAAGAGAGGCAGAGAACTGTGGGGGAGGGGAGAAAGAGAGAGAGTCAGTGCCTTCTGCAGAGAGCTCTCTCAGTGCTACGTTAAAATTGAACCATGCTAATTTTAAGGCTTTGAAATATAGCAATTTTATTTCCTCCAGCTGTGGGTCTTCCCTTTCAGCAAAAAAAGGGAGGCAGAAAGACAAAGTGAGAGAAGGACTGGAAAAAATAAAACCACAGGACACTTGTCAATACGAGCTCTTGAGTTAGGAAAATGTGAGCAGCACCAGAGTTGAAAGAGACGATTCAAGTCTTTTTCTGCCTCCCCCTGGAAGTGGCCTCAGTGGTTATTCTTCACCAAATACACATCAGCTATACAATGCAAAAGATGCAGAGAATTAGTACTGCAATATTCACATCTCTACCTGGAATCCTCCTTACAATGCGCTCCTTGCTCATAAAGTATCTATATCAGAGTCCTCCATCACTTTCCTTTTAGTTAAAGAATCATTAGCAGAGAGATTTTCAAAAGCACAAAGGGGAGATGGGTGCCCAACTCAATGGGAGTTGGATGCCCAACTCCCCTTTGTGCCTTTGAAAATATCTCCCTAGATGAGTGCACCTTGCAGTCTAAAGAACCCATTTCCAGACGTGACGCTGGATTTATGACATTGGAAATTCCCAACAATAACAACAACAAAGTAATTATCACGTTTTAGTTCTTTCAAATAGGTAATTTTGCTTGAGTTCCAGTAATAATTGATATTTAAATACACAAAGCAAGAGGATGAGAGTTAAAGAAGATTTCTGAAAAGTGATTAGTGGGTGCCCATGAGTTTACAGGCATTTGTTTTGTTTTTGACATTTATTAAATGTCAGAAATGTTGAGTGTTCCCGAAGTATCGGCCTTAACTTTGCAAGTACCCTGAGTGACTTCATCTTCTAAAGAAAATGAAAAGCATCTGTTTCTTTAAATCTTTAACCAGATGTGGCACATGTTACACTGAAGATTTAAATTCTGAACATTCTCTGAGACCTGCTTGGTCTCCCTGTTCACTGACTGTCTATAGAAATTCCATGTAGTTTAATACGTTGCCCCCAAACAAAATCATTATTCATCCCATTATGTTTGAGGCAGCATGTCTGAGTCACTTGGGTCATCTGCAATTCATCTAGAGCTGGGAATGCGTCACAGTTTGAAATTACTTATCATTTATGGTTCAGTTACTAACTTGCATTTTGAATGCTTGTGCTCCATACTATGGAAGCAGATCCATACCAATTTCTCAGTAACTGCAAAGTAACAAGAAATTGAGAGCCTTACTACTTCATAATAATAATAATATTTTCAAGTTGCAGAAAGGGGGCCCAGCAGCTCTGGGGGGAAAGAAACGACTTGTCTTTTGAGGGGCCAGAATCTTTGCCTTTCTGTGACGGATGCAAATTTGTTCCAGGTTGCCTCTGACATCATGAGGATATCAGTACCAATTCACTAATGATTATTTAAATTCCTCCCAGCAACTCCTAGCTCTGGCAATATAATGCTGATCTTAGGAGAAACTCTGTGTAGTAGTATTTGGCACATTTGTTTTACAAATAGATTTCTAATTTGTATGAAGGTGTAAAAACAAATAAGGATGGGATGGAGAGGGGAGATTATTTTCCCGCATGGTGAACTGAGACCCAGACCCAGCGCAACACTTAAGGACCAGTTTCGGTTTGAGCATGTGAGTAATCCCATTGGCTACAAGACTACACATCTAGTTAAGGTGCTTGAATGCTTTGCTAGATAGAGGCATTAGAGCTTGTAAAAGTACTTGGTCATCAGCCCTAGAAACAAAAGTCTCCTGTTTGGGTGAAATGCTGAATCGTTAGAAGGTTCTATACTTCTGCCAAATGAGGGACACAGGCAGGAAGCCAAACGAGGGTCATGCAGTCCCTTATGCCTCCCAGAGCAGAGCTGTGGTTCTCTCCAGTGGAGCATGGAAAGAGAGGGTTGCAGGCAGGTCACCAGACTTACTCGGGATCAAAATAACGTGAACAGGGAGAAGGAAACATAGGTCTGTATCTGCTGTGCTTCCACCCAGATCCTGCAGCAAGTGCTTTGGAGCTGCTGCTGTAGGCTGAGAATTCTGCCTAAAGTTAGGTTCCTAGGTCTGTAAATAGGCATGAAATGAGCTCATGGTCTCCTTCCAGTTTCTAATAGACTAATGTCCACATCACACAAAGCACTACATGGCTCCCTCGTTGGCAGTCTCAGAAGAGAAAAGAACTGAAATAGCCGTGGAGATTGACCTACTTTATGACCTCGTGGTGTACCTGCTTTATGGTTAATACAGACCTTCAGCTTCCACTACGGCAACTTGGCACCAGTTGCAAGCATGGCTTGCGGGTTTGGATTCCATGCTCATTCCTATGGGCATTTCACCTGAATAAGAATTCAGTAAGAATTTCTAGACTTGGCCCTTAGGGCCTGATTCAAAGCCCATTGAGGTCAGTGAGAGCCATTTTGTTGACTTTAAAGGGCTTTAGATCAGGCCCCTATCCTGTAAGCTCTCTGGGGGAGGGATATATTCCTGGTCCCACTGAAATAACTGCGACTATTCATGGAGTAAAATATTACTTCATGCAGCAGAATGCGGACCTTTAATATCATGTAACATCTCTTCCAGTTGCTGAGACCTGGTAATAGGGTTTTTTGGTTGAGGCATGACATAGTTAATATATTGTTATTCACCTTCATAGATACTTTCTCTCCAATACTTACCCATTGTGGGGTTGGAATAATTTTTCATCTGTCAAAACATACACAATGGGTTTCATGAATTATAAACCAAGATCTTCTATACGCGCAAAGAAGGATCAAATTCTCACTCCTGTGCTTTCTTGCTCCCTGTCACCAGGCCATATTGTAGAATCTGGTTTTAAGCGGAAATCCCCATTTAAATCAATTAGGTGTTCTACCTAAAAATCGATGGCATAACATGCCCCAAAGGAAGGAGGCAGTTCCTGGGAGTAAAGGAAGGATCAGCTTTTTGAATCACTGAGTCTTGTTAAGCAGTAGTAAAGTGGACCCATAAAACAGAAAACATATTTCATACATACATAAGGGGCTCACTGTATCTTAAAAGGAAGGGGAGAGAGAGATTTGAAAAATGATTCTCAAGCAAAATATATTTTTAAATTAAAAAATATGTAGACTTAACCAGACTTCCCTTACTTTGTTGTTGTGCTAGCTAAAAATAGAGGCTTTTTTAGCTCACTAATTTCCTCTGGTTTCTTTTGCCTTCTACTATTAACCTGCAGGAACTGCATGTTAACCTAAACAACAGTTGGACACAGGGAGTAGATTGACATGATTACAAAACACACACAATACAAGACCATAAAAGGTTATGAAGAGAGCAAGAAATGGCTTTGATTCCATTAATCTGAATGCATTAGTGCAACGGCTTTTTTGGTTATGCTAGCCACCTGAAGCTGCCACTGTGACTAAGTGAGCTTCTGGTTTTTAATCACTTCAAGTAAATGAGCTATTCTCGTTACCAACAGGGAAACAGTTGCCAATCACAATAGAGAAGAAAGGAGACCTACTGCAGGGCATGAAATTAAATTTTCCAGGTAGTAGCAAGTAATTGATACCACAGTGTGACCTTTGCCTAAAGCAGTCAATTTAGAGCAACGGGAACAGCATAATTCTGTGACCACCAGAAACTCTGCTTTAAAAAGGAATGGTTTGAACAGCAATTTCTGTTTCTATTGCAGGTAACTTTGCGCTCTTTGCATGTTCCATATAGTGAGGCTCTAGTCTAATGCAGTTGGCCCCAAAACATTTTCACACAGATTTTTTTTAAATGGAATTGTTAATTCATCCAAATGGAGCAATAAGGACAAACTGAATGGCAATCACTTCTGTCACTATTGTATTAGAAAAAAGAAAAGGAGTACTTGTGGCACCTTAGAGACTAACGAAAGCTTATGCTCAAATAAATTGGTTAGTCTCTAAGGTGCCACAAGTACTCCTTTTCTTTTTGCGAATACAGACTAACGCGGCTGCTACTCTGAAACCTATTGTATTAGAGTGTCTAGTAGCTAATGATATATTTTTCAACTGATATCTGAATGATTAAAAGAGCAACTAAAAGACTTTTCCTACTAATCATCATTCTAATCTATGGGACCCAAAGATAGTCCAACCCAGTGAGATGCTGAGCACCTCTTTAGGCTGCTGAATGCTCTGACATGGGTGGAAGCTGAAGATGCTCAGCTCTGTGTCAGATCAGCCCTAAGGGCCTGTTCCAAAGCCTACTGAACCCAATAAAAGTCTTTCTGTGGAATTTGGATCAGGCCCTAAGGCTCCAACTCTGCACTGTTGAAGTGAATGGGGGCTTTGCTTTGAGTTCTAAAACCCCGATTCAGCAATGTACCGTACTTAATCACAAGCCTGACTTTGGCATATGAGTAGTCCCACAGACACCATTACCATTCAAGCCTCTAAAAAATGAAGTCCCCAACCCCAATCTATTTTTAGCTTTCTTATGTGGTCATTCCTGCATCATTTGTAATTCAGTGGGACTGCCTACCTTGTGTGCTTACAATTAGGCACATGATTAAGCACTAGGGTGACCAGATGTCCCTATTTTATAGGGACAGTCCTGATATTTGGGGCTTTTTCTTATATAGGCGCCTATTACCTCCCACCCCTGTCCTGATTTTTCACACTTGCTGTCCGGTCACCCTATTAAGCACCTTGCTGAACTGGGGCCTAGGTGAGCAGAAGCAGTGCAATGGCACTATGCCTTCCTTACCAACCACACACAATCTCCTGTGTGCTGTATTCCAAAACTGACAGTTTCACTGCAGATCATAGTAGTGAATCTATCAGCCCACGTCAGTTGAAAGATATGCACTGAATACAAATATAATATAACCAAGGAATGCTGAAAATGTGATCAACAGAGGGGAAATTAGATGCATATCATTTAGAAATGCCCCTCCACCCACCTATTTCTCCTTAGAAACACATCAATAATAATATGTGAAGTTCTAGCCATTTGGTTAGAAATGTCTACTGAGTTAGGTTTATTAGGATACAAATCCACAGTTCAGAAACATGGGGGGGCGGAGGGTGGATGGGGGGGGGGGTGACAATTAGATTTAGCTCTTTCGGCCATAAAATATTACGATTGCTAGAAACCAGAAGGTTAAAGCTCCTCTATCCAATTTAGATTGCAATCATATTTTAATTCCAATTTCAATTAAAATGTTCATATTAGAAAAATTGGTCCAGTAGTAAAGGAAATGGGGCAAAATACTGGGCGGGGGAGGGGGGGCGGTCCTACGCATATGGAATAGCATAAGAGCTTTGATGCAAAGATTGAAAGCATGAGCAGAAGACTGATTATATTAATAATTACTATTGTAAACCGTGGAAGAGTGACAGACGGTGGGATGTCCATTTCCCTTTTGTGCAGAAAATTACAAAAATAATTGAATGATTCTCTTTCTCCCTCCTAGTTTTTGTGTGTAGCAAAGCAGCCCAATTATTGGAGTAGCTCCTTGGGGACGTAGGCAGCCGCCAAATGCAAAAGATGATCCTAAGCTTCCTTGGCCCTTCTGTGGCCCACATTCTCAAGCTGCTGTGCAAGAAGCTGCCGCTGAGGTTCATTTTACACCAAGTAGCGGGTGCACATGCCCTGCGGCACAGCCCCTACGCACAGCCTGTTGTGCAGCAGAACCGCACTGGTTTGGCTGCCTGGGGCATCTTTGTGCTGTTGAGGGAGGGCCTGGATTTTGGCCTGTGTGTGTGATAATGTGTAGAAGTATACACCATGGGCTTGATTCTCCACTGCCTCACACTCTGTGTGGACATTTACACCCGTGTCGCATGATTACATTCTACACCCACTGTGCAGGCATAACTGACTCCACAGGTCTAAGGTGGGGGAGAATCAGGCCACGTCTACACTACCCGCCGGATCGCTGGTAGTGATCAATATATTGGGGATCGATTTATCGTGTCTAGTGTAGATGCGATAAATCGATCCCTGATCGCTCTGCCGTCCACCACAGTGAGAGGCGGAAGCAGAGTCGACGGGGGAGTGGCGGCCGTCGATCCCGCACCGCGAGGACGCAAAGTAAGTGATTCTAAGTCGATCTATGATACGTCGACTTCAGCTACGCTATTCTCGTAGCTGAAGTTGCGTATCTTAGATCGATCCCCATCCACCCCCCCTCCCCTCCCAGTGTAGACCAGGCCTCAGACCCTATGTATATAGAATCATTTTGCTAGACTTTCCTAGGCTCCTGAGTAACACAGTTAGGGCTACTCTGGCTCATGCTGAGTTGTACCTTACTCCACAGTTCATCCTATTGAAGCCAGTGTGTCTACTTGTTAGTAAGATACCCCTTGACGTGAGGGTGATAGAATCTCTCCCTTTAATGTGCAACATCTTTTAATCTCTTTATGCTATCTCAGTCGGTTCTGTTTTGATCATTTCAGTTTAAATATCTTCAGTGTCAGGGCAAGTTCCTTTGCCATGATGCCTGCAAAGAGCTTTATAATGGTTAGGCTGCTGGTGTGCTGAGCCCACTGCCTACCATGCTGACCGGTGTTGTCTCATTGTTTCCTTGTACTCCCCTGTCAGTCTGTATCCATCTGATGTCTCTTGTCTTATACTTAGTGTTAGGATATAGATATTCAGGCCTGTCTGTAAAGGCCTGTACTTTAAGAATTTAGGTGTATTCTTATCACTTGGCTAGTTAGAGGTATAAAAGAAAGAATCAAAATCACTGTCTTCCTGTGACAATCTGAGGCCCTGTTCTTAGGCTAAGGCCTTTGGCTAAGCAGCAGAGGCAGCCATAAGCTGGAAAGCAACGGGTCACATCCTCACGTTCCAAACTAGTCACATTGAAAGAAGGTGCTACTGGGCTGTTAGGAATACACTCCTGTCCTGATAATGCCTGTCACCTCCAGAGAAAGGGAAGTGCCTAGAAGATGTAAAAGGAAACTTAGTTTGATAGCATCCTGTCTGGCAAGAACTTACTTATCCATAGCTGGGATGTGAAATTCTTACTTTTGTATTGTTTTGTTATTATAGTTCCCACTTTGCTTTGGTTTGTCTGTATAATCTTTGTTTGGTTCTGTAATTGTTTTTGTTTGCTGTATAATTAATTTTGCTGGGTGTAAACTAATTAAGGTGGTGGGATATAATTGGTTACATAATCATGTTACAATATGTTAGGATTGGTTAGTTAAATTTCAGGAAAATGATTGGTTAAGGTATAGCTAAGCCGAACTCAAGTTTTACTATATAGTCTGCAGTCAATCAGGAAGTGAGTGGGTGGGTGTGGGGAGGGGAAATGGGAACAGGGAATGGAGGTGGGGAAATTGGAAGCATGTTTTGCTAAAGGGGGAAATGGGAACAGGGAATGGGGGTAAGGAACTTGGAATCATGTTTGGCTAAGGGCAGGAATGGGAACAGGGACACAGGTGTAAGGCTCTGTGGTGTCAGAGCTGCGAAGGGGGACACTAAGGAAGGAAACTAGAATCATGCTTGCTGGAAGTTCACCCCAATAAACATTGAATTGTTTGCACCTTTGGACTTTGGGTATTGTTGTTCTCTGTTCATGCAAGAAGGACCAGGGAAGTAAGTGGGTGAAGGAATAAGCCCCCTAACACTTGTAACACTTAACACTTGTAAGCTCCTTGGGGTAGGGACTGTCTTTGTGTTCTGTGTTTGTACAGTACTTAGCTGTACGCCCAGGTGTCCATGACTAGGGCTCCTATGTACTACAGTTATATAAATAATAATAATAATTAATACAAATGTTGGCCAAGTGTAAACCATGAAACCTGGAGAGTCTGTCAAAAGAGGATATGATAAATTTGTCCAAGTCAGGGTTTCACAGTTATGTTTGGGATTTTATTCCCTGTGCCAGGTCTCCTGTATTCTGTTTTAGTCCTGTTGATATTGAAAGATGATGTGGTTTAAGAAATGAAAAGCAACTGCTCTACTTGGATGTATTTAGTGTGGAGAAGGTTGTCCTATCTCTTCAAAGCGAATGCTAGTGCTGTCCTCTGGCCTGAGGTAACTAAAAAGTGATGAGTAGCACCCCCATTTATGAATGGCAGAAATGAGGCAAGAGTAGTTAAGGCTTAATTTTTGGGATGTGGTCTCTCATTGTGGGTGCTTCTGTTTTTGGATGCCCAACGGGAGACACCTCAAATCTGATTTTTCAGAGGTACTGAGCACCTGCAGCTCCCATGGACTTCAACTGGAGTTGTGAGTATGCCCAGTGCCTGTGAAATTCGAGTGCTAGGTGCCTGAAATCAGTCATGCAAAAACTGAAGCACCCAAACTTAGAGGCCCTTTTAAAAAATATGGGCCTAAGTAACCTGGCCAACATCTTACAATCGCTGGTAAAGCTTGTGAGCAGAACCTCTCTGCCAATTAAGGAGGCAGAGTGGACAATCTGCTCCTAGGAGGTGCCCAAGCTGTGGTTCCTGTAAGAGCTCAGTGGCTGTGTGAAACAATCATAAAGTACGAGATACTATCACATTATGCCTTGAATCAAAGATAGAAGATGGTCAAATGAGGCTAAAGCAGCAGTTCTCAAAGTGTGGGTCGGGACCTCAAGGTGGGTTGCGACCCCATTTTAATGGGGTCGCCATGGCTGGTGTTAGGGGGCTGAAGCCGAAGACTGAATCGCACTGCCCGGTGCCAAAGCCCAAGGGCTTCAGCCTGGAATGGCAGGGATCAGGCTTCGGCTTCAGCCCTGGGCCTCAGGTTATAGCTCCCCTTGCCCAGGGCTGAAGCCTTTGGGATTCAGTTTTGGCCCCCCGGCCCGGGGCAGCAGGGCTCAGGCGAGCTCAGGTTTCAGTCCCCCCTCCTGGGGGCTTGTAGTGATTTTTGTGGTCAGAAGGGAGTCATGGCATAATGAAGTTTGAGAATCCCTGGGCTAAAGTCACTGGGTCAGATCCTGGATCCAGCCTTTTAGTGCCTAACACAATCTGAGGAGAGGGAGAGGTGTGGAAAGCTAAATTTATGTAACCTTTTGCTTTTACCTGATCCTGGTGGCACCATGCACTGGGCCAGTCCCCAGCTTAATGTAAAGCAGTTTTAAGGTGCTGTTGACACCTCAGCTACATCCCCTGTGAATGGGGATGGGATGGCTTAGGAGCTTAAAGCTGTATGCTAATGCAGGTCTCTCTATACTGGGGGATACCCTTTAAAGTGGGTTTACGGCTGTTTTGCACGATCAAAACAGCATATAGCAGCCTTAGTGGGGCTGAGGTGGGGGACCAGCAATTCAAGACACAAATGCCAAAACTGGGTGAAGTGCAGTCCTCAGACTCATCTTAGGTGCCCATAGCGCTACGGTGGAAATGTGTTCCAGTGGTTAGGCAGCTAGACTGGGACTTGGGTGAGCTCGGTTCAATTCCCCATTATGTTCTAGGTTTCCTGTGTGACCTTGGGCAAGTCACATAGTCCCAGATCCTCAAAGGTAGTTAGGTGCCTAAATATCTTTGAGGCTGTGTCAGAGAAACTATGGTAAATATAAATTTGTCTGCGATAGATGCAGAGCTGTGTTTTGAGGAAGTATTACTAACTCTACTTTGTCTTGACCATGGCATTCAAAGTCTGCTCTAGCAATGCCTAATGTCACGATTATTTTAACTATCACAGTCTTTCACAAATAGGTTCAAAGATTTTAAGGTCAGAAGGGGTCATTACGATCATCTAGTCTGACCTCCTGCTTAAAACAGGCCACAGAATTTCACCACGTTATTCCTGCATCAAACCTATAACTCTCAGTTGAGCTAGCTAGAGTATCTCTTTCAGAAAGACAGCCAATCTTGATTTAAAGACTTCAAGTGAAAAAGAATCCAAGTGACAGAATCAAATATTTAGAACCATGAAAAATATCTAATAACAACGGTGTGTGGTATAACTGAATAGAATCACTCCTAATTGGAAATCAGCTCAGAGTGTTGTTCTACCACAGATTGCTTTGAAACTTGAAATGATGAGATTATCCACAGATTTACTAGGGATCCTTCTGGCCAGTCTGAACCGTCGCTCAGCTAGGTCTTTTATAATTACCCTTTGTCCTGCTGACTGTATAATTAAGCAGACATCTGCTTTTACTTCTCTTTTAAGTTAACTGTGGTCTTCTGCTTATTCATAAGGGGTCCAACAGAGTAAAAAAACCAACCCATGCTGGTAATGGAAAATCAGAGGGCTGAGTGAATACACAATGAAGTCAACATTTTCCCCTCCTTTACCCAGCCTAAAAGGTCAAAGGAATTATCTGTGAAATGATCTGACTATTGAACATGCCGCTGAAATCTTTCTGTGGATAGAACTCAGTCATTTGTAAAGAGGAGTATGAAAGTTCCTCTGGAGACCACATCTGATGAAATATGAAGGTAAGATGTAAGCACAGGGTGTATTTAAACTGAACATATATTTTCAGTAAAGTATGGTCCTGGGAGCCAAAGTTTCCCTATGTGCTTTGTCTTGACATGATGCTTTACTGTTTGTTGTAGAATGGTTTGGGTTGATGTTCAAGATTATAAGCGGATAGAAATACCCACAGCTGAATGAAGTAATTGCAATCCAAAAAGTGCTCAAAGGCAACATTGTTTAGTAGCTAGAGCAGGGGAGTAGGAATTGGCAGAGAGGTTCTGCTCACCAGCTTTACCAGGTATTGTAAGATGTTGGCCAGGTTACTTAGGCCCACATTTTTAAAAAGGACCTCTAAGTTTGGGTGCTTCAGTTTTTGCATGCCCAATTTCAGGCACCTAGCACTCGAATTTCACAGGCACTGGGCATACTCACAACTCCAGTTGAAGTCCATGGGAGCTGCAGGTGATCAGTACCTCTTAAAAATCAGGCTTGAGGTGTCTCCTGTTGGGCATCCAAAAACAGAAGAACCCACAATGAGAGATGACGTCCCAGAAATTAAGCCTTAACTTCTCTTGCCTCATTTTTGCCATTCATAAAAGGGGGTGCTACTCCTTTCCCACCTTTGAAAGCCTCTGATGGAAGGTGCTATGTAAATGCATAGTATTGCTGTTTTCTAAACAGAGCATGCGGTAGACTTCAAAGGAGCTGGAATTAGCAGAATATAATGGATCATCTGCATTGTGGAAAGCTGCTCAGAAGAAAATACATCTGAACGATGAAGGATATTCCAAGGCATTCAGAACTACTTCTCATGGAGAACAGGGGAACTGAGAGTTTGCCCGGCTGAGAATTACATGAGGGCATGGCAAGCTGGACCTGACAAAAGCTGCACAGGGCCGAGGAGCTAGGATTGTGGAAAGGTTCATGGGGGATGGGAGCTGAGCCTCCAGAAAGCTGCAAAAGGTGCCAATGAGCTCAGACAGGAGAGAACGGGCCAGGGACAGCAAGATGGGCTTGAACGGGGGTGCCAGGGACGGCAGGCTTGGGCTAGTGACTTGCTCCAGCCACTTTCAGTTTTTTTCTCTTCTTGCAAAGATTTGCCCTTTTTCCTGTGACCCATGATTTTTTGGTGGTAATCCCTAAAACAGGTAAGAATGGGTCAACTGCCTCTTGTATTTATTCACTGGATATCTGTCCGGTGGAAGGAAATTCAGATAACATTTATTCTCCTTCTAGTCAGTGCCTTTCTCAGTTCAATTAAGGGCGGTGTGCCCTCAATCAACCTTTGGTAATTTTGACCTTTTCTAAAGCACATTGTCTCTGAGATTGGCAGCTAGCCCAGGGCAAGAGCTCTTCCAATGGAGCCAGACGAACTCCTAGCCAAACTGGCACAATAAAGAGCTCAATAGCCAATCAGGGTGACAGCCATCAAAACCAAACATTTAAGGCGTCTTGCAGGGGAGATAATTAATTTTACATCATCTTGGAACCAATATTTCAGTGGCATTAAGGAACTAAATTGTTATTGAGACATAAGGCTTTTGGTTAAACTAATTGTATTGGTAGTGTTCAAGTTTGCTCTTCTTCCTAAATCAAAAGAGAGCCTAAAAATGATGTGGTTTTTAATGAAAGAAATCATGTACTCTGATATAGCCAGCAATTTATATACTCAAAGCCATTCGAAAGCTTGCCCTTAATGCTGGGGGCCCTCCATGATAATCTCTTAGCAGCAGCATCGAAGATCATCAATGGTTTAATTTATGGTTACATACATATTCCTGAAAGTTAGATTTAGAACAATTTGCTCAAGACAAGAAGGATAGTGTTATCACACATGCCAGAAATGGGTACACTCATCTGACTACGTGATGTCAGAAAATAATGTGCTGTAGCATAAGAAGTATTGTGAATGTATATATTTTTGTTTATTTTATGGGGAGATCCATGTATGTTCTCACACACATGCGCTGACACACACATTTATTCCTTTTTTGTAGTATTACGCCCCATCTGTAACTCTTTTTCTGTAACTCTTTTCCCCCATAAAGTGGGACCTTCCTGAACTATAACCCAGGATATACACTATCCTGAATGCACTTAATTTTGGGGAACTCCAAATGTGGTTCTGAATTTCACAGCTGTCGTCTTTGTTGATAATGAGCTAAAACAAAACTCCAGATTCAAAATATTTCTTCTCTTCCCATTCTGCTCCCCCAAAATAGTATCTCGGGGGAATTTCTGACCCACCACCAGATTTTGTGGCTTCCATTTCTCTCTATTTTCTGGATCTCGTTCAGATGCAGCTCAAAATGGAGGAGAGTTCCACTATTCAAGATGGCAGACTTATTGCAAGATCAATTATTCTCATGGGATTTCTGCTATTTTGGGATGAAATCTGACAAGCATAGGTCATGAGATTTTGGCACACCTGAATCCTAGTCCCAGTTTGGCCTCAGACCTGAACTCTAGCCTGTACCTAATCCAGATCCTTATCCAGACATTGCCATATACTGTATGAGGAACAGACATGTTTGTAGAAGGGAACTTAACTGTGACAACAACCACATTTTATAAGATTACTCCATCCTGTCTTGTGTAGTCTTGAGCTGCGATGACCCCCAACATGTGAACCTCTCTCCCTCCAGACATTTACCTCAGCCATTTTCAAAAATCATCTGAAATCTCTTATTCCAGGTTGTACATTAATGTTAGCCCTTCTGTAGGACTCCTCTCCCTATTTTAATGATTGGCACAATTCATTTTATTTCATTTGATTTTGGGGTGGAAGAGTTCATTTTGCATTGATGATGATTTTGTATTGTATTTGATTAGTATTAGTAATTCTTCTTTTACATGTCAACTGCTGAGGGAAGTGGCACAATATCTGATGTAGGAGCCAAGGTTTGTATATCAGAAAGATAAAGTTGTCATCTCTGGTATACAAACAAGAAACCCACATGAGTAGAAGAAACGAGGCATTCTATGCTGTTGGGGGAAATTTTACATTGAAATAAAGCTATATGCATGTTTGCAGGATTAAAATGGTCTTTGTCAAAATCATTTTACTAGCTCATTCATAGATAGATAGCCTGTATATATGTCTGGGTTCCTGGAAATATTCATGTTAATTTTATAAGAAATGAAATCTACACAGTACTGTCTGTACTGTTTCTATTATTCATCTGCCATAAATCTTTAATGCAGCCTTTCTACAAAGAAAGAACTTCTATCCCGTCATATATATAGCCACAGAAAACTGCATATACAAGCTGCCAGAAAATTCAAACGTCTTCAAGAGTGCGAGCCAGCAGAGCTGCTGACACTGAACTCATTTGGAGCAGGATTTTGTTTAATGTGTGTGAGATGAGCCTGAGGCTGGAGGTGACTGTGTCAAACAGAATGAAAGAGAAAGGAAAGGAGAGAGAGGATGAATTGAGCACCAAAACATGCCCTTTCAATTGCAGATTGGTGGGTATTAAAATGCCCAGCACAGCCTGCTGCCTGCATGTACCTCCTGCATCTGTGCAAAATCACAGCTTGGCCATGGGCACAATGCCAGCCACAAACATAGTAGCTGGGACTTGCAGGGTAGGAGCAGCATTTCCTTATTCCCTGTGGACAGTCCATGCCTACAAGGCAGAGATAAATTCTGCTCTGTCCCACATGCGTCTGCTACTTTTCAGAGAATGACACTGTAGTATTATTCCCATCTCACACTTCCTCTGCTTGACACATGGTGTCCCATCCGCTCACATTGCTGATCACCAGCATGAGCCCCTCCAGCTGCCTCTGAGTTGTTTTCAAAAAGGTCTAGTATTTTTTATCTGTATTATTTATTCTTCCTTACCTCATTTTCTTTCTCTCTCCCTCCCTCCCTCTCTCTCTCTCTCTCTCTCTCTCCATCTTGCATTGGTCACCATTTAAGGTGAACTCTCACAGTTGTGCAATAAGATAAAATGTGACCCATCCTGCAGTAACAGGAATGGGTTGGACTGAAAGCAATAACAGATAAATAACATAGCAGAATGGAAATCAAACTCCTCCTTGAGGGATGTAATTCAATGTATTGGGGAAACTAAGATTATTGGTACCTCCTCTTGTTCGCAAATACTCTGCTTCTCGGGAAATTTTAATTTGCAAAATATTCAAAACAAAAATCCAGTTCACTGAAAATCTCCCAAAGATCAAATGTTCATTCGTTTAAACATTTTTGATAATCAGGCCAAAGCACAGTACCTCGTTCCCCATAGCTCTTGAGTCCCAGATGGCATGTTTCTATGTGCCACTATATTTATGAATAGTAAATAATAATAATAAATAATAATTCACTGCTCAAACAATAGATGTGATTTTGTTTTGTGAAACAAGTAACAACTTCTCATCCCCCCCCCGCCCCCAAATCCCAGTTTTGATTAACAGCTGGTTTGTTTTCTCTCACCAGTTTCTCCGATCGCTAATATCTAGTTATGTTGTTTCTGAGCTACAGTGCCCACCTGAAGAATTAACCAATGTAAATACATAAGAGTTTAGAATCCGATTGTGACTGGCCCCTATATGAGTATGCAAACTTTCCTGCACAGGATCTGGCAATAATAGCCATCCTTGATCTCCCCTGAGCTCAGTCGCTGCTAACATCTCTGGTGGTGCAAGTCACACCAAAAGGGGCAGGAAGGAGAAGAGCCCATGAACCCACCCAGCTTCACCATCAACCAGAAAAGCTGGCTAGCTACAGAGTACTGTACGCTGAATGCACTGCCTCAGTGTATTGGAGTGGACATGCTCGTCCTGAATTCCTGGAAGTTCTGAAGAAGCATTGTGCTTCTGTGTTCGAATGCCTGCACAGAGCTCTTGCAGGTCAGTGTGGTTTGGCACCCCCTCCCAATATGTGCCAGTCCCTTAAAGGCACAATTGAGCCTATTGAAATTGATGAGCTCTGCTAAATGTGGTATTGTAAATTAATCAAATACTAGCATAGCTACTCAAACTTATACTTTTTTTCCCAGCATATGACATGTATGGAGATCACTGGAACACTGAAGCCATAGGTTAAAATAGGAGCATTATTGTAAATGTAAGGAAAATTCCCTTTGATTGACATAGTGCACGACCTTCCGCTTCTAATAAACTAGGAGGAATTGGCAGCTAACCTTTCATGCTTTCAGAGTGCTCAGCTTACACATATAATTGTATGGTATGGGCAAAATGTTGCCCTTGACTATGCTGAAGCCAATGGGCTTGCACTGGTGTAGCTGAGAACAGAATATGACCCTTAGTCATTTGTCTTTTTAGCGCAAAGTGCTGTTCCTGATGCTCTCTGCTGTTTTCTCAGCTGGGGCCAGAGCCAGCTCCCACTGAAATCAAATGGGAGTATTTCCACTGGCCTCAGGGGAGTTGGAACAGACCCACAGTGACACTGATGAATCTATTTGTATCTGAATTTTCAATCTCCTTCACCCCAGCTGCCACTATCCACCCCAAAACCTCTTCTGTTCAGTTCTAACCTTCCCCCTGAGTGCAATCAGTGCCTGACACTGCAGTTGACTGACAGCCCCCACTATTCTCCAGCTTGGATGTGCTGGTGACAGCCTTCATTCCCATCTTCCCCCAGTGATTCTCTTTCCCAGGGTCTTCAAAAGTAGAATAATACTTACTTTGCAATTTGGCTGGATATGTCTTTTAATTAAAGCTTCCTGTTCAGATGAGCTAATCTCACAATTTCTGCACACTGCAGATTAGGTTACTATTCATTTCCACAGCTCTCTGGTGAGACAGGCTCTTTCTACATTTCAGTGATACTGCTTTTGTGGCTGCTTCCCTTTCCTCTGCCACAGGAGGACTTCTGATAATTCGACAACTTTGCAAATCCTTTTTATAATGATCTCAGGGATTTACAAACTGTCCCTTAAAAAAATAAACTGCTCCTATCCCTCAGTCAATTTCCCAAAGGTTATGAATTGCTAACGCCTATTTTTATGGTATGTTTGTGTAGAAATATAGAAGTTGAAATAATATGTAGTTCCAGATCACCATTACTTCTGCGCCTCTGTAGTATTAACCAACATATCCACCTGGAAAGAAGAATAAGAGAATTGATTTCTTTATTACATTATTCCTTGCAGCTTGCAAAATTGTGTCAATATCCAGAATCATTATTTGGGATAAGGGGGTGTTGTGTCTGAGGGCCTGTTACCCAGCTGATATAACAGTTTAAGTCCTAGTTCTAATGACTTGAATAGTTTACATTGATTTTACACCAGCTAAGATGCTGGCCCATAATTTGGATCCTTTTTTGTTGTCTTTAGGGTTGTGTGAAAAAACCCCTCACTGTTGGCAAAACCAGCAGAAATATTGATCACTGACCGATCCACTGCTGGACTAAACAACAGTAACAATAGATCAAAACCATACATTATTCAGCAGTAGTGTCTGTTCCATAGTTAAGGTTGATACTTGGTGCCAATTTACCATCTCTTCCTAAAATTGACAAGAAAGGTTCATTCTGCTTCATAGACAACAGATAGATATTAGTCATCATTTGAACGTTCCTTTGTGGGGTTTTTTGGTTTTGCTACGTCTTATTTTTTTTAAATGGTTTGTCCTAAAAGTTTGACATGAAGTTTGTTCTAAATATAGTGGCGAAGTCTGGTGCATGGGGCCATTTCTAAAATGGGGAAAGGCATAAATGGAAATCTATTCAGCTGCAAATCAAAGACATTGGAATGGCCCATCAGGTTCCTAAGGAACACTGGGGACTCTACAGGGCATTGGAAGGTCGTCTAGAAGTCTGACTACCTTTAAATGGTCTGTTCCTCACAGCTCAGAGTGCTTGTGGAATTCATAAGCTCTTCAAGGCTAATGAATTCTGCAATCCTTCTCGAGTAATCCTCTCCTGTGCCCTCGAATCTTGTGCCCTGTCCCAGCTGTGCTTTCATGGGGAACTTTTATGGCCAGATACTCTGTTGGTGTAAACTGGAGCAGCTCCATTGACTAAGAGGGACTACATGAGCAGCAGGTCTTCTGAGTCAATGGAGCTACATATGGACTTTTTAAAGTCGTCATCATCAGCCATATGTTTAACTAAGGTCCACAGCAAGTCATGCAGAATTTAGAAGGTCTGCAGGAAGGCCAAGCTGGGGTGGGGACAGGTACCAAGGTGTAGAATATGTGGAAGCAGGCTTAACAGCAGAGAGGACTCTGGGAAGCTCGCTGGGGAGTGAGTAACGCTGTGGAGCTTAAGAGTGTTTGGTTCCATAATAATGGGGCTGGTTCACTCAGTGCCCCAGGACCTTGCTCAGAAGTCACCGGTCACAGTTAGGAATCATTGCCAGCAATCAGTTACTAGCTCTGTGATTAAGCAGATCAACAGTTGTGGACCATGACTGGCAAGTGTCCACTGCTTGGCAACTACCTGACCCCTAAAGGGACTGCTGTTACTGTACTTCCAGGGGAAATCCTCTTCTACTTTGCTGCTTCTATGGTACTCTCACCTTTTGCCCACTTGGAGTAAGAACATACCTTAGGTCACTTTCAGGTTGTTTTTCCCTCTGCGTGCTAGGTGGATTGTTGAAGTATATTTTTCCCAGGACATAATGCTATTTGTTTTCTGTCTGTTGATATGTTCATCACGTCTCCTCCTCCTCCATTGCCTTATCACAGCAAGTGTTTGCTGTATTTATCTTATAGTTGGAACAGCAATCCTTGATGCCAACAGGGAATTCATAAGATTATCTGGGTTGTATAGCTCTTCTCCTGATATATGCTAGGGAAAGCTTCAGGGAGCAGCATTGGTAGGATAAGATGCAACTGTTTTCAGTGGATGAAGGTATTGCATCTGCCTGGTGGTTAGTTTCTCATGAGAATGGACTACCTGGGGCTTTTGGTTGTTCCCTCACCTGTGGGGATATAGGGTCTGGTACTATGCTGCCTCAGTGAGTTACTGGTTTAGAATGCCATGACTTTTTGTCATCTTGGTTCTGTGAGGTGGTATTGTTAAAGTAGCAGCCTTTGTTTACTGCCAGGATTCATCCCTAGCTGCAGCCACTCCTCTTGACGGTTCTTATTTATGGGCTGAGGTGCTGTTGAAACAATAAACATAGGAAGCTTTGTTTGTGTGAAGTGAAAATGAGGTGGCAGCTTTTCCACTCTGATTTCGGCCATTTTCTTCCTGTCAAGGTGCAAATGCCAGCTGAGGCCTGACACCTTGTTTTATTGTGTGAAGAAAGGACAGAGATTTCTCAATTAGCTTTAAATTAACTGCTGCTTGCCATTATGTGTTCCCCAAGGATCAATGAGAGGAAGGCACTTGAAAAGGCTGTTTTGCAGGCTGCCTGCATGTCCACTATCAGGGTATCAAAAAATCTGTGACTGACTTTTTTTATCCCCAAATTTAGTGCTTTAATTAGGAACCTTCTGCATGTCCAGTCTTCACAAACACCATCTGGCATGCAATAGAAAACATGCTCCATTTTCTTTAGAAAGAAATCACAGAAAAGTGGAGGTTTTCAAATGTCATTTGCTTGTGTTCAGGGATTTGGCTGGAAGGGGGCTGAGGGAAAATAAAACTTCTGAACCATTTCACAGTGGCAAGCATACAAAGGAAAAAATGGAGTCTGCATCCAGGCTTGGCTTTGGAGTTAGAATATTTATGATTATGATGTACTAATGCAAGCATTTTCATTGTCGACATATGTATGTGGATTATACTACATGGCCCACTTCTATTGCCAGAGCAGGAGGGTTCTTTTTATGTATGAGTTTGCTTTTTAGTGAATCAATTCATCATCACTGAAGACATTTTGTTTCTTCAAGAGGCACAGCCCCACAAAGGATTTTATTGCAGGCCAGAGATCCTGGTTAAAAGTAAATCCTTGAATTGACTTGGATGCAGTTGTATAATATTATGCATTCACAAATGACTGAATCTGTTCTTTAATGTCAATTCCCTGTTCTTCCCCCATACATTTGGGGGGAGGGAGCAATCTACCATTTTAGCAACTATAGCCCATAATTCTAAACATTCTGCTGTAGCTACTGAGGACAACTTTAATTAACAAAATTGGGAGTAAAGAACAGACTGGATGGACTGAAATCTTTAAAGCCTATTGGAGAGTGATCCCTTTTGGTCTTACTGCAATAATTGCCAGGGAGAGCGATATATTATCTTCACCATATCTCGCTAGCCTTCAAGACTGCAAAACATATGAACTATGATTTGTATTTGTAATGCCTCCTTCCTTAACACTCTCTCATTGGGATTAAGGAAAAACACTGCAGCTAGAAAACAATCTGAGCCCGAGTTTGCTGTCGGGAGGCTGACCAGCTTTATTCATGGCTGGTTTGCAGATACAAACCAGCACAATGAAAAGGATCCATCAACAAATCTTTCTGTAGTGCCGCAAGTTGTGTATGAAGAGAATTCAAAGATTTAAAAAGTCAGTCGCCCTTCAAACAGGAGTACAAACCTAATCCTCTTGGCAATGAAAGAAAATACAAAAGGAAAAGGTGGAAGTTGTGAAAATTACTCTGTACTGATGAAGATTTTAAGAGAGGGGTAATGGGACAGACCATTTAAAAAGGAAAATCCAAATAATGAAGAACAATAATAAGACCATGGACATGGATGGAAGACTTCCAGTGAAGATGCAAGATTCTTGCTGCAGGAAGTTGTTTTCATAACTCGGTAGATGATGCCCTTCTCTTGAAATTTATATTGAACAAAAATACCAGCATGGGGTTGACAGGGTACTGTGCTGGAGGTGTCATCTTTCATATGAAGTAACATTAAAGCCCTGATCCCTTGTAGTAATTAACTGTGGTACTTTCAATGAGAATATGAGTACGCAGGCTAAATTTGAATTGGGGCTCAAATTCTTTCTACCAGAATTTTCTCCTTCATTTCAATGGAATCCAACATTCTTTCTTTCTTTCTTTCTTTCTTTCTTTCTTTCTTTCTTTCTTTCTTTCTTTCTTTCTTTCTTTCTTTCTTAAAACTGGTGTAGTATTGTGTGTACTGCATGCCAAATTTCACCCCAGACAGAGCTGGCTACATTTCAGTGGTGAAGTGAATCATTTACAATTAAGTGCTTTAGGATCATAGGCATTATGTAATTTAAAATATTATGAAGGTTTTGTTTTGTTTGTCATTTTGGATGCAAATTCAGGTCAGTGCTTATTTTATGGGAACCACTTGCCCCAACCCTTAAAGTTAAAATCCTAAATTAAGTTGATCAGAAATAGGATTATTATTATTCTATAAATTTGGGAAAGTGAAATATCTCTAGCTAGATTCTGTGAATCTAGACCTAGGTCCCCAAAGATCATCTTCAATGCCTGCCTTGACACACAGAATAATACCTCTTTTTCAAAAGTACTCTGCTCCCAGCAGCTCCCATTCATAACAATAGGAGCTGTTGAGTGCTGAGCTCTTAGGAAAATCTGGCCCCAATTGTGGGCATTGAACACTTTTGAAAATCTACCTGCCCACACCCATAGTAAACTCTCAATTCTTTGAAGTCACTGGACACAATTATAGGTCAAAGTCTTTCTTTGTGACCAATTCTGACACTAGGGTTTAAATAATGTTTTGCCTAGAGGCATTTAACAAGGGCTCATGCCCTTCCCTTGAGTTGAGCTGAGAGGACCTTGATTAGCTCGTAACTGTTGTTTTGTTAATCTAATGAATGGCTTTTTAGGAAACAACAGAGTAAATGCTTATTAATCGTGAAGGCTTCATCCATTATAAAGCTCCAGGCCCCCAAAAGGTCAGAAAATGACAGAATGGAGAAGGAAAACTTGCTTTAAACACACCCATCTGTATTATTTCAGAGTAGCAGCCGTGTTAGTCTGTATCCGCAAAAAGAAAAGGAGGACTTGTGGCACCTTAGAGACTAACAAATTTATTTGGTGCCACAAGTCCTCCTTTTCTTTTTCCGTCTGTCTTAGTTATTTACCATGTCAAATACAGTTGACAGGAAGGATTTTTATTTTGTCTGATCCTTAGAGAAGGTAAAGACTTGTTTCTCAGACTCCTCTGGCAGAATCCTCAATAAAATCCTGGAGATGTCAAAATGTCTGTTGAAATTAATGGAAATAGTTCAATATTTTCACCAGTGAGAAAATAACACCCGCCCATTGTACTCAGCTAGAAAAATACTGAGTCTCACAAATGAATTGTTCCAGTTGAGAAGTGTGCAGAGACTGGGCATTCAGTCAATGCCCCTTAGACTTTGAGGGGGCAGACTTGTTACAAAACTACTAACGTATATTTATCTGATCTCAATAAAGCACCTTATTATATTGTAATTCAGTGTCTCAACCTCAGTGAATGCTTCTAAGGCACCTATCATAGTGGTACAGTCTAGTCCAATGGAAACAAATCACAATAAAAATTGTTTCCCCCCCGATCCCATCCCCAGTGTATAATCTTGCATCTGAACTGGTGGCGCCTAATACAGTGACTCGGGTCACTCCCTTCATGTTCTATTCTCTCCATCCCCGAGAGAAAGAGAACGAAACATGGTGACTGTACAGAGACCTGATTGAATTAAAACTGCAGAACAGTCACCATCACCTCATTAGCTTCAGCGGCGATTCCTTGAAAGCAAGAAATCCAGATTTTGTTCTCTCCATCTGCCACTATTATTCTGCAGAAACGGTTGGGTGAGCAATAAGTTTCTTTAATTTGGACAAAATCTGCATGACAGAAATCCACATATAAGAAAACAAATGTCAGGAACCCTTGTGCTTCTGCTACACTGGTTAACTTGGCCGTTATTGCACGATACATTTATATACTTCAGCTATGGTGGCTTTTTGATAGTGAGATAGCTATCCTGCAATATTATCTCACTGTAAGATTGCAGTGGAGGCGAGGCACTTTTTATTATGTGGTAGTTAGGCAAGGGCCACACGATACACCCTGCCAAGATTATTTTCCATTAAAATACAGTTCCATGTTCCCATTAGGATTTTACAGCCTTAAATCGCTAACGGACCTTAGCTATCCACAGTTAAAAACACACCTATTTTTTAGCAGTGAAGACAAAGTCTTCGAGGCAGGTGTTGGATGTCTCCTATGATATAGAGAATGATGGCAATAATTTGTATTGCTAAGCCAAAGTTTGTTTTTAATCATTCTGACATCAGCACAATGTACTCTGCTAATCTCAGATGAAAATGGATTGTGCCGTTTACCATCAGCTAAAACACTCTATGGATCTAATTAAAATGATATCTTTCTGCTCCACACAGAATGTGCTTGGAAACCTGAAGAGGAGGCAGAAACAAGTCACCAATGAAGGTCTGGCTTGGACCAAGACCATTGTATTTCTTAAAATATAAGGGCGTATTACACAGGGAAGAGAAAAATAGCTCCATGAAAACTATCAGTGGTCATTTGGAGGGAAGATGGAATGACTCTAGCAAGTATTTAATGTTCATTATAATGATTATGATAACACTGAGCTGTATGTATGCTGAGCAAAACTTCCCTAAATAGCTCTACCAAAGTAATTCCATCCTCATCCATAGTCCCTCTCCTCATTAGATCATACAAGTCTAGAGACTTCCCATTACATCAATTTGTATGGTGATTTTTAGAAGGTTGAGAAAATCCACTAAGAGCTGGAGTGACACCATGAAGCACATTTCACTTCTGTCCAAAATTGCATTTGAACCCATGACTCTGTTTTGCATTAAAACTATAGAGGGGATCCAGTCAAGAATATATTCAACCAACAGAGTGGTATATTATGACTCCATGATGATTAACTGTGAAGGCAGCATTTTGCAGCCTGATCCTATTCTTACTGAAATCTATAGGAGATTTGCTATTCTGAAGTAGGTTTACCTACCAAAATGCAGCAGGCCTGTGCATCTCCTTTGGTGAATTAGCAGTAGCATGCTATGAATGGAAAGGAACAAAACTAAGAGTAACAGCACAGTTCGGTTCCTGCCTCCTAAGCTCCTGGCAGTGGTATTTCACAGGAATTATGGGATTGTTTAAACCATCATAATTATCCTGGGTCTCTGTAATCTCTGCAATAATAGCAGTCATGCTGGTAGTAACCAAGTAAGTAAAGATTGCAAACCACTTGCCAGTTCTACACATAACCTTCAATTTCCTCACATCAGAACTTTATAAAACATTCATTTTAGGGGCTGAAATTTTCCATTGGTAAGAGATTTTTTTGTAAAGGTTTGAGTAGAATTCCTTCAGTTGTTTTTGACTTATGGGAATAGAAAAATATACTTTTTTCCTGTGTTAGGAAAATTGAAGATGCTCCTTTGAACAGGGCTATGTCAAAACCACCTGCGGTCAGATCCTGCTGAGGATGTCCGTTGAAGTTTGAATCTTGACTGCTTCTCAATAAGAACTAGTGTTTTTGCTTGGTTTGAAGCCACATTAAGACTACTTGAAAAATGCATGCTTAGCAGGAGCTAGGGAATGTTGTTAGGTGGGAGGTGAGATCCAGTGTGCCCGTATGCATACCATGGGGAGTGTGTATTGCTCAAATCTAATTAAGAGGTTAGAAACAGACACTGTCTCATTGTTTCGCCATTCCCTCAGGTTGTGTTTTTGGACTGTCTCTTTGTGTGGGTCTCCTAGTCTCATGATCCTTCAGCATGCTATTACTGCCCTTTTTAGACCCAAGTGGCTAGTCAAAGTTTGGGGTCCTGGGGATGTTCCAGTTGGAAGTAAAAATTGATGGAGTCCAGTATTCTCTGTGATGCAATCTTGTTTATTTCCAAGGGATGTATGAAGTCCTGCTTCTCTGAACACAGGAGGAAGCAAGAACAAAAGGAGCAGTTTCTTAGCTTACAACCCCAATGGCTCCTTAGTCAACAGACCAAAAGCTCTCCCTCTGACTGTTTCCAGAGTCACACCCTGCTCACAGGCTACTGCTTGGCTTTCTTGCTTTTTTGCCTCAGTTTCTATGTGTTCTCTTCCCTCCCCTCCATCCACCCCATACCCATCTGGTGACAATACCAGTGGATCCCCTCGCCCACATGGAGCAAGTTTCTTGGCAGACTCTGTTAAACCTTATTTTAGCTGTGGCCTCTTAAGGGCATGTTCGCACATCGGTTTGAATGAGGTTCTACCTCAACCCATTACAAGGTTTCACCCAGCTCAACACTACATCCATGGCAGTTCAGCCATTCGTTCCTACTGGAAGGTTGCTACAGGTGAAGCAGCAATGAATTGCAATACATTTCTCTTTCTCCGTGTCCATTTTTCTTTTCTTTTCTTTCTTTTAATTGCATAGAATTCACTCCAAATAGCCTCGCATTTGCACCGAGCTATGAAAATGCCCAGCATGTACATTTCTAAGTAGGTTAGCTTTACACACTCAGGATGGATCTCAGTGTAGGTGTATGTGTCCTGATCTGGAGCTTTTCTTAGGAACAAAGACAAGTGAAGAGAGAGAGAGTAAATCCACTAAAGCAGGGTTTCTCAAACTGGGGTCCATGGACCCCTGGGGGTCCACAAGGGTACTCCAGGGAGCCTGTGAGTTATGTCCGGGGCTGCCAGCCCCACTGATCAACTCCTCCCCCTCCCTCCCAGTGCCTCCAGAACGCTGCCGAACAGCTGTTGAGGGAGGGAGGAGCAGGGAGGGGGCGGATGGAGGAGGGGAAGAGGAGGGGCAGGGGTGGGAAGAGGTGTGGGGTAGGGCCTTGGGGGTAGGGGTAGAGTGAGGGCAGGGCCTGGGGTTGAGTGGGGGGCTTGGGGGTCCGTGAAAATTTTAAAATAAAAATGGAGGTCCTCGGGTTGCTAAAGTTTGAGAACTGCTGCACTAAAGAAAGATTTCATTTCCAAATACAGTGGGTGCTATTCCCATCTTTCCATTTACTGTGTGCAGGAGTTACATTTACTCCCATATTGGAGTAAATACCAAGAAAGAAAACACAGAAAATACCACGGTGGAGGTAAGTACCAGACTGCAGTAAAGATTTTAATCACATCTGCTGTACTAGTTCCAGTTCAGTGCTCCCCCTGTGTGGTGTAAAGATGCCCTATAACTTTCTGCTCCAGGCTGCCTACAGAAATTTACATAATAACATCGCGGACTCTTACCCTCTCCCTGAAGACTATCCAGACTCATTTAGCTGCTGGACTAGCAGCTGCTTAACTTAAGCACGTGAGTACTACCATTGTTTGTAGGATCTGAGGTAGGGTTGTTGGTTGTATTTTTTTAGGTGTACTGTTTCACGAAATAATACACAAAGAAGGACTAGTAACTTTTCATAGACTATTAGCCACCAAAATAAACTTAGAGAGGATGTTTAATTTTTCAATCACTAAACATAATTTTCAGAATTATAATTTTGCTCATGAAAACAAAGATTTCATTATTATTATTTCTAGATCAATAGAACAGCATCTAACACTTAGATATTATAGTGATAGATGCTGTAGAAAACACTGAGGGTAGATAGATGGATGATTAAAAAAAAGGCTGGGAGCCAATTGTCACCTTGCTGGAAGCATTCACAACTCCATTGACTTCAATGGACTTGCAACTAACTTTAACGAGGGCTCGTTTTGGCCCCCTGGAGTAAAAATGACATCATGTTCAGAAAAATATTCTCCTTCCCCCAACATTTTAGTCATTCATCCTGCATTGCTTGATTTCCTCTATGAAAGGTACAGATGGGCAGATGCGATAAATAACAAGGGCGCAAAGCACACTCACCCCCTGGACAATTTGGGGAGCACTTTAGGAGTTCCATAATTGTACTGGGACCCTTGTTATAATGTCACCACCTGTCTATCAGATCTCACTCAGATAAACTGCCGCTAAAATGACTAAGAACCTCTGGCTGATTATTTTCAAGTGAGAGCTGACACCTTTCAGTAGTAATCAGATCTCTACACCTAACATTCTACTACCTTGCATTGGGAGAACTGACAAATCTTTATGCCAGCTTCGTCTGACCATGGAACTACACAGTCGATTGGAAATTAAATTTTTTTGTTTCCCAAAAAAGGAAATATAGTGTCTGAAAAGATTGTCAGAAACAGCAGAGAAAGCATTGCACTGGATATAGCTGAAAAGAATGAAATTAGTATGATCACTTGAGAGCTAAGAGGATATCACTTATTCTGATCAAAAGCTGAATTCACATGGAGATCGTTACAATTCAAACAGCTATTTGACCTGGCTTTTTAAGAACAGAATAAAGTAGCAGGGTGGGATTCCCCATGGAGGCCAATGATCAGCTGGGGGTGACTTTAGCTTAGCTAACTGCCTTAGAGATAGCAAGGGTTTAAATTGCAATAAGATTTGAATTACCAAGGTCAGTGATCCAACTCAGGAAGTATATTTTTAAAAGAAGACCATGCTTTAAAATGCAATTTAAAAAATTCAGGAACAGACCCTAAATTGGTGTATGTATCATAGCTCCATTGACTTCAAGAGCACAGCAGAAGATCAGCAAATTCCCTTTTTTCAGCATGTAACACAAAAGAATCAGCAGTTAATCTGAAAGCCAGAGAATTTCCCAAAAGACTTCCATAAGGTTAAGAAATCAGTTCTTATTCTTCAGTGTTCTTCCTGTACTAGAATTTCGAAAGGAACCAATAATAAGCATTCCACTGAAATTAAAATCAAATCTCGCTGATAAAGATAACAACCGCTGAACTCCACACACCCTTATACTCTGATCAGGGAGCGATATGCACTTGGGTACAGGTAGATTGCTAATGCAGAGTAAAACATGCCATCATACAGTACTATTGTCTGTAAAACCTTGTTTTGTTTTTCCTATGTGCTTAAGGTTTGACCGCCTTGGGCAGTTAGGTGAGCTAGAGTTTAAATATTATTAAAGTTTCATGATATTGCAGTCTGTCAGCAATTGTAATTCAAAGAATGTTGCATTCTCTTTGCCAATAATTCATCTGTTCCTCTTCAGTTTGAATGATTGACTCATGTCTTGTTTTTGTTTGAGTTAGACTGTAACTTCAAGCCAGTGACCTTTGGTCTGATCATGCAGACCCAAAGGAAGTCAAAGCCAATTTTATGTGACTATGGTTTTCAGGATCAGACTTTTTTACATCTGTGGTTGCACTCGGTGATCACCACAGAAGGTGTATAATCAATAATATTTGTAACAGTGTTAATGTAAACAAGTACAATTGCTGGCCATTGGCAGTATGTTGTGGGAGGGGCAAATCTATGGTGCTGTTGCTTCTGCCAATGCTCTCACTGTTCCACAAGTCTGAAGACTACTTCAGTCTGCAGGCCCCAACCCAGCACTGTGCAAAATAACTAAACAATAAACATTCACTACAAATTAGCAAAGAAAATGTTTTCATTCTATACCCAGGCAGAACAAGTTGAGTTGAAATTTCCTTTCACTGTTTAAAACAGTTGATGATTAAAGGTATTCACAGTTCCACCTGTGGTAGAGGTGCAGAGTGAACTGCAGAGGCCCGTGCTGGTAAATGAACTATTTATTTTTGCAATCTGACCTCTACAGTAGCGCTAGTGCATTTCGCTAAGATGTGAGAGGCCTGGATGGGGGAGCTGAGGATCCTGGAGGGAATAAGACACTATTCTTATAAACACTCATACACTGAATCCTTAGATACTCTTCTGTTGTCCAGCCTCTGAGGGCATTTGAACCCAGCATCAGCCACTTACCCCCTCCTTTAACTGTGATATAGAAATACAATAGCAACTACAAAGTGTACTGTATCAAGGTGGGAATAAAAGGGGATAAAATGCTTATCAAACATATATGTGTGTATGTCTCTTCTCTAAAAAGAAAAGGAGGACTTGTGGCACCTTAGAGACTAACAAATTTATTTCAGCACAAGCTTTTGTGAGCAGTGAGCTGTAGCTTACGAAAGCTTATGCTCAAATAAATTGGTTAGTCTCTAAGATGCCACAAGTACTCCTTTTCTTTTTGCGGATACGGACTAACACGGCTGCTACTCTGAAACCTGTCTCTTCTCTGTTTCAGAAATGACAAAGTGTAAAACAGCTACACTGTTAAAACAGTGGCTACCTCCACAGTATGTCATGCAGCCTAAGTAATATGGTTGCAGCACGTTACTGCGAGTGAAAAATAATAAACCAAATATAAATCCATTTGCCATAATTAACATTCTATATTATTTAAATATTTATCCACAGTGGAACTGTCCCTGGATGGGAGAAAGTGATGCGGTAGCCACTTACCCAGGAGATGGGAGACCTTAGGTCCAGTCCCCCTGTTAATGAGAAGCATCATTACCACCCCTGCTCCAATGACTCTTTCATTATTTATTGACAGTGGAACATCTTCAGCAGAAGAGCCTGAGGGAGCCCCATATTAGAATATTCCAGAGCTTAGTGGTTACAGCACTCCACTGAGAAGTAAGAGACTCCTATTCAAATCCTATCTCTGCCTCTGGCAAAGAGTGGGGAATTGAACCTTGGTCTCCCAGCTCTCAGGTGAGCACTTGAAACAGTGGCACGAAAGTTATAACACCACCACCACACCTCCTTCTCCTCCAGACGCCTGTTAAATGGAATCCAGTCGACTAGGTGGCCTCTGAGCACACCTACCAGATCAGGCCTTGCACATGCCCTAACTGTATATCTGCCTATCTTCCCCTGGTTTATGAATCGCTCTGAAGTTTAAGTGGGAGATAGGTGGCCAGATGCCTAGAATGAGGCAGCTGTGCACATGCCCAGAAGAAGAAACATAGGCATCTAGGGAATTTTACCCTGAGAAACTTAGGTGCCAAATGAGTTTAGAAGCCTCAGGGTTCAGTGGAAGTTCTGTGGATCGCAGTAGAGCCAAAATGGGATTTTGATGCTTAGGTCTGGGGTTTAGACATCTAAGTATCTTTGCAGATCTGGGCCCCAGATACTAGAGTGATGAGCACAGTATAAGAACCCACATAGAAGAGAGTACTGCCTGATCCTGCACCCAGTGAAGTCAATGGCAACGCTTCCATTGACATCACTGGATGCAGGTTAGACCCCCCTACTGTATGTCTGTAGTTCAATTAAACACTTGTTGCTGCCCTATGTCAGCTGACTTGGACTCACAGGGCTCAGGCTAAGGGGTTATTGTGGTGTAGATGTTCAGGTTCAGGCTGGAGACCAAGCTCTGGGACCCTCCCCCATCATGGGGTCCCAGAGCCTGGGCTCCGGCCCAAGCCTGAACATCTATACCGCAATTAAATAGCCCCTTAGCCCGCGAGCCCAAGTCAGCTGACATGGGCCAGCTGCAGGCTTTAACTGCAGTGTAGACATACCCCTAGAACCCAATCCAATCTGACTGGCATCCGTGGGAATGTTTCTGTTGACTTCCATGAGAGTTGAATCAGATCCTTAATGAGCATGTGTGCAGGTAAGAGAGGTTACAATGGCCCACCTAAAATTTTAACCATATCTGTAACGGATTATTCTGCAGCTAAAGTGCACTCAGATTATGAAACTAAATACATTTACATCTAAGAGCTGCCTTCTGAGCTATTTACTTGTACTGTAACTGGGATTTTAAAATAAAATATTTGTGTTAAAGTAGTTTTAAGTAGCAGAATGCCACTAGAGTGAAAGTACTTTTAGTGCTTCAAGAAATCTTTCTTTTTCTTGTCTTTCCTTTGAAGATAACCTCTGCTAATCTCTGAAACAAGTCTACTTTGGGGATTACTAGCGTTAAGGTTTGTGAGCATGCTTAGAAGCTGCAGTATTTACCTTCGAGTCATAATAGTCCACAAGAAAGCTGAAACTGAATACTCAAATAGTAGAAAGAATTTTGATTGCATTTTGTGGAGGTGAGATAAATGAAATCCAAAGTAAATAAAGGGCACTAGCTTTTAATTGTTAATACTCCACATATCAATGGTTAATTCTCTTGTAATCAATGACTAATCCTATCAGTGATGTTAATGCTAACAATGGTTAATTCTCCTGGAAATTGCATACCAAGTAGTTTCTTTATAAGCCTCTCCCTCTAGGTTTTCAGGACATTTGCATGATCAAAGTTGCCCCCTATTAATCTCTGCATTTAGTAAGCATATATTGAATGCCCTTGTTTTATAAAAATGTCCTGAGCGTTCAGAACTCTTCATCCTAGGGAACATGTTACTCAGTTATGGGGACCTGGGGCCTGAGATATGGAAGTTTACTTCTTGTGTTTAATTTGCTTCGAGGCAGTTCGAATACTGGCAGGCAGCTGCACCTTCTCCAGCTCCAGAGGGAGGAGCATGGGATGCAGTTAGGATTTAGCTGTCAATAGCAGAGCTCTCTCATTGGCATGGTTCCTATTCTCCATTCCTGTCGTTTCAAACAAAACTAAGTCATGGTGAGGTAAAGAGGAGGGCTCTGGCTAAGCACGGAGAGCTATGGTTTTCATTGTTATCTTCAAAGGAGCCAGTGTCATCACTGCCTTAGGTTTTACCTGCCAATTAAAGTAGGACAGATTTGCTTTGAGGTTTAAGGATGACTAGCAGTATAGTTTTTTCCTGGCACTGCTGGAAAGCGTGGGAAAACATTTGATTCAAAGCCTTTCAAAGTTCATTATTAATAGAATGAAGAAAAAATCACCACCTCCCCAAAACGTGCTTTGTCTCAATTCCCCAAACCTGTATGGTTTTGCATCATCATTGTTCCTTATTGCTACACCTGTCAATATTATTAGTCATCCATTACTATGATGCCAACAGAAATGCCGCTTCTGAGAGCTGAGATCCACCAAATCTCATTGTTTTAGCCCCTGAGTCCAGGTGGAAATTCAGTGATTTCCCGTCCCATCAAGTAGCTGGTCTTTCTGAACTTGTCTAAATACTGACCCCAAGTGGAAGACAAAGTTAAAGTAGAATCTCCCTTTGCATGTTTTTCAAATGGACAAGGTGATGAGTTAGTATCTTTTATTTTTTAGTATTATTTTATTTATGAGCTGTAGCTCACGAAAGCTTATGCTCAAATAAATTTGTTAGTCTCTAAGATGCCACAAGTCCTCCTTTTCTTTTTATCTTTTATTAGACCAGCTTCTGCTGGTGAAAGAGATGAGCTTTGGAGCTACACTGAGCTCTTCTTCAGGTCTGGGAAAACAACAAGGAGTCCAGTGGCACCTTAACCACTAACAGATTTATTTGAGCATAAGCTTTCGTGGGTAAAAACTCCACTTCTTCAGATGCAGAAGAAGTGGGGTTTTTACCTACGAAAGCTTATGCTCAAATAAGTCGGTTAGTCTTTAAGGTGCCACCAGACTCCTTGTTGTTTTTGTGGATACAGACTAACATGGCTATCCCCTGATACAGGTCTGGGAAAGGTACTGAGAGTGTCACTGCTAAATGCAGAGTGGCACAGATTGTTTAGCATAAGTAGTTAACACATATTGTAAGAGACTGTTCAAGGTGAAGTAACCCCTTAACACCTCTGCAGTTATAGGGCAAAAAGGGGGGTTAGTGGGTTACAGATTGTTGTAATAAGCCATAAACCCAGTGTCTTTATTAAGACCACAAGTTTTTTACTTTTTCTAAAACCATGATTTTTTTCAAACAGTAATTTCAGCTGGATAGTGAAGAGTTTACATTTATTTTGCACAATAAGTCAAAATCACCCATGGTGCAGCTAGACTGGTTTCAGTGAGAGCTACTAGGTGCTCAGCAATTTTAAAAATCAGGACACTTATCTGTGCCTATATAAGTATTTAAGTGCCTTGCTTTAGTCCCCCACTTAAGAAAATCTTGATCTATATTTAGTATTCTATATTAAACATTTCTATATATTTACATTGGCTTCAGCAATAGTATTGCATTAAAATATGGAGTCTCCAATTAAGAGCTAGAGTGTGCCATGAAGGAACAGTCCTAAATAGAAGAGTGGTGCAGGTGTGCACCCTCCCAGCAAGAGTTTGGCGAGGCAACGCTAATATCTCCTAGAATTCCTGGGGAGCAGAGCTATTGAGCTATCCTTTAAGAAGTGGATGCACTGGCCAACTCTGCTAGTCAGTGCAGAGGCAGAGGGGCATCTGGCTCTGCCTTGAGCAGCTTTTGAGCTCAAAGGGCTTCAAACTGTGGTTAGCTCTTGGGGATTCAAAAGATTCGACTGTGGCCAGCCCCATAGGTGGACATGCAAGGGCTCTTCACATCTTCCCTCTTTGCACACCCATGCAAAAGTTGACTAGGATTGGACCCAGCTGGTTAGCTTAATGTATATACAATGGTTTGAAAGTGTAAAGCACTGTATACATCTTAATTCTGATCAAATCTTGCTCTTTTATACCCTTTATTGTAGGCAAACACCCCCTTCCTGCCCAATAGAAAGAAATGCCATATTGCCCTCTAGAACAAAGCCTTCCATGCATGATTTAAAATCTCCACGGAGTTCTATGAAAATTCATGTTGGGATATTTTTAACCTGGTAACCTTTGAGTCACTGCAGTAACTTTGCTTTGAAATCTTTAAACGAAAGGAAATAGGTTGGTATTTCATTCCCTTCTGAGCTCAATAGTCTGTTTAGAAAATGAGTTCCAGTAAGGAATAGCCTCCTGGTGTTTGGTATTTTTGCCATATTTTATTGTTATTTTATAATGATTATTTGATTTGTGTTGCAGTGGCACCTAGAGACCCAAAACAAGGCTGGGGTTCCATTGTGTTAAGCACTGTACTCACACATAGCAAAGAGATGTTCCCTGCTCCAAATTAGATTAAATATAATCTAAGTAATGCTACAAGAAATAATATAAAATATTCTGCTACAGCTAATGATGGAAAATCAGTACCTACTATGTTTTGTGAAATACACGTTAAAAAAAGCCTACACTACACACTGCGCTCGTTCTGTTTGCACTCTGGTGCACTGTTTTGTACCAAGTCATGTTCTCAGGTTATAAATTCTCTGGGGCTGAGGCATTGTTAGCTATGGACCTTGACTCGCCTTTTGCACAGAGCCACTTATATTGCTATATATTAAAACTGTTATCAAACTGTTGCCATCCTTTAAGACAGAAATAATTTTAACACTTGTTACTTATCTAGCACTTTGTGTGTTCAAAATGCTTCACAACACTAGCTAAGGATTGACAAATTAATCCTTACAACACTCATGTGGTGATGGTGCTGTGTGGTAGGTAGAAATGATCACCCATATTTAAAACAGGGAAAATGAGACAGAGAGGTTTCCATACAGTAAAGTGTATATATACGAAAGGCGAATTGGTGGCTTTATATTGCCCTGTGTTATGTGCTTTGCATCACCTTGTATTGTGGAAAATTAACTTTATTTGTGAAAATACAGCTGATTTTCTTAAAAGTAGGATCAGGTCTAAAGTGTTCGGAAAACACCAGCAGAGATGTAGTGCCATAATATTACTGCTGTTATTAAATAAGCAAACAAACAAACAACAACACTTTATCCTTCTCCCTCATCCTTGATTTGTTGCCTGGCTAGATTGGAGACCTTCAGGGCAGGGACCATGCTTTCCTTTATGTGTGGATGTTACCACAAGGTAGACAAATAAGAATTGATGGTACTTGAAGGTTTTACAAAGAGAACATTGTAGCTTGGCTCTGGAGTTAATATCAGAGATGTTTTTATGATTATCTCTATAGTAACTTACAGTGGGTGCCATTAAAACCTGATATTTACCACTTTGCAGAGTATCTTGTATTGTAATTCCAGGAAGAAACTAGTTACTGCAGATAGCTGGAATGATTATTCTTGACTTTTTAATGGAATCTCCTGTCTAAAATGACTACTCTCAGTACTGTAAATCTGTTATTTATGTCATCATCAGTACTAGCCAGAAAGTTTGATGATAGCAACAATGACAAAAAGCTGTAAGCTAAAATACTGGGTCTCCTAGCATAGGTGGACTTGTTAAGGAGAGCAAATCTTCCTGAAACGTCTTTGTTGGAGGTCTAGATTGTTTTTGAAAAATGAAATAAAAATTCTGGGTCCGAAAAGCTAACTCAGGCCCCTTAAATTTAGTCAAGCCAAACCAATAAATCAGTATTCCTAAAGGCAAAAACTTTCCCAGCAGCAAATCAGACTCCTTGCTCAATATACTTTAAACTTTCTGGATTTAAAAAAGGATCATCTAAAACCTGTGAAAGATAAGTGGCTGAGAAGAGTATAATAATCACTTCTGGGGCCCCTATTGGACTACAGTACTTATCAGATTGAAAGGACTGAGATCAGGATTGCCAAGAGATTGCCTGGCTACTACTCCACATGTTTTTTTTTTTTTTTTTTTTAATTCATTTTGCAGGATCCACAGGGTCTATTAGGGCCCCTGAACTTGCAGTAGGAGCCACGTCCACCCCTCTCTCCGTGGCCCTGTTTGAGCTAATATTCTGGTTTGGAATGAGTATAAGTAAATCAGTGCCTCATCCTTCAACCATTTTCATTGTACATTGTTACAAAGAAGCATAAGAACATAAGAATGGCCGTAGTGGATCAGAGTAAAGGTCCATCTAGCCCAGTATCCTGTCTTCCGACAGGGGCCAGTGCCAGGTGCCCCAGGGGGAATTAACAGAACAGGTAATCATCAAGTGATCCATTCCCTGTTGCTCATTTCCAGCTTCTGGCAAACAGAAGTTGGGGACACCATCCCTGCCCATCCTGGCTAATAGCCATTGATAGACCTATCCTCCATGAATTTATCTAGTTCTTTTTTTAACCCTGTTATAGTTTTGGCCTTCACAACATCCTCCGGCAAAGAGTTCCACAGGTGGATTGTGCGCTGTGTGAAGAAATACTTCCTTTTGTTTGTTTTAAACCTAATTTCATTTGGTGACCCCTAGTTCTTGTGATATGAGAAGGAGTAAATAACTCTTCCTTGTTTACTTTCTCCACACCAGTCATGATTTTATAGACCTCAATCATTAGCGCCCCCTCCCCCTTAGTAAAAACAAAACTACCACTATGCACACTGACCTCTCCACATGTCAAGCCCTGGACAAATTCAGCACAATCCAACATTGTCTTTCAGTTTCTTCTAAATCTAACCTACACATTTTCATATGGGTGATGTGTTTTTTTTACCATGATTTTTTTAAAAAATCAAAGCTCATGTTCATTAGATAAATGGAAGTCCTTAGCAGTATTTACATTCCTTTTCAGAATTATGAAAAATGGTGTGGATACTGTAGCATTTGAAAGTTTAGTCAACAGCTATTTGATACCCTTCCTTTAGCAAGAGGCCAGAAGCAGAAAGTGGATAATTGTTCCTGCTGGCATTTCGTTTGACGACTGAAGTTGTGTTTACTAGCTCTGTCATTCTTCCTTATGTACTAATTTCCAGAAAAAATAACTGCTATAACTATTTGGAAATACATTACAGGCTAATTTTTTTAAATCTGGAAGGTAACTTGCATCTGCAAAAAATGTGCATACATGCACATGTGTGTGAACTAATCAGATACTGGCAAATACCAATCTGCATCTACTTTTGTAATATTTGTGTACATACATACGATTTTAATGCATCCATATTTTGAATGTGGAAGTCAGTTCCAGTCTTTGAGAATATGTTGGTTCAGGGCTCATTTTTTCAACCCTTACCATGCTAAGTAGCCCTTACTCACATGAATATTCTCATTGAGAAGCATTAAGTAGTCCCATTGAAAGCCAATGTGAATAAGGGTTGCAGAATAGGGACCATAGAGAGTTATAGTCTAGAGAAGTAGGCGTGACTGGATTGGAATCCAGGGGGGCTAGAAGGTAGCAATTCTTATATTATAACTCTGGTTGCACTACTGACTTGCTATGGGGCCTCAAGCAAGTCCTATATCCGCTCTCTGTCAGTTTCCCATTACATAAAATTGGGATGATGATATTTTCCTACCTCACGGATCTTTCTGAATTTTGATTAGAGTTTGCATTTGGGTGGTATTTGTTCTACAACAGTTTGAAAATATAAAAAACTATGCAGAATAAGTAAGACAAATAAAACACCACATATACATATTAATATTGTAAATTAAATCGTTTATCGGTCTTCTGGAATGTAATAATAATAGAGTGTATCACTGATCCCTCAAAATGGTACAGTGAACCTAAATAGGTTCAAGGGCCCCATTCTTTCCTACACCAACATCTGGTCAGAATGCGGAGGGAAAGGGCCTCAGAGAGCTGATTATGGCCCTCTGATTCTCAAGCCAGGCCTGTGCAAACCACAGTCTCAATGTGCATTAGAGCAACTTCTAGACTCTTACATGTTGGTTATGGTCCCAGAGGGCCCTACAATGAGGCAGTTGGTATCGAGGCCAGCTTCACCAGCTTCACACCAGCAAAGAGCTTCCTCTTGCTAAGGGAATTCTCAGCTGTCTCAGTTGGTGAGACAGAGGAAGAAAATCTGGCTCAGTATGTGTCATTTGGTAATCTCCAAAGAGGGTTCCCTGGGAAGCCTAACCTAAACCTTTGAGAGAAGAAGTAAGGGAAAAGTATGGACAAAGAGAACAAATCTCTTCCCAAAATCTCCCAGCTGCCAAATTTGAAATCTCACCTAACAAAAGAAAATAATGTTCATGAACTGGGAATTCCTAAAGCAGAATTAAAAAATGGCATGGAATTTTAGTAGCCCAGGCATGAAATCTACTCATCTCCCCATGATAATCTAAAAATGAATGATAGTGGAATGAACTGTCAAAAATGACACATCCTAGGAGGATGGGGGGGAAAGAATTTTGCAAGATTGTCCTAAAATAAATAAACATTGGACAATATTGTCCACAGCATCAAGAAGGGAGATGCTGTCGTGTTATACCAGGGCTGTTCAGAATGATCTATACTGACCATTTCATACTGCATCTAATGCTTTTGTTGCTAGGACTGTGAATTTCATTAGCAGTTCTGAGACAGCATGGTTTCCCTCAGTCCATTGAATAATACATCTATGAATAATATTAAAAAGTGACTCTCATTTCCATATTGCATTTCTCAGCTTTGTTTAGATATTCTGGCATATGCCATGATTCAGTCAGTCTTGTGGATCTGAAAGAATTGCACACCCAGAAAGAAACTCACTCAGTGATTCATAGATTACAAGGCCAGAAGGGACCATTGAGATCATCTAGTCCAGAGGATCTCAAACTGTGGTCCGCAGACCACTGCGAGCTACGTTCAGGTGGTCCGTGGATAGTTCCCTCTAAGGTGTGTGCCTGGGCAGTTGGACACGAGAGAATGAAGGGCCATCCACCTAATTAGTGGAGCCGTGCAGGCGTGGCTCTACTAATTAGGTGTCTGGACCTTGGAGAAGACGCACATGTAAGGTGAGGTGGTGGCCTTGGGGGGAATAGGCAGTAGGTGGGAGGGAGCAGTGGGGTGAGAAGACAGGGTGGAGGGAATTTGGGATGTGCAGGGCTGCGGCGGCCAGAGAAAGAGCCGACTTTCCCCAGTTCCAGGGCTGCAGCTGCCGGGGAGAGATGGGCCCTCCTTCCCAGCCTCAGCTCTGTGGCTGCTGTGGCGGGGGAGAGACCCTCCTCCTTCCCAGCCCCAGCTCTGGGGCTGCTGCAGTGGAGGAGAGAGGGACAGACCCCGCTCCTTCCCAGCTCCAGCTTGGGAGCTGCTGCGGTGGAGGAGAGAAGGCACATCCATCGCATTAGAAAGGTAAGACTACTGATAAAATACAAGTTGTGTGCTTTTATTTTTAGAACAAAAAATAGTTGTTTATTATTAAGGGTTTTTTATATATAGCTCATTTATCCAAAGTGCTTTACAATAGTTCGCTAACAGTACAAACAACATTTGGAAAGATCATTAAGTGGTCCGCTGAGACCCTCAGCAATCTTCAAGTGGTCCATCCGTGAAGAAACCAGTTTGAGAACCCCTGATCTCGTCTGACCTTCTGTATAACACAGGTTATAGAACTTCCCTGAAAAAATGCATAGAATGTATCTTTTAAAGAAACCTCCAGTCTTGATTTTAAAATTTCCAGTAATGGAGAATCCACCATGATCCTTGGTAAATTGTTCCAATGACTGATTACCCTAACTGCTAAAAATATATGCCAAATTTCCAGTCTGAATTTGTCTAGCTTCAACTTCTAGCTATTGGATTGTGTTATATCTTTCTCTATGAGACTGAAGAGCCCATTATCAAATATTTGTTCCCCATGTAAGTAGTTGGATGAAATCAAATCACCCCTTAACCTTCTCTTTGTTAAGATTAATGGATTGAACTCCTTGAGTCTATCACTATAAGACATGTTTTCTAATTCTTTAATCATTCCCATGGCTCTTCTCTGGACCCTCTCCAAGTATCAACATCCTTCTTGAATTCTGGACATCAGTATTCCAGCAGCAGTTGCACTAGTGCCAAAGACAGAGGTAAAATAACCTCTCTGCTCCTACTCGAGATCACCCTGTTTATGTATCCAAGGATTTCATTAGTCCTTTTGGCCACAGAATCATACTGGGAGCTCATATTCAGCTGATTATCTGCCATGACCCCCAAAACTTCTTCAGAGTCACTGCTTCTCAAGATAAAGTCCCCCATCCTGTAGGTACGGTCTGCATTCTTTGTTCCTAGATATATACATTTACATATAGCTGTATTTAAAAATACATATTGTTTGCTTGTGCTCAGTTTACCAAGTAATCCAGCTCACTCTGTATCAGTGACCTGTCCTCTACATTGTCTACCACTTCCCCGATTTTTGTGTCTGATTTTATGTTTTCTTCCACGTCATTGATAACAATGTTAAATAGAATAGGATCAAGAACGAATCCCTGCAGGATACCTGTCGAAACACACCCGCTTAGTGATGATTTCCCATTTACAATAATATTTTGATACCTATCAGTTAGCCAGCTTTTAGTCCATTTAATGCTTGCCATTTAATGTCCACTTAATGTTAATTTTATATCATTCTAGTTTTTTTATCAAACTGTCATGCAGTACCAAGTCATACATCTTACAGAAGTCTAAGTATATTCGAGCAAGCTATTATCTTCACCAACCAAACTTGTAATCTCATTTTTAAAAAATCACGTTAGTTTGATAGGATCTATTTTACATAAACCGATGTTGACTGGCATTAATTATATTACCCACCTTTAATTCTTTAATAATCGAGTCCTGTATCAGCACTCCATTATCTTGCCTGGGATCAGTGTCAAACTGACAAGCTTTTAATTACCTGAACAATAATATTTTGCATTTGCATAGCACTTTGCACCCTGTGGATCTCAAAGTATGTGTGAATCAGACAGAGATTCACTGCCATACATCCCCTGTTCTACCATCTAGCATTGTTCTGTCATCAATATTCTGCATGCATCTAGCCTCTGCTTTTGTACTGAATATCGCTGCTCCCTTCTCTGCATATACCTGCAGTAGAGCACAATCATGTGAGGGAGACTTGTCAGCTTTTAAAGCAGCACATAAATGGAAAAGAAAATTCTCACTCTGCACTTGGTTCTTAATAGCATGAAGATTATAGCTCTTGGGGGCTTGATTCTGACCGGCCACTGGCTCAATACTGGTGTAATGCCATTGAAGTCATTCCTTCCAGATTTACAGCAAGGTGAGATCAGAATAAGGGTCCTTTGTGTGTAATAGTATTGCAGGCTGTCACGAGTGCTCCATCTATCCAGCAGAGCGATAATCACGTCAGGACTAAATTCTTCCATCAGTTCCATAGCCGAGATCTCACCTCAGCAACTCAAATAATATCTTATCTGAGTTGCAATGCATCAAAGTGGAATCTTTTCATTTTCTAGTGTCTTTCATCAGATCAGCATCTTTGGGACTGAGATCTTTACAAAGAGGGGCAATTGGACCAATAGGGGGCATTGTTAATATAAAGCACCATGATGTCTGGTTCCAACCTTGTCTTAAGTGACAGCCATTTTCAGTAAGAAAAAGTAGTATCCCACTCTTTGGTGGAATTACTAATTGCACAGCCTCTGATGTTCCTGTTACTACACTTACTGACATTAACTAATTTCTATTCAGCACCCATGCGTCTGTACAAAAGTTACAGTGGGTTTGTATTAAAGTATTAAATTGTAGGAGGTTGAAAAGACAAGCATGGTAGGAATCAATACTTTTTAAGGGATCTCAACTCAATAGATCATCATTGTCAGAGGAATTCCTCACCACATATGGGTTCAGGCAAGTCTTCAAGGGCCTCTTTGCTATCCTGTTACCAACACGGCTGCAACAACGCTGCCTACAACAGTTTGCAGGTAACTGTCTTCAAGGGTGGCTTCTCTGATTCGTAGGAACACATCCTGTGTACATATGAAGATGCCATATATGAAAATGTTACAGTTTGAATAGACAAGGTGGGTGAGGTAATATCTTTGATTGGACCAACTTTTGTTGGTGAGAGAGAGAAGCTTTCAAACTTACACAGAGCTCTTCTTCAGATCTGTGTAAGCTCGAAAGCTTGTCTCTCTCACCAACAGAAGCTGGTCCACTAAAAGATATGACCTCCCCCCACATGGTCTCTCTAATATCCTGGGACCAACACAGATACAACAACACTGCATATAACAGTTTGCAGATGAGCACTGTAAATATTTGAGCATTCCCACTAGTGCTACTCAATGCCATAGCTATAGATTGCAAACCTGCCCCCTGCTCAGACAGGTATTCATAGAATCTAAAATTAATGCAATTTCTTTTCAGTTAAATTTTGTTTGCTAAGGACACACAGGGTGCTGTACTGTAAGTAACGATAGAGATTAATTTATACTATATCTCTGCCATCAGAATACAGGTGTAGCTATTTAGGAGAGCTATAAAGAAATGAAGAGGGGAATTTTGGTTTATTATTGTTCTCAGATGGTGTGTTCCTATATTTGAGAATGGGCGCATGGTAAGTTTTTTAGAACCAGAACACTCTTTAATGTGAGCAAGCCAGACATGAATTAGCCAGTCTCATTTTTTATCAGATAATGTATCCTCTGAGTGAGTGAGTGAGTGAGTGAGTGAGTGTCTGTATCAGACTAGCTGTTTATTCTTTAAAAAAATACTAGCCTTGTTGAAATTGTTTGAATGTCTGGCTTTAATTTGGGAGAAAACTATTTTAAATGCACTGCTATCCCTTCTTCCTGTTCCTAAATATCTAGGATCAGCTTGACTGAGGGTAGGAAAGGTATTGCATAGTAGGTATTTCTGTTTGGTGATGGTCACTGAAAAAGTCGTTTGGACAATGTGGTCCACCAACTAAAATGAAGTTGTAAAAATACATCTGTGAGTGTACAGTATTCCAGTGTTCACGTCATACTCAAGGGAGATTGATGAAGGTTTAAATTATGGACGGTTTTCTCAGGCAAAACTCTAAACTGAAACAAATCCTGCTGTTCTTCTTCAGACAAAACTCTGTAAAAACAATGGGACTTTTGTCTTTCTTAGGACTGAGTGAAAAACTGAGGAAGGGTTTCAGGATTTGGTCCATTGTCTTCAGTAGCTTTACCTGAGTGAAGGGTGGATACAGTTCAAAAAGCAATTGAGATCTGTCTGGATAATGGAAGATTTCCAGAAAGAAATTCACACCAATTTGATATGTGCCAACATAATGGGATGGCAATAAGACAAACAATAACAATAATAGCAAAAATTAATCATGATTAATCATGCTGTTAAACAATAATGGAATACAATTTATTTAAATATTTTTGGATTTTTTTACATTTTCAAATATATTAATTTCAATTAGAACTCAGAATACAAAGTGTACAGTGCTCACTTTATATATATATTTTTATTACAAATATTTGCACTGTAAAAGCAAAAAAACAAAAGAAATAGCATTTTTCAAATTCACCTAATACAAGTACTGTAGTGCAATATCTTTATCATGAAAGTTTAACTTATAAATGTAGAATTATGTACAAAAAAACCCTGCATTCAAAAATAAAACAATGTAAAACTTTAGCGCCTACAAGTCCAATCGGTCCTACTTCTTGTTCAATCAATCACTCAGACAAACAAGTTTGTTTACATTTGCAGAAGATAATAGTGCCTGCTTCTTGTTTACAATGTCACCTGAAAGTGAGAACAGGCGTTTGAATGGCACTATTGTAGTCAGCATCACAAGATATTTACAAGCCTGATGCACTAAAGATTCTTATGTCCCTTGATGCTTCAACCACCATTCCAGACGACATGCGTCCATGCTGATAACGAGTTCTGCTCGATAACGGTCCAAAGCCGTGCGGACCGACGCATGTTCATTTTCATCACCTGAGTCAGATGCCACCAGCAGAAGGCTGATTTTCTCTTTTGGGTTCTATAGTTTCCGCATCGGAGTGTTGCTCTTTTAAGACTTCTGAAAGCATGCACCACACCTCATCCCTCTCAGATTTTGGAAGGCACTTCAGATTCTTGGGTCAAGTGCTGTAGCTATCTTTAGAAATTTCACATTGGTATCTTCTTTGTGTTTTGTCAAATCTGCAGTGAAAGTGTTCTTAAAACGAACAACATGTGTTGGGTCATCATCCGAAACTGCTATAACATGAAATACATGGCAGAATGCAGGTAAAATAGAGCAGGAGACATACAATTCTCCCCCAAGGGGAGAGTCACAAATTTAATTAACACATTCTTTTTTTAATGAGCATGATCAGCATGGAAGCATGTCTTCTGGAACGATGGCCAAAGCATGAAGAGGCATATGAATCTTTAGCGCATCTGGCAAATAAATATCTTGCAACGCCGGCTACAACAGTACCATGCAAACGCCTGTTTTCACTTTCAGGTGACATTGTAATTAAGAAGTGGGCAGCATTATCTCCCATAATTGTAAACAAACATTTTTCTCCTTGCAATTGGCTGAACAAGAAGTAGAACTGAGTGGACTTGTAGGCTCTAAAGTTTTACATTGTTTTGTTTTTGAGTGCAGTTATGTAACAACAAAAAACTACATTTGTAAGTTGCACTTTCATGATAAAGAGATTGCACTACAGTACTTGTATGAGGTGAATTGAAAAATATGATTTCTTTTATTACTTTTACAGTGCAAATATTTGTAATAAAAATAATGTAAAGTGAGCACTGTACACTTTGTATTCTGTGTTGTAAATGAAATCAATATATTTGAAAATGTAGAAAAACATCCAAAATATTTAATAAATTTCAATTGGTATTCTATTATTTAACAGTGCAATTAATGTTTTTAATTGTGATTAATTTTTTTGAGTTAATCGCATGAGTTAACTGTGATTAATCGACAGCCCTACTAATAAGGCCATTTGATTTACCAAATCTTAGAAGCTCTGCGGGCACAGCTGTGGAGCTTGTAACCGCTGTAGTCAGAATTATCATCACCATTTGTATTCCAAAGACGCTCACAACGTGTTCGACACCACACGCACAAAGGAAGACAGTCCCTGCCTGAAATAGTTTAAAATTTAGGAAAGTTTACAATCTAAGAATAGCTCAGTTGCAAGGAATTTAAGACTTCCCCTGGTGAAGCCCATGGAGCTCATAGGCTGTGAAAACCAAATAGTTCAGATATTGATTTCTTTCTTTTTCTTTTCTTTAAAAAGGGGGTGAAATAAATGTAAACAAGAAGCATTAAGATTAAAAAATGAAGCTCTCCAACATCAAGGAAATCCCAAAAGTTAAAAGTGACTTCCACAACTATAATGGTCACATTTAGCTGTCTTTTTCCTCTGTTACATGTTGATTTATCAGTATGTACCAAAAACACAGAGGTTATCAATATACTTAACATTGTGAGAGCAACTTTAACATTTGGAATCTCTTTTTAGCGCTTGATTTCTCAACCTTAATTTGTCATTAACTCTGCTGCTTTGCCTTTCATCATACTTACATTAGGAAATGACTTGATGCTGTAATTATGAATACTGGTTTGATAAAGGACCTCAGTTACTACACTCCAATGTATGTTCTCCATTTGCATTTCAATAACAGGGCCCTCCGTGTTTGGATTCTGTCCTGCAGGTTTTGGATGATGTGAATTAAGAAAAAGAAATAGGTGAGCCAGGCTACCTCCTTGTTGCCAAATTCTGAACTCCTCAGCAGTTTAGGAGGAGCTGGATTAGATTAACAAAGGTTATTCTTTGCAGTGAGATTTGGCATACACAATTAGAATTTAAATGATTCCACATCAAGACATTGGAGGAAAAACATAGTGAAGACAAAGCCATCACAAGTAAAAATATTTAAGATGGAAATACCAGCTACAGCTTTAATTAAAGGTGTACAATACTGCATGGTGAGAGGCTGAGCCAAAGGATCAGGTCCTAATACAGCATGGCCTATTTTACAGGAGTGCCATTGCACTTGTAACACCGACAAACCCTGGTCGTCGGTGGGAGGGATTGAACTTGGGACCTCAGTGCATGAGCCTCTACAACATGAGCTAAAAGCCATAAGGCTCTTAGCCCTGGTCTACACTAGGACTTTGGGTCGAATTTAGCAGCGTTAAATCGATGTAAACCTGCACCCGTCCACACGATGAAGCCCTTTTTTTCGACTTAAAGGGCTCTTAAAATCGATTTCCTTACTCCACCCCTGACAAGTGGATTAGCGCTTAAATCGGCCTTGCCGGGTCGAATTTGGGGTACTGTGGACACAATTCGACAGTATTGGCCTCCGGGAGTTATCCCAGAGTGCTCCATTGTGACCGCTCTGGACAGCACTCTCAACTCAGATGCACGGGCCAGGTAGACAGGAAAAGAACCACAAACTTTTGAATCTCATTTCCTGTTTGGCCAGCGTGGCAAACTGCAGGTGACCATGCAGAGCTCATCAGCAGAGGTGACCAGGCAGAGCTCATCAGCAGAGGGAACGGGAGCCTGACGATATGTACCCAGAACCACCCGCGACAATGTTTTAGCCCCATCAGGCGTTGGGATCTCAACCCAGAATTCCAATGGGCAGCGGAGACTGCGGGAACTGTGGGATAGCTACCCACAGTGCAACACTCCAAAAGTCGACGCTTGCCTCGGTACTGTGGAAGCACTCCGCCAAGTTAATGCACTTAATGCACTTAGAGCATTTTCTGTGGGGACACACACACTCGAATATATAAAAACGATTTCTAAAAAACCAACTTCTATAAATTCGACCTAATTTCGTAGTGTAGACATACCCTTAGCTAATGCTGTAGAGCAGACTCATTAATTCTCCCTAAGTGGTCTTGGTGCCACAAGATGGGACAGAGCACCACAGCCAGCAGGTGTGTGGGTTACACACTCACCACAAAGTGGGTGCTAACAGTGAGTGGAGCATTGTCTTTCACCTTTTAGTTTTAATTTTTTCACCCTGTTATATTTGAGGAGCCTTTTTATCAACAGTGTTTTTCCACAGTGTTTTACTGTGATGCCTTCTAGGGCTCTGACACTGCTGGTGGTGCTATGATTTCACAGGATCAGGCCCACCCTTATGCACAGGGCTTAACTGTTAGCGTTTGAAGTTTCTGTGCATTGTTCTTTGCTGAACAGGAGATATGGGCCACTGGCATGCGACACATTTTCTTTGAAAGGAGACAAGATTTGCTAATGCAATATGTCTCTACATTGTACATAAGCGTCTGTATAAGGGTGAGAGCACAGACATGTTCACACAGAAAGAGTCCCCATGACTCAGAGATGAGCCTGCACTACAAAGTTCAGATTGAGATTCCAATCTAGATCTCAAGATTTCCATAGTTCATGGATGTTCAGATCTGGGATTTTGATTTGGCTTATTATAGGGCCAGCTATGAGGTTTGGACTGGGATCTAGATCTGGATTAGCACTTCCACAAAGTTCAAAAGTGTCCAGAACCAGGGTTTTGATTTGGGCCCATCTTTTCCTTTTTCCTCAATGTCCAACCTCATATTGAAGCTGTTATTGTATCTGACAGCCCATCATTTGATCCCATGCACAGAAACACATATATTTATTTTCTTCCTCTCTCAAAGAATTAGCCCCTTCTTATAACAAAAAGCGTGAAGCATGGCTGTATTTGATAGCTCACTTTTGTGGACAATTCTGTTGCTCCTGCAGAATGCCAAGCTGTTTATTTTTATCACTATTTTAGTAACTAAGGAGCTACTTAAACTGCAAAATTTGACCAAATCATCAATGATCAGATTTTCTGGGCACAAAAATATTTTGCTTGTATATTGCTCCTCCACCCACATATGCTCTCAAAGTATTTTAAAATCTTGGTGCAGCAGCCTTATTTCTCAGCTGAAATGCAGTTATCTGGAGGTGGAATAAGGCATGCCTTTGGCACCAGCACACTGCACAAAAAATTTGGGATGGAAAATAGCCAACTTTTATTGGCTATAGAACTGAAGTCACAGAAGGAACTGCCCAAAATGAATTTCTCATGATTATGAGGCCGGGTAATTGAGTGGCACATCCTCACCTATCTTATATAGATGCATTAATGAAAATACCAATGGTCACCAGTAAAAAGTCAACATTCACTCGCAGTTACCAGGCAGTGATATATGAAATACTGGAATAGCCCTTTTCAGGGAATAGGAAATTCACTAGAATAGGAAATAACATTTTATGGTAACTATTGGTGTTGGCTGACTTTTTAATGGTGACAATTTCTAACAGATTTTTGTAATACCAGAAAACTGACATATTAAACAATGTGCATCAGATTTTGCTTTCACTTACACTATCATCAGTGGGAGTTGCACCTGAGCAGGATAGAAATGGGTCTTGAATATTTAAATGCCTACGCATGCAATTTATGGCAATAAAATATGTCATTTACATTTAAAATATAAAAAAAGACATAGGAACATACAAATATAGAATTCTACAGGGAGCACAAGTAACTAACACAAATGTTAGATGCACAAAAAAAAATCATACCTCCATCATAGTAACTATTAAACAATTCACTTATGAGGCTCCAATTGTGTGCACTGGGGGCCTGTTCCTGCTCCCATGGACTTACATGTGAGTACAGGTAGGCCATGAGTGCACCAGTTTAAAGTGGTTTCGTATTTCTGAATGAGGCAGGGACGCTGTCATTTCCTCCTGATTTGGTTTTATTAATGCAATAGCATGTGATTGCTTTGGATAAGCACAGACTTAATCTGTTTGCAGAATGGGCCAGTGTTCTATTGGATATATTTCTATCCTGGAACAATAATAATAGTCTCTGCACTGTTCCCTTGGTTGGATCTAATTTTATAATGAGATACAGAGCAATGGGAGGTCTGAATGACAGCAGGACATTGCTGCCTGCCTATTAACTTTGAGGTCAATTACAAATGGTACAACCTAATGTTAAAAGGATCAAAGCTATTTTTTCATTCCTGGTGCTAAAGTAAATGCATCCACAACCGCTCTTTGCTTCACTGTTGTTGTGGGTACCAAAGACTGATGTATTTCTAGGCACTGGCTTCAACACCGAGTATTTTTGTCTGCTTCAGCATGAAGTCTGTTTATTTCCCCATTTTGGTATTCTGTGTGGCTTTTTGCTTTTAGCTAACTGAAGTTCAGTACACATTTTTGTTTTATTGCCTCCTAGCCCTGGTAATGCTTAGTGTTCACCTACAAAACCTTTCACAGGCTCACGGAGGGGACCTCTAGTGGACATCAAGGGTATTCCTTGCAGTAACGATGTAGCTAATAATACTTATATTCAAAGTAAGGAGGCATTATCCCTCTTTTAGATAACAAACTAAGGCAGAGGTTTAATGATTTGCTCAAGGCCAAACTGGAAGTCAGTGACAGGTCCAGGATTAGAATTCAGGCCTTCTGGATTCCCATCTCTTCATTCATTCCTCTGGATCATAATATTTTTAAGTGATTAATTTGATAATTATTCCTGAACAGCCATGTAATTAAATATTCATGGTAAATAGACCCAATGGCCTGTGATGGGATATTAGATGGGGTGGGATCTGAGTTACCCAGGAAAGAATTTTCTGTAGTATCTGGCTGATGAATCTTGCCCATATGCTCAGGGTTTAGCTGATCGCCATATTTGGGGTCGGGAAGGAATTTTCCTCCAGGGCAGATTGGAAGAGGCCCTGGAGGTTTTTCACCTTCCTCTGTAGCGTGGGGCACGGGTCACTTGCTGGAGGATTTTCTGCTCCTTGAAGTCTTTAAACTATGGTTTGAGGACTTCAATAGCACAGATATAGGTGTGAGGTTTTTTGCAGGAGTGGTGGATGAAATTCTGTGGCCTGTTTTGTGCAGGAGGTCAGACTAGATGATCATAATGGTCCCTTCTGACCTAAATATCTATCTATGATAGCTGGGTTTCTTGGGTACCTTAATCAAAGGTGAGTCCACATCCTGTCCTGGCAGCTTGTTTCATTTCTTTCCTGTGGTTGAAGTTCATTTTTCTTATTCTATTTTAGTAATTTTCATACTGCAGTATCTCTGTGCCTTCCTGCAGTGCACTAGGTAATGTGACTACCACTACATTTCTAATATTTATATTAAATACTACAGTATTGCCAAACCTAAAATCATGAGCTGGTCCCCAAGAATCATGAGATTTTTCAATATATAAGAAATGAAACAAGCTGCCAGGACAGGATGTGGACTCACCTTTGATTAAGGTACCCAAGAAACCCAGCTATCATAGATAGATATTTAGGTCAGAAGGGACCATTATGATCATCTAGTCTGACCTCCTGCACAAAACAGGCCACAGAATTTCATCCACCACTCCTGCAAAAAACCTCACACCTATATCTGTGCTATTGAAGTCCTCAAATCATAGTTTAAAGACTTCAAGGAGTAGAAAATCCTCCAGCAAGTGACCCGTGCCCCATGCTACAGAGGAAGGTGAAAAACCTCCAGGGCCTCTTCCAATCTGCCCTGGAGGAAAATTCCTTCCCGACCCCAAATATGGCGATCAGCTAAACCCTGAGCATATGGGCAAGATTCATCAGCCAGATACTACAGAAAATTCTTTCCTGGGTAACTCAGATCCCACCCCATCTAATATCCCATCACAGGCCATTGGGCCTATTTACCATGAATATTTAATTTGGCTATATATATATAAATTTACCTTCTCACTTCTGAGTCTTTAGGAGGCATGTTTTCAATTTTTTCTCTGAAACTATGAGGACTAGAAACTTTTTAAATAGCAAATATCGAAGCTGAGCTTTTCACATAATCACATGACTCCAGGTTGTACAATACACCTGTCAATCAAATCCTGTCACCACCTCCATTTTGACTTCTTGATCTCACCTTCAAGGCTCTGCATATGGAAGATGTAGTCTGCGCAGGGAACCTGCCCCATAGCAAGGACAGAGACATGAGGCACTACTTCTCTTGTGAGGCCTGGATCAGGCAGAAGCAGATTATTGTCAGAAAGCTTGTCAGAACTATGCTTTGATCTGACAAACAAAAATGAAACTTTTTGATTCAGAACCTCAAAATGTTTTATTTTGATTGGAAATGTCAAAACAACATGTCAAAATTGTTCATATCTTTTCATTCCCCCAAAAGTTTTGATATTTCAGTTTTTCATCCCAATTCACAACAAAAACAAACAGAAATATCAGAATTTCTTGCAGGAGGAAAATTCCTTTTATTTCCCGCTTATATTCTCTACTCTGAGGGCCAAGGCAACTGGTGTGACATGGGTAATCTTTGCTGGTGAAGGGTAGAAAGAAGGGTCTGAGCTATCTCACTGCCAGTTAATGCTGCCCAAGCAGTAATTTAATGGGTGATAGCCTATGCCTGAATGCCTTCATGAAGAGATTTAATCAACCATTTGCTAGCTTTCGTCTTTCCACTTAGTTCAAAGTACTAAATAATCATTTCAATTTTCTTTCAGGAGAGATAAGACTCTAATGTAAACCACAAGGCTAAACTCTCAGCCAGTCTCCAAGTTTTATCCGAGACTTATCTCCAATCATCATCAGGTGCTGTCTTTCTGCATGATCTCCCTCCACCTCCCATTATGGAAAATGGTCTCCGACTAGGGCCAAGCATTCATTTTTATGCGCCTTTATACTGAAATGCTTTTCCTGGTGAGATTAGATGAACGGCTTCCCTTTTATGTTAGGTCATGGCTAACAGAGTCCTATGAAATCGGCTTTAAAGTATCTTTCTGTTAGGTTATGGATTTATAGCTTATACTATGCATGTTGTTCAGGGTATATTTATATTAATTGTACTAGGAACACAACCTGATTTACTTCACTTGTGGAAAAAAATTGATTTGATCTCAAAAGAGCATTTATAGGATATTTTCACAGACGGCTGTCCCCCATGCGTCTAAGTATCTGGCCAGTGCTTGCCCATGTGACTTAAAATGAGTTCCATGATTGAACATCTCTCAGTGAAACTCAAGAGTGGTGAGAGATGGGACAAAGGCATAGGTGCTGGAACTATTGGTGCTGGGGGTGCTGCTGTAACCCCTGGCTTGAAGTGGTTTCCATCATTTACAGGGTTTGCAGTTTGGTTCAATGGCTCTCAGCACCCCCACTATACAAATTGTTCCAGCACCCCTTGACAAAGGTTGCTTGAAGCCACAGTTGCAGCCTCCAGCCCAATCCTGGGCCTTTTCTAGGCCAGTTTGGTCCCCTAAAACAGGAGTTTGGGGGCAAAATACATATAAGAGTGGTTCCAATGGCCTCTCCCTGGGCCTGCCTCCAGTAGTCCTCTGTGTGGTGGCCCAATGAAAGTCACCCTGGGACAGGACCAGATTAACTTTTTGTGGATTCAGCTCTAAACATATTTGTGGGGCCCCATGGGGAACGATTGTAAAAGACAGGCAATCGACACAGGAGTTGTCTTTGACACAGCACACAGCTGCGCAGGTTTTATTTACAATATTTACAAGTTTAAGGTGAAGATGGAAGTGGCTGCCATTAGGGTACCAGCCCTAGGGTGAAAAGAATACACAAAAGTGCACATAAAAAAAATTCTTAAAGAAAAAAATACAAAATAAAACACAGTGGGTAAAAACAGCTAACAAAATCCAAAGTTGGCCAGAACACCAGCATAGGGTTGCCAGGTGTCAGGTTTTTGACGGAATGCCCGGTTGAAAAGGGACTCTGGTAGCACTGGTCAGCACTCCTGATCGAGCTGTTAAACGTCCGGTCGGTGGTCCAGCTGAGCTAAGGCAGGCTCCCTGCGTGCCCTGGCTCCGCGAGGCTCCCAGAAGTGGCTGGCATGTCCCTGCAGCCCCTAGGTTCTCGCTGGCTGGGAACCTTGGCCAATGGGAGCTGCGGGGCCGGTGCCTGCGGGCAAGGGCAGCGCACAGAGCTGCTTGGCCCCTCCACCTAGGGGACGCAGGGACATGCCAGGTGCTTCTGGGAAGCTGCCTGAGTTAAGTGCCGCCTGGCCAGAGTCCCCACGCTGAACCCCCTCCCATGCCTGTATCCCCTGCCTCATGTGGGAATTCCCTCCCACACCCAAACTCCCTCCCAGAGCCTGCAACTCTCACCCCCTCCCATGCCCCAACCCTCTGCCCCAGTCTGGAGCCCCCTCATGCATCCTGAACCCCTCATTTCTGGCCCCACCCTGGAGCCCTCACCCGCTCCTGTACCCCAACCCCCTGCCTTAGCCCAGTGAAAGTAAGTGAGGGTGGTGGAGAGCGAGCAACGGAGGGAGGGGGATGGCGTGAGTGGGGATGAGGCCTCAGAGAAGGGGCAGGGCAGGACAGGGGCAGTGGGTGGGGCCAGGGTGTTTGGTTTTTGTGCAGTTAGAGAGTTGGCACCCCTACACCAGCCACCATCACACTATCTCATCCTTCACATTTCTCATATGAACTACCAGGGCTTGAATTAAATCAGTGTATGAAATTGGGGCAGATTTAAAAAACTGTTGAAAACATTTTAAAAATAAAAAAATATGAAAAACTTTAATACATTTTATTTACAGGGTCATTATTCACATTTGTCTTGCTAGTCCTTCCCTCCAGGCAGAGAGGCACAGAGCCTAGGATCTGGACCAGCTGTGTCCCCAAAAGACTGAGCCAACCCTCCAATCAGACCAGACCCACATCCCTCCCCAGACTGAACCCCACCCCCAAACCGGACAAGGCCCACATCCCTCTCCAGATGAAACCCCCAAAATGGACTAGACTCCCCCTTCCAGCCCAAACTGGATCAGACTCCTCTATGAACTGACCGTTCTCGACCTCAACCTCCCTACTGCCCACCAGACCAGGGCTTCTCCCAAACCTCAATTCCTGAACCAGACCTCCCGCAACCTGAATCCCCAGTCATGCTCCCTGGCCTCTGCATTAGAATAATGGCCGAGGCAGGGCCAGGCCAGGGCAAGTGCACGGGGTGTGGGATCTGAGAGCCCAGGGAGGAGGCACTGGCCGCGCAATCGGTGTGCAGGCACCACAGGGGCACCCAGCTGGCTGCAGCACACAACAGCTAGAAACCCCTGACCTGGGCCTGCTGAACTAGCCACACACACACACCCCTGCTTGCTCCACTAAGTGTTACGAGTTGCTGGGGAGAGGAGGTGGGGCTGGAGCGGCAGCAGCTGAGGGCTCCTCTCTGCCTGCTGATGACAGGGGGCGGAGAGGAGCCCTCAGCCAGCTGGCCGAGAGGAGCAAGTGGGGGGGGGGGGGAGGGAGTGGGGAGGAACCAGCAGGTCAGGTCACGGTGTGAGGAGAAACCCTGGGCTGGCCAGGCTGCCAAGACGGCCAGTGGCAGAAGGGGATGGGGGGGGGGGGGGGTGGAGAGCAGCCAGTGCCAGTTTGGCCACAGCACAAGTGAAGCATCAGGCCAGGCCAGGGTCCCTTTTGAGCGTGGGCCTGGCGCCATTATAAACCCGGTACTGAGCATGGAGACTCCCTCTGTAATGTGCACAGGCAGGCCCGCTTGTATGGCTACACTGGCTGCGCCTTCCATGCAACCCTCACTGCGGGCAGCTTAAATGTTGTGAAGGGTTTTGTGCTGACTGTCAGAGTGAATTTCACCTCGGAGGAGTTGGGAAGAGGAAAGATGAATGTTCAGATCCTGCAGTTGGCACACATGAGACAGAAGGCCTCACTAATGGAAAAGACAGATGAGTTGATTCATAAGCCATTGCTGCATTCCAGCATGCATTACAATGGCTGCAGTGCAATCAGTCAGCTGGTAAATATTTTCACTTTCCTTCCATGCACATAAAGGTCTGATGCACTGAACATCTGTTGAACGATAGTACCATTAACAGGACCCACTATGAGCCACACTACCTCTGAAGAATCAAGTGCAGGTGAGTATTTCAAATTTCATTCATTTGACCATATAAGGTATTTAAGAGCTTCTTGGTGCTTAAGAGTGTGACAGAACGACTGACAACATTCAAAATATCTTTTGCATGCTTTGTGGTGAAATTAAATAGTATAGGCAGGCCGGTAGCAATGTCTATTAAGGTTGCCCAACACTTCCCATTGTAAGACCCTGTTTTCAGTTGCTTTTAACTTTACCAAACCATTTGGGCTAAAATTTTCCATGCGGGGTGTCTGCTTCAAGCTGAATATTTTGGAGGGAAATTTAGCCTAAACTGTTCAGCTGTTTCCGAGAATGAGGCTAGGGGAAAAGATGCTCTTTTGTCCTTGTTAAAAAAAAATTAAGCCCTTTTCTTTCAAATGTTTAGGACCCCCAGACCTTGGAGCAGGGAAAGAAAATTTGGCCTTTGTGTCTGAGTTCCATTTTGCCATCCCTATGAAAATTTGCCCAAATTTGGCTGAGATATAATCCTTTGAAAAATCAGTTTGCATATGATCATTTTTGACAGCTATAATCTCTGAAGGTTCCATCCTCACTGAGCATGCTTGAGCCTCTCACAGCACATCGTACTGACCAGACTGCACGTGAACCATCCCCACAGAGCAACTGAGCATGCTCCAGCCTCGGGCTACAGGGACTCAAAAAGGACTTTTCTTCTAAAGCTGGGCATTGGAAAGGAGAGCCAGCAGCCTGCCTCTCCTATGCTCACAATGGCCCCCACATTGGCGGCACATGGGCGGAAGCCGTCTGATTAGAATACAAAGGTCAGACCAAGGGGAGGGAAAGGAGTAGACTGGGATGAGGCATCTGGTAAGACTGGGACAGGAGGAGGGGGAAGTGAAACTGGGACTGGCTGGGAAAGGAGACTGGGACTGGGACCTGAGAGGGAGACTAGGAGCTGCAGGAGGAAGTCAGTCTAGGACTGGTTGGGCAAGAAGACTGGGACTGGGAGCCAGGAGGACAGGGAAGGCTTGGACTGATTGTGCAGGGATGCTGGGACTGGGAGCTGCCGCGGGAGAGACTAGGACTGGGAGCCAGTGATAAAAATGGTGGGGTATCTGAGAGCCAGTTGTCTGGCAGGGGACTCTGAGATGGAGAAAAGGCTGGGGTCTGGCTGGGCGAGGAGACTGGGGAAAGGGAATTGGGGCAGGAGTGGGTAGCTGAGACTGGTTGGGCAAGAAGATTGGGACTGGACGTGTGGAGGGGGAATCACTTGGGATCAGGGTGGAAGACTGGAACTCAGACAGTGAGCCCAGAGCAGGAGACTAGGACTGGCTGAGCATGGAGACTGGGGTTGTGATGAGAAGCCTGAGGAGTGGAGACTAGGACTGGCTAGGTGAAGAGAATGGGCCTGGGAAGAGGAGCCTGGATCGGGAAGAGACAGGACTGGGACAGGACCAGGTTAGAGGGGACAGGAAAGAAGGGGGTCAAGCTTGGGGAAATAGAAGAGTCTGTGCCTACTAGAGTACACTCCCCTTTAAAGCCTAAAATGGAACCCAAGATTCCCGAGTCTCACCATTCGTCTGCTGTCAGCAAATATCTGTGAAATCTGCTGGCAAAATGTCTTTCACATCCCCATCTAGTTCTGGCCCAGCTAGAAGATGACAATTTACTATTGGTATCATTTATTACAGTAGCTTAAATGGCAGAGGTCTGGGCAGTGGATCTATAGTTTCCAACCCTGCTGAGGAACCATGCATGTGTCAATATGATGCCACCTGAGAAAGTTTCTTTTTTTCAGTTTGCTTTTTATGTGATCGTATAAAGACTACAGACTATAAGTATTGTATCATAATGCATACACACGGGACACTTGCACCAGCGACCTTAATTCTGGCATTTCCTAACTTTTGAGTGGTTGACTTTCAAACCTGAATAATGTTCTTTTAATGTAGTTTTTTGTTGTAATATAATATATATTATTGGGAAAAAAATACCTGAGTATTCGTCATGCCCTTTGCACTGCTTTGCCATTACTGGCCTTACATCCTTCTGGAAGGAATTATCCAGTGATCGCTGTTCAGGTGTAGTAAGCTATCTCAGGTTTCCAATACAATATCCTGATTTTAGGTGCTTGTCCCTCGGAAAGAAATAATAAGTGCCAGACGCTACACAGGGACACCTGCCTGCTTACCAAGAGAGCTGAGAACTATATATCTGTAGTCTTTATTAAAAATCTCCCTCAAGAACAAGAATATCCACCCCGATTGTATTTGTCAAATATCTAGAAGAAAGATGAACTGTTAGAATTCACATTTAGGCTGAGAATGTATTAATAGAGCCCGTCAGTTTCCAAACGCAAGGACCTAAACTTTATTTGATATGAATGTATAGGTCCCATTAATGGTGAAGGGAATTTGAACTGACTAATTACCGCCTCCCCCCCCTTTCTTGTTGGGCATGGCTTTAGAAGGCTTGTTTTTCATCTGGGAAAGACCTTTTCGGCTGCTCATTGAGAGTGAAAATCTGCAAGTGAGTGCACAACCCATGTAAGCAGGCCTTGTGTTCAGCTGCTTACAAGTGGAGCTGAGGAAACAGTCCACAGCTCTACCCTGCACTGGCTGGCTGCTATTATGGGGGTAGGGTTGCTAGGTGTCCAGTTTTCAACTGGAATGCCCAGTCAAAAAGGGACCCTGGCAGCTCCGGTCAGCACTGCCAACCGGGCCATTAAAAGTCCGGTCGGTGGCCCTGTGGGTGTAAGGTGGGCTAGTCCCTACTTGTCCTGGCACCAAACTGCGCCCTGGAAGCGGGCAGCAGGTCCGGCTCCTAGGTAAGGGGTGGGGGCCATGGGGCTCCGCACGCTGTCCCCGCCCCAATCACTGGCTCCGCACTCCCATTGCCCGGGAACCACAGCCAATGGGAGCTGTGGGGGTAGACAGTGCCTGCATGCGAGAGCAGCGTGCGGAGCCTCCTGGGTTCCCCTGCCTAGGAGCTGAACCTGCTGTCCTCTTCTGGGACGCAGCAGGGTGCCAAGACAGGCAGGGAGCCTGCCTTAGCCCTGCTGCACTGCTGACCAGGAGCCACCCGAGGTAAGCCCGTGTCCCAACCCCCTTTCCCAGCCCTGAGCCCCCCCAAACCTGGAGCCCTCTCCTGCACCCCAAACCCCCTCCTAGCTGGAGCCCTCACCCCCTCCCACACCCCAACTCCCTGCCCCAGCCCAGATCCCCCTCCCGCACCCTGAACCTCTCATTTCTGGCCCCACCCCGGAGCTTGCATCCCCAGTTAGAGTCCTCATCCCCTCCCACACCCCAAAAACCCCTGCCCCAGCCCAGTGAAAGTGAATGAGGGTGGGGGAGAGCAAGCCACCGAGGGAGGGGGAATGTAGTGAGTGGGGGGGGGGGCGGGCCTTGGGGAAGGGGTGAGGAAGAGGAAGGGGCCTCGGGGAAGGGGCTAGGGTGTTCGGTTTTGTGCAATTAGAAAGTCGGCAACCCTATATGGGCGGGCAAGACAAGGTTTCATCTTGAGGCACGTGCAGTAACCGTTTAATAACCATACAGTCTACCACTGAAATGTTATTTATGTATTATTAGTCTCAAGAAAATGGCTAACCTTTAGGTTTGTTTTCATTAACTAGCATATTATGCATATATTTTCAGGAAGGCCACAAATTATAACAACTTTTGAGCTGAGTTTCACTCACTCTCTCTCACACACACACACACCATCAACAACTACTAGTAAGAGCGATGCAGTGACCTGCCTACAGTCACACAAATCAGTGGCATTGCGAGGAATAAAACCCAGGCAGCTTGATTCCTAGTGCAGTGCCCTAACTACTGGACTATGCCACTTAACATCACAATGAGCCAGCTTATTGGCTAAAATATTTACATCCTATAGGAATTAACCACTGTGACACAAACAATAACTTCTTCTACAGTGGAAATGGACAAAAGTGCTAGTAGTCTGAGTAATACAGCCAGTATCTTGGGGGTAATTATTCAGAGACAGTTGTCCCTGTTAACCATGCAAGCTCAGGTTTCCAATACAATATCCGGAGTTTAATGTGCTGATGTCTCAAAATATAGGTCCCAAGCAACCAAGTCTAACGGCATAGAATAGACATTATTTTAAGGTCATTTTTAATATGTCTCTTTTATGGTTGTTCTTTCTCTTTTTATTTCTTCTTCTGTGCCTGAATAGAAATTTTATATGGCTCCTTTGTTTCAGTCTTGCTTTTTATGGTTGTGGCCCTTTTCTCTTTCCCCTGCTGTGTTGTAGCTTATTACATTATATTGTCTTATAAAGCTACTTAAATAGTTTCCTCCATCTGTCGCTGGAGATCAGGGTTTCAATAAATACATTTATATTGCTCTTTTAATGTTTCTCCTTTTTATTATCTGCCCAGAGGATGAGGAGAAATGGGGCTAAAAACCACAGCGCACATCCAAGGAGATAAGTCAGTGTGGGGAATGCAGCTGTCAGGATGGTTGAATGGTATAAGGTGTTGCCTTCAGTAAATGTGGGCAACTGCCTTATTCCCCAATGGATCAGCAGCATCATTTCCCAGTAACTCTGGCTCCAGTTTCTCAGGACAGGCAAGGGAGATCAAACAACAATTACATTTAGTGCTAGCTTTTCTCCATCGCCTTTCTTTAAGGCAGTGGTTCTCAAACTGTAGGTCAGGACCCCAGGGTGAGTCATGACTCCATTTTAATGGGGTTGCCAGGGCCAGCATTACACTTGCTGGGACCCAGGGCTGAAGGTGAAGCCCAAGCTCCACTCAGGCGAGGCTCAGGTTCTACGCCCCCTCCCAGAGTCATGTAGTAACTTTGTTATCAAAGGGGGGGTCATGATGCAATGAAGTTTAAGAATCCCTAAAGCATAGGTAGTGTGGGGCCATTATTCTGGCAGTGGTTTATTTGTAAGGTAGCTAATTTTATGCCTCTCAATAATTTATGCCTCCATGTTGAAAATTGCCATCTGAAGTACCTTTTACATTTACTAATGCACCTCAGCTTTTGAAAGCTGAGACAAATCAATCCTGGAATACTGAACTTTTAATGATGCCATTTAATATGAAATTCTTATCTTATTGGCAGCTCGCTGGGCCTTATACAAACCCTTCTAATTGTTTAACACAGCTGACTGATCACTGGACGAGGAAACAAAGTTCCCTTTCAGTGAAGTTCAAAGCCCTGAAGGAGGGCGGCTGGGGATACCTACATGCTCTGCAAAGGTCCCTGTCTTAGTGAGACCCTGCAGCGTCATTCTTTTTTATTATCTCCATATTGGTAACAAGATATGGATGTTGCCAATACAATATGACTTTTGTATCTTGTTAGCTGAGCATTCTTGACCACAGAATAGGTCATTCTTGCAAATGATTTGCTCATCTGACTACAAGCAGCCTTCCAAAAACTATCACTGCGATACAAAAGTTGCACAAGAGAGAAATCTCTGTCTTGGTGGATTTGATTGTGTGTGTGATGTATAGATAAAGATATGGAGTGTTTCATTTGAAACCTCCATGTTGCATATTGTATGCAGGTCCTAATAAAATAGGAAACATTTAACTACAGTGAGTGATTGCGCTCATTTCTTCAGGACCCTAAAGCTGTGATAATTGGATGAGGGTGTTTTGTGAAAAATGGTGAGTGAGAACGGGAATGTCTTGAAGAAACACATTGGAAAAACCTGTAACATGAGAATGAAATGCAGTACCTTTACACAGGTGTCTTAAATATCATCCATAAGGAGCGTGTTGCCCCTCCAGAGAGGGAGCTGCTTCTGGATATTATGAACGACATCAGGAAATTCCATGTTATAGAAACAGGCTTCTTTATAAATTGGCAAAAAGAAAAGGAGTACTTGTGGCACCTTAGAGACTAACCAATTTATTTGAGCATGAGCTTTCGTGAGCTACAGCTCACTTCATCAGATGCATCCGATGAAGTGAGCTGTAGCTCATGAAAGCTCATGCGCAAATAAATTGGTTAGTCTCTAAGGTGCCACAAGTACTCCTTTTCTTTTTGCGAATACAGACTAACACGGCTGTTACTCTGAAACCTGTCTTTATAAATTGGCTGTCGCTGCTCTGGATGATTAACATTATTGTTTCTTAGTAAAATACAATGGCTATGGTTAATTATTATTCACTTGGAAGTGTCCTACTAGACAGCCTCATTTTCTCTCATTCATGCTGTTCCGGGCCAAAATGTTGTCATCCTTGGGCTGACTAATTAATTCATTATTTGTCTGTCTGCCTGATAACCATCACATAGGGCCAAATTCTCAATTCCATGGAGGCCCCTCTATGCTACTCTAGAAGCATAAAGGGGTAGAAACAGACCATTGAGAAAATATTTTTGTGTGGGGAGCCTCCCTGGCCAGTGTAGAGTGCCAAGTCACCAGTGCACAGGTTGAGGAAGGAGCAGTGAGAAGGAGGGAGGCCAGCAGTCAGATGTAAGGGCAGAGTATGGTCAGGACACAATATGTTTTGGCTATTTTCTGCTTCCCAAAATCCACAGAGGACTGTACAGAGCCACAGTAGCCTCTAAAATACAGCCACTTTTGCACCCCATCTCCCTTCCTGTCTAAAATGCAGACTGAGAATTGGGGTCATAATTCCTGTAGCTCCAAAATCTTTGCAATCTTTCCAAACCCTAGTATAAATTCATGTCATACTGCACTTTTGGGTGTCATTCAACTGTCCATACTGTTGATATTCTTGTTTCCATGGTTACTAATGAATTTTAAAGGAGAAGTAAGTGTGGGAGTGTAAAACTGAACTGCGAGCCGTAATAAAATATCTGATGGATGGGCATGTGTCAAAGAATTTTCTTTGGTTGTTTTGGGGAAGATCTGCCTCCCCAACTTATAGCACCACTACTCATGAGGTCAAACCAAATTCATGGCCATAAAAACTTCATAGTGTCTCCCATCATCCATCCATCTAAGTATTAGCAGCATATATAGCATCAGAAGGGGAGGGGATAGGACATGCATAAACCCCCCAGGGATCAAGGGGTGGGAAAGTGGTGGGAAACCACCTTTATTCCCATCCCCCCAAATTCCCTGATCCAGCATCTCTGAGGATATGCCACAAAGGGAGTCCAGCCACAAAGGGAGATTACATTAAATGGCTAATTCCATTTGGTTTGGCTCCTTACTACTTAGAAGACAAATTGACTTGTATGTTGTGCGTGGGATTTGATTTTTACTGCTCTACAGTATAAAATATTTTCACTGATGGCAGTTGCTGTACCGTAACAGATTCATTTTTCAAAAGTGGTCAGGCAAACTGCATACATAAATGCTACAGGTGGGCATGTACAAGTGTGGCACAAAAAGAGCACCCTTGTTTAGCGCTGCTTACGTGCCTGTTTGCCCAAGTAGCTGTGGAACGAGCGCAGGTTATTTAAGCAGCCACGTTTGCAAATCTTTGCAACAGATTTAAGCAGCCACGTTTGCAAAAAAACGTTTGCAACAGATCAGATTTGCAAAATAATGATGTATGCTATTGGCTTATCAATTGTGTCTGTGCCATTAAGGCAATAGGGGAACTGCAGACAGTCTGGCATTTCTTAATCTACTTCTATCACTTATCTTGTACTTGGGAATAAACAGGTGTAGGTTGGTATTTTACACTCGCATTCACTTCCCCTGTAAGAAACACTAAATTGGAGAAACTCGCAAAAGTATGGCACATAGCCACATTTCCCAACCAGGTCAACAGGTGTTTTACTGAAAGTCATTGGTATGGAAACATGGACCTGTGGTCTTTATAGGCTGATATGGCTATAAAATTGTTGTAGCTGTTGCAATGGTTTTACGGAAAAAAAGAAAACGCATAAGGTGGCAGTGTGGTTGTTTTTTTTTAATTGAACTGAAAAATGTTTATGCTATACGAGTTGCTGGGCCAAAATAGGAGTATTTCATGCTTCTGGAAATATAACTAACATTTCAATGAGAAAGAAAGAAAGGAAGAAGTGTTGAGTGCATTACATTGTTTTATTACACTGAGATGCTCTGTGCCCATATACCTTGGTAATGGGTATGATATAGGAACTTATATAGAATAGACTTGCAAGGGCTAGCTTCTGTGGGGGAAATATTTTCTTCTCAGCAAATTTAAAGCACCAAAATTCTGCTGCTTAGTTTGTCATGAGAATTGGAGGCATTAATTACAACTGCATTAATAGCAATGTATTATTATTACCATAGCACCTAGAAGCCTAGTCATAGACCAGAACCTCATTGTGTTAGGTGCTGTACGAACACAGAACAAAAAAAATGACAGTTCCCACCTCCAAAAGCTGACAATCTAAGTATAAAATATGACAGTATATGTATTCAAACAGATAGATGGGGTGTAAGGAAACACTGAGACAATATTGGTCAGTATGATAGGCAGAGGTTTCAGCACACCAGCAGCCCAGCCATATTAAGGTTTTCCATATCATGGAACAGGAGAGTTTCAAGGAGGGATTTGCAGGTGGACGAGGTAGCTTTTGCAAATGATTATGGGGAGCTCCTCCCAAAATGTTAGGGGGAGCATGGAAGAAAGTGAAGACAAGTAGCTTCTGTCTGAGACGATAGACTAAAGGGAGTTAGTGGAGGGCTGCAAAGAGAAGGGTGACATGGTCAGAGCAATGGGCTAGGAAAAAGATCTTTGCAGCAGGGTTCTGAATGGATAATGGCGGGGTAAGTTTGTATTTGTCAAGGCCCGAGAGAAGGATGTTGCAGCAATCAAGACTAGAGATGTTGAGAGACCGGACAAGAGCTTTAGCTGGGCAGATAGCTGAAAAGGCTGCATTTCAGAGAAGTTATGCAGACAGACTCCTGCAAGATTTAGACTAAGGCCTGGTCTACACTGTGGGGGGTGGGGGAATCGATCTAAGTTATGCAGCTTCAGCTACGTGAATAATGTAGCTGAAGTCAACATACTTAGATCTTCTCACCTCAGTGTCTAGACGTGATAAATCGACCCCCACTGGATCGATCGCTGCCTGCCAATCCGGCGGGTAGTATAGACATACCCATAGTCTGGATGTGAGAACCTAGGGTGGTCCCAATTGAAGATGATGCCCAGGTTATGGGCTTGAGTGACCAGACAGATGGTGGTGTTATCCACAGTGATCAAGAAAGGAGATAGTGAGGAAGGCTTGGATGGGGGTGGGGGTGGAGATGAAGAGCTCTGTTTTAGCCTTGTTGATCTTGAGTTGACTATTAGCTATGCATGAGGAGATGTCCGAAACAGACTGAGATTCCAGTTTGCATGAAAGGAGATAGGTCTGGAGTAAAGAGAGAGATGTGTGAGGTGTCAGCATAGAGATGACTATTGAATTTGTGTTTGTGGATGAGAAGACAAGGAGACCGAGGACAGAACCCAGTGAAAACGCCCCACAGATAGTTATAGGGGAGATGAGGAGGATCCTTTGAAGAAAACGCTGAAGGAGTGATTGGAAAGGCAGGAGGAAAACTTTTGTTTTGGTTTCATGGTGTGTAGCTGAAAAGATATGTCATTTGGTTTTCTTTGTACTACTTCTTCGGTTAGCAGGGTATATTTAAGTGAGAAGATTTTTGCCACTATAGATAGTGTTCTGTTTGACAACCATAGAATTTTGCTCCCTGAATTTTATTACAGTCCCTTCTGAGCCAGACCTTAGAGGCACTTTGTAACAGCTTATTGGAAGCATTCATGCTGCTGTGATTTTATAATTTTAGAATCTTCAGTGTTTGTTAGTCATGGGTGTCACCCAGCTACATTTAGCTGACCACAATGAAACATACCCAAATAACTTTATTTCAAAATTCCATTATGTGTCTAGACATCCACCCATTTTTGAGAGGTGTTGAATTAGCTGTGTGACCCTGCCCAGGACTATTGGGAAATAACACGCACATCTGCTTTCTTGGCACCAGACAAAAAAATGCACTTACTTACACACCTAAATGCTGACTCTTAGGAGCATAAAAAGTGCACAATATTTTTAAAATCTAAGCACTAACATTTAACTAGTTTCTGATTCTTCTCGCATGTGGACCAGACTTGGCTCTATTTAATGCAATGGAGATGTTCCTGCTTTACAACAGTGTGAGAACACAAGCAAGCGCTTAGTATTATAGAAATCAGCAGTGGAACATGTCAGTATCTTGGGCCAGATTCACAAAAGGGCTGACTCAGCATAGCTTCTATCTGTCTTCAATGGAGATATACCTATTTGCATAATTTGAGGATCTGGCCTTATGTGTTCATAAACCAGCTGTTCTGCAATTTGCTAACTTCCCAGGACCTACACTTTAAAAGAAAGATATTTAATTGATTAACAGCCCCTGCCCTCTACACGCCTTTAACATTTGAGTTGACTAGTACATTCCTACACTATTCGTATGGTGTAGCTATATTTACTTTGCAATGCAAGAGAAGTTGCTAGGGTGAAATTTTGTGTCATCCCGAAGAAGGATCTCCAGGTACATGCCAGCCTTATACTAACTATATCAGTAGCAAGTACTGTGCCTCACTTTCAGCTATGTTCATTATATAACATGGCAGTGTAACTAGACATCAAAGTCATCACTCTTTCTGTTAGGATCAGCAGTTTACTCATCCCAACCAAAGCTGGTAATCTAGGCTATGTAAGCAAGCTACAGCATTTACAGGGGGAGTTGATTGATAAAGAAATAGATGAAGGATTCATCATGGAGATTGATGGACCCAATTCTTGCAACTTCTGTAGTCATTAAGCACCTGTGCAGTAAGAATATAAAATGGGAGCAAGACACTACTGTGATGTAGTGGTGGTTTACGCCCTCATTGTACTCTCTTTGTACATGTATAAATGGCTACATAAGGTGCAAGGCAGTGGAAAATCAGACCCACATCTTCGCTGTAATGGTGAAGTGAGCAGAGATCCACAACAGGTAACCTATTTTTTAATTGAGGCAACTCTGTGGGTCAGGATGCTGTTCCTTGCTGATACCTTGGAAAATAAAGTTTACCCAACTTTCTGTTTTGTTCAATAGCATCTTTAATAAAAATGTCTTGAAATAAGTGGCTAGGAGTAAATTATTCAAGCATTCTTGAGTTGCCCATTAGCAAGATTACACTTTTCCCTCAGGACCAGTGCTAGAATTTTTTTCACTGCCAAATTCATACCATAGCCCTGGAATCTGCATCAACAGTTACAGTTGTCTTAGGAAATCCTAACTGCCAGTGCCTATCTGATACCCCTGTAGCCTCCTACACTGTCAAGGTAGACAACACTGACATGTCATCAACACTTTTTCAAAAAGTTATCCTGCTTCCACCTGGCCAATTCACTCCATTTTATCCACCATATCGTATTAGCAATCCAGTAAACAAATGTGAAAGTAATTAGAGAATCTTTATTCAAAGATTCACCAAGGCAGTAAATTTATCTTTGTTCCGAGCCAAAGATAAGTGCAATAACAAAAGCAAAACTACCCAAAACCATTCCTAAGAAAACAAAGTTTGTGCTTTGATACAGACACAGGTCAGATCCTTGCTTCCCCAAAGACTGCTTTATACTGATCCAGTGATGAAAAGCAGCCTTTAAGACAGATTAAATGGCAAATAGAGGTTTTGCCCTACATGGGGGAATCTTCTAGTGGCATAGGGCCACTGTCATGGTTAATCTGCCACCATCACCACTGCCCCATGAAGCTCCTAGAGTATAGGGCATGGCTATGAAAGATGGGCATGGCTAGGATACCATTGTGTCTGGCTGCCGAAGAGCCCCTTGGGGCAATCAGTTGCCTTTAGAATTTGCTATACCCCACCTCCTTCTAGAGGTGCATCAAGCACAGCTTGGACTTAGCCTGGGATCTGGACCAAAATATATAATAATTACCACATCATCTAGCTGGAGCAGTATCCCTTCTTGTGAGGTAGGGCACTAGTTGAACCAGACTCAGATACTATGATGTTGGGATGCTGTACGAGAACAGAATCGAGATTGTGAAATAGTATTTTTATTGTGTGGGAAACTGTCTAGTCCAGGCAAAGAGCTAAACCCAAGCATTGCATCAAATGAGGATCATCTCTGGTCCGTGACATGCCGTATTAGTCACAATAATGACACCTTTCATCAGAATAAGTTGTAATATCAGAACTGTAGTAATACCTATGGAATAGAGTGTACGAATCATAGTCTTTGAAATATACAGTCAGACACAATGGCCAGTGTCGACCTTAATGGAGCAGTTACACTGTTGAGAGCAGAATTTGTCCCAATTTGTAGAGGCTGTGCCTTTCCATGCACTTTCCCACTCATTTCTAAGAATGTATGCTCTAGTCATTCTGAGTTTGTATCCCAAATATTCCTTAGCCATATGCATGGGGCTCAGATTGTATTTCTTGTTAGGCTGGTGGTGAATGAATGGAACAAGAAGTCAGCCAGGCTTCCATCTTGAAAGTGATTTTTGGCCCCGATTCTAGCTGGATGATGGTCCAGACTGCTTAGCTAAAATGATCTGGAAAATTCTAACTGTTATTTGAAGGACTCAGTCATTATAGGGAGCCAACTAAGACATTATTAAGAAGTGTATTAGCTTAGTTTCCAATGGCAGTAGCAGCATATGGTAGCGCAATTGTATCCTAGACTGCTGATAGGAAAAACTTCCTTTTGTTTGAAATATGCAGGTCTGGAACTTGTAGTGATGTATTGTTCTTCATTACTTAGCTCCCAGTGCCGTGACAGCCTTGCTTTTTGGCTTGGAATTCAGCTGAAAGACAGCACAGTACATGCCAATTGGACATCATCTCAGAGCCTTGTTATCTCCTTCCAGACTACAGTATGAAATTTTGACTCCACCGAAGTCAATGGCAAAACTCCTATTGACTTCACTGGGGCCAAGATTTCACCCCAGAGGTATGGTTATCTCCTCTCCATTTTCTATACTATCAATCAAATATAAACACCAAAATGTTTCAGTCCAACAGGGGAAACACTAATAAATGTATTTAACAATGATGCACAACTGGACAAGGCTACATTAAAGAAGTGTGAGACAGAAGTGCTGTACATAGTAGGTGGGTGGGCAGTACAGAAAACATCGAAAGCCAGCCATTGAAAGCCAGCTGGTTTGAGTTACAATGCTCCAAAGTAATTAGCACTGTGCAGAGTTTGTGAAAAATCACTGTTAAATTTCTAGGAGTGTTAATCCCTTGCATCAAGAAATCCTTTCAGAGATCAAGGATTCTCCTTCGTCTCTCATAGGACCGTCCCCGGCTGTCAAGGAAGATTTGGATCAGTGAAATAAAAGAAACAGAAGTGGGGATGCAGGCATAGATAGTTCTCTAACAGCTGGAGACTGAAGCTCTTAAAGCTGCACAGCACAGCACAGTACAAAGGATGAATATGATAAAAGAAACAAGCAGAAGGACCCAGCATAGGAATACCAGCTGAAGGAGGCTCTTATCAAAAGGACTGGGTTAAGACTAAATAAGACCCAGATCTCTTCCACTCCACTGAACAGCCCAGGAGGAAGGGGAGAGTGAACCAGGCACCCGATAAAAAGGGGGTCCATAAACTGGTGACCAGTCTGCCCTGCCTTCTTATTAAACACCATGTGATTGTGGGAAGCCTAGGACTACCACTGTAGAGTAAGCCCTGGTCTACACTAGGAATTGAGGTCGAATTTAGCAACGTTAAATCGATTTAACCCTGCACCCGTCCACAAGACGAAGCCCTTTTTTTCGACTTAAAGGGCTCTTAAAATCAATTTCCTTACTCCACCCCCGATAAGGGGATTAGCACAGAAATCGGCCTTGCTGGGTCAAATTTGGGGTACTGTGGACACAATTAGACGGTATTGGCCTCCGGGAGCTATCCCAGAGTGCTCCATTGTGACCGCTCTGGACAGCACTCTCATCTCAGATGCACTGGCCAGGTAGACAGGAAAAGGCCCGCGAACTTTTGAATTTCAATTTCCTGTTTGGCCAGCGTGGCAAGCTGCAGGTGACCATGCAGCGCTCATCAGCAGAGGTGACCATGATGGAGTCCCAGAATCGCAAAAGAGCTCCAGCATGGGAACGGGAGGTACGGGATCTGACCGCTGTATGGGGAGAGGAATCTGTGCTATCAGAACTCCGTTCCAGTTTTCGAAATGCCAAAACATTTGTCAAAATCTCCCAGGGAATGAAGGACAGAGGCCATAACAGGGATCCAGAGCAGTGCCGCGTGAAACTTAAGGAGCTGAGGCAAGCCTCCCAGAAAACCAGAGAGGCGAACGGCCGCTCCGGGTCAGAGCCCCAAACACGCCGCTTCTATGATGAGCTGCATCCCATTTTAGGGGGTTCAGCCACCACTACCCCAGCCGTGTTGTTTGACTCCTTCAATGGAGATGGAGGCAACACGGTTTTGGGGACGAGGAAGATGATGATGATGAGGTTGTAGATAGCTCACAGCAAGCAAGCGGAGAAACCGGTTTTCCCAACAGCCAGGAACTGTTTGTCACCCTGGACCTGGAGCCAGTACCCCCCCGAACCCACCCAAGGCTGCCTCCCAGACCCGCCAGGCGGAGAAGGGACCTCTGGTGAGTGTACCTTTTAAAATACTATACAGGGTTTAAAAGCAAGCATGTTTAATGATTAATTTGCCCTGGCATTCAGGGCTCTCCTGGATATACTCCCAAAGCCTTTGCAAAAGGTTTCTGGGGAGAACAGCCTTATTCCATCCACCATGGTAGGACACTTTACCACTCCAGGCCAGTAGCACGTACTCGGGAATCACTGAAGAACAAAGCATTGCAGTGTATGTTTGCTGGCGTTCAAACAACATCCGTTCTTTATCTCTCTGTGTTATCCTCAGGAGAGTGATATCATTCACAGTCATCTGGTTGAAAAAGGGTGCTTTTCTTCAGGGGACATTCAGAGGTGCCCGTTCCTGCTGGGCTGTTTGCCTGTGGCCGAACAGAAATGTTCCCCGCTGTTAGCCACGGGGAGGGGGAGGGGCTAGACACACGCTGGGGGGAGGCAAAATGCGACCTTGTAACGAAAGCACATGTACTGTGTATGTAATGTTAACAGCAAGGTTTACCATGAAAGAGTGTACCCATTGTTCTATAAAATGTGTCTTTTTAAATACCACTGTCCCTTTTTTTTCTCCACCAGCTGCATGTGTTTCAAGGATCACAGGATCTTCTCCTTCCCAGAGGCTAGCGAAGATTAGAAGGCGAAAAAAACGCACTCGCAATGAAATGTTCTCTGAGCTCATGCTGTCCTCCCACACTGACAGAGCACAGACGAATGCATGGAGGCAGACAATGTCAGAGTGCAGGAAAGCACAAAATGACAGGAAGGAGAGGTGGTGGGCTGAAGAGAGTAAGTGGCGGGCTGAAGAGAGAGCTGAAGCTGAAAGGTGGCGGCAGCGTGATGAGAGGAGGCAGGATTCAATGCTGAGGCTGCTGGAGGATCAAACTCATATGCTCCAGCATATGGCTGAGCTGCAGAAAAGGCAGCAGGAGCACAGACTACCGCTACAGTCCCTGTGTAACCAACCGCCCTCCTCCCCAAGTTCCATAGCCTCCTCACCCAGACACCCAAGAATGTGGTGTGGGGGCCTCCGGCCACCCAGCCACTCCACCCCAGAGGATTGCCCAAGCAACAGAAGGCTTGCATTCAATAAGTTTTAAAGTATTAAACTTTTAAAGTCCTGTGTGGCCTTGTCCTTCCCTCCTCCACCACCCCTCCTGGGGCTTCTCTCCTCCACCTCCCCTCCTGGGCTACTTGGGTAGTTATCCCCCTATCTGTGTGATGAATTAATAAAGAATGCATGAATGTGAAGCAACAATGTCTTTATTGCCTCTGCAAGTGGTGATCGAAGGGAGGAGGGAAGGTTGGTTAGCTTACAGGGAAGTAGAGTGAACCAAGGGGTGGGGGGTTTCATCAAGGAAAAACAAACAGAACTTTTACACCGTAGCCTGGCCAGTCATGAAACTGGTTTTCAAAGCTTCTCTGATGCGCACTGCGCCCTCCTGTGCTCTTCTAACCTCCCTGGTGTCTGGCTGTGTGTAACCAGCAGCCAGGCGATTTGCCTCAACCTCCCACCCCACCATAAATGTCTCCCCCTTACTCTCACAGATATTGTGGAGTGCACAGCAAGCAGAAATAACAGTGGGAATATTGGTTTCGCTGAGGTCTAAGCGAGTCAGTAAACTGCACCAGCATGCTTTTAAACGTCCAAATGCACATTCTACCACCATTCTGCACTTGCTCAGCCTGTAGTTGAACAGCTCCTGACTACTGTCCAGGCTGCCTGTGTATGGCTTCATGAGCCATGGCATTAAGGGGTAGGCTGGGTCCCCAAGGATAACTATAGGCATTTCAACATCCCCAATGGTTATTTTCTGGTCTGGGAATAAAGTCCCTTCCTGCAGCTTTTGAAACAGACCAGAGTTCCTGAAGATGCGAGCGTCATGTACCTTTCCCGGCCATCCCACATTGATGTTGGTGAAATGTCCCTTGTGATCCACCAGTGCTTGCAGCACTATTGAAAAGTACCCCTTGCGGTTTATGTACTCGCCGGCTTGGTGCTCCGGTGCCAAGATAGGGATATGGATTCCGTCTATGGCCCCCACCACAGTTAGGGAATCCCATTGCAGCAAAGCCATCCACTATGACCTGCACATTTCCCAGGGTCACTACCCTTGATATCAGCAGATCTTTGATTGCGTTGGCTACTTGCATCACAGCAGCCCCCACAGTAGATTTGCCCACTCCAAATTGATTCCCGACTGACCGGTAGCTGTCTGGCATTGCAAGCTTCCACAGGGCTATTGCCACTCGCTTCTCAACTGTGAGGGCAGCTCTCATCTTGGTATTCTTGCGCTTCAGGGCAGGGGAAAGCAAGTCACAAAGTTCCATGAAAGTGCCCTTACTCATGCGAAAGTTTCGCAGCCACTGGGAATCATCCCAGACCTGCAACACTATGCGGTCCCACCAGTCTGTGCTTGTTTCCCGAGCCCAGAATCAGCATTCCACCGCATGAACCCGCCCCATTAGCACCATGATGCCCACATTGCCAGGGCCCGTGCTTTGAGAGAAGTCTGTGTCCATCTCCTCATCACTCACGTCACCGCGCTGACGTCGCCTACTCCCCCAGTATCGCTTTGCCAGGTTCTGGTGCTGCATATACTGCTGGATAATGTGTGTGGTGTTTAATGTGCTCCTAATTGCCAAAGTGATCTGAGCGGGCTCCATGCTTGCCATGGTATGGCGTCTGCACGGAAAAAAGGCACGGAACGATTGTCTGCCGTTGCCCTGACGGAGGGAGGGGCGACTGACGACATGGTTTACAGGGTTGGCTTACAGGGAATTAAAATCAACAAAGGGGGTTGGTTTGCAAGAAACAGAATGGCCCCCTCAAGGATAGAACTCAAAACCTCAAGGGTAGAATTCAAAACTGGGTTTAGCAGGCCGTTTATTTCACAGAGGGAGGGAGGAGAAAATGAATACAAAACAAATCTGGTCTATTTCTTGTTTTGAGCCACTTCATCTATCTTTATACATCTTGCTGGCAGCAGACTGTGCAGTACGCCTGCTAGCCATCGTCATCTCCTGGGTGCTCGGCAGAAGACGGTGCAGTATGACTACTGGCCATTGTCTTCTGCTAGCTGCAGATTAAAAGACAGTGCACTGCCGGTAGGACTGAATCACCATGAGACGAAACAAGGGAAATGACCTGGCTGAGTCACTCCCATGTTTGCCCCAGCACCCGGTTAAAAGAGCACCCAGGACTACGTCGACGACGGCTACCAGTCATACTGCACTGTCTGCTGCCAAAAGGCAATTAACTGCTGCTGTGTAGCAATGCAGTACCATGTCTGCCAGCACCCAGGAGACATACGGTGACGGTTAGCTGAGCGAGCTCCATGCTTGCCGTGGTATGGCGTCTGCACAGGTAACTCAAGAAAAAAAGCGCAAAACGATTGTCTGCCCTTGCTTTCACGGAGGGAGGGAGGGAACGGGGGCCTGACGATATGTACCCAGAATCACCTGCGATAATGTTTTAGCCCCATCAGGCACTGGGATTTCTACTCAGAATTCAAATGGGCGGCAGAGACTGCGGGAACTGTGGGATAGCCACCCACAGTGCAATGCTCCGGAAGTTGACGGTTGCCTCGGTACTGTGGACACACTCCGCCGACTACATGCACTTAGAGCATTTGTGTGGGGACACACACAAGCAACTGTATAAAAACGCTTTCTACAAAACCGACTGCTATAAATTCGACCTAATTTTCATAGTGTAGACATACCCTAAGATTCTTGTAAGAAGGGGAAATAGGCCATCGTCACTGGGGAAATCTTCCATCCTCCCTTCAGCATGGGACCAGAGGGGCGCTACAGTGCTGTCAGTATCTTCACTCTCTTTCTGTTCAGAGAGAGCAATAATGGCTGTGTTTTAATCTTCCCCTTTCCCCTCCCCTTGCAAAGCTGAGGCCTGGCAGCTCAGGCCACTGGTCTGAAGCAGGGAGAATCTGACTTGCTTTCCTCCCCTCCTAGCTTTGCCTGGTCTCTCAATAGCAACAGCCCTGTTGTGATAATTGGGCCTACACATTTACTCTAACTTTAAGCTCAACTGTGAAAAGTGAGTGTACACTCATAAACTGTCACCATAACCTACCATAACAAAAGTTGATGGGAAAAGATATGAAAGAAAAGACAGACTTTTCATTTGGACAAATTCAGCCCTCCTGATATTACTCAAGGACTGTGTTAAGATCGTGCTTGGTAAACAGGAAAAGTGTGGAACAGGAAATCAGTGAATCTAAATTGATCTGTTAGATATTCGGCCTGATTGCAGGACAATATAATGAGGGGATGGGCTATTCCAGTGGTGAGCTGGAGCTGGTTCGCACCGGTTCATGCAAACTGGTTGTTAAATTTAGAAGCAGCTTTAGAACTGGTTGTTAGGGCTCCCTGAGCTTCCGGCCGGGGAGGCTCCCCCGACCCCTCCCCCGCCTTCCCTCCTCTCGCAGAGCCTCAACGTGCCGCGCCGCTGGTGCCAGCGCTCTGGACCGCTCCTGGGAAGCTCTGCGGCTCCTGCCACTTTGAGCAGCATGGTAAGGGGGCGGGGCCAGGGCTGGGAGGAAGGGTCGGATAAGGGGCAGGGAGCGGTGGGAGGGGGCGGAGGTTCTGGGGGGCGGTCAGGTCACGGGGAACGGGGGATTGGGTAGACAGTCGCCACCCCAGAAACTCCCAGCCAGGCGGGGCCTTGGCTGGAGCAGCCCCCCAGGCCAAGGGGGCCCCGACTCGCAGCGCTAGGGAGGGTGCATGGTGTAGGGCTCTGCGAGGGGTCTACCTCTCAATGCATTATGTTCCCCTTCTTCTCCCATCTCCATGCACCCAGAAAGCTTTGCTGGCCAGTGCCTGGGGAACGGGCTATGCACCTGCTTTCTCTCTGTCCCCTTTGGAGTATTTTGGGCCCAGGGGAAGCAACGCAGAGGCCGATCTGATGCTGCCTTGCTCAGCAGCCGTGGCCGAGCTCCATGCTGCTTCCTGCCCGGCCCAGGAAGCGTGACCAGCTGCACTGGGCAGGGAGATCAGGCACCATGTGACTGGGTGCAGCTTCCTCTGCCCCAGGAGCAGGGCAGGGCCAGCTGGTGCCATGGCTGGGGGCTGCCTTGGGCATGCTGGGGTGAGCCCCCCCCCCACCCCAGTCTTGCCCGCTCCTGTGCTGTGGGGCTGTCCGGCCTCCGCTGCTCGGGGACACTCACATCCTGCGGTGGGGAATCGGGCAGATGGCAGCCTTTGCCTGCAGGGAGCCGCTGCCCCACATACCAGGAGCGACCCCACTGATGCAAGGGCTGCAAGACTCCTGCACCACCAGCAGGCACCTGGGATGGAGAACGGGTCTGGGGAGGGCAGGGGGGCAGGACGGAGCCTGGGGAGGGGGCGGGAGGGGGTAGGACAGAGCCTGGGGGGATGGGGGGGCAAGGCAGAACCTGGAGGGCAGGATGGAGCCTGGGGGGGCGTGGGAGGGGCAGGACAGAGGCACATCCCTTAAATCAGAACTTTTTATAGGGAACCAGTTGTTAAGATTTTGGCAGCTCATCACTGCGTTATTCTACCCATCACTCCTGAAAGAAAAAGATGTTGGGGATCAAAAATTGACTAGTAGAGCAAGCTTCACTATCATGGCTGTCACCCCCACTGTCTCCTGGACCTTCTTGGTCCTAATCCTGAGAGATGTCCCAATCAGCCCGGGCTAGAAAGAGGGACCCAGATGACATAGAATCATAGAAGATTAGGGTTGGAAGAGACCTCAGGAGGTCATCTAGTCCAACCCCCCTGCTCAAAGCAGGACCAACCCCAACTAAATCATCCCAGCCAGGGCTTTGTCAAACCAGGCCTTAAAAACCTTTAAGGATGGAGATTCCACCACCTCCCTAGGTAACCCATATTTGCTGTTCTTTCTGCACATCAGGATAGTTTGTTCCTGAGTCCTCAATAAGGCTTCTTTAAAATATCACCACTTCTGTCAGCCCCAGCTGCATCACAAACACCACCTGGGATGAAACAGGACTGGACTTTAACAGCAACAATCCATCTCAACTATCTTCTTCTCATTTCCCCAAAAGGACCATTATTACCACCTTTGATATTCTCTAACACACCATCAGAGAAGGGACTTTTTTTTCTAAAAAACTCTCTCCAGCTAAAAGGAAAGGGAACGAGGGCTGTTATTAACATGAAAGCCTTATTTAATACTTTACATTTCAAATGTTTTAACTGTATTTCCTTCTTTTCTGCATCTTTAATAAAAGGTTAAAAGGGCATTTAATGGTATGGTTGCCATGGTACTAAGCAGGTAGATGTCTCTGCATACCAGACCCCGAACCTTGTTTAACACAGTTTAATGGTGGAGAGTGACTAGGTTAGGTTAACAGCTTTGTCCCATTTATTCCATCTTAATACAACAGCCCGGATCAGGGATGGGTGGCTGAGTATTCTTCTTCACTGATATTTAAATTCAGCAAGTTTCTTATTTGAGTCTTATATCCCTACTCCTTAGCTAAAAACACTGGGCTAAATTAATCATTGCTGTAAATGCAACTCCAGCAGAGTTACACTAGGAATGACATTATCTGATTAAAATGACTATGTAGATCATTGTTGCTACCACTGTTATATAATCACAACAAATCTTGTAAAGTGTGTCAAGTAAGGTATCTATGGAAAAGTTATGATTTGCCTAATATGATTATCCTATTTGTATGCATGTATCATTTTTGTATCTGAAGTTATGAATATTAACTATGTACCTGTATCTCAAATGTGTTTGCTTCTACATAACACCACAACGTATTTAGCCTGCACATCTTGAAGGGACTATTCAAGTTAAATGGCCCATCAAGGAATACTTAACTCACAATGGACAAGGGGAGGCGCCCAATCACACCTAATGGACTTTCCTGTGAACGCTCTAACTAGAGTATGGCTAATGGCCTCTATTATGACTACGCAAAGCATGCATGGACATGTGACTTGCCCATGTGACTCCAGACACCATCTTGTTACCTGTAATTTTCCACAGTGAGAACAATGGGTTTCCCTTTACTTGGCAGAAACTATAAAAGACCCTGGAAACATCTCCATTTTGCCTCTTTCCCGCTCAAACCTCTGGACTATGAACTTATACTAATGGGAGCATTCTAACCAAAGGACTGAGGACCTTCAAATGATTTGGAAGCGACCAGAGACTTAACAAGCCATCACTGCTACAAGCCTAAACCAAGAACTTTGCATTTATTGTATATATTTGATTCCTTTAACCAATTTTAACTCTCACCTTCCTTTTTCTTTCTTTCTTTTTATAAATAAACCTTTTAGATATTAGATACTAAAGGATTGGCAAGAGTATGTTTATTGGGTAAGATCTGAGTTATATATTGACCTGGGTATGTGGCTGGTCCTTTGGGATCAGAAGAACCCTTTGATTGAATGAAATTGGTTTTAAATAACCACCCAACATTAAGTCTAGTGTCTGGGTGTTGAATCCAGGACTGGAATGTCTGAGGCGGCTGCATTTCTGACTTCTTGTTAGCCAGTGTGCTGAGACAGAATTTTTGCTGTTTTGGTATATCTCATGGAAGAATAACCACCAGTTTTGGGGTGTGTCTGCCCTATTTCTCAGCAGCTTGTCTTGAATTTGGTATTCAGCCTGCTATGGCTAAAACTACATCGCTCACCAAAAACAACAAGGAGTCCGGTGGCACCTTAAAGACTTATAGATTTATTTGGGCATAAGCTTTCATAGGTAAAACCCCACTTCTTCAGATGGACGAAGAAGTGGGTTTTTTACCCATGAAAGCTTATGCCCAAATAAATCTGTTAGTCTTTAAGGTGCCACCAGACTCCTTGTTGTTTTTGTGGATACAGACTAACACTGCTACCCCTCTGATAGCTCAACAGTATCTTACAGTGATAGTAGGGGGAATGTTTAAGCTACATTATTCAAGAGTAAAGGTCCAGATGCTGAACTGTGGCTGAGATGAGCTCAGCACAGTTCAGAATGGGTTTAAAGAAATAGGGCTTTAACTACTTTTGTGTTCCCTGACCCTGGGTCCTCCAGACGCAGAGTCAGCTCCTGATGTAAATTAGAGCAGACTTTGGGCTGCTGTGTTTTACCTCAGCCGCTCATGGCCTTAAGGGGTTGTTCTGGCAGTTTTCGGATAGCAGGGGCCTAGGGACACCCAGCCATGCCCCCAGTTCCCTAGCCATACCTCCTGTCCCATTAGCTGTGATAAGGCACCTGAGGAGCCACTACAGCATCACTATGCCACCCAGGGATACCAGTACCCAGGGTGACTTCTTAATTGGCCAGGTTAAGCTGGTTTAGGACTGCTTTTTGCTGCTGGAGCACTGTAAAGCAGCCATCTTCTGCAGACAGCTGCAGCGGCACAGGAGCCAGCAAACAGAGTTGTAAACAGGGGAGTTTCAGTGGGAGTTTGTAAGGGGAGTTTGTATTGTGGTGTTTGTTTGGGGTTTGTGTTTGCTGTGGGTGGTGGTGTTTTGGTGTGGTTTGTGTTTCCCAGATTAACAGGATTTAGGTGGGAAGGCAATGGCAGATACAGAGGCAGCAGTGGGAGTGACCCATGTAGTGGAAGACACAATGAAGATGACTGGATGTGGAAGCTGCGGTATGTACATGATCCTGGAGGGGGTACCTGGTAAGAGTGTTGTCTGCATGAAATGCCGTCTGATAGAGCTGATGGAGGAAAAGATCCAAGGTTTGGAGATGCAGGTGGAAAGTCTGGTTGAGTTTAGGAAGGGTTTGAGCAGATTATGGAGCAAAGACATGAGGTATCTGAAAGGAAAAGCTCAGACTTGCAGGTGGAATCAGGACTGAGGAATTCTGAGGGGAGACTGGGTGAGGAAAGTGGTCAGTGGAAGCATGTGACTAAAAGAACCAGGCAGAGGAAAAGACGGGCTAGTGAAGGAGAAATAGAGCTCAAGAACAGGTTTGAAGAGTTGGAAAACGAAGAAGGGGCTCAGCAGGTAGTCACTGAAGGTGGAAGGGCAAGGAAGAAGAGAAGAGCGGCTAGTCCTATAGGAAAAGGGGAAGAGTCAATGGAGACTACACCAAATATGAGCCCCAGGAGGATACAGGATAGGTTGAAGAGGATTACAAGGGAGAATAGGAATGGAAAGAACTTGCAGCCAGAGGGAACAGGGGATAGACTGGAGAATAGCATCGTCACCAGGAAAAGGTAGGTCTATGTGATCGGGGACTCTTTACTGAGAAGAATAGACAGGCCTGTAACCAGAGCTGATCCAGAGATTATAGAAGGGTATGCTGTCTTCCAGGTGCTAAGATATGGGATGTAGACCTGAGGTTGAAAAGGATCCTAAAGGGAGCAGGAAAGAATCCCCTAATTATCCTTCATGTGGGAACAAATGATACGGCTAGATTCTTGCTGGAAAGTATTAAGGGAGACTATGCTAGGCTGGGGAAGATGCTTAAGGAAATCGAGGCTCAGGTGATCTTTAGTGGGATTCTGCCTGTTCCTAGAGAAGGGCAACAAAGGTGTGACAAGATTATGACTATCAACAGATGGCGTAGGCAGTGGTGTAAGGAGGGCTTTGGGATGTGTGGCCACTGGGAGGCATTCATGGACAGAAGACAGTTCTCTCAGGATGGACTTCATCTGAGTAGGGAAGGAAATAGACTTCTAGGATGGAGGCTGGCACAACTGATTAAGAGAGCTTTAAACTAGGAATTTGGGGGAGATGTCCAGGTAATCTCCACGCCGGATTTTAGCATTGAGAGAGAAGAAAATGAAGTAAGAAAGGATACAGCCATGGGTAGGAGAATGTATATAAGGAGGAAGGGCAGTGTGGATACCAGTCTAATAGATTATACTGGCTGTGGAATGACCGTGCCTAATAGGGTACAGAATGTGAGCGAGGCCAAACAGCAAAAATTAAGATGTTTGTACACCAATGCGAGGAGCCTAGTAACAAAATGGAGGAACTAGAGCTACTGGTGCAGGAAGTGAAACCAGATATTATAGAGATAACAGAAACGTGGTGGAATAGTAGTCATGACTGGACTACAGCTATTGAAGGGTATGTGCTGTTTAGGAAAGACCGAAATAAAGGTAAAGGTGGTGGAGTAGCACTGTATATCAATGATGAGGTAGAATGTAAAGAAATAAGAAGCGATGGAATGGATAAGACAGAGTCCGTCTGGGCAAAAATTACATTTGGAAAGAAAACTATTAGAGCCTCCCCTGGGATAGTGCTTGGGGTGTGCTATAGACCACCGGGATCTAATTTGGATATCTAATAAGAGCCCTTTTCAATGTTTTTAATAAAGTAAATACTAATGGAAACTGCATGATCATGGGAGACTTTAACTTCCCAGATATAGACTGGAGGACGAGTGCTAGTAATAATAATAGGGCTCAGATTTTCCTCGATGCGATAGCTGGTGGATTCCTTCATCAAGTAGTTGCTGAACCGACTAGAGGGGATGCCATTTTAGATTTGGTTTTGGTGAGTGGTGAGGACCTCATAGAAGAAATGGTTGTAGGGGATAATCTTGGTTCAAGTGATCATGAGCTAATTCAGTTCAAACTGAATGGAAGGATTAACAAAAATAAATCTGCAACTAGGGTTTTTGATTTCAAAAGGGCTGACTTTCAAAAATTAAGGAAATTAGTTAAGAAAGTGGATTGGACTGAAGAATTTATGGATCTAAAGGCAGAGGAGGCCTGGGATTACTTTAAATCAAAGCTGCAGAAGCTATCGGAAGCCTGCATCCCAAGAAAGGGGAAAAAATTCATAGGCAGGAGTTGTAGACCAAGCTGGATGAGCAAGCGTCTCAGAGAGGTGATTAAGAAAAAGCAGAAAGCATACAGGGAGCGGAAGATGGGAGGGATCAGCAAAGAAAGCTACCTGTTTGAGGTCAGAACATGTAGGGATAAAGTGAGAAAGGCTAAAAGTCAAGTAGAGTTGGACCTTGCAAAGGGAATTAAAACCAATAGTAAAAGGTTCTATGGCCATATAAATAAGAAGAAAACAAAGAAAGAAGAAGTGGGACCGCTAAACTCTGAGGATGGAGTGGAGGTCAAGGATAATCTAGGCATGGCCCAATATCTAAACAAATACTTTGCCTCAGTCTTTAACAAGGCTAAAGAGGATCTTAGGGATAATGTAGCATGACAAATGGGAATGAGGATATGGAGGTAGATATTACCATTTCTGAGGTAGAAGCGAAACTCCAACAGCTTAATGGGACTAAATCAGGGGGCCCAGATAATCTTCATCCAAGAATATTAAAGGAATTGGCACATGAAATTGCAAGCCCATTAGCAAGAATTTTTAATGAATCTGTAAACTCAGGGATTGTACTGTATGATTGGAGAATTGCTAACATAGTTCCTATTTTTAAGAAAGGGAAAAAAAGTGATCTGGGTAACTACAGGCCTGTTAGTTTGACATCTGTAGTATGCAAGGTCTTGGAAAAAATTTTGAAGGAGAAAGTAGTTAAGGACATTGAGGTCAATGGCAAATGGGACAAAATACAACATGGTTTTACAAAAGGTAGATCGTGCCAAACCAACCTGATCTTCTTCTTTGAGAAAGTAACAGATTTTTTAGACAAAGGAAACACAGTGGTTCTAACTTACGTAGATTTCAGTAAGGCGTTTGATACGGTGCCACACGTGGAATTATTAGTTAAATTGGAAAAGATGGGGATCAATACAAAAATTGAAAGGTAGATAAGGAATTGGTTAAAGGGGAGACTACAACGGGTCCCACTGAAAGGTGAACTGTCAGGCTGGAGGGAGGTTACCAGTGGAGTTCCTCAGGGATCGGTTTTAGGACCAATCTTATTTAATCTTTTTATTACTGACCTCGACACAAAAAGTGGGAGTGTGCTAATAAAGCTTGCGGATTATACAAAGCTGGGAGGTATTGCCAATTTAGAGAAGGACCGGGATATCATACAGGAGGATCTGGATGACCTTGTAAACTGGAGTAATAGTAATAGGATGAAATTTGATAGTGAGAAGTGTAAGGTTATGCATTTAGGGATTAATAACAAGAATTTTAGTTATAAGCTGGGGACGCATCAATTAGAAGTAATGGAGGAGGAGAAAGACCTTTGAGTATTGGTTGATCACAGGAGGATTATGAGCCGCCAATATGATACGGCCGTGAAAAAAGCTAATCCGGTCTTGGGATGCATCAGGCGAGGTATTGCCAGTAGAGATAAGGAGGTGTTAGTACCGTTATACAAGGCAGTGGTGAGACCTCACCTGGAATACTGTGTGCAGTTCTGGTCTCCCATGTTTAAGAAGGATGAATTCAAACTGGAACAGGTACAGAGAAGGGCTACTAGGATGATCCGAGGAATGGAAAACTTGTCTTATGAAAGGAGACTCAAGGAGCTTGGCTTGTTTGGCCTAACTAAAAGAAGGTTGAGGGGAGATATGACTGCTCTCTATAAATACATCAGAGGGATAAATGCCGGAGAGGGAGAGGAATTATTTAAGCTCAGTACCAATGTGGACACAAGAACAAATGGATATAAACTGGTCATTGGGAAGTTTAGACTTGAAATTAGACGAAGGTTTTTAACCATCAGAGGAGTGAAGTTTTGGAATAGCCTTCCAAGGGAAGCAGTGGGGGCAAAAGATCTATCTGGCTTTAAGATTAAACTCTATAAGTTTATGGAGGAGATGGTATGATGGGATAACATGATTTTGGTAATTAGTTGATCTTTAAATATTCATGGTAAATAGGCCTAATGGCCTGTGATGGGATGTTAGATGGGGTGGGATCTGAGTTACTACAGAAAATTCTTTCCTGGGTATCTGGCTGGTGAATCTTGCCCATATGCTCAGGGTTTAGCTGATCGCCATATTTGGGGTCGGGAAGGAATTTTCCTCCAGGGCAGATTGGAAGAGGCTCTGGAGGTTTTTCGCCTTCCTCTGTAGCATGGGGCATGGGTCACTTGCTGGAGGATTCTGTGCTCCTTGAAGTCTTTAAACCACGATCTGAGGACTTCTATAGCTCAGACATAGGTGAGAGGTTTTTCGCAGAGTGGGTGGGTGAGATTCTGTGGCCCGCATTGTGCAGGAGGTCGGACTAGATGATCATAATGGTCCCTTCAGACCTTAGTATCTATGAATCTTGTACCTGAGGATCTGGCCCACAGACTTTAAAAATTAAACTACAGGATTAAGTTTACAAGGCAGACACACACAGGTGCAAATATGTAAGTGGAGACTGTGCAGATGAAAACATAAATAGTGCTGTAATTGCCTGTTTGCAGAATGTCATGGTTCAGAGACTTTTTTTTTTTTTTTTTTTTGCATTTGGGAGCAGTCACACCTCAGAGGACACAACATTGCCACTGAGCTCTGGTTTTCCAGATAATAGGCTGAGGCACCCAGCAGCCTCTCACTCAAGCAATTAATCATGTTCCTTAAATCTTGTCAACAGAGGCTTGTTTCTCATTAAACTACCTGAAAGCAGATCTACTGACGGGCCCAAGGGGAAAATAAAGAAGAAAAGGTATTTGTTTTCAGACACAGTTCAAAGGCAACAAAACTAAGAAGAACTGCCAAAATAGAAACAACGATCATTAATTCATTTTTCCCCCTCAGTGAGCACACAAAACTAAATTCCCCTAGTGCTCTTCTACTGAGACAGATCTTGAAAATGTCTGTACGAGACACATGATGGTCTTGCATACATGGATACAATTTACTGTTTCATTTTTCTAAATGGCTTTCTGGAATGTAGTTTGAAATTGGCAAAAATATGATGGGCAAAATCCTGCTCTCAGTTAAAATGAGCTCATGGGGGCAATTCCAGATTTAAACTGGGGTAACTGAGTAGAATCAGGTCCTTCAGCTGCTCAGAGGAATACGTTTAGATAGGCAAATATATTTTGTTTTGGCTCAAACTGCCTTTGAACTTTCATGTCTTTTGTTCCCCAGGGTAAAACTTTGCCCACAGAGGAAAGCTGCAGTGGATTAGATGGATGGAGAATACAACAGTCGAAAGGTGTAAAATTTCTTCTGCAAATAACCATTTAGATCCGTACAACTGGTTGAGGTACAATAGCCCTGATGATGGAGGCAAGTCTCTTCTGCCAATTTTTTGGTTGTTGTTTCAATTCCCTCTAAGTAAAGTCCTCGTTTTTTGACCCAAGCAGAGAGCAAAGCTTCTTCTTTAGCCCCTGGTTTTGAACTCATTGCCATCCAGAATATAGCTTATCTCTGTGCTGATTAGAAAATTACTCTACCGCGACCCGTTGAAGGGCTAGATTGTGCTCATGCATGCTGAAGTCTAGGGAATGCTATGCTACAGTTAAAATCCCCAGAAGGATTTCTGATTCTCAGAAGAGGGCCTCCGGGTCACTGCCACAGCAGCTTCCTAGGCTCCTAACTTGTATTGGGTACAGTATTCTATCCTTCCATTGGCTGGCCTGGATGGAAAGTGGCATGCTATAGTAAGTCCTCCAGGAAGTGTAGAGATGCTACACTTCCTGTATTCTCTATGCCATCTTTGGTTTCCTAGGACACACTTTGTGCTGGGCAGAGAAAAAGCAGCCCAGGACAAGGCAGTCACAAGCTGTAGCTACAGACAGCAGAAGAATGTTTGTTACCTCTTTTCTGTTAATGCCCTGTTCATAATTAAGGGTTTCTCTCTGCCTGTCAGTAAGATACTACATGGTACCAGGAGTGGAAGGCACAGTGTGCTGGAAGACCCAATGAAAGGAAACACTGAAATGGCTGCTACAGAGCCTGTGAAACTGCACATAACTCCGTCACCAGCCCTGAGAATCAGGGGAAATGCTGAATGTGCCTGGAAAATGGCTCAAATAGCCACCGGGCAAATGAAGTGGAGAATGAGCAAAAGATGATGGTGGCGAGAGAGAGGAAAGCTTTGCAGAAATAATGAAAATGCTTGAGGATCATTGCGTCCTTAGATAAAAAGGTTACTTATGAGAAATATAGGTTCAGGATGAGACCACAGAACAACAGGAGTTCATCACGGATTTAAAACTAAAAAGTCAGTCCTGTGAACATGGAATATGAAGAGACGCTTGTGACACTGCACCTTATGTTCTTCATAGTGATATCAGTAGGATATAATTATGATATATTATATGCAAGATACGTCATGAGAGATGTCATTGGAAAGGTTATGATTTACTGAGTATGATTATCCTATTTGTATTCATGTATCATTTTTCTAACCAAAGTTATAAATATTGACTATGTATCTATTTCACATGCAGCTATTCCTGGGCAACTCCTGTGATGGGTTACCCCCCACTCTGGGGTGCCACCTGATGTACTGGGGTACCACTGAGCCTGCCTGTTCCACCAGGCTGGGCTCCCTTGCACTGTCCTGCTGAGCCAGGCCCTCAAGCCTCCTTCAGCACACACACACAGGTAGGGACACACCCAGCTGCAGAAAGACAGAGACACTGAAATCAGCACTGCATGGGAAGGCTTCAGCTAAGGAATTGCCCAGCACTCAGGTGCACCCCCCCCCACCCTTCTGGAGTGTAAACCCAAAATTATATTGGCTTGCACTGCACAGAGAACTATGCAGCATAAGTTCATGAAATTCGCTCCCTCCCTCAATGTGGAGGAAGACAGGTTTTTGCCCCCCAGTTATGAATTCTGAAACAAAAACAAGTTTATTAACTGCAACAGATAGATTTTAAGTGATTATAAGAGATAGTAAACAGATCAAAGCAGATTTCTGAGCAAATAAAACAAACACGCAAACTAACCTTAATACACTAAAAAGAAATCATTACAAATAGTAATTTCTCACCCTAAATGTTGTTTTAGGCATTTCTTTCACAGGCCAGACACCTTTTTCCAACCTGGGCTCAGCTCTTCTTCCCCCCCTTTTTGTCCTTCTTTCTTGGATGTTTTCAGCAGTCATCCTGGTGGTGATTCAGTGGAGAACACTGATTAAGTCACTCCCCTGTCTTAAATAGGTTTTACATATGGCAGGAACCCTTTGTTTGCCAGTGTGATTTCCCCCATGGAAAAATACTGGTATTCTATCATGGAATCCAGTATCAGATGACTTAATCACATGACTGCAGTATCAAAGCAGCCATGAGTCAAAGGTTGTTTGTAGCATCCCAGGAAGCTTCTCAGGAAGGTGGGAGATTAGCATTTTCAAAGTCCTATTGTTCCTCCTAATGGCCCATCCAGACTGATTGCATTCTGTTTGGTGGGTGTTCCCCAGGTGCCCAAGCACTTTTGTAATTGATACACAGTGAATATTCCTCATTTCAGATACAGAAATGATACGTGCATACAATTAGGACAATCATATTCAGTAAATCATTATCTTTGCAGTGATACCTCACATGCCTTATCTTGCACAAAATAGATCATAGTTATGCCAAAATCATAGTATAACAATATTTCTACGAAGAATAGGAGTAGTGTCACAAGGCTCACTAGGCAAAATTCTCTCAGTCTAGATGGCTGGCTGGGAAGTGCCCATTCAAGTTAATAAGCCATTAGGAAGAAACAATGGCCCTTAGGAGAAGCGTATCTCCTACCTGATGGGCCTTTCTGTGAACGCTTCAAACAGCCAGTGGGGGATGGCTGCTGTGTCTCTACAGGGACATGTAACCAGGTCACCTGGTGCTGGACTCCATCTTGGGATGTCAGTATTTTTCCACTGACTGGCATAGGAAAGGAGCTTTGAAACAAAGGGTTCCCGCCCTATGCAAAAGCTACATAAGGCAGGGGAGTGACATCATCTGGATTCTTCACTGCCTGCCCACCCAAGAAAACTCCTGGAAACACCTGAGGAACAAAGACTGAACTGGGGGAAGTGCTGGACCCAGGCTAAAGGGATTTTTAGCCTGTGAATGGAACATCTGGGGATTCTAAGCTGTAAGCAAGTGCAGATTGCCCCTTAAGAATCTGCAACCTGCTTGTATCATCACTTAGGGTGATAATCTACTATTCATATCCAATCTATTTAGTATATTAAACTTAGTTTGCATATTTTTGTTTATTTTCTAGGCAATCTGCTTTGATCTGTTTTCCCTTATAATCACTTAAAATCTATCTTTTGTAGTTAATAAATTTGTTTTTGCTTTATCTAAACTAGTGTGTGGAAATCATAACTTAGGGACAGAAAGCTGTTTCATATTCCTTTCCACACTGAGGGAGGGGGCAAATCTTAATGCTTAAGAAGTACAGTTCCCTGTGCAATGCAAGACAGTATAATTTTGGGTTTATACTCCAGAGGGGGTGAGTGCCTGAGGAGCTGGGAGGTACCCCTAGCTCTATCCTTCCCATGCTGGGGCTGGTCAGAGAGCCTGCCTGCATGTAACTGCAGCTGGGTGTGTCCCTACCTATGTGTATGCTGGTGAAAGTGCAGACTAGAGAGGTTTGGCAGCTTGTCACAGCAGTCTGGTGTAAAAGGGAGCCCAAGCTGGTGGGTCAAGGGGGCTCAGTGGTACCCCAGGTCCAGGTGGCACCCTGGGGGGAACCCATCACAAGTCTGTTATTAAAGAGCAGATTATCTTGAGGTGTAACAATGAAAAAAGCCCAGAACAGTCAGGAATGCAGTCTCAGAACTTCTGTTAGTTAGTAATCTAGCTAGAAATGCATTAGATTTCCTTTTGTTAAATGGCTGGTAAAATAAGCTGTGCTGAATGTGGTTACCCTTCCCTTTATTTTTATCACACCTGCTCTTAAAAATGTCCAGTGATGGAGATTCCACAACCTCCCTAGGCAATTTATTCCAATGCTTAACCACCCTGACAGTTACGAAGCTTTTTCTAATGTCCCACCTAAGCCTTCCTTGTTGCATTTAAGCCCATTGCTTCTTGTCCTATCCTCAGAGGTTAAGAAGAACAATTTTTCTCACTCCTCCTTGTAACAATCTTTTATGTACTTGAAAACTGCTATCATGTCCCCTTTTGGTCTTCTTTTCCAGACTAAACAAACCCAATTTTGTTTAGTCTGGAACACTCAATCTTCCCTCATAGGTCATGTTTTCTAGACCTTTAATCATTTTTGTTGCTCTTCTCTGAACTTTCTCCAATTTGTCCACATTTTTCCTGAAACATGGCAACCAGAACTGGACACAATACTCCAGCTGAGGCCGAATCAGCGCAGAGTAGAGTGGAATTACTTCTCATGTCTTACTCATAACACTCCTGCTAATACATCCCGGAACAATGTTCACTTTTTTTTTGCAACAGTGTTACACTGTTGACTCATATTTAGCTTATGGTTCACTATGACTCCCAGATCCCTTTCCACAGTACAGTACTCCTTCCTAGGCAGTCATTTGCCTTTTTGTATGTGTGCAACTGATTGTTCCTTCCTAAATGGAGTACTTTGCATTTGACCTTATTGAATTTCATCCTATTTGCTTCAAACCATTTCTCCAGTTTGTCCAGATCATTTTGAATTTTAATCCTATCCTCCAAAGCACTTGCAACCCCTCCCAGCTTGGTATCGTCTACAAACTTTATAAGTGTACTCTCTATGCCATTGTCTAAATCATTGATGAAGATATTGAACAGAACCGGACCCAGAACTGATCCCTGCGGGACCCCACTCGTAATAATCCCAACCATGATGTTAAAACATACAGAGAAAGTACGAAAGTGCACATATTAAGTGCAGAAAGGGATTCCTCCAGTAAAGAGGAAGAGCTGTTAACACAATAATGGAGGAGGCTGAAAACTCAGAAGATTTGCTAATTAAAATGTGCACAGATGGCATTTATGTGACATACAAGATAGACAGTGGGGCACAGGTAAATGTAATAACAGAAACCGAAATAGACATAAGGAGCACATAAAAGTGGACGAGTCAAAGTGTCGGTGAAAGACTATAATGCAGCAGTACTTGAATTGTTGTGAGTGTGCACACTGATCATTAAATACAAAAAGAAAATGATGAAACAAGAGATTGTGAGGGTAGACAGGGGCAAGCAACCAGTCTTGAACCAACATATGGGTGAGACACTTGATTTCATTTAGAAGTTATATGTCAGAGAGAGACAGAAAAACAACATAGAACCAGATGTGAAAGTATTAATGGCAGCATATGAAGATGTGTTCATGGGAATAACATAAAAGATACGAGTAAGAGAGGATGCTGAACCTGTGGTACATGCTGCATGAAAAGTTCCACAACTCTTAAGAAAGAGGTTAGAAGAGGAGCTGCAAAACATGAGAGCAAGTCACGTGAAGAATACAAGAACCAGCAGATTGGGTTCACTTCCTTGTACCTGCAGAGAAAAACCTGGGGTGAGGGAGGAGAGGGGAAGAAAGAGGGGACTATGGCTCTGTGTAGATCCTAAGGAGCAGAACAAAAATGTAAAAAGAGAAGGCTTTCACTTGCCCACAAGAAGTGAGCTGTTGTCTGAGATGGCAGGAACCAAATTCTTCAGCAAATTATATGTATCAGCAGGATTTTGGCAGATCCCGTTGGACACTGAGAGCTCCAAGATCTGCCCTTTTAACACACTGTTTGGCAGATACTGCTTCCTAAGACGCCTGTTGGAATATGTTTGTTTGACATTATATGGTTAAAATATAACCATGTAGATCATTGTTGTTACTGCTGTTAAATAATTGCAACAAATCTTGTACAAAGTATATCATGTAAGGTGTCAGTGGAAAAGTTATGGTTTGCTGAATATGATTCTCCTGTTTGCACGCGTCATTTTTGTACCTGGAATTATGAATATTGACTATGTACCGAGAAGTACTTGTGGCACCTTAGAGACTAACCAGCTCACTTCATCGGATGCATACTGTATGAAGTGAACTGTAGCTCACGAAAGCTTATGCTCAAATAAATTTGACAGTATGCATCCGATGAAGTGAGCTGAAGCTCACGAAAGCTTATGCTCAAATAAATTGGTTAGTCTCTAAGGTGCCATAAGTACTCCTTTTCTTTTTGCGAATACAGACTAACACAACTGTTACTCTGAAACCTGTGACTATGTACCTGGATTTCAAATGTGTTTGCGCCTAGGTAACACCCACAAGGTATTTATATCCAGTCTAGCCAGCACCTCGTGAAGGGAATATTTAAGTTGACGGCCCATTAACGAACACAATGGACCATGAAAGAAGCCTATCCACACCTGATAGACTTTCATGTGGATGTTCCAGCTAGAATATGGGTAATGGCCTCTGCTATGACTCATTGAACATGCTAGGGCATGTGGTACTGGACTACATCTTGTGTGCAGGTAATTTTCCACAAACTAAGACTGAGAGCTTTCCCTCCACATGGCAAAATCCATAAAAGGCCCTGGAAACATCTCCATTTTGCATCTTTCCTGCTCTAACCTGGACTATGGACTTATACTAATGGGAGTATTCTAACCAAGGGACTGAGGATCTTCCAATTATTTGGAAGCAACCAGAGACTTGACTTAAGCCAGCAATTTATGCCATTACTGCTTCAAGCCTGATCCAAGAACTTTGCATTTATTGTGTGTATTTGATTCCTTTAATGAATTTTAACCCTTGTACACCTAAGCTATCTCCTCCACAAGCTCACCAAATGGATATGGAAGCCAAAGTATTAAACAGAGTTCAATGATTTAATGTATATTCTGACATTAGCTCCGGTTTTGCAAATTTTTGACCCAATGAAAAACATCAAACTCCCCACAGATACTTTAAAGGAGGGCTGGCCAGCCTCATAGGCATCAGGAGCTATGATAGCTGCAGAGATGATGTATGCACAAATTGGAAAAGAAACACTAGGTCTGGCGTAGGGATGTACAAGGTTTCACAACTTTCTCTATGGCCATAGCTTCAAAGCAAAGACTGATCACAAACCACTGACTGCAAAACATAATGAGGGACTTGGAGAAGCACCACCAAGGATATATTGACTACTTTTGAAAATACAGAAGTATAATGTGACACTGGAGTTCCAACCGGGACACATTTTTAGTAATGGCAGACATACTGTCAAGAGCATATGCTCCATCTGACTGTACATAGCCCACCCTGAGCCCTGCACAACTGCGTCCCCTCCCCCAAGGCCCCACCCTCGCTCCGCCTCTTCCTGCCTCCGCTCCAGCCCCTTCCTGAGGCCCCTGCCCGCCCACTGCTCTCTGCCCTCCCCTAAGCTCCTCCCTGAGCTGCCAATCAGCTGTTTGGCAGCACCCTGATTAGCTGATCGGTGGTGGCACCAAACACTTACGGCTGGTGAGTGTTGAGCACACGCTATTTTTTTTTCCTGTGGATGCTCCAGCCCCAGACCACCCCCGGAGTAGGTGCCTATGTACGTGGTGAACATGATAAAAGTGTCATGTGCTGTATCTCCATGCATATGGAATAAACTGGAGACAGTAACAACTAAAGATGAAACCCTGCAAGCAGCAGCACAAGTGATAAGTAAAGAAGGAAAAATTTAACAATTCCCACCTGCATATTCCCACTACAAAAATGAATTTTCAGTGATCTGAGGAGCACTTCTGTTGGGGACACAGATCATGGTACACAGTGATGAGAAGGAAAATATTGGAACAAATACAAGAAGGGCACCTGGGAGCAATGGTGGATTAGCCACTGAGCCAATGGGGCCCATGCCCAGGGACCCTGGCCAATCGGGGAGCCGCAAAAAAATGAGCACCCCTCCGCCCCGACCATCTCGGTCTGCCCACCTGGCACTCCTTCTGGGGAGTGGAGTCAGGGTATGGGGGCTTGCCCCACTCCACCTGCCTGCCCAGCACTCCTGCCGGGGAGCAGGGCAAAGTGCTGCACCCCAACCCCACTCCCCGGCAGGAGCACCAGGTGGGCAGGCAGAGGAGGGCAAGCCCCAGCACCCTGACCCCGCTCCCTGGCAGGCGTACCGGGCAGGCAGGGAGAGCCCCCATGCCTCAACCCTTCTCCCCGGCAGGACCGCTGGGGGAAGCGGAGTGGGGGGGGATGACTACTGCAGGTGGAAGGTGGGGAGGGGCCCACACTTACTGTGGCCCAGGGCCCCACAAAACCATAAAACACCTCTGCCTGGGAATGACCAAGGAGATCTAGAGAAGTTGTAATCTGGCCATAGATTAATAGTGATGTTGAAGAAATGGTGAGCCATTACGGAAAGTGTCAGAAGTACAGAGATTCCGAGCAGAAAGAACAAATGATAATACACAAACAACTTGTAGTTCTGGGGGACAAAGTCAGAATTGACATGTTGCATTTGGGAAGGCATGATCACCTGGTTAAAATGGACTACTTTACCAATTTTTCCAGAAGTAGTCACTCTTGAAGATGCCCCAGCAGCAACAGTTATCAGGCACATTAAATCTGTATTTGCACAGCATGGAATTTCAAGAACAGTGATAACTGACAACAGACCACAGTTCAAAAATAGGGAATTTCTGGACTTTACTAAAATGTATGACTTTCATCACAAGACATCTAGTCCCAGATATCCTCAAACCAACAGATTAGCTGAATGTGGAAGTATAGTGATAAACTTACTCAAAAAAGCATTGGATGGAAGAGAAGATCCTTATTTATCTCTATTCATCTATAGAGTTACACCACTGCAATGTGAAAAGTCACCTGCTGAGCTCCTCTACAACAAAGTACAAAATACTCAATTATCAGATATGGGACAAAAACAAAGGATTACTAAAAGGAGCCTGTGACAGTGAGGAAAAGACTGAGAAAGTACCTCAGACAAAATATTACAATAAAGGAGCGAGATCACTTTCACAGTTAAATAAACAAAGACTCCATGAGAATTTGGCAAGATGGGGACTAGCTAGTCAAAGCTACAGTGATCAAAGAACAATCACTTCACCGATACTCAGTGATCAGAGATGAAGGCAAAATCTTACAAAGGAATCATAAACATCTACTTAAGATACCTGACAGGTTGGCTGAAACAAGTGACAAAAGAGCAGACGTACAACATTAAAACAATTCTCAGATTGACCCTGTTACTGACCCTGTTATTGAACTGGCCTTTATAGACAAGGACTTGCCTAAAGAGGGTTTGCAATACAACAGATCAGGAAGATGGCTGAAATGCCCCAAAAGACTGATCGAGACATGTTAAAGTTGTGTTAAAAGTAACCTGATGGGCTGTTAAGTCAGTTATCGTATTTTTTATAATTTTTTTAGTTTAATTTTTATAAGAGAGAGCTGAAAAGGGGAAGATGTGCTGTTGAGTTAGTCCTCCAGGAAGTGTAGAAAGGCCACACACTTCCTATACATTCTTCATTTTCCTGTAACACACTTCCTGCTGGGGCAGAAACAAGGAAGGAAAGGACAATCACAGGCTGCACATACACAGAATAGTAAAAAGTTTGTTACCTCATTCTATACATAGTTCCTCTTCATAATAACAGGTTTATCTTGACAGGGGTCTGCTCTTCTGTAAGATACTATAGGCACAGAGGTAGGATAGTCTAAATGCCAACGCACTGGGCTAGAACTCAAGAAATCTGGGTTCAGTAACTGTCTCTGCCGAAGACTCATTGAATGAACTTGATGAACCATTGTGTGTCAGTTCCCCATCTAAAAATGGAGACTACACTCAATTTCTGTTTAGGATACACCTAGCACAATGTGGCCCTGAACTGCAAAAAGACCTCTAAACACTATTGTATATAAAAATAATAAAGTCAGACCATGCTCTCCCCATGCTGCATCCCCGCTCGGGCAGCTAGCACTGGTGGTGGTGCTACAAAGGAGCTGCACCTGCACACATCAATCACACTGTGACTAGCCCCTGCACAGGGGCACCAGAGCAGAGGGAAAGCTCCTTGCACCTTCCCACCTCCCCGCATGCACCCGTGCAGGGACTGACCCCATTGTGGCCCTAAATGTCCATTGTGATGCTGGCAGGCAAGCTCTTGCCAAAACTGCAGGCATTAGCTAAGAATGAACACACTCATAGCTGGAGACGACACCAAGTCACCTGTGTATTAGTTTTACACAAAATAGGTATTAGTCGTATAAGAATGTATTTAGTGTTTCGACTCTATGAAATGCTTGTAAGTTGCTGCGTGCATTCTCACCTGTAATGTCGGTATTCCATGTAAGTTTTGCTTTATAACTTTGAAAATGCTGGCACTGAACTTGTGAACCCAGGTATGTTAATCCCCCGCCCCCAGAAGGACTATCAAAATCAGATGGGCCATCAAGAAACATGCTAGCATGTCCTGTGAACTTGGAAGCTGAATGAAGGAAATAAAAGAAAGTCACAGGAAAATTTTCCGTCTCTCTCTTCTCTGTTTGAACTCTGACAGGGCCAGAAACTCTAAACTGAGGCAGAGATCCCCAGAGGTTATCTCTGGGTCCGCCCTGAAAGACACTGAATTGACAGATCTGTCACTCTTAGGATTTAGATCTCATTTGTGTATATACGTTTGCTTGCTTTAACCTGTAAATAACTCTTATTTCTTTTTCCTAGTGGATAACCTTTTAGATAGTTTATTACAGAATTGGCTGCAGGTGTTGTCTTTGGTGTAAGATCCAAGGTACCAACTTTGTGACTGGTCTCTTGGGACTGGAAGCAACCTGAACATGGTGTGATTTTTGAGGCAAGTGAGCATTTATCACTGAGTCCAGTTTGTCTGGGTGGCAAGATGGACTGGAGAATCTATGGGGACTGTCTGTGACTCCCTGGTAAGACTGGTATAGTGATCCAGGAGTTCACATTTGTTCCTGGCTTGATGAAATCTAATTATAGAACACATCATTCTTTGGGTGTCTGCCCTGTTTCTGACAGTCTGCCCTGAGGTAGGCACGCACAGTTGTGAGCCACTCCAGACGGCGCAACATCCATCTTATACATGGATAATTAAATGAATCTACAGAGTGAAAACAAATAATAAAGTAAACCTCCTGTAAAGTGTCTAATCTGCTTGGGGTTAGATGGGGGAGGTAGTGGGTCTATTTGAGCATCTCTAGCCCTCTCTTGCAGTTCAAAGCACATCATTTTACTTTTCTGAATATTTTTTTCTTGTCCGTCAACAGGGCAAGTCTCCTAGATTCTGATACCAGGAATATCGAAAGAGCTGGTGACATTTAAAATAATGAATGAATCGGTACGTTTTCCTTAGATGTGACAGATGCAAGAGATGCCTCTTCAGCCTTTGCTGTTTCCTTTGACTGGCTGAAATAAACAACTGTCTTGGTTAATGAGAGAATCAAATAGAATACATCAAATTATGCATGATCTGTAGACTCTGCAGCTCTAGCTCCCTGCTCTTCTTACATGGCGAATGGCATCATTGATTTGATTTTGCTAGGAACTGCATTAATTGCTATCAGTCTGTCAGCATATATATGGTGCTATTTCTGAACCTACTGCATTATTGCTACATCTTTAAAATATCAGATAAAGTTGGAATTCCTACAAAGCAGGACTCTTTGCAATCTTGGTCTTGACCTTCTATAGTATCTTCCCAATATCCATGAGCCTAGCCATCTATCTACCTACTTGTAAGGCCACCATCACTGTAGAATCTCAAATGCCTGCAAATGGAAGCCATGTTAACAATCAGTGGGCTCCAGCTGACTTTACTTTTTCGTTTCTTTCTGTTGTTTAAGGTAAGCATTTTCAGCTCTCGTACACTGCCATTATGAACGCAGGTTGGTAGCGGCCAAAAGCTGTAACCTGCCTGGGACAGGAGGCTCGTATATCTGAATGATGAAGCACGTAGCATTCTTCCAATACTGCAATAAAATAATGAAGGTGTTCCCCTCTGGTGGCTATTTAATGAGCCAGATGCAATTAATTGGTGATCCCATCCAGTTCCTGGTAGGCAGATGCTCACTTCCCAAAGCTGCCATTGAAACGGACATCTTTGTTGGCAGTCTCAGCACTGAGGTTAAGGAGTTAATTGGTTGAATGCCCTACAGTCTCCCTCCTCTACAGTTGGTCCCTCCAGGGTATGTATGGAAGTCTGCACTGCTATGGCCTGTCCTGTATCTGTTCTGTGAATAAATAAAGACGACCTGTCTGTCAGGCTCGCACCTATCCAGCACACTCACATTCACGAAGGGCTTGGGCCAAAGCCCTTTTAAAGTCAGTGGAAGTCTTTCCTTTAATTTCAATAGGCTTCTATCAGGTCATTTTTAAAAAAGCTAAAAAATTAACTACTCATCCAAACAACCTGGCATTAATATATGCACCCTTTAGAAATAATTAGTATGATTTAAATGATAACTAGCTATAAATTGGTGTGAATATGTAGGATACATTCTTGTGCAAAACCAGCTATTAAGATCATAGGTTTTCAGAAATGACGTCTCACTACATTATACAATGTCCATTTTTTCTGTTACGTTTCACATACTCTGTTGTCTTAAATAATATTTTAATACAGCATGTAGGGCGTGAAGGAATTCTTGAATTCAAAATATTGACTGCACCATCCAGCCACTGAGTTCTACTTCCTGAGAGAGATCAGCTAAGCTGAAATTGAAATACAGAACCAATCAGCGCAGCACAAACCCCTTCCTGTGCAGCTTCAGGACAGAGCTTTGTGAAAACTGAATTTTTGGGTCACTGGCCAGTCTGAATTTTTTTGTTGTAAATCATGTCACATCAACCTGCAAACAATTTTTAAAAAAACATGTCAGCAAATTGAAAAGTCAAAAAAAAATGTTTTGGGCTGAACAAAATGTTTAGTGTGACCCAAAACAAAATGTTTCAATGTTGGCCATGTACAAAAAAATAAAAATAAAACTGGAGGAAATTTTAAAATGAAGTCATTTTGAATCAAAACATTTAAAAAATGTAAAAATGAAGCATTTCAACTGTTGTCAGATTTTTTTGGGGAGGGGGGGACTTTTTTTTCTTTTTCTTTTTTTTTAACATGAACAATTAGGAGAAATAGACACAAATTCACAAAACATCTTGGTATTGCCAAATGTGCAATTTTTGCTGAAAAAGTTTCAGCCAAAAAACTGCACCCCACTCTACTCCCAGGACAATGCAGCTGTATGTTTTAGCTTATACAAGGCAGATTGTTTATGTGCAGTCGAGACCTAAGACTATTGATTTTTTTTTTAAATGGTGACCACTGTAATTGTGTGAGGTATGGTAGGAAATACCCTGCAACAGGAGCAATGATACTTGACGTGAGTGAAAACTATTCTGTTCCCCTGAAGTAACTGGTTGCACTAAATGTGTTAAGAACTATTTGTTGTGGTTACTTGCACTAGATAGTTGAAGAAATTACTCTGTGCATTGGCAGTGAGTGTCTGTACTGGGGGCTTAATCCTACACTCAGGGAAGTCAATGGCAACGTTCCCATTGACTTTAATGGTGCAGGATCAGGGTCTACTTGAGAGTAGTAAGTGTTGACTGTGCTCAGATGAAACAATCTTAAAATACCTGTCATGAACTTCAGGGAACTCAGCACATTTTACTAGGGATTCCCTGGATTCTTCCTGGAGACACTTTAGTTGAGTCAACATTGCCACTCTATTTCAATCCTTTTTATTTAAAGATTTAAAAAAAACAAAACCCACCTTATTTAATCACATTAGTCTTGCACAAAAACATTTGGCAGTTTTTGTCTTTTTAAGCCTTCACTCACAGATTTATTTTTTCTCATTTGAGAGCATATTGTACTTTTCTTGATGGAAAAATATAGATTTTTAAAATCAAAGTAAGACCAAGCAAGCGTCTCATTAGCAACAAGAAAAATAGAAATAAATCTAGACTCATTCAAAAGGCAGACCTTAATCTCTTCTAATTATTTCCATAACTCTAAGGAAGCTGTGTTTCCCATGAGAGTACCCAAGATAATCCTTGAATATTAAGAAAGGGGTGGAAAATGCAGCAGATTTAGCAGGCAAATTGGAGAGAGAAAGGGGGAATTGAGCACCTGGGAATGAGGCATGCTTCAGCATTTATTGGATTGTCTGGCAGTTATTTCTCACAAGCTGAAAGAAAACTGCAGATCACCTTTCATTTCACAGTCATACAGAGAATTCAGACTGTTTTTTAAGACACAAATAATTCCATTTCATAAATATATTTGTCAACATCTTGATTATTATCTGGGCAGCAAACTTGGATATGAAATTATGTTCAAAGAGCCTGGGATGGGATAATTTTTCAGAAATAGGTCTCAGGATAGGAATTGTTACACTGAAATATTTTATTTTTAGTAGCTTTCGGCGTGTCAGTATTTTTGCTGTTTCACCTAGCCTTTATAATTCCTCATTTTCTCTGCCTAACCCTCAAAGCCATGATTGTAGATGATGATTGCCCTGGAAATTTCAACAGTTTTATTATATCTACATAGCTACACTGTGACAGCTTTTGCCATGTGTGCTTGCTCTGAAACAGCCCTATCCTGCTCCCACTGCATTCAATAGTATTGCTACGGGTGCCAGTAAAAATCTAAACTTCTATATATGGCAAGATTCAGGGACTTCAATCAAAAAGATCAAGGATGCATGTGAGTTTGTTAGGTAAATTCAGTTTTATCGTTTAGTTTTAATGTCTCTCTCACTAGCATATTGGCTCTTTGGAGCCCCCAGCTATTGTAAGTATAAAACAACCTACATATGTATTAGAGTTGTATTTTCATTCAATTAGTCCTTTCACACAATACATAATGAACAAAAGATGGAAGCTGATTTTGAAGGCCTTTGTTTATTCACTTTTTATCTGCAAGGCCTGGGGGAAAAAATAACCTGTTCAGTCATCAGCAATTCATTTTACCTGAAAAGCTGTTAAGGATGCCAAGTTCTTCTCTTTCTCTGTCACACACAAACACATTCTTTAATTACAAGCAGAAAGCACAAATGACACTACATACTTCACAGCATCTGCTCAAGCCTTAATTAATCCAGTCTTCACACCGTCACCATAGCAACAATGCTTAGCCTGCTGGCTGGGAGTGCTCAACAGAAAATCTTTGCACTACATATTTTATTCAAATTATAGTCATTATAGAAATATTTCTGAATTAGCTCCACAATGTCAGTGTTGATGGAAATGGAATGAATCCTTACTATAGGTGACCTTACCTTATTGTCATGTACAATGACGTTTCTGCTAAGCCATAGAAAAGCAAACACACTGTTTCTCAAAGCTTATGAAAATGGCATGACCACCTTTTGTTTATTCTTAACAGAATTCCCAAGCTGCAGAAAATTAATGGCCACAGTTTTCAATGCCATTCCTACAACCAATATCTAAAAAGCAATTGCTGTATGAAAACATAAAGCAATAACAAAAGGATAATTTTCTTGCAGTAGTACCTGCATGTCCATCTATCTAGGTTCTGTGTGTGGTATTCCAAGGTGGGTTCCCTGGAGTACTTTAATTCAAATTTGGGTGGGTGGGGTGAGTGACAGTGATCATTAAGAATAATTACATCATCTGCATATTTTGGTAGTTTGTTTGCCAAAGAAAGACCTGTTCATTCATGGTATCTGGTTTTTTGGTCATGTCCTTTCGTTCCAGCTAAGTTAAATGAGGTGCAAGAAAATAAAACAACATGCTTAATGTTACATCCTTTGTTAGTGCCTCCTACGGGATTCGATCTTAGCATCCTCCATGCTCACAGTTCTTCACTTTAAAGGTTACACTCTGGGGCCACTGCTTTAAGAAATAAAGGATTTGACCCAGATCTTCTGGGGAACCCAGTCTATGTTGGGCACAGGCCTTGGGCTGTCAGTTGTGGCTCTATAATGTTCAGGCCAGTTTTATACCAGTCACAATAGAGCGTAAAGCAACCTGAAGGCTGCTCTAAACTGTGCCAGCTGGCAACAGCTCCAAAGGAGTCATATGCCAGTTGTGGGTAGCAGAAGTGCATGGTGTCCCAGAAACACTTCTCTCTGCCTTTCCGTGCCCCAACATGACCACCACACCAGTGGCTACAGGTGGATGGAGTGTCCTGAGAGCCTGGTACACTAGCTTTATGCCTTCTGCGGGACAGTTTGCCCAAAGCAGCACAAGGGGAGTGACAAAATGGCAAGATCTGGCCCTTTGATTCTAATCTGATTTACCCTGATTTACACTAGAGTAGTTCCATTGAAGACAATGGAGTTGTATCCATGTAAAAACTGATGTAAAATTGATTAGAATCAGTCCTAAAAGATTGCCTTCTGGCACTGTTATAAATTGTAATAGTACAGATCATGAAGTCAGATCAAGGATATTATGCATATACTGATGACACTGGAGTACAAGGTGCATTGTACTGTGAAACTGACATTTGTTTAATAAAGAGTCATATCTTTTCTATGTATATGAAATTACAACTTTCATTAAACATTTACAGTGTATACATGGACTTGAAAAGAACAGGATTTTAATACTGTATTTGTACAAAATTGCTGCTCTGGGGGCCTATACAAATTAAATGTTAATCTGAGCCTTGGGATAATCTAATTATTGCTCCTTTTGAAGTACAAGAAATAATATTTACTGAATAGATTATGAATCTTTAAAGGTACAACTAGCTTTGAAGATTAAACACCACATATGTTGTTAGTTAGTATAACCATGTTCAACCCTTTTCCCTTTGTAAATCATAGGAGAATTTGGAACTTTCTATGAGATTTCATGTAGCAGTAGAATCTTACTAATTTGCTAATTAATGATTGAGACACGCATTGTGGCTCCTCAAACTTTTCAAAACAGCAGGCAAATGGACAACATAGTAAAAGTATAAAGGGGGTTAGATCACCAAATGTACACAACACACACACACACACTTTTCATACAAGCCACAGTCACTCTGGTGTACACAAGAATAATTCATTCTGGTACGCGGTGGATATTATGGGGCCAGGTTGCTCCAAGGGAGACTGACTGTGGAGGACAACTTCGATGATGCCCCTCACAGAATGAGGTTGGTCCTCAAAGCTCCAGCTCTTGGTGGTACTTAGAGGGAGGCCAGGGCCATCCCAATGCAGCTGTACTGACTGATACTCACCTGCCTCCCGATTGGCCTGGAATAGTCCATTTTTTTGTGGAGGAAAATGTTCAGAGCATGGACAGGGCTCTGTAGAGAAGTCAGGAATCCTTAGAGATTATTTAGTACTTTATTCCTTTCAGCAGGAGTCTAAGTATTACTCCCACCCCTTCTCATTTGTGAATCCTCTGCGCTGCAGAGGGATTTCCAGGGGTACAATGCCCTGGAGGAAGATGATCTCTCTCCCAATGTGTGTGCCCCCCAGGAACCACACAATCAAGCTCATCTTTTATTAAACTCAATCCATTCTGTGTAGATCCACTTACAGCATTTGATTAGAACAGACCTACAGTCGGCAGTTTATTTATCTGCTAAACCCAAAATGTTGAAAGTGCACTTTCTTTTTATTATTATTTATCTTTGCCTGTGTATTTCTGTGTCTGCTAGTTTGTAGTTTAAGTTTAAAAATACTTAATTTAATCAGAGATGAGCATGAGTGGTTGAAGTTTGGATTCAGGTGGGTAAATTACTTATAGTAAGTGGAAGGTCTCCAAAATCTTGTCTGTATTCCACTGTGGGTGTAAGCATGTGCTCCATGTGCCTTGAGTCAGAGAATTCCTGAAAGCAATGTCTGTTGGTCCGTGCATGTGCCCTCACTCTCCTTGTCTCCAACTGAGGAGATAGAGGGCAGGGCCGACCACCTGCCTCTCTGGTTCCTTCTCTACTTCTCTCCTTCTGTCAGGATCTGGGAGTTGTGGTGGATCAGAATCTCAACATGTGTCAACAGGGTGATGCTACTGCAAAAAAAGGAAAAGCAATTTTAGGTTGCATTAACAGAGGCATAACATGCAAATCACAGGCAGCGACAGTACCACTCTATTTGGTTCTGGTTAGGCCTCAGCTAGAGTACTGAGTCTAATTTTGATCACCAATGCATAGAAAGGATGTGGAGAAACTGGAAAGGATCCAGAGGCAAGTGACAAAGATGATCAAAGGGATGGAATGCAAGCCAGATGAGCAAAGGCTGAAGGAACTGAGTATGCATAGTTTGGAAAAGAGAAGATTAAGTGGGGTCATGATAGCAGTCTTCAAGTACTTGAAAAGCTGCCATGAAAAAGGTGGAGAAAAGTTGTTCTCTCTTGCCACAGAGGACAGGACAAGAGGCAATGAGTTCAAACTACAGCATAGCAGATTTAGATTAAATCTCAGAAAAAACTTCTTAACTGTAAGAACAGTAGGACAATGGAACAGGGAGGTTATGAAAGCTCTTTCATTGGAAATTTTCAAAAGGAGGCTGGCTTTGGCTCAAACATCTGCCTTGGATAGTTTAGACTCAACAAATCCTGCATCTTGGCAAGGGCTTAGACTAGATGACTCTTGCAGTCCCTTCTAACCCTAAGCTTCTGTGACTCTACCTCGAATCCAAGTATGATGAGAAACAGAGGGGAAGGAGACAGGGTATTAGAGTACAGATAGAGATCACACATCTCAAAGAACCTCCAGTTACATAAGATAAGTAACTTACTCTTCTTCAAGTGCTGGTCCCTATATACGTTCCATTGTGGGTGACTGACAAGCAGTACTCAAGAAGGAGGGTGTGAGGATGCAGGCAGTAGAGCTGTTTGAAGAACCGCTGTCCCAAAGGAGTTCTGCACTATAGCATAATGTCTAATGAATGTGTGGATGGAACTCCATGAAGCTGCTTGGAAAACGTCCAGTAGAGGTACCTCTTGAAGTGATGCCATTCATGTCGCTTGTGCTCTTGTAATGAGCCCTCACTCCATGATGGGGAGGAAGATGTGACAGTCGGTAGCACAGGCTCCAGCTTCCTCTGGGCCCCAGGGGTGCTCAACCCCCCGCTCTGCCCCAGACCCCACCCTCTTCCCCAGGGCTGGAGCATGCACAGAGTCGGCACCTGTGGTTGGTAGCAGAGTAAGATACAGCCCGAAATCCATTTGGAGATCATCTGAGAGGTTATCTAATTTGATTTGGACTCTTTCTGCAAAAAACAGGCAGGGTGACTTTCTGATTGGCTTTGTCTTTGCAGGTAAAAAAGTTGCATATCAAGGGAATGATGGTTCCTCTCCTCTTCACATGCATGTGATTTCTGGGGTGAAATCACAGGTAAGTGGATTGACTGGTTCAGGTGAAACTCTGAAACTACTTTGGCCATAAACTTAGAATGTAACCATAATGAGACTTTGTCTTTATGTAACACGGTATGGGGCAGATCTGTTGACCGAAACAGAAGCTAAAATGAAAAGGTGGCCCAGATCTCGGTCTCAGGTTCGTCTCCTACCCGTATCTATCACCGCGGGCTTGTATATATTCCCACATAAACACGAACAAGATGAAGGTACAACTGAATTATTAAAAGGGGGGGCAAGGACTCCCAGAATAAACAAAGTAAAACAGATAGCAACCAGGCAGATAATAAAACAAAGCAGGCTGTAACAATAGGGGACTATGTACACAGACAAGTGATGATCACCATACCATCTCTGGCAGCTCTTATGGAAGTCTTCTCCCTCTTAGGGTGGCACAGCACAATGGGACTGCTGGATCCCTCAGGTGGAAGCATGAATTCTGGAACAGGATCAGACGAGCGCTTCTTCAGGTAAATTGTTAAATTAAATCCCTCCCACTCTATATATTGCGTCGTCGTGCGTGTAGTAAGCGAATCCTATAATAGATGGATCGGATGCATGTGAGTATGTGTATCCACTATTTCAAATAACCCTTGTGAGGTGAATGGCCTAGCCTGAATTACCAAGTTTGTCTTCACCAGACTCTACCGCTTAGGGCAGCCCCGATCTGATCTGAACACTGCCTTATATAGACACTTGGTCACTAGGCAGATTAGGTGATTGACAGCTACTGTCATTTCCCGCCAAAACAGAAAAGAGCACCAAACTACAGCTAGGAGGGGACAAGAAGGGCTTACAAGATGGACACCAAGTTTTCCTTTAGAAGAATTCAAGATGGCCTTCTGATTTTTATCCCTACAGATCTGCCATCAGTGCACCAAGCTCACCTGCTCTTCTGATTTAGAATGATGATGGCCACAAGCAATGTAACCTTGGGTGCCTTCTGGCTGTGGAGGTTTGGCTCAGAGCCCTGAAGCCAGCAGCCTGCCCATCTCACAAAGGTCTAACCCCGAGCTTCCACCAGCCCAATTACTCCTTTAAGGGTGACCCAAACAACCCATCTAATTGTGAGTTTCCTCCAAAAACTTTCTCCCCTGTGGTGTCCAGTCCCTCTTACTGGAAACTCACACAGGTAATGCCAAGTTTGCTGCCTCCGAAGAATGAGTGCACACTATGGTTTATACACTCCACTTTAATACACAGCACTGAGATGGTCTGCAGTAAAACTAAGAATATGCTTATTAACAAAGGACATAGATTTAAGTGTCAGTGTCATCAGTTCCTGGTGTTTAGGTTTAACCGGTACTGGAGGTAGCATTGTCACCAGACCATGATCTGGTACTGACAGAATCCTGCTTTGGGGGCTTTCTTGTCATGATCATGAGACTTAGGAGGTTCTAAGTCCTCGTGGGCTCAATTACAATTCCCCATTTACAGTCACATTTACAGTCACTATCAGTTTGCCAGTTTTTAATCCACTTAATGTGTGCCATGTTCATTTTATATCATTCTAGTCTTTTAATCAAAATCTCATGAGACACCAAGTCAAATACATTACAGAAGTCTATTACATCAACACTATTACCTTTATCAACCACACTTGTAATCTCATTTTAAAAAATTAAGATCTATTTTCCATAAACCCAGGTTGATTTTCATTAATTCATTTTCCCTCCTTTAGTTCATTATTAAGTTGATAATTATTGATAATTCTACCATTTGCATCTAATAATGGACCAGTACCATTGTCAGGATTCTTTATGTTCCTAATATATTTTAAAAACTCCTTTTTATTGTCCTTAGCTTTGCTGGCCATAGATTTCTCCATGGTTCTCTTAGTTTCCCTTATTTATTTTCTACAATTTATAACTTCTGATTTATATTCATTACTATCAACTTCCCCTTTCTTCTATTTGCCTTTTTATTATTAATTAGTTATTATTAGTATTATTATTATTATTATTAACAGAAGCCTTCACCACTTCCTCTCTAAATCAGGTTGGTTTTTTAACCATCAGAGCCTTCTTCCTCATTTGTGGAACTGTAGCTTTTTGGACACGTAGCAGAAAAAAGTTTTCTTCTATGATTCCCAATTATTGTTCATATTTTTCTGATTAAATTCTTGAAGGAGGGTTCCAAAGAGGATGGAGCTAGGCTGTTCTCAGTGGTGACAAAACAAGGAGCAATAGTCTCAAGTTGCAATGGGGAAGGTCTAGGTTGGATATTAGGAAAAACTATTTTCACTAGGAGTATGGTGAAGCACTGGAATGGGTTACCTAAGGAGGTGGTGGAATCTCCATCCTTAGAGGCCCGGCTTCTCAAAGCCCTGGCTGAGATGATTTAGTTGGGGTCGGTCCTGCTTTGAGCAGGGGGCTGGACTAGATGACCTCCTGAGGTCTCTTCCAACTCTAATCTTCTATGATTCTTCTTCCCAGCTGATTTGGTTCATAATTGTTTTCAGCTTTGTGAAATTGGCTATTAAAGCACCAAGTATATGTACTGTTGCTCTGGATTTTATTCTGCTTGTAGATTACACATGTGATCAAATCGTGATCATTTGTACCTAAGCTACAATTAACTTTTAGTTCTGTGATCAGTTCTTCTTTATCTGTTGGGACATAGTCTAATATACAATTCCGCCATGTTGACTTCTACACTTTTTGAGTTAGGAAATAGTCTTCTATAATCTTTAGAAATTTCAAGGAAATTTTAGTACTGGCAGAATCAGATCTTCAGCATATGTCACTCAAATTGAAATCCCCCATGATTACAAAGGGTTCCCCCCACCGCCCGCACCTACACATCTAAAATAGGTGCATAAGAAAGCCATCATCCTGTTCCTTAGTGTGGTTTGGAGGTTTGTAGCAGACACCAGCTAAGACCCCCATCTTGTGCTTTATCTGTTAGGAAATTGATCTATTTAAGATCATTTTCTTCCAAATCATCAGTGACTTGGAAACAGGTAATGCCATTTTTGACACAGAGTGTCACTCTCCCACTCCCCTTATGTCCACTCGATCCTTCCTAAACAAGTTATGATTGTCCAAATCATACCACCAGGTTTCAGAAATACCAACTAGATGAAATGTATTCTCATAAATGAGCAAATCCAATTTCTCTTGTTTGTTACCCAGGGCTCCAGCAGGCTCCGGGGACGATTTAAAGGGCCCAGCGCGGTAGTGGCGGCCGGAGCCCCGTCCCTGGAGCCCTGCTGCTGGAGTCCTGGGGAAGCAGTGGCGGGGCTCTGGGGACAATTTAAAGGGCCCAGGGCTCCGGCTGCTGCTACTGCCCAGGGCCCTTTAAACCGCTGCCAGAGCCCCCATCTGCCGCTGTTACCCCGGGGAGGGGGAAGGAGGCACTTGCCGGTACAGGGTGGGCCGGGGCTGGCTCTGAGTTCCCCCAGCCCTGCCCCTTCTGCCTGAGGCCCCGCCCCTTCCAGGGGCCAGAGCCGGCCCCAGCCCAGCCCTGTACCTGTGAGTCCCTAGACTTACTTTCACCCCTGAGCACAGCCACCAACTTACACTTCATGCACAGGAAATCCCTTCTGTCTTCAGGCAGAAAAGAGAATATGGCACAATCATTGCAGGTCACCACCAGTGTTCAATCGCTGACCATCTTGAAATCACAAATAGTGCTGAATTTGGAAGGAAAGCTTCTCTGACTCCAGATGCATGATGTGTGTGTCTACCCGTGGAATACACAAAGGGACCAGCAGTCAAAGAAGAACTGAATTTTCCATATGCTTCAGAGCTTTTGGATAGGGGATTTTGGTTCAAACCCATCTCTATAATTACCCTCAAACTGTTCATAGCATCTATAGAAATAACAGATTTGAAACATCTGAACAAGGTTTAAGGAAAGGCCTTTGTTAAATTAACTGGTACACACTAATTATAATTAATAGAGATCAGAGATGGTAGGAATGCATTTTGGGGAATTTCAGCCACTCAGATGTTCAGAACTCTAAGTTTCCCAGAAGAATAGAACATTCTGAAGTCTGAGATTTTTTTGCTGAAATGAGTTTTCAAAATGCTCTTGAAGCCTCAAATTTATCAGGAAACCCTGAGTCTGAGCTTCAGATAAAGAACTGATAAACACTACCAGGACTGTCTAACCCCTTACAAGTATACCTGAAATGTAACCTCACTTTAAGGTGCTCTTGGATAATGCTAATGTACTGTGTTCTTGAAATTAATTATAATGAACCTCAAAGTACTGTACTGCACTACGATATGTGCATCAATAACCAGAACAACAGGAGTAAGAGACAGAAAGGAGATGCTTACTGAATGATATGAGGCTTCAGATGAAATAGCTGATCATTCTGACCATCTTTAAACATTTCTTATTTTCATATATTTCTTTGTATTCATTATTCTGTTCTTTCCCCATATATCTGAGTGCCTTCCAGTAAGACATTAAGTGATATGACTAACCTCAATCATGTGTGGTTCCTTCTGACTCTCATCCTCACCCAACGGGGAGAATTATGTGTGCAACAGAGTGATTTGTTTTGCTAGGGTTTTTCTTTTTGTTCTATACACAAGTTGCTATGTGTTTATGTTTGAGAAGGTAGGTCAAAGAAGTGCACTTTGTACTTGGAGCAGAATGTGGTGAGGCTTGTGATGGTCCTTAGATCCTATGAGAATTTGCTCCATAGTCTCAGAGCATCCTCTGAGAAAGCTCTTTCTCTTGCACAGATGAGATTTACTCTTGTGATAGAAAGTTCCATTGTGCTTGAGAAGTGGAGTTGTCAACCACAGTCTTCATCCCAGAGCTTTAGGTGATCTTTTAGATAGACCAGGCCCAATCATGAAGCATGATAAGGACCAAGACCTTGACCTTGGCTTGATGTTCTGTGGGAATGGAGCGTGGAAGACAGATAGTTCTAGTGTGCTTGCTCAAGGGACGCGCTGCAAAGTTCTGTACTAGCTGGCATTTCCTAATGGCTGAAGGCATCATGTCCAGCTGTATTGCATTGCAACAGTCCAGATGGAAGGTGATGAAGCCAAGAATAACTGAGGGCAGGTCAACATCCACCAGGATAGGGATGGAGTTTTCTCTCCCATCAGATAGGGTATAAAGTACTAGTGGATTCTGCTATGTGAGAGCTTGGCTTCAGTGAAGAATCCAGGAGCTCTCTTAACCTATGGACTGAATTGACCAAGCATGGGTGTGTCCCAAGGAGATGGCACTGTGACTGAAAACTCTTCAAAGTGCTTGCCTCTGCCCATTGGTATCACCTCTGTCTGGTCTGGGTTGAGTTTTGGCTAGCTGTTGTAATTCATCTATTAATTAACCTCATCCAAGCACTGGGCCATCTGGATGGTAGTGGTGTGATCATGTGTGAAGAAGGATAGGTACAGCTGTGTCTCATCTGCATATTGCTGGCACTAGAGTTTATGCATCTTACCAATTCACCTAGTGGCCACATGTAGATGTTGAAAAGGACCAGAGAGAGAATTGATCCTTGTGGGACTCCACCTGTGAGGGGGGTCTAGTGGAGGTGCAGTTTCCCATCACTACTCTTTGTGTGCCTTCCTTCAGACAGGACTCAAACTACTTTAGCCATTCCTCTTGACACCCAGGCAAAATACCAGTATCTCATGGTCAACAGTGGTGAATGGTGCTGAGAGATTTAGGGTGATGATAATGGATGTGTGCTCTCTAACCTGTTGTTCATGGTTCTTTCACCAACCAGGAAGGACACATGTCAGATACATTGCTTGGGGCAAGCACACATTTTTTCATCTTCTCTGTGTATATATATCTTCCTACTGTATTTTCCACTGCATGCATCTGATGAAGTGGGTTTTAGCCCATGAAAACTTATGCCCAAATAAATTTTTTAGTCTCTATGGTGCCACAAGTACTCCTCATTTTTTTTGCTGATACAGACTAACACGGCAACCACTCTGAAACCAGTAGTCCTTGAAGAGTGGATGTACTGAACTCTGGGAATGCAGGTAGGCTGTTTGTTGGGTGGTAAAGGGGAAGTGGATCTAGACTTCTTTGAAAAGCCTTCCTGTTTGTGTACAATCTTTTCAGTGAAGTAGGATGATAGTTATTTCCAGCGCTTGGTTCTGATGTGGGCTGTAGGCATTCTGGTTTAATGATGTAGTTTACCACTTAGGAGAGCTCCAAAGGTCAGGATTTGGCAGCTTCAATAGAAGGTTCTCTTGGCCTGTAATACAGCCTCAGCTTAGGTCTGGAGAAATTATTTGTTTCAACACATCTGTTTCAGCCTTCATTTTCTGCCATTGGCACTCATGTTTCCAACTTTCTCTCTTCATTTGCCACAGGGTGTCAGAACACCAAGGTAATCTGTGTGGGCAATGGAGAGGAATGGGCTGTTTAGGGGCCAGCATGTTAATGGTTGAGGTTAGCTTATAATGATGATGATTCACCAGATGCTCTACTCCTTGTCTTGTGGGTGGTGGAATGCTGCTGTCCTTTAGCATGCATGAGAATTTGATGGAATCTATGAGTCTCTGTGCTCAAATAAGGGTCATGGGTCTGTCTGGGGTTGCCTGAGACCTGGGAGAGCTCTAACCACTGCCTTAACATGGTGATGATTTGTCTAAGACAGTGGCTGGCTTGTGATGTCCTTGATCTTGACATCTAACCGGAAGACCAGATCCAAGGTGTGACCAGCTGTGTGGGCTGGACCAGGGATGACCTACAGAAATCCTAGGGAGGCAAGTGAAGAGGTAAGTTTTGAGGCTGAGGGGTGTTCTACATCTATGGCCTTGTCAATATGGACTCATGAAATCTCCCAGGGCAAGAAGTCTGGGATATTTCGCCACCAGCTAGGTATCAGTGAGGTCCTTTCTGAACCATTTAGTCCTTCTTGGTCTTTAAATGATCCTCAAATCTGTTAGCTTTGGGTCGGTTCCCTATTGTTAGGTTTCAGAGTAACAGCCGTGTTAGTCTGTATTCGCAAAAAGAAAAGGAGTACTTGTGGCACCTTAGAGACTAACCAATTTATTTGAGCATAAGCTTTCGTGAGCTACAGCTCACTTCATCGGATGCATACTGGGGAAAGTACAGAAGATCTTTTTATACACACAAACCATGAAAAAATGCGTGTTTACCACTACAAAAGGTTTTCTCTCCCCCCACCCCACTCTTCTGCTGGTAATAGCTTATCCAAAGTGATCACTCTCCTTATAATGTGTATGATAATCAAGTTGGGCCATTTCCAGCACAAATCCAGGTTTTCTCCCCACCTCCCCCACAAACCCACTCTCCTGTTGGTAATAGCTTATCTAACGTGATCACTCTCCTTACAATGTGCATGATAATCAAGGTGGGCCATTTCCAGCAAAAATCCAGGGTTTAACAAGAACGTCTGGAGGCGGGGGGAGGTAGGAAAAAACAAGGGGAAATAGGTTACCTTGCATAATGACTTAGCCACTCCCAGTCTCTATTCAAGCCTAAGTTAATTGTATCCAATTTGCAAATTAATTCCAATTCAACAGTCTCTCGTTGGAGTCTGGATTTGAAGTTTTTCTGTTGTAATATCGCAACTTTCATGTCTGTAATCGCGTGACCAGAGAGATTGAAGTGTTCTCCGACTGGTTTATGAATGTTATAATTCTTGACATCTGATTTGTGTCTATTTATTCTTTTACGTAGAGACTGTCCAGTTTGACCAATGTACATGGCAGAGGGGCATTGCTGGCACATGATGGCATATATCACATTGGTGGATGTGCAGGTGAACGAGCCTCTGATAGTGTGGCTGATGTTATTAAGCCCTGTGATGGTGTCCCCTGAATAGATATGTGGGCACAGTTGGCAACGGGCTTTGATGCAAGGATAGGTTCCTGGGTTAGTGGTTCTGTTGTGTGGTATGTGGTTGCTGGTGAGTATTTGCTTCAGGTTGGGGGGCTGTCTGTAGGCAAGGACTGGCCTGCCTCCCAAGATTTCTGAGAGTGTTGGGTCATCCTTCAGGATAGGTTGTAGATTCTTAATAATGCGTTGGAGGCGTTTTAGTTGGGGGCTGAAGGTGACAGCTAGTGGCGTTCTGTTATTTTCTTTGTTAGGCCTGTCCTGTAGTAGGTGACTTCTGGGAACTCTTCTGGCTCTATCAATCTGTTTCTTCACTTCCGCAGGTGGGTATTGTAGTTGTAAGAATGCTTGATAGAGATCTTGTAGGTGTTTGTCTCTGTCTGAGGGGTTGGAGCAAATGCGGTTGTATCGCAGAGCTTGGCTGTAGACGATGGATCGTGTGGTATGGTCAGGGTGAAAGCTGGAGGCATGTAGGTAGGAATAGCGGTCAGTAGGTTTCCGGTATAGGGTGGTGTTTATGTGACCATCGTTTATTAGCACTGTAGTGTCCAGGAAGTGGATCTCTTGTGTGGACTGGACCAGGCTGAGGTTGATGGTGGGATGGAAATTGTTGAAATCATGGTGGAATTCCTCAAGTGCTTCTTTTCCATGGGTCCAGATGATGAAGATGTCATCAATATAGCGCAAGTAGAGTAGGGGCGTTAGGGGACGAGAGCTGAGGAAGCGTTGTTCTAAGTCAGCCATAAAAATGTTGGCATACTGTGGGGCCATGCGGGTACCCATAGCAGTGTTGCTGATTTGAAGGTATACATTGTCCCCAAATGTAAAATAGTTATGGGTAAGGACAAAGTCACAAAGTTCAGCCACTATCCCCGATAATGTCACGGCTAACCTGGTGGCATATCTATTCAGGGGACACCAGGTGGCATATCTATTCAGGGGACACCATCACAGGGCCTAATAACATCAGCCACACTATCAGAGGCTCGTTCACCTGCACATCCACCAATGTGATATATGCCATCATGTGCCTGCAATGCCCCTCTGCCATGTACATTGGTCAAACTGGACAGTCTCTACGTAAAAGAATAAATGGACACAAATCAGATGTCAAGAATTATAACATTCATAAACCAGTTGGAGAACACTTCAATCTCTCTGGTCAAGCGATTACAGACATGAAAGTTGTGATATTACAACAGAAAAACTTCAAATCCAGACTCCAGCGAGAGACTGTTGAATTGGAATTAATTTGCAAATTGGATACAATTAACTTAGGCTTGAATAGAGACTGGGAGTGGCTAAGTCATTATGCAAGGTAACCTATTTCCCCTTGTTTTTTCCTACCTTCCCCCCTTCCTACCTTCAGACGTTCTTGTTAAACCCTGGATTTGTGCTGGAAATGGCCCACCTTGATTATCATGCACATTGTAAGGAGAGTGATCACGTTAGATAATCATAGAATCCTAGAATCCTAGAATCTCAGGGTTGGAAGGGACCTCAGGAGGTCATCTAGTCCAACCCCCTGCTCAAAGCAGGACCAATCCCCAATCAAATCATCCCAGCCAGGGCTTTGTCAAGCCTGACCTTAAAAACTTCCAAGGAAGGAGATTCTACCACCTCCCTAGGTAACGCATTCCAGTGTTTCATCACCCTCCTAGTGAAAAAGTTTTTCCTAATATCCAACCTAAACCTCCCCCACTGCAACTTGAGACCATTACTCCTTGTCCTGTCCTCTTCTACCACTGAGAATAGTCTAGAACCATCCTCTCTGGAACCACCTCTCAGGTAGTTGAAAGCAGCTATCAAATCCCACCTCATTCTTCTCTTCTGCAGACTAAACAATCCCAGTTCCCTCAGCCTCTCCTCATAAGTCATGTGTTCCAGACCCCTAATCATTTTTGTTGCCCTTCGCTGGACTCTCTCCAATTTATCCACGTCCTTCTTGTAGTGCGGGGCCCAAAACTGGACACAGTACTCCAGATGAGGCCTCACCAATGTTGAATAGAGGGGAACGATCACGTCCCTCGATCTGCTCGCTATGCCCCTACTTATACATCCCAAAATGCCATTGGCCTTCTTGGCAACAAGGGCACACTGCTGACTCATATCCAGCTTCTCGTCCACTGTAACCCCTAGGTCCTTTTCCGCAGAACTGCTGCCTAGCCATTCGGTCCCTAGTCTGTAGCTGTGCATTGGGTTCTTCCGTCCTAAGTGCAGGACCCTGCACTTATCCTTATTGAACCTCATCAGGTTTCTTTTGGCCCAATCCTCCAATTTGTCTAGGTCCCTCTGTATCCTATCCCTGCCCTCCAGCGTATCTACCACTCCTCCCAGTTTAGTATCATCCGCAAATTTGCTGAGAGTGCAATCCACACCATCCTCCAGATCATTTGTGAAGATATTGAACAAAACCGGCCCCAGGACCGACCCCTGGGGCACTCCACTTGACACCGGCTGCCAACTAGACATGGAGCCATTGATCACTACCCGTTGAGCCCGACAATCTAGCCAACTTTCTACCCACCTTATAGTGCATTCATCCAGCCCATACTTCTTTAACTTGCTGACAAGAATACTGTGGGAGACCGTGTCAAAAGCTTTGCTAAAGTCAAGAAACAATACATCCACTGCTTTCCCTTCATCCACAGAATCAGTAATCTCATCATAGAAGGCTATTAGATTAGTCAGGCATGACCTACCCTTGGTGAATCCATGCTGACTGTTCCTGATCACTTTTCTCTCGTGTAAGTGCTTCAGGATTGATTCCTTGAGGACCTGCTCCATGATTTTTCCAGGGACTGAGGTGAGGCTGACTGGCCTGTAGTTCCCAGGATCCTCCTTCTTCCCTTTTTTAAAGATTGGCACTACATTAGCCTTTTTCCAGTCATCCGGGACTTCCCCCGTTCGCCACGAGTTTTCAAAGATAATGGCCAATGGCTCTGCAATCACATTCGCCAATTCCTTTAGCACTCTCGGATGCAACTCGTCCGGCCCCATGGACTTGTGCACGTCCAGCTTTTCTAAATAGTCCCTAACCACCTCTTTCTCCACAGAGGGCTGGCCATCTACTCCCCATGTTGCGATGCCCAGCGCAGCAGTCTAGGAGCTGTCCTTGTTAGTGAAGACAGAGGCAAAAAAAGCATAGAGCACATTAGCTTTTTCCACATCCTCTGTCACTAGGTTGCCTCCCTCATTCAGTAAGGGGCCCACACTTTCCTTGGCTTTCTTCTTGTTGCCAACATACCTGAAGAAACCCTTCTTGTTACTCTTGACATCTCTTGCTAGCTGCAGCTCCAGGTGCAATTTGGCCCTCCTGATTTCATTCCTACACGCCCGAGCAATATTTTTATACTCTTCCCTGGTCATATGTCCAACCTTCCACTTCTTGTAAGCTTCTTTTTTATGTTTAAGATTCGCTAGGATTTCACCGTTAAGCCAAGCTGGTCGCCTGCCATATTTACTATTCTTTCGACTCATCGGGATGGTTTGTCCCTGTAACCTCAACAGGGATTCCTTGAAATACAGCCAGCTCTCCTGGACTCCTTTCCCCTTCATGTTAGTCCCCCAGGGGATCCTACCCATCCGCTCCCTGAGGGAGTCAAAGTCTGCTTTCCTGAAGTCCAGGGTCCGTATCCTGCTGCTTACCTTTCTTCCCTGCGTCAGGATCCTGAACTCAACCAACTCATGGTCACTGCCTCCCAGATTCCCGTCCACCTTTGCTTCCCCCACTAATTCTTCCCTGTTTGTGAGCAAGCTATTACCAACAGGAGAGTGGGTTTGTGGGGGGGTGGGGAGAAAACCTGGATTTGTGCTGGAAATGGCCCAACTTGATTATCATACACATTGTAAGGAGAGTGATCACTTTGGATAAGCTATTACCAGCAGGAGAGTGGGGTGGGGGGAGAGAAAACCTTTTGTAGTGGTAAACACACATTTTTTCATGGATGGTGTGTATAAAAAGATCTTCTGTACTTTCCACAGTATGCATCCGATGAAGTGAGCTGTAGCTCACGAAAGCTTATGCTCAAATAAATTGGTTAGTCTCTAAGGTGCCACAAGTACTCCTTTTCTTTTTCCCTATTGTTAGATGAATTAATTCAAATGAACTAGTTTTATATTCAGTGCTTTGCCTACTAGGCACACTATAACATACAGTGGTACAGAGCAAGGAGATGTCTCAGTGGGTCACATCTGAGCAGTAAGAAAACCCTATAGGTTTCGATCAGAGAGAACTTAGGGATGGAGCCAGTGTGGTTTCACACAGGTCTGCAAATATCACGACTTCTTGTCCAGTAGCCTTTACTTGCTTACTACACGAAACCAGCTTGCAGTCATTACCACAGTCCCTTCCCATGGCTTAATTGTTGTTGAGAGAGGATGTATCCTTTTTAGAGATGAGCTTAATATGTAATTATCCTCATTACAAAGATTCTCGAATTTGGACAGCTTATTGTTATTTGTGCAGTGTTTTTCCATGTGGCTATTTCCTGGGGATTAGTGAATTAATACATTAAACTTGGGAAGCAAGGTGAAATTAGGACTATGATTCAAAAAGAGAAAGGTCAGTAGTTTGTTCATGAGACATCCAACCCCCCCCCCACCCCGGAGAAGTAGCGTAATAACATCACATAATGCGCTATCATGCTTCCATATATAAAATAAAGAATGGTTCAGTGGGCAGTAAAGAGCTGGGACCCAGGAGGAGCCTGGATTGAAATTTTATCCAAGCAGCTCGTTCATCATAAGATCTCAAGGAAGTCTCTTGCCCTCCTGATTTCTCAAGGTCAATCCATGTGGAAAACTACTCCCTCAATGTAACACTACAATTACATAAGGAACACCTTTCCTTGCCCTTAAAAAAATACAAGTACTAAAGGTGTATGTTCACTATAGCATGTGCTCTCTCTGTGTCTTTCTCTGACTGAATCGCTACATGACTCTGTGTGCTGGCAAGTGTTACAGCACATTACTACAGAATTTACACCAGCTTGATGAAATGCAGTGCAAAGTCTTGCTCCATTCTGCACGTTAAGGGCTGGCACATAAATTCATGCAGCCCCAGGGGCAGCAGGCAAGGGAAATATTGCCGTTTTTATGTGTCAAATCTCATAAGAGATTTTAAAAATCAGCTCAGTAAATAAGTTCTGCTCTCTACTGAGAAATCAAAACTTTTTATTGAATTTAGTCACATTCCTGGAAAACAGTTTGGCCTAATCATTTCAAAAATACGATCTCTGTACACAGGCAAATGCTATGATGTGGCTCTAGAGACAGTTAATAGGTGGCTAGAGATTTTTATTTTATTTTATGCTATAAATGACAAAAAGATAAAGTATTTAGTATGTTCCAGCCTAATCTTGCCAGGTACCAAGTGCCCAAAGATTGTATGCTCAGCATCTTGTAAGACTGAGCCCTTCATGAAGGTCATTGGACCATAACCAAGCTGTTTATAAGTATTATTAGCACTTGCAGGTTTGCTGAAAAGCTTAGTTTTGAGTTTGCCTTAAAAACTAACAAACTTTACCAAGCTGTTTTGTATCTTTGCTTTGCATCACATAATCACATCAAACTAAAGGCACCGGGCATTAACTTGAAGAAACACCCCCTTTATTAAATGATTGAGGAACATTTTAAATTTTTTTTCGAACAGCAGAGAGAAAACAGAACCCCACCGGTGTGGGTGCCTCTCAGTAAGATGAATCTTCTTTATTGTCAATATTGAAATGTATTACCAAAGTCAATGCTGAGGAGCCAAAGATAAGCTGCTCTGGAAGTCATGGTAGAAAAAGGAATCAATACCATACCTGATGAGCTGAAAGTAATTCTGACAGGAATGCTTGGCACCTGCAAAATAAACCTGCCTCTAAATGGCGTAATAACAAGCAAGGTGATTTGCACTACTAAACAGCAGCAGAAGGTCAGAGAAAAAGTGGAACCAGTTCTTTGAAATACATTTCTCTACTGCACATAAAAATGAGAAACGGAGGAGAGATCATTAATATTCTCCTGACAATGCCTGGAAAACGTGTCTACTGAGGTGGCTATTGAAAAGGTACAGTGCTGTTTCAGGGAGGTGATTTCATTGTTGTTAGCCTAAGCTAGCTGATTTTCATTAGTTTTTAAAAGCTCACGTTTTAGTTCAGCTAAATATTAGAAATGTCTGAATAATGGCGAGCGGTCAGGTTGCACACTAGATCTCATTTTAAAGACCACCTGCCTATGGCATGCTGGCCTGTTTTTTAAATACTTTCTTCATTTCAAATACCTAAATCCAGAGGCCACCTGTTTCCTGCCTTTGCCTTCTTCAGTTTCATAAGTTTTATTGTAAACACAGGTGAGCGAAAGACATTGCTTGATGTTGGGGGGGGGGGGCGGGTTTGAGGAATTTCAACAACAGCTGAAGCACAAGCCAGCTACTTCTGGAGCTTTCCAGCCTCCTCAATGAACTCGATGAGAGAAGTAAAATCTTTCCCCCTTAAAGATACTGTTTGTAAAAATTACCATACTGGATTTTGAACTGTGGCCCATCTAATTCAATAGTTTGTCTTTGGACTTTTAACATACCCCCAAAAATAGATCTACGGGCAGATTCTCAGCTGCTGTGAATGGAGCTACACCAATTAATATTAGCGGTGGAGCTGGCCCAATGTGCTTGGGGAATAAGCCTCACATTTGCTTAAGTCTAAGTAAGAGTCAATTACCCATTCTGCTAGCCCAATGACATCAAGCTTGAAAAAGGCCACTTTTGGACTATTCCTAATCCGACTCACTAGAAGTACAGTTTACAACAACAGGAAGCAAGCAAGTCATTGCAATGAGGGTGCAGGCATTATGTTCAGAAGACTGGCCTGCTGTCAGCAGGCAGGTAGAATAGAAATTTACTATAAAGCTATCAACTCCTTGGTAGAGGTTTGTGACTATTTAAGGCACTATTTCCCAAATGATGGATTGTGGGTCACGGGAAGGTTCTGGATGGGTAGTGGGGCCGGTGCGGAGGGAAGGTTGGAGAACGAACCCAACCCATAGTGGCAGTTCCTGTCCCTTGGGGCTGGGCCCTGCTCCGGGCAACCAGGGTCACACAACCACTCAGCATCGTGACCCCATGCACTAGGTCACAACACCCAGAGCAGGAAGCCAAGCCCAGCCCCGTGGGACAGGAGCTGCTGCTGTGGAATCAGTATCCCACCCCAGCTCCCAACCCTCCACACTGGCCTAGGGTGGAGGGTGGTGCTGCAGGTGATCAATGCTGGAGGAGAAGAATGCTGGCCTGTGACCCCCTTGGCCCCTGGATGGACTGTAAAAAAAAAAAAAAGACGAAGTGCGGTTGGTGGGTTGCTTACTAAAAAGTTTGGAACCACTGATCTAAGGCCTATGTGAAATGTGAATCAGTTTATCTACCAATTTAGGCTAGTCTGGTGTAAATCTTTTGTTTGGCGTTCAGTCACTGCTGTGTTTGACAGTAGCAGAGCGCAGATACAAGACCGGACAGCACACATTTTAGAAGAAGGTCTTCTAAGGTTGCATCCGATGAAGTGAGCTGTAGCTCACGAAAGCTTATGCTCAAACAAATTTGTTAGTCTCTAAGGTGCCACAAGTCCTCCTTTTCTTCTTCTAACTCTGTTCAGAGTGCGGGAATGTCATGAAAGTTAAAACCTTCCAGAGAGGTACAGAATATTTATTAAATCCAACAGAAGTATACAAATATTTCTGAAGAACAAAAGCCAAGAACAGGTCCTGGTTTATTATTCTCTAACATACCGAGTGAAAGTAGAAAGGTGGCTTTCTCCTTTATAGAAAAGCAGTGAAGGCTTAATGGGATTCAGTTAGACTAAAGACACTACATGTTCTTCTCTTCTTTTCCCTCCCTGTGGGAAAGCTTCATTTGGTGAATTTTAATGCTGATGTAAGTAAGGGCACTTTCTGTAACCGGGCACAGTTATACTACAATACATTGCCAAGCTGACCTACAGCACCTGTGCACAGAAATCATGCCCAACACAGGCTGATTCTCTGTTGTTAACAGACCTCTGCTAAGGTCTAAGTTGAGACCCCCCCCAAACAGCCTCCTTTGTGAGGTGAGCCATGTGTGAACCCAGCTCTGCAGAGCTGCAAGGCTAGTAACTCAGAAACCCATCTAGTCTTCCAAGCAGAGTACATTTTTATAAATATTACAGCCCGCCACGCTCACTGGTCCATCTTCCCCTATCATATCACTATTGTTAAAAAGTTACTGATTCATACTATGAAAGCTCACATAGCAAGCACTTATCTCTAAACATGGAAATCTGCACTTTTAAACTCAAGAGAAAAGCAACACCGATCTTTGCAGTTCCTATCAGCAGTCTTATGTCATGACAGTTCCAAACATCACTACCTTTGAGCTTGTCCTTCTTTCTGTTACTCCTTGTGAAGCATTGGAAACCACGTGTGATAAATTAACGATTACAAAAAATTGCTTTTAAAAAAAATAACTTAATTGTTATATTTATGGTGCGGGAAATCTTGCACTGAATATTAAATACTATTCTTAGAGCCTTTTGGTCATCGAGGGAGCAACTGCGTAGAGTTAGAAAAGCAAAATACAATTTGATCCCAAAGTGCTACTGGTATTAGAAAATGCGCAATCAGAGGTAAACAATATTTTCTTCAACTCTCGCTCCGTTTTCTGCATCCTGCGAGCTGTGAGGCTGCTGGTTCACCAGCAGAACATCAGCAAGCGACTGGGCCTGGATGCATCCGGGATTCAGACTGTGCGTTCTTGGACACCGGATCTGGGATGCCGTTAAGTCTGTAACACATACAGAGGACATGGTACAATAAACAGCTGATTCAGACTCATAACTAACAGACAAAATTCTTACTTTGTGATTGGCAATTTGTTAAACCACCACTGTGTATGTACAGTATTTGTGCATAAAGAAAAACGTAGTTACTATAGGAATGCACCCTACAGTGGGGCACAATGTAGGCCTTAGTCACAGCCCAGTGAAATCAATGGATATCTTTCCATTGCTTTCCGCGGGCTTGGGCTGATGTCATTGTTTTTAACAATGGTACTAAAAACATAAGCAACTATTATCCATAAAAGGAGTTTGTGTCTATCCTGTAGTTATTCTGTGTGCACTTATGGAATGGTATAAAAACTGTAAGAGAAGGGTTTGGAAGGTAGAATACAGTAAATAATACATATTCTGTTTGCCCTTGTTAGTGAGCCCACTCCTTTCGTAAAGGTATTACACTGTCACACAGCACATAATGCGGTGTATTTTCAGCCAGACTGAGATTTTATTTGTGGGTGCATTTTTTGTGCTTGCAGATAAATTACATAAGAATGGCCAGACTGTGTCAGACCAATGGTCCATCTAGCCCAGTATCCTGTCTTCCAATTGTGGCCGCTGCCAGATGCTTCAGAGTGAATGAACAGAAAAGGGCAGGTATCAAGTGAGCCATCCCCTCTCATCCACTCCCAGATGCTGGTAGTCAGAGGTTTAGGGATATCCAGAGCATGGGGTTCTGTCCCTGACCATCTTGGCTAATAGCCACTGATGGACCTATCTTCCAGAAACGTACCTAATTCTTTTTTGAAACCAGTTATTTTTGGCCTTTGCAACATCCCTTGGCAATGAGTTCCAGAGGGTGACTGTGCATTGTGTTAAGTACTTTTTTGTTTTAAAGAAGTTTGTTTTAAACCTGTTACCTATTAACTTCATTGGGCGACCCCTGTTTCTTGTGTTATGTCAAGAGGTAAATAACACTTCCTTATTCACTTTCTCCAACTATTCATGATTTTATAGCCCTCTATCATAGCCCCCTCCCCACTCCATCATCTCTTTTCCAAGCTGAACAGTCCCAGTCTTTATCACTCCTCATATGGAAGCGGTTTCATACCCATAATCATTTTTGTTGCCCTTTTGTGTATTTTTTTTCCAATTCTAATATCTCTTTTTTGAGATGGGGTGACCAGAACTGCATGCAGTATTTGAGGTATGGGCATACCATGGATTTATATAGTAGCATTATGACAGTTTGTCTTATCTATCCCTTTCCTAATGGTTCCTAACATTCTGTTAACTTTTTTGACTGCCACTGCACACTGAGTGGATGTTTTCAGAGAACTATCGATGATGACGCCAAGACCTCTTTCTTGAGTAGTGACAGCTAATTTATATCCCATCATTTTGTATGTATAGTTGGAATGTTTTCCAATGTGCATTACTTTGCATTTATCAACACTCTCAGAATTTCATCTGCCATTTTGCTGCCCAGTCATCCAGTTTTGTGAGATCTGTTTATAGTTCTTCACAGTCTGCTCTGGACTTAACTATCCTGAGTGGTTTTGCATTGTCCGCAAACTTTGCCACCTCACTGGTTACTCCTTTTTCCGGATCATTTATGAATATGTTGCATAGCACTGGTCCCAGTACAGATCCTTAGGGGACCCCGCTACTTACCTCTCTCCATTGTGAAAACTGATAATTTATTCCTACCATTTGTTTCCTGTATTATAACCAGTTACTGATCCATAAAAGAACCTTTCCTCTTATCCCATGACTCCTTACTTTGCTTAAGACCTTTGGTGAGGGACCTTGTCCAAGCCCTGAAACTCCAATTGTGGGAGCAAACCTTAACAGTTACAAGTCTATCTGATTTGTACTTGCAATCTGCAGTTAGATGTATAGCGAGTCTTGGAAGCGTTAGATGTTCTCGGTAAATGTGGTAAACGTCAATTTCACTGCACACACAAACTGACAAAAATATTTCTATTGAAAATAATCAAAATGTACAGAAATGCAAATTAAGAAAAACACTGCTTGAGAATGGATTAGAATTTGATTTAAGGATATTTACTTTGTATATTTTGATATGATCTTGACAATTTGTGTTTTAATGGTTATAAAACTAACTTTTTGTATCTCAACATAATTGCCTGATCCTCCCCATAATTTCCCAAAACTGTGAAAATTTAAATCAATACAAATCTAAGAAAACATTGATATCCATCAAAATTACTAAAAAATAAAAAATTCTGCCAAGTCTAGTTATAACTATTCAGATTTCACAGCTCAGCCACAGACTTCCAGTGTGACATCGGACAAGTCAATCTACCTTCTGCCTCCGTTCTGTGTGCTTAAAATGAAGCCCAACTATACTACATTGTGCAGTGGGCTTGGATTCATTTGAGTGGCTTACTGGTTTAACAATGAAATCTACATATTTCAGTCAAGTGATTCACCAGTTCACATCTTCAGTGTAACTGCCTGTGATGCAAAGACACTTCAATCCATGTTTTCTTTCTAAACCAACTGTTACAATCGTGATACTGTGTTTTAAATGTGTCATTGTGATGGATAAGATATTTGGTTAAACTAAACTTTCTAGATTAACTCGTGTTCTTCTATTTTGCTAAATAGCATAACATCTTCCAAAGGAAACTGCATCCTCTGAGATCATCACAAGGAGGAGGCATCATTGCACAGAGGACTCAGCTCATGGCACTGGCATCAGCAAGTCTTGAGTCCTGATCCAGGCTGTGCCAGTGACTTTCACTGTTACTTTGGACTAGTTGCTTCCCTCTCTTCCTCAGTGAACCCCATCTGTAAAACTGAGAACACATTTTGCAACTCTGATCACAAACGGTTCAGTTTGTACAATGAGAGGCAAGCATTAACATTTACTGCAGATGGAAACACTTCTGACTCCATCACTACTGCAAGAAATTATTCATGGACAGTTTTTGGAATCCTGCTCATAGACTCAGACTTTAAGGCCAGAAGGGACCATCACAGGCATCAGTCTGACCTCCAGCACATTGCAGGCCACAGAACTTCACCCACCCACTCCTGTAATAGACCCCTAACCTCTGAGTTACTGAAGCCCTCAAATCATGGTTTAAAGACTTCAAGTTCAGAGAATTCACCGTTTACGCTAGTTTAAACCTGCAAGTGACCCCAGGCTGCAGAGGAATGTGATCTCTGTGATGTTACAATGCTATGCCAAAGGCCCGCACTTCGTGGGTCTAACGCGTGAGGCAGGGGGAGAGGGAACACAAGAACTGTGAAGGAATAAACAGGTTAAGCCTAAGTTAGGAGTAGCCAGTACTTTATTATGAGGCTCTTTAAAAATAGCTCTTTCAAAGTTCAGGAAAGCATGAGTCTCAAATAGGGGAAGTTTCAGCCACTATGAGGGTGACAAGTATTTTTTGGCCAACAAATGCTCTGTGTAAGCTGACAGATGAGGAAAGTGCCATTCTTGGCTGCCATTTGGAAAGGCCAGAACATAGGCCCTGCCTAATAAAAGCACAATGTGTCCCAAAGATGACATAATCAGTCTATGAATGGAGAGGGTGCCTGCTGTCTCAATGCTTCAGTGCCATGAGACCTCTCCAGAGAGCAGCTGGTACCCCAGAGGGCAGCAAGATGCCATGACGACAGCAGCTGCTCGGGGGAGAATGAAGGAACTGCCCTGGAACAGCAAATAAGTATCTCAGGTGTAGGAAGAGTTGAACAAATGGGGCCTGCTGTATGTTTAGTTATGCCACCCTGCTCTCTTGTTATGCATAGTAGTGACAGCTGAAAAGAACAGTGCTTTATGAGGCTCTTCATCCAAACTGTCCACACTGGGACAGAGTTCCTTTACCAAAAGGAAGAAATTATAATAGTCAAGTGCTAAAGTGGATACTGCTAGAAATAAATAGTCAAGTATTATTCTCTACTATTGATATGCAATGGAGGTAAGAAGCTGCTGCAGATTGTGGGTAAAGGTACAGGACGGCTGTCTGTGTGAGCTTCTTTTGGTGGGTACCATCTTATTCCCCCGGCTACACCAGACACAAAATCAGTTTCATAATCTTCCTTGTGCGTCTCTGTTACCTTTAGGATTAAGCAAGATCTTTTTTGCTGATTTTCCAGCCCTTCCCCCAACTTTGAAGCAAATTTCCAAATTTTAGGTGACCACTCTACTACAGCCACTGAGGCTTAGCTCCAACATGGATCTCTTTTGTATAACATGGTTTAAACCAGAGCGCTTCTTGTGAGGTACTGATCACTATCAGTTCCCACTGATTTTTACTCAGCCCCTCACAAGATGTGATAAGCACCCGGCAGCACCAGGTCCTTCATGATTCAATTATTTCTCACTGACATCATTAATGTTATTGCACATAACCATGTTGTGCTGAACAGGATGTTACTTCCCCAGTGACTGTAACCCCGGCAAAAGCAGATGTTGTGGGAAAGGTAGGAGACGTGGCAGCCAACCTGAACTGAGGGCCAGATTCTTGGTCCCAGTGAAACAAGTGGAAAGTTGCCCTGAAGGAGCAGCTGAGGGTTCCTCCTGACAAAGGGGAGCCCTCAAGCAGATTAGTCCTGGTGCTGGCCTCAAAACATCCTGTAGCTCCTTCTCAGATATGAAACAAAATATAACTGTTTAACTAACTCTTATTTAAACACACAAGGCCAAATCCTCAGCTGCACCACATTTCCTCTAGGCAGAGCTAAGGAGAGCAGGAGAAAAAGGTCTACTCCCCTTGTGCTGGGTTGGTCAGATTCTACTCCAACTACCCTACCCCAGAGGGCGTGTCGAAGGTAGGAAAGGGTAGGAACTGGGTGACTTTGAGTAGCCCTAGACTGCTGTATGCTACACTGGGGGCTGCTTCAGCCCAGCCCACTGCAGTATAGATGCAGTGGAAAAATGGCTTCAAGCCACCCTTCTTCCTCAGCTGAGGATCTGGCCCTGTATGTTTAAACTAGAGTTATTGAAACCATTCAATGACGATTTATGTTAAAAGGAGCTAGAGGCTGTTTCAATAGCTGGTAAGTACTAAAGTCCACAAACAATTGAGACACAGAAACACATAGGCAGTTTCAGTATTAAAAATGAACCAAGTTCTGTTTAAATGTAAATAAGAGCAGATATTAGCCAGCTGGCTAAAGTGCATGTAAATGAACTGTGCAAGGAACATTTTATTCATAAGGATGTAGTTTCTGTACAGCCAAACTGGAACGACAGAGGGCAAATATAAGCAGGTTTCAGCTCCCATGGACTTCTGAGCCAAAACCTGACGACATATAAAATGTGGTTTAATTTAGGTGTAAAGTGGTCAGAAAATGGGTGCAAATGACAAAGCAGTGTAACTTGCACCAATCGAGGATGCAGCGCGTGTGCAAAATGAACATAACTTGCACCTCGAGGGACTGGCCTGGCAATGCAGCAGGGAAAACGACTAACAGGACAGTGTAAGGCAAACCGAAGCCCCACCTTCAGTCCCATGTCATTGATTAAATACCACAGATGGTCTCCCTGACCACCACTCTGTCCTGGAAACAGTGCTCTTCAAGTCGGCCTCAGGTGCTCAGACACCATAGTAAGCAGACAGGAAGGACAGACAGACAGGGTGTCAGGGAATTACGGAGAAATCCTACCACAAAACGTGGGTGTATATAAACAGAAAATCCCCTACAGCTCCCTCCTGCTCTGACCCAGATTCCCTCTCTCCTCTTAGGTCCCCTTAGGGTCCATATGCAGTGGCCTCCCCATGGAGTAGGTGTAGAATTCCTTTGCCCCAATCCACCAATCCCAACTGTTGTCATGTTCTGTGCAGAACCAGTTCAACAAACTGAACGGGGTTACTGTGATTTTTACAGCCACACAGCGTACATTTCAGCTCCTTTTTGCATCAAATACTTAAAAAAACCAAACAATAACGCCTCCATTTTTCCCTTTACAACTAAACAGCTTTTGTACCATGCACCAGGTTTTATCCCACGTTCATCTGGACTGACAGCTGACATGTCGAGTTCAGCCCAAAGCTATTTGAAATGGCAGAAGTACTGTATTTAACCCTGAAAGCAGCATTCCTACATAATGGAAAGCATTGGCAGAAGCCAAAAGTATTGTGTTAGTGTAAATGTGATTGAGTCTGGGATTTTCAAAGGTAGGAGTTAGGCATCCACCAGCCATTGAAATTCAATGGGAATTGAGTGCCTAAGTCCCTTAGGCATCTTTGAAAATTCCAGCCTATATTGCTACTGCACCTGTCTAGATTTCTGCCCATCACCGTAGTATCTGAGTGTCTTGCATATGAAATCAATAGCAATAGCCAAGTCCTTAGTGGGATTCATGGAGTCTCTGGCTCTTCTCCCTTTTTGGGGGGCAGACTCACTCTACTTGAGAGTTATCTGGATTTTTATTATATGCTAAGTATTTTCCCAGTATTAAATGGATTTTACATGTTAGGGGTTCACTTGTGGCTGTGAACAACCAGCCATGCGAGAGGACAGCCTGAAGTGTGCTGCCCCATTGGGGTGCCAGGAGGCAATGAAATGAAAACTGGAGTGCAAGGGGAGCACTGTGCTACTCTTTGAAAGAATATGGATGTGCCCCCTACCTGTGTGTGGCCATTTCTGCTGCCTGGCACAGAGTGGTGGATTGGTGCCACGGCTCCTCTCCTTCCCCTTTTTTGAGTTACTGGGTGCCAATGCAATTGCGAGATGCAGAGTGTCTGCACTCAGGGAAGTGCATCTGGCCCACACCTTGCACAGAAGGGAGAAAGCTTCTTGTGCCCACTCCCCCCCTCCACAGAGGGCTGGGCACAAGCAGGCCTTTGGTGTCTCCGAGGGTCTGGCATTACTTCAACTGTCCCTCCATGAAAGGCTTCACACTGGAAACTGGAAGTGTTATGAACCTCTCATACACCCAGAAAAATTTTGACCCTCATACCACTGAGGAAAGAGGAGCCTAATCCATTTCTGAACCAGCTGAATAAGACTGAAAATCGACCTAGGAATTTTAATGCTGTCCTTTACTTTTAACCAGTCCTACAGAAGAAAAACCAGCTGCTACATTTCTCAGACAAACAAGCGTCCTCCTGCATGAGAGATCTTTTCACAGAAAGCAGAGGAGCAATTAGATCAAAACAGACCCAGCGTTAATTAGCCTCGTCAGTCTTTTGAGTATTTTGTTGTTAGATTAAAACGAAGGGATCAGAGTTCTAGTTCTATGACATTAAAGGTCTGCGACAGCATAATCTTTTCTTCTGTCTCTGCCTTCGATTGTTGATCACGGTAAAATTACTGGAGTGTCACAGGGCTATGTATTCCTATTATCTGTGCAATTCATAGTTTAAACAAAGCAGCGTGGATTTTGTTTTAGCCTCCCAGTTGTTTAGAAAGGTTCTGTTAAGAGCCTTTGGACCAAGTCCATGGCTTAAATGGGTGCAACTCCATGTTGTTGACCTATGGAGTGGGGTCGTTAAAAACAGTTTTGTAAAGATTCTCAGATACCATTGTTGTCAACAAGGTTCAAATCTTGGATCTTCAGCATCAGATACACAGGTCTCTTGAGCGGAAGGTGACCTCCTTTAGGCTAAAATATTTATTTTTGGTTTTTATCCTATTATATAGACATGTCAACAGTTGTGCTGGCTTTAAAAAGTGCACAGCTTTTAAAACACTTTCTTTCTACAGTATTTCCATTGGACACTGACAGCAGAGATTTAAAAACAGGTATTACTTGAAATCACACCCTTCTACACAGTAAATGTCTAATCTCACCTCAGTGTGGAGCACTGCCTACCAGCTGTCAGATATTGCTTAATATTAATTTAATTAGGTGTGAATTCTCTACTAAGTTGTCTATGTGGTAAGCTTTGAACCTTTAGATGGCTAATGACACACACACGTGTTCCCATGGGTAGTCTTTGAACAATGAACAATGAACACATTTTATTGACCTACTTCTTTTCCAGCTCATTAAACACAGCTGCACACAAATGATCAAGAGAAAATAATCATCATAAAACCTCAGAATGCTTTTTTATACAAAAGAATCACAAAGAATGTTACTGGCTGTAAATACAGGGATCATTTCACCCATCACAGTAGCCAATCTGTGCCAGCACACTACACAAACATCAGCTTTAGAAAGAAAGTAAAGAATATTTTATCCAACTGATAAAAGTGGGGAAACACAGGTAGATACCCCACGTAATGTAAACACCAGAGCTGGAATGTAGCCAGGATACTGAAGTTAAAACAAATTACAGTGGGTAGCTAAAGCTTCAGTATGAGCTCACACTGGAGAAACAGAAATTCTGTAACAAACCACACCTTAGAACAGTGCTCCCCATACTTTTGGGAGCTGTATCCCCTTCAGGAAAAATCAAACCAACTGCACCTTCCCCCCACAGCACTGCCACATACTGCTAAAAGCCTACACATCTTAATTTATTCATCTTCCGCCACCTCAGCTAACCCTTTGCACTCCGTGATGGCTACAATGCTAGTGTGGATAATCATAGTAAATCTCTCTCTCCTTTCCTACATACATTAATTTTCAGAGTAGCAGCCGTGTTAGTCTGTATCCGTAAAAAGAAAAGGAGTACTAGTGGCACCTTAGAGACAGATCAATTTATTTGAGCATAAGCTTTCGTGAGCTACAGCTCACTTCATCAGATGCATTTTTACATATGTTAATGTACAGCTAAATCGTTAACAATGCAGACATTTAAAGTGTGATCACTGGCATTTGAATTAGCACCTGTTGAAATGAAAGGGTTAATTCATTACTGTCGTTTCAGGCTCTCTGCAAACTCAGGCAGACATCACTGCATTGGTTAAACTGATATTTTGTAGGCTTTTCTGCAATCATAAAAGACAGACACTTAAAAAATGAAAGCTGAGGTCCTGGAGAACTATAGCTGCTGTGTCCACCTCCCAGGTCATTGTTCACGTGCCCCTCAAGGGGCTGTGCCCCACCCTTTGACTAATACTGCCATAATATAATACTAAGTCACAGATTCATTACCCATGCAGAAGGAAGAGTGCCTTCTACAGAGGTACTATGCACACTTCCCAAAGCACCAGAGTTTTTACTTGGTGATTTCCTAAGCACTGACCAAGTTCAACTTTTTAGCTTATAAAAGCTGCCAAGACCAAAACCCAAGGTGATGTGAGTACAAAAGGCCTGAAAACAATGTGAAGAGCCATTTCAGTAGCTAAAATAATGCCAAGTGCTTGTTTTAAATTCATTATGTGCTTATCTTACCCTTTAATGGAAGAAGCTGCTGATTACTGTAGGAAAACCATGGACACCACTAAAATTGGAAGCATGTGATCAAAGCCTCTTATCTGATCGTCATAGTGAAAAAATCTTCATGCTCTGCTGATTTCAACAGACAGGGAAATGTTCCCTTTTTCTGGTCTGTGAGGGATCTCCTGAAAGTCATCTTAATGTGGCCATTGCTGACTTTGCTTTGTCTTCTAATCAGCACTGGCAGGAAGCATGCTGTGTTGATTTCGCCTCCTGTGGGCATTTACAAAAAATACTGCAAAACCGGAACCTTGGCATGTAATCTGTGTTATGTGCATCTCGGACACAGGAAGTTTAGGGGTGTGATTAAATACTTTGAAATGGGCTCTTTTTAGATTGTTTGATAAACACACTGTGAATACGTAACTGCTGTTGAAAAAGTTTGCGTAAAACCAAAGGGAATATTTTACATTAAGGCTGGGAAAACACTTACCAAGTAAACTTGTGGCTTTGTCTCAACTCCTTTCAGTGAAGTGCTTCCCTTGAGCAAAAGGAACAACCTCAGACATTACTCTTCTTCTCTCCCTCCCCCTTCATTTTCCCCACTTGTCTCTTTTATCCATAACCCTGGCCTTACCCTTGAGTCTGAATTCATCAGCACTTCCTTCATCTCCCTTTTCTATAAATCTATCACCACATCCTGCAGCAGTGCCCATGTACGATGCTGGTCTGATTTCACTTCCGCTGTAATCTGCAATTGTAACTTCATGTTCCCTTGCTTTAACTACTGCTAACCTCTTCTTTATGACCTTCCCAAATGCTAGCCTCTCCAGACCCCATCAGGTGACAATGCAGGCCATCTCCTCCCAAAAAGTAAAAAATGGTACCAAATCAGTCACATTCTCAAACTACTGCAATGGCTCTCCAGTCACTTCTGGAGGCAGTCCAAAATTGCCCTCCATATTTTTATGCTTTTATGGACGTGCTGCAGCATATATTAAGACCAATTTCTCGCCTCATCTGCTATCTATTATTGAATTCTGGAAATATATTCTTTACAGTTACTCTTTAAAGTGTTTTTCTTTTTTGGATGAAAGACTCTAAGCAAAATAAAATTGCACTATAGAGTAGAACCTCACTTATTCTCATTAGCATTCACATTCAGAGGATCTGGTGTGGAACAAACTTCCAGAGGAGATTAGATAAATCCAGTCTGGCCAACCTTTAGAGTATGCCTACACTGGAGTTGGGAGGTGTAATTTCCAGCTTATTGGAAATTAGACACACCTGTGCCAGCTCTGATCCTGCTAGCACACTAAAAATAGCAGTCTAGCCACAGTGATATGAGTACTTGGCTAGCCACCCCAGTACTCATGGAACTGTACTTCGGGTGGCTAGTACAGTATGGGTATGTCTACTTGGACGGGAAATTACACCTTCTAGCTCAGATGTAGACCTACCTTTAGAAAATTCTACAAAACCTTCTGATGTGCTAAAGTTTTTCTACCATAAACATAACACTGACACCATCAACATCCCGTCATCGCTCACTACCACACCAAAACACCCTACCCAAAGAAGAGCTTTCTATAACCAGATAAGGAAGGCAAGCCAGAGATTCCATGAAGTTTACTAGGAGTTTCACCATGGCCAATATATTTTATGTGGAAGGCATTCAGCTACTATGGTGATAGGTGGCAGTACAAGACACAGACAGACAGACAGACAGACAGACAATCTGCCCCAGATTTCTTAGCAAATATTAAGCAGATACTGTTGTGAGGTCTCGTATTACTATGACTCCATTATTTTTATATAATTTGCTACAGGGCATTTCCTGGTATATTATGAAGTACTATAATAAATAATTAAAGCTAGATTGCATTTTTCACAATAAGCAAGCAAGGTACATTTTGTGATTCAGTAGCCAAGACTTTTATTGCGGGTACTTGCATCCTTACTATTTTGCAAAATTTGATTATCTTCAAAGGGTTTCTCTGGGCCATTAGAGTACATTATTTATTCATACTGGTGCACTGCATCTATTCCAGGCTGTAAGTGCATTACAAAATTTATATGAAACAGTTTTAATAATGTATTAAAACAAGGCCCCCTACCAAGCCTATACCCATAGATCATACTGCATAAGAGAAACACAGCCTCCCCATCAGCTCTTCTTCACCTCAAAAAACAATTAGTAAAGTTCTACTGAACGGTGGCTCCCGTACCTGATAGATCACCTCTCTCTCCGGGACACAGTGTCACATGTGAGATCAGCAGACCCTCTCAAGTTGAGCTGAGGATTGAGTGTTGTGTGTGTGTGTGTGTGGGGATCTTCCGTGTTGGAACTTGTTCCCCTGTCCCACTCCACTTCTCCAAATCCCAGATCTGCTAACCTTCTGGCCATGCTACAAAGCCCATCCTTCTGGTCTCTTCTCCAAGGATGCTGTGTCCTTTATTTACTTTGTAGTTTCTAATTTATGGGATGGACACATACAACTATATTTCAGAAATCTGAATGAATAAATAAAAGTAAATAAGTATGTAGCCATCGTTACAGTTAACAGACTACGGGGATAGAGTCACTTTAAGGGACTGAAAACTTGCATGTTGTCTCCATTCGTTTTATGCTATTGGAACAACCACGTGCCTCATCTACCCCCCCCACCCCCCCAAAAAAAACCCCAAGTGTATATGTAAAGGTTGATGATGGCCTTTATTTTTTATACCTACATGGCCAAATCCTCTAATTCTCCTTACTCTAGCTGTCCCATTGACATCAAAGCCCACTCCACCAAAATCAATGGAACTACATGCGTGAGTAAAATGAGAAAGGTTTGGCCGTTATCCTGTTTTTGTGTGAGAAATTGGCATGTAAGGCGCCACTGAGTAAGAGGTGCCCACGAATGTAAAATATATAAAATGCCAGTGGTATGTCCGAAGGAAGGGGATGATTAATCTGAATGCTGCACTTCCACATAATTATAATGCTATTTTAGACTTATCTCCTAATTAACAAAACCCTCAGACTGGGACATTGGAAATTGGAAAGAGTAAAATTATACAAGAAATCCTCTATTTAAATTAGCCAACATTATAAATACAACACTTAGTTAATTGTCTTAATTATAAGGCTATGTAATACCACTTCATCCATTGTGGTTATGTTCGAAGACTAGATAAGATATTTTCACTGACAGAATTAGTAACAGAAGTATAAGACCCTACAACTACGGAGGCCAAAAGCAAGTGTTGGTTGAAATATGCTAATTGTAGATGACATATAATGACATATTTTTCACTTTGGTATCACACTGCCATGTGATTTAATCCCTTTTGCCATCTGCTTTAAACAAATGGTGATGTTATTCCCAAGAGGAAAACATACTTCCCTTATGATTCACTTCCACCAAGCATCCCACAAACATTGCTTTATTAAAGTTGAACATAAAACGTTGTGTTCTGCGTCATGAGACAAGACTAAAACTTGTTGCCAATTTCAAATTTAAAGACGATTTTATTCTGCCTGTGAGGTTATCTCCTAGCATTAATGCATCTGTGCAATATTAGTGCTAGCACTGATGGAATTACCTTGTCTTACAAATATCTATATTTGTTCAATTAGCTGAATTACAACTATGCTTTGAGCAACGGGTACCTTCGCTGCAGTCACTCATACTAAGGGTACTGGGAATGTGTCTAGAACAAAAGACACAAACTACTCATCTTAGAATTAATGGAATGCTGTCAACTTGGCATCTAGTCAATTTCAAAAACTGTGTTAAAAGTAGTTTCAGATACCACACCTGCCCATGAGTCTCCATGTCAATTTTGTGGGTTTGCAACCACATATTCCTCTATTTGAAAAAGTGTTTCTCCTCCTTATTCCTGGGTGAAAGACCTATAAAAGCAATGGAGGAATACAGGGCAAACAGTAAAAAGTGACAATATACAATATTGTCAAATGCACAGAGTAAGCAAACTTGGGGGGGGGGGAGGGAAGGGTATTTTTCCATGCTAATCTGCATTTTTTTTCCCTGCTAAAATTATGCAGATGGAATATTCAGAGCTCCTGTTTTGCTGTTTGCCATACAGGATTTCCCTAAATGAAATCAGAAATCCTGTTAAGTGTGTACTATACTTGGGTGCAATTTTTTTTTTTAAATGCAGATGTTGACTGCTGCACCAGATGACTTCCTAATCTGATAATTTCAAATGAATTGGTTCATTGTTGATGGGTTATGTAAGCGACAGTATGATATATGCAAAAGAAGTTTATGTTTCGATACAAAATTCGGTATTTAAAAATAAACAGTTAAAAGACAAATAAAGGAACTGTGATGACATTTTTGTAATAACAAGGAGTCTGGTGGCACTTAAAGACTAACAGATTTATTTGGGCATAAACTTTCGTGGGTAAAAAGCTACTTCTTCAGATGCATGGAGTGAAAATTACAGCTGCAGGCATTATATAATGACATATGAAGAGAAGGAAGTTACCTCACAAGTGGAGAACCAGTGTTGAAGAACTGAATCAGAAGAAGTGGTTTTCTACCCACGAAAGCTTAGCCCAAATAAATCGGTTAGTCTTTAAGGTGCCACCGGACTCCTTGTTGTTTTTGTGGATACAGACTAACAGGGCTACCCCCGATACAGTACTTGACATTTTTGTAACAGTTACTCAACATCTTGAAAGTCCCAACTGACAAATGAATCCCTATGAGCTGTAGCTCACAAAAGCTTATGCTCAAATAAATTGGTTAGTCTCTAAGGTGCCACAAGTACTCCTATTCAATAAAGCACTCAAACATGAGCTCAAAGTTAAATATGTACCCAAGTGCTGTTCTGAATAGTGATGGTTTTCAGAATCAGGGCTTTGCTAACTTGGAGCCCTGGCGAGACAGTATGAGCACTTTTAGAATGTGTTTAACACTATGTAATATAAAGTGAATATCACCTGATCATCATACTTATGTTAGTTTTACATGGTGTGGGCCCTGTGACTTCAACAGAATTACTCCTGATTTACACTAGTGTAAATTCTAATCATGCCCATTCAGTGCATTTTTAATTTCCTGGATGGAAAGCACACTGCAGAAAATGATATGTAAATACATCTCACTATGTCATATCTAATGTTAAGGTTATTAAAATCAACATATTACTAAACACTGCATCTTAAATACTAGATTAAAGCAAGTGAAACTGGTTCACACTCTTTAAGAGTGGGCTCAACAAAACAATCATCAGTTTCTTTGCCTCAGGGAGCAACTTTTTAAAAGGATTTAAGAGTATCTAAAAGTATAAGAGACTAAAAAAAGGCAAACGGACTGGAAAAATAACTAAAGGAAAACCTCCTCCTTGGATGGGGATAGAAAGTCTAATAATAGAGTTTGCAGTGTTGTAGGCATGTTGGTCCCAGCATAAGAGATAAATGGTAAGTGAGGTAATATATTTTATTGGATCAACATCTGTTGGTAAAGCTTTGGAGCTACACAGAGCTCTTCTCCACGTCTGGGAAAGGTAGTCAGAGCGTCACAGGTAAATACAAGGTAGAACAGATTGTTAAGCATAAGGAGTTAATACAAGTTGCAAGAGACCATTCAAGATGAAGTGAGCAATTAACACCTCTGCAGTCTTAGGACAAAGGAGGGTTAGTGGGCTACAGACTGGTGTAATAATTCATAAAACCAGTGTCTCTAGTGAGTCCATGATTTTTAATGTCTAGCAAAGTTGTGAATTTAAGTTCCCTGGCCTGGGACTCACCAGCTAGACTTCGAATGGTTCACCTGAGTCTCCCTCCAACATACTTTGCTCTTTTCTATCTAGAACACCTGAATATTTATGAGGCTACCTGGGTCAACTCACTAAAGGGATAATGCTGCAAGGGGCTGAATGCCCTTAGCTTGACTACAAGAGGAGTTACGGGCACTCAGCACATCATAGGGTAAAGTGTACCCCTATTCAGAGGGGTGGCACAAAGCCTTAAATTGACTTAAAGCCCACTTTAGCACTACCTGGGGGAGCACAAGTGGGATTTAAGTGGTGCACAGGTCTTGAGCTGGCCCTCTGCACAGGAATGAATTTTAGCTAGGAGGCACTCAGCTCGTGGTACACTACCCAATCCCTGAAAACATGTTTGTTGCAATAAAGCCAAGGGTTCCCACCACCATGGCTAGGCTTCTGTACTTTGAAATGATGGCTAAATTGGGCAATAATTTGAAAATGATCAAGATGCCACCGAGAGAGGAGCATTGTGAATATTTAAGCATGGGCGGTGGGTGGAGATCCCCTTCAGGGAGGCTAGCTCCTGGCTGCACCCCTTCTGCTTGTGCTGCCCCCCCCCCCCCACAGCCAGAGCCCTGAGACCCACTTCCCCCCCCCCACAGCTGGACCCACAAGCCCTTTCCCCCGCCACACCCAGAGGAGCCCTGAGTCCCCCACCTCGGCTAGGAGAGCCTTGGGCCAAATGCAGCCCTGAGCACCTCCCCCCACCCCATGGCCAAAAGAGCCCCGGGCCTGACAGAGCTCCCCACAGCCAAGCCACACCTTCCCAGAACCAAAACCGCCCAGCAGGAAAAGCTCTTGTCTTTTCTCTTCTGGAAGAAGAACCTGAGCTTTTGATTTGCCCCATGCAGGTTCCGGGGTGGCTGGGGAGGCAGTATGTGTTATGCAGCTTCACAGTGTTCACCAACAATCTCCCTGAAGTCCAGAGAGATTAGTGAAGAACCCAGGAAGCTGAATAGCAGATACTGCCTCCTTGGCCACCTCAGAACCTTCACGGGGCATAATAATAAGCAAAAATTTCCACCAAACCCACAACCAGCATCCGGCAGCAGCAGCTGCGCCAGGGGAGGCTGAGCCTCCTGTGGCCTATTATACCTGCCACCCATGTATATAAGCTAAATGAGAGGGGATGAATAATTGGTGCATCCATTCAAAATTGTCTCTGATCACTAAAGAAAACAACTCAAGATGTGAGGTTTTCATCCTTCCCCCAAAAAGGTGTTTTATGCTCTCAGAAGTGTCAGAATGAATAATAGTGAAAAACGTGTATAAGTAAAATGGTGTTATGAATGTTTTAATCTTTTACTTGTTTGGAATGATATCAGTAATTTTTGGCACATTCCCAAGAAATATTTATGTTATACTTTTCAGTACACCATACAGTACATGGACATATCTTGTGCTGAGATTGCAAAAAATAAAAAATCAAACTTCAATTTCCCCCCAGATTTATCCTTTGTACAGACTTCAATACAATTCTGGTACAGATAACATCTGAATAGAAAATACACTACAGCACCTTATATTGAAGCGTTCATATAAGACTTTAAAAGGGGTTCAAAGTGTACACATTAATCAAATCTAAGAGATAACGATTCAGTACTATGCATGGCTAAATCCTGAGGCATCATTGTGGATATGTACCCCAACATGTCAATTGAATTCCGAGAAGTAATTTATTCAATTCTCAAGCTATCCAGACACAGAACTATATTTTCTTCCTCTTTCCAATTAGCTGAAGTAGTTAAATTATCTGCATGAAAGAAGACAACAATTACCCTAGAGCAGGGGTGGCCAACCTGTGGCTCTAGACCCACATGCGGCTCTTCAGAGGTTAATATGCAGCTCCTTCCTAGGCACTGATTCTGGGGTGGAGCTATAGATGCCAGCTTTCCAGTGTGCTTGGGGATGCTCACTGCTCACCCCTCTGCCCTACCCAAAGCCCTGCCCCCCCTCCACCCTTTCCCCTGAGCCTGCCATGCCCTCGCTCCTCCCCCACATAGCCTCCTGTGCATGTGAAACAGATGACTGCAGTGGGCGGGGGGAGGAGGTGGGAGGATGGGGAAGTAGGCGCTGATTGTTGGGGGCTGCCGGCAGATGGGAGGCGTTGGGGGCTGGGGAGTAGATATGGGGCTGCTGACGTATTACTGTGGCTCTTTGGCAATGTACATTGGTAAATTCTGGCTCCTTCTCAGGCTCAGGTTGACCACCCCTGCCCTAGAGTATGAAGACACTTTTCTATCAATCATTTTCTTCCTTCTACTAAATGACTGTATGGGAACTAATGCCAGTTACAGCTTAAGGGAACTTGCCCTAGGTCTTTGGTAAGCACTCTCTCGCAAACACACACGATTTGTAATCGTGTCAGCTATGTGAAGAAACCCTATGTCTTACCTTTTAAAATATTAATTCAGTATTATTCAGTAAAGAAATGTAGCTATTTTCATGTGGGTATATTTATAAAGTTAAATTGTGTGGCAGGTAATACACCATAGAAGAGAGCATCATTAGCTTTTTGTTAATATTTATCGGCATTAAATATCTTGTTTCTGAAAATTATTTCATATCTTATTTTTCCAGTATTCCTACATACTTATTACAAAACACTGAATAATGCAGTAAAAGCAATTGCCTAAATGCAGTCAATTGTTAAAATCGTAACTGTACATGCAATACAATTATTTGTGCATTGCCATTTCTAGTCAACTAGAAACACAAAATATTCAACAGTTGTTTTTTAATTCTATTTCCACTTATAATTATAACTTGTGTGTATTTTTTCCTCAGAGAATTATAAGAATTCACAATAGCTTTCAATAGAAATGGCTGAAAAATTCAAAACACCTTTCACAATTTTGTCAAAACTTTGAAAATTCGAAAAGTTTTCACTAACTCTTGTTTTCCTACATTTCTGATTGGGTGATGTCATGGTTAAGAGCAATGGCACTTGTATTCCTCCTCCACGGTTAAGCAAGGGCACCCACTCTCAGGCTTCTGGCTCCCCAGCCAGCACCTCTTCTGGACAGAGGCCTGTCTCTCTCTCTCTCTCCATCCTGACCAGGGTTTTCCCAGGCTGCAGAGTTTCCTACCTACACTCTGAGATCCCGAGCAAGCCAGACTGTTTAAGCAGGCCTCCTCTGCCTTCTTCTTAGAGGCTATAAACAGGGTAGTTACCCACAGTTGTTATGACCTGGCTCTTTCTAAGCAAGCACATTTATTCTTAAGGTAAAAGCATTACAGGAAAAGCATATTAAAAACAATTAAAAAAACACCTAATAAGCTTACCAGAGATCACACCCTTCCCCCAAACTCCACAAAGATTCTGGTTGGTGTCAGTACTTCCAACTCTTCCCTAGAGGATTGGGCCCTCCCTTTGGACTGAACGTCCTGCCCATTTGCTGGATCAGAACCAAGGCCCCAAGTCAGTTTAAACTCAGTTTATTTATCCAAAAGTCCATTCTTTGTCTGCTGGTCTCTGGAGAAGCCAGTTTGAACCAGTATATGCAAGTCTCTCCAGGTGGTGGTGCCTCTCAGGAGGTTTTTTACAATCTGAGTGTATTTGTCTAATCATACCCCATTGTTCTTAGTTCTTGGAAAGCTAGGGTCCCCCACCCCATGGAATGACATAGAATACCTGGCCCACAGTGATACATAAATTTAACACAGTAAGATTTAACTTAATTCAATGAGGTCTGTCCAAGATATTGCAGGATACCGCCATACCTGTCAGTCAGAATTTTGGAACACTACGGAGCAGAACTGACTTTATCCTGACGAGGTATCAGGAAATGTGTGCATATGATTAGAGATCTCCCTGAACTCTGCAAGTTTAACAAAATGCATGGGGAAAAAAATCAGTTTCCTGATATGAAATATCCACACAACTCAGCTTATTTTATGTTGGGTGATTTACTTCATTTCCATGTGCTGAGCCATTTGATTTTGCTTTAGAATGCCATCTGTCTTTCAGCAGAGAAGTTTAAAGTTCTTCTCATGCCGTACTCTGTGTACAGCAGCACATGATGAATGACAGAGCGAGGCCTGAATCATTCAGACTCACGCAGTGTAGGACTGTAATACAAAATACCTTTCATCTGTTTTACAGACATGATGGAATATCATACAATATCTATTTGCGGGGTTCAACGCATCACCTGCTCTAACAGTACACTATGGGTAACATTTTTAAAAGTGCCTATGTAACTTAGGAGCCCAAGGGCTTGTCTACACACAGAAGTTGCACCAGGATAACGTAAAATCAATTTAATCAAACCAGGGCAACTTTTGGCATGTATTCCCTTCTGTAGGTTTAATACTGGTTACATTGGTTCAGCTTGCACCTGCACATTTATCAATGCAAGCTAAATAAATTTCCATACATTTAATCCGGCATAAGTGTTGACACATAGAGTTGCATTAGTTTAACTACATCAGAATAAAGATCACAGTTTTAGTTAAACTGGAACAACCTTGACCAGGCCTAGGTCATTTAGGCATTTTTGAAAATATTACCCTGTATTAATAGGTCCCTACCAAATTCACCATCCATTTTGGTCATAGGACTTTAAAAATAGTAAATTTCATGATTTCAGCTATTTAAATCTGAAATATCACAGTGTTGTAATTGTAGGGTCTTGACCCAAAAAGGAGTTGAGGGGGAATCACAACGTTATGGGGCCGAGGGGTGTTGCTGCCTTTGGAGCTGGGCAGCTGGAGAGTGGCGGCTGCTGGCATCGGGAGCCCAGCTCTGAAGGCAGAGCCACCACCAGCAGCAGCGCAGAAGTAAGGATGGCATGGTGTGGTATTGCCATCCTTACTACTGCGCTGCTGCCTGCAGAGCTGGGCCCTCAGCCAGCAGCTGCCACTCTCCAGCCGCCCATCTCAAAAGGCAGCAGCACAGAAGGGTGGCATGGCATGGTATTGTCACCCGTACTTCTGCGCTGCTGCTGGCAGGGCGCTGCCTTCAGAGCTGGGCGCCCGCCTAACAGCCGCCGCTCTCTGACCGCCCAGCTCTGAAGGCAGCACAGAAGTAAGAGTGGCAATACTGTAATCCCCACTAAAATAATCTTGCAACCCCCCTGCAACTCCCTTTTGGGTCAGGACCCCCAGTTTGAGAAACGCTGGTCTCCCCTGTGAAATCTGTACAGTATAGGGTAAAAGCACACAAAAGACCAGATTTCACGGTCCGTGACATGTTTCTCATGGCTGTGAATTTGGTAGGGCCCTATGTATTAATAATTAAGCTGATTTGCTTTGTTACACAGTCTAAAACAGTTATAATGATCAGACTAAACTGGCCCATTTTTGATTATTATAGGGTGACTGATCGTTATTGCTATATGGGAAGTAAGTGTGTTAAGGATAATGTTTGCTCAAGTAAGACTTGAGCTGATTCTCTTTTCATGCATAAAAAAGGGAATTAAGGAGCCAACTCCTTGGTCAAAGAAATTCTTGTTTGAGTAACAACTTTAAGATTTCGCCCAAGATTAATGAAAATAACACTGTGCGTATGCATGTTTTCAATTTTTGATCACACTCAGTTCCACTCTCCATTGTTTTTTTGCCCTGTTTTGAACATAACCCCTACACAGTTGGTTGTAGAAAGAGTGATCTTTCTGCACTGCCATGAACCAGGCTCAGATCCAGTTCTCAGGATATTTTTATTCTTTGAGCTGGCAGGAGGTAATGTGTTCAGACCTCACCCAGTAATGCTAAATTGCCTTGTTTCACTTGGAATCACAGAAGTTAGTGTTGGGGGTAAAAACCCTACTAGGTCATTTAATCGATTTCCCTGCCAGTGCCGGCTTGTCCCCTACATCTATTAGATCTTATTTATTTCTTGGCTTTTTTAACCAGGTTCATCAGAGTGCCTTACGAACTGTAATGAATCAATGAAGATACTAAATAAGACCAGAGCTGACACAGAACCTGAAGGCACCCCAGCTAGCTGCTTCCTTGAAAACTTGATACTTTGGAGTTTATCATTAACTTTTATTTAAATCCTTCAACAAGTTTTCAATCCATAGGACAATGCTTCTTGCTAAAGCTTGCCTGTATTGAGTATGAGATTTCATGAAATAGTATCAACTGCAGGAACAGAATCCAAACATTTTATCTACAACTTTTCCTGCATCCAGTAATTTTGCATTTGGGGAGCAGGAATGGGCGTAATCAAGGTCATACAGTAAGAGCTATTCTTCACAAACTCATACTACTTATTTTTCAAGATTCCTTTACTCTCTGAAGTTATGTGTTTTTCTTTCCATGATTAAGGTGAGTCTTTCAATGCCATTCTCAGTGGATCCTCAATGAGGTCCTGAAGCAAAGGATATGTGCAAGGATTACTCTAAGCACTAATCATCAGTTAGCAGTTATAAATTAAAATCTGTTCTGACTGAGAAATTTCAAGTATTGAACAGGAAGTTTCTTGCAGTAGCAACTTGTCTGCAGCCTTGATATTTTACACAGTAATGTGAAATGCAAGCAAACCTTAGCATGTTGAAAAAAGGCCTTGATTTGGTGACACACAGGATAGCTTTCGCAAAGACTGAGTTATTCATCTATTTTTGTTCCATTCCTCTGACTTCCTTTTCTCCTCTCCTGTCAGTTAGCGTAATAGAGTTGTCTCAATAAAATCTACTGTATTAACAACTCTTCTCACACATCACAATCAAATCGTGATCAAGTATCAGCCATGCGTCCATTGGCACACACACAACAACTCACCACTGCAATATTATTAGTGTTCGTTTTTACTACGGAATCGCCTTCATTTTTTAGGAATAATCCCTCTGAGAGGTGATGGATTGCCTGTTTTGTCTATTAGATACAGATTTAAGGTGTTTAATTACCATTATTACAAGCATCCTTGTTGCTTTTGCAGGAGGAGGATACCTGATGGCAGGGAGCAGTAGATTTCCAGAGTTCATTGGTGATGGCTGGTTGATTTTCACTAGTCCTGGTTATATCTGAATTGGTGACGTTTATCCCATATACACCATCCTGGTACACTAGAGATGGATTTGATTTGTTGAGACTGTTTAGTGACATCTGTACTAGAGTTTCATTTATGAAGAATGAATTTTCAGCACTTAAGCTCTCCGATTGATTATGTCCCATTATCTGAACAAGAGAAAACAAGGAAAACATGTAGCTAACCACTTCACCTTTGCCTAACATCATCAGTCCCCTTCTTATACTAGCTGCCAGTAAGGGTGAAATTCATAACAAATGCCCACTTTATTCATCAGAAACACATTAAGCCGGTTGTGTTGTATAAGAATAATCAGCAAGAGTCTGCTAAATAATGTCTCAGCTACATTCATAATACAAGAAAACAAATTAATGTTTGCCAAATGGAAAACAACAAAGGGCCAGATCCAGGGAGGAGCTGAGCTTTTGCTGTTCACTTTGAAGGGGTTAAACTCTGTCCCTCTGCTCAACATTGGACCATGTCACTTAGAAAGAAGGAGCAGAAATGGCAAGATAACCACTCCAGTTGCAAATTCATAGCTTTTAAAAAGTCATCAGTGTCTTCTTTTCAAGCAGATCTTGAGAGTGTCATTCTTTCAACAGGCAGAGGGGGTTTGTTAATACATGAGGCCACCACTGAGACAGCCTTCGGGGACAAAGACTGAATTTCAGCCATAGCAATGAGGAGCTTATAGCTTTTAGTTAAAGGAATGGGAAGCAGGAACTTGATACTGGGGGCTCCCTAGACTGCTCTGGTGTTCCTCTCTCTCCATCACAGTCTGTTAGCATTTCTCCCACCCATTAAAACATTCAAATAGACACCCCCACTCCCTCCATTACAGTTGATGGACAGACTCTTTTTGTCATCCCTTTTAGTAAGTCCTGCCCAGTGAACCAACGTGCATTGGAAACTGAAATACTCTCCAGCTGCACCAGTGCTCAGACTGGTAACTATACAGATTTACTCACATTCACACTGCTTTCACCAAGGTTAGATCAAATAGGGAGGTGAGTGGAAGGAGGCCCTCACTCACCTCTCACTTTTAGCGCCGGCCTGGACCGAGCCTCAGCTGGGGCTGGTCAGGGACATATGTGATTTCCTGACAACTTTTCACTCTCTTGCCCCCAACTCCCAGGACTGTTGGGGGCGGGAATTTGGTTCCCTTCATAGCTCAGAGCAGTCTCAGAGATTCTGCAAATTGTGTCAACTGACAATGGCCCCCACCAGGCCTTTATACCAGCAAGGTTTGCTGGCCTGAAGCACAACCCCTCCTGCCCGCATCTGAGATGCTGCTTGTGAGAGAGGGTGACACAGAGCAGGTTTTATACCCGCCAGGGATTCCCGCACTGGGGAAAGCCCCAGCTGCTCACTTGAGCCAGCACTGTTGCAAAGGGACTGGAGCAACTGTTGAGGATCTGTCCCTTAGAAGTTTCTAGACAGTCTGCACCCCACACATGGATATAGCCTTCCTCTGAGAAACAGGGATGTTCTCTTGCTCCAGAAAACTAAACATTTCCCCAACTATTTAATGGGAAAGCAGAAGTGGTTGAGTAAAATGTGGACATGATGATTCTTTCTATTTCCTCACGTTTATACCCATGGGCCGAGTGTCATTCTGCAGCGCTCCCAGCCTTTGGGAAACCCTTGGATGCTTCTGAAGCTAGGTCCCATACACACCAACTCAATACGTTGCCAAGTGAAGTATCAGATTTGTCTCAGAAAAAACTTTCTGCAATTTCAGCATCTTAAGGGTAGGTCACTATAATAATATAGACTGGCTTAGGGTAAAATTATCGAAGGGAAATCATGTACCTCATTGCTCCCTGAAGATGGAAATGCTACAGGCAGACTGCTCTGGCGGCTGTGTTTCCAGTGCCACAATATCTTTTGTTGCATCTTCACGTTCTCTCTTTCCTTTTCCACCATCCTCTGGCCCTCCCTAAGCCTTTCCAGGTTCTGCTGGAACTCCTGCAGCTGAAGCTCCAGTTCTCCCCGGTTCCGATGAAGAAGCTGTTCCTGACATAGGCAATCTCTCTCCCTCTCCTGCAGCTGATTCTCTCTTATCTCCTGCTCCCGTTGCTGCTGGTCACACTCGCGGGACCAACGCTGCTGCTCCTGTTGAAATTGTTGCTGAAGTTTGTGTATATTTGCCAGTTCTTCCCTTTGTTTTTCCAAATTTCGGTATTTTTCCTGGTCTAGCAGTAGGTTTCCACGAGAACTGTGACCCCGACTGGTCCTTTCATGCTCTTGCAGTACTATCTTATGGATCTCCACATGGCTGTCCTGGATGGTTAAGGCTGCCTAGTCACCAAAACCAAATATTAATTTCCACCTGGTTTTGAATTTTTTTAATAAACATTATGTAAAAATATTACTATTTTCCTTAAGCGTCAGCACTCAAGTGCTTCTTTGGAGTCTATTCATCATGAACCTAAGAACAGCCATACTGGCTCAGACCAAAGGTCCATCTAGCCCAGTATCCTGTCTTCTGACAGTGGCCAGTGCCAAGTGCCCCAGAGGGAATGAACAGGTAATCATCAAGTGATCCATCCCCTGTCACTCAGTCCCAGCTTCTGGCAAACATAGGCTAGGGACACCATCCCTGCCCATCCTGGCTAATAGCCATTGATGGACCTACCCTTCATGAATTTATCTAGTTCTTTTTTGAACCCTGTTATAGTCTTGGCCTTCACAACATCCTCTGGCAAGGAGTTCCACAGGTTGACTGTGCGTTGTGTGAAGAAATGCTTCCTTTTGTTTGTTTTAAACCTGCTGCCTATTAAAAGTACAGAATTCTGTATTCATGCATGTTCTGAGAGACATTTTGTAATGAACTGAATCATTTCACTCTTTTTCAGGGAGTTTCTAGTTAGTGATGAATATTATCATCTCATTTTTATATTACAGCCATGCCCAGAAACCCAAATTAGGATCAGGGCCTCATTGTTCTAGATGCTATATTGTAATAATAACAATAAAGAGAAAGAGCTTACGCAGATAAACCTGAAATGCAGCTTTTCATCAGTAGATTTCGAAGAGCCTTACAAAAGGAGGTCAGTATCTTCATCCCCATTTTACAGATAGGAAACTGAGTCACAGAGTCACAGACTTGCCCAAGGTTGCCCAGCAGGCCAGTGGCAGAGTGAGGAATAGACCCCAGGTCTCCTGAGTCCCAGTCAAGTGCTCTATCCAGTAGGCCACACAATCCTTGTCTCAAAACAGCTCACAGAGAAAAAGGATGGTTCAGTGGTTAGGGCACTAGCCTAGAACTTCGGAGATCTGGGTTCAAGTCCCTGCTCTGCCACAGACTTCTTGTGTGCCCTTGGGCAAGTCACTTAGCCTTTCTGTGCCTCAGTTCTCTCATTGTAAAATGGGGACATACAGCACTTCCCTATCTCACAGGAGTGTTGTGAGGATAACTACATTAATGACTGTGGATGAGGTCCACATAAGTACATAGATGAAAAAAGCCCTGTTTATTTTGTTATAGAGTAACTACTTCTTTCACTAAGAGTTGTACTTAAGCAATTAAGCAACACCCTGCATTGGGGCTGGCGCGGCTAAGGGAATCCATTCCAGCAGGAATCATCTGAGGCTTCCAAGTGACTCCATTGTAATTCCTGGCTCTTGCTTACTATATTGGCTTAGCTGCATTGCCTAGTTTGGAAGATGGGGAGGGCCATGGTTCTCTCTCCTTGCTCCTCTCTGCTCCATATGGTTGCTACTACAACAGAAGTAAACTATCATAGTTCTTAACATTAGGGAGAGATTATGGCTGGCCCCTGTGCAGAAATTTAAGGGGTGGCAAGATCACAGTGCCCTCACCCAGGAACATTCACCCACTGCCAGGCCCGGTCTGGGTCTACAATACTGAAGTTGTAGAAATGATAAAATAATTAACTATCAATTTCGTATTTTGCCAAACTATTGTATTTTGAAATTTTTAGGGAAGGAAATTCTTTAGCCATTAGATAAAATAGATAGATACTCTGGCAAGTGGGAAAAGATCAGTTGCTCTGCCTGCCCATAAATGCCCTAAATCTTATAATAAATGACAACAGAACTGTGCATGTATATAGGGCCGCTCATTCAAAAGTATCAGGCCTGGTCTACACTTAAAAATTAGATCCACCTAACTATAAAAGCGGCAAAGAGTCCTGTGGCACCTTGTAGACTAACAGACGTATTGGAGCATAAGCTTTCGTGGGTGAATACCCACTTCGTCGGTTGCATGTAGACTCAGGACTGTGATAAATTTCGAGCCCTGATTGCCATGGACAGGTTGACAAAGCCCCCATGTAGATACAGCTAGGTCAATGGAAGAATTCTTCCACCAACCTAGTTACTGCATCTTGGAGATATGGATTAACCTCATCAACTGAAAAAGCTTTCCACTACTGCAGGACGTGTCTACTGCCATGCAGATGCTTGTGGAGTAGACAGCTATGCCACTGTCGCGCTTGTAAATTATAAGTAACCTCAGATACTTTACAAACAGTAATTAATTAGGCCTCACAACACCATTGAATGTAGCCAAGCAATTATTAGCGCCGGTCCAAATCTTTGGACTGAAAAATTTCCTATAGGAAAATGTGGTTTTATCAGAATTAAAATTTTTCATGGGAAACGTCATTTTTAATTTTTTTTCAATTTTTCTTCAACAAAAAAAATTTCATTTCAAAATGTCAAAAATGTGTCATTCTGATTGTAAATGTCAACATTTTGTGTTTCAAAGTTTCTGAATCAAAATTTTTCAAAACTTTTCCTTCCAGCAAAATTTTTGATATTTCAACATTTTGTCTTGATGTGAGATGAAAACTAATGTTGAAAGACGGGATTTTTCTGTGGGATGGAAATTCCACTTTTTGACCAGTTTGGGTAATTGTACCCTGTTTACAGTTATGAGGTTAAATAATATAGCCAAGATCATACAGCTGGCAACAGAACCTAGAAGTCCAACTCCCAGCAGGTTACTCTACGCATTAGACAAAAACTGTTCAAAGTCTTGGCTTTGTTGTTAGGAGTCAGGAATCTATTATGCAAGAGCTATCTGTGCAATTTACATAATCTGGGGAGTGTTTTAATTTAAATATCCAAATTTTCCAAGATTCTGAATGGTATCTGGAAAGGAGATAAGGTGCAATTTGACTGATTAGTTTAGATCCTCCATCTTAATTTCTCCACAGCCTTTTGGATTGTACACGCCTCTCCTGGAAGAAGTTTTCCAAAGAAGTATTCTTCTGAATTCTTGGAAGGAGAATATCATTGTAGCATAATATAAACCAACACGTGTTATATTACTTTATTATTTAAATTACGCAACAGTAAAAAGTCAATAGATTGTGACATGGTGACAGTGTCTGAAAGTAGGGGAAGATAAAGAAACTTTTTCTTAAGGGAAACATTAATAGATGTATTACTGTACGAAGTTAACAGAGTACTCACCTGTATGCTGTACAAGAGGCGGGTTAAATTCTGGATTGCTTGTACAATCTGGAAAATAAGAGAAGGATTTTCAAAACTATGAAAACTATAAAGTTTAACTAAATAATACGTTCATATTTGGACTTCATACTCACCTCAGTCGGTGTAGAACCTGAGAAATTCATGCGTTCTACCTACAATAAATGTAAATACATATAGCTGTGAATATCTGTTATAAACTTTGAAATAGGATATTCTAGATAATGTTTTTTCCTAGCCCAAAAACTCATATTGCTAACTCATGCAATACTAAGTCAAACCTTTTTATGTGTCATGTGACAAAAGACAGAAACAGTAATCTATGAAGACTAATAATTCACCAACACCAGAAATTACTTGGAAATCACTAGCGATCCCAAGGACAACTGTAAAAACAAAAGTATTTCATCCACAATTTTAATCCCCACGTGGACAACTCCTGCAGAGAAATTATATTTCCATTAACACTTTGTTTCCTTGACAATTTTGCAAATACAGTATCCTGATTACAGTATGTACAGTAGAGTGACTTGTGTTACTTACAGTCAGTTGTAACAGATTTCTGAAGAACCACAAGCTATGTACTAACACAGCAAGAAACCACAACAGGGTTTATATTAACAAACTAGGGTGAATGCCTTAGATGTGTTATGAGGCATGAAGCAGAAGGGTGAGTGCATTCAGCCTCCTGAAAGGGACATCAATAGCCTACTAATACGCATCCTGTCAAAGCTTGTTGCTATTAGAGCCGGGTCATTAATTCTACATTTCATTTTTTTCTAAGAACCTTTTTAAAATTTGGGAGTAAGGGTGTGGGCGGGGCTGGAGAAGTTACCCACAATCCTTTTATCATGAAAAACAGCTCCTATGAGAAGGATGAGGAAAAACAAATAGAGAAAAAGCCAAACACAATCCTTTCCAAACTACTTTGAATACACTTGCTATGTGGTCACTGTTACGCTGTTTTTGGTTGCCTAGAATATCTGGACTCGCTCTCACTTCTCCATGACAACAGCAGCATCTTCAACAGCACTTTGTGGACCAAAACTCACTGCTGATCTTACTTTCTATTATAAAGAGTAAATCAGGGGCCTAATTTAGTTTTGATAACCAAAAGTGATGATGGAAAGGCCACAAGCTGCGGCTGAGAATGTAGCCAAGGTCAAGGGGGAAGTGGAAACATTAAACTCGATACATTTTCCCCTTCCCTTTCCCTCTCCATCTTTTCTGTCTTCCCTCCCCACTGTAAACACTTTAGCTGAAAAGCTGCTCCTTTAGTGCTGCTCAGCTCTGCAGCAGATTCCCTGCTGAAGTCCTAATGCGGCAGGAGCACTAAAAAATGGAAGAGCTGCTGCCAGCCCTTGTGGCCCGGTTGCAGAGCTGAGTAGCACTGAAGAAGAAGATGGGCTCCTTTGCTTGAAGTTGCAGTGGGAAAGAGGGGGACCATGAGGCAGCGAAAGGGAGACAAGGAGGAGGGAAGGGGAAAGAGAAGGACAGGAGAGAAAGCTAGCACAGAAGGCAGGGCAGAGGGGGATTGCTATAAAATCCTACAGGTCTTATGTTAAATGGAGTGTCTATGGGGGAAAAGATGACCAATCATTCTCCCTTGTTTATTCTTATTAAACCTTTTAAATTCCATATGATGGGCATGAGATGGAACTGAGATCACAGCTGTGCCCGGCTGGCAGCTGACATCACTAAAAAGTGCCGAATGGGCCAATCAGAACATAGCATTGGACAATCAGTGCCCATGACCATCCTCTAAGACAGTGGTTTTCAAACCGTGGATCGCGACCCAGTACTGGGTCACAGAATGTAAGGCACTGGGTCGCAGCGGCTCTGGTCAGCACCGTCAACTGGGCCGTTGAAAGTCCCATTGGCGGTGCTGCCCGGCTAAAGCAGGCTAGTCCCTACCTGTTCGGACACCTTGCTGTGCCCTGGAAGTGGCCAGCAGCAGGTTTGGCTCCTTGGCGAAGGGGCCACGGGGCTCCGTGTGCTGCCCCTGCCCCGAGCACTGGCTCCGCACTCCCATTGACCAGTTCCCAGCCAATGGGAGATGGGGAGGCGGTGCCTGCAGGTAAGAGCTGCGTGGAGCCACTTACGTGCCTCCGTCTAGGAGCTGGACCTGCTGCTGGCTGCTTCCGGGGCGCAGCATACTCTGTAGTGTCAGGACAGGCAGGAAGCCTGCCTTAGCACCCCTGCTGAGCCGCTAACTGGGAGCCACCTGAGGTAAGCCCATGCCCCAACCCCGTGCCCCAACCCCTGGCCCCATCCCTGAGCCCCCCCCCCCAACCCAGATCCCCCTCCTGCACCCCAACCCCTCATCCCCGGCCCCACCCCAGAGCCTGCATCCCCAGCTCAGAGCCCTGACCCCCTCCCACACCCCAACCCACTGCCCCAGCCCTGAGCCCCTCGTACACCCCAAACCCCCCAGCTCTGTTGGATCCTGGGCATCAACAATTTTCTTCAACTGGGTCGCCAGAAAAAAAGCTTGAAAACCACTGCTCTAAGAAGGGTTTGAGAACATCGGCTGCCCTTGAAATCCCTTGTCTCTTCTCTTGTGTGTGCTTGCTCTGCCACCTCCTGGTGGCTGATTTACTACAAAGCATGAAACTAGTTCCCAGCTGTTTTGCCTTGGAAGCCCCAAGTCTGCAATGGGTCTGAATGTGTCTCCTCAAACCCCAGGTGGGATTGGTGCATGTCACCTAGTTTTTGTCCATTCTCTCTCACTTTTACCCCTCTGATCTCTTTTTTCCTTTTTGTCTTTTCCCTGCCATTTCTAAGCATTTTTACAATTTTGCTTTCCATTTTAAAGATTTTCCCCCCATCTTTCTCTCTCTCTCCCTCTTTCCCCCTTTTTCTGCTTCTCTGTAAAGCTCCCAGTTTGCCCCTTCTCTCTATAGGAAGGCCTTAGTTTTTGCCCAATTTTAATCCCTGTTCTAACTTTCTGAAAAAGCATCTTGCTGCTGCCTGAATTGTTTCGTATGTATGCTCCATTAGGGAGAGATTTTTGAGTCCAACAGTTTGGAATTAATTGCATGAGTTGTTTAAAGAGTTAAGGGATTTTGAAATATTGGTAGTTTCTCTTATTTTGAAATTGTTCTGTTTTGTGTCCACTTAAAATTCAATAGTGATTTGTTGTAAGAACACTAAGTCTGTTTTATATGGGAGTTGGTAGTGAGGTGAAAGTCACCGTGGTAAGGACAGCCAGCACAAGTCCTATTTGTGCCATCAGAGATCTATTCCATGCAGGGGCTTTCACTACCATGTGTCAGAGAGGGGAGTGGAGGGAGTGCCATTATCTGCCCAACATAGGTTGGTGTTAAGTAGCGGGTCAGGATGGATCCAGGAACCTTAACATTGCACAAGTGGCTCAAAGTGGCCCTGCAGCTGCTACTCCAAGCCCACAGGCTTGTAAGGCTGTCACAGTTAGTTACAGTGACCCAGTGACCTTCATTTCTTTATTTGGGGTTAATAAAATGCACCCATCCAGTGCTGTGGGCACAAATACAGTCCTTAAATATCACATTATTATTATTATTTATTTATCTACACTGCAGGAACCTCCAGTCTGGATTGCAGCGCCCATTGGGGTGGGTGCTATACAAACACACAGGAAGACAGATCATTTACAGTACCTTATCCCCCATCAGAGAGCCTGCCTCTTCATTCACGGCATGACAAATCCTGGGACTGAAGTCACAAGATTCTTCGTCTCTTTTCATTTCTGTAATTAGTGATGAAAACCCCAACAAAATGTGCGGGGTGGAGAAAAATAAGAAAAATGCTAAACATTACACAGTACACTGCTTTTCTGAATAGAGAAACAAACAGCACAGTGTGTGTTAAACCTACAGTATGCTGAAATTTCAGATTTACATAAATTGCCCCCAAACCATATATACATGCTGATGAGCAAATACAACCGTGAGAGAAAAAGTGGCATTTCTTCCTTTTCTATCTCAAAAAATAAGAAATGCCCAACTTGCAAAAAAAAAAAAAAAAACCAACCCCCAACAAACACATTATGAAATAAATATAGCTGGAACTTTACTGTATTAGCAGTTTTACAGGGTTTAGTACCAGAATTTTCAACTGGTTAAGAAATCTATACTGTATAATGGCTCTAATGATTGGAATGTCAAGCTCTGCACATCAATTGATGTATAGGGCCTCTCATGAAAGTCAGCAGAAATTATTTAAAAGGCAATATATGCTTGCTATGGAGTTCAACAGAAAAGACAAGATAATGTATTTTATACATATATGAAATATTAATGTGGACTGGAGGAAGGCACACATCAAGGCGGATCCTCATCTGGTGTAAATGATCCACTGACTTCAATGAAGCTATGCCAATGTATACCAGCTGATGATCTGATTTGTTGTATTTTTTTATTACTACTATATTGTTCTTTATTGATCCTAGACTGTTATGGATTGCAGAAGGCTGGGAAACATCCTGAGACAATTAGTACTGTTATCGGGGCAAGTAAAAGTGTCAGGTTTTACTTACGAGTCGGAGATTCAAATATTTCATCGGCACTAAGTGTGTTTGTCAAGCTTGCATCTCCAGAACTCGCCTCTGATGACTTGTTTGCATCATTTGCTTGTGATGATGTTACAGCAACATGGAGGCTTTCAGCTGGAGAAGAAAATGTGTGTTACAAAAATCAATGAAATAGCTGCATTCTGCATAAATAATTACAGTATTTTGGTACTGGAAAGTGATCCCCTGGGCAATTGCTGTAACATTAAACTCAAAACCCGGATGTCTAAGGCACAGTCAAGAGCAACAGAGGTGGGAAGGAAAATCAAAATTAAAAATGGGCAGAAAAAGGAGGATGTGTGTATGCTCTATTATACTTAGTTGTAAGTGACTTACACAGGGTTCCCATATACATTATTGTTTTTACCCTATAACCAAGAGATAATTCTCTCATAAGATGCACCCTCAGAGAGGTCAGGCTCCACTATGAAAACGGAGATACATCTTTCCAGCATCTAAGTAATACCTTCTTGGCAACTGATGAACTTACTTTGAGAACTTGGGGTTTTTCCACTGTAAATCTATGTATTTCTCATCAGACAGAATGATAACATTATAGTCAGACAGTACATTTAATTCAAATATGACTTGTTTGAAATAACAGAAGAAAATATTCTTCCATCCATGAACACCTCCAAAACCTGGACAATTTTTTTCCTACAGATTTCACCCATAATCAGTCACAGTTTCCTCCTTTGACAGGGTTGGACGTGGGGAAGCAGTAGATGTGCTACATCTTGAGTTCGGTAAGGCTTTTGACACAGCCCCACATGAAACTTTCATAAGCAAACTACGAAAATGTGATCTAAATGAAATTACTATCAGGCGGGTGCACAACTGGTTGAAAAACCATACTCAAAGAGTAGTGATCAATTGTTCACTGTCAAACTGGAAGAATGTATCTAGTGGGGTCCTGCAGAGGTCTGTTCTGGATCTGGTACTATTCAACATTTTCACTGATGAGTTGGATAACAGAGTGGACCGTTTACTTACAAAATTTGTGGAGAACACTAAGCTAGGAGAGGTTTCAAGCACTTTGGAAGTCTGGATTAGAATTCAAAATGACCTGTGGAAACTGGAGAATTGGTCTGAAATCAACAAGATGAAAATCAATAGAGAAGAGTGTAGAGTACTATGCTTGGGCAGGAAAAATCAAATGTACAACTATAAAATGGGGAATAATTGGCTAGGCAGTAGTACCGCTGAAAAGGATCTGGGATTTATAGTGGATCACAAACTGAATATGAACCAACATGATGAAGTTGTGAAAAAGGCTAATATCGTTCTGTGGCGTATTGACTGGAGTGTTGTATGTAAGACACAGGAGGTAACTGTCCATTTCTTCTTTGCACTGGTGAGGCCTCAGCTGGGTACTGTGTCCAGCTTTGGGTACCACGTTTTAAGAAAGATGTGGACAAACTGGAGAGAGCCCAGAAGAGAGCAACAAAAATGTAAAAGAGTTAGAAAATCTGACTTATGAGGAAAGGTTAAAAATTGGGCATTTTTAGTCTTGAAAAAAAAAGACTGAGGGGGGGACCTAATAACAGTTTTCAAATATGTCAAGGGATGCTATAAAGGGGACATTGATCGATTGTTCTCCATGTCCACTGAAGATAGCACAAGTAGTAATGACAGGTTTCAGAGTAGCAGCCGTGTTAGTCTGTATTCGCAAAAAGAACAGGAGGACTTTGTTACTTTCTAAGGTGCCACAGGTCCTCCTTTTCTTTTTACAAGTAGTAATGGGCTTAATCTGCAGCAAGGGAGGTTAGATATTAGTAAAAACTTTCTAACTATAAAGGTAGTCAAGTTCTGGAAAAGGCTTCCAAGGGAGGTCATAGAATCCCCAACATGGGAGGTTTTTATGAATAGGTTGGACCTGTAAGGAATGGTCTAGGTTTACATGGTCCCTTTTCCAGCTCTACATTTCAATGACTCCATAAAACATGCAACCCACAGCATCACCTCCCACAGCACGAGAGTAGACGTTTCTTGGACGTCTCTTATCCAGGTATTCACGTAGCTCAACCCTGCTGAGCTTTTGAGACCTTGCTAAACCATACCATAAAGCAATTTGGCTGCAAACTAAGTGGATATCAATGGATTATTTACTTCAAATACCACCCTTGGGGCCTGTCTAAACCATAGGAGCTGGAGCACCCACGGAAAAAAAATTATGCCCTTCCTCCCCCGAAATACTTCCTGCCCGCTGGCGGCCCCACTGATCAACTCCTTCCTCTTCTCCCAGCGCCTCCCGCCTTCCACGGATCAGCTGTTCCATGCTGTGCAGGAGGCGCTGGGAAGGAGGGGGAGGAACTGGGCCAGAAGAGGCTGGGCAGGGGTGTAGTGAGGGTGGGAAGAAGCAGGGTGGGAGCTTGGGGGAAGGGGTGGAGTGGGAGCGGGGCCCGGGGCTGAGTGGGGGGGTTAAGCACACCCCGGGGAAAGTTGGAAGCTGGCATCTGTGATCTACACAGTCGCTGCTTCATTTCCCTCTAGACAATCTCACCTTCCCTGAGTGCTGCTGCCAACAATGAGGAAGCCTGTGGCATTTCTCCAGAGTCAGGTTTGATAAGGAGATGTGGTTCCACATGGACATCCTCAAATCCACTCATATCTCCAAGCTCTGCATAGATATGCAACTTATCTTCCAAATAACTGCAGATCTGCTGGTCTTGGCTACTCAGAGATTCTATTAATCAAATTTGGACATATTATGTTAGCAATAACACCATTCTGTTCTGAAGGTAAAGTACACTCCCCACTCCTCCTCTTATCCATCTGCCACATTATCGTTGCTAATTCAAAGCTACTACGTACTTACAAACAAAGCCGAGGAATGACTCAGTTTGCATGATACCTTTTGTAAACTGAAAGGGACAAGATTCATTCCGTCCATAATCTGCACTGATGAAAGTTGACCCAGATTCTGACAAAGTCCCCACAGTGGCGGAAAGTCTGACCATTGAGGAGTTCTGATGATGCAATCTTGACTATACTGTGGGCCCCTCAGCCATCTGATGCAGCCCTCAAAGTGGGCAAATTCCAGGAAGCAGGCCTGGCTAAGGCAGCTAGAGGAAGTGAGGATTCTGTGCATATCTAATCAGCCTCCACCACAAAGGTCCAAGTGGAGATCTAAAGTTGTCCTCCCCATTATGACCAAATGCACCCCAGTATTCATATCATACATGTGATTGTAATCTTTGTACAAAATATGCCTTGTGAGGTATCAATAACTTGCAGGTCAATAATATCATGGTGAAATGTGTGTAGCAACATGATATGTAAATTTATGAACATAAGCTGAAATTATGAATGAAATGTGCCTACCAGACAAATCAGGGTGAGAGGCGGGAAACTTGTTTTTCAAAGACAAAAGACAATCTGGCACCTCTAGCCACATGTCATCAAATCTGATTGACAATCACCCATTAAGTGGCCATTCCTTGGCAGCGAAGGGGGTGGGTAGGAATAGATCAATCTTCATTTTAACTAACAACAACATGGAACTTCTTTCACCACGAGACTCTTGTCTCAATCCTCACAGTGGGAAGGAACTTTATCTAGGGATAACCCTCAGGAAAATGCATTTCAAAGGCTGCCTGGACTGTAACAGTGAGGGGCAAAAACTCCCCAGATTCTCTCACTCACTCTTTCTCCCAAGAAGAGAAAGGAACCAGCCTTTGGACTTTGTGAGAGATCCTGACAATAAAATCTGATCAACAATATTGCTGGGAACCTGTGGTAAGAATTTTACCTTGAACCAAGTCTAGTTTGTTAAGTTTTAGTTACTAGAAAACATTCTATCTTTATTTCTCTTGTAACCATTTCTGACTTTAATACCTTGTACTTATATTCACTTAAAATTTCTCTCTTTGTAGTTAAACTTGCTTTAATCAAAACTAATCGTGTGTAGTGTTTAAACTGAATTGTTTGGTAACTGCAGTTAAAGTAGCAAACTGTTGTTCACTGACCCTTTTCAGGGGCAACAGACCTGTAATATTGGAACTGTCCAGGAGAGGGCTGCACAGTGCAGAACACATATATTTGGGGAAAGTTTGGGACTGGAAATGTGTTGAGGTGACCCTGAAAGTGGTTACCAAGGCTGCTGGAAGCCAGAATGTGGCTGGTGTGTAGCTGGCCGGCTGCAGCTACACACAGGCACACAGGGTGTGACTTGCATGCTGTTTGGCTGTCTGTGAGCAGCCCAGGTTTGGAGCGACAGCAGCAAAACATTGTGAGGCACCCATGGTTGCAGGGCAGGCAATGACAACCCCTCACAGGTCTGGATTACACCCCTGGAACGTAATACTCAAATGCTAGCAACTCTACCACTTACTCTCCCCTGGAGTCAATCGAGCAGAAAAGATGTGCAATTTGTGTCTCACTGTGTCAAAAGTGCTAAGCCTAGGCCTAAGTGCTGCATGTTTAGATAATATACAACGAAGTAGTGACAGATGAGTAGTTATAAAGAGATACAAATCCATGTAACTACTGAAGGTTCAGGCTATTTCGGTAAATAAAGAACTATACCTGTTCAATGCCTATTTGAAAACATCAATTTCTTTGGCTTTTTCAATACTTTTTCTTGTATTGATTGCAGTGGGGTAAAAATATAAAACAGGTGGATACAATGAAATATCAAAGAAACAAATATGTCTAGGCTCAAGTCACACACATCAAAGCACTCCCTTGCTTTACCACTTCTGAAGCTAATCTATCAATCCAACCATCCTGAAGTCATCACTGTTGTGTCTGAGCACCTGTTGTACATCCCTTTATTAGTCAGTAATGCAGATTATTTTTTACACTCCTAACTCTCTGGCAGTGGAATTTTAAGTGTAGTGTGAGAGGCACTGTACCTTGACATTTTTGAATCTTGGCTGCTTTGGCCTCAGCTATCCGTCTATCTTCATCAGATTCGCTAATTTTTCCTTCTTCCTCTGGACAACTTTAATGGTGAAATGCAAACAAAGGCAGATAAAGTAAAATCTGTATATCACACACACACAGAAATTTTTCAGCCGTAAAAAATAAAATGCAACGTTAGCAACTTCTGCTCTAACAGAGAAGCAGACCTTCTGCAACTTCTTCCAAAATTAAGTAGTTCAAAACTAAGCTCTCTGTTCCTCTTCACCACAGTAGGACTGCCAAAAATAAAAAAAAAGGAGAGCTACAGCTGTGCAAATATGTCATAACAAATCTTCAAACCTGGCAAATATTCAGTCCAACCTGAGTTCACTGAGATTTGCAAATTGGGCAAAGATTGAGACCACACCTACTTCTTACATGTCCCCATTCTGTGGAATAATAGTATGCCTTGACCCTTCCCTCCAATGTCTTTAAGAATGAATGGATGGCCCCCTCATAGCTGTGGTACTGTAAAGATATTTTGGGGGATTATGAGGAGCCGATTTACCTTGTCAACTAAACCTGAGGCAGCAGGCCAGCTGGCCAGCCTAGGAAGATATGAGGGCGATTTCCCAAGGACATGAGAAGGTCTGGAGATCTACAACACCCCAGAATATCATGACTACCAAAGACTAAGGAAAGGGAACCTGAGCTGGCTTGCACATGAGATCTCATAGGGAAAGGATGGAAGCTCTGAGAAACTCAGCTGTTTGGCCAAGTTTCATTCTGAGGTTTGGGGGTTTATGTGAGCCCCAAACTCAAAGAAAAAAACTCCATTTCACAACTGAAACATATGGGTAACTCCCGTGAGTATTTGGCAATGCACTAAACCTTGACATAGAGTAGTGGGAGCCAGATACTGATGTCAAATGAACCTGAGCCCACTTATGCCATTGCTGAATTTGGCCATGGGGTGAAAATCCACGTGAAACAAAACCAACAAGCAAAATGGCTTGCTGAGCTCCATGCAAGCCTGAACTGACAGGCTTGGCACAGCTCTAGTGATATACAATTCCTGCCATAAGACATGCTCCTGCTTTGCATGGTAAAAAGAAATACAGACACCTTCCTGTACCTTTCCACTGCATCTTGAATCTGCCTCATCCAGTTATTGCGTTCTTCTTTAGAATTTGTATGAACCTCATACATCTCAGGCCCTGCAGATGAAGCACTAATCAGAAACATCCCTCTTTCTTCATTGGCCACCTCTCTTACTATCAGCTTCTGAAGTGATATAACTGAAGGCTTCTGGTCCTATAGAAAATAATCATGACATATGCAGAAGAAAAATTATCCTATTACACAAGATAAGTATTTTTAAAAGCACAATTGTTACTTTGTCAAATTAATCTTAGTCTTGACTTTTATGGTCACTCTCTAAGGCCTGGTCTACACTGGGGGGGAGGGAAGGGATCGATCTAAGTTACACAACTTCAGCTACGTGAATAATTGACATACTTAGATCTACTCACCGCGGTGTCTTCACTGCGGTGAGTCGACAGCTGACGCTCCCCCATTGACTCCGCCTGCATCTCTCGCTCTGGTGGAGTACTGGAGTCGACGGGAGAGCGCTCGGCGGTCAATTTATCACGTCTAGACTAGACGTGATAAATCAACCCCGCTGGATCGATCGCTGCCCATCGATCCTGCAGGTAATGTACACAAGCCCTAAGTGGATTTTGCCAAAGATCAGCTGGTGAGCTCAAGTTTTGAATGATCAGGCAAACAAATATTCTATCAAGTATTCCTTTCAATAGTCAAATTACAATTTATTTTACACTGTCCTTGTGATAAATTATTCGGCTAAAACTGGTGTTTATATGTTAAAAATGTGACTCTATAGTGTCATATAGACTACCTGGGTTAGTAATAATGTTTCTGTCTTTTTCCCTGATGTCTAATTGCATAGGCTTGTGTAGTGTTCCTCAAGGGTAAAATTTTCAGAACCATCCAAGCGATTTAGAAGCCTAAGTCCCATTGACTTTCTATGAGATTTAGGCTCCAAATTCATGTAGGTGCTTTTGAAAAGTTTACCCACAGACATTTTATATATTTGACATATAATGTATTTATTACTATATTTGCAATTAAAATAAATCTTCAGTTTTGCTTTAGAGATTTTAAATTTATTTTTATAAAAAAACTAAAAGAACCTGCTCTATTATGGACCTTCAGAATCAGGTGAGACACAACTTAAAAACAATTTCTCCCCTCTCTTTTCTGCTCAACTCCCTCTCCTTAAAAAAAGACAGTTACCTTTCCCGTAACTGGTGTTCTTTGAGATGTGTTGCTCATGTCCATTCCATATTAGGTGTGTGTGCTCACCACATGCACCAGTGCCGGAAGTTTTTCCCTCAGCAGTATCCATAGCGGTGTGGCTCTGGCACCCTCTGTAGAGGCGCCCACATGGCGCCGTATAAGGGGCGCCGCTGACTCCCCCCACCCTCAGTTCCTTCTTGCCGGAAACTCCGACAGTGGGGAAGGAGGGCAGGCCGTGGAATGGACATGAGCGACACATCTCGAAGAACACCAGTTATGGAAAAGGTAACTGTCTTTTCTTCTTCGAGTGCTTGCTCATGTCCATCCATATTAGGTGACTCCCAGCAGTTCCCGTAGAGGTGGGTAGGAGTTCACAGCTGCACAGATTGTAATACAGCTCTGCCGAACCCAGCATCATCTTTGGCCTGCTGAGTGATGGCATAATGAGACGTGAACATGTGGACCGAGGACCACGTTGCGGCTCTACAGATGTCCTGTCCCTGGATAGGATGTGCACCAGGAAGGCCGCCGAAGACGCCTGTGCTCTAGTCGAATGGGCCCCACCCAGCCTTCCTACTGAAGCTGGTGTGGAAGAAAACGCTTCAGTAGGAAGGCTGGGTGGGGCCGCAGCTGGACCTTATCCTTATAAAACACTGTGTAAGGCAGTTCTGAGGTCAAGGCCTTAATCTCTGAGACTAGTCTCGCCAACGTCACCACACCAGGAAAATGACCTTCCAGGACAAGTAGGAAAGGGAGCAGGAGCCCAGCGGCTTGAAAGGCAGGCCGGTGAGCCTGGAGAGGACCAGGTTAAAGTCCCACTGCAGGACGGGGCCCATACCTGCGGGCAAAGCCTCTCAAGGCCACTCAGGAAGCTGTCAGTCATGTTGTGAGAAGAGGCTGGTGGAACACGGAGATGGCCACAAGGTGCACTCTAATGGAAGAGTGCGCCAGACCCTGTGTCCTGAGTTGCAGTAAGTAGTTCAAGATGGACTGCACTGAAGAACGCGAGGGAGAAATTCTGTGCTCTGACACCCAGCGGGAAAACCTCATCCACTTGATCAGGTAAGTTAGTCTTGTGGATGGCTTCCTTCTTCCAAGAAGGACCTGCTGGACCTCCTCCGAGCAGGTACGCTCCTCTGGGTTTAACAACGGAGCATCCACGCTGAGAGGTGTAGAGACTCCAGGCTGGATTGTAGGAGCCGACTGTTATCCTGTGACAGCAGGTCTGGGCAGTAGGGAAAGGGCCTGGGAGGGGCCACTGCCATATTCATGAGCATGCCAAACCAGTGCTGGCTAGGGCATGCAGGGGTGATTATGATAACCCGTGCCCTGTCCCTATTGATCTTCACTAGGACCCGGCTGACCAGAGGGATCGGAGGGAACACATACATCAGACCCTCGGCCCACGACAGGAAGAAAGCATTGTAGAGGGAGCCCTTGCTCAGGCCCTGCTGGGACCAAAACTGATGGCACTTTCTGTTTTGCCTGGTGGCAAACAGATCTACTTGGGGAGTTCCCCACTTCTGGAAGATCATGCAGGCCACCTCTGGGTGGAGTGACCACTCGTGGTGAGAGGAGAAGTCCCTGCTGAGGTGATCTGCTAGGGCGTTCCTGATGCTGGGGAGGTGATCAGCTTTCAGATGGATGCCGTGGTCGATGAAAAGTCCCACAGATGGACAGCCTCTTGGCAGAGAGCCAATGAGCGCGCTCCTCCTTGCCTGTTGATGTGGAACATTGAGGCCATATTGTCCATCAGGACTCTCACCACTTTGCCCGCCAGGTGCAGCAGGAAGACCCCGCAGGCCAGCTGGACCGCTCTGAGCTCCTTGACATTTATCATGTAACTTTGTCTCCTCCGGAGTCCACATCTCCTGGGTCTGGAGATGTTCAAGGTGCACCCCTCAAGATGTTCCGACACTAGCTCGACAGATGGAGTGGGACTGTCAAATGAGACTCCTTCCAGGACCTTCTCACGATCAGTCCACCACCGCAGCGAGGTGAGAATGACCAGAGGGATGGTTACGATCTTTTCCAGGTGGTCCTTGGATTGGGAATAGGTCGACGCCAGCCATTGCTGCAGTGGCCGTATGTGGAGTCTGGAAAGGCAGACCACATATGTGCAAGTTGCCATGTGGCCTAGCAGGCGCAGGCACACTGGCTGTTGTCAGGGGAAACATGGACACATCCACAATGAGGTCCATGAGGGCCCGAAACATCTCTAAAGGCAGGCACACTCTCACCCAGGTCGTGTCGAGCATGGCCCCAATTAATTCTATCCTTTGAACTGGAACTAACATGGCCTTTTCGTGGTTGACCAGTAGTCCCAAGGAGCCGCATGTGGCTTGTAGTATAGTGATGTCACGTTGGACCTGAGCCTTGGAGCTGCCTTTGACAAGCCAGTCATCGAGGTACAGGTAAATCTGGATACCCCGACGTCTGAGATAGGCCGCGACTACCACCATACACTTGATGAACACCCTTCGGTGCTGTAGCCACGCCAAATGGAAGGACCGTAAACTGGTAGTGGGCCTAGCCAACCATAAAACAGAGAAAGCATCAGTGTCCTGGGAAGATTGCTATGTGAAAGTATGCATCTTTCAGGTCAAGAGCGGTATACCAGTCTTCCAGATCCAGGGATGGGATAATGGAGGCCAGGGAGACCATGAGAAACTTTAGCTTCCTTAGGTATCTGTTGAGGTCTCACAGGTCCAGGATGGGACGCAGACCACCCTTGGCCTTTGGAATCAGAAAGTACTGGGAATAGAAACCCTTGTTCGGGTAAGGAGGCAGGACCTCCTCCACCGCCCCCAGCTGTAAGAGTCCCTGAACCTCCTGCTCAAGAAGATTCTAGTGAGAAGAGTCCTTAAAGAGGGACAGGGTGTGTGGGAGGAGGGGTGTAAGTAAATTGGAGGGCGTAGCCCTGCGCTGCCATACTGAGGACCCAGCAGTCCGAAGTTATCGCCGACCAAAGCGGAAGGAAAAAGGAAAGGCGGTGGCAAAAAGTTGGGAAAATAGGATCCAGGAAACAGACTGGTAGGTCGCCCCTGGGCACACCCTCAAAATGATTTTTTAGCTCCTTGCTTGGAGTTGGTCAAGCCCGACTAGGCAGAGGGTGGGGGCAGGTGGCTCATGCACCATCTGGAGACCTTGGGCTTTTTGTGCGGCAGGTCCTGCCGGGGCTGGCTCCTTTACCCCTGGGGAAGTTGCAGTTTGAACCGCTTACATGCTGGGCCCCGGAACGTAGAACCCCAGGGTGTTACGGGAGTCCTTCAACCCATGTAACTGCAAACATGGCCTGGCCATCGAAGGGGAGATCCTGAATCTAGTGCTGAGCTTTGGAGGACAACCCGGAGAAGAGCAGCCAGGATACTTGCTGTATGGAAATGGCGTACACCATGGTATGGGTGGCAGAGTCTGCAGCGTCAGATGCTGCTTGAAGAGCCGCCCTGGCAGCAGCCGTACCCTCGTCAAGGATCACCCGGAATCCTTTGCAGGAACCTTCTGGGAGGGCAGTCTCAAACTTGGCCACAGTCTGCCACATATTAAAGTCGTAGCAGCCAAGGAGGGCCTGGTGGTTGGCCACCCTCAACTGTAAGCTAGACAAGGAATACATTTTTCATCTGAACAAGTCCAGTCTCCTGGAGTCTTTATTTTTTTGGGGTAGCTACGAGTTGCCCCTGGCATTCCCTGTCGTTAACTGCCTCGACCACCAGGGAATTTGGGGCAGGATGGGAGTAAAGGTATTTGTGCACCTTAGTTGGGACAAAGTACTTACACTCTGCCCATTTGGAAATGGGGGGCAGAGAGGAGGGAGTTTGCCACAAGGCGCTGGATAACTTCAGTGCCCCTTTGTGAAGGGAAAGGGCTACCCTAGCTGGGGCTGTGGAGGAGAGGACATCAAACAGGTAGTCCGCTTGCTCCTCCAGCTCCTCCACCTGCAGGCCAAGTCTGGACGCGACCCTCTACAACAGCTCCTGGTACACCTTAGCGTCATCCAGAGGAACCGGGTGAGGGGCTCCATGATGGCCTCATCCAGTGACGAGGAGGAGGCCGGTACCGCAGGTTCCATGACACCCATTGGTGGTCCAGAAGGCTGTTCCCCTTGGTCCACATGGACTTGCTGGGTCTTATCCCCCGGGGTTTCAGGCACCAGAGGGAGTGAGGTCGACGCCACAGGCCTGTCCGAGGCTCCTGATGCCAAGCAGACAGGATGGGAGGGCTGGGTGAACCCCCACAGGTTCCAGGGGTACCATGGGCCCAGCCACTGGGCCTCGGTTCGGTACCGACGATGCAGGAGGCACTGAGGGTCTGGGAGGCTGCTCCGCAGATGTGAAGCCTTGCTCCGTGCTGGAGCCATATCCAGAGTGATTGCTGCCCTATGACCAGGACTCACAGTCGCGTCTAGAGGAGGACTGGTCCGAGCAGAACGTGCGCTTCTACGGGGACCAGCAGCGCTCAGCAGATCCATGAAGGGAGACTGGCAATCCATGCCTCATGCTTTGAGACCGGTACCGGGACGAGGAGCATGACCTGGAGGTATTGCGGGCCTGATGCCAGGGGGATTTCCCAGAATATGGTGACACCTGTCTCGGGGATCGTCGGCAGGGCCCATGGCTGCAGTCCTCCGATCGTTCCCGGGATCTGTAATGGTGTTCTGGTGACGCGAAGGGCCAGTCCCGACATTCCTGCCGGGGAGCAGGTGCCTCCAAGGGTCTGCGCCAGGTCACCGGCGAAGTCCACCTCGAAACCCACTTCCGGTGCCCAAGGTCCGGTGACCGTAGAGGGCTCCGATGCATCTTCCTCCCTAACTCCAAGGCATGACGGCTTCAAGTGGGTGAACGGTGGTGGGACGTTCCCCGCGATGGGGAGCAGTACCGTTGAGGCAAGGGCGGACGGAAAGGTCCCAAGGCAGGCTTACCCCTAGGTCTGGGCACCGACGGAGCCGTACGGGTGGCATCAGAAACGTCAGGATCTCCTGCGCAGCCTGGAGCGCTTCAGGCATCGATGGCACTTGAAGCTGCTCAAGGCTCGCCTCTGTGTCCAGGCTTCCAGGCAAGGAACGGGGAGGGCTGCATCGCTCGGCGTGAGCTGAGGTCCGACTTCCCGACGGGGGAGATGAGCCGCCCGGTGCAGGTCTTAGCTCAGCCCCAGCTCTCTCCTTCTCTTTGCAGGGAGTAGACCGTCCCCTACCGGCCTTCTTTGACTTCTTGGCTGGAGCCGTGAATGGGGATCGGTGCCGGCTCGTCAACAGTGCTGGCGGGGCACTACGCACCGATGCTGCAGTGCTGGGTTCTGAGTCGGACCTTTGCTTTGGGGTCAGAGTGAGCGCCAACTCCATCAGGAGCGCTTTGAATCTAGTCTCACACTCTTTCTTGGTCCTAGGTTTAAAGGACTTGCAGATTCGACACTTACCACTTATATGCTCTTCACCGAGGCACCTGAGACAGCTACTATGTGGATCGCTCACAGGCATGGGCCTTTTGCAGCGATCGTGGTGCTTAAAGTCTGGAGACCAGGGCATGCCCCGTCCCCTGCCTAAGTCCCCGACAGGATTAACAAAACTAACTACTGATACAGGCTAACTAACTTGATTACTATGTACACAACCTTTACAAGAACTCTAGTTCGTACAAAGGAAGCCTAAGCAATGCTAGTAAGAGTGGCATACGTTCCGTGCACAGTCACTGGCGGCAAGAAGGAACTGAGGGTGGGGAGAGCTGGCAGCGCCCCTTATACCGCGCCATCCAGGCACCACACCAGAGGGCGCCAGAGCCGCTCACCTATGGATACTGTTGAGGGAAAAACTTCCAGCACTGGTGCATGTGGCGAGCACACACACCTAATGTGGAATGGACATGAGCAAGCACTCGAAGAAGAACATTTCCTTTAACATTGGAAATATTCTTAGTTTTCCGTATACAAATACATTTTTGCTCAGACAAGATTCCCAACACCAGAAAAAAAACAACGTTACTATCAGTATAATTGGATAACAAAACCTAAAGATCATCTAACTTTTAAGAAACGTGCAATAAAATATTTAAAATACTTATTAAAAATGTTGTTTATATACTTACAACAGCTGCAAATATATATTTTTGGTCTTTTTCTTGTAAAAACAGCAGCACATCAGTTAGAAGCAGAGCTAAACTATCTTTTAAAAAAGAGAGTGGTTTTAATGAAAGACATCACAATCAATTTCTCCTTTTAAATCTGAAGACAAATCCTGATCAAAGGAAACTTAAGAATTCTTACAGTAAACTGAGTAAGAAATATCTGCATCTCATCACAATCTGCCAAAAGCAATTTCAGGCTACTGTTTTACAGTTTGTGTGAACGACAGCACTTTTTGCTGCCACCTTTCTGCAATAGAATGCTGGAGCACTTGATCAGTAAGTACTAACTTGGATGGAAAAAAAGGATGCTCACCAAATTGCCAGCCCTTCTTCCTGAAGTGACTAGGTGCTCTTTGGAGAAACCGCATCCAAGGACAGACCCACCCTAATTTATTTTCTTGTTGTTGATGTTTGGGAGGCTTGATATAATCACAGCACAAGGAAATATGGGTAAAAGCATTTGTGAATTTTTTTTTCTAATTTATAAGACAAACCATGAACAGATGTTTTTTAATGGAACGTTAATGACAGCAAAAAAGAAAACTGTGTATGATAAAACACTGAAGACCAAATTCTGTAATTAGATGTACATATGTGGCTCCAGTTGAATTTGATCCTGAGTTTTCCTCTCAAATGAAGGTGTTGCAAGTGCAGGTGAGTGTGATTTTGACACCAGGGGCCAAAATCAGATGTGAAGTACTGGGTGGTGTAAATTTACATGTCAGCATGACATGAGACAGTGTGCGTGTAAACTGCATGATATGGGTGCAGAGGGGCAGGTTTGCGGCAAGAAATGCAAATAGCAGCAGAGTGCAAGAATCTTGTGTGATTGGTTATGTCATGTCTGAATTTGGCTCCATGCCTAGGTGTGCTGTGCATCACATACAAACCACAACACCTTCCAGAATTACCGTGTCAGCGATTAGCAGCATTTCTTGTTCCTTTATGGTACCTTAAATTCCACTACCCACAAACTCACACTTGTGAACTATTGTTACAAGTTATTTTATCTTTTTAACCCAAATGTTAATCTTTATACATTATTTGCAAATAAAAAGCTATGGAATTTCTTTGCAAAGATATGGTACCTTTGAAACGTCCAGTAGCAGTTTTCCAATACACCAAACCTTTATGCAAAAGTGTCCTCTCTTTCTTTTTCAGGTCCTGCTTCCTGAAAACATGGCCATTTTTCAGTTTGGTATAAGTTTTGTTTTCAATTTTATTGAGAATCTCCAGCAATTTTTGCCTTTTCTCATATTCGTTGACTTTCAAGTCTACTGCTGCAATCATGTCCTTAATCAGGCAATGGGCTTTGCATAAGTCTTTATGCTCTTCTGTTCCTTCTGTGTGAAGCAAAGAACAGACAACATTACAGTATTCACCCTATTCAAGAGATGACATTTTTTTCTGATTTTATATGATCTGATTAACACAGTTTAAGACTTAAATCAACTGATATGTTGTAAATAGACTTGGGAAATTAATTTCCAATAAGTAATTTATTTGAAAAATATTACCTTTTTTGTGTTTGTGAAATGTCCCTGAGCAGTTTATAATTATCTCAGATTTAGTCAATAGTTAAAATTACTTGCCAGATAGTTTCTGCAAATAATTCATGTACTGTTGATCCTTTACAAGCAATTCACTTGCAGTATTCAAGATGGAAAATTTAGATTATACACATAGATCACATGGCATGTTGTGTCTCGTGACTGGATGAAAATAACTTCGAATCTGGTTTATAGCATGAATAGTTGCATATTCTCCATTTTTACAAATATGCCTGTGAGTTTATTGATCACTAGAATATTCAAAGAAGGCACAGAGAGAATTGAAGCAACTTTGTATGACTATTAACAGAAAACATTTTGTACTATTTTATTGCCCAGAAGAAGTTATGAGACACTTCCTTGAATTCATTTGAAGAGTTTTCCAGGCTTAGTCCCAAAAAAGTTCCACATCTGACATTCAAGATCTTCTGCTAAAACAATTAGACTCTTCAGACTTTTGAGGCTTATCTGAACCTGACCTCTTAAACTTTTAACGTTTCCCATTCTTAACAAATATATATGCCACACATACTGTTCGGGTGACATTTACCCTGTGTAGACAGCTTAAGTGATGCACAAAGGCTTTGTTGGCTCTCAGCACAATTTCAAATTTCACGCTTTGGGACTATGTTGCATATATTATGCAAGAGATGTATTAAGGTTCCAGATTTGTCTCTGATATGAGGCAAGATTGAATCTATTACTCACCTTTTGAGTACTGCAGTATCCTTTCTACCAGAACTGGGTATTTTGTGATGCGCTGAGTGACAAGCAGAATGCATTCTGGGATTCCTCGACGTCGAGCCAAAAGATTGCTATTTCGCAGCTTTAAAAAATAATTACACATATTTTATTGTAAGTAGGAAAGTTATACTGAAAGAATAATTTACTAGCAAAAGGCCTTAGCTCTACATGTGCTAAATAAATTGAAACTGAAAAAAATGTTCAATTATCTGCCCTATCCACAGTGAAATGTCAGATATCATCCTGATACTCCCAACTATTGAGTCTATAGCTACATTTTCAATTAATGCTGAAAAAGTGCAAATTATACACAAAACCAAGCTTTACATTCATTATCTGTGCCTCATTGATATATAATCCTTTGTTTAGTGTGGAGGTCTTTCCTATACAGTCAGAGGTGGTTTAGCTGGATGTCTGAAAGGTGTAATTGATGAGGTGGCTCATAACTGGAATGTGTGTCTATTATAGACTGATGTCCAAAGTTTTTTCTAATCTAAACAAAATTGGAATTTACCAACTCTCTGATTAAGCAGGACTCTCTGGTTTTTATAAGCTATTGCAATAGCTCTATTGAATACCATGGACCTGATTCTGAAAGGGAACTCAATCCAATTTCCCACTTTGCACCTACAATTATTTGTGCCCACAAGATTGCATGAATAAAATGGGAGGTTGCTTCCTAAACTCAGGTCCTGCGTTGTTTAAATCAGAGCTACAAATTATGAACATGTTTTCTGGCCACTTTGTTAACAGTCACATTTTTGTAAGCGCTTACTTTAATAAAATTCTGGAACTTCTTGTTTTGTTGCAGCTCTTTAAAGAGATTAACAGCTTCTTTTTGATGACTACAAAATTCTCCATATATTTTCTTCATTTTATTGGCGTTCTCCTCTGAAAACTGATGAAAATAATACAATTTTACTCAACAATATACCTAACTGTAAAGAGTATGTTTAAGGATTTTGCATACTATTGATTGTAACTCCTATCAATGTTAATGAAAATAAACCACATACAGGATCCTGACACTGCATCCTATAAATCAATGGGCGTTGTAATCTGTACAAGTTTCAGAGTAACAGCCGTGTTAGTCTGTATTCACAAAAAGAAAAGGAGTACTTGTGGCACCTTAGAGACTAACCAATTTACTTGAGCATAAGCTTTCGTGAGCTACAGCTCACTTAAAGCTTATGCTCAAATAAATTGGTCAGTCTCTAAGGTGCCACAAGTACTCCGAATCTGTACAAGGAATGTAGAATCAGGCCTATAGAGGCAGGAATATATATAGCAGATTGACTGTAAAAACAACTACTCACACAAGTAAGGTGAATTGGATGTGGTCCCATATATTTAATTTTAAACCTCAAACAAATCTCCTTAGCTCTGCTATTAATATTACCTTAGTTTAATAAAACAGAGAATTTTAGAAGTCTACTTGTTTTAACCATTATTTGTGCTGTCACTTTCAAGTACAGTGTGTAGTGTTGTTGTAGTCATGTTGGTCCCAGGATATGAGAGAGACGAGGGTGATGTTATACCTTCTATTGTACCAACTTCTGTTGGTGAGAGATACAAGCTTTCAAGCTTACACAGAGCTCTTCTTTAGGTCTGGGAAATGTACACAGAGCATCACAGTTAAATACAAGGTGGAACAGACTGTTTAGCATAAGTAGTTAGCACATATTTCAAGGGACCATTCAAGGTGAAGTGGCCCGTTATCATCTTTCCAGTCATAGGGGTGCGGGGAGAAAGCTGGGGATGGGTAGAGTTAAGTGGGTTATGGATAGTTGTAATAAGCCATAAATCCAGTGTCTCTATTCAGTCCATGATTTTGGTATCTAGCAGAACTATGAATTTAAGCTCCCAGGTTCATCTTTTGCAGGTTTCCTCTGAGGATGAGGACTGAGAGATCAGCCACAGAGTGATCATTTTGTGAAAATGTTCACCCACAGGTGATATACTGTTTGGCTTTTATCATTTTTCTATGTGAATTCATTCAAGAGTGCACTGATTATCTGGTTTCATCCACATAGTTGTTATTAGACAATTTAGTGCACCGATGAGGTACACCACATGTTGTGATAGGCATGTTGTGATAGGACCCATGAATCTTGGACAGTGTGTTGATCGTTGTAGCGTTGGAGATATGTCTGCAGTTTTGCATCTGTTATTCTGGCTAGGTCAGGTGCCACTTTGAGTTGGTGAGTCCTGCTCTGTGGGGAGCTTTCTTCTAATTACATGCTTGGTGAGGTTGGGGGGTTGTTTGAAGGCCAGAAGAGGAGGTTGAGGAAAGGTTTCTTTCAGAATGTGGTCCCCACCAAGTATGGATTGTAACTGTTTGAAATTAACCCGTATGGTATAGGGGCTGGAAGTAGGGGTGCTGCACTTGACTTAAAGCTGTTTCCATCATATACAGGGTTTATAGTTTGGTTCAATGGCTCTCAGCACCCGCTCTATACAAATTGTTCCAGCACCTTGTCATATGGGTTCCACTGTGGGGAGCTAGAGGACAACTAGAGATGTGAGGTCGGTACAGGGCTTATTCCATACTGAAGCAGGTTCTCTCAGGGTATTTGGGTGGCCCACTCCCTGATGCTACTTACTTCCCCAGTGGATTGTCCTTGTTTGGTGAAGGTGCTTTTAAATGTGTTACAGCATATATCCCAAACTTTCTCCTCAGAGCATATTCTATGATATCTGAGTGCCAGGCTGTAGATAACAGGATTTCTTGGTGTGTTTAGGGTGGTTACTGGATCTGTGAAGACAGGTGTGGTGATCCATGGGTTTCTTGTAAAAAGCTATCTGTAGTGTTCCATTGTTGAAGCTGATCATGATATCCAGGAAGTTGATGCTAACTGGGGAGTGTTCTAGAGAGAGTTTAATGGAAGGGTGGTGGTTGTTGAAGTTGCAATGGAAATCTATGAGGGAGTTTAGGTTATCTAGCCGAAGGATGGAAATATCATTGATGTACCTCAGGTATATCATTGGTTCTGTGGTGCATAACCAGAAATTCTTCAAGTTAGTCCATGAAGAGGTTGGCAGATTGTTAGATACTTTGCTAGATACTAAAAATCAGAGACTGAATAAAAACAGTGTTGTAATGAGCCAAAAATCTAATCTACAACCCATTTATTTCCCTCCACACACACACACCCTGCCAGCTTTTTTCCTCTTTCCCCATTATGACTGGAGAGGTGCTAACGGTTCACTTCACCTTGAATGATTCTTTAAAATATGCATTATGCTAAACAATCTATTCCACCTTGTATTTAGATACGACACTGTGAGTACATTTCCCAGACTTGGAGAAGAACTCTGTGTAAGCTAGAAAGCTTGTGTCTCTCTCACCAATAGAACTTGGTCTAATAAAAGATATTATTTCACTCACTTTCAAGTACAGGTCAACACATGCAGCAGTAGCACAAGCTGCCCCATATACCCTTGCCACATACATCGACACAGTTCTGGAAGACCCTCTTCAAGAGATGAGAGGATAATTCATTCTTTCAATCCTTTGCCTCTCTAACAAATGTGTCAGCTAGTGTCAGTTTCGGTGGTAGATTAAGTGATGGGAGCAACTGTCCACTATGAACTTGACTCAGACCATCAGTACTCAAATAGGTTATGAAAACTGTCATCAGTGTTTTTTTCCACCACATTATCAATAATTTTCTCACACTAGAAGAATTTGAAGCAATAACCAAGAGATGAAAATCTTTGCATCCTATTAACCAATCCTAAGAGATCTAGTTATCTCTCTGCCCCACAAAAATGTTGAACTCAATAAATATCTTTTTTTGGTCTTGAATATGTGAAGATTTAATTTTGCTGATCTCTTTACCTGCTGCACAAGGATGTCTCCAATTCTGTTGATTACAAAATTTCTCTCATTTCTCCCCTCGCACGATTCCTGTCTTCTCTCCTTCATAGTGCAGAAGAATTGCCTGTGAATCTCTAGCAGTTCATCTAAGCAGGGAAATATTTTGTCTACAGTGCTGTGATCTAGTTGCAATTCTTCTTTCATTCCTTTCCTGAATATTTCAGACATAATGAAGAGCGTGTGGATGTGATGCACTTCTGTTTGCATCAGCTCTGTAGTTTAAAGGAAGATGGTACAGTGTAATAATCCAACTAGACATTTTCCCTCACATTATTTGACATGCATCACATAGTTTTACATTCAAATATATGGACATAAATATGATTTCTTCCATGATAAGCATTAAAACTAATAAAACAGCCCTAGCTATGGTTACATGTACTCTCCAACCAGCCCAGTTCCTCTTTTACACTTTCTGCCCCATGACACAAATTTTGGGTCTGAAGGAGGCAGATAACGAAGAGGGCAATGCAGGCGTTTCCATGCAGGAACACATGCAGAGAGCAGAATACCATTGTCACACAGGCAGGTGTCTCATGCAGCTACTCTGCAAAAAGCTCCTCTGGCTCCCTCTACTGCACTATGCTGAACCATACAGCATCACAGCCCAAGTCAGCAGAGCCACAGCCAGAAATATTGAAATCTGATTCTTGCCTGAACCGATTCTTGTTAAATTTTTCACCATAGTTTGACTTTAACATCAAAAAGTTAGAACTTACTGATATGCTGCACTAATGCAAAGCGTGTCAACTCAAACATGGAAACTCCCAACCTCTACAATATTAACAACTTACATTAAACTTAAATCTCTCAAGTCCTAGTAGTAAACATTAGGAATCATATGTAACTGAATACCAAGATTCTTTACATTAGTCTGCTTTACATTAGTCTGTATTTGCACACTAATACATAGGCATCCAGATCCTGAAGTCATTACTCTTTCAGTGAGTCTGAAGTCCCTGGAAGATTACTTGAGTAAGAACTGAATAAAACCTTGAGTAAGGATCTCCAAACTGGCCCCAAAATGTTTTTTTTAAAAATATCAATTTTCTGCAAAGAATATTATTATTTTCACTTCATCTATAAGTCTGAACGTTGATCTTCGATATTTTATTCTTACAGATACCTACTAGCTTTCTCTTTCAAAGCACTTTTTATTAAAGATTTATTTAATACTGAACATTTAAGCATTTTAGGAACTTTACTTTGACTTCTGAAGAATAAAAGGTAAGTAAACAAGAGAACAGAGGAAATAATTTGCAATGAGTAAGGTAAGGAATTCCTGTCACTTTTTTCCCCACAAACTGTCAGGGAAAAGTTGTGAACTTCTCAAATGTATTATTTATTCAAAATTATTTGTAACTTTCTTTAGCAAATAATTCTTTGGTGTGCAGCTCATCCATGAACAATTCACCACAATTATTTGTATTTCATGTTGTGTTGGTTAGTTACACAAGTCATATGGCTATAATTTCTGTTCCCTGACTGGATAATTTACATATCTATCAAACAGTGCAAATTGTGAATTTTACAATTGAGTACACAATTCAAAATTTGCTTTTCATTACTATTCCAACATTTGAGTTTAAAATTCACTTCTCAGGAATATACATGCTAGTAAAGTTTGAGTACTCAAGTGTTCACAGAAGGTGGACATGGATGCGTCAAGAATACCGTTAAATTGAAATTAACTTTAAAATCCAAATGAATATTTTTAGGCAATTGTCTTCAATATTCTGTTAGCTCTACATTATTATACATTACATTATTATTTGTGACAACATATTATTTAAATATTCTTTGTTATTCATATTCAAATCTAAGCACTGAGAATTTTCTTCCAGTTATATGACTTGTGTATCCTACCTCATGGCCTGTGCCAAGTTATTTTCAACTTTTTAAAAATAATTGAAACACTGACCAAAAATTACATCCTGCCTTTTGATAACATCCTTTTCTTGCTTGCTACAAAATGCTGGATCTACAACAAGTCTCCAAGATTCTGCCTCAAACTCCTGTGCCTCTGTGCTGAGGTCAGTCCACAGGGAGGCATCCACATCATCTATGACAAAATAAAAACCTTGTAAACACTGGTCGCACAAACAGGTTGGCAGTATCACAGCAAGGGAAGATCCTCATGTGCATGCATGTTTATTCATTCAGTGAGTATATTGCTGAACTGAAGTAAGCCTTAATTAAAGATTCTAACCAGGACTGAGAAAAGATTCAAATGAAAAGACAAAACCTGCCAGTGATGACAGCATCACTATCTTACACATTAAAATGTAAACAGAACAGAGTGGAGGCAAGCAGAGATTTGGGGATCAGAGGGAATATTTTTTTCAGGATTGGATCCATTGTTTGAAATACCTCCTCAGAAGTGCCCTCTGATTTGAGGTGCCTCAAATTTATGCGTACCCAACTTGAGAATCCTTGTGCTGGATTTTCTCTCTCTATGAATGCCCTTCAGCTATGGAATTCACACCCCCAACCCCTTTTCTGAAATAGCCCATATCTGTTGACTTTCCAGACATGAATGGTGGATGGAGGAGGGTAGTTGGGAGGTGGGATTTTTGTGTTGTGGGAGGAATATGAGTGATGGGTGATACTGTTTGTAATGTGTGTGCTGAGTGAGGGCGGGAGAGGGCTGGCTATCTGAGTGCCAGAAAGAAATATGAGGCTGTTTTGGTTTTGTAATCTCTTTTATATTATATTTTTTAATTAGTGGCAAGGATGTTGAAAGCCCAGGATAAAAGTTTTTACCTGTTAATTTTTAATAATGACAACAAATAAAAAAAACACTTAAATTAGCAAAGAGTTCATCACTAATTTAGACCCACTTGCAAGGTATCATGGGTCAAATTTTAATTCTCATTTATCTGATGGTGTCATTTTAATGGTGGTCAGAATCATAATTAAATTACTACACACACATTTTCTTTTGATACAGGAAGTAGTATTCTTAGACTTACTAATTAATTATTCCACTTTGCATTTTGCAGCATAGGTTACAACATGTAGATTTCTCAGTTTACGTCTCACCTTCCATTACAAAAGAATCCATTGACGGAAGGGTCCCTATAGATTGTAACAGCGTTTCAGAGTGTGAGCTGGACATCCAGCTGCTACTATCAGTGTCTTGGTCGGAAGATGGCATAGATCTTCTGCAATGAAAAAAAAAGCATTTAATTGTAACAACTCACTTAGGAATGCTGAATAATCTAGTTAGCGTACTGTGCTGGTAGGTGCCTTCTACCTTTCAAAATTGGTGCTTGGAACACTTTTGGATAAAGAGTGAGGTTGCTGTGAGACTTCTTTCCTTACAGAAGAAAGTCCAACGGGCATTGAGGAAGACGGATGCATTGAGGAGAACATGGGCTGAGGAATATCTCTAAATGATGAATCTGTGAAGTGAAATATATGTGTAAGTCTTATAGAAAACCTCATATGTTATTGCCTCGTATGATTATAGCAAGAAATACTACACAATTCTCTTATACTGTAGATTAATACATGCCACTGGGCATATTCTCTTATGGTGCAAGAGCACTGTGCTCTTTCCTGAGTTGGATGGAAAAACAAGCCACAAGGTGAAGCTGAGTGACTTTGGTGCCCACACTGTCAATTAGAGAACAAGTTTAAGCTATGGACATGCTTACATCACACCCACACCTATACTCACACATGGCTAAACCATGTACATTGGGGGTACATGACGGGGAGGATTTTCAAAAGCACTCAACACTGGCTTACCTCTGCTCTCACTGCTATCAGTGGTAAAACTTCCATCGTCCAGCTATGCAGGAGGAAGGACAGGAGAAATGGGATGTGATTTAATTAGGCCACAACTTTGTTCTTAAATGTCTTGGTGGATCAGCAGACAAAACTGTGCAGTGCAGGTAATTCCATAATCATTTACACATACTTGGTGTGGTGGGATGCTGCTGTCAGCCCTCCCCCTTCACCCATCCTGGTCCCCATCCAAATGAGGTTGCGGGGGATATAAAGGAGTGGTGGATTGACTCCTTGCTGTGCCAGTCATAGGAGCCCCAACCCTGCCCCCGTTTCTGCTCCTTTAAAGAATACCTCCTTTAAATCCTTTACCAATCCATTTTGTCTGATCACTGTATCCCCTCCCTACAGAGTACTGCACTGGACATCTGCCCCAGGCATACATAAGGAGTTGTGACATCACAACCTAACCCGCAATTAATTTATGTCCAAACTAAGCCCCTAAATCACTGTGGAGAAGGTGAATAAAACCCCACCCCACCTTGGCCAATCTGGCAGAGAGAGAGAACATTCCTTCCAGGCTGCCAGAGAAAGGAGCAACTAGTGTAATGCCCACCGCCACTCATGATAAAACCTGGTATTTATCTACATCCAGGGGTGGGAGGGTGAGTGCTGCTCTGCCTGGTCGAGGTAAAAGAGGGCTTTTCCTGCACTGGCATGGACCTAAATAGTTCCCACCCCCTTTCCAGTCACCTGGTGCCAGGGGGAAATGGGTCAACAGCCCCATGCTAACCGGATATGAAGCTGCCACAGCAAGACACACTCTGACTCTCTAGCCCTTAAAGGAGCACACACCTTTTCCAACCAAACAACAGCCGCCACTGCTTAATATGCAGTGAAGTCATTGACTTCAATGGGAGAAGAGTTAGACCAATTATGAGTGCTTTCGAAAATCCTACCTTATACGTATTAGATACTAGCAAATGCACTTGTTTTCCAGTAGATATGGGAGTCACATGTAAAAATGCTCTCACACATACAAAATTGTAAAGAACAAAACTGTCCTATTATTTTATTATTCAGGCAACGTACTAAACTTTAAAATAATAGATTTATGCCTATTAGCTTGCTTGCTTTCTATAATACTTACTTGTTAGGACAGCTTGTGGTCTGGTCTTAATATGGTATCTCTCTTGGAATTTCTGGTAAAGAAGAATTTCATCTTATTAAAATGAAATAACCGCTGATTACACACTGAATAGTCAGTAATCTACTTTCATATAATCATCTGGAAGAGCCCTCAAGCAAACTGCATTTTGATACTGAATTATGATCCTGAATTTCTGCTGCTGACAAACAAACCTAAGTAAAAGGATAATGAATTTCAGCCACATTATAATACAAAATTAATTCAAATTATTTTCTTTCAAATTACTGTATTGTTATGGAATTATTCTTTTGCAACATGCATATGATTTGTGAGGGCTTAAAGAAAACAATTACACTTGTAGGGCTACACTTTTTAAATGAGTTTGAAGAGACCTGAGGCAGGAAATTGACTCTAAGTCAGTCTGAGCCAGAATTTGTGTCCTTTGCTACATTGTGCAAGGCTTATATGCTTAAACAAGTGTTGCATTTAAGGAGAGCAAGTAAGTAGTTTTTCCTCTGTTATCCTCTTGATGATTGGTTGGGGATATTGTCTCTTCCTGGTAAACATCCACCAGTCCTAGTAGTTATAGTACCTGTTAGAGGCAGCTGATTTAGCATTATAATTTACGTTTTAGATCCTTTTTGTAAGTTTGCCCAGAGGCTATTCAGTGGGTGTACACTGATAAAGACAAAATAAAATAAAATAAAAAATGCGTGTTTTATAAGTGCAACCTTGGGCATGTTTACCCTGAAGATCTGTGCACTGCAACAGCGACTCCGATAGACCCACACTGGTGCAAATCCCTTGTTTATATGCACTGCAACAGTTTGAAAAGTGACTTGCACTGGTGTGGCTGATTCCAGTGCAAATCACTTGTTAGTTCCTAAAAAACAGAAGCCCCCTTCAGTGAACAGTTTTGAAAATGACAGGTTTGACAAGAGTTGACAAGAACGTCTGAGGAACAGTGGGTTCTCTATGTACATAAATCTCCCCACTGTATTTTCCACTGAATGCATCCGATGAAGTGAGCTGTAGCTCACGAAAGCTTATGCTCAAATAAATTTGTTAGTCTCTAAGGTGCCACAAGTACTCCTTTAGTTTTGAAAATGTAGCCCTCATTTTAATTGGGGGTTACCTACTGAAGTACGTTGGTTGTTACACTCCAGGGGGCTCTGCTACGCTTCAGCTCAGCCCTTTTAAGTACACCTTAGAAATGCAAATCAAACTACACATCCCAATTTATCCTGCAATGCTTCAAAGATAAAAAGGAAGTGACCCTACCCGTTTTCACTCCTTTTATACAGTATTTGCTCAAGGACATTGCTTATTGCTATTGGTTGTGTCAGATGTTTATTTGGCATTCTCTCAGCCACAAGTACTCCTTTTCTTTTTGTGAATACAGACTAACACGGCTGTTACTCTGAAACTCTCAGCCCTTTGTGTACAAACATTTGGGTGGATCATTTCTGCACTGTTTCTTTCTCAGCTTCATTTTGTGGCATCTTATTTGTTTTAGTAACTAATTATTTCTAGGTCTCCATATAACAAGTAAGTCAATCAACATGAACCTATTATGAAGCAGCCTACAAAGACAAGGTACTGTTCAAACACTTTGAATAAGCACAGCATACGCTAATCACCACAGAAGAAACTGTGGAGATTGATTTAAAAAATAAAAGAGAGAATATACACAACAACATCGTAAGAACAGTAAGGCATAGAAAGTTACCTTTGTACATGCAGGAGCACAATCCTTACAGTTTTTATGCACAATTGCATTGCAATCTGAAAGGAAAAACAGATCTCAAAGCCTGAAATTGAAAGGGGTCAAACATTGTAGTGCACTTTATTCTGGGACTTCATCATTTTTCCTCCTTCAGACCCACATGCTAAATAGCCACAAAGACGGCTTTAATTTTTCTCTTAGCTTTTTCCAGGACTGATTCAGGAATCAACTAGCAGGAGTCTCTTGTGAAACAAGTGGCCATCACTTTTGTCCCCTCTCCCTGAGGCCTGGGGACCCTGGCTGAGTAGGTAGAGAAGTATGTATTTTCAAATCCAGATACTGTCGCTCTTGAAATGGAATATTAAGCAAGTATCTTTCAGCAGATTTTCAAAAGTTACATAAAAGCTGCATAAAAGACAGTAGCTACTTACAAGAGCACTGCAATGACTCTTTCCCTAAGAGGGCTTTGTCGCATGCCATACACGGGATACTGCCTGAGAAGTTCCCAGTTATAAACTGATGTCTGTTCAGTTTGTCTTTGGCATCCTTATTCTTTGTCTTCAGATCCAACAGACCAGGCAAAAGGAGAGAGATTAAAATAGATAAATAACCACCATAATATTATAACTTTAAAACATTCTTCTCTTATGAGAAAATGGATTTTAAAACATTTATCTCCTCTCTCTGGTAACAACAGAGACAGTGGGGATTTGTGCCCTCCATTAACCTAATCTGACATACAAATACATGCACCTGTAATTAAAGGTAGATTTTAAAATTAGTTTTTACAACTCAGTTTTTGATCTTCAAAGGGACATTGCTAGGTTAAAAATCATCTATTTTTGAAATAAACAAGTTTCCTTTCCTGTGTTACTAATAGCATCTTATGGCTAAATTGTACAACACTGAGTCACATTGGGAGCACTTACTCACATGAGTAGTCCCGGCAGTTAACATTAATAGAATTACTATGTGAGTAAGTGCTCACCAGCATGGACATATGTTGCACAATCTAGACTTTAGATTATTAAAAATGAAACACTGAAAGTATCAGATTTACTTTTCACAATTAATTTTGTGTTTACACTTAGCACTTTGTTTGGGCCCTGATTCTAAAACTCACATATGCTCATCAGCACTTACTCATGCATTAAGTTCAAATAGGACTACTCAAATGAATAAATCCTACAGATTCAAGCCCTTATTGTGGATAATAAGAAAAATAGACATATACTTTCTAATATTTCTATTTTTGTATATCATGTAAGAAAACTTTTTCCAAATATACTGCAAACATTTGAACTTGAGCTAAATCAAGACACGAGATAAGTAATAATAATTAAAAAGTGGCAAGGGAATTCAGTACTGTGAAAACAAGGTTACTTTAAAAAATGAACGATATTGTTTGTCTATACAAGGACACTGTCAACATATTTGTCATAAGTTTTAAATTTAAAATGTCTTATAAATACTGTTTAAATAATTGCAAAAATCAGCCACTTATCTTTACTTAACAGGCGAGCAGATCTGATCCCAAGCTATAATGCATTTCAGTTATGCTAACAAGCACCTAGTTATATGTAGATCTGGAATTACCTTGCACTTATTTCGTGTACTAGACATTCTGTTCATCAAGAAGCTGAAAGTACGGCTCACTTTATATTTTTCGGACTCGGATTTTGTAGGTATAATATACTTATCCCATTCCTCCTCCTGAATCCTAAAATGTAAATCAGTGAATACAACTCATTACACTGGACATAACACCTTAAAACGGAGAAGCACCTGGCTGATACTCTGCTTCAGCTGCTTTTAACAATCCCAGGATGTATTCAGGTTTAAACCATAATTATTTAAGAGGTCAACATCAAACCAAAAAGTTACATTAGTCCCTGCATAATACTAATTATGAACACATGCATGGGTACTGTACATAATGTGAACTATACTGCAAGTTTGCCATAATTATACTGTTATCAAACCCCTCAGCATGTATATTCCCTTATTTTACATGTTCCTTTGGGTAGCTCCCACATTAACTCCTTTTCCTTGCTATGTCTGAGCTCAGTCAGCTGTGAAACAAGAAGCTGGGGCTGCAGCAGCCAGGGATTCTTCTGCATGAACACCAGCCCCATAGGTCCCAATTCAGCACAGCATTTTAGCACATGCTCTATTGAATACTGCGTGGCCTGCTGAATTGGTCATAGATGTGTGCTGTTTCCCTCCTTCTCTCCCTAGATGGCACTGAAGCACAGGCTTCTCTCAGCCAGCCAACAAAGTCACGGTGCAGTCCTGACTTGGGGATCAGATAGAGCACATGACACAGCAGTGGGACCTGCTGGGAGTGTCACTGCCAGACTAAAGGAAAGATGGGATTTGGATTCCTGCACTTCACAGAGAATGGGATGGTTCCCTGGTATCCAGCCACATCGATCCAGAACATGCAACTGATTTTTATTTGCAATAAATAAAGGTAAAAGGAAATGTCAGTAAAAGTTGCAAAATGAAGAACTCAAAAGTCAAGAGGTACCAGTTAAGGTTGCCTGTGAAACTGTAACTCTGCTCCCCTGTGTGTGTTCATTATAATACAGTCTTTACTAACACGAACACTCAGGTTTTTTTCGACAGTTTTTTAAGGTGCACAGTAAATGGAAACCCTCTCCTCATTCAGTATGCACCTCGTACGTAAACAGCTCTCATGGTGTCCATTGTCTGGCATACAAAATAATGTGTAGAGTAACAGTAGATGCAGCACACCTACATTTAACGGTTTTAGGGAAAAATGCATGACATTATATTCAACAAACAGTAAGCGGTTACAGAAGTAAAGACTATTGCACAGACAGAGAGAGCTAAGGTTGTGTATGCCAAATGGACTTAAGAAATGCCAAACTTTAAAGTTGCACAGTCAGACAACAAATGTGTTGCAAATATAACATTTTTATAGACTATATCCAACTCTCACACTAGTATGGAGTATAACAGTAACCTAGAGAAGCATTCTGAATTCCATTAGTAAAAGGCACCACAAGAGAACATGGTATATTAGTCTATTTGAGTCTGCTACTTTTGAGTTATGATGATTATTACAAAGATCTTTGCTACTAGTGTTTAACTAGTAGCATTAACACGTAAATAATGGTAGACGGATAAAAATTACACTGCAGAAATTCATCTGTGGCAAGTGTCAATACCTTTTTTCCTTCAATTGCTCTGGCAAGCTGTATGCGCGTTGTTCTACAAAACACAAAAAGTTAATGAAAACTAACGTGGTTATATTGGGATATTTATTTGTCTGAAGCACATAACCTCCACCAGGACGTAAGCTCAGTCATTATATTCTAGCACAATTGGTTGGGAATTTAGAAAGCAAAAATTATTAGAAGCAGCATTGCCCGGGATAATACACATCGTTTATTAAACAGGTTGTATTTGACAGAGTTTGCCTGGATCTGGGTTAACATCAGAGAATGTCAGTCTTTGCAAACTGATGGATTGCTTTTAAGAAGTAAAGAAAATTAATATTGATCTTTTTCTGAGCAACCCGGTTTTTTGAATGGTTCAATCTTTCATTTTGCTTTTTAGCTATTCTGTTGTAAAACACATACATGATTCTTTTCTATTATTTCTGAGACCAGACGTTATTTAGCTTTGTAGAGATTATCTGCAAACATATGCCTAACTTTAAGTACGTACGTAGCCCCAACGACTTAAATGGGACTATTCCCATGCTTAAAGTTAGGTCCATGCTCAAGTACCTTGTTGAAAAAGGGCCCATATAAGAAAATACCCGACAGTTCAGCAAGTAAGATAGCATATTTTATCATGTACGAACTGAGAATCAAATCACATTTCAGTTAGTTGCCAGACCAAACATGTGCAACAAGATGCTCTTCTGAAGAAATAAAGGCCATGTTCCCATAGAAAAATGAAGATAGCTTCATGCAAAATAGCACCATTGGGTCGCCATTGCAGTACTTACTACAGGGATGGAGCAGAGACACTGATTTAGAGAGTGAAATAGCCTGGAGAAGGGATCGACCACTGTTCATGAACACACCATCTACACAGCAGGGACAAATTCTTTACAGTTACATACTAGAAATATCCTCCTTTAAACACATATGTAGCCATTTTATTTCAATGTGTATAAAAAAGCTTTGGTTATTGCTACGGCAGTAGGCAGTGCATATCCTACTTCTAGATTGCAGCTCATGATGCAAGAATGAAACTCTCTTATTATGGGTTAATCCTTTTAGACTCAAAAATGCAAATCAGCAAACTCAGATTGGATTTTAATTTACAAGATCAGATTTTCTACCCTTATTTATGGCCAAATCCTAAACAAGACATTAAAGTGGTGGAGCCGTGGGAGTTCCCAGCTGCCGAGAAGTTGCACCTGAAAATCTCTGCTTCTCCTGCTTGCTGCAAAGTAGTTCCATGTAGCAGCACTGTCCATGCCAACATGTTGCAGTGGGAAGGCGAGAGGTTGAGACAGAAGGAGGGCCAGCAATGTGCTCAGCAGATCCCTGATGACTAAGGCTCAGATTTTGTCAGGGATATTTTTAGTAAAAACAACAGACAGGTCAGGGGCAGTAAACAAAAATTCAGGGAAGCCTGTGACCTGTCTGCTGCGGGGTTCCCCGTCCTCCCTTGCCGGCCGCCAGAGCTGGGCTTCTGGGGCAGGGGTGTGTGACCCGTGCCATGGCTGGGCAGCTGCTGGGAGCACAGCTACCCTTGGGGAGTTGGAGCTCTAGGGTCCCCCTGCTGCCCAGCGGCTAGGAGCTGCTGGGAGCCTCCACCAGCAGTGGCTGAGAGCTGCAGGGCTGCCTGCTGACAGCCCTAGGGCAGAAAAAGTCACGGAGGTCTCTGGAAGTCACAGATTGTGTGACTTCAGTGACCTCCGTGACATAATCGTAGCCCTACTTATGACACAAATGCATTGGCCAAATCGCCCCATGCTTGGAGAACACAGTGACTACAGACACTGCCGCAGCCTTGATGGGCTACAAAGTGACTATTTGTGTCCCATAGCTTGGGAAGAAGGATAATTCTAGCTCTCCCAAGCCCCATGTAAACTCCTATTAGTTTACTCTGACTTTATATAGGAGGTCAGGGTTTAGGACTGATTAGGGCAAAGCTCTAAACCATGTGCTTAACTTTACACAGGTGCTTCAGTCCCATTGACATTACCAGGAATTAAACACATGCTTAAGTGCTTTGCTGAATTGAGGGCTTTAGATCTTATGGGACACATGCCCTTGTTCCTCATCTGCTTTTTAAGACTTCTCAGCTAATCTGCAGGATGAAAAATTGTTAAAAATAAAGTTACATTAAAAAAAAACAATAACAATACTTGCAAACATCCCAGTGTTGCAGACAGTGCACAAAAAAGAGTTCTGAGTAGAAACAAAGCGTTATTGTGGATTTGAGGGACAAAACCCAGTGAATTTGAAAAAATGTTCACCTACATTTTAACCAAGATTGTTGCTGCTGTTTTTTGCATTCTGCTACTAAGCATCATGTGAAAAATGCCCCAACCCTGCAAAGGTTTAAACACATGTTTAACTTTGAAATCAATGGTACAGCAAGGTAAGCCTGTGCGTGAGTCTTCCCAGGATACAGGCCTAAATAAAATAATGAAGCTTCTGGAGCCAATTCAGGATAGCACTTAAGCACACACCTCACTTTAAGCGCACACTTAAAGTTATGCTTAAGTGCTGTCTTGAATAAGGATGCTTTTCCTAAATGATGCAGCACTTATTAGAAAAAAAAATACACAGTCAATTTCCAGCCCATCTTTTCTCATGTTTATAGCCTGAAGTATGAATTTTCCTTTTGGAAGAAAATCAGGTTTGTTCTTATCCCAAAAATAATTAAAAAAAAAAAAACAAAGAAAATGGATTCTATTGAAAATTAACTGATTTTCAGAGATGTGATCATGAATAAGATCGAGTACATATTTCATACTTTATATCATTCCATGGATTTCTAATGTAGCATGTTACACAGCTGTCTCCAAAGAAGGCCTGTGTTGTTTGCTAAGCTTAAAAACAAGCAAGCAAACAAAAATACCCTTAAAATCTAAGGCTGCTAGAAACAATTCTTAACATCTTGCAGGCAGCACATAAGCAGAACAGTCAATTATGTAACATGAGGCTACGCTGTAAGGTTCTTACAAGTTTTCCAAGGATGAGCAAATACCTACTAACTTCAATGGAAATCTGTCTGAGTTAGGACTGAATAGGAGCGGAGGATCAGATTATCCCTACCATGGTAAAACATGCAGAATAGGAACAGAGGGAAGGCGGGTTTGTGAGAATCCCCTCACAATGAATCCACACATCATCCCATGAAGAGGGTGGTGTTTGCTCCCCTGCCTATGGAAAAGGCCACAGCTTACACACAGACCTCACAGATTCCCAAGGATCTGCAGGATGTGAGGACCTTCAGCACAAAGGGCCTGTGCCTCTGCACCAAATTTGGCCTCTCCCTTGGTTCTCTGCTGGACTCTGGAAAAGAAAGTTGTGTCCTAGGCTGCCTTATCTTTTCTGACTAAGCTCTGCAGGGTTGGAGCAGGGACAACGTGTCTCCCTCCTAGCCACACCTCCAGATTGCCCACTTCTCCCTTGCAGCTCTGTCTCTATGTTCTCCCACACTGCAGGCTCTGGACCTATAGAGTGTCCTTTGAAGAGCCAAGAGGGATGATGTGGAGGCAGCTAAGCTCCACTTCCACATGGACTGGTGGAGAGCTGCACACATAGGGGACCACTCTTTACACGGATAGCAGGGAGACAATCCAGACCTGAGTAAAGAAGTGAGCATTTGGCCTGTAGTAAGCATGGAGTTTGTGGCATTCCATACACACAAATGGAGTAGAACTAATGCTCACCTTCATTTGAATCACAAACTGTGAAGTCACGTGCAAAGCGAGATTTCCCTAATAAAACTTTGGGTGAAGAACATGAATAAGAACGTGACCGGATTCCAGAAAGTAACGATTCCTAGAAGAAATCAAAATGAAGGGGAAAAGCACATTAATTTTAAGGAAAGGCAATTGGTATTACAGGAAAGTGTGTGTGTGCAAAATCAGATCAAGAAAAATCCTAAATTATTTCAATTTGGTGGGGACCAAAGTCTGAACAGTGATGTTATTCTACTATATCAGACGGCTAGTTATCTTCCCTGCCTTTTTCTGATGGTACTTGAACATAGTGTTTTCAGAGCAGAAAAGACCAGTGTTCCATCTAGCCCAGTATTCTGTCTCCAGCTACGATCTGGATATTCCAGAGGAAGAAATTAATCTCTCTCTTCCCTTTCCCTTACGTTTATCTAATTGTGCCTGGATACCATGACTGGAAATCTCCTACCCCAGCTGGTGATTAGTTATTGATATGCCTTGAAAGCAAAGTCATAATTACCTGTGCAAAACCCATTTCTTTTGAGAATTTAAATCAAGCTAACATTATCTGATTTTTGTGGTTCATTAAATACACGGATTTGCATTAAAAAAAACCCTATATTTTCACTACTATACAGATATGTTATTGACATGCTAAGTGCAAAGGTGGCTTCACAGATAAAACAATATTCTGTTTGTTTCAATTCCAGATCTGAAGTCAACTTTAAAGCTCTGAAAGAAACAATAGTGATGGTCTGCGCTCTATCAGATGGAAGCTTCCATCATGACACTAACAATGACTATATGCAGCATAAAGTGCAGTCTTTTCTCCAAAGAGGACACTATGTGACTGAGTCACTGTTGCATGAAAACTGAACTACTTTTCACCCCTACTGAGGGCCATCATTTGAAATCATCGGCATAGATAGCATTGACATTGCCTTACAAATGCATTGCTCACAATGAACTTGGCCTAGAAATACTAACAGAAATTTCCATCGTGCACTTGCAGCAAAGAGTTCCATGTTGCAAAAAACTTTTCTGAAGCAGCCTTGAGTTCCAAAATATTGTGAAAACAGTATGTTGATTCGCAGGATAAATACCACTGAGCATGTTGGAAAACACCTGGGGGTAAAACCATTTATGCTTCAACTGAGAATTTTGCTAAACTGCTTGATAGAAACAAACCAGTGTTTTTTAAAAATAGCTCTCTTGCATTTAGGTTTAGTAGTTTTTTCCTCTGGTATCATCTTTCCCCCTCCCCTTACATGAAAGATCAGGTAAAGCCCAGTGGCAGGCAGGACTTTTTATCTGTTTGATCAAATAAAAATAAATCTCTTGCCTATGAATAAAAGAGAAAAGAACTCTGTGTATGTGTTTGACGTTTCCAGAAATAGCCAAAGGTTCAATGAAGTTACAGTAGCCAGAATATCTGTGGGAAGCATTAGCAGAGAAAGGAGCTTGTATTAGTCAGTGTACAAAATTCAGCCAACTAGACCCTCCTCCATGACTGTCTTTTTAAAAAAATACTTGTTTGCAAAGGCATTAACCTTCCTCATGTGCCATAGAGAATACCGGAGCAAAATTTTCCTCTCTGTTATACCAGTGTAAATTGGGATAAGTTTTGTTGACTTCTATGGAGTAAATCCGAATTTATACTAATATAACTGAGAGGTGAATGTGGCCCTTCAAATACAAATTCTTATATATTTTCAACAACTTAGTTGAAAGCAAAATAAACAAAACCAAAATGATATCCGAATACCTTTGACTGCAGATTGTTAGAGTCCATCCTGTGGATGCTATAATCTAGGTCAGTGCTTGTCTCAGAAGAATCTAATTCATGCCTGCTGCCAGCCACGGTCACTGAAGAACTGAGAGAAGGGTAGCGAACGTGGGATCTGTCAGAAATCCCTTCACTTCCACTGTCTACTTCAAGGTCATCAAGACTAGAACTAAAGCATACAACAAAATGTATGGAATGTAAAGCAATCTAATTATCAGACTTAATGCAACAAGCAAAGTGAACAGTCTAGTAAATGGTGCTTGGGTTAGTCATGCTCTAGTCCTCTCTCAGCTTTGTGGTCCCCCCTTCTCATGCCCATGGCTTTACTCCAGTTGCATCTTGCCGATACTTTAAAATGTGGTCATGTTGTAACCAGGCCCAGATACAAGTGGCTTAGAACCAGGGGTCCTTACCTGAATGCATTTGTAGAGTAAACAGGGTCTTAGATATCTGCTCCTCTTTTGGTTCTGAACTTCAAAGTCAAGTTTAAGTGAGAAGTTGCATGATAAGGAAAAGTGTGAATAGCCTATATAATGTGGCAATGCTCAGACTGTTTTCTCCAACATCTGGTATGCTGAAGGAGTTTCCTAGAAGCCACTTTTTGAGTAAGTCTGATTTTAAGGTGTATAAATTAATCCTTCTTTTTTTAAAAAAGATAGAAAAATGAAGGAACATGACAAAGCTTAAAAAACTCAACCCTCACGAAATCAAAGATGAACACAATTAGAGAATGTTTGATTTGCAGATGTTCTTGCATATAACATTACAATGAGATTTCCTAGAAGTATCAACACCACAGGGGTGTTCTCTGCAATCTTTTTGTCCCTTTATCTGTATACATAAGCCCATGGTTTCTTTATTAATGTGACTGAACTGAATGGTTGACTGCTTGCAACAACATTCCAGTCTTCCAGGACAAAACGTTTAGAATATGCATGGTATTTCTCAATAACTACAGATCCAAGCTAGAATTGTAGCACTGTAACTCCATTGTAACACAGCATTAGAATTCACCTTATTAAAAGATTTCTTTTTCAACAAGGTCCAAAGCTGTTTGATCATTGGACTTCTGGATATTATCCATCCCCACATTTGCCACAAATGTGCCATGTGACATTGGAAAAATAAGTTACTTAGGCTATTTGTATGTCAGTTTCCCCATTTGTGAAATGGGGATAACCATACTTACCTATGGCCCTGTCTACATTAGAAAAACATCACCATTGCAACCACGCTGATGAAGTTACACCATGCAAATGCCCAGTGTAGACATATTACACCCATGTGAAGCAAGACTTAGTCTATCCTGGCTTATTACAGTAATTTACAATAGGAGTTGCACGGGCACAAATTTCTCCAGTATAGACAGGACCTACATGAAGGTGTTGAAGATTTATTAATGTTTGCCAAGCACTCTGAGGTCCTTGAATGAGGATGTTATTTAACAACAAATTTGTATTATTTTACTGTAGCATTACTTCATACCTGATCTGATCCTGTAATCTGTACTCAGGCAAAACTCCCAATGAATGTTTTAGGGAGGGATAATTTTGAAGTACACATTAAAATAGGGGACAGATCATCACTGCAGCTGGGGAACACCAAGCACAGCTCAGAAAGAATGTGGTGTGTGTGTAAAGGTAGCTTTAAACCATATTTGTGTTCCCCAATCCTGGAGCAGGTCCTATTCCCAGCATAACATAGAGCTGCCTGTGGGAGAATCCTCCAGTGGCTGGACCTGCTGAGTTTGGGCTGCTTTTTACCAGTGGAGCAGCACAAAGTAGGCCAAACACACCAGAGATTTGGGTTCATGGTATTAGTGTAGCACAGTGACTGTCAATCTGCAAAAGTCATATGCATTCAGGAATGTACAATTCCTTTAGGGTCTGTTTGGAACATGCCCTCAGTGGAGAACAACAGTTATAAATTGGCTTATGCTTCACTTTCACGGTTTATGATGTTCTGACAAATTTCTCAGTGAAAATTCACAAAATTAATAGTTGCCTGGTTCTGTTTTTCTAGCAAGTGTCACACTTTGCAGCACCTACCACAATTTACGCCAAAAAGTATGAAGTCGCTTAGAAACCACTTACAGTTTGTAAGAAACAAAAGCCAAAGAAAAACAGAAAAAACCCCAAAAGAACCCTTTATAACCAATTTATAAAAATACAGAACTAAATAAAGCACCACATAAAATTTGGGATATAAGTGACTAGGGGACAGTTTTTTGAAGATACTTCAGACTTTCTCTCAGTAGAGATGTTAATATTCCAGGTTTTGTTTTATTTTTCTGAACTAAAATATACTTAGTGTGTGTATATATATGTGTGTGTATATAAACACACACATATACACAAAACGTGATGCTGATTACCTTGATTTCGAGGATGACGTCAACAATCAAAGTTTGTATTAATGGGTCTTCATGTGACTCCATAGACCAATTATATCACTGGCCACAGAGCTATTTGCCTAGCTGTTCTGATTGAGCTGCACGTTGTTACCAGGCCTGGCACTGTGCTTCCAGCTACTCCACGCACTTCTTCTCAAAGTCACGAAAACCCACCCTCACAATATAGTTCCATGCAATGCCATTTGTGTGTGTGTGTATATATAAACATATTACTAAATGTTAGTCTTTTCCTGACAATACCATCAAAACAACTCCATACCTTCTTTTTTTCATGTCAGCATAAAGTTGACTTCGTTCCTTATTAAATCCACGAGACTTGAGTGGTAGATATGAACCTGCTGCATACAGATTTGAAGGTGAAGTGAAAGGCTGTGTGCTTACGTTGTCTATGTTATTCATTACCATTTGGTTATCTTCATTTTCTGCATAAATATATTGGTTGCTTTCCTTAAGTGAGGCAGATGATGAGCCCTTGGGTGTCGGGGATGAGTGGGTCTGATCCGTGCCTATTTCAGTGGTGACACTGTCTACGTTAATGTAGTTAACATCCAAATCTCCAACCTGGAGCATGAGATAGATATGTATTAATGATACTGAAAAGTAAATAACGATGTATCGCTAGAGAATAGTGATCTTTCTTCAAACTACACTTCTCTGTAGCACCGTTTTTTCCCTTATTACTTTTCTGGGGCATAGAAATTGGAGACAAACTAATATGGTTTTTCAGGCCTCCAGGTCATGAGTATATGTGCAGCTTGGATAAATACAGATACAAATGGCTGTTCACACACCTAAGTAGCCATTTGCATGTGCCATTATTTAGTTTGCACACATAAAAGTGGTAGTTTTATGCAGAATTGTGGCGATCAAAGGGGTGTTATTGGACATTTTAGGTCATGACTGACTTTCAGTTGAGAAAATTTGGCCCTAACTACATGCTTTGTGTCGGTCACAAAGAACAATATCAGCTCTTAATGCGATGGGTGACTTTTTCAATGAGAGGGAAAAGAATATGAAGATGCACTTTCAATATCTCTGCCTTCTTCCAAGATTTTCACTTAACAGTATAAAATAATTTCTTACATTTATATACTGCCTTTCATCCTGAAGGATCCCAAACTATTTTATAACATATATCTATATCTATTGTGACACGGTCTGGCCAGATGGCTACAGGAGAGTGATAGAAGGCAGATATATTAGCCCCAGGTTAAGTAGGTCCCTTTTCCCTGAGTAAGGTAACAGGGAAGGTTCCAGAACAATCAGGAATTTTCTGGAAACGATTAAGGAAGACAGGCTGATTAGAACACCTGCAGCCAATCAAGAAGCTGCTAGAATCAATCAAGGCAGGCTAATCAGGGCACCTGGGTTTTAAAAAGGAGCTCACTTCAGTTTGTGGTGTGCGTGCAAGGAGCTGGGAGCAAGAGGTGCAAGAAGCTGAGAGTGAGAAGGCGTACTACTGGAAGACTGAGAAGTAAACGCATTATCAGACATCAGGAGGAAGGTCCTGTGGTGAGAATAAAGAAGGTGTTGGGAGGAGGCCATGGGGAAGTAGTACAGGGAGTTGTAGCTATAAACAGCTGCAATCCACAGGGCCCTGGGCTGGAACCTGGAGTAGAGGGCAGGTCCGGGGTCCCCCCCATCCCTCCATTCCCCCAACTCCCTACTTGATACCAGAGGAGTTGACCTGGACTGTGGGTTCCACCAGAGGGGAAGGTCTCTGGCCTGTTCCCCGATCCACTAGGTGGATCAGCAGAGACTGCGGGGATTGTTCTTCTTCCTTTTCCCCATGCTGGCCAGTGATGAGGCTAACTGAGTGAACGGCAGATTTGAGCCACTAAAGTGGCAAAACTGAGGGCTGCCGTGAACCTCTGAGGCGAGCAAATCCACCAATAAGCGCAGGACCCACCAAGGCAGAGGAGGAACTTTGTCACACTATATATATAATAGAACGTCACAGTTGTGAACTCCTCGGGAATGGAGGTTGTTTGTATCTCTGAAATGTTCATAACTCTGAACAAAACGTTATGGTTGTTCTTTCAAAAGTTTACAACTGAACATTGAATTAATCCAGTTTTGAAACTTTACTATGCAGAAGAAAAATTCTCCTTTCCATTTTTTTTTTTAGTAGTTTATGTTTAATAAGGTACTGTATTGTATTTTTCTTTTGGGGGGAGCGGAAGGTCTCTGCTGCCGCCTGATTGTGTATTTCGGTTCCAAATGAAGTATGTGGCTGACTGGTCAGTTCGTAACTCTGGTGTTTGTAACTGAGGTTCTACTGCACAAGAATCACTTCTACCACCACTGAAATGCAGCCACCTCTCGCTGGAAGTTGGCAGGTGTTTTACAACACATAGCATCTACCCACAACAGTTTACAGTAGGATAAGAAGTGAGGAAGAACAGCACTTTGAATTGAGATTGTGGGGAAAATTTAGATAGGTAGGATGCAATTACCCAAAATGTAGTTTGGCCAGAATCTACTGGAGCTAGTCTCCTTGTGATAAGTAATATAGCACAATTAATAATCACAAGTGGCCAGAACCTCAGTTTTACATCACATCTGGCAGAAAGCACTTCCAACTTTGTGGTACCCTATAACAATAATTGGACATGGGTTTGTCTGGTCACTTATTTTTTACTCCTGTTGAATTGATAATTGAGGGACTTGTTAATTAACAAACATCAGGAAACATGACCCTGTTTTAGATAAGAGGGAATTTAAGTGCAAATAATCAAAGAAGAGGAGCTGTTCAGCTCATAGAAAACTAAAACAAAAAAGCTAAAGATCTACATTTTCATAACTTATTTTGCTTATTAAAAGCATCTAATAAATGAATCAAGAATGACAGACAAGGGAAAAAAGTTGCAGTTATTGCATAAAAATTAATCGCACTATTAAAAAAATTAATCATGCGAATTAATCACGCTATTAAACAATAATAGAATACCATTTATTTAAATACTTGTTGATGTTTTCCACATTTTCAAATATATTGATTTCAATTTCAACACAGAATACAAAGTGTACAGTGCTCACTTTATATTTATTTTTATTATAAATATTTGCACTGTAAAAATAAAAAATCGTATTTTTCAATTAACTTAATACAAGTAATGTAGTGCAATCTCTTTATCATGAAAATTGAACTTATAAATGTAGAATTAGGCACAAAAAAATAACTATGTTCAAAAATAAAACAATGTCAAACTTTGGAGCTTACAAGTCCACCCAGTCCTACTTCTTGTTCAGCCAGTCGCTCAGACAAACAAGTTTGCTGACATGTGCAGGAGACAATGCTGCCCGCTTCTTGTTTACAACATCACCTGAAAGTGAGAACAGGCGTTTGCATGGCACTATTGTAGCTGGTGTCGCAAGATATTTACATGCCAAATGCACCAAAGATTCATATGTCCCTTCATGCTTCAACCACCATTCCAGAGGACACGCGTCCATGCTGATGACGGGTTCCGCTTGATAATGATCCAAAGCAGTGCAGTCAGATGCCATCAGCGGAAAGTTGATTTTCTTTTTTGGTAGTTCGGATTCTGTAGTTTCTGCATCAGAGTGTTGCTCTTTTAAGACTTCTGAAAGCATGCTCCACACCTCATTCCTCTCAGATTTTGGAAGGCATTTCAGATTCATAAACTTTGGGCTGAGTGCTGTAGCTAGCTTTAGAAATCTCATATTAGTACCTTCTTTGCATTTTGTCAAATCTGCAGTGAAAGTGTTCTTAAAATGAACAATATGCTGGGTCATCATCCGAGACTGCTATAACATGAAATATATGGCAGAATGCGGGTAACACACAGAGCAGGAGACTTACAATTGTCCCCCAAGGAGTTCAGTCACAAATTTAATAAACATTATTTTTTAACAAGCATCATCAGCATGGAAGAATGCCCTCCAAATGGTCGCCAAAGCATGAAGGGGCATACAAATGTTTAGCATATCTGGCATGTACATACCTTGCAATGCCGGCTACAAAAGTGCCATACGAATGCCAGTTCTCACTTTCAGGTGAATGTAAATAAGAAGCGGGCAGCATTATCTCCCATAAATGTAAACAAACTTGTTTGTCTGAGCAATTGGCTGAACAAGAAGGAGGACTGATGGACTTGTAGACACTAAAGTTTTACATTGTTTTGTTTTCAGGGTGGATAAAATTCTATGATTTAAAAAAAATAGATTTTTTATTTAAATCGGATTTTTTGATCAAATGATTTTTGAGGAAAAAACTTATCTAAAGACAGTTTTAATTAAGATACATTATAACTCAAAGATATCTCATCATGAAATAGGGATTATAAATTCTAATTCTATAATACGAGACAATATAGTCATGTAATGTTTAAGAAAAGTTTTGTAAATGAGTTCCAATAGTTCAAGAATTAGGGACCCAATCTTATGGGGTTCCAGGGGCTCCTGTATAGATTATTTAGATTAATCTTTCTATCTACCCAATGGGACTCAGTGCTCAGTCTAGAAGATACTATCAGAGATGCTTAGTTTTGAAGTTCTCAAACTGTGGATGTGTGTCTCCAGAGATAACATGCTTGTTAACAGCAAAAATGTGTTTAAATATATAAATAAGTAAATAATATATAGAAGTGAGAAACAACAGACCTGAACCCTATTGTCCCTCTGCAAATTTGTGTACACAGAGTCAATCCCTTACCTCTCTTTAAAAGTGCAAAGTCTCAAAAAGTTCAATGAATAGAAGATTGTTGGGGGCGGAATAGATCTGGATAAGGAGAAGAAGTCTGGAGATAAATGTGAGAAGGGAGGGACAGGCAGTAGAAACAAAAGTGAAACTGTTTGAGCCACATATTCCAGAAGTCTTGATGTCTTTCTGAGCGCAGCCTTCATTGATTTGAGATCTATCATACAATTCTCTCACTAGAAGGGAAAACCTATAATGGCAGCAGGCCGTAAAAGAGATCCAGTTTGGGAATATTTTAATGAAGTTCCTCTACCTGTGGGTAAGACAGGCATGCGTGCAAAATGCAAACAGTGCAACAAAGAAATGCAAGGCCCGAATGAAATGACATCATGAGAAGTGTTCCTTCTCAGGAGGAAGCTGCGTTGAAGATGATGAAAGGAACATGTCTGAACATGCAGGATCTTCAGGTTGGTAAATTTTTTTATTTCAACCTTCTTTCTTAAGGACTGCCTGTCTTCCTTCTGGACTATTCTTGAATTCTCATGTTTGAGCAAAAAATATAGCTGTTACTCTATGATACTGTCATTTTAGATGCAGTTGTGATAAAAAATAAATAGCTGAAACAGGCAGATCTTCCTTTTACAAATTCACCTTTAAAGTAGTACAGCATGTCAGTGAATGCACAGAGTAATACTAAATGAGCAATATGGTAATAATAATTAAATAACTGCACTGACTTATTTTGTTTAGGAGAATCCATCCTCAACATACAGGATTCAGAAGACTATCCACCTTCAAGATCACCATCATCTACAGTTTCAGAGTTATCTGCCAATGATAGTGTTTCAGTCACATCATGTATCTCACATAGCCACAGTATATATGACCTGTAGCAAAAAGAAAAAAAAACTCCATCTTCCAGAAACAATCATAGATAAGTTTGTGATAAGAACCAGCAGATTACAAAAAGAGGTAATTGATGAAAAAACTGCCCAGTTTCTTTATGCAACAAACTCTCCATTCTGTATGATTGAGAACCCACATTTCATTAACATGGTCCAGTCATTAAGACCAGGATACAGTCCACCAACAGAACAGATGTCGCAGGCAAATTGCTGGATATAGTGTATGAAAGAGAAATTGAGCAGTGTGCAAAAGGTCTAGACAGTGAAATTGTTAACCTGCGTCTTGATGGGTGGAGCAATGTCCACAGTGATCCTATTGTATGTGCTTGTGTGACAACAGAAGAAGGGAATGTCTTCCTTACAGGAACAATTGATACATCAGGAAATGCACACGCAGCAGAATACTTACAAGAAGTAGCAGTAAAAGCTATAACAAACTGTGGGGAAAAAAATTCAAATGTCTAGTACACAGCTTGGTCACAGACAATGCTGCAAATGTATCCAAGATGAGAAGAAATTATTTAGAAGAGAGTGAAGAGAGTGCCAAGCTAATAACATATGTTTGCAGTGCTCATTTGATGCACCTCCTAGCCAAAGACTTCAGTGTTTCAGAAATAGAGGCTAATGTTGTTGAAATTGCAAAATACTTCTGTAACAACCACTTTGCAGCAGCTGCTCTGAAAAAAGTGGGAGGAACCAAGCTAACTCTCCCACAAGACGTGTGATGGAACTCAGTAGTGGACTGTTTTGAGCTCTATATCAAGAACTGGCCTAATCTGATGACAGTTTGTGAACAAAATAGTGAAAAGATAGACGGCATTGTCACAGCCAAAGTTCTCAACATTGGGCTTAAGAGACAAGTTGAACACATGCTGAGAACCCTGAAGCCTATTTCTGGAGCCTTGAACAAAATGCAGGGAAATAGCTGTTTTATCGCTGACGCTGTTGAAATTTGGAAGGAACTGAGTGAGATCTTAAAAAGAGAAATATGCAATGACAGAGTTAAATTACAAGTATTTAAAAAAATTATGGGACAAGCACTATCTCCAGCTCATTTTCTTGCAAATATTCTCAATACTCGGTACCAGGATCAAACCTTAACTGCTGAAGAAGAGGAGTTGGCTATGACATGGACATCCAGCAATCATCCCTCCATAATGCCAACTATAATAAACTTCAGAGCTAAGGGTGAACCATTCAAGAAATATATGTTTGCTGATGATGTTTTAAAGAAAGTCACACCAGTGAACTGGTGGAAGTCACTTAAGCACTTGGATTCAGAGACTGTTGAAGTGATAATCTCACTTTTAACAGCAATAGCTTCTTCGGCCGGTGTAGAAAGAATATTTTCTTTCTTTGGACTAATTCATTCCAAATTGAGAAACCATTTGGGACCTGAAAAAGCAGGAAAGCTTGTTTTTCTTTTCCAGATTATGAACAAACCGGAAAATGAAGGTGAAGACGACCGAGTTAGCTGCAGAAGCCAATATTTTAAGTTTCTCATGTTGACCTGGCTGACATAGTCCATTTAATTTTTTTTTAAATATTTCATTTAACTATTTTAGTTAAAAACAATTTTAACAAAAAGAAACCTGATTTTAAAAAACTTGAATGTTTAAATTCAAAAATTCATACGCTTGTTTTGTTAAAAATATTATGTTTGCTGTTGAAGAAAAAAATCCAGAATACATAATGTTGCTGTTTTAATTAAATAAAACAATTTAAATGTCTATCTGGTGATGTTCTCCTCCTAATACAGCCTGGCAAGAAAATCCACCAAATATTAATGATTAACCTGTTGAATTGGAGATAGTTCACCTCCCAGTGACTTCATAAATATCTGCTTCAGTTACCTTTGGTAAATGAAATAACCAAACAATCATTCATTTTCTGATATAGCTGTAAAACTAAACTGAAAAGTTTTCAAAATAAATCACTTTAAAAATGTATAGTGTGTACCTTCTAAAAATGAAACCTATCTCTATCTATGAGTTCTGAAGAATATATATTACAGTTGTAACAACCAACAAGAATGCACTTTTCTGTAGAAATCGATGATTAAATTGAGTCTTCCTGACTAGTGATTTAAATCCATTTGATTTAAATCAAATCCACCCTGTTTGTTTTTGAGTGCAGTTATGTAACAAAAAAAAAATCGACATTTGTAAGTTGCACTTTCACGATAAAGAGATTGCACTACAGTACTTGCATGAGGTGAACTGAAAAATACTGTCTTTTTATCATTTTTACAGTGCAAATATTTGTAATAAAAATAATATAAAGTGAGCTCTGTACACTTGTTATTCTGTGTTGTAACTGAAATTGAGATATTTGAAAATGTAGAAAAACATCCAAAATATTTAATAAATTTCAACTGGTATTTTATTGTTTAACACTGCGACTAAATCTGTGATAAATCACAATTAATTTTTTAATCGTGATTCATTTTTTTGAGTTAATCGTGTGAATGAACTGCAATTAATCAACAGCCCTAACAAACCTATGTAGTATTTATAAACATAAAACACTGGACGGCTCTACCGACTGACCCACATTTTACTAAAATTCAAATAATATATTTTACCAGGAGACAATGAACAGCAGTGTACTGAGAGCACAAAGATGCAAGACTATCTTACTTGATCCACTACCATGCAATTTGCATACACTTCATCACTTCCATTCAGCATGGCAGTACGTGTGGGTGCAGCAAAGAAGGTAGGTGGATTTGGGTATTTCTTGAGGACATCAAGTGTAGAATGTCGTTGCTCTGAAATGAAATATTATGGGAAAATACAGAATTTATTTTTTCATACCACTTCCTTTTCTCTTCTCTATTCTGCCATAAAAATAGCTAAGTCTCGTCATTAAGCATCACATTTTAAAGAGACTATTATTAGTTATGCCCAGAACATTTAAGACAACATTTCTGCATTCATTCAAAAATCTGCATTTGTATGCAGAAGCTCTCTGCCAAACCACCTGATTTCACGACATTTGTCAAACGGAAATTAGTGAGTAACAAATACAGCTGAGTGACATTTTTTGGCCAAAAACTTTTTTTTTCCTCCAAAAAATGAAGATTCAGCTTGACCAATACATTTTGCCAATTACGCCAAACTGTTTCAGTCAAAAAAATAAATATTTCCCCACAAATGTTGAAACATTTCATTTTGACACTTTCCAAATGAAACATTTTGATTTTTCAGGCATGATTCAAGAAGAGATTTACATGCCATTGATAAAATGGAAGAGGCAGTGGAACCTAGTGGGTAGAGCAATCACCAGGAGCAGGAACACTTGGTTTCTAGTCCCTACTTCAATGAATATTTTATTATTTACACATACTGGAACGGCTTCAATAGGAGAAACAGAGAAACTCAGGCCAGAAGAGCCAACAACCTGGTGGCTAGGGCATTCACCGGGGGATCAAATCCCTTCTTCAGAGCAGGGTCTCAAACCTGGGTCTCCCATTTCCAAGGTGAATGCCTTAGCCAATGAGCTATTAGGTACAAGGAGGGCACCGCTACCCCCACCATCTCCTCTGTTTTGTGAGCAGTGCCTAAGCCCCTTGGTGAATCTAGCCCTTCAGTTCAAAATTTCCTTTGCTTTTATTAAAAAACACTAAGCATGCCTGAAATCAAAACAGGACATTTTGTTCAACCCAAAACCATTTTTGGCCAAAAATTCTGAAAAATTTCAGTTTTGGGTTGATCCAAAAGAATTTTTTTCCGATTTCTCAAAATTCTCAAAAAAATCAGTTACTTGCACAGCTCTAGCAACACATTAATGCTCAATCAACTGCAAATGAGAATAGTAGTAGCTACCTATTTGCTACCCGAGCATGGCACTGCGGACCATCTCAAATCCTACATATTTTCAGATTTTGCTTATAGTAAACATAATTACCACCACTTTACAGATGGAGAAGCCAGAATATAGCAGCAGCCATGCCAGAGCCCAGAGAAAGCATTTCTCCCCTGATTCCACACAGACTCCAGTGTGCAGTCCAGCCAGATATACAGTGTACTACTTCCAGGATTTTCCTTATGTAGGATAATAACTTCCTTTTTACATTTTTGCAGAAGGACATATAAAGGCAGTTTATAAATATAGAATAGTATGCTTTGTAATGAAATGACTGACGGCATTAACTACGGCATAGTTTCATTCATCTTTAAATACTCTGGAGTGCTGCACCTTTAGTGCTGTGGGTGCAACAGAAAGCCTTTCATTATTATTTTCATAATAACGAAATACAAATTGGAAAGACCTTGTAGTCCACCCCAGCCTCCAAGACAAGATCCATATTTAGACATCAGCATAATTCATTCATTGGTATAGGAATCTAGCTCTGTGATTGATGATTGTCCATGTCAACTTTAAACAAAAATGTGTATGTGGGAGGAGCATACTATGGAAGATGATAAGTATGCAAAAAGCTGTGCAGAGCTTGGCAATTTCTATTTCTGATCCATGATTCAGAAAAAAAAACTGGGAAAAATTTACGTACCACAAAAACGTATTTACTGGTTTGTCAAACTACCATCTTTCCCACATGATTTTAGAAACCAGTATCTGGACAAGCTATCAGAAGCAAGGAATAATGGTCTCAAGTTGCAATGGGGTAGGTTTAGGTTGGATATTAAGAAAAACTTTTTCACTAAGAGGGTGGTGAAGCACTGGAATGGGTTACCTAAGGAGGTGGTGGAATTTCTTTCCCTAGAGGTTTTTAAGGTCAGGCTTGACAAAGCCCTGGCTGGGATGATTTAGTTGGGGATTGGTCCTGCTTTGAACAAGGGGTCGGTTAGATGACCTCCTGAGGTCCCTTCCAACCCTGATGTTCTATTATTCTCAGCAGAAAACAATGATTTATGCCATTTAAAAACAAGGATTCCTGGCCCTTGGAACTGCATTAGGATTCTGTTCCTGATATACAGTGACAGAATTTGAAAGGTATACAAGGTGAGAAGATTTTGGGACTGGGATGGAATTTATGTAATTATGGTATATTAAATAAGGTCTAAAACTTCTCGTGTAAAAAGACATTACACATTTACATTCAAACAATGCCTTCATTTTCTCAGATATTCTCTATCATTCTACTATGCTACTTCCAATATGGTAGAAAAATAAATAGATAAATAATGCCTATCAATTATTTATTTGGCATATGGAATCCGGATGAGCCAAGCCACAGCATTCTTATCAATGATGTTCAAGGCACGAAGACCTCCAGGAAGTTGAGTCATTTTGGAGTCCTCAACAATACGTGTCATGGTTTGTGGCTGCCCACATTGACATAGTGGACTGTCTCTGAAACATCACCGAAATTCTGCTGCAGCACAAATTCTATGTCTGGTACAAAACCAGTTCAGAAGGCTCCATTGCCTTTGCAGTAAATCAAACCCACGTTGACGTTGAGTGGGGTCCAAGAGAAAATAATTATCTGTCATTTTCTCTGCAGACCATAAAGCTTGCCATTGATCCTCTACTGTAAATCCCTCACCCAGTAAACTTATCCACAACAGGCGGCATGAGGGCAGATGACCATGTGGTGGATTAAATGAGTTTTTAATTAATGGCAGATGTGGCATATCAAGCAATTTGGTCACAAGCTTTGCTACGCTTTCCTCTCTGCAAACACTGGATGGAGCAATATTGCAGAGAACCAGTAACCATGGTAGAGCAATAGATTTAAGTGTGCCTGAAGTAATACGCATGGTGGAATTTAGTTTTAAATTGATCATCATTGTGTGAGACGAGCGAGCCCATACTGGAGTGTACTACTCGGCCACTGAATAACAGAGTGCCAAGGCTGGAGTGCGTAAAGTTTGGGCATTGGCACCCCATGTTGTTCCAGCCAGTTTTCCGAGCTGGTTGTTGCACATTTTGACGTTAGTCGCTGTCTTTGTAGGATGGTCACACTATGCGAGAGTTCTATCCAACGTGACACCAAGACTGACTGGGTAGGAATCATGCTTTATTCTCTGACCACTGACAACTATGTTCAGCTCTCTGCCCACTTGTGCATGATGCAAGTGGAAGACACTTGATACAGTCTTACTTCCACTTGGTATCAAGGTGCCACCAATGACAATAATCAGTCATAGCCACAATATTTGCATTCAGAACATTCTCAAGTAGGTCAAAGGAGTGTGACTGAGTGCTGAGACATATGTGGAGACATAAACAAACTTGCAAGACCCAATATACGGTAAGTCATATGAATAATACCTATCAATAAAATGAAGTTAATAAGGGACCATTTATCACCAGTTGTAATAAATCAGGACTTGGCCTGACAGTAAGACACTGTCAGTGAAGGCTGTGCATGTTTTTCTTTTGAAACTATAACAACTTATTGATTCCATGATTAATTAATAAAAGGATACTAAATTACTGTACCTATAACACACACATTTTTTACTTCAGGTTCTACCAAAATACCCACAGCTTTGGATGGTGGTTCCATACCTTTTTGTTTTATCCAAGAGAAAAACCTATCTCAGCTATGGAAACATTTTCAGTGTGTTCTGCAGACAACTTGCTTTTCAAGCTGCTTTTGAGGAGAGGGCTCACGCACAAATTCACCACTTAGCAGACCAATCTGCCTAATTGGATAGTACTAAATATTAGTCAAGTTGGTAAATGTAGCCTCATCTCAGCAGCTGATTGCTGAATTTGAAAACTATCAGGGAGCAACAGCGCACAAAGTGCCAGCCAGTTCAGTTTTAGGCAGGATGGGCAGTCAGGGACTTGAAAGGTGACATTCCAAAAAAAAACATGTAAAATCAGGAGTTCCCTATTGAAATCAATGGCAATACACTGATGTAAAACTGACTGAGAGGCACATCAGGCTCTTTAATTTTTAAAAGTATAAAAATTTTCAGTAAAGACAGGTTTGACCCAAGTTTGTCTGGCATCAAAAACTATACAGCAATTTCCTCTCTGTTCTACAGACTCAGTTCTACAGACTACAACCTATTTCCTGCAAAGCAGAGGAGGAGGAGGAAACCAATAAAGATTTACGGATATAGGTGGAAAAACAAAGAAAACAATGCAATTGCCTCTGGAGGATGCTGTGTGGCCCTCAAAGTGCACAGAGACATGAGATAAGATGTGACGGCCATGACTAGAAATTACACTGGTCAAGGTCTGGGACTTGCTTTATTAAATCCAGGACCAGTGCCAAAATAGCAATGCTAGACCCAGGAACCATGCCCATACCCCACAATCAACAGAAGAGGGATCCTGAATGGACCACAGGTGATGTACACAGTGCCTGGGAGGAGAGGGGGAGCAGTGAACGCTGGAGCACATATCTGGCTGGAGAGGGGGGTTGCCCCACCCCAAACAGCCTCCTTCCCATTGGCTGGGGATGGGGTAACAGGCTAGCCAATCAGCTTTTGTGCCCCCCTCCCACACTTACTTAAACTCTCGCAGGCTTTTCAAAAGTCTCTTGCTCCTGCTACTTACCCAGTACTCCCTTCTCCTTAACTGCAGTGTAGCTGCTGCAGTTTTTAGGATGCTACAGGTCTGACCAACTGCCTGTTTTGGGATCAAGAGGGAATTTTTCCTGTTGAACCAAATTGGCAAGAGGTCTGGTGGGGTTTTTTTCCTGCCTTCCTCACAACATCATGGTCAGGACACATCATCACAGTCAGGATACAGCATTAAGACTTAGAAGGTTCATATTAGGAAGGACTGCTTAGCTCATCTCTACTTGTAGGCAGTGTTCCAGTGCAGATAAGGCTAAAAGGGAGCATTGCCAAGGGGTAAATGAGACCCGGCCTTATGTCCTTTTACCTATGGGAGAAAAAGGAGACCTGAAGTCTTTGCAGACTGAGGTCCCCCCGTTGGATCCTTTACTACCCCTCCACTTGGAGGGGTGGAAGGTGGGGCAGACGTGGAGCGATGGAATGGATTCAGAAGTGAACTGAGTCCTAGGCATAGGCCAAGGGGTATTCCCTGGGTTACTGGTTATATGGTAGGAGCCCTGTAACTCACGAGGACCCAATTAAATGCCTGGTATGTGAGAATGGGGGGTGGGGCACATAACACCCCTCCGCATTGTTAAATCAAGTTGTGGTCTGCCCTTTAAAACTCATCCCACATCTGTCATTGGTTCACCTGCATGTCCTGATCAAATGCAGGTTTCACATCATTGTGAAATCTCATCTCTCACAACCCATGACGATTGAAACAAAAATCTTCTTGCCACCTGGAAGTTGAAAATTCCAATTTTTAAATGGTATACTATAAACTATTTGGTTTCTAACCCTGGCAGGTTTGTGGGATTTCAGACCACAAAATCACATCCTTTATACTACCGTTTTGCTTTTCCTTCCTGCTTGAATTCCAAAATGATTTTAGTGACTGACATCTTGAGAACTGTTGGAGCTATAAATCAATTCTTTATGCCTGACTAAAACCTGGACTCCCTGTTTTAAAAATCCCTATAAATCATTGTTTTCTACAGCAGTTTGGCAGATATTTGGCAGTTAAAATCACATGGAAAATGTTGGTATTTGGCAAACCAGTAAATATGTTTTTGTGGCAAGTAAACTTTTAGAGTGCTGGTTCTGAACCATGGATCAGAAAATAAAAATAATGAGCCCTGCACAGCTTCTTACAGACTTATTACTCTCCACAATATGCTCCCCCTCTAGTACATATAAAATTTCGACTGAAGTTGGCTTGGGCAATACTCAGACACTCGAGTGGATAGAGTTGATATATTGTTCTGAATAAGAGTCTAAGTATCAGGCCTTTTTGAATCAATGTGCAAATCAGAGCCAATTCCTATTGAGATGGTTTACTCATGTAAGCAACAGCCCCCACTGCTGCAGCGCTACAATCAGGTAACTGACCGTACTACAAATTATGCATCCCAAGCCGAAGACAAATCCGTATGTTATATTTTTATTCATAGGGCACTTTTAATACCACATACTACATGATTTTACTACTATGTAAGGGAGTAATAATCTGGTGCAGAAACCTTCAACAAAGAGCTGCTGCGAATACACATGGACATATTAAAATATATAATTCTTTGGGATATTTTCAGCCACTAAATCTTTATTAATAGCAATTTATTAATTAATAGGGGTAATGTGTTTTGCTGGTGATGTTTCAGTTGGTTTATTTTTAAAGCTGCAGTCTCTGAATAGTCCAATTGGCTTTTAACTAAAAATTAAACCTCAGTGGATTAATTGGGCTTTCCAATATAATGTAATCCTGCAGCTCTTACAAAAGCAGAACCTCCCACTGATTTCATACGTGCATGAAAAGACAACTAAGTCAGTCTAACTTCATAACAGGAAAAGTATTTCAAGACTTTGCTGAACTCATGTGAGAGCACTAATAATTATACATTGACCGCGCTAGTAACTTATTTCCTCTGGAAAGGCCAGGTCATTTTTTTTAAACAGTCAAAACCATAGCAAGTACATGTCATGCACCAGATTCCTGCAGCCTCACTCACTGCTTTCTGCCTGACATGCAATCAGTTACAATTCAAATACTGCACTTGATCCTGATGTCACAGAAATCAATAGCAAAACTCTTATTGATTTCGATGGAAGTAACTTCTGGCCCATTACAAATTAGCTGCCAATATTAACATGCTGAAAGCCCTTACTTACGTCACTGAAAAATTAGAAATGCCAACTAAAAAAGTGGTTTCAACAAAAATACCTCAATAATACCCATCTACCCTATCACTGTTGCTATGACTGAACACCCAAGGTAAAATACCATTAAAATAAATAGGCCAAATTCACAAAGCTGGTGCAAGGATGTATGTCTATGTGTATTCAAATATGGTGAATCCTATGAGATCATAGTATTTGAGTCACCCCTTTAGATGGCATATGCCATCTGCCTGTGATTGGCACTGTGGGTTCTACAGAATGGAGCTTTCATTGCTTCCAGTATGAATTCCGAAGGTGGAAGACTCTAAGAAGAGTCACACAATTGGTAACACTGTGGGTCATCCTAGACACACATGCTTCAGCACTGCCTGCTTTCAGGCTGTGTGATCCTGTTGTAGTCCTCTTGCCCTGTAAACAGCATTATGGTTTTTTTATGCGGCCACAACCTGGTACCTCAACACAGTTTCTGCTACCCCAGAGCTTCCCCCACACCTTTAAGCCAACATACACTGGTGAAAACTCAGCAGTTGGTGTTTAGCGTGATGGTGAATATGCCCTAAAAAGTTTATATGTCTGACAGATTGTTGTAAGGGGTTGTGATTTATTTACCCAGAAAAATCTGACAGATTCAAAACCTAGAGGTCATTAAGGCCCTCACTTTTTAATGCAACTTTCAAGCAGGGCTGCTGGGTTGGTCTAAGTGACAAATCTCAATACTATTATGCCATGTTCGGTACCAAGACAATAGGCAAAGTTAGTATAAAAAAGCATGCCTGTCTCTATTAACAGAGTTGTTGTAGCCATATCGTTAACAGGATATTAGAGAGACCAGGCAGGTGAGGTAATATCTTGTCTCCCTCACCTATAGAAGTTGGTTCAATAAAAGATATTAACTCACCCACCTTTTCTCTCTATTAACAGAGTATGTAGATCAACATCATTGACATGGTAAATGAAGATTTAAATGACAGCAACGAATGTTATTGTTATTTAGATCCAAAGGCAAAAAAAAAATGTTGCTGGATGACAGAAATAATAATGCCCAAATGTTAAAAAAGTGATAGTTGGAAACACAGTGCATCATCTAACTTTATTCTCCATCACGTTAAGTTGCCATCCTACCTAAGAGTCGCACATTTCAGCAAGCAGGGAAGCTAACAAAAATATGTTCATTTTTAACAACAGAGCTTCAAAATAACACTAATTTCAAATGTGTTTTGTGTTGGCACAAGAAAACCTCTAGCCTTGAATGACCTACTTTACAGAATGGCGAGTACATAACAACACTGAAGATTTTTTTCCACTCAAGTCAAAACCTATGTCAAGAAGTTTTAAAAGAGCATGCATAGTGAGAGAGAACTGAAATGCATCAATGTGCCCAGACTGGGAGCCAGGAAAAAAAAAAGACTAATTCCTTTCTGTGGATACAATAAATAGCTTTCAGACAGCTCACCAGAATTACCTCCAGCAATCTGAATATGGATTAATGTATAACTTGAAGTATTACAGCTATGGAACAAGGAAGGAAAAATCAGACAATTAAACACATTGGCCAACCTTTTCAAACCTGGGTGCTTAAGCATTTTAATCCAGATTTGGATCCAGATTTCCAGCAGTACTCAGCTCCCCAAATGGAGTGAGATTTTTCGAAGGAGCTTAGCTCCCACATTGGCACCCAAATGAAGTGGCCAGCTCTTGAAAATCTGGCCCTCACACCCCAGTTCAGCAAGGTGCTTAAGCTTCTGTCTAACTTGAAGCACATGAGGAGTCTAAGGGGCAGACTGACTTCAGTGCAACTATTCGCCTGCTTAAAGGTAGACATGTACTTAAGGAGCTTAAGGAGTAGGGGCCTCAGTGACTAACTTTAGGCACCCATGTGTGAAAATCTTGACCATAATTTTCAACATGCTTCTTTCATGAGAGACATGTAGTTCAGCAGGGTTGAGCTTGGAAAATAAGCAGAAACTTGCATACATCACTTTTTCAGGGCAGTTTCCTATTACTAAAACCAGTTAGCTGTAGAGTAGCTGTAGCACACTTGAGAGGCCCCACCGGTTCCTACTACTGATGTCTCACCATGCCTGCTACGTGCCTATGATTTATGGTTTGCTGGTTGTGGTAGCAGCAATTAGTAATTCTCTTTAACTCATATCGGCCAGAAGAAAAATTGCTGAAAGTGTATCTGATCACACTAAGCCGTCCGTAGGAAAGCCTGGTCTTTTTTGATATTTTGTATCCCTTATAAATCACCACAGAGCCAGATGGAAAGTATCTTCAAGTTACAGAATGACGTCTCTGCAATTTTCAGAAAAAATGTCCACAGCTTTATTCCAACCATTTGTGTTTCTGTTTACTTTGTTATTCAATCTGAGAGGAATTAACACATTGTGCAAGAAGGGAAGCACAATGCTCTTTGCACCACTTAAGCTCCATAAACACATAAGGATTGAGTTGGGGCACTATCGGGATTGCAGCTGGGCAGGGATGCCTGTACACCACCTATGTACCACAGAAAGGGTCTCTGTACTGGGACCACTTGGTTTGGCCTAGAAGGACACAGTGGAGGCTGACCAGAGGTGAATAGGGAGGAGACACGAACCAGTAGCCTCCTATAGAAGTGACCTGTTCTGGTTTGGAGCAGAGTGTTGGATTTCCCTTCCCCAGCCTACCTGGGTACTTGGCATTTATGCAGGTGGAATACATTTCACACTATAAAGTAATGCATTCTTGCTAAGGCAACCACCACACATATGACTTAGTCTGCATTTGACAGACAGATGTACTGGTATACTATTAACATTAATGAGATAAAAATCACCTATGGAGGAGAGAAGATACTTATAACATATATAGCATCAGAGGTGTACCCAGTGCTGTGCAGCAGGTAAAATGTGATGCATAAATACAGCAACAGAGTCCCCAAAATTTTTACTGTCTGAAGGCAAAAGAACAATTATAAAACCATGACAGAGTGTGGGCTTACAGCTTGACACTTCATAGATAAAGTGGGTCTTCATGAGCTATTGAACAGAGAATATACCCCCATGAGACTTCAAAAACTCATTTCACCTTCTTGACAGAACTCATACATACCCACACATGAGAAAAAAACTCTACATTCCTGGAAAGGAATAAATGTAGCAAACTAAAAAGGCTCCCATCCCCCACCAGGTTTAAAATGTTCATTTTATAAACATTTTGAGCTCTAAACAAACTTGGGGCCAGACTCTCAGCAGGTGTACATCAGCCTAGTTCCACTGATTTTAATTACAGCTTATTTTTCTTGTTTATTTTTTCTTTCCTAAAAAACAACTTCATGAAAGGAAAGGGTAAAGATTACATGTTTCCCTTTGGTGCAATTATTTTACTGCTTCTGATAGAATGAAGTAAAAGTTAGCTATCTTCAGTAAGATTTTCAATGATAATCTTCTGTGTTATAAACCTACTACCTTCCATCTACAATTTCTTTTAAGGAATTTATGCTCTCTACAACACCACCTTGCTACAATGATATTCATAACACTTACCTCCCAAAGCCTTCTCTGCAAAGAACATTAAACATTAAAATTAAACAAGGATTCGTGCAACTCAAAGTAAAGATGACCTTGTCATCTATTATTTTATGGACAGAAAAGAATTTTCCTCTGTCCTCCGATTTTTGCCTATAACTAAATATTTCCCTACTAGCTGTTGACCACTGCTACACAGTTAAGTTACAAATCACCCCGAAAATCAAAACAGGACTTTAGGCAGGTCTTATACATACAGAGAATCTGTTTATAACAGTTGTTGCAATACTATTTTGTAAGTCCTTAGTATGTCAGAACTGCTCAGTCAAAGAACTCTTGTAACCCGAAGAAAAATTCACTGGGCATATAAAGAAATATAAACAAGAGGGAAAATCACAACATGTAATTTGGATAAAACTATTTTCTCTTACTAAACAAACTGAGTGTCTCTGATTTCAAAAAGGCAAGTTTCAATGAGGGTGCAAAAAGCTAGAAAAATCTGTTCATTCCAGAAGGCTTTTTACATCTACTTGCACATGATCAGCAAGAAGACAATGAAAAGGAGGTAGAACTATTAAGGAACAGGGGTTTAAAAGAAGACAGCTTTTTCTACCTTGCTTGGTTCCCCTTCTTCGAATCCTCATTTTGGGTAAGGAAGGCCAAGAATAATTAAAAGGTGAATCAGAATCTGAATCCATTCTTTTTACAAAATAAACAGATCAGACAGCAGATACTTAAAACTGCACTTAGTTGTATTCAAAAGCAAGTCAAGTCCAAGAGTGATGAAAAATAAAGGAATGGACAAGGCAGGATCAAATTGCCTTCTAAACACAGGGGAGGGAGAAGCTGTAAATGTTTGCTCTCTTCAGGCGTCCAGGCACGTAGACAGATCAGGCTGTAAATATGAAGGCAGACCCAAGGAGGTTAAAATATGAGAACTCAGAGTAGTGCTGCCACATCATGGTCCACAGCTATTTGAAAGGTCATTGTGTGCCAATGAATCATTAACCCACCTTTTCATTTTGATGTAAATGAAAACAATAGGAGTTAAGTTTGGAATGAGAAAATGTGTTTCAAAAGTAAACAACCCTACTACAATACGTTTTTTAACAAAATGCAAAACCTTGTTTCTGTGTTATAATTTTTAATAAAACGATTGCATGTAAAGCTATGCTAAAAGTTGGAGCTTTAGAAGCAGAAGATTAAGAAATCTAGAGAAGTAAGCTAATAACATTAAGTAATCAATCTGCTGGACTATATATTTCTCCAGAGCAATAGTGCCCCATCAGTCTCAGCAGACCTTTGGATCTTGCAGCTGAAAAAAAGCACCAATAACCCACTCAATAGGCTGCAGCTCCCATCTTTCCAAATCTAAATGAGCTAGAAGCGTAAATGTTGTAAAGAAAGATTATACAGCCATTAGGGGAGCTCTCTTTCCAATAATATTTACTCTGAATAGCATTTTCTCCTTCATACTGTCACCAAGTGAGACTATGAATCATAAGGATTTTGTAAGGCTGGCACCTTTACAGCACTGGTCTAACCTCATAGCAATGCACAATAGAGCTAGTGACTAATTTACAACAAATCCTCCATTCTTATACAGTCTCCCTGAACAACTCGTAGGCAATTAGTATTCAGCAGGAACTCATTATCCCCTCCTCCCCCAACATCTTTACACTACACAAACTACATTTTATAAACAGGCTCAAATGTGGCTGTACAAGAGCCAACCCAAAAATGACATGTCCACTGTTTGTTTGCTGAACTCCATTAAACATTTCTTTTAATTACCCGACAATGTAGGTATTCTTGTATTCTACATAAAGGAGAAGCGTGAATATGTGATGCAGTTTAAATGTCAGGTTTGGAAGATGATGACATTTGAGCTTGTTAACATTCCTCACTTCACTTCAATTATTTTTCGGACTGTTGAGGTCTGCAGGGCTACTTCTGTGTTATGTGTCAAGTGATTCCCCAATCCACATTTTTGTAGTAGATAATGATACATTTGTTGGAAGAAAATAATTCAATTGAAATGCAATTCACAGGTGCGATTATACAAACACCTATCAATTTTCATGGATGAAGACAGCAGCAGTATACAAGCACTGAATAAAGTGCTTGATTTGTGCAAAATGTAATTTAATGGGTCATCGTTCTTTCTTTGCTTCAACTGAATCTCTGTTTACTTTTATTAGGCCACAGAAGAACACTTTCCTCAAAGGCTGCAAGTGTTGGATTTTTACTTCAACATTAAATACCACCATACACCTTTTGTTTGAATCATCTGTATCATTAATGATCCCAGTGAATTAGAATAAGACGTGGATGACCTCAGAAGGGTTACTCTGATTTAAATGGATGGTATAGGCATCAGTTTTGGAATACCTAGACCTCCTGGAATGTCAGGTTGATATTGCATTGATAAATCCCATAGATATACAGGAACATGGGAACTGCCATACCATTTCGCACCAGGGTTACTATCCTGTCTAAAGAAAAGGAGTGCTTGTGGCACCTTAGAGACTAACAAATTTGTTAGTCTCTACGGTGCCACAAGTACTCCTTTTCTTTTTGCAGCTACAGACTAACACGGCTGCTACTCTGAAACCTATCCTGTCTAGAGTACCATCTAGGGTACTATCCCGTCTCCAACAGTGGCCACTACCATTTCCTTCAGAAATAGGGACAAGAAACCACAAAATGGATATGTATGTGTTCTTTAGTCCACAGAAGAAATTTTTTTCCCTATCCACAGGCAGTTAGTGGTTGGTTTTTGCCCAGAAGCAAGAGGATTCACTCCTTATACATAATTATCCAGTCTCGTGTAACTGTGGATGTTCTCATTACCCATACAAATATCTAATCCTAATTTGTATCCTAAATTCTTGACCTCAATGATACCCAGTGGCAGAGAGTTTCATGGGTGAAATGCAGATTAATGGGCACCAGGAGAAGTATTTCCTTTCGTCAGTTTTAAATTTGTTTCCTTTTAATTTCACCAAATGTCCCTTTGTTCTTTCTATGATAAAGGGTAAATAATGAGAGGGCTTGATTTCCCTTCTTTATGCCATTCATTATTTTGCATACTTTTACAATGTGTCATTGTTCATCTCCTCTCTAAATTAAACACTCCTCACATTTTTAGTCTATACTATTATAAAAGGCCATACATTTATTTGTTTTCATCAGCATCCTCTGAACTCCTTCTACTCTGCTGTGTTCCTTCTGAGAACGGGTGACTGGCACCAAACACAACTGTCAAAGTGAGGGCATACAACTGATGTATTTAACGGCATTCTGAATGCTCACATTCTGTTTATTTTTCTGCACATTGATTAGATGTTTCCACCAACCTGTTCACCGTGAAACCCAGGTCTTTGTCCTAAATCATTAGAGTTAATTTAGAACCTGGTAATGTATATCAGCAGTTCAAATCATTCTTTCCAACGTGCTTTAATTACCTTGCATTTGCCAGCATTGATTTTCCTCTGCCATCCCAATGTCCATTTGCCTAGTTTTGTTAGGTCTCTTTGAAGTTCCTCAGAGTCTTCTCTAGTCTTGACTAAGATCAATAATTTTGTGTCAACTATAAATTTTGCTTCTTCGTTGTTCCCCTCCTTCTCAGGATCATTTATAAATATATGATAAGTACTAATTTCTTAAAGTTTCAAATTCTTACATCCAGTGCTTGCCAAGACACATCAACATGATACGAATGTTCTTTGCAGACATTACAGCCTATTGTCTATTGTTTGAGTAGTCTCTAAACTTGCAGTAATAGGAGAAGGAAGCTCAGGAATGTAACCAGTTTTCTTAGCTTACATGGAGTATTGAAGTCACCAATGGCACTTTCAGAAGCAGCTGTTTTATCTACCATGCAAATTCTCAAGCTTCAGGGGACACCCTGATAAGGGAGCAGTAGAAAAGGAGGAGGATTCTCTCCCCTCTGGTTTACAGTCACCACGAGAAAACTTTTAAATGGACTGCATGGCTGAAGCCCATCTCCCTGACTGAGAGCTCAGTCAAGGAGAGAGAGAAATCCATTAAGTCAGAAATCACCTCCCCGCAAATGGTAAACGTGGCATGGAAGATGGAGCGGACACTTCAACAGGGAATGACCCCACCAACACAGCTGAAGATGAGGCCCGCATCATAATCTCCGATTATGCATGGCAGGAGCTTCCCAAGCTACAGCTCTCTGCCCCACACTCTCCCACCCAAGATTGGCATATTGTTTCATTCTGCAAAAACAGAGACAGCTGCAATTCTCCTCATCTTCACCTTGTCCAGGAGGCAGTAGAGCCTGCAGTTACCAGCACCTATACTGCAGCCTCAGTGGGGAATTAGAGGTGAGAGGGCTGAATATGGCACAGGGACTTATGGTGCACAAGTGGTGAGGCGCTCATCTACATGTGCTCTTCAGAGAGCTCTGCAATCTTTAGGTGTGCATGGCTTTCCCCAACCTGACTCTTTGGTTTTGCACACTAGGCCAAATGCTCCTGATCAGCCACCATGCCTGGATAAAGCCCACAAATGATAATGTAAATAACTGCACATAAGTAAGTTATGTTTTAACAATAATTTCAAAATTCCACAAGTGTAATTTGACAAAATGCCATCAGCCAGAGCCACTCACTAAAGCTACCTCTAATCTACTGCTACTCCCAGCTGCTTAGAACAAAGGCATTTATTATTCTCTATGCTGCAGGACAGGAGAATTACCACAGTAGAACTACCAGTTTTCCTCACAATTATTCATCACATTTTTACCACTTGCTCTGCTCCTGGCAATACCAGGGTTCTTCTGATGGACGTTTACATTAAAGCGGTTTTTGTTTTTACAGACCTACTAGAGAAACACCACAAAATCTGGAGTTTAAAAAAAAAGTACTTATGGTTTCAGCCTATGGATTTATAATTGAGTCCATCATCTGAGTAAGTTGGTGTGAATGTGGTTCCTTCTTCATGCTGCTTTCCACTCTTTTTTCTCCGTATCATTGAGAACAGGTGTATTTAATATGCTGGGGAACAAAGAAGTCAATAAAATATATACCTGCATTGGTAGACGATTACCTACCATATGTATGAATTTGATACATAATTCAAAAGATAAAGTAAACATTACAGATTTATTAATAGATTTTAAGGCCAGAAGAGAGACCACTAGATCATCTAATCTAACCATTTGTATAACACATGCCATAAAACTCATGTATAACCAACTGCTGCCCTCTCTATCACAATACTTAATGTGCTATTCTTTTAAATAATGTCAAGATTTTTTTAAAAAAATTATGATGTATAATTGACTATTTCAGTCTAGAGCTCTCTCTTTTGGCTGATTTATCTCCTGTTTTGTCTAGAGGTGGGTGGATGTTGGATAACTGATCTGCTTGGGCACCAATGTGTACAGTTACTGCCCACAGGCAGCCTGTAAGCTGAACTCCATGATGGAGTATCCAGAAAGGTGAGCTGGGTGTTTAACAGTTGCTGATGTTACCCAGAATACGACAGACTGGGACTGCACCAAGTACTATCTCATCAGCATTCAGAACCAGCACCTCTGTCACTGCATGACAGAAAAACAAGAACACCCACTTAAGGGCTGGTCTACACTACAAAGTGAAAAGAAAAGGAGTATTTGTGGCACCTTAGAGACTAACCAATTTATTTGAGCATAAGCTTTCGTGAGCTACAGCTCACTTCATCGGATGCAAACAAAGTGAGGTCGGCTTAACTGCATTGCTCAGGGCTGTGAAAAATTTTATTTTTCACTAAGCTCCAGTGTAGACACTGCTAGGTCAACTGAAGAATGCTTCCATCAACCTAGCTACCACCTCTCAGAGAGGTGGATTTACTACAGCAACAGAAGACCACCTTCCATTACTGTAATAAGTGTCCACACTACAGTGCCCCAGCTCTTCCACTGTAGCATTTCTAGTGTAGACATAACCAAAGAGAAATAAAAGTGCAGTGAGAAGAAAAGCAATAAGGAACCTCCTGAGTATGCTATGGGTGGTCTGATACAAACACACATACCCTCTTTTCAAAAACCAACATTTGTAAGGAGCTGTATTCAATAGTCTTGTTTCTCTCACAAAATTTAAGAGCAGTTTAACCTTAGCAAGGACTGAAATTAAGAACAATAGCTTTTCATAAGTGTATGGCAGTGCTCCAAAATTGTAGATGACTATCTATGTGATTAGGATGAAGAAAAGCAGTGCTGCAGTCAACTGACCACCATATACAATGAGGGGCAGATCCTGAGCTGGTGTGACTTGTCATAGTTCCAAAGAAATCATGATAAATCACACCAGCTCAGGATCTGCCCCTCCATTTACTGCAACAATTTTGTGAGCTCACAGTTCTTCTTGGCTCCAGAGCCTTTAGTTTGTAAGATAACTGTGACAGGAGCCTAGGGCTGACTCTGGTCTTTACTTTCTGGCCCCGTTCACCTCACATTGGTCAAGGCAACAACACATTAATACCACTCTCAGGTGACAGGATCCACTGACTCCTGTGGCTGCTGTTAAACAAATCCAACAAAATATATACACTGATACAATTTGCCCAAATACCCTTCTTGTTCAATGTCAATTCACATCAAATCCACAGTAGGATATACTTAGTTGGGGTTCACAGTAAAGCTATGGACAGAAAGCTATTAGCTGTTTGTCCCTGATTCCGATGAAAAGGTCCCTTGATCTTGCAAAAGCTTGAGTCTTAAGGGCTACAGTCGATTATAAAAATGAAAACAAAACAAAGCAAAGCAAAAAAACCTCCTTCCAACACCTGCAGTGAAGGCTTATGCAAGGCCCAAAGTCTCCAACAACATTTAGAGCTTGCATAGCTTTGCATGAAAGCTAAATGGAGCTTTAATTGGATCTAGTCCTTACAGAAGTTTAGCTAATGGGCTTGCAATAGAAAGCAAGTCTATGCTTACATTGGTAACCTGCAGTACTGGAAACAAGATTACTGCATAACAATTTCATTAGTATTTTTCGTGTTTTATCGGGAGATTTCAAGGGCAGGGATAATCAAACTGGGTGTCAAAGAGAAAGAAAGAAGAGGTATGTGTCCATATATGGAATGCAAAGATTCTAACTCTGTTCCATAACTATATTCCAGAAATAATGTTTAATACCTTGAAGGCTAATTTCACATTTTATGGATCCCAAGTTGTTTATTTACTTTAGTGTGAAATGGAGACCAAGCAGGCAGAAGACAGGCAAAGAAGCTGATTTAAACATCAGAACAAAGGGATCCTCCTTTTTGAAGAATTTATTTCATCAAGTGAAGGGGGGTGAGGGGGAATTTAGACAGAGGAGGAAAACATGTTCTGGGAGGCCAGATAGCATAGGTTTGCAACTCATTCATTCTGGAAGGGGTTTCAAGTGCTTTGGAGGATAGGATTAAAATTCTAAATGATCTGGACAAACTGGAGAAATGGTCTGAAGCAAATAGGATGAATTTCAATAAGGACAAATGCAAAGTACTCCATTTAGGCAGGAACAATCACGTGTACACATACAAAATGGGAAATGTCTGCTGAGGAAGGAATACTGCGGAAAGGGATCTGGGGGTCATAGTGGACCATAAGCTAAATCTGAGTCAATGGTGTGACATTGTTGCAAAAAAAGCGAACATCATTCTGGGATGTATTAGCAGGAGTGCTGTAAGCAAGCCACGAGAAGTAATTCTTCCACTCTACTCTGCACTGATTAGGCCTCAACTGGAGTAGTGTGTCCAGTTCTGGGTGCCACATTTCAGGAAAGATGTGGATAAATTGGAGAAAGTCCAAAGAAAAGCAACAAAAATGATTAAAGGTCTAGAAAACATGACCTGTGAGGGAATACTGAAAAAATTGGGTTTGTTTAGTCTGGAAAAGAGAAGACTGAGAGGGGACATGTGTGATGTTATTGACATAAGCTGGGACTGTATAGATCATTGTTGCAACCAAGGTCCTGTAGTGGCATCAAATCTTATATAAAGGGGGTCAAATGAGGTGTCTAAGACAAGGTTATGGTTTGCTGATTATGATTATGCGGGCTATATGTGTGTATCATTTTTGTAGTTAAAGTTATGAATATTGGCTCTATACTGTCTGTATTTCAAACTTATGCTATGCTTCTGGGTGACACCCCAGACAAGTTGGTGTCAGCACTGACTCACTTGCTTGATGACCCATTAAGGACCATCAGCTATACAACTGACCCATTGAGAGAAGGCAGATAACGCCTTGTGACTCAGCAAAGTATGCAGGGACTTGCCCATGTGACTCCAAACTCTATTTTGCTGTAATTTTCCACAGTAAGAACAAAGAGGTGTACTTACACCTGGAAAAGACTATAGAAGACTGATGCCTTATCTCCATCTTGTCTTCAATCCTGCTTCATACCTCTGGAGGAACTTTGCTACACTGAAGCTTTGAACAAAGGACGATCGATGATCCTTCCCAGCTGTGGATGTAACTCCAGAGACTTGATTTGAACCTGCCATTTATTCTATCACTGCTACAAGCCTGAACCAAGAACTCTGCCATTACTGTATGTAATTGATTCCATTTAACCAATTCTTGCTCTCATCTATATCTTTTTCCTTTTATGAATAAACCTTTAGTTTTTAGATTCTAAAGGACTGGCAACAGCATGGTTTGTGGGTAAGATCTGATTTATATATTGACCTGGGTCTGGGGCTTGGTCCTTTGGGATTAAGAGAACCTTTTTTCTTTTACTGGGGTATTGGTTTTTATAACCATTTGTCCCCATAACGAGCGGCACTGATGGTGATACTGGGAAACTGGGGTGTCTAAGGGAATTGCTTGTGTGACTTGTGGTTAGTCAGTGGGGTAAAACCAAAGCCTTCTCTGTTTGGCTGGTTTGGTTTGCGTTCGTGTGCACAAAAACCACAGCCTTGGGCTGTAACTGCCCTGCTTTAAGTAATTTGTCCTAAATTGGCACTCTCAGTTGGATCCTGCCAGAACCAGCATTGTTACAGTGTATGTAATGAACCCTTCATCCCCGGCCCCACCCTAGAGCCTGCACCCTCAGCCCTGACCCCCCCACACACCCAAAACCCCTCATCCCCAGCTCTGTTCGGTCACGGGCATCAACAGTTTTCTTCAACTGGGTAGCCAGAAAAAAAGTTTGAAAACCACTGGTCTAGATAATACTTAGTCCTGCCGTGAGTGCAGGGGACTGGACTAGATGATCTCACGAAGTTCCTTCCAGTCCTATGATTCTTTCTCTCTATCTATATTTATATTCAGAGAGAGAGAAAGATTTACTTGCATAATAGCGTCTGAGACAAATTAAGAAAAGAGGGAGAAACTTGAGAGCCAAGAACAAAAAAGCCTGCATATTTTAATGCTTAATATTATGCTTGGAGATTTTTTCATGAACTTTTAATTAAGCTGTGTTTATAGGCTCACATACTTAGGAAGATTTTTGTAATAAAAGAGAGCTTACTTCTCAGGTCTTCTTCAGCTCTCATCTGTTAAGTAAACCCTGACATTTGATTGTTTATAGACATATAAGCATGCATACACTTTGTCTCTCTACTGAAATAAACTAGGATCACCTATCCATTGTTTAAAGAATGCTTTTGGCAAGGTTCTGTGAGAAGCCACAGGCTAAAGCACTCTTCACTGGGCAGTAGCACTCTCCTTGAGGTTTTGCAAAGATTCCAGAAACAACTCTTAAAGAACATTGAGACCCCTGCAAACAAGAGTGGTGCATAATTTCCACAGACATTAAAGGACTGCTAGGGCAATAGAATCATGGGTTTCCTCAGTTATTATGTTGTTCTGCAATTTTCAGAATATGCCTCTTCCATAAAACTGGATAAAGACAGGCGTTTCTGAGACTCTTCATATTGGAAAGGGACCTTCCTAAAGTGTCAACTCTGCATGAAGCAGAAGTGGGGGAAACTAGGAACGAACAGTGCCAATTAACAAAAAATAACACATTTGTCACAAAATTCTCAGTCATCTCAACAGACAATATTTAATAAAATTTTACATATTTTTAAAACATTACTTCCTATGGTCACAAACTCAAAAACAGGCATATTTGATTATAAAAGCCTTAGTTACAAATAGTTTGCCCATCTCTGACAGCACATATGTAATATCTTTTATAAAAATAAATAAATAAATAAAAAGAGATTTTATCCAGACCAGTAGTAGTAATTACTTTATAGACCTAACACTAATTCTAAAGGCTAATATTATTTAAGCACAGGAGAACATCAAGAAAGCAGATCAATTTCTTTCTAAAGAAAACATTTTAAATCTTACCAACTGCAGTAAGGAAAGCTAATTAAAACAAACAAAACAGCAACATTGAAACCAGATTTTATACAGATTACATTGTAGTGGTTTATATAGAAGAAAAGATCATGATGTTCAGTTCCTTAAGACAATATATGGTTAAACTGGGATTTCTGTGAAAGCTGTAAAAATCAAAGGACAAGAATCTACTAAAAGTTTTGTGCTGCCCTGATCAGGCATAGATTTGTCAAAAATTTAGCTTCTGTGTTTTTATCTTTCGAAGTGCAGAATGTGGACTGCAGAATTAATTTTAATTTATTTATGTTTTCATTTTCTTGCTGCCAGTAATGCAAATAGGGTAGACTAGAGACATACAAAACCCACTGCCAGGTCACTTGCACTATGACTATCTGAGCAAGACAAATATTTTGAAAAGTTGTAACTTCTTCCTCCCGCCATGTTTTTAATTGATATTTTGAGAAGAAAGTCCACACTTACGTTTGTTAAAAGGTTTATATTTCTCTGGAAAAAGTAGAATATTTCTATTGAAAAAAGAAGCTTTTACAGCTTTATAGATGGCCTTGTGGACATCATCCTTCTCAAACTAGTTATGCAAAACAGGAAGGAATTATAAATGTTTAAAAATACATGCCCTGTTAATTCAGTTAAATGCCAAACAGTAAAAGCATTCAGCTGTCACCTCCCAGACTCCTTCCCAAAAACATAAGAGTTGCGGAACTGGAGAAATACAATGCACTGTGAGGACACATGTTTTAACATTAAATCTAAAAAACATCCTTTCTGTTTGTTTTTGTTTGTGTTTTTTTCCTTTTTCTGTATCTTTTACTCACTCTCCCTAATTCCCTGTTCGTTTTTCTCTCCCATCCTGTGCAGTTTTTTTCTCTCTCTCTTTCACTGAATAAAGAAAGATGTATTGGTAATGTTTTTGTTTTTAATTACATAGACCGGATCTCTATCAGTTCCCAGGAGAGAGAGATGAAGAGACTGTTGGGTATGGCTGTTCCCATAATCCAACTTTCAGCCTGACCTAATAGTTCCTTTCCCCCAGCACCTTGCACCTACCCCACCAATTCTCAAAATACAGTAAACACTGCCTCCAGAAATATTTAGGACTCTTTAGTTAGATGTCTGCACAGTTCAAATGGCTTCTCATACGCTCCCAGAGATGCTCAGTGGGCATTAGGAGACTGCTACCCCCAACCTTCACTCTGTAGGGAGGGGGATCAGAGGACTAAGGGGAAAGCTTCTTTGCCTCTCTAATCCTGACACGGGCTGCTGAGAGGCAGAAAGCCAACCTTCCCCCTGCTGGACAGAAGCAGAACAGCAAAAGCTTTCTGTAGGGTGCAAGGTAAAATCCCACAAGGCACCTATGTGGTCACAGCTCCCACCCCCAAAAAATGTATAGGAGGGACAAAGAGACCTAGCTCCCCTGAAGATTCTGGAGAAGGCATTGTGGACACCTCAAAATACCTTAAAGGCAAATACCTGTTGGGAGAAGGGTATTGCTAGAACTTGAGGGGTTTGGTGTAAGAGCAGGGTGCTGAACCAGGCAAGTAGAAAAGGACTTGGGAGTCCTTTCAGGAGCTGCCATTATTAGTATTAATTTTTGACAGAGTTTTTGGAAAGAGGGGCCATGTGGGAGGGGGAAATGGAGCAGAGAAGGGAGAAGCTAATATTCATCAGCTGGTTGATATTCAGAAACATGTAAATGACCAAACAGAACTACATAGTCTCACCATTAAATGTATTCATTGCTTTGCTCATCCCTACCTCCTAGAGACACTCTACAGCTTGCTCTTTTCTATTCATTCTTCTCCCCTCACATCTCCCCTCAGTATCTCACTCTATTTTTCTTCTTCCCTTTTCTCTCTCCTTATCCCCCACTGCGTGTCTCTCCTGCCAAAAACACAGCCATTAATATAACAATGCCAAAAAAACACAACAAAAACCAGTCTAAAGCAGTACAGGACAATAAAATTGTGACATTTGACAGTTATTGTGGTATGGTTCAAGTTAAAACATGCACAGATTTTTATTGTTAAATAAACCCATCAAACCACCTTAATTTAATATTCAAAATATTTTTAAAAATACAGTTCCCTCCTTTCCTGCATTATTTCTATGCTATATCTTACCCTTTGTTCAATTCTCCTAGCATGCAACCACAACACTTCATGGATTAACCCCATTAGATCTCACATACAATTCACACTGGGGGTGGAGTCCAGGCCCTATTGAAATAAATAGGAGATGACCACAGCTGGAGATGGGACATTGCAGGTGGCCAGATCGAGCATTCTCTCTCTCTCAGCTGTGTGTGTGGGGGAGCTCTGAGCTCCTGTAAAGCCCACAGAACTGGCTCCTCAGACAGCTGCCTCTAGGCTCAGTGTAGATCTGTGGTTCTCAACCTATTTACAATTATGGGCCACATATGCAGCTCTCTATGTGATATGTGGGCTGCACCCACACAATAAATATTCTACCTCTATGGCTCTGAGGATGTCACATGTGCCACAACTGTGTGCTGACTGGGCTGCAAGTGGCCCGCAGACCACCGTTGAGAACCATTGGGTAGATGGTGTCTTGGTGGAGGGACAGAGTATATCAAGGGTGAAAAGGGGTGAGTCAGTTGCCGGGAAGAGCACAGATCTACCAATTACCTGCTGCTGTACAGTCCCTTGAAGACTATATGCAGCTGGTGTAACCAGAGCAGGAACGAGAACAGATGTGGCTTCAAAATTAGTGAGCGATAATTGCTCCCTGATGGCTCACGCCATCCTGTGCTAAAATCCAGTCCAATAACTGGTTTTGCTTAACAAAACAGAATGTGATCATGTGGACACTATCATTTTACATACCTGTACAGTATTATTATTTATGCAGGGCTCTTAGACTTATTCCAGAATATGAATCTGGTCTATGAACAAAGGCACCCAAGTCACAAACACACAAACTATTATTTTTCCCAACATACTCTTAATTCCCTTGTTAAACTTCTACATTCCTGGGACAGGGAGGCAATACATGGCTGCAACATATGTGTGCTAAAGTTACTGAACTGACAGCATCTCTCACAATTGTGATTTGCAATACTGATGATTAGAGAATGGATTATTATAAGAGATTATTAGAAATATTGAGCCAGAATATTATCTCTGTCATCTGTGGATTTACACCAGTGCAGAATCAGACCCATTCCCTCTACTGCCCTACATAAAAAAACAAGGCGGCTCTTATCTCTGTAGCAAGGTCTGTTAAGTTTGCACACTGGTTGTTTGAGTATCGACAATCTGAGTTATCTGTTCCATTTATGCCACTGTACCTTATTGCAAATTAAAACAGCCTGGCTACTTCTGGCTGGAATCCCAGCTCTCATTGGCTGAGCTATCTGACTCTTTGCCCACTTCCTTCTTGTTCTGCTTTGTGTTATCTGATGTTTGCACTTTGTTACTGTAGCTTTTCCCAAACTTGGAAATTTTCCTCACTGTTTTGCTTGTATTTGATTGTGTTACTGGCTGCTGGGCTTACCTAGCTATATCCTTAATCTATCTGCGGGAACTATAATGCATCCATCCCCATAGTATCTAGACATTTCTTTACGTGTGTTTCATTTAATCTTCACTCATTTAAGTTAATTGTATCAATTCTTTTCAACTTTTTTATTTCCACTTACGTTGCTGGAAGGTCCTAGTATATCACAGGTGGACACAAGGACCTAAATACAATAGAAGAATCTGATACAGTTTTCCTTCCAAATAACACAAATTTGGCTGAGTGAGCCCTTTGGTTGCAGCCCTGTGGTGCTGCTCATTAAAGTTAGTTGTCCTGTTTCTTTTAGAGAAACTGTCTGACACCTATCTGTCTGCTATGTATTTGGATCTATGATAGCTTTGTAGCATATAGATCAATCACTTTTCGAAGAGTGAAAACTGCTAAAAATTTCTTACCTATATCCAACAAGACCTGGTCTTCATTTTCACTTGACGGAACCAGAGGATCTCTGAAAGGCTAGAAAAAGGAAATTTGAGCTAGATTTTTAAGTTGAATGGTCAAGTTTGAACTTCATTACAAACAGTGCCTGGTGCTTCCTGAATTCTCTTTAAATCTTTTCAGCACCATTTGTTCATTTCATTTATTTCAATTGTAAGCAGAGTCAGAATGACCTCTAATCTGACATCTGGTGGTGAGCTGTGAAAAAGGACTTCAGGGGCTGATCTCATTTGCATGGGCACTCTCGTTTGCATGGGCACACCCAGTGATGAGCTGCCAAAATCTTAACAACGGGTTCCCTCCTCAACCCTCGAGGGGGTCATTGCCTACCCCCGCCCCCCGGGACTCCTGCCCCATCCAACCCCCCCGCGTTCCTTGACGCCCCCCGCCCAAGACCCCTGCCCCATCCACCTCCCTCCCCTGTCCCTGACTGCTCCCAGAACTGGGTAGGAGGGTCTCGTGAGCCACCGTAATGGGTGCCCACCCCACCCCTAAGAGCCAGAGGCACCTGCCAGGGGGTGAGGTGCGGAGTCTCGGCGGTGCTTACCTGGGGCAGCACTCAGGAAGCATCCGGCTGGTCCCTCTGGCTCCTAGGGGCGGGGGAGCGTAGCTGGGGGGGGAGCAAGGGGAACAGCCACTCCCCCACTGATCACATCAAAAGTGGCGCCTTAGACGCCGACTCCCTGGGTGCTCTGGGGCTGGAGCACCAATGGGGAAAATTTGGTGGGTGCAGAGCACCCACAGGCAGCTCCCCATGCCCAGCCCCAGCCCACCTCCGCTCCGCCTCCTCTCCTGAACCCACCGCCCCACTTTGCTTCTCCGTGTGCTCCCCCGGCCCCCCGCGAATCAGCTGTTTGGCGGGAAGCCGGGGAGGACTGAGAAGCAGGCCACGGCTTCCCGCTCAGGCCGAGGGTGGCGGAGGTAAGCTGGGGCGGGGAGTGGTTCCTCTGCCCGCCCCCCCGGGTTACCTGCTGTGGCGCGGGAGGCCCTCCTCGCCCCCCCCACCCCAACTCACCTCCACCTCCCTGGGCCTGAGCGGGAAGCCGCCACTTGCTTCTCAGCCTGCCCCGGCCTCCTGCGCGAACAGCTGATTCGCGGGAAGCCGGGGCGGGGGCACGGAGAAGCAGAGCGGGCGGCACGTTCAGGCGAGGAGGAGGAGCGGAGGTGAGCTGGGGCCAGGGGTGGGGTGGGGAGCTGCCGGTGGGTGCTCTGCACCCACCAAATTTTCCCCTTGGGTGCTCCAGGGCTGGAGCACCTGTGGAGTCGGCGCCTAAGGCGCCACTTTTGGCCGGTTAAATTTAGAAGCCCTTTTAGAACCGGTTGTCCCTCGCGGAACAACCGGTTCTAAAAGCGCTTCTAAATTTAACAACCGGCTCCAGCTCACCACTGGGCACACCCACCCTGCCTACCTTGATGGACTCCTTGCCCAAATGGTCACATTGGCTGCTGTGGGATCCCCAGTCTCTCTATTATGGGGCAGGAGTAACAAAGGGTTGTTATCCTGGTTATGTGAATCAAGGACAGTAGAACTGTACTTGGCATTTTATGATGGAGGGACTCGCCCTCAACTAAGTAGCAATCGCTAGGCAAGGGACATGGACTCCAAAACCCAGTGAATTGAGAGAGGCTGGGGAAAGGTATGTGTACCTAGTAGTGTGGGCCCCTTCTGAGGGCCCTAAACACTACGTTGACTCCTCCTCTCTCCCCATGGTGTAATAACAGAGCTAATTTTGGTTCCATTAGGAGTCTTGTTACATGCTGCAGAGCTGAAATCACTGATACCTAGCTCTAAGCATTAGACCTACTTTGGGCTAGTGGTGCTCCCCTACTACCAGCTAAAAATCACTGAGAGCTGAAATCACTAAAGAGCTAAGTTGCTGAGAGCTGTGTTAAGTGGGGGGGGGCCTGAAGACAAGTTGGTGAGCAGACAGCTAGAGCAGAGTGGATAACCAGGCGGTGGTGGAGAGGAGCAGACAGCGAACAGAGTGGAGCAGATAGCAGGGCGGCTGGTGGAGAGGCGCGGATGATGGTGAAGACTATAGCAGAACCCCATGGAGAGGCGTGGCACTCAGCCATCGACCTGAGAAGCGGAGCATGGAAGATGCCCCCCACACCTCCCTCCACTTCCACCCAGGCTGGGAGGTAAACTCTGCAGATGAACTTCTGAACTCGGGGGGCGGAGGGGGGGGGCTGCACTGACCAAAGACAGAAACTGGGCGGGAGGGGGCTGACTATTGGGTTGCTGGACTTAAGACCCTGAGGGGAAAAGGATACTGCCAAACTTACTTGGGGGTGGGTCTTTTGCTCATGGTTGGTGTTATGAATCCTGTTTGTGGTGCTTCCCCAACATAATGCCACATTATTTCCCTCCTTTATTAAAAGGCTTTTGCTACACTCAGACTCTGTGCTTGCGAGAGGGGAATATTGCCTCTTAGAGGCGCCCAGGGGGGTGGTATGTAATTGTCCCAGGTCACTGGGTGGGGGCTCGAGCCGGTTTTGCATTGTGTTATTGAAATGGAACCCCTAGATACTGAACCTGGCCCTTGTTGCTGCCAACTCTGATGGGCAGAAGGGTTACACAATAAATACAGAAAATAAAAGAACTGCCTACCCCAGGCTTTGTGAACCCTTAATGCCATTATGAGCTGGGTAAAACCTTGTTATGGGTTGAGTTACAATCTTATTCTAAAACTGGTGTGTGAAAATGCCCTTTATTTAAGATAGCTGTAAGAGACAGTTAAGGGGACACACCTAAAACAAGGCCTAATAGAATCTGCTCAAAAATGGGCAGGGGGCTCCACTGGGTATCATGACCAGGGTGCATGCATGCAAGCCAAGTCAGAACACCCAGAAACTGAGAAGAGACAGAAGAGCGAGTGAGGCAGAGGCAAAAAGCAAGAAAGCCAAGCAGTGGCCTGTGACCCTGGAAAAAGCAAGAGACAGAACTTTTGGGTCTAAGGAGCTTGGGGCTGTAAAATAAGACATTACACTCCTTTTGTTCTTGCTTCCCCCTGCATTCAGAAAAGCAGGACTTTGTCCATCCCTTGGAAATAAACAAAACTGCATCAAAGAAAATACCAGACTCCACCAACTGGAACATCCCCTGAACTTTGACTAGCAAGCTGAGGTGGAAAGAGGCAACGACACATTAAAAATACAATTGCCTAAAAGATAAAACTAGCAGCCTCTCCTCCAGACAAAAAATAACCAATGAGAGATAAAAATCAAACCCAGACAATACCCCACCTCCCTGCAAGCACTAGCCTTCATGGTGACCCTCCCTCCACAAGAGCTCAGGCTTTATTGTGCCTTGAAGGGTCAACAAATACAGACTGTTTTGGAGCAGAGTGGGATATAAGTTTAAAACGAGCGGGCTCCAGCTCAAAGATCTCTAATGACCAAAGCTGTGAACTTATCATACAGGGAGAGGCAGTCTCAGGCCATTTACAGCTTTACAGGTCAGAACTAATGCCTCTAACTCCGTCCAGAAATCAACAAGTGGCCAATGCAGATGAGGGATCACTAGTGTCACATGCTCCCAGCAACATAGGTGGGTTGCTGCATTCTGCCTCAATTTCAGTTTCCAGGTTGATTTAACATGTAGCCTTATGTAGCTGCAGTAATCAAATCTGAAGATGACAAAGGCATGGATTATGGTAGAATGGTCTGTGTCCACAAGAAATGGTCAGTCTCCTGGCCAGACATAGAAAAAAGAAAATGAACAAGGCCACCACTGCTACACAGAATCATCACAGGACTGGAAGGGACCTCGAGAGGTCATCTTGTCCAGTCTCCTGCACTCAAGGAAGGACTAGGTGTTATAATCATCTGTGCCCATGTGTAGCTCCAACACCACCCCCAGATTGCAAACTCAATGGACAAACAACAGGCACAGGCCTTAACAAAAGGGGAAGATATTATTCTACCCATATCTTCCAGTTGCTTCTCAACCTACAAATATCACTTCAACCTTGTACATTCTGAGCCTCAGCCAGCTAGCTCTCGTCCACACCCAAATCTCAATTGTGTAAACTAGAAAAAGTAAAATTGAGACCAAGGATTTCTTAGGGCACAACCTGAGACATACATATAAAGCATGATATAAAAACAGACATCAAATAGAGCTGACTAATCAAAATTGGATTATATGCAAGCATCACAGCTTCTCTTTCTCCTATCAAGTGTAAAATATCTTATTTTATGTTAGATCCACATAAAAGTAATCCCAAGCAGGATCAGTATTTTTTATGCCAGAATTTCTCACTGTCAGTCTCTAACAGGCTCTGTGTATGATCCTGCAAATGTTGCTAATGAGAGTTTCCCCATGTTATCTCCCAGGCTCAAGATTACCCTAAAACATCACCTCACCTTCCTGGACCTCCACTGCCCTCCTCAGCTCCACTCCTCGTGAACAATGGAACTCTCTATATCAAGGAGGAAGCTGGTGCACGTAGGAGATGGGGCTTCACCTCAGCTGGTCCCAAGGCTGTAGAACACACTCCCGTAGGAATTACCACAATCATCATGACTTTCCAGTCCACACGTAAGCCTCATTTCTTTGACCTGGCTTTCCAGCCCACCAACACATAATAGATTCATTGAAGTAAATAATAAACATACATACACATAACTTTTCCCTGGGGCAGAAATGGAAAGGAAATGTCACTTGGCAGGCATTAGTCACCTTATTTATTTTTTTAACTGTGGAAGATACTCAGATACCACAACGTAAGGTGCAGCAGGAGAACTTAGACAGAGGCTAGTTATTCATACAAGGATAAAGCTGTACCTTCACATCTTCAATTCCAGGTGCTGGTTCATCAGATGCCAAGTTCATGGGATCTGTAAAAGTGAGATTTCTTAATCAACTTCTAGTGATAAACAATGGAAGTTTACTCTTTTTTCAACTAGGAAGGGAAAAAAATAATGAAGCAAGCAAGCAAGCAACACAGAACAATGTACTTTTGTAGCATGCACATCCCCCCAAACTAGCATACCAGTGGGCAGAATACTAGATGGTTGTACAACAAGCTGTTATGTTATTATGGACCAATTGTAAACAGGCTCTTGAGCTTAAAGGAACAGACAGCGAAAATATATGTTGATTCATAGACGAGGCTGCTGATGTGCAAAGCGGTCCTCACAATAGCACAAATCAGAAGTTGTGCCTTAAACTATGGGAGATCCCAACGGCTGTGCATTGTCCTAAAGACATGTTATGCATTTTAAAAATTAGTCCTGGCATTTTCAAGAAAATGTGATAAAAAACTTCATTTCTGTCGCTCTCCTTTCTATGGCTTCTGCTCAAGACAATTGGAAAGGACAAACTGAACACAAAGACATGTTCAAACTCTGCAGGATATGCCCAAGCACAGACATTTGTGAAACAGCAAACAGAGCAGGAGTAATCTGCATGTAAGGAAGCACAACAAGCATCTGCAGGGCTTCCTAGAACTGTTAGCTACTGTCACATTTGTTGGTTAAAATAAAATAAACACTCCCATTTTCACAATCTTTCCTGATATTTAGTTTTATTTCTTGTATATTGAGGCTTGTAACTCAAGATTCAGGTCTGCCCTCAGATATAGACTCAGATGATATTTTAATAGACTTTAAGGTCAGAAGGGACCATCATGATCCCCTAGTCTGGCCTCCTACACATTACAAGCCACAAAACCTCACCCACTCACTCCTTTAATAGACCCCCTAACCTCTGGCTGAGTCACTGAAATCCTCAAATCCACCATTTACACTAGTTTAAACCTGCAAGTGATCCATGCCACATGCCACAGAGGAAAGCGAAAGAGCCCCGGGGTCTCTGCCCATCTGACCCGGGGGAAAAATTCCTTCCTGACCCCATATATGGTGATTAGTTAGACCCTAAGCACATGGGCAAGGCTCTCCAGCCAGACACAGATATGCAGCTGCATTTTCAGTTTACCTTTGTAAAATCAGCTACTGCATATGAATTTAACCATAACTTAATATTTAAAAATCATGTATATCTTAGTATTTGGGGGGAATATCATTCATAGCCCTTTGATGCTTGCTATACCTTTTCTCATCCTGAACTCTGTGCAGAGCTCAGGGAGAGGTTACAAACCAATAACATTGTACCAATCCATCCCCTCACAGGAACAATTGCCTGGTATTTAAGTCCAGCTGCAGACTCCAGCAATAATAATATGGCCTAATCCTTCAAACCTTATTCAAATTAAACTATCTGGGAATGAAATCCTGGCCCCACTGAAGTCAATAGGAGTTTTGCCATTCTGTACATAAAGGCTACACAGGATTGGGTGCATACTGATTAATTTCTTAATGAATCATTTAATCGTTATCTTCTGTTGCAACCAGATGTGTGCCTCGCCCTACTCCCCGACCCCATCTAGAGGGTTCCTACTGAAATGCAGCAGGAATGTGGGAAGATGTGACAGTCCTTGTCTTGCAGAGAGATCGCTGTCTTCCATGCTAGGCAGGACCCACTTGGTACACAGTGCACAAGCTCCAAACAACCTGCAGATGGCGCAGAGGTACAAGTTACAAGCATCACAACAGCAGCAGCGATTTCAACTGACTACTGTAGTAACTATTAGCACTACGAGTGAGAAAATGCTCTAAACATTAGTACATTTCTACTCTACTTCCTGCCTCTGCCTCAGGCTTCTCATGTGACCTTAAGCAAGTCACTTTACCACTCTGTCTCTCAAATGAGGACAATAATATCTTCCTGCCACAGAGGTAAACTCTCTCATGTTTAGGAGATGCTCTGGATAAGGGCCAAATATAAATAGCTAGACAGAACACTGGTACTGTTTCCTGCAATTGTCGCATCGAATCTCATGAGTGCCAAAGTCTAAAGGCAAGATTCCCAAAAGGTGTTTCTGGACCAGGCAACAATTCTATAAAACAACAAATCCATCCCAATAAAACAGGTGCCACAATAACGTAATATTTACCCACAGTATGGAAACAGATCATCTCAGACACTACTATGTAGTAACCATGAATAAAGAATGATGGCCATGGTAACTCTGGGTAGGTCTACACTGCAGCTGGGAACAATTCTTCCAGCTCAGATACACAGACATGTGCTAGCAGGGCTCAAGCTAGTGTGCTAAAAATAGTTGTGTGGACATTCCAGCTGGGGCGGAAGCTTGGGCTTGCAAGCCTACCCGACCCCCTAGGCTTCAGAGCCCAAGCCAGAACATACACATTGCTAGTTTTAATGCGCTAGCTCAAACTCTGCTAATGCTAGCTCAAGCTCCATTAGCTTGCTCCCAGCTGCAGTAGAGACATACACTAATTTTAAAAAGCAAGATGGAGAAAAAGAGCTGAACTTTAGAAAGACAACGCCCAGGGAATGCTCCCCTAAATTCCTCTAGAAATTTTTTCTAATACTACTGGGGTTCAGTTGACATTACTGTAATTCATTCTTACAGTACTTGGGGAAACACTGTTTACTATACAGTAAGTGATTTAATATGTAGACATAAATTGGCTATGGCTCGAAATAATAATATTCTGCACAATTACTACTTGCGACAAACCTTCAAAATTAGAAAACCACAAGATTTTTTTATAACATAGGAATGGCTGAAATAATCAAAGTAAAATATATTTGTACTTGATTTTGCATCCTTACTAGAGAATGTGTCATTCTGTGTATTTGAATTTAATTAAGTTGCTATGGGAGATCCACTGTTAAGCTAGCAATATCACCTTACGTTGACCCACTGCGTTGCCCATCCTGAAATGCAATCAAACTGCTGTATTGCTATAGCAACCTTCAGTAGATAATAGCTCAGAGCTTCTGATAGCATTATGCTTTAAAGGTCTGTTGATCTTGACTTTAGGCCCACCCAGGAGTGAATACGTATTACTTATTGGAACAATAGATGCTTTAAACTCTAAGGGGCATCCCTTTATGAAGTTACTGCAAAGAATTTTTTGCTCTAAGCTTAGCACCTCAATTAACAAAAGTATTTAGTAGAATATTGTAGAAAGAGTTTTATGGACCATTTGTTACATGATTTCTGTTTGTAGCAGCAAAAAAAATTAATTTTGTTTCCAACAAAAATTTTGTTTTGTCTCTTTAGCTCTTGTTAGCAGAAGGTAGAACATGGACCAAAGTTATCAATTATGTTAGTGATTTTCAGGTATCTGGGTTCAATGACTGTATGAAAAGCAACAAACACCCAAATAGCTAGAGCTACACATATTCCTTTTTGCCAGCTGATAGAAATATGAACATCTGTGACAGTACAAAACTATATGAAGATACAGAAACACTGATTCATTATTATTATATATTTCTACAGTGGTAGCACCCAAAGGTCCCATTGTCAGGATTCTGTCCCCACTGTGCTGGGCACTGTACAAATACACAGATCTGCAAAAGTCAAATGATAACCATGTATTTATTCAAGTCATAGGGCTAGTCTACACTACATTATATCTCTAGCAGTATAGCTATGCCTGCAAAGCTCCTTAGTGGACAGGCGGCTTATACTGGCAAAAGGAATTATTTTGCCACTATAGTTAAACCATCTCCCCGAACAACATAAGCTATACCAGTTAAAGGACTCTTTTGCCAGTATAAGCTGTGTCTATATGATTTTTCCACACTCCTAACCAACACAGCTATGCTGGCAAAACTTTGTAGTGAAGAACTGGCACTAATGAAGAGTGATGGAACTCTCTTTGCCATTGAATTGTGATGAGCATAAAGTACTCAGCCTGCTGAGGTGATGAGTAATTCCTGCAATGGCTGAGTGCCAGGAGCTGAAGGCACTCAGCACCACACAAAGTTGCTCAGCATCAGCTTGCAGGTTTGAACCCAAAATGAGAGGGTATAGTCAGAAATTAAATGATTCCTGAAGTGCAAAATCAATATTTATTGATATTTGCTATTTGCATGCACCAAGTCAGACTGCTTGGACATGCACTAAGAAAAACTACCAGGCATGACATGCATTGCCCAAGCTGCTGCTATGAATTCACCTGCTGTTAGTGACACACAGCAGAAGGTACAAGATCACACTGACCAGGAGCACTCTGAGAAATCTGCACCCAAGATAATAAAGTTTTTGATAGCAAAGTTTGTAATTCCTTGTATTATAAATGGTTGCTTATATTTACAAAAGTAGATTTTAGACTGTTAGTGTCAACGTTGATTATTGCTGATGGTGACTTTAGATCTGCCTTTATCATGTTAATTGCCTGTGGGTTGCTGGAGTAGTTGGGCATAAATTTCCAGCAAGAGCTTACTGGTGACAATCACATGTAAGGAACTCTTAACTATGTAAACTGGAGCTAGTGTCTATTAAGGAGGTCACTTCCTCAGTCTATTAACTCACCCAGAATAATTAGCTAATACCTTTGGAATCCAATTCTTATTTACATCATCATGCAGTGCCTGGCCCTGTAACGTTTATGCAACTGCTTAACTTTATGTCGGCTTCAGTGGGACTTCTTACAGTGTATGAAGTTAAGAGCATGTGCATGTCTTACAGGACTAGGGCCTTATCCTGTAGAATTAGCCACTGCATACTAGCCATTTCTTACAGATAGACACTAATGTGCATGCAACAATGAGACCTTGAATCTGGGATAGCCGTCAACTAAATGCCAGACCAGAGTATTATAGACTTTTTAGTGATTTTTTTTTTTATAACTCTTTTGTGCTAGGACCTTCTTATTACAAGGTCTGTAAAGCTCAGTATGATCTATCTGGTAAAGAAAAGTAATTATGGTAATGAAATAATATCCTACAACCCTTATACAGGCAAACTTGCAATTGAAATCAATATGGGAGACTCATTTAAAACCATTTGCATTTTGAACAAGGTCAGCTCCCAGACTACTGCACTGGGCAGCACAGCATGGGGAGGAAGTGACCAGCCCTCTGTGGAGAAAGAAGTGGTTCAGGACTATTTAGAAAAGCTGGATGAGCACAAGTCCATCGGCCGGATGTGCTGCATCCGAGAGTGCTAAAGGAGTTGGTGGGTGTGATTGCAGAGCCATTGGCCATTATCTTTGAAAACTCATGGCGATCGGGGGAGATCCTGGACGACTGGAAAAAGGCTAATGTAGTGCCCATCTTTAAAAAAGGGAAGGAGGAGGATCCGGGGAACTACAGGCCAGTCAGCCTCACCTCAGTCCCTGGAAAAATCATGGAACAGGTCCTCAAGGAATCAATTCTGAAGCACTTTGAGGAGAGGAATGTGATCAGGAACAGTCAGCATGGATTCACCAAGGACAAGTCATGCCTGATTAATCTAACTGCCTTCTATGACGAGATAACTGGCTCTGTGGATGAGGGGAAAGCAGTGGATGTGTTATTCCTTGACTTTAGCAAAGCTTTTGACACGGTCTCCCACAGTATTCTTGCCAGCAAGTTAAAGTAGTATGGGCTGGATGATTGGACTATAAAGGTGAATAGAAAGCTAGCTAGATTGTCAGGCTCAACGGGTAGTGATCAATGGCTCCATGTCTAGTTGGCAGCCGGTATCAAGCGGAGTGCCCCAACGGTCGGTCCTGGGGCCAGTTTTGTTCAATATCTTCATTAATGATCTGGAGGATGGCGTGGATTGCACCCTCAGCAAGTTTGCAGATGACACTAAACTGGAAGGAGAGGTAGATACACTGGAGGGTAGGGATAGGATACAGAGGGACCTAGACAAATTCGAGGATTGGGCCAAAAGAAATCTGATGAGGTTCAACAAGGACAAGGACAAGTGCAAAGTCCTGCACTTAGGATGGAAGAATCCAATGCACCGCTAAAGACTAGGGACCGAATGGCTAGGCAGCAGTTCTGCAGAAAAGAACCTAGGGGTTACAGTGGACGAGAAGCTGGATATGAGTTAACAGTGTGCCCTTGTTGCCAAGAAGGCTAACGGCATTTGGGGCTGTATAAGTAGGGGCATTGCCAGAAGATTGAGGGACATGATCATTCCCCTCCCCTCTATTTGACATTGGTTAAGCCTCATCTGGAGTACTGTGTCCAGTTTTGGGCCCCACACTACAAGAAGGATGTGGAAAAATTGGAAAGCGTCCAGCGGAGGGCAACAAAAATGATTAGGGGACTGGAACACATGACTTATGAGAAGAGGCTGAGGGAACTGGGATTGTTTAGTCTGTGGAAGAGAAGAATGAGGGGGGATTTGATAGCTGCTTTCAACTACCTGAAAGGGGGTTCCAAAGAGGATGGAGCTAGACTGTTCTCAGTGATAGCAGATGACAGAATGAGGAGTAATGGTCTCAAGTTGCAGTGGGGGAGGTTTAGGTTGGATATTAGGAAAAACTTTTTCACTAGGAGGGTTGTGAAGCACTGGAATGCGTTACCTAGGGAGGTGGTGGAATCTCCTTCATTTGAGGTTTTTAAGGTCAGGCTTGACAAAGCCCTGGCTGGGATGATTTAGTTGGGGATTGGTCCTGCTTTGAGCAGGGGGTTGGACTAGATGACCTCCTGAGGTCCCTTCCAACCCTGATATTCTATGATTCTATACCACAGTAAAGAGTTCAGGACTGGCCACTAAAATTGTTCATAAAATGCTTAATTCACTCTTCTTTAATTCACTCCTATCTTTATTAATCAGATCTTTTTGACTTCACTGGAACTTCTTGCAAGTTGACCTGTTTTTATTTCAGCTGAATACTGCCCTCTTCTGGAATTTTAATGAGGTTGTAATTTAGCTGTTGCAATTTTTTAACAATTATTAGAAATTCTTGTGAACATTTTTAGGTTCACACTGGTAAATTAATTATTTCAAAAGTCTGTAGAATGCATGATTTCATACCTCCCTTATAATGAAATGTCTTATGTATTTTACCATTATCTATTGCACAGCTCTCTGATATCATGTATACAAAGCAATCTTCCTAAATAAATATATGGCACAAGGACACATGCTACCTTACCTAGGACTTTAGAAAGCTATTACGACCAAAGATGAAAAGCTGTACCTTCTGCAGAATCTGTTGAATTGCAGGGCATTTGTGGTCCTTCCACTGTCCCAGCTTGTTTTGAATTAAGACTCTAAAAAACACCAAATTCAAACAACAACTTTCTTGGATACCCATACATAGTAATAAACCCATACATGTATGCACTCACACACACAAACCAAAGGAAGTCAAATAGATACATTTAAGTTAATATTAAAAATTTCTACATATATTTTGGGGAGAGAAATTTATAAAATATTTTAAACTAAAAATATTTGGGGAAAATTTACTTTGTGTTTGTAATATATAGGTTGTGTAACATATCAGATTTAAGATTTGTATTTTATGTAGCACACCCTTTCTCCTCCCTCTCTCTGGAAAAAAAAGAATAGTGTTTGCATTAATATAACACTTCGTATGTTCAAAGTTCTGTACTAATTAACCCCCATAACTGTCCTGTAAGGTACAAGAATTTTACAGCTGAAGAAACTAAGATGGAAAGGTGAAATGACTTCCCTAAGGCTACACAATGAATGAGTAGGTGAGCCAGAATTAGAACTCAGAACCTCCTTGACTCCTAGTTCTGTGCTCATTCCTTCGTACCATGGAAATCCATATAAAGATGGTATTGAATTGAACTCTGTGTGTCACGTAGTCAGTTTGAATTTGTATCCTGTGATGCTACACAATTAAATAAAGGATTAACAAATATACAAAGTTACCTGTTTCCAAGTATTTTCCAAGTTATAAGAGCATTAGACATTAAATCACATGCATACTGCACTGCCATCTTTATAATCTCTGGATCCCAGAAAGATCAAGGAGCCAAAATAGCCCTCACATAATTTAGAGCAAGCAGCCTAAGGACTACTCAATTTTACATCAGCTGCAGGAGTCTCAGCGGGACTACCCCACCAGATGAGGCTGAGCTGGACTGCTGTGCACTCTGGCCCAGATTTTAAATAGCATTTTGGTAATGCTGCACTCAGCACTGGCAATGCCTACCTGATATAGGAGCCCAGATCTCATTTTCAAAAGTGAGATAGGCACTTAGGAGCCTAAATCCCATTAACTGTCAACCCAAGTCTGAGTTTTTCCTATTCCTGCAGCTAAGGAACAGAAACAGCAACTCAGCTTAGCTCCTCCTTGATGCACCACTTGATTTTTCTGATACTAGGCAACAAAAGGGCTTCCCTATGCAGAACCTTTAGAAACAATGATCTAATGCATCATCTGTCCCCTTTCCATTTTACTGTTTAAATTTGGTCACTAGAAACAGGATTTGTTCTCTCCACTGATGTTCCATAGAGTCCTCTTTCCTCACACTGGTTGCATTTACTAATGTATCAACAGCTGATACACCCAAACATAGCAGCCGTGCAGTCAGACATTTTTTAAAGGGAGTAGGGCTACTCAGCCTGCAGGACATCCATTGTCCCTCATGATGAAAACCCAACCCTGTCCTGGACTCCCTAACAGAGCTTCCTTTTGAGCCCCACCACTCAGGCTTCCCCTACATTTGGTGTAGACTTCCCCTACTCCCTATATTTGCTGTCAAAATGGAATTGTTTATAATGTAATCACAACATCTCAAAATTGGGAGCAGTATCAATACTGTCATTTCCATAGGGATAAGATGGTTCTGAGGACGGGTCCATTGTTCATTCCAAAACTGTACTCCGTTCTCCACCATCTCAGGAAATCTCTCTTCCATTACACTGCCCAACATCAGTCCATTCACTAAACGGAGACAGAATGGCATGAACTAGTTCTAGCAACTGAGGTAAAGTAAGCCTCAAAGCTATCAGCAGCCATTTTATGCACAGGAAAACATACAAAACCAAAGGACGTTTGGCACCACAATGGATTAAAGCCCATTCTGCTCTGCCAATGTCTGCTTCCTGGGTCATAGTTATACACTTTGTCTGTGGAGCAATGTATAAAGCATCCATGTGCTCATTTATCCATAAATTCTCAAGACACTATATGTTAAATATGCAATCTTCAGCCTGTGGTAGAAGTGTTGAATGCTGTAAATTCTACATCTATTACAATATAAGTAGCTACATTGAAATGTTCACTGCTCTTCCCCGCACCCCTTAGCTTTCAAAGTTGTCAAAATCCCATTATGAGGACTGGTGGTCCTCCTGATTGTGACAAAGAAAGAAAAATGTGTATTTACCCTGTACTTTCCTTAGCTTAAGTTAGCTAGATCAGACAAGCTGACCCACCCACTTGGGGTGACAATTTCTCAAATGGAGTTAATGACAATTTGATTTCCTAGGCTCCGTATAATATTTAAATAAAAAGATCATGTGCTTTGGTACAGTGGCTTGTTTCTCTACCTAGGTTTCAGTAAGCCTACCATTAAAAATCTTGCATCACTGAAAGGATGATCTCTAGTGGTTTTTCCCAATGAGGAGGAGCTAAGCTACAGAACAGATCTGCATCTGTCTCTTCAGGAAGAGGGAAAACCCAAGTGGATGACTGGCGGAATGTTTTTCTGATCAGAACAATAATTGTTTTGCCACCTTTAATCTAAGAATTTTGCCATGGACACTTTCAATATGGCACATTGATTACCATTTTCTCCCTTTTTTCCCTCCCAAGTGCTGCAAAAAAACACAGGGTTTGATGAGTGCAAGGGGTATAAACAATATTACAATATTTGTCATGATTTTGTTTTTGCCTTAGGAAATCAGGGCACCTGTGTGAAAGTTGCTGGACGCAAGTTAGAGCTATGAATCTGGGACCAGTTTTTATATTGGAAAGCCTAGAAATCTAGGGAATGACTAAATAGGAATGGCTGTGTTATAAAGCAAACGCACAAAACTGGTGTGCAAAGGTCAAAGCATATCATGTAGCACATTGTTAGTTTAAAAACCTATAACCGTTTTGATAAATGCTTAAAAATAATTAAATAGAAAAACAAAACATGGAAAAGAAAAGCAAAAACAGAAGGGAAATTTAATAGCAAGAAAGGGAAAAACAATAAATAATAATAATTTTATGTAACCTTTTAATCCAATAATTTGATACAGCAGACAAAGGCCCAAATTTAGGAAAGCAGTTAAGAACATGTCTAACTTTAAACACATGAATATTCCTATTGAAGTCAATTACACTACTCACCATGCTTAAAGTTACGCATGTGCTTACGTACCTCACTGAATCAAGACTAAAGTGACCAATATATCATACAACAAATACAATATAAAAGTAAGCTCTTTGGAGCAGGAACTATCTTTCCTCTCTGTGTTTGTACAATGTCTATTTTTATGAGGAGATGCTGAGGGAACTGGGATTGTTTAGTCTGCGGAAGAGAAGAATGAGGGGGGATTTGATAGCTGCTTTCAACTACCTGAAAGGGGGTTCCAAAGAGGATGGAGCTAGACTATTCTCAGTGGTGGCAGATGACAGAATGAGGAGTAATGGTCTCAAGCTGCAGTGGGGGAGGTTTAGGTTGGATATTAGGAAAAACTTTTTCACTAGGAGGGTTGTGAAGCACTGGAATGCGTTACCTAGGGAGGTGATGGAATCTCCTTCATTTGAGATTTTTAAGGTCAGGCTTGACAAAGCCCTGGCTGGGATGATTTAGTTGGGGATTGGTCCTGCTTTGAGCAGGGGGTTGGACTAGATGACCTCCTGAGGTCCCTTCCAACCCTGATATTCTATGATTCTATGACTGATTCCAGCATACAATAGGGTCCTGGTCCATGACTGGGGCTGCTTGCTGCTATAATTAGTAACAACAACTTAAAAAAAAATACCTCCCACTACAAAACATGAACACAAATGGAAAAGGCAAGATTAAAAACCAGAGAGAAAGGGTTTTACAAGAAAGGTATTTACCATAGGGCCATTCTAAAAACATCTCTGGAAATACAAGAGCTTTATCAAGTACTCCTTTAACATTTTTTCTACACTTCAGTTTCATGTGTGAAAACAACCACTTTGGCACAAATGAAAAGGTAATGACAATAATCCTTTGTCTACAAGACCAACACACTTACCATCCCTAAAATCTGAACAGTTTAAACTAAGAAAGAGTGCTACCCAAGAAAAACATATTGAGTATGAATAGCAAATTGTGCAAATTGTCAAAAAGTATATATGCTTTTTGCATTCTGCTAATTTGGCACCTACCTTGTAAAGAAAGGTTCTATCCCAGAAGTATTTCCTGAAGAGCTTAATGTCAGACTCCAACAAACCTTCTGCCGTGTGATTAAATGTCAGTGACAGAGTTCCTGATGAATGAACAAACTGTAGGAAAGCACACTCACTGATCTCAGCTCTAGAAATGTCAAACGAATGACTGCCCTGAAAACTGAAATAACACACTATTTAAATAAAAACATATGCTCTGTGCACAGGTTTAATGAAAATATAAACACACAGCACTTTCTGTTCTCGTTGGTGCACAGCACTTCAAAATTCTACAAAAAAAATCTAAGGCAGAAAATATGAAACATCCATGAAAAACACATCTGGGAAAACAAATAGTTACCAGTGAATCCATTCACCATAAGAAAATTCTGCTGTTTCAAGCCATCGAAATGAAAAAATGGTTACATTAGGAATAATGGCAGCAAAATAAAACAGCGACACTAAACAACATCTAGTATTCCCTACTATTGTAAAATAGAAATAGTACCTTTTCCTGTTAATGTTGCCATATATAGTAGCGTGAAGGAACTGGCAGGCTTACTAGCCGATTACAGTGAAAAACAGACAGTGTCTCAAGGGAGCGCTGCACTGTTTGGATGTTACAAACAAATGAGACATTCATAACAAAATGTACTGTACCAGCATTGTAAGTCATTTTCTCATGCAAATTAAAGTAGGCATAATACTCACACAAACTGTATGTTGTGCAGAGCCATAAACAAAAGAGCTCCATTCCAAAACAAAAATGTAACTGAATTCTTGCATGTATTTTTTTTCTGTTCACTTGTGGCTTTTCATTTCTAATGGGGACTTTCTGATGGTGGAATATGATTATTTGGTACTGCAGGACAAATACAAATACAATGGAGGTCCTAAACTCCATACATCTGAAACTTCAGATAATTAAGGTCTGGAAGCTTCAGTCCTGCAAGTTACTGGTCAGGGCTGAAGCTGCCTGGCAACTCCAGAAACTTAGCCCTGCTGGGCTGATACTCAGCACCTTCATTTATCCAAACCTCTGTCTTATGGATGTTTCAAAGTGCTTCAAGACCTTTGTAAAATTGGGGTTGATTGTATTTTTTAAAACAAATTTCCTTGCCCTAGTTCCTAACAGCACTTTAGATTATTAAAACAAAAACCTGTAAAAAGTTACTTTGATTTTCACCATTTTAACAGTGTATATTTTTTCACAGCTTCTTTGCATCTCCAGAAGTTGGACAATGAAAATAAACTTCCACTTTTGAGAGGAGTCACTTTATTTTCTAGTTCTGGTGCACTAGCACTAGACCAGTGTGGCAATCCTTGAGTTGGGCTGCAAACACTACACGGGCATGAATGTTTAAAGTTAGCCAAAAAGCAGTTTTCAATTTATCTTCCCATTTCATGAAGCATTTCTACGAATAACAGATTTTTATAACACCCTTTTTCCCCACCAAAACTTGTAATTGGGACTAAGTAAACAATTTTGCCAATGCACAAAAAGGAATAAATTGGTACTGCAAGACTAACAACAGTAAAAATTTATTTTTGTCATTAAATTAAGCAGATATAACTCTGACTATACAGAGGGAGCAGCTCAGAGGAGTAAAAAAGTGTGCCATTTCTACGTCACTTTTCAGACTAGAAAAGTATATTAAAGGCTATAAACACTCAGATAATCATGGAAAAATGACTACGTGCTACTGTACAATTTTGTGATGAGGTCCCACAAATCCAAAATAAACAGTGGTATTTTTAAAATATTAATTCTTAAAGCAACAGTCTTAAGTCAGATGCCAAACCTAAACTATTTATTCCAAAAAGGAAAAATAAAAGAATTCCCTCATGTAAATATCTAATCAACCCAGAGTTTAAACCAAATTTAGGTTCATATGTTTGCCATTATATTACTGTTAAAAATGTTACCAATTTTGCCACAGACGTAGAATGGAAGATATACATGAAACCCTTATTTTTAACAAGAAATACAAGATTTCACACCTAAAAACACAACGCTGACAACAACCAACAGAACAGAAACAAACATTCAGTTTAAACTATTCTGAAATAAACATTTTGCTGTTCAGTTTTAATGGCTAATAGTTTAACAGAAGTAACGGGCCATTACACTCACTTCATGAAGATTTCAACAAGTCTGGAGTGCCCATTCTGGGAAGCCAAATCTAATGGTGTTGCTCCAGCTTCATTAGGTAAAGCTAATGCCAATGGCCCACCAGGCTGAGATAACAGGAATTGCGAGAGTTTAACCAAGCCCAATCTTACTGTGAGATGAAGCAGCGTTTCTTTCTGATTAGACTCTAAAAAACACATGTGTATTTGTTAGTAAGCATCATACAAATCTTTTTAAAGTCTGTGCAAATACAAAATACATATAGTCCAAAGATCCACTTATTCCAAAAGTTAAAGAAAATGCTTGGAGTCGGAGTCTGTATTTTCTACATCTCAACTCTCTCCGTGTGTACAGCATCTAGCACAACGGGGCCCTGATTGCTGACTGGGCCCTCTAGGCTCTACTATACTACAAATTGTAAATAACAAGGCAGCTTTCCAGCTGCTTCGCATTCCCTCAACAGCACAAAACAGCCACAGCTGGGACCAAGAATATAAAGCAGTTTCTTTACAAGGCATGTGATTTATCCAGTAAGGCTGTTTATAAATACAGCGAAAGATTCTTAATGATGCAGACATGCAGATAAAATGTACAGGATGCATTTCTTTCATTTCTCATTTCAACATGGTGGCTTCACCTGCCTGTTTTTCCTCTCACCTGCCTCTTTGTTCTCTGCTTTTTCACATGTAAACATCAAGGTCAATGAAAGGTGAAGCTTAAAAGAAACAGTGAACAAGACAGACTGAGTCTCTTTCCATCACGTCCTACCCTCACACTTCATAAAGAAAATGCTCGGGCAGCAAATTAAAAAAAAAAAAAGAAAAAAGCAGGCGGGCAGCTCAGATTCTTCTTCCATTCTGTTCTACACAGGTTTTTAGAGTGCATCTATCACCGTAGTATCTAAGTACCTTCCCGTAGTGGATTAAGCAATGTGACCACACACCTGTCACATGCTGGTTGTTCTCTCATCCTCTATCCAGAGAGAGAAGTGTGTGTAGTGGAGGTTGGTTTTGTTAAATATACCTGTTGCTATGTGTTTACATGGGGGGAGGGGAGATCAAACAAATATGCCTCGCACTGAGGAAGTGGCGAGGTTTGTGATAGTCTGTAGTTCCTGAGGGAGTTCATTCTACAGTCTCGGCCTGAAGAAGTTTCGGTCTCTGGCACAGGCGAGCTTTACTTTTATTGTTGACAGTTCCATTATGCCAGAGGAGTGAAGTTGACGATCACAGTCTTCATCCTAGAGCTTTAACCGGTATGCTGGGCCCAAGCCATGAAGCACTTTAAAGATAAGGACTGGGAGACCCTGAACTTGGGATTCTATGGGCAGCCAGTGCAGAGAGTGGAAGACAGGTGCGATGTGCTCACAGTAGCCTGTGTTGTTGAGGAGACATGTTGCAACATGGTGTACTAGTTGGTGTTTCCTAAGTGCTGAATGTTTCATGCGCAGGTATAGCATATTGCTGTAGTCCAGCCGAGAGGTGATGAAGGCATGAACAACTGAGGCCAGGTCTTCATCCAACAGGGTGGGACTGAGTGTCCTATACAACTGGAGATGATGGAAAACTCCACTCACAGCCATTGCTCTGAGAGAGCTCAGCAGAGCAAGGAATCCAAGACTACAGACTGAACTAATCAATTGTGGAGTGAACCTTCAATCAGAGACTGCACTGTGCCTGCAAACTCCTCAAAGTATTTTCCTCTAACCAGCATCTTGCACTCTAATTTCAACACGGAGTTAAATGAACGGCTAGAACTATTAATATGTTTGATATTTCAGTTTAGTCAGTCTACAGTCCTCATAACAACAATCATCAAAGTCCGAAGGAACAAAAATCTCATTTTGGACCCACTGGTTTATACAATTCAATGTAAACATTATCTCATCAAGTAAATCCATTTTTCTGAAATAAATAGGATGAAATTCACTAAGGACAAATGCAAAGTACTCCATTTAGGAAGGAATAATCAGTTGCATACAAACCAACTGGGAAATGACTGCCTAGGAAGGAGTACTGCAGAAAGGGATCTGGGGGTCACAGTGGACCACAAGCTAAATATGAATCAACGGTGTAACACTGTTGCAAAAAAAGCGAACATCTTTGTGAGATGTATTAGCAGGAGTGTTGTAAGCAAGACACGAGAAGTAATTCTTCTGCTCTACTCCACACTGATTAGGCCGCAACTGGAGTACTGTGTCCAGTTCTGGGCACCACATTTCAGGAAGGATGTGGACAAATTGGAGAGAGTCCAGAGAAGAGCAACAAAAATGATTAAAAGTCTAGAAAACATGACCTATGAGGAAAGATTGAAAAAAATGGGTTTGTGTAGTCTGGAAAAGAGAAGACTGAGAGGGGACATGATAACAGTTTTCAAGTATGTAAAAGGTTGCTACAAGGAGGAGGAAGAAAAAATGTTGTTCTTAACCTCTGAGGACAGGACAAGAAGCAATGGGCTCAAATTGCAGCAAGGGAGGTTTAGGTTGGACATTAGGAAAAACTTCCTAACTGTCAGAGTGGTTAAGCACTGGAATAAATTGCCTAGGGAGGTTGAGGAATCTCCATCACTGTAGATTTTTAAGAGCAGGTTAGACAAACACCTGTCAGGGATGGTCTAGATGATACTTAGTCCTGTCATGAATGCAGGAGACTAGACGACCTCTCGAGGTCCCTTCCAGTTATATTCTAAATGACTGTGAAAATTGAGCAGAATCATAGGTTACCGTTCCATCAATGACAATGGAAAGGTGTGATCCTTGATTGGAGTGGGGTGGGGGTGAATAATCCATTAACAAAGACCAGCACAGTTTGTAAAATTTATGCCCCACCACAATAGTTACAACAAATAGAGTGACAGAAAGATGACTCAAAAGAGAGAGACAGGGTAGTTGGTGAAAGAAGCAACTAATTATATTACCCAAGAATACTGCTGAATCAACCAGTGCAATCACTGTAACAACAGACAACTACAGTGACTCCGAATTGAGCGTGGGACGGATTCTACCATCAATACAGTGAACAGTCCCTTGCCCTATAATGACATATTTTATAACTTACCATAGGCATTGTGGTAACTTATTTATTTGTATCTTCAAGACATACAAAAATATGTTTTATATTATAAGGCACTTATTACTTAAAAATCACATGATAATTCAGCCAGTCAAACTTCATGACTGGCTCAACATTAATCACCTTCTACCACTTAAAGAAAACACTTTGAACAATGCACCTGGCTCTGTAACAAAAACAAAGCCCACTATAATTGCACTAGGGGAAGGAAAATGAAGTTTTAAAAAAATCATTCCTTAGGTTAAGTTTCAGGTAAGCTAGGTAGTTACTGCTATTAGTGTGGAAGTTTTCAAAAGCAACCACTGTGCTTGGGTGCCCCAATTTTTGGGTGACCCACCCTGAGACACCTTGTGCCTGATTTTTCACAATACTGAGCTCCTTTAAAAGTCCCCAAAAATCTAGGTACTCTGAACTGATGAACTAATCACTTGTGAAAAGTTAGGGATGACAACCAATACCGCCCAGAACAAAGAGGAAATGAGTCTTTCCATGCCATATCCTCTAAGCACATCTCAGAGGACTTGAGAATGGCCATGGCCACCTCTAGTCTATTTTTTTTCTGCCTTGAAAAAGAATAATGCTTAAATGGGCACTATCCTGTTTTATCAGTATATTTTAATAGGTTTAATAATCCTGGATTTTCATGTCTTCTTAGAAGATGAAAGATAATCTGCTTCCATACCAAGGGTCAAATTCTGACTGCTCAGTGCTCAAAGACTCACGCCAAAACTCACACCAAGTGACGGCAGCATGGGAGAACTTGAGGAAGTTTTGAAAATTTACTGACTGGCAAGAGGAAAAATGAAAAAAGAAAGAAAAATGAAAAAGTGGGTGGGACAAAAAAACCCAAACCTGAGCATCATTCATTGTATTGCATTCAGTTGCAAAAGGAAAAGAAAAGAAAAGAAAAGACTGGGGAAAGTTTAGATTAAAAAATGGAAAGATTTGAAAAGGCAAACGCTTTTTGCAAAAGTTTTCAGTTTTGAGAAAAGGTCATTTTTCATTAAAGGACTATTCCCCCTCCCCTCCAAGAGCTGAATGAAAGTTTTCAACCATTTCTAAGCATAAGAGTATGGCAGTTGTTTAATAAAGGCCTAGATGCTGCAAAGCAGGTGGTGTTGGGGAGGGGATATGCCAGCTAGATCTTGTTTTGCATCAGATCTTGATTCTGCTGCCAAAACACTGTGTTCAAGTGATAAAAATCTGAGCCAAACAATCTGTTTTAAACATTAAATAAATCCTTTTGTTTTTACTTGCACCTGAATCCCTTCCTCTGTCCAAAACAATAAAAGAACAAAACAAATACTTCTCTCTGACAGAAATGACTAAGCTCTTTCTGGGCTATGAACCTCATTCATTTCCTGGAAGGAGACTGAAAACTCCAGACTTGTAACTTGAAGAGAAGACGGAGACCACAACAGGCCGACAGATTCCAGTTTTTCCTGGCTCCATCTTCCTATGAACTCCTAATGCATTGTCAGGCCTTTATATTAGGTAAAGAGATTGTTTATAGAATGTTCTTCAGTATACCGCAGTCCTGAAAAACTTACACACATACTTATCTTTACACACTGTGAACAGTCATGTGAGTTGACTTCAGTGGGACTAATCACAGCTGGGCACGTGAGTAAGTCTTTGGAGGATCAGAGCCTTGGTTAGTGCCATGTGATTAGGTTGGATGACCTCTGCTTGTCCAATATTGATCCATAGTCCTCCCAATTGTATCTTCCATTTTTTGAGATAAGTCACTTATCCCTCATTCCTAAGGGTAGTGCAGGCTACAGCATCTTTTAGCCTATCGTACATCTATCAAATAACATCCTTTAATCAATCTAAGTAGTGCATATAGTTTGGATAAACGCTCGTTCAAACAGCCTGAATATTGGTCTCTGACATTCTAGGCATTGCAGTTAAAGTAGGAGTCCAAACTGATATTTTTCTCAGAGATCATTCTAACCTGTCTAAGATTACATCAATCAATTTTTTTTTTTTAAACCAGCACCCAACAGCCTGGAAAGTATCAAGAGAACTGATTCCTTAAAGATACTAATTCTCACTAGTTCTTCCAACGAAGTCATACGGGGTGAGACTCTCTCTCTCACACTCACTCACACACACACACACACACACACACACACACACACACACACACACACACACACACACACACACACACACACACACACACAGAGTGTAAAAGGGCCAGAGTGGCACAAATCGATAGTTTGGGCTGTGGAAGGATTTTCCTGGTGCAGGCATGGCAGAAAATGGCTGTGAGGCTGCCTATTGAGGACCACGCACAAGCCCTGGCAAATGGGGTGTTTGGGGAGCAAGGCCTCACATCCACAGCTGAGGATGTGGGGGAGATTCCCAAACCTGAGCCATTCCTCTTAGGTGACAGATCTGAGGAACTGTCCCAGATTGGGGTATCATTACAGGAGGTTTTGGAACAAACTGATAAATTAAACAGCAGTAAGTTACCAGGACCAGATGGTATTCACCCAAGAGTTCTGAAGGAACTTAAATGTGAAATTGCAGAACTACTAACTGTAGTCTGTAACCTATCATTTAAATCAGCTTCTGTACCAGATGACTGGAGGATAGCTAATGTGATGCCAATTTTTAAAAAGAGCTCCAGAGGTGATCCCAGCAATTACAGGCTTGTAAGCCTGACTTCAGTACCAGGCAAACTGGCTGAAACTATAATAAAGAACCGTATTGTCAGACATATAGATGAACATAATTTGTTGAGGAAGAATCAACATGGTTTTAGTAAAGGGAAATCATGCCTCACCAATCTACTAGAATTCTTTGAGGGGGTCAACAAGCATGTGGACCAAGGGGATCCAGTGGATATAGTGTACTTAGATTTTCAGAAAGCCTTTGACAAGGTCCCTCACCAAAGGCTCTTACGCAAAGTAAGCTGCACGGGATAAGAGGAAAGTGCTCTCATGGACTGGTAACTGGTTAAAAGAAAGGAAACAAAGGGTAGGTATAAATGATCAGTTTTCAGAACGGAGAGAGGTAAATAGTGGTATCCCTAGGGGTTTGTTCTGGGACAAGTCCTATTCAACATATTCATAAATTAGCTGTAAAAAGTGGTAAACAGTGAGGTGGCAAAATTTGCAGACGATATAAAATTACTAAAGATAGTTAAGACCCAGGCAGAGTGCGAAGAGTGACAAAAGGATCTCTCAAAACTGGGTGACTGGGCAACAAAATGGCAGATGAAATTTAATGTTGATAAATGCAAAGTAATGCACATTGGAAAGCATAATCCCAACTATATATATAAAATGATGGGGTCTAAATTAGCTGTTACCACTCAAGAAAGAGATCTTGGAGTCATTATGGATAGTTCTCTGAAAACATCCACTCAATGTGCAGCGGCAGTCAAAAAAGCAAATAAAATGCTGGGAATAATTAAGAAAGGGATAGCTAATAGGACAGAAAATATCATGTTGCCTCTATATAAATCCATGGTACGCCCACTTCTTGAATACTGTGTGCAGATGTGGTCACCCCATCTCAAAAAAGATATATTGGAATTGGAAAAGGTTCAGAAAAGGGCAACAAAAATGATTGGGGGTACAGAACGGCTTCCATATGAGGAGAGATTGATAAGACTGGGACTCTTCAGCTTGGAAAAGAGATGACTAAGGGGAGATATGATTGAGGTCTACAAAATCATGACTGGTGCAGAGAAAGTAGATAAGAAGTGTTGTTTACTACTTTTCATAACACAAGAACTCAGGGTCACCAAATGAAATTAATAGACAGCAGGTTTAAAACAAATAAAAGAAAGTATATATTCACACACAACGCACAGCCAACCTGTGGAACTCCTTGCCAGAGGATGTTGTGAAGGCCAAGATCATAACAGAGTTCAAAAAAAAAACTAGATAAATTCATGGAGGATAGGTCCATCAATGGCTATTTTGGCCAGGATGGCCAGGAATGGTGTCCCTAGCCTCTGTTTGCCGGAAGCTGGGAATGAGCGACAGGATGGATCACTTGATGATTACCTGTTCTGTTCATTCCCTCTGGGGCACCTGGCACTGGCCACTGTTGGAATACAGGATACTGGGCTAGATGGACCTTTGGTCTGACCCAGTAAGGCCATTCTTATGTTCTTATGGTATTGCAGTGAGTCTGTGCGGTGCTGAGGCCCACAGAACAGTCTCACCAGGACTTGTCTAAATTCTGCCATAGGACTCTCCAATTCCAAAAGCAACCCCTAATGTGGACACAGTTATATGAATATGAATATGAGGTGATTTATATAGGTATAGCAAATTCCTGTATGAGGATGATAATTAGAGGCCTACCAAATTCCCGGCCATGAAAAATGCATCACGGACTATCATAAATTTAAAGGAAGGGTAACCTCCTTTCTGTATACAGTGCTATAAAATCCCTCCTGGCCAGAGGCAACATCCTGTTACCTGTAAAGGGTTAAGAAGCTCAGATAACCTGGCTGGCACCTGAACCAAAGGACCAATAAGATACTTTCAAAAGGAACAAGATACTTTCAAATCTTGGGGGAAGGAAGGCTTTTGTTTTGTACTCTTTGTTTACGTGGTTGTTCTCTCTTGGGACTGAGAAAGGCCAGACAGAAATCCATCTTCTCCAAACCATCCTAATCCAAGTCTCCAATATTGCAACCAGTATAGGTAAGCCAGGCAAGGCGGATTAGTTTATCTTTTGTTTTATGTGAATTTTCCCTGTGTTAAGAGGGAGGTTTATTACTGTTTTCTGTAACTTTAAGGTTTTGCCCAAAAGGGGATCCTCTGTGTTTTGAATCTGAATACCCTGTAAAGTATTTTCCATCCTGATTTTACAGAGATGATTTTTACCTTTCTTTTTTTTTTAATAAAATCCTTCTTTGAAGAACCTGACTGATTCTTCCATTGTTCCAAGATCCAGGGGTTTGGGTCTTTGATGATTTTGTAACAAATTGGTTAGGATATTATTCTCAAGCCTCCCCAGGAAAGGGGGTGTGTAGGGCTTGGCGGGATATTTTGGGGGAAAGACGTCTCCAAGTGGGCTCTTTCCCTGTTCTTTGTTTAAAACGCTTGGTGCTGGCAGCATACTGTTCAAGGCCAAGGCAAAGTTTGCACGTTGGGGAAGTTTTTAACCTAAGTTGGTAAGAATAAGCTTAGGAAGTCTTTCATGCGGGTCCCCACATATGTACCCTAGAGTTCAGAGTGGGGAAGGAATCCTGAAACGGACCGTGAAATCTGCTCTCCCCCCATTAAATCTGGTCTTTTGTGTTTTACCCTATACTGTACAGATTTCAGGGGGGTGGGGGGAGACCAACGTTTCTCAGATTAGAGCGTCCTGACCCAAATGGGAGTTACGGGGATAAGGGGGTCACAAGGTTATTTTAGGAGGGTCGCGGTGTTGCCATCCTCACTTCTACGCTGCCTTCAGAGCTGGACGGCCAGAGAGCAGCAGTCACTGACTGAGGGTCCAGCTCTGCAGTCAGCAGCCCAGAAGTAAAGTTAGCAATATCATACCATTCCATCCTTACTTCTGCGCTGCTGCTGGCAGTGGCTCTGCCTTCAGAGCTGGGCTCCCGGCCAGCAGCCGCCACTCTCCAGCTGCCCAGCTCTGAAGGCAGCGCCTCCGCCAGCAGCACAGAAGTAAGGGTAGCAGCACAGCAACCCCCTACAATTACCTTGCAACCCCTCCATAACTCCTTTTTCGGTCAGAATCCCTACCATTGCAACACTATGAAATTTCAGATTTAAATAGCTGAAATCATGAAAATTACACTTTAAAAAAATCCTACAACCATGAAATGACTAAAATGGACCACAAATTTGGTAGGGCCCTAATGATAATAGAGGCACAGCACAAAATCTCCCGCATGCAATCATCAGGGGATTTCAGACACAGGCCAAATCTACCCTAGAAACTTTTCCCAGTATAGCAATGTCAGTTACAGGTACAAAATTTCTGTGGCATTTCTATCCCAGCAAATGCCACTAGTGTAGCTACAGTTATACAACATAATAGTTCTTTTGCCTGTATAGTTTATTTCACTCAGGGAACAGATATATGCTATATCAGCAAAAGCACTTGGTTGTTGCATCTGCACTAGGAGGGTTTGCTACTATGCCAGCAAACCTTTTCTAGTGTAGCCACAGCTTCAGTTATGTTTGCTTGTTTGGGCAATTCCAACAAGTTGTGAGGCAACACGGGGTCTGTTAGCAGAATGATATTTCCCTTCCATTTCTATAGTAGCCAAACACTCAGAAGTTGTCTAGCTTATTATTATTGCTGTTATTGTCTACTGAGCACTGAAAATGTGCCTAATGCAGAGAGTTTAGGATCTCGAAAACAAATACCGAGAAGAAATAGAAACTGCCATAATGGAGCAGACCCAAGGCTCATCCAGTTCAATAGCCCATCGCCATCAGAGGTCAGTACCAGATGTTTCTGAGGAAGATGCAAGAAACCCTCTAATCCCCAGTAGTCAGAGACTGGTTTAAACACTGAAATATGAAGCCTGTTTCAAAATTTGTTAGCACTAGCAACTGTAACTCTCAATATTTTTGTTATCTCTACAAATGTCCAATCCCTTTTCGAACAGCCCTTTAAAATCTGAAATGGGGTGGGATATGGAGTGGGGGATACCAGAAATGTCTTCCATGCTAACTAAATTATGCATCCAGTATTCCCAATATTTTCCCAAATCCGTGAAGGAGAATACATGTGTTTTGCCAATTCCTCCACCTTTCTTTCTCAAAATATCAAATTTTAACACAAATTAAGCGAAAAAGTCATATACACAATTTTTTTGTTCAATTTAGAGCAAGGATACAATGTGGATAAGCTGGGTGTGAATAAATGAGATTTATCAGGAATGGCTGCTATCACAGGAAGTACTAGTAAAGAGAATTATGCCAGTAAACAAAGAAAAGTAGATAAGATCTAAAATGTCACGAAATAATGAATACTGTTCAGAAAAGTAGATGATAAATGCAATGGGTATGAATTCTCTACCAGCTTCTCATACAAGAGCTATTCCTAAGAAATAATTATGACATATTTATGAAACAGGAAATCAATGTTGTTTATGCTAGAAAATTAAACATGAGCATAGGATACTTCCTTTGCTATATCTATAATTGATTTTCAAGGTGAATAACATTCATGAAAATTCAGAAACAGAAAATTATGTTGCTTCTACTAATGGTTCCAAACTTTAAAGAACATTATTTACCTTGAAAATTATTATGGTTTGTGACAAAGGAAGTAGAAATTATTATTTCATTAATAGCACATTTACAGTCATCCAGACAATCTTAACTCCACCCTGTAGCAGACCCCTGAGGACATCCATCCATCACCCATGGGTCTTCAAAATGTATGGGTGAGTCCCAGAGCCTGTTCCCCACAAATTCTACCCCACCAACAAAATAGGGGACATGCTGTGCAGGGATCCTTGCGGAGATTTCCTCGCCTGGCCCAGACCTCTCCCACAGATTTTTGCCCATGAGACGGGTCTATTTGGGCTGATAGGTTTTTTTCAGCAATTTCTACAGAGCCCTTAATCTCTATTCTGCTCTACAGGGGTTTTCTATAAAGGGAATAAAAAGTACCTATCGCAGGAAGTATTTTAAAATATGAATTCTAGAGCTGCTTGAAAAAATCCAATTTTTTGAAAAAAAAATTGACCAAAAAGAAAAACGTTTTCTCATTTTTTGGCCAGTTCTAACAAATGCTGTGCCTTAGTCAACATTAGTGATTAGCATCCTGCAGGGTTTCTTTTTCAGAAATAAAGGCTACATATTATTTTTAAAAAAAAGGGGGGGGGTATTTGAATGCATGGAGTCTCCCTTAGCTCTGGCTGCGACTGTGAAGCAGAACATCATGACCCCTCATGTATTATGTATGTCGGTAGCTGGTGACATTGCTTTCTGTGTGTACAAACAGCCACATATTACAATAATAATTTATGCTTCCTGAAAGGATCATGTTTTTATTAACTGTTCCTTTTTTCAAGTTTAAATAATGCGGCTAACAAGTTCTGACCTGTGTGATTGTATTAAATTCCTGGATTGTTTAGAACACTCAGTAGCCAATTCAATTCCTCCCTTTATCCAACCCATTTTATACCTTACAAAGGGATTACAAGAACTGGTTCCAAATACCAAAACTCTTATGAATAAATTATTCTTTTGACTGTATTTCCATCAAACCATATGTCTCTAAATACTGATTAAAAAAAATGAGGTCCAAAAACACCATAAGGTAGAATAATTTCCTCCATCAATGTCATTCTAAAGTCATTTTCTTTGAATAAACACTCTGGAAATAGATAACAGCAGCCCTTTGAAAACTAACAATTCAAACAAACAGTTCTTTTGTCTGATAAATGTGTAGTCCTAACGTAGGTACTCTTTCAGTAACTGATAAGCAACCAATTAGTGAACAAATCATGTATATTAGCAGTTCTCAGCCTGGGATAAGAGAAAGGTAAGGTATTAGTTATACAAGAATTTTTAAAAAGAAACACAAGAAACAAAATAAAACCATACACATAGAAATGAGAGGAAAAGGACACAGTGAAGGGAAAAGGAAAAAAAACATGCAGTGTAGACAAAGAAGTTGACAGAACTGAAGTCAATCAGCAGATATGCTATGAGTGCAGGGGACTGGACTAGATGACCTCTCAAGGTCCCTTCCAGTCCTATAATTCTATGCGCGCACACACACACACAAAATGCTGCTGAGGAATTTGTAAGCTTGTCAAGTAGTGTGAGAGAGATGCTCCCTGACAATTTTGATTACATGCTCTTTGGGACAAGGACTACCTTTTGGTTGGGTGTTCACACAAAGCCTAGCACAATGGGACCCTGATTATCCATGTTTGGAGAGGGGTCCCCAGGCACAGATGAAATGCAAATAATGAATAATAAGGGACCCATTCAGACATTTTTCATTGGAGCTAAAAAGGGTCAAGAATAAGAGAGCTCATATAGGTTATGAAAAAGCAACCCAGTATAACTACAACAATGTAGCTAATACAAATGCCCATGATGCAGAGACACTGCAACAGTACAAGCGGGAATTGCACTGCTGCAATTTACACCAGTAAGTTAGCAGAGCAAGTCACCTTGGTGCCAGGTCCATCTTACCATTGCAGTGCACCTACAATGTGGGGTTTGCAGAGCTGTAGCTACATTGGTGTACATACCCTGGTGCAAAAAAAAACAAAACAAGAGACAGCTGTATAGAACAGTGGCACTGTGAGAAAAGCTGCTCAGGACACTCCAAATCAGAAGGGATCAACAAGAGTAATCAGAGTTCATTTTCCTGAGTGAATAGATATATTCTCTTCTTGATTTATGTATGTAATTCCTATTAGTGTTGGCAAGAGATTTGCACACATATAAAGAAGAATATACCCTATCTTGCCAAATAAATACAATTCAAGCCTTTGCAGTACTACATTCATGACTATAGAAGTGAGGGCCCTCACCAATCGTGCTACCAATTGTGGGGAGTTTTATTCAGGAACCAGCAAAAAGAGAATCACTGCTAATTTTAACAACCATGATACAGGTATAAGGTGAGAGGTGGTTTCACAGATAGATAAGTACCACATTAGAGACTGTCACCACTGCCTTGAAATGCACCCAGAAACAAACGGGAAGTCAGAACAGAACTTTAAGTAAAGCTGTTATGTGCTCAGAACAGTTCACCATGCACAGGTGGGAGGGATCCTGCACATGCTGATGCTTCCATGTGGTATTCAAGGAAGATTGACTAGCTCAGAGGTGGGGAAACTCCGGCCCGTGGGACTGTCCGGCCCAGCCCCTGAGCTCCCAGCCGGGGAGGCTAGCCCCCAGCCCCTTCCCTGTTGTCCCCACTTCCCTGCAGCCTCAGCTCGCCGTGCCACCAGCGCTCTGGGCAGCGGGGATGCGAGCTCCTGCCGGGCAACACAGCTGTGAGAGCCTCCAGCCTGCCACAGTGCTCTACACTGCGCGGCGGCGTGGCTGCCAGTCCTGGTGCTTTGAGCGGCATGGTAAGGGGACGAGGAACGGGGGGGGATTGGATAAGGGGCAGGAAGTCCCAGGAGGGCGCGGTCAGGGGACAAGGAGCAGAAGGGGTTGGCTGGGTCGGAGGTTCTGATGGAAGTAGTCAGAGGACGGGAGTCAGGCTGTTTGGTGAGGCACCGCCTTCCCTACCCAGCCCTCCATACAGTTTTGGAACCCCAATGTGGCCCTCAGGCCAAAAAGTTTGTCCACCCCTGGACTAGCTATTGACCATTAGTTACTGACTAAAACAGAAACACAGATTACAAGGAAAATCTAAAACATAGAAAGTATCCACACAATATAACTGATAATGAAACACATTTGGGGCAAAGTGATCACATATTTCAAACAATTACATTTAATGCAGTAGTTGGGACACATTTCCCAGCTTTATCACTGCATTTGAGGCTTGTCAGTCTCAAACAAAGTGGAAAGCAAGTGCAAAAGGTATGAAAACAAAAGGTAAAGTGAAGCCCTTTCAGACTCTTCTGGTAGTGAGTAGTGCAATATTCGGAATGAAAGGAGCATTTTGAAGTAAACTTGCTGGACAGTAATTAAAAATTAAAGGAAGAGTCCAGTGATATTTAGATGGAAGCTGCTATTTTCACAGGAGTGCCTAATACTGGCTGAGACAGTCTCATGACCCTATGACTTTAAAACTCAGTCGGCCTAGTAGAAGTAACTGAAGCTGCAGCACGTTTAGTGTGGGCAGGTGCCATGCAAGTGTCCCAACACAGCCCTGGCTTTCTACCTCAGAATATAGCTATGCCTACTGATACTTTAGACATGGGCCTCGCTAGGACCCCAAACTGAAACCCACTGAAGTAATGAGAGGATTCCCATGGCCTTATGTGGCCTTGGCTCAAGCCCTTGATTAGAAACTATGCTCAACTACAATGTAGTTTAGTGATGTGAACCAATGTTTACTACACATGAGAAGGAAACAACTGAACACACACTTTCTTATTGCCTAAGCCAGCAACTCTCCGTACATGCATGCACTAATTCAATGCACCACACAAGCCACTCTACTTTTTTTTTTTTTAAACTCTAATCAGGTATATCCCTAATATCAAATTTTGTAGGGAAAAATATCCTATGAATTAAAACCATTTTTTAAAACAGATTTCCAATCTCCTGAAAAACTTTTTTTCAAAAAGAACACCCCAGAGCAGTATGAAATCCACTACTATCTACACACATAGTGGAATTAGAAAAGTCTTGAAACAATTCACACCCAGAGAGTGCAATAAATATAACTGGCTGAAACTCAGTGGTTGTGTTTCCCAAATGTCTTTTTTCAGCTTAGGTTCACATGGGGTGCTTGTCCTCAAATTTTGAACAATTTCAAATACTCAAAACAAAACTCAGCCAAACGTACCAGATCATCAGTGGAAAACACGTGAAGCCATGAAATTTCACATGGCTTACAAGCAAAGCTATAAATCAGCTGGGTCTAAAGAAAAAGTTCATGCTCCTCAGCAAACCTAACCCTAGTTGTGTGTTTGTAAATAAACCTGAAACCGACATTTCACCTGATTTCATGACAAAAGTTTTAGTAATACTGCTCAAATAAAGTACCATGGCTATTTTTCATTCTACGTTCTCTCAGCACACAACCGGCCACTAAAAAATCCCATGCTCCCCTAGCAGAGCATATTAATATATTAATGAGGAGTCCATCTTGTATAGGGTAGCCCTGAAACTTATAGAATATGTATTCTTCAAGGGGTCAATGCAATCCTAAGTGAGGCATCACTATTAACTGTAGCGTGGTAAACAATATGCACAGTCACTAGTTAGAATTCCTGTACTGTGACATTCTTTTGCCTGTTTCATGACATCATAATTTTTTTTTGTGGGTCTAAAGAAAAATTTCACGCTCCTCAGCACCAGGGCCGGCTCGAGGTTTTTTGCTCCCCCAAGCTCCGAGAGCACAACTGCATAAGCCAAAAAAAAAAAAAAAAAAAGGATGGCCGGAATGATGCCGCCCCTGGAATTGTGTCACCCCAAGCATGTGCTTGCTTTGCTGGTGCCTAGAGCCGGTCCTGCTCAGCAAGCATTATAATAATCCTTAGGTTTTTTTGAAGCACCAAAATTGTCATCAGTTGTAGACAGGCATTATTCATCAAAAGGACTAAATTCACAGTGAGAGTCAAGGTACAAAAGATTCTTTGACAGACTGAATTACAATAACAATGTGATGATACAGGAACAAACTGAAGCCTTGATTTCCCTTCTCTGAAATGTAAGTTGCCCATCATAACAGTAAAATAAAACCACAGGGATGCAGAATCTGCTATGAAAGGTCACAAACACTAGTCTGAATTGTACAGGTAGAGGGAAATTACAGTAAAAAGCTTTTCAGTGAAAAATCCTACCGTCTTCTGAACAATTTCCAAGGACGTTCCATGTAGGTGGCAGCTCTTCATGAGCTATGGCCAGCATCATATCATGATCCAGTGACTGCAAGTCTTCCACAGTTAGCCCAAACTTACTGAGTAGTGTCTGGTGACTAGTAGAAGTGACGCAGTCAAAGTGGCTAACCAGAAAATGAGATAACTTGCAAGACAGATTCTGTTTGTAAGTGACAGAGCAGCAGCCCAGGGTCACAGGTGAATATCCCTTCGTGTACATGAACACAGAGACTGAAACTGTTTCTTGGCATCCATGGCCTGAAATATAACGTAGATCAATCATTAACACATTAGCTACTTTTAGAATATATATTGCTCTTCCCTCATCTCTTGTTTAACCTAAGAAATACTTCGAAAATGTATCTGACATTGCTTTATTTTATTTCCCTCCATTTAAATGCATTTGTTAAAGGGAATCTATCACTCACATTTGGTCACAAATTTAAAACTGACTATACTGATAACAAATGTCCTCCCAGTTATATGGATGTATTTGGTTTCAAAACCAGCCTTTCCAGTCCTGGGTACTTTAAGATGGTCTGCTTAAAAACACATCTCAGATTACAGTAAGTGCTGAATGCCCCAATTCAAAAGCATGAGGTGGCTTAGGGCATTTCAACACCTACAGTAATTTAAGAAAAAAAAAGAAAAAAGAGATGTGAAATGGTAAATTTAAATTATCTGAGTCCTAGAATTCCCTTAACAGTCTTGGTTCTACCCTGCAAAGTCCTCAGTATTCATCAGCAGGATTGAAAGTGGGAGATGGGTAAGTGGTCATTGGCAGACCGCATCTGAGCATGGGTGCTAGTTGAACAGATCCCAGCATGCACATTTTGGGACCAAGCACAGCTAGGTACCTCCAACCCCATGCCCAAAGCACATCTGCTAGGTCACAGTGAGTGAGAGTAGGGAGGGGGGAAGAGAACCGAGGGCAGTGAATGGACAGGGCAGCAGATGTCACCTGCAGGGTAGCAGATGTTGACATGTAAATTAAAGATGTAGCAGTCATATGAATGGAAAAATCACAACTTTCAGTGGAGGACCAGTATAGATGGTGACTCGCCCCCAGTGGCAACTTTTTCTATACCTCCCTTCTGCTCTCCTAGCAAGATCAGCCCTTTATTTGTGACTGCTGTCACCGACCACAGAAACAGTTCTTTGGGTCAGAAGCAAGAAAAATGATGACAGCAAAAAAGGGATTCCTGAGGAACAAGGAGTGGGAGCACCAGGAGTTTTTTTTTAAACATGGATTTTATACCCACTAACCTCCCCAGAAGCTTTCCACAAATGTATGTCTCTATTTATGCAACCACATTTTTGACAACACGGATTTAAAGCAATTTTAAGTTTTCAATTTATGGCTAGAATTTTCACAGGTGCCCAGCTGTGTTAGGAGCCCACTGTCCTAGACACCTAACTCCCTCAGGCTCTTTTGATAACCCCAGGGTTAGTTTCAAAGATAGTTATCTAAATGTGATGTCTTAGAAATATCTCTACAAGAGCTGTGCACTGTTCTTATACATCTCACATGAGTGAATGCTGAAACCTACTGATACAGTTTTAAAGGGTAGATTTTAAAACAATGTAGGTATGCATCTGATTTCTGCATACTACAATTGTTCATACAAATCAGGTAAATTAAATACACAAGAAAATGGGCAAGTAAACAAGGAACAGTGATAGCAGTCGTCTTTAAACATAAAATGATACAAAGTACTTTTATTTGACAACTTTGCTTAGTAAAGTTTTGTTACAATATAAAGACTATTCAACCCTCAATCTTCGTTTTAAATCACCCATTATTTTCTGTAAGAATAGACAGCAGGTTGAGTGTAGTTTATGGCCTTATGTTTTTATTTCTTGTTCAAAAACAAATTCATTCCTCTATAAAAAAATTAGTTTGATACCCTGGAATAAAACATGACATTTCTTCCATTTTATTCCATGATTATCTCTTCCCATTTAGTGAATTAAAGAAGCAGTCATGGGACAGCACAGAATTTTTCCTTTTCATCAACTGCCTGTTTTCAGAATCTAAATCTCCTCTAGTTATTGCATAAGTAAATAGGAACAAGTAACAAGCAGAGCCTACTGCACTGGAAGACTGTATTTATATCTGCTATTTACTAACAAACAGAAAGTTCACAAATAATATTTTTTTAAAAACCAATCAGTTTCCGTATTATAGCAGCCAAGGAGATAATCTCTTTTTAAGGCAGTAAATGGGGTGTCAGGCTAGTCCAGGTTCACACCCTTCATTGTGAAGCACCAGTACCATATGTTTGCATCCCACTCCTCTTCCACATACATCATCAGCTTAGGCAATGTTCCAAATACAAGTGTTGATGACTTCCTACTACAAGACTTCAAATCAGAAGAGAATTAAGAAGTGATGCTCCCCAGTCCTGCTCTTAGGGATGGTGGCCCTAGCTGCAAGGTGACTCCAACCCAGGTCTTGATGTAGCACTACATTCATGGGCGCCACAACAATTCCAGAAGTCAAATAAGTATGGGCATTTCTCACCCCACCAGAAACAAGAGGGTTTACTTGCTCACCGACAAGTGTGTTTCTCATTCTTTTTTCTGCCTTCCCCCACAACCCAAAGAAACAACACTGAAAGGCCAAGGCCATAAAAACAAGCACTTAAAATACAGAGGCAGGTCTAGGCACTTAACCTGAACGCTGCCTCCTTGGATCTACCTCCCATAATATAATCTCTTCATATCATTTGTCAAATGATACGATGCAGGCTGGAATTGTCCACAAAACCCCATACCCAGCAAGCCACAGAGCAGCACACACATAACCCAGACCTGGACAAATCCACAGTTCTCAGTAAAATCCCCAGATCAAGCCAAAATTGAAGAACTGGACGATCTTAACCACTACATCCTGGGATGGCCCACAGACTGACACAGAGGGGTTCTGCAGGCTTCAGAAGTCCAGTAGCAAAAGGCCTGAGCTAAGACTTGGCTTGTTTTGTAGACACCACAGAGGCTTAATCATCAAGTCACATCTGAAGACCACATGCACTGTACTGCTCCCCCATTGCAAACAATATATAGTGTTGCAAAAAGCACAAGAGGGCAGAAACAAGACTAACCACACAAACTCATCCCCAAAGCCCACCTCACCGTACCATGTTTCCCATTATAAAAACTTAATAAGAAAACACAACTATGTCAAACTATCAGATTTTAATTCACATCAAAAAGGAAAGTGGGAGTGGGACAGAGAAATAAAAACATGATATAACAACAGTGCTCACCTGGAATGATGGACTGAAGAGCACTATCATTAATTCGCTCCGCAAACGTTATGTGTCTCTGAGTGGATCCATTGTAAACAAAGTAACATTCAGCATCTTCTCGGAGGTAAGTATCTTTGTCAAACTTTGCATACACAGTCATCTGTCCCTGAAAAGGGAATATAACTTTGTATACACCCAGCAGTGTTCTAACAGCCAATAAGCCTACTAATATATATTTCAGATTTTAAAAGTTTACTGGTTATTTTTCAGCTCTACAACAAAACAGTAGTTCAAATAAAAATCTGCTATTATCCATCCCTGTTCAGAAGGCAATACTATATTTATCAAACTGTAATGGATAGGATTAATTTTTAAAAATATTTTAACTAATTCCTGTAATCGCAGTTCATACCTACAGAAGAATATCCAACTTTTAACCAAGCATAAATAAGTGTGTCAAAATAAGTAGGCCAATCAACCAGTATATTTTAATATTCATGAGCACATTCTATTAAAAATAAAAAATGTCTGCATTCTGAAATTTATTTTATGCTAATTTATTTCAGAATTTTCTTCAAATGAAACAATCTTATTGTTAACACTTGGTTGACCAAAAAAAGCACTAATATCTCCCTCTAGTACAGTGGTTCCCAAACTTTAACAACTTGTGAACCCCTTTCACTAAAATGTCAAGTCTCATGAGCCCCCTCCTAAAAATGAATATTTCCAGGGATTCCCTCCTTTACCGGAGTATAAATTATAAAAGCAGTGATCTTGGAAATATAAAATTTGTTTTTATGGCATGCTTATTACATACTATTTATTATTAATTATTTATCATTACACTATTTTTATTAAATTATGAAAACGGCAACAGTCTTCCAAGATTTCACTTTCGTAGCTTGTATCACTTTGAATAAGCCTATTATAAGACAAGGCTCCTATGTTTCATCAAGCAGTATCAGATGTGAAACAGCATGAAGGTATTTAAGAAGCCAGCTCAAAGAGTTCCTCCTACACAAGCATTCAGGTCTTGAGCAGTCCAGGCAAACAACGCATGTTACAACAAAGCTTAAAATTTTTCTTCATAATAATTTTAAAAACAATACTAGCTGCCTATTTAATTTTAAAAACACCAAAAAATATCCACCTCCATTTCTATTTCTTATACGGAGTCTTGAAGTTTAAATCTCCTCAGTGTGATAGATATGCTTGCTTTGATCTGCTTAGCTCTTGGAAGTCCAGGGGCTCCGGGCTGCTAGCCTCATGCTGCCCAGGGTTCCTAGGGACAGCTCTGTCCACCATTCGGGAATTTTTCCATGAGAACCCCCTGTAACATTTCACGAACCCCAGTTTGGGAACCACTGCTCTAGTACAATTGTGCAAGATCGAAGAAATATAAGTCCCAGAGATAGCCACCCTTTTTGTTTTATTTTTTAAATAATCAATAGAAAGTAACAAGCCAAGAAAAAGCCACTGTACAATAGCTTCAAAAAAAGCACAGGAAAGGGATCTGAAAGCAGCAAACAATAACAAATGTCTGCAACGTCTGAGGGAGGAAATTTAGATGAAGATGCATTTCCTAAAAGAGAAGAACAGCTTGCTTCACAAGGGTTGCTGGTCGCCACGATTACTTTTAATAAGCCACAGACAGAATTGTCCTAACATGTCGCTAAATGTGTATTTTCTGTCTCCGCAATAAGACGCTTTCCCTGCGCCAGTCGCTGATAACTTTGGCAGGCCCGGTTGCAGTCAACAGACTAGCAGCATACAGGTGCGGGCAGCTGTGAGATGCCAGCAGCTGCTGTGCTTTCTATGTATTTGCTACCGTCATGAGTGAGATATCAGCTAAAATCACCACCACCTGCGGGACAATGGTGCCAATATCCAGTGCCATTGCCCTATATTCATAGTTTCATGCAACCAAGCAATTTCCTCCTCATTTCTCTCACATCTTGCGGGCCCTATTCACCCTGCAGGTGCTGTGAGCGGTGCCGTGCACAAGTCATCCCAAGCAGAAGTGTCAAGTCTTGTTTAAAACTTTGTGGGAGCAAAAGAAGGGAGTTCTGAATCTTAACTTTTGCTTTTCGTTGTGCCTGTGCTGACAATGGTTTATCCATAGCTGGTTTATCTATAGCTGCTGCCGTTGTGGCCTGGAGGGGTTCTCCCTTCACACTTGTCAAGGTTCCTTCCCCACTCTGAACTCTAGGGTACAGATGTGGGGACCAGCATGACAGATCCCCTAAGCTTATTCTTACCAGCTTAGGTTAAAACTTCCCCAACGTACAAACTTTGCCTTGGCCTTGAACAATATGCTGCCACCACCAAGCATTTTAAACAAAGAACAGGGAAAGAGCCCACTTGGAGACGTCTTCCCCCAAAATATCCCCCCAGGCCCTACACCCTCTTTCCTGGAGAAGGCTTGATAATAATCCTCTCCAATTTGTACAAGTGAACACAGACTCAAACCCTTGGGTCTTAAGAACAATGAAAAAGCAATCAGGTTCTTAAAAGAAGAATTTTAATTAAAAGGTAAAAGAATCATCTCTGTAAAATCAGGATTTAAAATACTTTACAGGGTATTCAGATTCAAAACACAGAGAATCCCCCTCTGGGCAAAACCTTAAAGTTACAGAAAATAGGAATAAACCTCCTTCTTAACACAGGGAAAATTCACATAAAACAAAAGATAAACTAATCCGCCTTGCTTGGTTTACCTATACTGGTTGCAATACTGGAGACTTGGATTAGGATGGATTGGAGAAGATGGATTTCTGTCTGGCCTCTCTCAGTCCCAAGAGAGAACAAACATGTGTAAACAAAGAGCACAAACAAAAGCCTTCTGCCCCCTCCCCCAAGATTTGAAAGTATCTTGTTCCCTTATTGGTCCTTTGGGTCAGGTGCCAGCCAGGTTAGCTGAGCTTCTTAACCCTTTACAGGTAACAGGATGTTGCCTCTGGCCAGGAGGGATTTTATAGCACTGTATACAGCAAGGTGGTTACCCTTCCCTTTATATTTATGACAACACTTGAGCCAGATAAGGAGGGGAAAGAAGCAGACTCAGGATGACCTGTTCAGCCAAGATCCTGCAACCCAGTGCTGTATCAAAGCATGAAGAGAGGGCCTGGAGGATGAATCATGCAGACTACGGAGAAGGAAAGAACAGAGAGGAGAAAGGTCCAGGAGTCCCAGCAGGAAGAGGCCAGGAAGCTGCATCAGGACATAATGGGGCTTCTCTGGCAGCAAATGCAGATGCTGCAGACTCTTGTGGACCTACAGATTCAATGTCAGGTTCACCTCCCTTTGCAGGCCATGGAGAACTGCAGTATAGCACCTCTTTACATGCCTCCCTCCACTATTCTACATGGCACCCCTGTCCCTACCATTCCACACTAAGGACAACCACAGCTTCACACACACTGACCTGTGAGAGCCATGACTAATGTATGTGTAGCTAAAATGGACATGAATGTTCCTTCCCCTTCTCTAAACTCTGTGATATAAATTTATTAAAGTTTTAATGTATTTTTTTTTAACTTGCACAGAATTTTTAAAGTATTTTCATGACTCAATAAAACTCTATTGTTTGTAAAACAATTAATTGCTATTAGTTCCCAATATATGCTGCAGAATGCCTGGTAGTAGTGAAAGCACCCACTTAGCTGTACTAGTATACTTTGACAGAACTCATAGGATGAGTGACACATGCAAGGATATAATCATAAATCTACAACAAGCACCACAAAATTAATAGATACATTGACAGTGTTATATTCATAGATGAGCATCAAGCGCCACATAATTCCTAACAGGCCCCCAAACTGCAGGGCCAGGTAGAGCATAGTACACTACAACACATTACTATGGCTCACTGTTAAAGTGCTCTTTCAAAGCCTCCCTAAACCATTGAGCCACTCTGTGGCTGTTCAAACTCAGCAAACAGCTGTTCCACCTTCACCCTCTATCCTGTGGCAACTTCTTCCCGTTTACTTCACAGATGTTATGCAGGACATGGCAGGCAGCTATAACCATTGGACTACTTTTCTCAATGAGATACAGTCTTGTCAGTAAGCAATGTCAGCATCCCTTCAGTTTACTAAAAGCCAATTCAGCTGTCATTCTGCACTTGCTAAGCCTGTAGATCAGTGGTTCCCAAACTTTAACAACTTGTGAACCCCTTTCACTAAAATGTCAAGTCTCGCGAACCCCCTCCTAAAAATGAATATTTCCAGGGATTCTCTCCTTTACCGGAGTATAAATTATAAAAGCAGTGATCTTGGAAATATAAAATTTGTTTTTATGACATGCTTATTACACACTATTTATTATTATTTATCATTACAGTATTTTTATTACATTATGAAAACGGCAACAGTCTTCCAAGATTTCACTTTCGTAGCTTGTATCACTTTGAATAAGCCTATTATAAGACAAGGCTCCTATGTTTCATCAAGGAGTATCAGATGTGAAACAGCATGAAGGTATTTAAGAAGCCAAGTCAAAGAGTTCCTCCTACACAAGCATTCAAGTCTTGAGCAGTCCAGGCAAACAACGCATGTTACAACAAAGCTTAAACTTGTTCTTCATAATAATTTTAAAAACAATACTAGCTGCCTATTTAATTTTAAAAACTCCAAAAAATATCCACCTCCATTTCTATTTCTTATAAGGAGTCTTGAAATTTAAATCTCCTCAGTGTGATAAATATTCTTGCTTTGATCTGCTTAGCTCTTGGAAGTCCAGGGGCTCCGGGCTGCTGGCCCGCTCTGCCCGGAGTCCCTAGGGACAGCTCTGTCCACCATTAGGGAATTTTTCCCTGAGTACCCCCTGTAACATTTTACGAATCCCAGTTTGGGAACCACTGCTGTAGATGAATCTCCCCTTGATGCTGTCAAGGTGGCCAGTGTCTGGCTTCATGAGCCAGGGTAGTAAGGGGTAGACTGGGTCCCCCTAGGATCACTAATGGCATTTCAACATTGTCACTGGTAATCCACTGGCTGTGAAAGAAAGTCCCTGCTTGTAGCTTTCTGAACAGTCCTGAGTTCTTAAAAATGCAGGCGCCATACACTTTTCTTAACCAGTCAACACTGATGTCAGTGAAGCATCCCCGATGACCAACTTGCACCTGCATAACCGTAGAAAAATAGCCTTTTCAGTTGATGTACTCTGCAGCAAGGTGGTCTGGTAGCAAAATAGGGATGTGCATCTTGTCTATTGATCTACTGCAGTTTAGGAACCCCATTACTGCAGATCCATCCATTATGTCCTGCACACTGCCTGGAGTCACAGTGCTGAGTAGCAGAGGTAAGTAATAGCCCTGCACACTTGCATAACAATGGCCCCCACAGTGGATTTTCCAACACCAAAATGATTTGTCACTGACCAGTAGCAATTCAGCATTGCAAGTTTCCACAGGGCGATCTCCACTTGCTCTGCCACTGCCAGTGCTGCTCTCATTCTAGTGTCCCTGTGCTGGAGGACTGAGGTGAGCGCAGCACACAGATCCAGGAATGTGGCCTTGCATATCCAAAAGTCCTGCAGCCACTGCTCATCATCCCAAACCTGCAGTATGATGCGATCCCATCAGTCAGTGCTCATTTCTGCAGCACACCATTATTTACAGCTGCTCCATGAACGTTATCAACAATTTTGAACCGGTTCTCGCTATGTCCCACAGCAATCTGCCCTTGAAGAAATCGTCACATTCCCCGTGGCTCTGCAAATACCCAAGGATCACACGCCCTGTGCTTGCAATATTCATGACAATAGTGCAGAGCTGTGTGGACTCCATGCTTCTGTCAGAGACAGCAAGTCCTATTCGGGTTTGTGAGATTTTCAAAAAAGGCATGAAAATTATGGGATAGGAATGGCATTATGGGGTGGAGAAAGTAGCATGATTGAAACTTGACCCCGCAATCCTAGTGACCCCTGTGCGACTCATTTCTGCCCCACTGTGCTTTACTGGATCTTCCCAAAAGTCGGACAGTACCTATTCTTGGGGCACCACACCACACACTGAAACAAGCACTCCTAGTGAGTATGCACAGTGCCAACACAAGGAGCAAAGTATGCAGGCACACAAGCCATGTACTAACTGCAGCAGCTTTATGCCAAAGTAACTTGTGTCACCAAAAGTTTGTAGTGTACACGTGCCCTACAAACATACATATCTGTTCCTACCTCTCAATCTGTTAGCGTATCAAGGCTAGTCTGAAACATTGCCGCGCCTGTGAAGTGCTTTCTCCTACTTTCGCTTGGCTTGTACACCTTTGTTTATACTCAGCAAACTGTTGATCTTTAGGTGTGAACATCCCACATCCCGTTTTAGCCATGAGCTCCAACTTTGTGACTCACTTCTCTGGACCAGTCCCTGGCATAACTTAGAGCACCTCAGGAACTGCTCTACGTTACACCTGAATGCCTATGTCTTCTAAGGGCTGATCCAGTGAGATCACTGGAGCACAGGGAAACTTCAGCCATGTCCCCTTTTCCCTGCCCCCTTTTCCCTGTATTAGTGCTATACCACCTGGGGATTCCCCTCAGGCATGGCCAGCTGGCCAGAGCTACCCACTTTGCAACAGCAGACTGGCACAAGGGAGATGCAGCATGACAGCACTTCTAGTCTTATCAATCTACTCTAATTTTAAAATGTAGCTTATTATTGTACCCAGTGGCCAACATTGTTCTGTTCTTTAAAAACACTTAGGTTACATAAAGGTAGAAGAAAGATATGGGGAACACTAATCATATTATTTGATGCTCAGAATTTTCACAGACAACTCACCAAAACAAAAAGGGGAAAGGGAAAAAAGGGAAGTAAAAGCAGTGGACAACTAATGGATGTAGGATAAGATACTGATTTTTCATGGCCTGTACCTTACAGAGGAAGAATCTGCTTAATACTGTAAGGAAAGATTTTATAGGAAGAAGGCATCTTCGTAGCTACATTGTATCTGGAAAACACTTAGGTTATTCATTTGGAAAATCCTGCAATAAGAAGACTTCACTATGTGTTACTACAGAAAATTCAAGATGCTAGGGAAAGTGGGCTTTTAGAGGAGGAACGGGAGCCCCAGATTTTCTGGTGATGGCTGATTGGTTTGGCACTGGATCCAGGTACTTCACATACAAGTCTCAAACTTCTCTTTCCTCCCTTCGCATCCAGATTCTTTCTTCATATTTTCCTGCTTAATAACACAAAAATCTTTTTAGTCTTTATTCCCTCTGGTAAAACCCATGTCTACAGTAGCAATTTTGTGTCTTGATTACAATAAATGTCTCTTTTCCAGTAACACCATCCCTCTCCTCTTCCCACCTGATTCTACCCAAAATACTCCTGCTAATATCATTGGAATCTCCCAATCTGGTCCATCCGTGTTATCACCTACTCACCACCCTGAATCCCTTCCATTGCTTTTCATCTCTTACTGCCTCTTATACAAGCACCTTTGACTCATCTTCAAACCCTATATAATTATGTCCCTTCTGCATTTCAGTTCATTTCCTTCTATTCACCATCTCACTCCATGCTACTCCCAATCCTCTCCTCCTTACTGCTCCCTTGGTCACATCTACTCTTGCCTTTGCGCCTTGTATCGTGCTTCTCCTCTGCACAGCACAGTTGCCCACTTCTTGTCTATCAAACAACTCTTCTTCTACGGGTCTCATTAAGAACCAAATACAACCTCTTATCTTCACTGTTGTCCTGTGTTAGACTGTATGCTCTCCAAGTCAGGGACCTTATTGTAGTCTATGTTTTATAAGGTTCATTTACTGTGCTATAGACATGCTTAATATTATTTCCATGTTAGCTTTAATAATTTTGTTAAAGCTAAAGCAATGTTAGTTACACCTTGTGACTTTTTTTAGCCTTTAATGATGGACCTAGAAAACATGTGTAATAAAGGAGACTACTGCTGCTCTTCAAAATGTATTTTATTTTATTTGGGTAATTAGAAACGTCTTCATTTAGTGCAAACTACTTGTGATGCAAAGCTATTCCTATGTGATGCAATGTCAGTCAGCTAATGGCTAAGTTTCTCTTACTTTACAGCATTTGATTAGAAGGTGTCATAAATATAAAGGGAAGGGTAAACACCTTTAAAATCCCTCCTGGCCAGGGGAAAAACCCTTTCACCTGTAAAGGGTTAAGAAGCGAGGATAACCTCGCTGGCACCCGACCAAAATGACCAATGAGGAGACAAGATAACTTTCAAAGCTGAAGGGGGGAGAAACAAAGGCTCTCTCTGTCTGTGTTGTTTTTTGCCAGGAACAGAAAAGGAATGGAGTCTTAGAACTTAGTAAGCAATCTAGTTAGATATGCGTTAGATTCTGTTTTGTTTAAATGGCTGATACAATAAGCTGTGCTGAATGGAATGTATATTCCTGTTTTTGTGTCTTTTTGTAACTTAAGGTTTTGCCTAGAGGGATTCTCTATGTTTTGAATCTGATTACCCTGTAAGGTATTTACCATCTGATTTGACAGAGGTGATTCTTTTACTTTTTCTTCAATTAAAATTCTTCTTTTAAGAACCTGATTGCTTTTTCATTGTTCTTAAGATCCAAGGATTTGGGTCTGTATTCACCAATGCAAATTGGTGAGGATTTTTATCAAGCCTTCCCCAGGAAAGGGGGTGTAGGGTTTGGGGAGGATTTTGGGGGGAAAGACGTTTCCAAGCGGGCTCTTTCCCGGTTATATATTTGTGAGACGCTTGGTGGTGGCAGCAATAAAGTCCAAGGGCAAAAGGTAAAATAATTTGTACCTTGGGGAAGTTTTAACCTAAGCTGGTAAAAATAAGCTTAGGGGGTTTTCATGCAGGTCCCCATAACCTTGACTGAAGATTTCTAAGCTTGTAAGTGGAATCAGTGTGCATGTGTCAGAGCTCTGCAAAACTGGTAGGAAAAGTTTCACATAGTGTTTGCACAATTCATCTCTCACGTGTTCTAAACCTGACTTTTATTTTTTAATATCAGCACTCTTCACACAGTGATTTGAAAACATAATGCACCATATAACTGCTAAATAATAATATTACATATATACCCTTTTTGTATATTATTAATGATCTAAGGATGCTTTCAGAAGCTGAACAATATATTAAAAATACAGGGTGAAGTCCCAGCCCGCTGAAGTCAATGGGAGTTTTGCCACTGACTTCAGTGGAGACTGGATTTCTCCCAAGCCTTGCTGTTCAGCCATCAGCTAATTTTTCGTATTATATACTATCGTGCTCACACAACTTTATGTAGTGGGCCTTAGTCCGGCTGTCTGGAAGTAGTTGTTGCCCCTTTAAGGGCTCCCCCCACAACTAGTAGCAGAGAGGAGGAAGGCAGAAAATTTACCTGTGCAGAGCAGGGAGCAACAGGAAACAGCTTGACCAGGTTAGGGAGGGGCACTGCCCTTCCAGCTGACCAGGTGGTGGTGGTGATATTTATACCCATACAGTCCCAGGGAGCCATCTTTCACCTGGATTGGGCTGGCAGCACCTACCCTCTGATCTTTAAAATCTAAAAAAGGACCAAGTCCCTTCACGATCCACTGTGAGCATCATGCTAGTCGCCCTTTTTCCCTGAGGGCTGGGAAGAAATTTTTCTTGTGCTGCCCAACTGGCCAAGTCGAGGTTTTTTCACCTTCCCCAAAAGAGTTTGGGACCCGGTGGGGTGGAGTAAGGTTATAATGTCACAGCTTAATAAGTAAAACTTGTGACAGATGTTCAGTGCAGATACTCAGTATGGAAGAGACATGGTTATCAGAGAAAATGGATTCATATGTCTCACTTTCAGGTGACATTGTAAACAAGAAGCGGGCAGCATTATCTCCTTCAAATGTAAACAATCTTGTTTGTCTGAGTGATTAGCTGAACAAAAAGTAGGTCTGAATGGACTTGCAGGCTCTAAAATTTTACATTGTTTTATTTTTGAATGCAGTTTTTTTGTACATAATTCTACATTTGTAAGTTCAACTTTCATGATAAAGAGATTGCACTACAGTACTTGTATTAAGTGAATTGAAAAATACTCTCTTGGTTTTGTTTTTTTACAGTGCAAATACCTGTAATCAAAAATAAATATAATGTAAGCACTGTACACGTGTTCTGTGTTGTAACTGAAATCAATATATTTGAAAATGTAGAAAACATGGAAAAATATTTAAATAAATGGTATTCTATTTTTTTTTAGGTTTCAGAGTAACAGCCGTGTTAGTCTGTATTCGTAAAAAGAAAAGGAGTACTTGTGGCACCTTAGAGACTAACCAGTTTATTTGAGCATGAGCTTTCGTGAGCTACAGCTCACTTCATCGGATGCATATCGCGCAATTAATTTTTTTAATTTCTTGACAGCCCTATTTACAGGTGATGTTCTTAGTACTGCTGGTGCTTCTTGTCTGTTAGAATCAGGAAAGGAAACAGTTTGAGAACTGTTGCCACCCCACTACTCATGCAACTCGTATGCTGCCATTAGTAACTCACTTCTTGAACTTTATGAAGGCACTGATGCATAGATTTTAAGACCTGTACGGACTTTTATAGTCACCTAGTGAGTCTGATAGCCTGCATAACATAGGCCAAATAATTTCACTCATGATTCCTGCATCTAGTCCATTATGCTTGGTTGAGCTAGAGCATATCTGGTCTCAGCCCATGAACTGTAAAGTGCAAAGTGAGCAAAGTCAGGGTTCTGAACATTTAAAGGATGCAATTCAGTCCTAAACAACCTTAACAAATCACTACACAAAAGTGAAAAGGACAGTAAAGTTCTACAGCATGTATAGTACATGAAATTGATACTTCAAATGATTGACTTATTTTAAAATATAATCTGTAAAACAAGTGGTTATTACTTATGGGGGGCAATGTGCATTTAGGGTGCAGAGACCTAATGAAAAGATGTAATAAAAAAGTTAATCTTCACTTATTAATTACAATTGTTATTAAAATACAAAGAGTACAGAAAACCTTCCCCCCCCCTCAATATTTTCACTCTAAAGATGTGCACAACATTTGTCATTGTGCATTACATTGAAAATTATAGAACACTCCAACTATTATATCCTCTTACCTCTGTTGAACCAATACTCCTTTGAGGCTGCATCAAGTTTTTAATACTTTCAGAACTTATCTTCCACTCCTTCGTAGCCCGATAGAAAGGAAGACTAAAAGGAAATATCCCATGCTGTAAACCTTAAACTCATGGGCAGATGTGCATCCTGAAAACCAAGGGTATTTCAAGGTCTGTTTCAGACACTATGGCTAAGCAGTTTTCCTTATTGACATATTTATTCTGCACAAAGGGTACATTTTTAAGATATAGAACTGATCTAAAACTACTAGTGTTCTTTTTAGGTACCAAAACCCCAAATTAAAAAAGCCACACAGATCTCTCCTCTACTGAAAAACTGGCCAAGTGGCCTGAATACAAAGCAGCTTTGATACTGTGGACAGCACAGAACTTCTCTTGGCCAGATTCCTAGGAACTTGCATGGTGCTTAGTAAATTGATCACATACCCTCTTGACACTACTTTCACAAGTTCATTTGTCTATTGACGATTCAAACTCTCTCTCTTTCCTCTCCCCTTGCCAAGCACATCTATGTTGTTTCCTGATTAACGGGGAAGAACGTAGTACCAGTAGATCTTCATTGTTCATTTATTCATGCATAAAAATATGTTCAATCAACATATATAACATGCCCACCCCACCCCTCAGTACCCACCAAATAAATTTAGTCCCCTGCCTTCTTGTCCCTCAGTCTCTTAGGCAAATGCCTAGGAAAGGGGCCTTGTATCATGCTTGAATACTCAAAATTTAGTCCTGGCAGACCTAGCTGGGAAGCAAATTGACCCAAGGGCCATCCACAGAAAACACTCTGCCATCATCCTTCATATGTTTCCATCCAGGGACTATAATCTGAGCACCTCTGCTGTCCTGGGAGCACATGGTGAGAGAGGAGGTGTCTCAGACCACCAGGGCCCTAGCCATATGGAATTTCATACAACAAAATCAGAACCCAGAAATGTACACAGAAGTCAGGGGAACTTTGAAGAATGCAGTTTTACACAGTGTTCCTGCAAGTAACCCCAAGAGCAGTCACATTCTGCACAAGCTATAGCTTCCAGATGGTCCTCAAGCTAATTTCCATACAGAGCATATTGCTGTAGTAATCCAATATGGAAGCCACAAAGGCACAGAGCATTGTGGCAATGTCTGGATCTAGAGAAAGGTTTGCAAACGCCTAACCAGGTGCAGGTGAGAAAAGGCTGTACTGACCACCAGCGCTACCTGGAATTCCAGAAGGAGCCAGGGATTCAAGCTGACTCTTAGTTTACAAACAACTTGAAAACACAGTAGACTAATCAAACTCCTACAGCAGCAGAGGCAGGAACCAACACGGCTACCTCCTTCCAACCCTTCTCCAAGCCTCTTGGCATCAGCTCCAACATATCTAGATTCAGCCACAGACCGCCTGCTGTCATCCAAAAATTGCTTAATAGAAGAAGCCATAGCATTTAGAGAAGATGGATGAAATCCTAGCCTTCTTTAAGTGAATGGGGATTTGCCCTGAACTTATAGGGTGAAATCCTGGCACCCTATAATTTTAAGCATGTCCTCTCTAAAATAACAAAGAGCGTCACCAAGAGTTAGGCTGGATTTCATTGTTTAAATTCAATTAAAATATTACTGCAAACTACTAATAGTTTCTCCAGCTGAGAAGCAAGAGTTACATTTTCAAACATACGTACACGATGGACAGAGATCTGATCTCAATTCATTGATAATACTTATGTAAATCAGGAGCAACTCCATTGACTTCCCTTCCTTGTAAATAAGAACAGAACCTGGTTCCAGACATACACGTGGCAGAAAATACAGAGGCAAACAAATTTTCACACAGAACCAAAGAGCTTCATAACTTGTGCAAGCAAGTACATAAATGCTCAAAGAGTTTTAAGACACCAAAAGGAATGGACAGAGTGTGGGCAGGGCTAAGTTACTGAGCATTTATAAACATATGTACCGAATTCTAAACATATTAAATCCATGACTAAGCAACTGTGTCATTGATTTCCTCAATTTGGGGCTTAAAAAACAGAGCACACCTCATATTAGTGAAAATGCAGCCATGGCACTGGAGCCAAAGAAGAGATTAGAAGGGTTTATGCATCTAACAGGATTTATAGAGCCAGGCATTCTCTTTCTTTTAATCAAATAGAAAAAACAGGTTTTTCACACATATAGATTGATTTAGTCTGTGTGAGGAATTTGATGGTAATTTACAGCAGGGATGGGCGAACTGGTTCTTGCCAGGAGCGGATTAAGGCAAGCTTCCTGGAACACCAAGTTCTGAGCCTCTGAAGTTTCAAACCAGGGAACTCCAAACATCTGGCACCAATAATGTGAGAGCAGCAGCTCATCCCTCAGAACGCAGAGTGAGCTGTTCAGTAGTCAGCTCCCTCTACACACGGATCAGAGAGGTCAGCAAAAAGACTCAGCAGTGTTTGGGAACACTTCTGCTCAAATGGGAGGCTGCAGACATGCCTCTCCCCATGAGCAAGGGGGAGGGACAATAAGGGAAACACACTAGAGTTGGGGAAGAGTAACTGCCTCAGGACTGAGAAGGGACTACTAGATTTTTGATGGGTCTGGACATCACTTTGTCTTAAATTACCCCAAGTTATTATAAAGTAAGGAAAACTTTGAATTTCAGCCTTAATCCTGAACTGAACCAAAAACTTATTTTCGTCTTTGGACTGATTTTGTTATATTGTCACCTTCCTTTCCTTCTTCCTTTCTATTTGCTTCACCCTCCTTTCTTTGGTTGAAAAAAAATGTAATGCAAAAGAGATATCCACTCTGCTGTACTTGAGTAGGGTTGCTACCTGTCCAGGTTTTCCCAGGATTGCCCCTTTTTTGAGATAGCTGTCCCAAGAAATCTGTAGGGGTGCTCAATATATACTGCCAGCTGTCTAATTTTATGGGATCATCCCCTTTTTTTGGACTTTGGGTGTAGCAACCCTTCAGTGTGCACTGCAGGTTGAATCTGCCAAAGGATTGCTACCACTGGAGTTGGTTCTGATTAGCTTCCTGGATGGACACTCCTATTCCAAAACAAGAGTGCCTTCTTCCTATTTACCATAACCCCATACAGATAATCAGGAACAGTACCATGTGTAGATAAACCCTTACTCTGGAAATTAAGCATTTGACTCCCACTCATATTTGCCTGCACATTTGCCCAGCTGCCTTAACAAATCTAGCCTCTACTATGTAAGGAGACAATATTACACAATTACAATCCTATTGATATGCCCCTAGCATGAGTCCTAAAACTACCCAACAAATGTCTTCACTGAACTATATGAAAAAATTATTGTTCTTTTAGGTATAGCTTGAGACATTATATATAAACTTTGTAGATTTTAAGGAAAGTATTCTCTCAACATTACATGCACCTCTAAAGGTGAGAAGAGACCTTGTAAACTTGCAGTGGTATGCTGTATGGAAGATATAGCTCCATACATTGGGTAGAACATATTCATTGTTCCAGAAATACGGAACTCAACAACTTGAGGAGAATTCCCATAAGCTCTTAACTGAACTGGAACTTTTACCCTCCCTGTAAGCTGTAACCAGCCATTAGAATTCAACATAGTCACACACATACTAACCACTGCATTCCATGATTGATTTGTAAGCAGTCTCACCAAAAAGGAATAGTTATTTTAAATATTTAAAGCCAGCAACTAAGGCATCTGTGCACCATCAGTATGCTAAAATAAACCTGGTTTACTGATTGCATTAAGCTCATTTCATTATTTAATCAGGGGACACCTCATTTTATTAATAATAATAAATGTATTTATGTATGTTACACTAGCATACAGAGGCCCTAAGCAAGATCAGGACCCCACTGTGCTGGTGCTGTACACACATGCCTAGAATTCAAGGACAGTAGTCACCATTAGGATAATCAAGCCTGACTTCCTGCCTAATACAGGTCAGACAATTTCACCAAATAATTCCTTCATATACATAGTATGAGACTGTGCCAGCTGAAATCTGAAGGCTGTTTTATTTTGTTTTAAATTGAGCATTACAATACTTCTCCAGCATTGTAATGAACCATTTAGGTGAGTCTAAATATTAAGGCTGTCGATTAATTGCAGTTAACTCACATGATTACCTCAAAAAAATTAACTGTGATTTAAAAAATTAATCATGATTAATCACACTGTTAAATAACAGAATATCAATTGAAATTTATTAAATATGTTTGGATGTGTTTCTACATTTTCAAATATATTGATTTATATTACAACACAGACTACAAAGTATACAATGCTCACTTTATATTATTTTTATTACAAATATTTGCACTGTAAAAATGATAAAAGAAATAGTATGTTTCAATTCACCTCTTTCAAGTCCTATAGTGCAATCTCTTTATCGTGAAAGTGTAACTTACAAATGTAGATTTTTTGTTACATAACTGCACTCAAAAACAAAACAATGTAAAACTTTAGAGCCTACAAGTCCACTCAGTCCTACTTCTTGTTCTGCCAATTGTTAAGACAAACAAGTTTGTTTACATTTACGGGAGATACTGCTGACTGCTTCTCATTTACAATGTCACCTGAAAGTGAGAACAGGCATTCACATGGCACTTTTGTAGCCGGCTTTGCAAGGTATTTACATGCCAGATATGCTAAACATTCATATGTCCCTCACACAGAATGCGCGGCATGAGCGCATTCGGCTCTGTGCATATGGCCCCTGCCTAAGGAGACTGCAGTGTGCACTGGGTGTGCAGGAGCCACCCCACTCTTACCTGCTGTCATGGGTGGTGGGTGAAGCTGCTGCTTGGGGAGGCTAGCTCCCCAGCCCACTTATTCTGCTCCAGGCCCTGCCCCGACTCTGTCCAGGCCCCGCCCCTCCCCACTGTCTCCCTCCTTCCTTCCCCCTCCCTGCTCACCCCCCTTCCAGTCAAATCCTTGAACCCAAATGAAGCAAATGACATGAGAAAGAAATTGCAGAAGAGAGGTTTTTTCAAAAGAAAATGGAGCATGTTTCCACTGCATGCCAGAAGGTGAAGACTGGACATGCAGAAGGTACCTAATTAAAAGCACTAAACTTGGGAATAAAAAATGTCAGTCACAGGTATTTTGATATACCCTGAAATTTGTCAGAGATTTATTTGCAAAAACTTTGTAGTAAGGGCAAGTCAGATGCCCTGCTGAATACAACATTAAGTATTATGGAATACATGATGCAGCTCTTCTCTGTTTTACATTTTCTTTATCAGTATTTCTAAGCTGATTTTATATTTTAAATGTACTCTTAAATGTACTCTTTAAATGGCCAACCCGAGCCTGAGAAGGAGCCAGAATTTACCAATGTACATTTCCAAAAAGCCACAGTAATACATCAGCAGCCCCCCCATCAGCACCTCCCCTCCACTCCCAGAGCCTTCCACCCCCACCAATCAGCGCCTCCCGCACCCTCCTCGCACCTTCCGATCAGCTGTTTCATGGCATGCAGGAGGCGGGGGGGAGGAGCAAGGGCACGGCAGGCTCAGGGGAGAGGGCGCGAATGGGGACAGAGCCTGTGGTAGAGCCAAGAGTTGAACAGGGAGCACCCCCCGGCACCTTGGAAAGTTGGCGCCTGTAGCTCCAGCCCCGGAGTCGGTGCCTGTACAAGGAGCCGCATATTAACTTCTGAAGAGCCGCATGTGGCTCCGAAGCCACAGGTTGGCCACCCCATCTTAAACCTTCATAAAGTAATCATTCCAGATTACTTCGTATTTAACTCACTGAAGGAAAGACATTATTTTAAATTAATCAGTCACAGAGGTTTAGTGTGATCATAATAATGTTCATTGCTTTTAGAAAAAGGGAGCACTAATTTACTTTGTGTGACCTCCATAACTACAGATATGTTTATGAAATTTCACTTACTTTAAAAAATACGTTTCCAAAGATTTTAGGCATAACAAAGAATTTTATATTTTACGAAGGTACTGATTTTGCTGGAGGGTTCTCTTAAAACTAGTTAATCCAATAATCAGAAGTAAAGAAAGGGAAACTCGTTTGTCCGGCTATCTGGAAGGAAAGGGGTGTTGTCCCTTTAAGGGCTAGCCGCTCTTCAGCAGGAGGGTGGAGGGAGAAAGGGATGGACAGAAAGGACAGGAAGCAAGTTTTTTGTACTATAGTAATTAAAATTAAAATGTGTATTTTAGATAAGAGTGGTCTTTTGAAGGATTTATTTAAAAAAACTGTGTGTCTGAAGATCCAAGCATTTACGGCTAAAGATGAATGCTTAGATTGTAGCTCTAAAAATCTATGCAAGGATTTTTTAGAGATATGATTTTATAATCTTCAGCAATCTTCTAATGAAATATTTTTAAAGCAAATTTTAAACTAAGGTCCTGTAGACTAACATGTTCTGAGTAAATATTACAGTAATGCACAACTGTTTTTGTCAGTAAATTCAGAAACGGACAATATATACATAGGGGTTGGCAAATGCTTCATGTTAAATGGCTTCATGGTAAATGGCTTCATTACCACTTGAATGGCTCTTTAACAGTTTCAGTGTTGTGCTAACAGGTCTGGCAGGCAGGAAGGCTGATCTCCTCCGGAATAAGAGTCACCAGGCTGCAGCAGCTAGCTGTGGGAGCCTGCAGGAAGGGTCAGAACAGGGACAGGAAGAGGCAGATGGGTGGACACCAAGACCCAGGGGTGCCCCAAATTTCCCGGTGCCCTATGCAGCAGCTTATGCTGCATATGCCTAAGGACAGCCCTGCATAGGTAGCATTATCTCCTGCAAATTGTAACCAGACTTGTTTGTTTGAGCGATCGGCTGAAGTAGGACTGAGTGGACTTGTAGGTTCTAAAGTTTTACATTGTTTTATTTTTGAATGCAGTTATTTTTTGTGCATAATTCTAAATTTGTAAGTTCAACTTTCATTATAAAGAGATTGCACTACAGTACTTGTATTAGGTGAATTGAAATATACTATTTCTTTTATTTTTAACCTTGCAAATATTAGTAATAAAAAATAAATATAAAATGATTATTGTACACTTGGTATTCTGTGTTGTAATTAAAATCAATATATTTGAAAATGTGGAAAACGTCCAAAAATATTTAAATTAATGATATTCTATTATTAACTGTGCAATTAATCACAATTAATTTTTAATCATTTGACAGCCTTACTAAATATTTTAAAGCAAATCACTTAAAAAAATTTTAGCTCAGTGATTTTTTTGGTCAGATAAGAATGCGTTAAAATGTCAAAATATTTTCTCTGAGCCATCACAAAGACCTTTGTAGCGAAGCTTAGCTGTTACTACAACAATACCTGAACAAAACCTGAGCCAGCAAAAGGAGACAAATACCTGCCACTCCTTGTCCAGGTTAAGTAACAAAGGTTAGTTAACACAAACCAAGCATATTGTCTGCTCTATAACTAATAATTAAAAACAAGGACAAAAATAAAAACATGACCTATATCTTTAGGATCATTTATAACGTTTAGCATGCTTTCCTTTGCTGCTAAAGCTTAGTAAACAATTGCTGGTGATTCGTTCAAAAAGCATGTGACTACCTCTTAGAATGGAATGTAACTGGATACAAGGCTAAGCAGGTATTAAAACAACAACTACACATAAAGAGGAAGAGTATTAAATTAAACACAGACCAGCAAGCCAGAAGTTAAGAGAAAACAGCCCAACAGGTTGTGTAGTCATTGACTTAGGAGCAGAGTATAACAAATAATATCTTACATAAAGTTTAAAAGAGTTTTTTCCCCGTTTCTGTTGCTTAAAAAAGGAAATGAATAAATACAACTAATAGGGCTGTCAATTAATTGCAGTTAATGCATCTGATTAACGCAAAACAAATTAACTAGATTTTTAAAAATAACCACGACTAATGTCAGTTTTAATTGCGCTGTTTATAATAGAATGCCAATCTGAATTTATTATAAATATTTCTGGATGTTTTTCTACGACATATTCAAATTGGCATTCTATTACAAACAGTGCAATTAAAACTGACATTAATCGTGACTATTTTTTTAAATCTCATGATTAATTGTAATTATTTTTTTTAATTGGTTGACAGCCCTAATAACTAAGTTCCTCCACATCCAAATTACATGTACAAGCATTATCAACTATAAACACAAATACCCTGGAAACAGGGGATGCACTTTGATACACTAATGTCAGAAATAGTGTTATAAATTGTACAAGTTTACTCATATGCACTTATTACAAAAATTCAAATAGTAATATACAAATGGTCCTTTGAGTGTATGAAAGCCACATCTTCAGCTGGTCTAAATTGGCAAAGCTCAACTGAAGTCAACAGAATTACATTGATTTACACCAGCTAACAATCAAACTCTTGGAGTTTATGTTGTGAGCGTGTGCACAAGACACTAAGAAGTATGCTCCAGATACGCACTCACAAAAAAAAAAAGCCTCGAGCATGTGTTTTGTTTACAAGCATATGGGTGGGTCTGAAAATAACACATGAGCTGTACACATCAAGCACTGGATTGAATAAATGCTTTTTCACAATGATGAAGCTTTGCAATGAAATTTACATGAAGAATTTCCATAGAAACCTCTTTCAAATAAGTGAAAAATTCCCCTTTTGCACAAGAAGATGCTGAGGTGGAAGAGTGGTGATAACTGGCAGCTGAGGCTTAGAGCTGTTCTCATAGTTCATGTCAAAACAGAGAGAAAAAGGAGTGAGGAGGATCCTTACAATTCTCAGAGCATAACATATCAGTATTATCTTGTGTCGGGAAGCATTAGCAGAGGAATTTCCTGCTAAAGGCCCATAAAATGCCCTTTGATATGGAATTTCACCAGTTTGGTTTTGATTTATTTCACATTAAAAAGAAAAATAAATGTTGCAGTCGCTGTTGCCACCTCTCTCCCATGTCAGTTACTTAACACCACGTCCAGAGGCCTTTTGAATAAATATTTATTTGCACAGGGAAAGCTGGCATGTATGTGCACAGAGACGACGGAGAGCCACTCTTTAAGCAGTCATTCATCGTGTAAATAGTGAACATAAGAAGCTATGTTACTTACGTTTAATAAGCAAGATCAGATTGGCAGCAGCAGCACGTCTAGTTCTTACAAAAGAAAACCACAAACCTTATTTCTTCTCAAACTGTATCCTAAAATCATCTTCAGTGAAGTCCACTCATTCACTGGTCCTAGAAATATGTGGAGAGAACTAACATATTCCCACAACAGGTGTGTCAGATCAAGCCGTACTTCCTGCTTGCTGAACCCACCACCTAGCCGAGAAGTGCTGACACAGGCTCACATGTGCTCACAGAAGTAGAAAGGAACTCACGCACCTAAGAGCTGCAGGATTTAGCCCAGCAGTTCCCAAACATTTTCCCTGCGTGACCCCATTTTCACAAATATTGCTTCCTGTGACCCCAGACAGCACCAAGGATGCCATTTAAAAATGGCATCCTCCGCTCAGCACGATCTCACCCGCATACAGTGTGTGTGAGGTTACGCTGCATGGAGGGCGCCATTTTGTAGAGCAAAATAGCGTCTTTCATGCCGCACGACCTCATTTATACGTTGCATCTGAGGTTACACTATGCAGAGGATGCCATTGTATAAAATGGTGTCCTCCACACACTTTGGATTGCCACGACCCCATCGGGTGATAAAGTGACCCCACTTGAGGTCATGACCCACAGTTTGGGAACTGCTAATTTAGCCCTTCATGTGGAAGATTCAATGAGGGAGGAATTAAAATCATAGAAGACAAGAGGAATGTAAAAGACCATTTATTTATGGCACAACCTAACACAATTCCTCTGAAATGGAAGAGATCCAGGACCAGCCAATGTGGCTTTAATACTTTGTCCTTGTCTTCATTGCAAAGTTAACTCAAGATATAACAAGTATTGTCTCAACTCACATCCTATCCACACACAAAAATCCTTAACAGAAGTGTGATGGTGCTTTTAACTCGAGCTGGATGGCCTGGCAGGATGTATGGACCAGTGGTTCTCAAACTGTTGGTTGGGGCCCCAAAGTGGGTCACAACTCCATTTTAATGGGGTCACCAGAGCTGGAGTTAGACTTGCTGGGGCCCAGGGCGAAAGCACAAGCCCCACCGCCGTGGGCCAAAGCCCAAGAGCTTCAGCTCTGCATGGCAGGGCTTTGACTTTGGCCTCCTTACCCAGGGCGGTGGGGCTTGGGCAGGCTCAGGCTTCAGTCCCCCTCATGGGGTCATGTAGTAATTGCTGTTGTCAGAAGAGGATTGCAGTGTAATGATGTTTGAGAACCCCAGTAAAAGCTAAAGCTGTAGTTAGCACAACTCGTCAGCTGCTAACACAACCACTCTGCAACAGTGCACGTGCTAGAGTGCTACAAGTCCTCCAAACCCTTCCCACAATTCTCCATGTGCACGGAAAGGACAGACAAGTTCTCCCACAATTCACTGGGAAAAAAATAATAGAGCTGCTCAACTTACTGCAGTGCAAAAAAACTCATAGGAAAAGCCCCCAGAAGTCTTAGTGCCACACATGAGTGAGTGCAGCACCAGGGTGGACACCTCAGCTCGAGTGTTATTTCTCTGTGCAGCTGCCCTCACTCAAGCCAGGCTAACTTGAGAGAAGTAACTCAAGCATAGATAGCTCCAGTTAATGCTGCAGTGAAGACATTCCCACAGTGTCAAAGGTCTGAGGTTAAAATAAAATTTGTGCTGAAAATGCAACAAACAAAAGTAAGACAACAAATGAGATCACTTAATGCTTTCAGGGAAAGTAAAGTGGCAGAACAAAAACAAACTCCTCACCACAACCCAACCCCCAAGTTCCCGCTTTGGTCCTGATTCCAACTGTCAAACCCCCATCCCTAATTACCAACTGCTACCCAGCTATTAACTCTCCACAGCACCATCTTCCCACAACCTGGGGATGCCCTGGCCCTATCTCACTCTATCAGTCCCATTTAAACTGGTGTACCCCTTATTTCACCCTGCTCCTTCCAGCTTTGGGCTGCTGTTCCACCTCACTGCTCAGTCACTCCTTCTGCATGTAGAGCAGTTATGCTGGGAGAGATTTAGTACGCAAACAAACAAGACAGGAATTTACAATTAATTATGGTTGCACACAAAAACGGTGGACACTGTGTCATGCAGCAAGAAGGTAACAAGACCTCTTGCATAGGACTCTGGTGTGGAGACACCCTGAATATTACACTCAAGTCTGGGCATCACATTACCAGCTAAACACTGAAATCCCTCTGATTTATCACAGCACAGCAATAAAAATTACCAGGATACTGAAGGGATCAATACATAATGGAAGATTGAGGGCTTAAGTTCCTAGAGTACAACTTGTACAAGTGTCAAGTAAGGTGATGGCAAGGAAACCTAGTAGTTTATGAGTATTCAAAAGGTGTAATCCTCAAGGATGCAGAGGAGTTATTTATTGTGATACACAGAGATATAACAGGGAGTACTGGGACAAACTTCAGAAATTTAGGCTGAACATCCAGGAAAACTTAGTGAAAGTAAAAAGAAAAGGAGTACTTGTGGCACCTTAGAGACTAACAAATTTATTTGAGCATAAGCTTTCATGAGCTACAGCTCACTTCATCAGATGCATTCAGCTGTGGAATCAGTGGAGCCAATTAGGGAGGGCTGAGGGGAACAAACACCCTCTCCCCTAACCCCAAGGTTTTTGGGTTTGCTCAAAGTTCCATAAGTCAAGGAGACGAGACGGGAAGGCATTGCCTGACCACTTTTAACCAATGGTCCCATTTTAAATTAGTATGCTGCTGCCAGAGCAGTCCAAAGCTTTGCTCCAGCTGCATGGTCACAATGCCACAGAAATTTGACCCGGCCACCCCTCCATACAGAGAGGCGGCCAGGGCAAACTGCAGTGAGTGGCATTGCGACCTGGTGCATGTGGTCACAATGACACTCAAATATGGCCTAGCTGTACCTCTGCCCAGACCACCAAGCCAAAATGGGATTGCAACCTACATACAGGGAGTCTGTTCCTATATGGCAGAGAGCATGGGAATCCTGGCGGCACCAGCTCGTGCACCATGTGGATAAGAGAGAGGGCAGACTCCCTGGCCGAGGGAGACCCGAGGTCCCTGACGGGGAGGGGACAAGCAGGGACCAGAATAAGGTCCCAGCCAGAGGGCAGGAGGGACCTGAATTTTCTCTCCCCCAAGTAATATTTGAATTGGCATCACTGTGTGGAATAGTCTTTAATGGAAATGGTTGCTCAGAAAACATAAAATGATATTTTTATAACAAGGTAAAGACAAATGTCTTTCATGTTCTAAACAACTGAACATATGACATACAACAAAGGCCTGGTTAAAAACCACCAACCTACAGCCGATCCCACGGGAGCCACTTCTCTAAATGTAAGACTCATGCCAAGTGATCTCTGTGTCTTACAGACTTGTTTAGGCTGCCTGACCTCTTCAGAAGATCTTTTATGTCAGCATTATTTAAACTCAAAATACAGGCTAATGGTCCAGCCTCAGGGAAGAAACAGCAACCACAAACATTAACAAAATTATTAAAGAATAAAAGCAGACAGATGCGCCCATTAAATCGTTCCGAAATATTCAATGACCAGCTTCTCCCTGTAATCTCTTTTTAAAAAACCCAGCATAAAACAACACTATTCACATTGCTAAAGGTATAAATGGCAGCTAGTCTGAGGGGAAAGGAGCAGGGAGTTTTCAGATTCTCCCGCTTGGTGATGTAATCAATATAGCTGGAGAAGAGGGCAGCCAGGTCCTAACTCCAGTGGAGCTGCGGGCTGAAGATGGGGCTCACCTGGAGGCCTTGGACGAACCAGCCCAATTTTTCTGTCTGTGATAAAACCAGTTTTTAAACATCACACCACTCAGTACACAGTTTGGGGGAAATCTTGTTCATTATTAGAAGTATCACTCAAGATTTCTCCTTTCCTTTCTCACAACACCAATAAAAGCTAAAACACACTACCTAGACTAAATCATACAAAATGTATAGAAACATATCTAAGAAACAAAAGAGCTACCTCAAGAATCTTATGAATGAGCTGTTGACAACAGCCAGCCAGAAAGTGTCCATCAATATGATATTTAATGCATAATGGAGAGGAATTTTGAAAATTCCCCGTCTCCCTAATTTTCACCTGTTTTACTGCCAACCATCAGAGACCCTTTTTTTTTTCTTTTTGATTTGCAAAAGGGCCATGAAGAGACATGTGCCCTCTGATTTTTACTATTAGCTGAAATAATTAAGACGACTCATTAGCTAGATTATCGTCTTCAGTTTACTTCATTGTAAATGGATAACCTTGATTATTTATTATTATATAATGTGATAGTTTTAAAAAGTCCCCAGTAATTATTAGGGCCCCTATATGCTACGCACTGCACAAATACATAAGACGACACAGTCCCTGCCTTGCAGAGATTACAATCTAAAGACCAAATATTAAATAAAAGGGAAGGGAAAGGGATACACCATACAAGCAAAGTGGTCAGGGTGATGGGGGACATGGTTTTTCAGCTCCAATTCCTTCTCTTGTAAAATAGATCCCATTGTTCTAAATATATTTCCTCTGCATGTCTTATTTTGGCAGTGAGTTTGCATATAAACATAGGCCAATAACCATGTTTGCACTTTTGTGTTCACACCAACCCATCTACCCACTAAAGGCCCAACCCAGCAGTCAATAGCAACACTCACTGGTTTCAATCAGAGCTGGATCAAGCCCCGCAAGTGGGGCTCTATGCATCAGTCAATGTAAATGGGAGATTAACATACATTATAAAAGGTATATTAAATAGTTTTTTCATTTGTACAGCTTGAAATCACCCTTAAATATGACAGTTACTTTGGGCTGGTTGAACATCCAAACTATTGGCTAGAATTGTATCTGGCCCTAACATAGCTGAGCACAGGAGCAAAAAGGAGAGAGGAGCCTCCCTCAGTCTCCCAGGAGAAAGGTGGCAGGGAGTAGGCAGAGTTATGGCACTGTCCCCTCAAGTGCTGGCCAACAGAATAGGGTGGACATGTGGGAGCATGAGGGAGGAAGTGTGCTGTACCCCATAAAGCGATCTCACAAGTTACCCTCCCCAGTACAATAGGACAGATCTGGGTGGAACTGTGACTCCGAGGTGACACTCCAAGGTGACACGCCTATGCTCACCATCCCTTCCTATGGGCTCTGTTCCTTCTAAGAGGGGCTCCTCTTACTAATCCAAAACCATTTATTTGATAATATGAAAACAAGTGTCTAAATGTTTTCACGTTTAATTTATTCATATGTACAACAGCAGTTAATTTACCAAATGGGTCTAAGTATAATGGCTGCCTACACAATTTTTCACTGTAAATGGCAAGTGTGGAATTATATCATATCCATTTTTTTTCCCCCTTCTCATGGACATCCTCCTTCTTCCCTGTGATTTTTCTGAAGGAGTTGGTTATCCAGTCCAAAGGGTAATCTCCTTTAGTCCTCATGCACTTTTTCATTCAGTTTTCGTTCAGACAAAATTCCCATTGAAGTCAATGGGAAATGTGCTTTCCTGAAATCTAACATCCATTCCCTATTATACTGTAGTTTGATTGTAAGATTTTTGGGGGGAGGGAAAAATCTTTTCACTGTATGTGAGTAAAGTGCCTAGTATAATGGGGCCCTGATCCCTGACTGGGGCACCTAGAGGATACTGTGACACAAATAATGATGAATTCATATAGTTCATGGTCACTAGTACCAAAATTCCATACTCTCTCTTTTTCAAACAATTTCTCCCTCTCAAAGAGTAGACTCATTATCGTTTCTCCCTGGTATGATGCTGTGTTTACTGTTCACAAAACAATCCTTTTCATAAGCAAGGATTCTCTTGGTTGATGCATGTTTTGCTGTGTTTCTTACCCACCAGATATCTGGGTAGTTAAAAATTGCCCATGAGTATGGCAGCCTATGCTTTCAAAAACCTTGACAGTCAGTCAAGGAATTTGTTGTTTTCACTCTCTATCCCAGGTGGCCTGGGGCGGAGCCCTGATGTAACTTTCCCTTTATTTCATTTTTCATTTCTCGTATCTTTAGGAAAAGATCCGCCAACTAACTTTTTTAAAATCAGGCATAATTTTGTGTATGTTCTTATTCCGATACCATGTACTATAAAGGTACCTGTTCACACACACCTGTAATGGGTTTCAGTTTGGGTCTTAAGGAACTATGCCCACTCACCCTACCAGAAAGAAATATCCTGAAAGAAGAAAATAATTAAGAAGTTAATTAACCTAACTAGCCCAGGTGTTTGCCCAAGCACCCCTGGAGAGAGAAAACGTCCTCTGAAAAGGTATCAAAGATCAAAAGAACTTTGAAATGCTTGTACAGTTGCAGAAGGAAATGAAGATTGTATCTCAAGTTATAATTAACTGAAGTAAGTTGTAATATATAGAGATGCCTTTATAGGGATAGGCTATATGTACGTTGACTCCTGAGAAAAACAGCCAACACAAATCTTGGCTACATTAGCATTTTGTTTCTAATTTCCCATCCCTTGCACTAGCAGCAAAGTTCCATCAAACAGGCTGCTAATGGCTGGCAGCATTTTAACCATACTATTGTCTACATATGCTCTGAGCAAGTTCTAGATGGCACACTTAATTTTGATTTAAAATGATATTTCGAAACAAAAACCGTCATTTTGTTTCAGACTTTTGAAACAAAATGAAATATTTTGCTTCATTTTCTAACTTTTACCAGCTGGAACAGAGTAAAAAGTGTGAAAACTGGGCCTTTCCATAATTTCTTCTAACAGCTAAAGGAGCGGGAATAAAAAAAGTGAGTGAAAGCCCCCAGAATCAGAAAGGGAAACACATTTTTACAAACACGTTTCCAAAAATCCAAAACGAAATGACTTTGTTGTCAAAACAAAACAAATGCATTTATTTTTAGTGTCAAATCAGAATGAAATTTTTCATTTTCAATTATCCAAGTGGTAAATCTTATTTTCTTTTTTAATTAAAAAAAAAATCTATATTATCTCTCTGGTGTTTTTTTTTACTTTTTTGACAAGACCACATTTCCCAGCAGGAAAGTTTATTGTGAGAAAAAGTCTGACCAGCTCTAATGGTCAGTTTCACTGTTTGCCTGGTATAGCCTGTTAGCCAATTTCCTCTGTTGCTTACATGGGTCTTTAATACAGCAGAACTGAATGGGATTTTTTTTTTTTTTTAAATAGGAGAGTTTGATTGTAAAATCATAAAAATTGTCAGGGAAACTAAGGGGCAGATGTAGTACCTGAAGCTTCTGCTAACTCCTTTTTTTTTTTTTTTTTAAGACAAGATTTCAAGTTGACACTCTCCTTTTAACAATTCTGTTAATGATCAGTGAGGAACAGGTCATTTAAACAATGCTGTATTGGCTCTGCAATGCTACAGGAGTACAAAGCAGTAATGACTGACTGCAGGAGCAAACTGTCTCCTGTGTGGCAAAAACCCACAAAAGTACCAAGGAAACATCATGAATTTAAAAAACTGGAGTTAGTGTCCCAATGTTCCTTTGGGAGGGACGGGATCGACGCACTACCAAACAAGATGGAAGAGAGACCTACTCAATCCTTATGGGTTGTAGGGGAATCTTATGGATATCAAGACAGCTACATAAAGACCCAAAAAGAAAAGGAGTACTAGTGGCACCTTAGAGACTAACCAATTTATTTGAGCATAAGCTTTCGTGAGCTACAGTGAGCTGTAGCTCACGAAAGCTTATGCTCAAATAAATTGGTCTGTCTCTAAGGTGTCACTAGTACTCCTTTTCTCTTTGCGAATACAGACTAACACGGCTGCTACTCTGAAACCTGTCATAAAGACCCAGTATCTCCAAATTGCTCTCCTGGCCTCTTCTCCCCTGTAGCAACATGGCTCCTTCTGGAGAACGGCCTCGCAGAAGCAGAAGAGGATTTCACAGCACAGAAGGTGAATCTGCTTGATTATACAAACTGGGGCACTGTTATGTTCTACAAGGAAATATCTGCAACTTTGTGAGTTGATGGTGCCTCAGGCCTTGTGTATAGTGGTGGTGGTGGCGTCTAGGGTACATGTACCTACATGCAGCAGTAAAAGGCAGGCTGCATCCACACTGTGGTATGTAGCTACACAGAGCAGTGAAAGGCTCTGGCAGTGGGAAAAGGGCTCCAGCAGCTGCCAGAGACTTTCCCCCTGCCTCTGCCAACCAGAACCTTCCCTGCTGCTGAAGTCTTTTAGTGGCGGGCAAAGGCTCCAGCAGCTTCCTGCTGCCGGAGCCTTTCCCCACTGCAGGGAGTCAGCAGGACACTACCTGCTAAAAAGAGCAGAGTAGACAAGGGAGGCTCAGCTTGGGCATGCAGGGAGCGGTGTAGGGTATATACCTTAAGGTTCTGGCATGTCTTTACTCTATTCACCTAAGGTGTACTGTCTACACTGCTATTTATACCTGTGCTGGGGGGCATGCAGTGTATATACTTCACAGGCCCCATAAGTGTAGACACAGCTTTAGAGCCTCCAGCACCTTTGCAGCCCCAGCATACCTCCTCCACAACTTGTGGAGAGCTCTGACTTCAAAGCTGGCCAGAGTGACTTGAGGGGAGAAGTGGGAGAATACAATGGCGCCAACACATCTTCACTACCTGAATAGTTTCCAACAGGTTTTTATAGGAATTTGTTCCCTTTCATGCACATCAGCAGAGGGGAACATAGGGCCTTAAGCCCTAAAGTAAGCATATAGGGCAGTGGATACACACAGGATGCAGGTCTGTTGAGTAAGAATGTATCATTTCTACATACTCACTTTTCTGACTAACTGTACTTTAAATAAATAAAGATGACAGTGTCACCACTGAATAATGTTAAATGGACAGCTGGCAAACACCGGAAGTCTGGTTTTTAAATAACAAAGTACGTCTAATCATTTGAAAAGTTTTAAGAAACTACAAACATCCTCCCATAATGCAAGAAACATAAGCTAAGGGGACTGACTGAGAATGTCAGAATCCAAGGGAAACTTGGAACCAATGACCCATGCTTGTTCAATTCAGCAGAGTAAGCGATAGGGTCATAGAAAACAGCAGTATGGTATTTCAGGAAAGCACTTTTTGAGGACCAAAGGTATCTAGTGAGTAAGGTGCAGTTGGAGGTGAGAAGGGAGGGAGACACCATGCAGTTCTGCAGCCCTCCTACCAGACTGGAGCTTTCTCTCCTGATGGATCTCAAGGACATGCCCCTGTCTCTTCCACTGTCCTCCAAACCCCATCCCCCTGAGTGCAGCATCTGTCAGAGTCTCAGTGCAGTGTACTTTACAGATTTCTCTGAGCCCTCTGTCTCCGTTCTGTGAGTTTTACTGTCCCCATGACCGTCTCTCCCCCATAGCAGCATGACACTTCCTGAAATATTTCTGAAGTATTTACTCTACCAGTGCTTAAAGATTAATATGGAGAATCAATAACATTGCTAAAAAATAGCTACTTACTGCTAAATAAAAAGCCTGGCTTCTTATATACAGCCACTTGCTTTTTTGTAGGTTAGCAATTATTTTCAGTTATGGACTATAGTAGACTTCCCTTATTTCAAAACTTTTGAGTAAGGCTGTCGATTAATTGCAGTTAACTCACGCGATTCACTCAAAAAAATTGATCACAATTAATTGCAGTTTTAATCACACTGTTAATAGAATACCAACTGAAATGTATTAAATATTTTGGATGTTTTTCTACATTTTCATATATATTGTATTCCATATTGTAACTGAAATCAAAGTGTATATTTTATTACAAATATTTGCACTGTAAAAATGATAAACAAAAAAAGAAATAGTATTTTTCAATTCACCTCTTTCAAGTCCTATAGTGCAATCTCTTTATCGTGAAAGTGCAACTTATAACTGTAGATTTTTTTTGTTACACAACTGCACTCAAAAACAAAACAATGTAAAACTTCAGAGCTTGCAAGTCCACTCAGTCCTACTGCTTGTTCAGCCAATCACTAAGACAAACAAATTTGTTTACATTTACAGGAGATAATACTGTCCTCTTCTTATCTACAATGTCACCAGAAAGCAAGAACAGGCATTTCAATGGCACTTTTGTAGCCGGCATTGCAAGGTATTTATGTGCCACATATGCTAACCATTCGTATACCCCTTCAAGCTTCTGCCACCATTCCAGACAACATGCTTTCATGCTGATGATGCTTGTTAAAAAAAAAATGCATTAATTAAATTTGTTACTGAACTCCTTGGAGGAGAATTGTATGTTCCCTGCTCTGTTTTACCCACATTCTGCCATATGTTTCATGTTACAGAAGTCTCTGATAATGACCCAATACATTTTGTTCATTTTAAGAACACTTTCACTGCAGATTTGACAAAACGCAAAGAAGGTACCAATGTGAGATTTCTAAAGTTAGCCACAGCACACGACCCAAGGTTTAAGAATCTGAAGTGCCGTCCAAAATCTGAGAGGGACGAGGTGTGGAGCATGCTTTCAGATGTCTTAAAAGAGCAACACTCCGATGCAGACACTACAGAACATGGACCACCAAAAAGGAAAATCAACCTTCTGCTGATGACATCTGACTAGATGATGAAAATGAACATGCATCGGTCTGCGCTGCTTTGGATGGTTTTCGAGCAGAACCAATCATCAGTACGGACACATGTCCCCTGGAATGGTGGTTGAAGCATGAAGGGACATGTGAATCTTTAGCGCATCTGGCACATAAATATCTTGTGACGTCAGCTACAACAGTGCCATGAGAACACCTCTTCTTACTTTCAGGTGACATTGTAAACAAGAAGCGGGCAGCATTATTTCCTGCAAATGTAAACAAATTTATTTATCTGAGTGACTGAACAAGAAGTAGGACTGAGTGGACTTGCAGGCTCTAAAATTTTACATTGTTCTATTTTTGAATGCAGTTTGTTTGTACATTATTCTATATTTGTAAGTTCAACTTTCATGATACACAGACTGCACTACAGTATTTGTATTAGGTGAACTGAAAAAACTATTTCTTATTTTTTTACAGTGCAAAAACTTGTAATCAAAAATAAATATAAAGTGAGCACTGTACACTTTGTATTCTATGTTGTAATTGAAATAAATATATTTGAAAATGTAGAAAACATCCAAAATATTTAAATAAATGGTATTCTATTATTGTTTAACAGTGTGATTAATCGCGATTAATTTTTTTAATAACTTGGCAGACCTACTTTTAACATCTTGCATGTGTTTCATCAAATGCTGGTTTTGTCCCTGTCACTTTACTCTGTTCAAGATAAAAATTAAAATAATAAATTTTAAGAGAAGAAAACAAAGATACTATTACAAGTTCAAGTTACCTACATTGTAAAACTACATTGACTCAAATGATGTATCTTAATTATTGGACAGATGGACTACCCAGAATCACATGATGTTATTTTATTAATCAGGTGTTATTGGTTTGAGTAACCCTGAACATTTGTGTGGTTTACAAGGGAAACTTCTGTAATGTGGACAGTAATACTTTGCTCTTGAGAAGCTGGAAACGGGTCTTTCAATTAGCTGAAAAACATGTGCCTGAAACCTCTAATTTTCTCTTTCATTATAATTTATTTTTGAAACCATGACGTTTATAGGTGTGGTAATTAGATTATGATCCTGTTGCTGTCACTGAAATTATGTATATGGAAAATGTATCAAGATAATGCATTCTCCAAACTGAGGAATAACATGGACCATATGTATTTCATTATACTTCACATAAAATCAGATAACCTAACATTGACTGACTTTTCTGAATATATTTCCTTTTAAATAACAAAAAATAAACAGAAGTCATTTTTCATTTGACCAGATTAGACTATACTATGCTGGTAAGATCTTAGACTTGCAAAGAATTTCAGGTATTGAGTGACTATTCTTAATAACACTCCATTACATATACCAATCTCAATAAGCCTCCTGAAGGCTTTTAATGATAGCTTGCACACAGGTGGTTAAAAATTCACCTCCTACCTGAACTTCATGATTATTAGAGTTACAACAGGATAACATAATACTAGACGTACCCTATGATCATTCTGTTCTAATTATTATTATTCATTATTAGAATACATCACTGAGGCGGTCTTATATTTACTTCAGATATTCTCATATTATGGAGGCAGTATAGTCCAGTGGATACCAGTGAACACAGACGCTAAAAATAACGGGAAAGAGTTTGAAAAGCAAACACTCCATGGGCCCATTTAGCCCTAATACGTAGAGCCCAGCGTAGATACAAAAATGTGGATCTGCATCCACCAGGATCAACCCGCAATCTGACCCACGATCCACTAGCTGTCTTTTACCTGTATCCACATCCACAACTGCAGCTGCAAGCCGTCTCACAAGGTCTAGTGACTGGGGGGGTGGAGGGAAGCGGGGGGAAGGCAGCAGAGAGGCGAGGAGGAAAGAAGCGAGTGGGGGGGGGGGCGGGGTCTTGTGGGGAAGAGGCAGTGCGAGGGTTGGGACTGAGGGTAAGGGGCAGGGTCCCGAGGAGAAGGGGCAGCATAGAGCGGGGGGCTGGGGGAAAGGGGCACTGCATCGTGTGCTGCTCCTGGGGGCTCACAAATGACAGCACATGGCAGCAGCAGTGCGTGTTGCCTCACCGTGGGGCAGAGGGGTGGGGCACCGGGGCCTCGCCTGCTCCAATCCCAATGGGCAGGGACGCACCTGGCTGCCCAGGAGCCGGCGGGCCAGGCCCAGGACTAGGTGCTTAGCCAGTGCTGCCGGGCCAGGCCATGGTGGGGACACTGGTGCTCCCTACGGGGCTCAAGCTGCTGGACAGGAAGTGACGCGGTGAGTGGGTGCTGGACAGCCCCGACTCCGACCTGCTGCCCAGTCCCAGCCACTGGCTGCCAGCCCCGAGTGTGCTGCGCTCCCCGGGTTGCCCAAGACAGATGCCGCAGGCCAGGTGCCACTAGCAAATAGAGCCCTGCGTGGCTGTATCTGCATCGGATCCACCAGTCGCAAAAATGGTGCATAGCTATCTGCGTATTTTCAGGGCTCTACTAATACGAAGTAGATAAGTCAGTCTTGAAGTACAACCAGTGTGTTTTTCCTTTTCTGCCAGTTTTCATTGTGAGATTCTCCAACAGACTGAGTGGAGAAGACATTGAGCTAAAAATAATTCTACTCCTATTGGACATAATACCTTACAATGTAACACTGAATTTTTCAAGTTACATGTGCTCAGTATATAAGCATCATCATTTTTCATTCTGTGTCCCCCTCTCCCTCCTCCCGCCCCCAACCTCCTTCAAAAGAGAGAAACTCAATTAATTCCATTATTTTTCTAATTAATGCAAAAACTCACCGCAGGCACTTCTTCAGAGTCTTCTTAAGAGACCAAAAATCAGAGTATTTCAGACAAACTCAAAAAGCCAGAAAACTGCTTCGTGAAAATGGACAAAAGAACTACTTTCACATCTAGTTTAAATACTGACTAGATTGTGATTTCCATGAAAGCCATGCAAATAAGGCAGGAGTTGCGTCTTGGAAGTTCCTTCTATTAGAGCACGTGTACACTAATTGGACCTGGCTAAAAGAAAATGCCCTTACTCAAGGGCTCCTTCATAGAGGATAGAACAGACTTTTTGGTTGTTTTCAGATCTAATTGAAAATTATCCAGGCAGGGAAAAATATGACTGGCAAGATCCTTAGGAAAGAAGCCTGTCGCCTGTGAATCTGACGGGGGGTGCACAGAAATAGACTCCACCTGAGTAACTGCATCAACCTCCTGTTGAGCCTCATGAGGCCTGTCAGGGAGTTCCCAAGACCTACAGTTTATAGGAACCATCTCTCTCCCCCATTGGCCCAAGGAGGCATGTAGGGTCCTCCATGAGCCCTAGAAGATTTTCATCTCCCAACCCCTCTATGCCAGTCTTAATAGGCTATTCAGGGATGTCTTGAACTCCAGCTTCTGAGAAACTTACAAAACTCATCAGGACACTAGCTGCTCCAGGAGCTCCCTCCACTAATCCTAGAAAGTGCAAGACTCACAATCGCTCACCCTGGCGGGAATCTTTAGTGCCCTCCCAAACCACAACCACCACCCCAGCAAGCCTCAGAGGAATAGTTGGCAACTGTCCAATTGCAAACCAAATTATGCTCATGGGGCCTCCAATAAGAACATAAGAACAGCCATACTGGGTCAGACCAAAGGTCCATCTAGCCCAGTATCTGTCTTCTGACAGTGACCAAAGCCAGGTGCCCCAGGGGGAATGAACAGAACAAGTAATCATCAAGTGATCCATCCCATCACCCATTCCCAGCTTCTAGCAAAGAGACTAGGGACACCATCTGTCATAAATATAAAGGGAAGGGTAAACACCTTTAAATCCCTCCTGGCCAGAGGAAAAACCCTGTCACCTGTAAAGGGTTAAGAAGCTAAGATAACCTCGCTGGCACCTGACCAAAATGACCAATGAGGAGACAAGATACTTTCAAAGCTGGAAGGGGGGGAAACAAAGGGTTCTCTCTGTCTGTGTGATGCTTTTGCCAGGACCAGAGCAGGAATGCAGATCAGAACTCCTGTAAAAAGTTAGTAAGCAATATAGTTAGATATGCGTTAGATTCTGTTTTGTTTAAATGGCTGATAAAATAAGTTGTGCTGAATGGAATGTATATTCCTGTTTTTGTATCTTTTTGTAACTTAAGGTTTTGCCTAGAGGGATTCTCTATGTTTTGAATCTGATTACCCTGTAAGGTATTTACCATCCAGATTTTACAGAGGTGATTTGTTTACTTTTTCTTCAATTAAAATTCTTCTTTTAAGAACCTGATTCCTTTTCATTGTTCTTAAGATCCAAGGGTTTCGGTCTGTGTTCACCTATGCAAATTGGTGAGGATTTTTATCAAGCCTCTCCCAGGAAAGGGGGTGTAGTGCTTAGGGGGATATTTTTTGGGGGGGAAAGACGTTTCCAAGTGGGCACTTCCCCTGTTCTTTGTGTAACACTTTGGTGGTGGTAGCGTTTAACCTAAGATGGTAAGAATAAGCTTAGGAGGTTTTCATGCAGGTCCCCATATCTGTACCCTAGAGTTCAGAGTGGGGAAGGAACCTTGACACCATCCCTGCCCAAATAGCCAAAATAGGCTTATCTGGGACTAAGAAATCCACTAAGGTTTATGTGTGGTTGAGGATGACCTTCAATGAGCCTCCCAAAGCTCAAATATAGTGACGGGCACTCACTGATTCTAAAGTTTGGGGGATTAACCCAGCAAGCCTCTTAAGGCCTGCAGGGGGCTGATAAGCCCCCCTAAGGCTCACTACTGGTTCTCCTCTCCTGAAAAGCTCAGTAGCTCCACAGGAAAGAGGGAATGCCTGGCCCCTAACCACCAATCCAAACCCTGCTCTCTACAGCCCCTTAGACTGAGCAGAGGGCTTGGAAAAGAAGAGGATCAGAAGGATACCCCCTTTCTTGTGAACTTTCTGAGGTCTGCAGGAAAAGGAGAACCCCCAGAGAGCTTTAGGAGGCTCATCATCCCCACTGCAAGCCTTTTTGCAACCATTTTCTCTTTCTTCCATCAATAAGGCTCTCAACAGGTTACAACATTTGGAGGTCTACATTTACAAGGAAAAGAGATATTGTTGTTGTTAATGAAAGAGCAGAACTCCAGCAGTCCTTTGATGACCAAATACTAAGCTTGCTGCAGCAGATAGCACCATTACAAATCTGAACATTAATAACTTTTGAAATTAAAAGTTTAATCCTCTAACTTTTCATCCTGGACACCAGATCACAGCTAAGGAGCCCAGTAAACTAAATTTTATTCACTGTATGTCTTATTTTGCTTCAAAGTCAGATGGCTTTTTGAACTCTGGTGAGTGCGTCTATTTTTAGGGTGTCATCATGCAAAAACTTCTTGTCCAATCGCTCCACATTTTGTTGAAAAACTGTTCCTTAGCCCCAAATATAAACTACCAATTTTGAGGCTGAGAGGACTTTTGTATATGATGAGGAAGGAAAGTGGGGGGGAGGACGACAATGAAAAATTTGGGTTTATAGCAGAAACACAGTTGCAACTTTAAACTATGGAGTAGCTGGTTTCCCTCCCTAAGTATTATCTATGTTTCTAAGTATTGAAATTAAGAAAATCTAAAATAATGACCATGAAGGGAATTTTAAACTGACTTCAGCAATGGGAGCCATAATATTCAAAGAGTATTATCCCCAGAAACGCCTGAATTAGACAGCAACATTCAGTGGCCTAAAGTCTCAGTCAACCAGAGAACAGCTTTCTGTTTCATTCATTCTGCCTTGAATAAGCTGTTATCGAAAAGAAAGAGCCTCTTAGGGCAAAAGCCTAATGTTGTAGAACTTACATAAAGAGGTACTTCAGTGCAGCTCAGCTTCATTGTTACAGCATCTACAAACAGAATAAACCAGAGTAATTATCACACACTGAATCACAGGGCACTGATACTATTTAGGTTCTTATAGCACGCCAATCACCATGGTGTCTGAATATCCTCAGAATGAGGACATTAAGAGACTAACTTTATCAAATGTGCAGTTCTTCTCCAGTTTCTTACCTCATGGGAAAAAGAAATGCATGTGTATTTCTGGAGGAGGGGTCGTTTCTAGTTAATATGCTGTGTGTTTTTTTCAATACTATACACAGTAAACTAAACAAAACAGGTCAGTGAACATTTCTGAGTCCAGCCACCAAGATGTTAATATTGACAATAAGTGAAGTATTAAAACTTGTTGAGTATATCAGAGGCAGAGAAAGGAATTGTAAATTTGATCCAGGGATGTAGTTGCACCTATCCTTGTATTTAACACCATAAATCAAGTGTCTGGTTTTTGGGTGTGTTTTTTTTTAACTCCTTTATTTAAGAACCCCACAGGCTTCAGTCTGTCATTGGTTACCTAAAAAAGCACGTAAAGTGACAAGCTTAGAGTAATTTAACAAATGCATTTTAGATGATCAATTTCAATTATTACTATTTTAATATAGTCAAGATAACACTGATTTCTAGTATTATATTTTGATTTCCTTTTCCAATGCATCCACAGAGACCATTCCCTAAATTTAACATTTTTTTAAAAATTAGAAAAAAATCAAACTGGAAGCAACCAAGCCTTTAGAAAGCCCAGGCGGACATATATACTTACAAATCCTCTTCCTCAACTCACTGAAACAGAGAAAAGAAAGCCTGTCCTAAAAGAAGGCTGTCTCAACTCAGATGTGGTTGTGCTGTTAAAGTTGAACCCTTTCCAGTAATAATATGATCATGTTGTGCATAGCCTGCTCACGCATATGGATAGCCTGCTATGAGTCAGATATAATTGGAATGTTTCCCCTTTTACATACTGCAAAATTTACTTACAGAGTTTCCACCATGAACAAAAAACTTCTTTAGCAAATGGATTATTTATACTAGTCTCATACAACCCATCTTTTCATATGCACACAAGCAAAACTGGGCATGCTGCTATGTTTTGATTTTCACACAATTTTGACAAAAAGGCAAAATCCTTTGCAAGAACATTGAGCACAAATGTCAAACCAAGGCCAGTCTTTCACACCATAAGCTTTGTAGATCTCCCCCTATTTCGTACTCATTCTGAAACCAACGTCTGGATTAACAGGTCAGGCATTGCCTGCTAACCCCTCCCAAACAGTAGTCAAATGAAGTCAATATTTAGTCAATAGCTACATTCAGATAGAAGCTCTTGTTTTGTTTTGTTGGGGGGGGGGGGGGGGGGGGTAGGAGGAGGAAGTTGGTTTCAAGGTGCCTTGTTCTGACTGCCAAGCACAGACAAGGTTCTTTAGTTATTCTGCAGACAGCCCTGAATCTGACCCAAACTGAGATTAACATCTGAAGCACACTCGTGTTTGTGTAGACTAAAGAGGGTTACGAAAGGTAACGCAAAAAATTGTTTCTTGAGGAATTATCAAACACACTGGTTTTCCAAAAGTGTCATATTTCAGAAAGGATGAAGCCCATTACCTCCTATCTTGGATCTCTCATCAAGCCACAGTTATTGCCACCAACATGTTATATTTATAAACAAGTCAGCAGGAACTGCATCATTTGGTGTCATGCATGACAATGAAATGAAAGGCATGTCACATCTGCTTTTGAGCGGCAACATACCAGCTAACAGAATCTCCACAACGTTTCTCTTCTATTTTCTGGAGAATCTATTAATCTCCCATTGTCCATGTAGATAAAGGAGTCCATAGACCATCAGACTTAAACCCACACAACCTCTTTTACAACATGAACACTGACCCTCACATAAATCGCAGTAGCATCTCAATAAAACAAAACATGCATCTAATTATGGTCACACAATAGATATAATTCCAAGAGATATACACCAACCCCCTCTCGTTCTGCATGAGTGCACAGGGGGATGGGAAAGGCAGGGCTCCCTATGTCCTCTTCCTATTCTAGTGCACTTATGCAAGAGGAGGCATAATTTAGTACCTAATTTGGGGATTATGGTCGTGCCAATGGTCAGACTTGTACAACTCTTAATTTATTAGGAAGTGAAGTTCATACCATGTATACAGCACACACAATAAATAAAATTCACTTTAAACATGGACCTAGCACACACATTTCCTCATGCTTTATTTATATGCTATTTAGATCATAGGCTCTTCAGGACAGGGATCTTCTCTTCATATCCACACGTAAAGTGTCTAGCATAATGTTGATGCCATAGAGACAATAAATAATATAAATACAGTGGGTCATTTGAATGGCAATTTCCCCTAATAAATGATGTTTACTAACCTAGCCTTCCAGTTATTAGGATTAATTGGTTAATGATCGTTTGTATAGCACTTCAAAAATGTAAATCACAATTAACATACTAAGAAGCTTTTACATTTCCAATGAGGCATTGAATTTGACCTATGATCTTGCTCACATGAGATGTATACCCATATGAAGATCAAAAATACACACAATTTTTATTGAACCCCTAATGTGTCACTGAGTTAACAAGAACAAACTCATAGAATTCAATAATATCTAAATTTTAAATTTATTTACACAAAAGATCAATTTCTCAAGCAGACAGTTCTATTAGTATTTTTATATTCTTCTAATAAATACCCATAACCTGCAAACTGCCTGGCCTTATGAAAATGTTAAACGTGGTGTAGAATGCTGGCTGTACTGGTTTAAAACATACTTGTGATTGTCTATAAACAAACTTTATAATCACCAACTTTTAATGATGTTTCTTAGAAACAAAAGGGCACTTAATTGATCCTCTTTTCACTTCCTGCATAGGAACTTGTTAACATCAACATATATAATAATAATGTTCTAAGCAAACAGTTCTGCTTTGCTGTTTTTTTTTCACATTTGTTTTGATGGCAGTTGTTGTTTAGAAAAAGTTCCACTCAAGTGATCCAAGTCTTCCCCCCAGTGCTAAGCCCAAGTCACTCACCTGGCTGCTGGGAATCACTGAAATTCACTAAAAACAAATGCAAAGCACTATATTTAGGAAGGAAAAAATCAAGTGCACAGCCACAAAATTGGAAATAACTAGCTAGGCAGTAGTACTACCGAAAAGGAACTGGGGGTTATAGCAAATCACAAATTGAATATGAGCCAACAACGTGATGCTGCTGCAAAAAAGGCAAATGTCATTCTGAGATATGTTAGCAGAAGTGTTGTCTACAACAGTGGTTCTCAACCAGGCATCCTGCCTGTGGGGGGCCACAAGCAGGTTTCAGGGGGTCCATCAAGCAGAGCCGGCATTAGATTTCCTGGGGTCCGGAGCAGACAGCCAAAGCCCCACCACATGGGACTGAAGCCCAGAGCCCTGAGTCACGTTACCCAGGGCTGAAGCCGAAGCCTGAGCAATGTAATTTCATGGGGGCCTCTGTGTCATGGGGCGCCAGGCATTTACCATGCTTGGTGCCCCTTAATGCCGGCTCTGTCTTTTATATACAGAAAACCAGTTATTGTGGCACAAGTGGCCCATGGAGTTTTTATAACATGTTTTGCGGGGGAGGAGCTCAGAAATAAAAAAGTTGAGAAACACTGGCCTACAAGACATGGAAGATAATTGTTCCATTCTATTCATCACTTGTGAGGCTTCAGCTGGAGTATTGTGTCCAGTTTCAGGCACCACAGTGTAAGAAAGATATAAACAAATTAAAGAGTTCAAAGGAGAGCAACAAAAATGATAAAAAGTTTGGAAAACATGACATATGAAGAAAGGTTGAAAGAATTAGGCACTTTTAGTCTATAGAAGAGAAGGCTGAAGGGAGACATGATAGCAGTCTTCAAATATGTTGAGGTCTGTTACATAGGGAATGGTAATCAATTGTTCTCCCTGTCCACTTAAGATAGGTTAAGAAGTAATCAGCTTAGTTTGCAGGAAGGGAGATTCAGGTTAGATACTAGGGAAAACTGTTTATCTATAAGACTATTAAGTTCTGGAACAGTTTACCTAGGGAGGCTGTGGAATTCCCACCACTGGAAGTTTTAGGAACAAGCTAGACAAACCACCTTTCAGGAATGGTCGATGTGTACTTCATCTTGCCTCAGCATGGCAGGATGGACTAGACGACCTCCTGTGGTCCTTTCCAGCCCTGCATTTCTATCATTCTATGACTACAGAAGAAATCCTCCCACCGTGGCCATGGAACCAGAACAAAGTTGCTCTGTAGTCACTACTACAGCCTAAGGAATGGAGGAGATTTCCAGGGTCCTGACACCACATCACCCACCATCTCTGGAGGATTCATGAAGCAGCAGATTCTCCAATGCCAAGCCAAACTGCCACCACAGACCAACTGCACAATTGCACTGAGAGGCACTAGGCAGTAGCTACACTGACTACGAGTAGCTACACTGACAGTAGCTACACTGCTATACACACATCCCTCCACATAGTGGAGCTACATGAGTTCCCTTGTGTCAGGGGTCAATCTGGGTGATGGGAGAGAAAATTGAGAAGGATTTGGACTTAAAAAACCACAATTTCCAATTTCAGCCTTCTCCCACTGAAGTTAAACTCCCATTAAACTTCAATAGCCGCAGGATCAGCCTATAAATCAGATCTTTCCTCATTATACGCAAATTTGAGTCAGTTCAGTAGTGAACTTGACAAAAAATGCACATGATTATGTGCCATAATTTGGAGAAGTCCAAGGCACAGGCTTGTTGTCCAATATAGTTGAATATCTGCGCTTTATCTAAGAAAATCTGCACCAAGTACATCAATTTACACTATCTTACCACTGGAGCAAATGGGAAATCTGTGAATTTAAGAATTGTTGTAGGTAAATTCTATCAGTGATTATCCCCAAAGTTTAAAAGAATAGAATTTACCCAAAAAGGGTTTTGAAAATGTCTAGTTTGCCACTTTCCCCAAGGGAAATTGAATTTTTTGTGTCCTAACTTACTTGAGATGGTTAAGAATGTTTATTACTTTTATCGCAGTAAAGATACATTTTAACAATTTTTACCTATTTACTTTACAAGAATCTTAAATTATATTTCAGTTTCTTTTTTTCTTTTTTTTTTAAATACACCACTGCTTTTAGTTTTTAAAACTGTGTTTTTTCCAAATACCAAGGTACCTTTAATAAGGGACCCAGGAAGGAAATCTGTCACTGGAAAATGTGAATGGAAGTGTGTCATGAGGAGAACATGTTAATGGAAAAGGTTTCTGTTATCAAACCTTTTCAGTTTGTACATACTAGAGAAATTAGATAATGGAAAGTACACAGGAGAAATTCCAGTAATAATGCCTTTTATCGTGCTTGACAAGGTGATCATCGGACATTACTTTATTAATGGTGTTTTTTTCAAGGAGAATTTTCTGAATCTTATTTGGATTGCAGCAGCACCTACTGTGTGACAGATGCTTTCTAAAAGGAGAAGGACATATTTTCTGACCCAAAGTCAAAGGCCCTGATCCCACAAGTTGGCCTGCAACTCAGTATTTGAGCCTTGCCTTCCCCAAAAATGAGGTCCTGCACTGTGATCCAGGAGAGGCAAACTGCTGCACCATTAAACTTGGGGCTCCACACAGGTAAGCAGTTTGACTGCCTAGATCAGATTCAGAATCAGGATTGGAGCACCCATCATTTAGTGTTTGTAAGCCTTTCAGAATAAAGTATAGTACAAAAGATAAATTAAATTCATATTTCTATTGTCTTTTAAACTGTATATAGAATACAAAGTTATGTGTGTAGACACATTTACATGTTCCTTTTTGCATAATGGTCCAACACCTCTGTACCACACAGATCTATTGTCATCCCATAATTTGTAAATTACTAAAATCAAAATGCTGACCTGTGAAAATAAACCTGCAGTTAAAAGCCATGAGTACCTTGGAATGTATATCTCATTTCCATGATTGTGATGCCCCATACTTTAATACATGTTTGTAAAACACTTTGAGGAATACAAGTCCTATTATTATTTTAGAGGCCAGCACCCCAAATTTGATTTTGATCGATTGAGTGTGGAGTGGGGCGACTGCCCCGCTCCCATAGGCAAGGGTTAAAAGCAGCCAAGCTAGACTGATTGGGGAAGCAGCCACAGCTGTGGCCAGCTCAATCAGGGCCCAGCTGGCCCTTATAAGAGGGCTGGGGGCCAGGAGCTAAAAGAGTCTCTCTCCAGCCCTGGAGGGAGAAGGGCTAGCTACCTGAGAGGAAGGTACCTGAACTGGAGCAGTGCTGGGGAGCTCTAGCCTGGTAAAACCCCAGGCTGCAAGCCTTGTTGAAGGCCTACAGAGGTACTGGAGCTGCAGAGATACGGCCTGGGAAATAGGCAAAGGCAGCAGGTCCTAACCCCTTGCCAATGATGAGTGGCCATTACAGACTTCAGTCTGCCCCGGTGAGCGGGGGCTAGATGACGACTGGCAGTAGCCACTTAGGCAAGGTGGGTTTAGAGGGTTGGGGGTTCCCTGGGGAGGAGAGACCCAGACTGTGGGGTACTGCTGAGGCAGAACCCTGAGGTAAAGGGCACTGGGGTCTGGGAGGGACACGGGGCCAGCAGCAGGCGAGACACTGGCCTGCAGAGGGAGCTCCATATGCTGGAAAACAGCTAATTCCTAAGATCACCAGCAGGGGCGCTGTGCCAGGGAGTCTCAATTTGCTACACGGAGCAACATGAAACAAAAGGAGTCTTTGTATTTTAACAATAGTGGCCCATGTAAAGGTCAATAGCAGGCAAGAAAATACTTCCACTGAGCACATATGTGCACATACACCCCCCATCCTCACCCCACAATACCCTTACTGCCCCTTATACAAAATTATGCGATTCTGAAGGGTGCTTATAAAACCAGAGATTTCTAGTAAAATACTGCTGGCAGGAACTGTTTTATTGCAACATATGTGGCAACTTGAACCACAATACATTATATACCAAAAGGCACTATCATTGTTTCCTGTCAGGACACACTGCACAGAGATCAACTCTTAGTCAGTACAGAATGTACTTTTATGCACAGCTTCTTGCCGTGGACCAAAACTAAAAGATCTTAAAATAATTCAGTGACAGAAAAAAAGTAGCCAGTTGAAGCAAGAATATGATGAGTACTTAATTCCAAAATGCATGGTTTTATACCATTATAACCAAGGTTTTTCAAATCAGTCTTAATTCTAATTCTGATGAAGATGCATAGCATGAACTGTGGGGGGGAGGAGTGGGGAACAGCTACCAGCCTTGCAGTCATTTACTTCATTCCAATATTTTTCAAAGTGAGAAGTAAAATAATCCCTTACCTATAAATGTATAATGAAGCAGCTTGCATAGGTCTTGATCACCTCACTTTGTACTCGTCTGCTCTTGAAATCAAGAGAACTTGAGAAACTTAATTAAAATTTCTTTTACAAACACCGTTCATATCAACAAGAGAAACACACTTCTCATCTTATTTGGGACTAAAATAAAAGATCACTTATCTTCCTGAAGATTATCACCCAATTCACTGCTCAGTTAAAATACTAGTGTTTTCATTAGTTAAAGCCACCACTATTTTGTGTTGCACTGCAGAGAAAATATTTAAAGAGCCAAAATAAAAATGTTCCTTTAGTACCAGCTTTGGAAGCTGTGTTACTTTTTAAGAGTGTTGTTTGCTAACACTATTGATGAAGATATTTTAAATACTAAAGAAGCCATTGTACTGGGGCAATAATTTCGTACCACCATTAAAACCAATGTTTCTTTCTTCATCATTTTTCATAAAGGTTCCACAAAGCTCACAGTCATAGGCAGGAGATATCATAAAAACTCTGCCCTTGTACTGTTCACTGGTAAGAATACTGAATAAGTGAATGCTAGAGCAATGCTTTTCTAACTGTGTTCAAACATATAATCCAATACTAAATGTGATGGTTCATCACCTCTTCAACCTTTGACTTTTCCACATAAGTGCTCTAACTTCATGAATAAAGTTTAGGAGGTTTCTCTACCAAGCTATACTAGCTGTGTGTCTCATCACATTTCTGTAATATGCAGTTCATCTGCCTTTTTGAGCAGTGGGAAAAGGCTGCTCTGGGAATGCTATTTGTCTAAATTAGGAATTGCTGAAATACATCTATGTTGACATAAAGTTGTCTCAGCATTCTGTCTTGTTCTGAGGGTGACTCTATGGAACAGAGTTAAGGTGTTTAGGTGACTTTAGCTATATATCTGCATGCTTTCACTTCAGTCCTGGGTGGCGGGGCTCAGGCTTCAGCTTTAGCCCTGGGCGGCAGGGCTCAGGCTACAGTCCCCACACCCAGGGATGAACCCCAGTGTGATGGGATTCGGGCTTCAGCTTTGGTTCCCCCCCCCCGACCTGGGACATGCATTAATCATGCAGTGTGTCACAGTGCAATGAAGTTTGAGAACCCCTGGGCTAAAGCGATACATGCTTTCAATTTTAACTGCTGGGTGAAGGGGGGGGGAGGGGGAGGTTTGCTAGGAAACTCCCTCAGGTTTTTCAAAATCCACAAGCTATTCCTGCAGTCACCCTCCCATTCTCTTCCCCCTCTTGCAGAACTAATTTCTTAAGGATGAAGCATGAAGTTTCCCTTTGCTCCTCCCTCTCCCAATGGGGAGCCCATGAGCTCTGCAAGCTTTGAAAGTTCCACAAGAAGTGCTGGAGGAAAATCCATTCCTCCTTAGCGTGAGCTGTACATGTACGAAGGCTCACAAAGGATATATATTCAGTCCTGGACTGTAGCAGACTAATCTACAACTCTACCTGCTATCTTCCTTAAAATGTGGCAGCACTATGGAAATTTCCTCCTCCCCCATCCCTCAACTGCCAGCAATGCAAATCCAACCTGAGCTCTAAGAATCAAGGTGTGGTTGTTTTATTCACACCACCATCCTTAGTAATAACATTTCTGCAATTTAAACTTGCTTAAACAATTATGTTAATGATGTATGAGGCAGAACGGATTTCTGCTCACTCTCCCATGGCCACGTTAGCATTCCAGAGCAATTAAGGAGTAAGTAATTGTAACATTTTTGTCAGTAAAGTCATCAGATATGACTCAGTGTCATAGGGAGCAGATTTTGTTGGGCAAGATGGCATTATTTTTAAATTGTCTCTTTCTGATCATAAATACAATTCAGCTTGTTGTTTATGGCAGTGGTTCTCAAACTTTTGTACTGATGACCTCTTTCACACAGCAGGCCTAAGAGTGCGGCCCCACCCCCTTATAAAGTTTGAGAACCCCTGGTTTATGGCTTTCAGTATCCATCTTAATGATACTCAGACTGTAAGTATCAACGAGTCTGTAGTAAGTTAAAAATCAATATATATTTTTAAAGTTATCAATGTACAACTTTGAAGAAAAAACTGAAACTATCTGAAAAGTGTCAAGATGCTCAGAAAAGCCATTCAGAACCAAAAGGAGTAAAATACAATCAGTAAATAGAGTTGAGAAGTGACATCTAAGGAAGTTTAGATGCATGAAAAGCTGTGGTTGTAGCAATATATATGAGATGATTTAAAAGTATACTAAATACAGTTTTCATTACAAAATTACCCTGTAAATTAAATATTTGGGTATAGACAGACAGAACTTGTCAAATGTAGATCTGAAATGCATGTGCAAATCCTATCCCATTTGCAAATGGGCTCCTGGGTGTACATAATGATTAACTGTCCACCTAAGCGTTCATATATGCATGCAAATGATTATGAGGAATCTGCATTCTAGGCAGCCACTTCTGAAAACTGGGTCCATAGTTTTCAAAACTATGTAGCTCAGCTCAAATGATCTTAATGCAACAAAAGTGAATTTGCTTTTTGACGTACAATAGCATTTCCCAACCTCTAGATAAGGTACTAGTAAAATAGATCCATTTCTACCATACACACCACACACTCCTCGTAATATGGTCTCTTTCCTTAATTTTGTCTCAGACACCGGCATCACCTAAGCAGGCAACAAGAGTTGTGTGACCTCTTACTTTTATATTAACAAAGGGAGTCACACATTAGTTGATAGCTGGAATAAGAAATCATCTTTTCTGTTGTCTAAAAATATCTAGGTTCTAGAAATGTAGTGAAGGTTCTCTCACCCACCTTGGCACAGTGAATGTTAATATAACTTCCACAATGAGTGCAAGCATCTGGGTGATGCGGATATAACCCTAAAGCTATGTGTTGCTCTTGCTCCATGGAGAAGCTCCAAATGCTATCAATAGGAGCTGGGTGCAGAGACCGAGCCTTTTAAGTTATCCTTCTAACTATTATTTCTGGATGCACTTCTCCCTTCAGTACTGTTAAACTGTTTTGTAACCTATTTTGGGTCTCGTATATGAAAATATCACAGACCTCATCACAATTGACTACAGTCTATAAATGCAAGTACAAGGCATCTATGCAGGCTGCAGTATATCACACAGCTAGCATCTGTAGAAGCGGTATGGCTGGCTGGAAAATGGAAATGATTCATGAAGAGTGAATTGGTGTCGGGGAAATGGAGTTGTTCAGAGACCAGGATTTTAACGTTTAATGTTCACTATAGTAATAACGTGCCAGGCTGAAGAGAGATTTTGAGGCAGGATCTGAAGAGTCAATAGGAAAATTCCTGTGTTTTTAAGGACTTCAGATGTATAAGCATGTACACCCTGTGTACAGCGTGGAGCTCTGCTCTGTGTTGCTGCCTGCATAGCAGCATGCAAGTTCTCCCATCATCCACCAAGCACAGCTACGTAAGGGCCCATGGAGGCTATCTGATACATTGCACTGGAATGGCTCAGCTGCTGGTGGGGACAGGGAGCATTCCTCCCTTGAGCCCCCTGCCCTCTTCCCTATATCTGTGCAATGCATAGCCCAGATCTAAGCTGGGCACTCGACAGAAGGTTTGTCTTATGTTTCTTTTATATTTTACCTTGCACCAGGCCACAAGTTACAGCAGCTTTCTCCAAAGTCTTGCTTGTGCAAGTAAAAGCAACGAAGCATGGCTGTGATTCTGGTGACTTGGGAAGCCTTACGTCTCTATAGTAATAATAATAAACCATACTGGACCAATAAAATACAGTTCAATGCATTTTTAATAAACCTAAAGAGCCTGCTGAACAACCTGGGTTCAGTATCATGTCATCACCAACTAGTGCTGCTAGAATAAAGGATCTTTCAGTGTAAATAAATATTTCCAGAAATTCATCACTTGACCATAACCTTTGACTATGATAAGATGAAACCTAGCAGTACAGGTATCATTTTTATTATTGGTGTTACAATAGCACCTACTAGCCCCTTTCTACTAAGCATTCTATGTAAGAGTATATTCCCCAAAGAGTCTACAGTATTATCATCATCCCATTTTACAGATTGGAAATTAGGGCACAGAAGTATTAAGTGACTGACCCAAGGCCACACAGGAAGTCTGTGGCAAAAGTGGGAACTGAAGCCAGATCTCTGAATCACAGCCCAGCGCCTTAGCCATAGACCATCCTTCCTATCATCCCTGAAGCACATACTTAAAAACTACTATTTGGATTAAAAGAAAGTTAAACCATAGTTTTCTGAAATGTCCCTGGTGCCCAAATGCTGAAGTCTCCACAGGGGAAGCTCCCAGTGGAGCCAATAGGATTTTGGGCTGAATTAGGACAGCAGTTTTAAGCTCATTGGGCGAACATTCCTGTATATTAAATAACTGATAGTGGGCTTCAAAACCTAGTCTTTAACTCAAGCTTTTCTGCCTAACTGAGAAGACCAGGAGATTACCTGATCATTTATTTTTAAAACATACCAGACCATAGGATCTGCTCATCAATTTAATTATTTTATCATCGAGTACACAAAAACTGCCCTGGAAGAAGAAAACCAAAAAAACAAACATATATTTTTAGTATAAACATTTATGAAAATACCAGTCTCTAATTTTTGTTTTTGGCTTGCTAATGTGTACAGTTTTGTGAAGACAAAGATAACTCTTTGTCTATGTAGGAAACTGACACATGGCCCTTTAACATTCCTCCACTGGTGGTCCCTTGTACACCGCACCAAGCTGACATATCTCATCCTCACCTTCAAGGCTTTGGCACAGCTCTCTCATCCTACATGGCAGATGTTGTCTCCTTCCACGTTGTCCCTTTCTTTCCCTCCAAGAGTGACACCAGACTTAATGCCCTGTTCCTACACCTATTCTCATATCTGATCCTATTCCACACACAAAAAAAAGGAGTACTTGTGGCACCTTAGAGACTAACATATTTATCTGTGCTTAAGCTTTCGTGAGCTACAGCTCACTTCATTGGATGCATGCCGTGGAAAATTTTCCACGGCATGCATCCAATATAGCTCACGAAAGCTTATGCTCAGATAAATTGGTTAGTCTCTAAGGTGCCACAAGTACTCCTTTTCTTTTTGTGAATACAGACTAACACGGTTGCTACTCTGAAACCTATCATTCCCATCAGAGTCTCAAATAAACTGTTCCTGTTTTCTTTCATAATTTTATTTCTTTTAGCTTTCCAGGTTCATCTTTGTTGTTGTTGCTGTTCAGCTGAAACAACGTTTGACTCCAGTTCAGAAGTACCAGTATAAGCATTTTTCAATACAGCTGTAATGTAAGTGACTCGCTGAAAGTCCTAGCTTATTATTTCTGCCTTCTGCTACTCAATTGTTAATTGAGATACTATCAAAACAAGAAAAGTGCTGGTGCTTAGCTCAAACTTGGGGAAAAATTATCAGGAGCATAACTGCTGCTTCCTTCACACCCTGGGTCAGTCCAGCCAGAATCATTCTGGGAATCCACTTGTTGGCTGGAAGCCAGCACCTGGTTCACCAGCTGTCCCGATGACAGCCCAGTCAGAGCTGCACACTCATAAGACCAGCCTCAGAGCTTAAATTCATAACTTTGCTAGACACTGGAAATCACAGTCTTAATAAAGACACTGGATTCATGGCTTATTACAACAATCTATAAGCCACTAAGCCCCTTTTTTTGTCCTATGATTTTTTTTGTCCTATGGTGTTAATAGGCCAGTTCACCTTGAATCGTCCCTTAGCTTAGCATAGGGGTAGGCAATAGGTGGACCACGGGCCAAATCCAGACCACCAGATGCTTTTGAATGGACCCTGAAATATTTTTATTTACTTATCATCATTGTTGTTTTTTTATTATTATTATTATTATTATTTTCTCTGGAGTCTGGCCCTTCACTACACTTTGACCAAGAAATTTAGACCTGGACAAACAATAATGGACTGCCCCTGGTTTACCATATTCTATCGGTTCAACCTGGCATCTAGCTGGGACACTGGGATTACCTTTCCCAGGCCTACAGAAGAGCTCTGTGTAGCTCCAAAGCTTGTCTCTCTCACCAACAGAAGTTGGTCCAGGACAAGATCTTACCTCACCCACCTTGTGTCTCTAATATCCTGGGACTCCCGCGCTACAAAAACAGAGAGCCTAGGACAGACACCTGGCCCGTGAGCTCTCCCTAGCAGGACCCGCCCTTGGAAGGGAGGTGATGGGCTCAGCAGCAGCAGACCCTCCCTCGGGTGTGCGATTTCCCCGGCAAACACATCCTTAGCCTCCCACCCCCTCCAAGGACCCCAGTACTAGTGGCGGTCAGCGCTGCCCCCCGCACCCTGCATGTCACACTGCCCCAGGGGCGGCTCGCCCCAGCCCTTCGCCCCGCAATGCAGCAGCGCAGCTGGGCGGGGGGCACTGACCAACCCGGGGACGCGAACCAGCAGCAGAGGCGAGACCAGCCGCCTCGGGCGAAGGCACCTGACCGAGGGCCACAGCTGGACACTCAGCCCCCGGCACCGCGCAAACGCCAGGCTGCAACCTTTACCTGCGGCAGGGAGGCTCAGCCCCGCTCTGGGCGGCCAGGCTGCCCCCGCCTCAGGCGGGCCGGTCTTTGCAGGAGAGGCGGGAAGCCGGGCTGGAGACCTGCTCATGGAGAAGGCGCCCTACACTGCCCAGAGACCGGCGCCCGCCGGGCTCCGCTGCCGAGGGGAGGAGCCGGGCACTGCACAGCCCAGCGGACCTGCCGCTGCGTGTGAGCGCCGCCGCCTTTCCCCCGCGCCTGAGCGGGGGGAGGGACGCGCTCAGTCCTCTCCAGCGCCCGAGACGCGCTGGACCTGTTGCCAGTTCCTGGGGAGCTTTGGTCGCTGCCCAGCTAGGGGGACAGAGACGTCGGGAAAGGGGCCGGCTGCCTCTATAGCACCCCTCCGCGGGGCATGGCAGGCCCCAAACGTTTAAAACTCTTGAGTCAGGCTGCCAGGCATCCTGGGATTTTATCTTTCTTTCTTTCTTTATTAAAAAGGGCCCCAAACTAAGTATTCTTTGTTTGCCTTCTGGTTTGCAATCATTTTCAAAGGTTCCTTTTCCCCCCCTCACACCCGCGCTTTGGAGGGCCTCAGGGAATCACCAGCCTCCAGAAGCTGGGGCTTTAAGAAAAACCATCAACTATCACGAGATGAGCAATAAGGTTACAGGGAGCAGCACCATGGCATTTTCCCTTCTTGGAAGTCAGGAACTGTGTTAAGGAGGGTTAGCTCCAGCTGTACTGTGGTAGCACACAAAAGCCACATTGTTACAGACACTGTTGTAAATGCATAGTCAGACAGACTCAGCTCCTCAAAAGGTATTTAGGCACCTAAATCCCACCAATTTCTATGGGAGTTTTGTGCCTAAATACCTTTGAGGTCTGGGCCACAGTCTCTGCTCTGAAATGTTACAACCTTTATTCCATCAACCCAGAGAGACAAAGCTCAATGATGCGCAATGTCCTTCATCGAACCCTAAGGAAGCCCTATTAATCCTAAAATAACTTATATATCGTCTATTGCTATGTTAATGTTTTTAAAAAAACTATTGCTATGTTTGTATGCAGTGTTACTGTAGCCATGTTTGCCCCAGGATATTAGAGAGACAAGGTGGGTGAGGTAATATCTTTTATTTCAAAAGCTTGTCTCTCTCACCAACCGACATTGGTTCAATAAAAGATATTACCTCACCCACCTTGTCTCTCTAGTATGGCTGTGCTTGTAATTCATGGTCTAGGATGGTACCACTGCCCTCTACTGGATGGATTCACAAGGCATGAGGGATGAACTGTATGCCATAGTCTGTATATATCTAGCAGCGTTTCTTTCCTTTTACTCAATTTGTAGGAGGCTGTGCTTTGGGATCAAAGTTCTAAATCCTGCAGTCCGCCATCACCTTTTGAGCAGCTAGAGTGCATAGTGAGAAATGTTCGTTCTTCGAATGCCATAGATTTGCCATACTATTACTAATCATTGCATGGTTTGTGTTCTATAATACAGAGAGCACCACACAAACATTAATCCTTATGCCCCTCAGCCCCAGTGAGGTGTAGAAATATTCTTATCCCTGCTTCACAGACAAGGCAACAGATACAAAAAGATTTCTTGACTAGCTCAAAGCCACACAGTGGCTTTGCAAAATATACCCTAGAGTCCAGATAATGCAATAGTCTTTTACATAATAGTACTTTCATTCTAAAGGATCACGTTACATTTTGCTTTCCATACCATCCTGCATGTACGGTATATATATGCCCTTTGTACTGCTAATGTGATAAATTATCTATTTAGGTATAAACTGGTCAATGTCTGTGGCATTTTCCTAATATGATACAACAGGTGCAACTATAGTGAAACTTTTGTTAACAGTCACCTACTAACCCTGGCAACCTGCCCTTATGGGCAACAAAATCTCAATCTCTGTTGTACTACGTTATGCAGCTGCTTGTTAGAACTTCAAGGAAAATAGTCACTTACATGCCCACCATTAACAGTTTTCCCTGTGTTGTTTTTTTTTAGTCTCATCCCCAAATGAAATGGTCCACTGCAGTGTCATTGAATAGGCAGAATAAGGGATGTCTTAAATCAGTTATTAATGTTTACAATTTTAATAGATAATAAAATGATAAATAACCTATTGTCCTCTTGACCAAATTGGCCAAATTTTTTGTTCTTGATTTCATACCTATTTTTTAAAATGGTATTGGATCAGCTGTTTTATTAAAATAATCAAACATTTAACACAAATTTTCATTTTGTAACATATTTTAAAAGGTTACTATGGTTATCCTGAGTTTTAGTGTCTTACTTCATAAGTCTTAACCTGATTTGCTGGAAAACTAGTCCTGATGAATTCACAACCTCTTCCATCATGATGGAAGTACTCCCTACAGAATCTTCCACAGACTCTGTTGTGCCTATCCCTGGTATTGCTCACCTCGCATTCAAACTGCTTGTATTATGTTTTGTGATTGCCTCTATCTGACAAAGAGAAAATCCTCATAGTGTCTCCCAGCCTTCCCTCAGACTTGATTGTTGACTTTTCCGCAAAGTGGCTGACCTGGCAGTAGGCCAAAGGCACCCTCTACACTGTTCCAGAGTAGCAGCCATGTTAGTCTGTATTCGCAAAAAGAAAAGGAGGACTTGTGGCACCTTAGAGACTAACAAATTTATTTGAGCATAAGCTTTGAGCTGTAGCTCACGATGCTGTGGCCGCTAAATCCACTTAAAATAAATTTGCTCAAATAAATTTGTTCCCTCTACACTGTGAAAATTAATATATTAGAGTGGCCACTTAATTCAGATATTACTGGGTTATAGCACAGTTTGGTAAGAAAGTTAAGACATGGTTTGGTCCCATCTACACAGGCATCACCAAAATCACGTTAAGCCTATGAGGGCATTAGTCTGTAGTAACCAATCAGCCCAAAGGGTATAATTTATAGTGTACCTTGGACCAAAGGTATGCAGAACTGGGAAAGTGGTTCCTTACCAGGCATTTATTTATATTTTTATGTTTCTTTTACAGGTTCTGTTATTCCAACACTACGCACAGATGCTAATGTAACAAGTTCACTTTGCTACAGGTTTGTCACTGCTCTGTGGGAGCCTCCCTTGGAATTAAAAAATAAAAATTATCTGGAAAGCAATTGTCCTCCTTTGGTTCCTTGCCTGGGAAATCACTATAAACCTGCTGCATATGCAATATTTCTTTCTCCCGTGCCTACAGTGCTCTCCCTATCCCAGTGTGCCAAGTGCCCACTCTCTTCATTCCGATCTCTCCTGAAACCCCACTTCTGCAAGGTTCACAATATTAACCCACTGACTGAAAAGCAGCGTATGTACTACCAGGCTCAAAGGATTCCAATCTATTGTGTCTGATCTTTGTGTGCCTTTCAGACTGCCAGCCCCTTGCAGCAAGGATGTCTGCATTTAGTACAGCACTTGGTAAGTTGTCTGCATGCACAAAATAAATAAAACAAAACATTCTGCATAGAGAGCAGCTACAGAATTAGGTCCAAAATTGTCTCAGTGTTAAAAGCAAGAGCCACACATCACACATTAAATTAATTTATAGAAAAGTTGTGGCCAAGAACGTTAATACACTGGAGGCTCCTTGCTAAGAACATGAGGTCATTACCAGACTCAAATTATATAATGGAAGACTCAAGCTTCTCATTTATTTGCACAGGATGCCCTCAATGTAATAATTGGCTTACTTGCCCATCATTTTCTTTTATTTAAAAATAAATAGTTTTGCCATCCCGTTTAAAGAAGCAGACTTATCACCCTGCTGCAACAAAAATACAGCTCAGAAAGGCAGCCCTGCCCCACATGAATTGGATTTCTCAAGGAGATCAGAACAAGGTGATGTACTCACCATTTGCAAGGCCAGGAACCTTGCCCTCCACAAGGAAAAATAAACCTGCATTCAGAATTTGCTGATCATCATTCATTCCTCCATTCTTTGTAGCTTAACACCAAGCTTGTCACCTCCTGTGCTCTCTGGGCCAAATCCAGGGTACAGTGAGGTCCCATTAACTTCAGTGGGACCAGGATGTAATCTTGCATACAGGTCTTTTAGATGTCAGAGCTGGAAAAAGAGAATAAATTATGGTGTAAATTCAGAGTGAAAAGAACATAAGAGTCAGATCCATGGAGGAATAAGACAATCGGATGATGACTTGCAGCAAAATCATTACTAGAACAACTTATTTATATAGGATCTTTCATCCAAACCAATCCCAATGTGCTTTACAGACAGCATACAGAGGGATCGTTTCACCACCATTGAAATCCAGCCACCTCTCATCTGCAAGCAATCCATCTGGCACCTGCACACTTCATTAAAATTTATGAAGCAAGTGAAGAATTACTTATACAAATGAAGATCTCTTTTCCCTTCCCCACTCCCTTTGCAAAAAGTGCTATGGAAACTTTCTTGAAAATAAGTGCTCAGGATCTTTCATTTACATCTCATCTCCAACAGTACAGTGGCCTCTAGCATTAGGCTGGGACATTGGTTCATAACTGAATTAGAGAGAAGTGTCACTTAAGCCCTGATCCGACAAACACTTGAGCACTTGCATAACTTTATTCTTGTTAGCAGTCCCAGTGAAATAAATGGGCCTACAAATTGTGAACTCAAGCATTTAATTCTCACAGTAGAAAAAAAGTCAGAAGATTGGCTTTAGAAGCATTACATTTGAAAAATAATTACTGTATCTTTTGCTTTGCCTTCAGTTTTTGAGCTCTCTCTCCACAGCTGTGAGACCAAAGGTAATGCATCAGGCATATCAGGAGGCCAAAGAGAACAACAGATGATCCGGTGCCAAGCTGCAAACTCAGGAGTGAAATATCAGCTAAAATCACCTCTGCCTATTGAAAATGGTGCCAGTATTGGGTACCAGTTCTCTATACTCATAGCTTCATGCAACTGAACAATTCATAGAATCATAGAATATCAGGGTTGGAAAGGACCTCAGGAGGTCATCTAGTCCAACCCCCTGCTCAAAGCAGGACCAATCCCCAATCAAATCATCCCAGCCAAGGCTTTGTCAAGCCTGACCTTAAAAACTTCCAAGGAAGGAGATTCTACCAACTCCCTAGGTAACGCATTCCAGTGTTTCACCACCCTCCTAGTGAAAAAGTTTTTCCTAATATTCAACCTAAACCTCCCCCACTGCAACTTGAGACCATTACTCCTTGTCCTGTCCTCTTCTACCGCTGAGAATAGTCTAGAACCATCCTCTCTGGAACCACCTCTCAGGTAGTTGAAAGCAGCTATCAAATCCCCCCTCATTCTTCTGTTCTGCAGACTAAACAATCCCAGTTCCCTCAGCCTCTCCTCATAAGTCATGTGTTCCAGACCCCTAATCATTTTTGTTGCCCTTCGCTGGACTCTCTCCAATTTATCCACGTCCTTCTTGTAGTGTGGGGCCCAAAACTGGACACAGTACTCCAGATGAGGCCTCACCAATGTCGAATAGAGGGGAACGATCACGTCCCTCGATCTGCTCGCTATGCCCCTACTTATACATCCCAAAATGCCATTGGCCTTCTTGGCAACAAGGGCACACTGCTGACTCATATCCAGCTTCTCGTCCACTGTAACCCCTAGGTCCTTTTCCGCAGAACTGCTGCCTAGCCATTCGGTCCCTAGTCTGTAGCTGTGCATTGGGTTCTTCCGTCCTAAGTGCAGGACCCTGCACTTATCCTTATTGAACCTCATCAGGTTTCTTTTGGCCCAATCCTCCAATTTGTCTAGGTCCCTCTGTATCCTATCCCTGCCCTCCAGCGTATCTACCACTCCTCCCAGTTTAGTATCATCTGCAAATTTGCTGAGAGTGCAATCCACACCGTCCTCCAGATCATTTATGAAGATATTGAACAAAACCGGCCCCAGGACCGACCCCTGGGGCACTCCACTTGACACCGGCTGCCAACTAGACATGGAGCCATTGCTCACTACCCGTTGAGCCCGACAATCTAGCCAACTTTCTACCCACCTTATAGTGCATTCATCCAGCCCATACTTCTTTAACTTGCTGACAAGAATACTGTGGGAGACCGTGTCAAAAGCTTTGCTAAAGTCAAGAAACAATACATCCACTGCTTTCCCTTCATCCACAGAATCAGTAATCTCATCATAGAAGGCTATTAGATTAGTCAGGCATGACCTACCCTTGGTGAATCCAGGCTGACTGTTCCTGATCACTTTCCTCTCGTGTAAGTGCTTCAGGATTGATTCCTTGAGGACCTGCTCCATGATTTTTCCGGGGACTGAGGTGAGGCTGACTGGCCTGTAGTTCCCAGGATCCTCCTTCTTCCCTTTTTTAAAGATTGGCACTACATTAGCCTTTTTCCAGTCATCCGGGACTTCCCCCGTTCGCCACGAGTTTTCAAAGATAATGGCCAATGGCTCTGCAATCACATCGCCAATTCCTTTAGCACTCTCGGATGCAACTCGTCCGGCCCCATGGACTTGTGCACGTCCAGCTTTTCTAAATAGTCCCTAACCACCTCTTTCTCCACAGAGGGCTGGCCATCTACTCCCCATGTTGTGATGCCCAGCGCAGCAGTCTGGGAGCTGTCCTTGTTAGTGAAGACAGAGGCAAAAAAAGCATTGAGTACATTAGCTCAATTCCCTCCCCTCTGGAAGGCCATACTCACCATGGCTGGTGCTATGAGTGACACCATGCAAAAAGCACTCTGAAGGAGAAGTGCCAATCAGCATGTCTTGTTTAAAACTTTGGGGGAGCAAGAGAAGGGAGATTATACTAACAATGGTACCTCTGTGTTTTATCTGTAGCAGCTGCCAGTGCAGCTTCGAGGGGTTCCCGCTCCACACCCATGGAACGCCCGAGCCAGATAAGGAGAAAGAGGACTCCGGATAACATGTTCAGTGAGATCCTGCAAGCCAGTGATGCATCAGGCTGTGAACAGAAGGCCTGGAGGATGAATAATGCAGACTGTATGTAGAAGGAAAGAGCAGACAGGAGAAAGGCCCAGGAGTTGGAGAGGGACATAACGTACCAGGACATAATGGGGTTTCCTTCTGCAGAAAACACAGATACTTCAGACTGTTGTGGACCTGCAAGTTCAACAGTCCTGAACTCACCTCCCTTTGCAGCCCTTGGAGAGCTCCAGGCTAGCACCTCCCTCAACTTTCCATGTGGCATCAGGGGACGCATCCCTGCTCCTACCACTCCACACCAGGGGGATATTAAGGACAATCACAACTTCATATACATTGACCTGAGAAGCCACGGTTGATGCACGTGTAGCTAAAATGGACATGAATGTTCCTTCCCCTGCTTTAAGCTCTGTTCCATAAATTAAAGTTTTAATGTCTTTGCTTTTAGCTTGCACAGAATTTTTTAAAATGTTTTTGTTACTCAATAGAACTCTATTGTTTGGAAAACAAAGTCATTTTTATAAGTTCCCAACATATGCTGCAGACTGTCTGGTGGTATTGAAAGCACCAACTTACTTGCGATTGTATACTTTGATACAACTCATAGGATCAGTGACACTCTGTAATAATCATAAATGTACAGCAAACACCACAAAATGAATAGATGCATTGTCAGTTTTATATTCATAGAGGTACACCAAGTACCACGCAATTCCTAACACGCCCCCAAACTGCAAAGCCTGATAGAGCATAGTACACCACAATGCATTACTGTGGCTCTCTTAAAGTACTCTTTTAGAGCCTCCATGAGCCGTATAGCTCTGTGCTGAGCTCTTCAGATAATAGCACTTGCATCTGGCTGATCAAACTCAGCAGACAGCCACTCCACCTTCATCCTGCAGCTTGGCAGCAGCTTTTCACCATTTGCTTCACAGATATTATGCAGGACACAGCAGGCAACGATAACCATTGGGATATTTTTCTCACTGAGTTCCATTCTTGTGAGTAAACAATGCCTGCATCCCTTCAATCTGCCAAAAGCTTATTGAACTGTCTGCACCTGCTGAGCCAGTATTTAAGTCTTTCCTGGGTGTTGTCGAGGTGGCAGGTGTATGGCTTCATGAGCCAGGGTAGTAAGGGGTAGGCCGGGTCCCCCTAGGTTCACTATTGGCATTTCAACATCGCCACTGGTAATCCACCACTTGAGAAAGAATGTCCCTTCTTGTAGCTTTCTGAACAATCCTGTGTTCTTAAAGATGAAGGCTTCATACACCTTTCTTACCATCTAACACTGATATCAGTAAAGCATCCCCAGTGATTCACCAACACTTGCATAACCATATCAAAATAGCCCTTGCTGTTGATGTACTCTGTATCAAGGTGGTCTGGTGCCCAATTAGGGACATGCATGCCATCTATTACTCCACTGCTATTCAGAAACCTCATTGCTGCAAATCCATGCACTATGTCCCACAAATGGCTGAGAGTCACGGTCCTGTGTAGTAGCAGACAACTAATGGCCCTGCATGTTTACATGACAAATGACTCCGACAGTGGATTTTCCAACACCAAAATGATTTCCCACTGATCAGTAGCAATCCAGCATTGCAAGTTTCCGCAGTGTGATCACCACTCACTTCTTGTCAGTGCAGCTCTCATTCTCATGTCCCTGTGCTGGAGGGCCGGCAAGCTCAGCACACAAATCCAGGAATGTGGACTTGTGCATCTGAAAGTTCTGCAGCCACTGCTCATCATCCCATAGCTGCATTATGATGTTATCCCACCAGCCAGTGCTTATTTCTTGGGCCCAGAAGTGGTTCTCTACCATTTGTAGCTGCTTCATGTATGCCACCAACAACCTTGAAATGGTTTTCACTTTGTCCCACAGCAGTCTGCCCTCCAGGAAATCATCATGTTCCCCGCAGCTCTTCTTGCAGCTCTGAAAATACTGGATGATTGTACATTCTGTGCTCGCAACGCTAACAACAATAGTGCAGAGCTCCACACACTCCATGCTTCGGTCAGAGATGGCAGACAATGACAAGTCCCACAAAGGTTCATTTTCAAAACAGGCATGAAAATTATGGGATAGAGATGGCATTATGGGGTGGAGAAAGTTGCATGATGGGAACTTGACCCCTCATTCCAGTCACCCTTGTGCAACTTGTTTCTGCCCAATTATTCATTGCCAAAACTTCCCAAAAGTCAGGGTGCCAGACAGTGGAAAGTTGCACATTGCTGACAAATGCTGACAAACAAATGCTGACCAGATTTATTTCTGCTTAACATAGACCACAGCTCAAGGCGGTTTACCGGGAGATAATATAGATTTTAGCATTACTAACTCAAAAGTACATTCCCCAATTTAAAATATGTATTTATCACATGTAGATCCAGGATATTTGATAAATAGACTGCTTGCAGTGTTCCTGGCATCAAGTTACCTGAGTTATCATGCAGTTAAATGTAATTAACTAATGCTTATTTAATTTTGTCATGCTGTATAGAATGTCTTTTTACTGCACAGCAAATATGGAAGTAAAGGTCATTCATATCTGTTACTCCCATAATACAGGCACTGTGTGTCTCTACTTTATTTAGAGAATAACAGCCAAGGAAATAAAGGTGTCACATAGCAATATTTATGTGGGTGAACAGAAGAGTTGTTGGCTCCATTTAACAGGCCAAATTTAATGGACAATCCTTTTTTTATTATGCAATTTTGCATTAAAAAATTATGCAGATTGATTGGCTCTGCTTTTTTCTTTGATGCCTCTTATGAAATAACCCACCTGTCATTTAAAGTGAAACTTTTGATCTGCTGAGTGTTAATTGATTCAATTTGCAAAAGTAAATTGAGTCCTTACTCAAAATTATTTTTTTAAGATAGTATTACATAATCAACATATCATTGTGGGCCAGGGGGACAGGATCATTTCTTCATCTCATGAAGTAGTACATTACCCCAAGAAGGGGACTGCTACAAAAGTAGGGAGGTCATTCTTCTCTTGCACATGAGATACAGGCTTAATTTGCTTCAAAATGAGAACAGCTCCCACTAATCGCCACTTGGGAATTAAAATTTGCAACACAGAGTGCTCCAGAAACAACTCTCATCACAGGAAACCTGTTAATTAAAAAGCACTGCCATTTTAAGTCACCCTTCATCATTAAGGCAATTGTTTGCACAATTTGTGACAGGTTGTGTAGATAGATTAAAAAAACCCTACTCTTCTACAAAAATCTAGGAAATACTTTATTATGGAAATGACAGAATATTTGTGTGCCTGCATTTCTAAAAAGCTCACATGGGAAGAGTTTTGAATCCATTTTATTTTAAACTGAGTTGTACTCACTTTTTAAGAAAGGCACAGTAAGAGAGTGCCCCTTCACAGAGACGGTACAGAAATTTCACCATATTTTAAATATTCCATTGTCTTTCTGCAATAAAAATGTAGTGAATCCCTATAGAATTTAAAGCCTAGATATCTTTTAGTAACCACTGTGACAGGGTCGGGCCAGATGGCTATAGGAGAGTAATTTTTTTTTTTAAGCAAAAGATGTTTTTTTTATTTGCATAACACACTTACAAAGTAAAAACAGCAGCATATGCAATGTGTAACACAGCCACCAATCACAATTGTTTTCTCATTAGCTTCAGGGGAGGGAAGTGTTCAAGCTTGCCTGGGCCCAGAGGGGGGGAGCTTCCTCAACTCTCGTGGTCTTCCACCCTTCCGAGTTACCTGGTGGCCCAGAGTGAGAGGGCTTCATCAACTCTCGTGGTCTTCCACCCCCTCGAGTTACCTGGCGCAACGCCCGAGTGTCACCAAAAATTCCCTCCTCTGAAAGCACCCAACAAGAGGGGCAGGCTGTGGGGTGGACAATCCGGGGGGGGCACGTGCACCCACGTGTGAAAGGACCCCTCTAAGGTGGTGGTGTCTGCAGCAGCAATGGCTGGGGCTGGGGTCCCTTACTCTCTCACCCAATGAAAGGGTCAAACAAATGGACCCAGACAGGATCACCGAGCAGAGAACCTCGGACAGCGCCCAATGCTCCCCAAAAGCATCAAGGGAGTCTGTGGACGCCGCCCAGAGGAACTCCGCCTGGATACGTGAACGGACCAAGGATCGGAAAACAGTCCCACAGTCACAGGAAACTCCATCGGCCAACCTCCTCTCTCTGGTTTTATAGATGGCCATTTTAGCCAGGGCCAGGAGGAGGTTAACTAGGAGATCCCGCGACTTTGTGAGGCCACGGATGGGGAGTGCATAAATAAAAAGGTGAGGGGAAAAATCAACCAAAAACGTAATAGGAGATCTGTGAGGAGCTGGAATAGGGGCTGCAGCCTGGCGCACTCCAAATATACATGCGCCAGGGTTTCCCTCACTCCACAAAAGGGACACGTATCTGGGACGGGGGTGAACCGTGCCAAGTACGTGCCCGTGCTCACAGCTCCATGAAGGAGCCGCCAACTGATGTCCCCGACAGGCCTCGGAACCAAGGGGGAATATAGGCTGGCCCACCGGGGCTGCTCACCCTCCAAAGGTGGCAGAAGGTCTCACCACTTTGTGTTGGGGCGGGACACTATGGTGAGGGCGTGAAGGGTGTGGAGCACGAGCGTGTATAGATGTTTCCTTGGCGCAGTTTGGAAGCGTACCAGCTGCAGTTCATGCAACCGGCTCGCAGCGAAGGGGTGAGAGGGTCGATTGGGTCTGCAGGGCAGAGGTCCAATTAAAAGGTCCGGCGGGCCTGGGGTAGAGGGTGGGCGGGGCATGCCCTCGAGCAGGACCCGGTCGAGGTAAGCTCGAGCAGCGGGCGGCAAAGCGGCCTTCGCCTCCTGAAGTACACACCAGGGGGTGCGAGGTCTGGAGAGCCCCATGCACCGGGCGAGCATCAGGGGATTCAGCCAGTCTCCCCGCTCGTAGTCCAGGAGGTCTCCGACTCTCGTGATTTCTGCCAGGATCAAGCTCTGGCGCACCGAGCGGGACTCCGCCACCTGCACATGGAGCTGGGGGTTGTGTAGCAGGGGCTCCACAAGGAAATCTACCCCCTCGGTGGCCGCCACGGACCTGGTCATTAAAAACAGTTTCCAAGTCCGGAGGAGGTCCTGGTAGAAGACCGGCAGCCCAGAGAGGTGTGGCGGAAGACCTCCCGGACGGAGATAAAAGAGCTCCCGGTCATATCGAAACCCTCGGATGCGGCGCAAGATGGCGTGCGCCAGTGTGCTACACGCCGAACTGCCTGCACCATAGAGGAGCCTCTGTAGGGCCTAGAGGTGGAAGACACGGACCTGAGTATGTAGACACTTCAGGTCCTGTCCTCCTTCCTTCAGGGGTAGATGAAGAACCCCTACAGGGGCCCAGTGCGTTCCTGACCAAAAGAACCCCAGAATCGATGTCCAGAGGTTGGTCAGGAAACCTGGGGCCGGGACCAGGGTGTTGAGCCGGTACCAGAGCGTGGACAGGACTAGTTGATTAAGCACTAGCGCTCTCCCTCGGAGAGAGAGACATCGGAGTAGTCCCGTCCATTTCCGGAGCCGCTCTATCACCCCGCCCTCTAAATTTTCCCAGTTTTCCAGCGGAGAGGGATGTGTGGCAGAAAGGTAAACGCCGAGGTAGAGCAGCGGACCCGCGCTCCACCGGATGGTCTGAAGCACGGGTGGGAGGGAGCTCACCTGCCGCCAGTCTCCTATCGCCAAGCCAGAGCTCTTGACCCAGTTGACGCGGGTAGAGGAGGCTGCCGAACAGATGGCCTGGCAAGCCTCCACCCGTGCCAAGTCCCCCGGGTCCTGGACCACGAGGAGCACGTCATCGGTGTACGCCAACAGGACCAGTCGCAGCTCCGGCTCCCGCAGCACCAACCCTGTCAACCTCCTTCGGAGGAGACAGAGGAAGGGCTCCATCGCCAGAGCTTAAAGCTGGCCCAAGAGGGGGCACCCCTGCCGTACTCCTCGCCCGAAGCTGATCAGTTCGGTCAGGGTCCAGCTGAGCTTAACCAGACACTCTGCGGAAGTGTACAGCACCCGGAGAAAACCCACAAACTGGGGTCCGAAGCCAAACGCCCGCAGAGTGCTCAGGAGGTACCCGTGGTCCACCCTATCAAACGCCTTCTCCTGATCTAGGGACAGGAGGGCGAACGACAGACCGTCTCTACGCCCGAGTTCCAAAAGGTCCCGAACCAGAAATAGGTTATCAAAGATACTGCGGTCCGGGATGGTGTAGGTCTGGTCTGGGTGGATCACGTCCGCCAGCACAGACCCTAGCCACAGCGAGATTGCTTTCGCTACGATTTTGTAGTCCATGCTGAGGAGCGAGACGGGACGCCAATTTCGTAAATTGCGGAGGTCCCCCTTCTTCGGCAATAAGGCGAGCACAGCTCGCCTGCACGAAAGAGGGAGGACCCCACTCTGCAGAGACTCGGCCCAGACGCTGACTAGATCTGGGCCGAGGACGTCCCAAAACATGCGGTAGAACTCCACGGTCAGCCCGTCCATGCCTGGAGACTTATTAGTGGGCATACGACAGAGGGCTTCCAAGAACTCGGCCAGAGTGAGAGGCAGCTCTAGCCTGTCTCGGTCGCTTGCGCTGACCATAGGGAGCTCCTCCCAAAGCACTCTGCAAGCGCTAGGGTCAGTTGGATCCGGGGAGAAAAGACTTGCGTAGAAGGCTCGGGCCCTCCTGCACATCTCCGCCGGTTCCGTGAGGGGTGTGCCGTCTTCTGCCAGGAGGCAGGTGATGTGTTTCTTGGCCCCCCTCATTTTCTCCAGGGCATAGAAGAAGTGGGAGCCACGATCCATCTCCCGAAGGAGACGGATGCGAGATCGAACAAAGGCGCCCCGGGCCCGATGGTCCTCGAGGGCCCGGAGCTCCTCCCGCTTCTCCTGGCACGCTCCGCAGAGGAGCGGGTCTTCGGGGCTGGCGGCCAGATGCCTCTCCAGCTCTAAGACCTCCCGTTCAAATTGCTCTATCGCCGCATTTCTCCGTCGGCTGGTGCCCTGGGTGTAGTCGCGGCAGAAGAGCCTGGCACGCACCTTCCCCAGGTCCCACCATCGCTGCGCCGAGGGAAAGGCGCGCCGCTGCCCTCGCCAGGCCAGCCAGAATTCCCGGAAGGACGTCACGAAACCCTCATCCTCCAACAGGCTGTTGTTAAAATGCCAGTAGGCCGGCCCCGGCCTCTCCGCACAGAGGGAGGCTGTCACGGTGGCTAGGTGATGGTCAGAAAATGGGGCCAGCCGAATGCTGGAGAAGTGGGCTCGTGAGAGATGGAAGCGTGATAAATAAATGTGGTCCAACCGGGAGTGGCTCGACCGATGGGCTTCCACCCAGACAAAGGTGAACGAGGAAGTGTCATTCGGGTGGTGGTCACGCCAGATGTCCACGAGGGAGTGATGTTCAACTATCTCCCGGAGGGTGTCCGCGGCAGCTGGGCTCTGCTCGGTCCCCGAGTGGTCTCGCTCCTCGAGGGTGGTATTAAAATCCGCTCCCAGGACCAGGCACTTGGGAGGATCTAAGGTCCCGAGGAAAGAGGATGCCTGCTGATAGAATTGCAGCCGCTGCGGGCCCAATGTAGGGGCATAGATGTTAAAGAGGTCAACCACAACCCCCTCTATATGGACCCAGAGATGCAGCAGGCAACCCGGTACGGCCTCGGCGACCCCTAGCACCTTGGGCCATAGGTCGGAGGAGAACAGAGTCGCCACTCCAGTCTGCCGAATCGTGGAATGGCTAAAGTAGACCCTGTCCCCCCACTCCAGCCGCAAACTGTCTTCGGCAGTCGGATCCGTATGGGTCTCCTGCAGGAAAATCACAGAGTACCCTCCCTCCTGAAGGAAGGAGAGTGCCTGAGACCTGCAGAGAGCCATCCTACAACCCTAGGTATTCAACGTTGCGATGGTGAGAGATGTCATGGGGAAGGCCGGGGGGGATTCTCACTGGCAGGGACGCTCACATCCCCCAGCGGGCTGCACAACAGTCCTTGACCCATCCGGTAGGTGAGTAATTGGTCACGGAAGATGCGGACCCGCCAGTAGGCCACGGCATCCTGCTTCCCCGTCCCTTTACCTTCCCCCATGAGGGCCCTTGTGGCCCGGAGGATTTGAAAAAAATCCCCCAATCGCCGGAGAGCAAGCTGTACCTTGTTGCGGGAGCTATGGACATCCTCTAAAAACTTCCGCAGCTCTCCTCGCAGCTCATTGGGGGGGGCGGTGTTATGGTTTCCCAGTTGTTCCCTGGCGGGGCCCTTGGCGCAGCCCTGTGGTCCACTAAAACGGACAAGCAGGGTGCGGACCCCCGACAGGGTGCCTGATGGGCTGGAGCTTCTAGGCCCGCCTCAAGCTCTGGGGCTATAGGGGGCAGTGGAGGGAAAATAGCAGCTCCTAATGGGTCGGGGCAGGAGAACACAAAGGCCGCTCCCTGGGGGTCATCAGTTGGGAAAGGGAAGGAGACAGCCCCGGGGGCGGCAATGATATTGCAGGAGGTAAATTGGATAGGGGCAGGGGCAGAGGCGAGGTTCTGGGTTTCGGGAGGCAAGCAGCTGGATGGTGGCGCCTCCCGATTCGGCTCAAGGGTTAAGGGGGCGGGGAGGGAGCTCTCAGTGACACTGGGCACGTGCTCTGCGGTGGATTTAGCGGCCACAGCATCAGGAGGTGGATTATCTTCTGTAGGGCCCCCGCCCGGGAAGGAAATCGATTGCTCTGCACCAACGGGGGGTGCCCCTGGCGACTCGTGCCCCGGCCGCGTGGCACCGGCAGTCACCTGAGCAGGCTCGGTGGTCGTCAGCGGGGTGCCATCAGTGGCTGGGTCAGTGGAGGAGTCCAGGGGCTCCTCGGAGGTGGGAGCGGAAGCAACAGTTAAGGGGAGGGAGCATGGGGAAAAGAGGGGTGGGGTGAGGTCGCCCAGATCGAGATTTGCTGGCAAAAGGTCATCCTCCCCCTGGGCGACCGGGGTCAGATCTAAGGCCTCGATCTCCTCGAACATGGAGGACGCTTTCCGCCGCCCCAGGGTTCTCCCTGCTGCCACCCACCACGACAGTTGTCTCGGGGTTCACGGGGGCTTCAGGTAGCGTCAGGACAGAAGGGGCTTCCTCGAGGGTCGCGGAGGGGAGGGTCTCCCATGGAGAGGCTGACACCAGTGGATGGGACGCACTCGTGGGCAAAGCAGAAGGTTCGGCATCGGTGCCCCCCTTCCTGGTCTTCCGGGGGGCCTCCGCCTCGGGTAGATGAGGTGGAGCTCAAGCCTTCCGCTTGCCTTGCTTCCCCTGGACTAGGGCCCAGCCCTCCATGGCATCATCTGGGGGCTGGTTAGCAGGGGTCATGTCAGGGGGTAAAGGCGATGGCTCAGGAACTTGGGGGGGGAAGGGTGGGACAGCATAAGGGAGGGAGGATTCTCCCTGGGGCAGGCTCTCTCCCATGCCTGGTGGTATCTCTGCCACACCCTCCCTCCATAGGCCCCGCTAGATTGTCAGCAGCGAGGGCAGGTCTCTCCCGCTTGTCTGGGCATTGTAGGGGAGGTGCCTTGGGCCTGAGCGGAGTAGCGGTGGTCCGAAGGGGTGGGGGGCAGGTTCAGGTACCGGGCAGCCAGAAGCGTCAGCAATGATGGGGCCGATGTCCTGCCGGGTCTCGGGGATCCCAGGTGCCCCTCCTTGCCGGGCTAAGGGGCAGTCCCTCCGGACATGCCCTGACGCCCAGCAGAGGTAGCACCGGGCATCCCCTGTGGAAAAGTACACCCGGTAACGGGCCCCCTGGTGGGGGACTAGGAAGGATCCTTCGAGCGCCACTCCATCGCGCACCGCCGACGGCAATAAAAGTTGCACTTGCCGGCGGAAGGAAAAAATGTGACGGAGGGTGGGGTCTCTGCAGCACAACGGGAGAGGGCTGATAACAGAAACAGGTTTCCCCAGGGTGGAAAGGGCGGGTAGCAGGGCAGCATTGGGGAGAAAAGGAGGGACAGAGTTCAGGACCAGGCGGACGCCCAGGTCCTCTAGCGGCTCTAGGGGGACAAACACCCCCCTCCCCCCCACCGCCACGCCCCTCTCCAGCACTTCCTGGGCGGCAGCCTCTGATGCTAAGAAGAAGACGACCTTCCCATACATTTTGGAGGCCACCACAATGGCCGAGGGCCCCACCACCCTCGCCACTGCCAGCATGTAGGTCTCCACGTGGGGCGAGGCGGGCACCAGGAGGCATCGGACACCTCTTCCTTGTCATGGTGGGAAAGGGGCCCCGGCCGCTATTGATGGTGGCGGAGGCGGTGGGCGGGAGAGATGACGAGGAGGCAGGCGGGGGGCCTGCTGCTGCCCGGGCATACAGCCTGGGGGCTGAGGGAGGGACATCTGCAGAACTGGTGGAGGGGGTAGCAGGGGAGGACGCCATGGTCGGTGGCGGGGTCACAGCAGTGGGGGTGGCCCCTGCCATGGAGGGCCCCGTGGTTTTAGTGGGACCCTTCCCCTTCTTCTTGCCCTGGCTTTCCCCGCCGGCTGGAGGGGCTTCCCTAGAGTCTGGGGAGGCAATGGGCATGGCAGTGGTAGAGGTCACCCCGGTGCCCTCCATTGCCGATACCCCAGCAGGGGCGGTAGCAGGTGGTTAACAGGAGTTGGGGTCAGATAGAAAGGGACAAGCTGTGGGGTGGACAATTTGGGCGGTGGGCCACATAAACCACCGTATGCTTGTCCAGAGAGTTCTGTTTGGTTGTCTATTCCTGGTTTTCTTTTTTTCAGCAACAGCATTCCAGAAATGCTGCAGTCAGTGATAAGAATCCTCTTGAATGAAAACGGGTCCGCAGACAAACAGCAAGCAGCTGGGTCTGGGGGCTGGGTCCTTCCACTCCCCCGCTCTGGGGAGTGGGCCGGCAGGCCCCCCCTCTCTCAGGGGGGGCGGGTTTCAGCTGAAGCGGCAGCAGCGGCCGAGGGCAGGCAGGGGGCAGAGGGGCTAACAGCACTCTAGCAACATCAGGAAAGAAAAAAAAACAACAAAAAAGAAAGGGAGGAGAAGCAGGGGGAGCGTCTGGCCCGGTCGGGGGGGGAAGCCGAAAGCAGCGGCAAAAAGCAAGGAAAGCCCAGGCCAGAGAGCAGCAGCAGGAGAGCAGGCTAAGTAGGTCCCTTTTCCCTGGGTAAGGTGACAGGGAAGGTTCTAGAACAATCAGGAACCTTCTGGAGACAATTAAGACAGGCTGATTAGAACACCTGCAGCCAATCAAGAAGTTGCTAGAATCAATTAAGGCAGGCTAATCAGGGCACCTGGGTTTTAAAAAGGAGCTCACTTTAGTCTGTGGTGTGCGTGTGAGAAGCTGGGAGCAAGAGGCACTAGGACTTGAGAGTGAAAACGCGGACTGGTGGAGGACTGAGGTGTACAAGCATTATGAGACGCCAGCAGGAAGGACCTATGGCGAGGATAAAAATGGTGTTGGGAGGAGGCCATGGGGAAGTAGCCCAGGGCGTTGTAGCTGTCGCACAGCTGTTCCTGGAGGCACTCTCGACAGCTGCATTCCACAGGGCCCTGGGCTGGAACCCGGAGTAGAGGGTGGGCCCGGGTTCCCCCCCAAACCTCCCAACTCCTGGTCGGACACAGGAGGAGTTGACCTGGACTGTGAATTCAGAAAAACGGCCAAGCTGAGGGCTGCCATAAAGCTCCAAGGTGAGCAAATCCGCCAATAAGCGCAAGACCCCCCAAGGTAGAGCAGGAACTTTGTCACGCCACACGTCCAGCAATTTAATTCTTTTAAATGTTTATGTTGAAATATTGCATAGTAAAGGGAATACAGCACAATACCCTGCCTGAAAGATTATTTTCCCCAAATTCTCACCATACCTATTAGCAGCAGGCTGTGACTCTAGGCCCAAGGGTTCAAAGGCTCTGCTGTAAAAGATAGGAACTTCAGAAGGTACCATTGCAACTCCAGAGAGAAAACAGTAGCTTACACAACACTGCAGAAGATGGTGACTATGTACACAAAGGTATTATTGGTGAACATATGATATACACAAGTAAGGTATTTACAAGAGTGTAGAGCTACACTGGAGGTTAATTGCCAGCTCAGACAAACGTACATGCGCTAGCTGTGAGCAAGTTAGTGCACTAAAAAATAGCAGTGTAGCTATGGCAGTGCTAGACACTGCCTGTGGCATTATGGCCACACTGCTATTTTTAGTGTCCTAACTCAAGCAAAGCTACTCCGTGTGCATCTCCGTCTGGAAATTAACCTCCAGCTGCAGTGTAGTTAATAGTTCTGATTGCGTTTGTGCAACATTAAGAGCATTTTGATGCACAGACAGTATTCGCGAGGTATTATGATGCCCAAATTGGTGATAGGAGAGACAAGTCTCTAGTACAGATAAACCTGTGCAATATAATGTTGATGCTTCTTCGGTGAGGCAGATCAGGAAAAGATTGTTTTCCAACAATCAAAAGACAGGATACCAGAGTATGATAAGGCATTCCCTGAGTGAAAAATGCAATTTATGTCTGCTTCATCATGCTCCAAGGCTACAAGAGGATGGACCCCGAGTGAGAGTGGCCCCGAGTTGGGTGTAACGCTCCCAGATTTGGGTTTGCCAGGCTGTCACTTGGTAGAGCTCAAAAGTCAGCAAACCAAACTGAATGCGTGAGATTTTAAATCCAGGCCATGAGGTTTATGGCACCATTATTAATAGCATTATGTCCTGAGAAGAGCAAGAAGCAGAGGCAGATAGCCCAGGAATGGGGGTGGCTGATGTAGCTCTCCACCATTAAAAATGAGTAATATGGCTTCACTACTTTACTCCTCTGCCACACCACTGCTCTCTTGCCAGCAACTGACCTACTTGATTTACCTCAGAGGTGGTGTTGGGCCTTGTCTCTCAGTCCACACTGGTTTGCTATAAAACTAAGACTAGATTATTCGAGTACATCAGAAAGTGAATAAAGCTTCATGGAGAGGAGACTCCCATTCACCCAGAGACAGTGGTGCCATTTGCTGTTCTCACTAGAAATACAAACCCAGAGGCTAAGAGGCTCTGGTTTCTCATCCTTCAGCCACAATGCCCCTAAGCTTTCCCTTTTGTCAGCGTGGAACCTCATAGACTCTCCATTGCACCCCTGTGATGAAGGCAAAGGATGCTGAACTACCCCCACCTTGCCCAGTCTTTACAACTTCATGCAACTTCCCTGAAGCCTCCTCCCATCAAATCAAATATCACCGTTTTGAGCAGCATCACACCCTACTTCTTATCCTTAGGGCAGTGGTCCCCAAACTTTTGAGGGTCATGCCCCCCCTTACCCCTCTTGGCACTCCCCCCTGGAGCCAGAAGGGGCCGTGGCTTGGGGGGGAGGGGGAGAGAAGGGACATGGACAGGGGTAAGGGGGCTGAGGCTGGGGCCACAGCTAGGAGTGGGTTTGGGGCTGGGAGCAGGGCTGCAGCCAGGGACTGAGGTGGGAACAGAGCCGCAGCTGGGCTGCAGTGGGGGCTAGCAGCTGGACCTGCAGCCAAGTGCAGCTCTGCTCCCTCTTGCCCGCAGCCTTGGCCCTCGGCCAGGAACGGAGCCAGCGGCCAAGGCTGGCGTCTGGTGCACGGCTGAGAGTGGAGCCGCACCAAGACAGGGGACGGGGCCAGGCATAGGGCCGGGACCTAGGGCAGGACTGGAGCAGAGCTGGGGGCAAGAAGAGGCTGGGTGATGCTCCCTCCTCCCCCCCCAGGCCCTGCCACGCCCCCATACTTTGGGGACCTCTGTCTTAGGTGCATGGGAAATGACAGTTGCTCTCCAAAGAAGCCCAGAATGCTTATGTAACAGGCACCATCTTGGCCAACACATCAGGCATTGAACCAGGAGCCTCCAGAACTTAAAGCATGAGCTGCTGTGGTGTGATCTTAAGATCCTGTTAATTTCAGATATTAATAATTCTAACACTGATATGAGAAGCCAAACACCAATTTAACCATACATTCCTTTGTTAAATCTAAAGGCCAAATGGTATTTATACACTTGCTCGAAACATGCCTAAAAAGCCTAACTAATAAGCAATTTACTACATCCAAACAGTAACAAAACATTTAGAAGCATTTGATCAAGATACTTACAAACAGGCTAAACCCAGGTGTGCTTAGACCTGTACTGGTTGGCTCCAATGTAGTCATGCAAGTATTAGCAATGAACCCTTTAAGAGTTTACTTTTTACACCCTTCAATAAATAAGCGATGTCATTGCCAATGACTGTCTTTTAGCTAAAACCAATTTAAGACAGTTCACCCTAATTTCCAGTCTTAATCTAACTAAGATTTACAACCTCCTCTCTTCCAAGGACTTTTCTCCCCTCCTTCTTGCTGCTCAACAGTTTTTCCATTGCATCTGGGTTCACACAGGCTTTAACACTTCCCATGTAAATAGCAGGTCCCTACTTTCCTCTTCTTGGTGGAGGACTCTTTGGAAGAATGGACTAGGGTGAAGTTATCACAATAGATTGAAACTTGAGCTGCATCTTTCCAAGTGTATATCTACCATTCTGTCCCTTTCTCCACTTGCTTGTACTCTACGCCCACATTAGAGAACAAAGTATCAGTTCAGTGTTTCAGGCCATTGTGGCGACATCACCATTTTACTCCATTTTGCTGGCAAAAGAAACAAGGGCTTAATATTGCTAATAAAAAAAGAACTCAAAGCCAAGGTTTCTCAAATCATCACCATTGCTGCAATTGTGCTCATGTAACATCCACTTGGCAACTACTGAAATTGTTCACATGGAGGAGTAGCAGTAAATGTATTTTTGGCTAGCCTAAAGAAGTTTAGCTCCTGAAAACAAGAGCACACTCAACATAACCAGCTAGCTCTATAGAGGCCAACGGCAAGTGTTCCATGGACAAGCAGTAGTCCACAGATCACACTTTGTGAAACTTCTCTAGATCAAGCAGCATGACATATCTAAGGTCTTAATATCTGGGTTAAAATAAAAAACATGAGGCTAATAAGGTAAGCTAAGTTGACTATACTTGTGAAATATTTACTTGTGATGGTTCTTTTGAATGGGATTTGAAGTCTTTCAGTTGTTTCCTATTTTTGTAGTCTTCCAAATAGCCTACTAGCAATGTTATGGGGAAAAATAGATTTATTTACAGTCTAAGTTATTACAACTTCCCCATTTTAAGTAGCTTTAGTAATATGATTAAAGGTAGTATAGTCCAACGTAACAGCATTCAAAGGACGACAGTTGATATTCAAAAGGTGCTGGTCCTAGAGAATTTTAGAACACTTAGTGGCAATAAAAGCTTTAATCATATTGCGCCACAAAAAAGCGTCCACTGAAGTGAGGTCAGAATTCTCATTGACGAATGCTTTCTTTAGTAAACTTGGGGGTGGGGCAGAGAAGAGAACAGCCCCACCCGCTCCTTCCTCCCCTGCATTTCAAGTGACAAAGGAAAGGGAAGAGACAAGTTTAACACTTTACCCACAAACCCAGCATCATTTTTGGGTGCATGAGAAGGGACTTGGTAGCCGCTCTTCTGTCATCCTTCCACATTATCCATGCTTGGGAGGACCAAATGTATAAGATGCAAAAGCTATTTGAAAGAGGCAACTGCAGAACACATCCCACCAAAAGCCTTCCTAAATCAGGTAGATGCACATTTTGTATAACAACTGCATTGGTGAAAGTGTATTAATTGTGCATTTCAAAGACGTACCAACCTGGTAATACCAAAGTGACCTGCCGGTCTAGGGAGCATGCACATGAAAGGTTTCTTCCTCTTGCCCCCTTTAGGGTGAGAAAAGCCCCATACATACACCCAGAAAGCTACATTAAAGAGGCAACACACATGGTTAGTGTTCTTATAGCAACGTAAAGCCATCCTACTGCATTCTAATGTTTGTGGATTACTAGATTGTTAGGCATACAATATTAGTCTGTAGTACATGCACTTCAGGAAGATTAATGGTATATGAGAATCTTAGCTTCTCTTTAAGTATGCTTACATTTGCAATCAACAATGCATTAGTGCTTTAAAAAAAGCATATGCTAGCATACATAAAGACAGACCATTGTAGACATTTACTGGTCGATATCTGTTTCAGTCATTTGTTCAGTTTGATAGTCTCTCCTATTAGAATGCTAAAATTAGAAAACAAATTACAGAAGCCCTATTGGTAACAAATAACCCTGATCTTTACAGATGCTGAGAGAAAAACGTAAATGTATTAAAAAAAATCCTGCTAACTACAGATGACTTGAGGTAATTTTCAGAATAGCATGAACACAATCCTGTTAAGTAGTAGGAGCTGTGGGTGCAGCCATCACATTAGACACGCGCAGCCAGCTGAAACTTGATGCCGTACGGGGCAGTGAACCTGATGACAACCCAGATACTCCCAGTTTCTGGTAGTGCTGTTGTGTCAGAATAGCAATGCCCACCTGACTTACCATTAGTGAGAAACTCCTCTCAAGCAAGATGACATGAATCTTAGGATTGTACAATCTTGTACCAGTGAAAAATTCACTCAAAAGCCTGCAAGGTTATTTAAGTAATCTTCCTAAAATTAAGATCTCAAATATCATTAGCAGTACAAGAAAACCATGCTTCTGTTTTAATTATATATTTCTAATTACACTCTACCTCCACTGTTTTACTTAGGAAGCTCATCTTTAAGACATCCACTGATGACCAATTCTTTTTTCACATTAAATTACCAAAGCAGGGCTATTGGTTATTCCACCATTTTAATTGCACCTCCTCTTCCTGTGGCTCTGCTCTCCATATAATAGTGTGTCTTGGAGTTCCAGATACCTGCTTCACAGGCCCAGATTTCTTTACACAGGAGATTGAAACTAGACATCACCAAAGCAGCTTTCCAAGATGTTTTCCCTAGTAAGACCGTAAAATATCTGGCTATTAAGAGAAACATCCCCCTCTGTGATTCAAATTCACCCACCAGAGGGATTACGTGAGCAAAATTTCAAGAGCACTTTACGGACTAAGAGGCCTGAGTAAAATTACACATCCCACCAGCTGTGTGCCAGCAGCCCTTGCAACTCACATGAAGTCTCGAAGGTGATTGAACCTGGATTAAATTAATATGTTAAAGTAATTAATTTATAATGTATTGAATTCCAAATAAAAAAAAATGACGTCACCATTCAGACTAAGTTTCCAGGAATGTTTAAAAAAACAAAAACAAACAAAATACAATAAATTAATGCTTAGGAATCAAAGTTTTCAGTGTCCCAGTATCAACTGTAATCTTTCTCCTTCACCCTCCCTGTGTACTGTCCATAAGTAAAATACACACTGGCCTGCACATGTTAATGGGTACGCAGGCTGGAGATTCAATCAGGGCTCTAAACTGCAAGATATCCAGGATTTTAGCTAAAATCTACATGAACTTTTCATTTTATTTCTACAACTAATATCTATATCTGCCACATCGGGCCAAGATACCGAGATCATGTGTACCACCCTTTGTAGGCTTCAGATCATATTGTATCCCAGTCACCCTCCATATCCAGGTCAGAGCAGATGCATGTTAGAAATCAACTTGTGTCCTCACCACAACCTACATATATGCACTATTGACCACCAGAAGCCTCGTTGCAATATAGACAAAAAATTCCCTTCCCAATCACTCCAGAGAAGCTTGAAGGGTGGTGCAGGTTATAACAAACAATTCACGTATGCAATAAGGCAGATTTAAGTACATTGCACAGTGTAAGTGAAGGGATTCAGCAGATATGGGGAGAGTGGGAGGGGAAGGAGCAAAAGTTAATATTGATACTGGAACTGGAACTGAGGATTTCCTCACTGATGAGTCATTTAGTTAGTTTAAAATAATAAAATAAAATAAATCTAAGTTGCTTTAAGGGAAAAACTTAATCCAAATAACCTATTTTGCCTAGAATTGAGTTTTCTTATGAGTTAGCATTCACTTTTCAAAAGTGAATACATTGCAAGAATTTCAATATACTGAGCTCAGACTGTTCCTGTACCCTTAAAAAATGCTTCACTATTATCCACTATTTTCTGAGACAGAGAGAATTGCTTTTTATTAAGATACCAAAGATTTGAACTGGGAAATGAAAAGGGAATGAAAAAAACGCCACAATGCAGTCAAGCTATATCAAAGTCATACTTAGTTTTATTCCTGTGGCCAAGTACCTGAGATTTGAGATATACCAATTCTTACAGGATTGATGTATATTAAAGTTAAACAATCTTTTTTTGGGGGGGGGACGGAGGAGGAGAAAAAAGGAGCAATATAAAATGAATTTCATAGACGTTTTTGGAGGAACAAAGTCTCACTTTGTACTGATCCGCAAGATGTATTTTAGTAGTTAAATAGCTTTGGAATAAAACTTTAAAATCTTGGTGGTCAAAAAATTACATGGAAAGTTTGTCTTGAAAGGGTCCATTCTTTCTGTCATCAGTAATCCAGTCTCTTCAAAACACATTCTGCAGGAGTTGTTTCCATTTCCTGAAGCAAAGTAGTATTTTGAAAGCTGCTACAGAAAAAAAAAGTTATCTGGGGAAAGCTTCGCAGATTTCAAATCCAAGGAATTGTCCACAAATATGATGTATGGAATTAGACAGTTAGTTACTCGTAGTTTGTTCCAGAACCCTCAAAATACCATTAGTTTTGTTCTCCTCTAGAGAAGTGGCCTTTTTCCTTGTCATGGTAGCAAACAGTGCATCCATCATTCCCAAAACTTCAAGTAGTTCCGCCTGGTAATCAATTTCTTTTTCTATGATCTCTTGGAGTCTTAAGAATTGTTTATCAATGACTGCTGATTGTCCAACCACTGGGAGATATATATCTGGAGGAAGGAAAGTTACTTAAGTTAGTCTATGTGTGGATATCCATTTCACTTGGTTCATATTTTATAAGCATATATTTTACTTTTTAAATATATAGTTATTTCTGTTAAGTTTTGCTTTGTGGCAAGATGGAGAATATTTTAATAGCCTTCTGAAAAGTTATTGATATAGTCTTATAGTAACTTTCAGGCTAGTAAGCCTGAAGGGGGCTTAAATTTTGTTTACATGTTTACTACTTGTGGTATTATGTACTGGGAGAAGTTGGGGAAGCTAGTCATACCACACAACTACATAAAAATAGTGCCAAGGGCATTCAGAGCCTGGGACGGATGCTCTTTTTTATAGTGAGCATTAATCAAAGTGAAGTGTATAGTCTGATCAATCATCTGGCAAAAAAAATAAAGCTTGGAATTTTCTGATCTCTACTTTGATCACTGGCTTTTTATTATATCAGTTTTAAATTCCACGCTGGTTGTCTAGGCAAAATGTAGAACTTTACTCTCTGGAATAGCGTAAGCTTAGCTTGTAATACTAGGAGTTTCCTTTTGGTACAGTACTTACCAATAATCATTTCTGCAACTTTTATCAGCATAGGGGAAAATCTTGGCTCAACCACATACCTGCAGAGACAGAGCAATTCTTAAAATTAAGATACTAGCCATTTATTCCCATACCACCAGTTTTCCTATACTTATGTACAACTTACCACACAAAAGTTTAACTAGACAACTTTTCATTCACAAGAAGGGGTAAAAGAAGTCCCAGGGATGGGATAATCAGGAAGTCACACGTGGCAACCCCTCAGTGGGAAAAGCACTGGGGCTTCGAAAGGTGGCAATATTCTTTTTAAATAAAGGAAGATAAAACACAAACTTCAGACAACAAGACTCATTATGGTGGAGTGGGAGGGTTTCAGGCAAAGGGGCAAGGTGGCAAGTTTAAAGAAACTTCATCCTCTTTTTGGTGGGTTTCAGACTTCCTCTAAAGAGACAGAGCAGCAAACTTGATCAACATGCATTTTATAAATGAAAGGCAGTGTAGTTACCATATAAATACAAGTCTATTAAGAACACAAAGTAATTGTGAATGGTAGGGGTAAAGTCGAAATTTGTGCCTCCACTGAGGTCAGTGGCAAAATTTCTGTTGACTTCAGTTGGGCCAGGGTTTCACTCCAATGGTCTTGAAAGAGGTGTCTGCAGGTAAGTGTGGCAAAAGCTGGCAACAAGAAACATCTGCCTTATGAAATAGCCTTGTCAGAGGTAACTTAGGTGAGTGATACCTTATCAAGAAAGCCAGGAGGACGCTAAGTTGTGTTTCATCTCGTCCCGCAAGTGCATTTTTCAGTGTTCCTCTGCGATTTAGCTCCCGCATGACTGCAACTGTAATTTCTGGTGTCCTGTTACGGGCCTAAGTGTATGTAAAGAGTTTAGTACCAGTGCTCATCTTCAACATGAAATGAAATCTACATAGGCATAAGCAGGTCTATGTACACAAAGAGATTTCTTCCCTTTCTAGCACTGTCTCAAAGTTATATTATTTCATAATATGTACCGTAAATATAAATTTCAAATGAATGCACTGCGTATTGACACACAAAGCAGTAATGGCCTTACCTCAAGTACTACATCAAGAGCCTTGGATACCTGGAAGCTTTTTAGTAGTTTGTCATACTTTTTCAAGTGAGTTCTCACAGGTTTACTGACAAAGAAATCCTCCTAGAATTGAAAGGACAGTTCAGGATAGAGCAAACTTTTTTTTTTTTTTTTTTTTTTTAAGTGTTTTGTTAGCATTAACACTGCTTCTCAATTTCTTTATATTGTTTTTCCAGATGCTGCAATTTGCCGCAGCAGGTGCTTTCTGTTCTTATCAGAGTTCAGGGAAAGTTTTCAGGGGGAAAAAAAAATTGTGTATTTGGAAAGTCACGTTAAAAATACAGTGGTCAGCACAGCTAGTTAGATTATTCTCTTTAAAACCCTTCGTACTAATATTAGGTGGATAGACTTTTTTTTTTTTTTTTAAAAGCAATTTTTATTTTGGAGAGTTATACAGAATGCAGCTACCACACACACACACACACACACACACACACACACACTCTTCTTCCTCTCCCCCATACCTGCTTTGGCATGTAGTTTCTTCCTTTTACAAAGGTTCTGTATCCTGGCAGTTTCTTCTTTGGAAAACGTTCTCTGCTTTCTTCGTGTTTTCTGTGTCTAACATTTAGTACCCCATTGGTCATACCTACAACTATAGTTTCATCTTCAGGCTAAAATAAACAAGAAATTGACTTAGTAACAAAATGTTTTTGCTGTGATGAAGCTTTCTATAGCAGGAAGAGTTCTCAGGTTATATAAACATTGTTAATATATTTTGTATGAAACAGGTCTGATAAAAAACCCCCCAAGTACTAAGGCCTGCTGATCTAAGCACAATTTTTTGGACGCATTAGCCTCTGCTGTTCTAGGTTTTGAACGCTACTTTGAATATTTATACATAAGTTAAAAATATAGGATGTATAACATATACCCAGATTCTTGAGACCAGTTTATACATAAGAGGATATATTAAACAGTTGTAATACAAAGCAGGCGTTTTGAGTAACCGTTATGAATGAGGGATTATTAGGATAGCAGAGTTTAAAACTGAATGAAAGTTATTCAAAATACTGCTTTCCACATATGTGTTATTCTGACTATCACTTAATATTTAGATAAATAGATCTAGCTTTAAACACTAAATGTTTTGATGACCCTGAAAGAGCTACAGGATGGTTTCGTCCTAACTCTCATCCCACCCCAATGTTCTTCACTTTGTAAAGAATTGTCAGGGCCAGTAGCCCAACATGGAACTAGCTTTCTCAATCTCTAAAAGAAAACTTGAGGAGAGGAATAAACCCTATCTCCTGTTGATATTCAAAATATCTCCTTTGGTAATAACTGGGGCCTAAGAATCGTACTCCAATTGTAAGCTTATCTGGAGGAAAGTGGGTAAACATTCACAAATTGTCAGTGATCTGTTACACACAACTCTTTAAGAAAGAGGAAAAAGAAAGAATTAATTTAAACAAAGATCTGCTAATACCACCTGAGGACTGTATTAAGATTAGGTTTGGAAGGCATGAGAAGCGTGGGACCAGAAATTAGGCCTAATTGGTGGACAAAGCAATGAGAAGATGGGCTATTCAGCCCATCACCCCTTTTTGGAGACTTGTGGGAGGGGAAAGACTACCAACCATACAACAGCTGCTGCGGGATTTTTTTATGGTGACATCCAGACACGGACACACCACTGGTGACACCTGACCATCACCACTGCACCAGTGAGGACCCCAGCCTGATACATATGAATTCCTTCTGTTTTCTCCTCTCTCATATGTTCCTTTCTGTGCCCCCTTATCTTCCTCCTGCCCCCTCTCTTAGCGTTTCACCTGTTCCTGAAATCAACTGGACTGCAAGGCACCAGCATGAGATGAAATGGCCCATGCATCTCTGCTTGGCCTGAGAAAGACCGTCAAGTAGAGAGGCCTCATCAAACAACCAGATGAGGTTTCTGACCAAGCACTTGAGCCAGGGTCCACAGTAACAGCTGTCATGGCTGATCTGCCAGCCCAAAGCACCCATCTGTGACTGACTAGCCACCCTCTATCTTGAGAATGTCAACAAAAGCTGTATTTCAGCCATCTTTAGTATCCTACCTCTTCTCCCAATTGTGTGTCCATTTTGTTGAAAGCAAGAAAGCATCTATAATTCCCAAACAAGACGGAACAGAATGAACCCTTTCTTCCCCAGCAAGACGACAGATCCTTGACCGAATAAGAGACTAACCAATATTCCTTTTCTCTAAGACAAGATTTAAGAAAGAACTTGAGAAACAATTCAAAAATGTCTTAATGTTTTTGAAAGTACATCAGAAGCAGGTAACCTGCCGAACAGACAGGGGGACCACTAGATGACAGAGGTGCTAAAGGCGCATTCAAGGAAGAGAAGGACTTTGCAGAGAAGTTAAATGAATTATTTGCAGAAGGATGCAGGGGAGATGCCCAAAAAGAACAGCTCTGATTTGGGTAACAAATCTTAAGTACTGTCCCACATTGATGTGTCAATAGAAGAAGTTTTAGAGCAAACTGACAAATTAAATAGTAATAACTCATGGGGACCAGATGATAGTCACCAAAAAGTTCTGAAGGAATTCAAATATGGATACCTACTAACTACAGTATGTAACCTACTGCTGAAATAACAAAAACAAAACCTCTGTATCAGATGACTGTAAGTGAGCTAATGTAACGCTGATTTTTTTTAAAAGTCTCCAGCGTCGATCCTTGCAATTGCAGGCCAGTGAGTCTAACTTCACTATCAGGCAAACTGGTAGAAACCATAGTAAAGAACATAATTCAGACACATAGATGAACATGATTTGTTAGGGGAAGAGTCAACATGGCTTTTGTCAAGGGAAATCATGCGTCACCGATCTATTAGAATTCTTTGAGGGTATCAACAAGTATGTGGATAACAGTGATCAAGTGGATATAGTGTACAGTAGAACCCTGTTCATCCGACCCTCTATTATCCATCTGTCTGTGTTAATCAGACAACCAGCACACACAGATCCAGAAAAGGGTGATCTCTCCTGTGGCTGCTAGATGGCACTGTAGCATTGCACTCTCATTCTCCGGTTTATCTGAATTTTTGTTTATCCAATCTGGCACCAATCCCAATTACACTGGATAAACCGGGTCCTGCTGTACCTGGACTATATGAAATCCTTTGACAAGGTCCCTCACCAAAGGCTCTTAAGGAAACTAAGTAGTCATGGGATAACAGGGAAGTTCCTCTTGTGAATCAGTAACTTGTTACAAGGCAGGAAACAGAGTAGGAATAAATGTTCAGTTTTCACAATGCAGAGAGGTAAATAGCAGCGTCCCCCAGGGATCTGTACTGGGACCAGCGCTGTTCAACATATTCATTAAAGATCTAGAGATGGAGTAAACTGTGAAGTGGCAAAATCTGCAGATGATACAGAATTATTCAAGTTAGTTAAGACCAAAGTGGACTGTGAAGAAATACAAGGGGATCTTTGTTGGGTGACTGGGCAACAAAATGACAAATGAAATTCAACATTAAAAAGTGCAAAGTAACACACAGTAGAAAAAGATAATCCCAACTACACACACGATGGTTTCTAAATTAGCTGTTACCACTCAAGATAGATCTTGGAATCATTGTAGATAGTTCTCAGAAAATTTCAGCTGCTGCTGTGCATGGAGTCGAAAAGGCTAACTATGTTAGGAATTATTAGGAAATGGGCAGAAAATAAGATAATATACCATAATGCCACTATATCAATCCATGGTATTCCCACACCTTGAATATTGTATCCAATTGTGCCTGCACCATCTCAAAAAAGATATTAGAATTGGAAAAGGCTCAGAGAAGGGGGAAAAAAAGACGATCAAGGGCATGGAACAATTTCCAGAGGAGAGACTAAAGATTAGGGCGTCTTAATAAAGCGATGATTATGGGGGAATATGATAGAGGTCTACAAAATTATGAATGGTGTGGAAAAAAAATAGAGAAATTTTACCCTTATTTATTTACCCTTTCCCACAATACAAAAAAAAAAAAAAAAACAACCAGGGGTCACCTGATGACATTAATAGGCAGCAGGTTTAATACAAACAAGAGGAAGCACTTCACACAAGCTGTGTAACTCATTGCCAGTGAATGTTGTGAAGGCTGAAAGTATAAGTGGATTCAAAAAAGAACTAAATTAGTTCATGGAGAATAAGTCCATCACTGGCTATTAGCCAAGATAGTCAGGAATGTAACCCCATGCTCAGGGCAAACCTAAATCTCTGATTGCCAGAAGACGGGGTGGATATCTCCAAAATTGCCCTGTTCTGTACACTCACCCTGAAGCTCTGGTAATGACCACCGATGGAAGACAGGATACTGGACTTGACAGACCATTGGTCTGACGCAGTATGGTAGTTCTTATGTTTGCCATGGTACTAAACAGACTGAGGTCTCTATACTCTGAACCTTGACCTTTGTTTAAAACTGTTAATCTTGTACAGTTACAGGGTCATGTTAACACCTTTGACTCTTTGGGCTCAGATTTATTTAAATACCACAGACCCCCTAGGACTCCCTGACGCACCAAGAGATGGCTGTGGGGGGCCAAGACAAGCAGACCCCCAGAAGAGCCAGAGAAAGGGGGTGGGGGGGAAGAAAGGTGTGCGCATTATGGGAAAGGAGAAGAGGTAGTCAATTGATGCCAGATTCTCTACCAGCTATCAGGGTGGCCCTCTGAACTACCACTGGGGTGGGAGAAGGGAGCTGTGTCTGACCAACCTTCTCAGCCCCACCAAGCAGAGAATTTGGCTCTTCCCTTGACTCTCAGGCAGGGAATGTAAAGGGGTGGCTTGCCAAGCAGCTCATTCCCTTCCTCCTCTGCAGAAGTTCTGACAGGAGAGCAGCCCCAGCCTGCTTTGCCTGCAGTAGGAGTGAGCTGTCAGGCAGCCAGAGAAAAGCAAAGCCAGGCCCTGCAATCTGTTCCAGGAGGTTGTTTTTCCATAGCTCCTCCTATGGAAACTAGTTTCTAATGTCTCTATCTTTAACCCTTCAGCACAGGGGAAGCCTGTATGGAGAGTGAGGAAGGTATCGGCAGGTGAATTATTTGATTAGGTCCATGTCTAAAAGGCTCCTAGTGCATGTCCCCTCAACTCCACAGCTGCTAACTAGCTCCAACAACTGGTCCACTTCCAGCTGGAGCTGTAGAAGGCTCCCCAACAAGAAAGAGTACAGCCTTCTTTATAAAGTGAAGATCAGAACACAGCAACATTCCCAATCACTTACTCCTTGGGGGAGCTCACTGCTCTTGAGACACTCCCAGCTCAGAGTACAATGCTAAGACAAGTGCCAGACTCAGCTGTAGGACAGCATGTTAAGCCAATGGACTGTTATGGCAGCCTAATGTGTAATACTCAAAGTCTCCGGGTAATATTTGTAGGTGTAGAATTCATTCAGTGATCCTTGCACACACAGAATCCCTCTGACATTTAGAAATTGCAACAAAAGCTAAAGTGAGTTATGTAGACCACTTACAATTTTTTTTTAAATACACCAGTTCCCAAAGAGCCTAAAAAAATAATTTTAATATTATACTTACAGCCAATGCAAGACTCAGAATTGACGCTGCATAATCAAAGCTGTGGACTACTTTGTAGGAGGTTGTACTGTAAACCTTCACATGCCTGCACAGAAGAGCAACTTATTTACAACTTTACATTTCCATGTCTCAGACTAGATATTTTACAGTAATTTCACCTCTCTTACAAATGTTACAGACCTGTCTACAGAGATTTCAACAAATTTTACATAAAAGTTCCTTCATTGTACAACAGATTCTGCTTTTACTAGTCTCTTCAGATCTCTTGCCTGTAGAAGGATTTCATACTTTCAAATTCTCACACTTGCTGTACCATATGGTAGTGGTTCAAACATTTGGCTCATGGTCCAGACCTGGCCTACATGATATATTTACGTGGTCTATGATGTGCAGATTCTGCGGAAACTAACTTTCATTTAAAATAATATTTCAATTTCTAGTTTTCAAATAATCTTCCGAATATGAACAGAGTGTCAGCGTACTATTGCCTTCCCTAGGCACCAAAGGAAAAGCCAGAAACAATGGCTCAGTCATCTGAACCTTTTATCTTTTTAAGCTCTTCTTGCATTAGGTATTTCCTTCTGCCTGTTTGGACCGCTCTTGCTAGTGAGTTAGAAGGAAATACTCAGAATAAAGTTGAGGAGATAGTTTCCCTTTGAGTTCTTCTGCTGAACTGTCACTAAATCCAGGGATCAAGAGTAGACAGGAAGGACCAGAGCAGCCACTTTTGGGGGTAGGGAACAACTGCTAATGTGAATGAAGAGTGGAGTGGAGGTTGCCATTTTTGATGTAAGGCTCAACTCTGACCTAGACTGAAATCAGAGGCACTAATAAGTGTTGCTATCTTTTCATATTAAAATGGGATCAATTGTGTGCGTGGCCCTCAGAATGATTTATGCATCTGCCACTTAATGGGAATTACAAGTGCACAATTAAAAGTAGAACAAGGCCCCAGAATGTGTTTCAAAATTACTTGCACCAGTAACTGAAGTGTTATTATGAAAAATATTGCTTTTATTACTTTAGTCTGGCGTTTTCCTAAGTCTCCTGCCTTGATCTATAGCAGTCATAACTACAATGTGTTTTTCCCAAATTTAAAAATAACAAAACCCCTAAAAAGTTACATCATAGTGAAAGACACTAACCTGTCTAATGATCCTGAGAGCAGCCTTTGCCCAGAGCTACTGAGGCACAAACAGGTTACAGTTTTATGGTGATTTTTCAGTGATACTAATAATTGCCCTCCTCTTAGAATGTCCCAGACTTTAACATACCGGCCTCCTATAAACAGGAAACACATGCAAAGCAGTTTTGACATGTACACGTTTAAGCTTCTTTGCATAAGTTTTCAAGTTAAGAACACAAAAGAACAAACTAGCAAAAAGTCATGGTTTCCTTTTAACACTAAGTTTACTGCCTCCACCCTTGTCCACTTACGATTATGGCTGTGGAACAATTTGAGTTTATACTCTACAGGAGACATGAACTTCCTCTAGAAGCAACTGGGAGGAAAAACATTGTATCACTCGGGTTATAGCAGCTATGGGTGTCAATCACGGTCTATTAGAGATGTTAAAAAGGAGAAAACTTGTAACTTCCCTCTATAACAGGGGTCGGCAACCTATGGCATGCATGCCAAAGATGGCACGCAAGCTGATTTTTAATAGCACGCTGCTGCCTGCCGGGTCCCAGCCTCTGGCCCTGCTCGGCCCACTGCCGAACCCTAGTCTCGGCCGGCAGTGGGGGGCTGGCGGCTGGGACCCCGGCAGGCAGCAGTGTGCCATTAAAAATCCTGCCTGCCCCGGCCCACTCTTCTCTGCCTCGCCCCCCCGCGGGGACAGGGTGAAGAAGCTTGGTCCTGCCAGCTGCTGCTGCAGGGCAGGCAAGGTCTCCCCTCCCCCGCCTCTTCCGCCGGTGTGCTGAGTTCCTGCCCCTCCTCCTCTCCCTCCCTGCCGCCGATCAGCTGATGGCCCTTGCGCAGGAGGGGGAGAAGCAGAGCTGCAGCGCACTTGCTACTCCGAGGAGGAGGCGGAGAAGAGGTGGGGACGGGGCCGTGGGGACGGGGCATATCCCTGCCAGCCCCCTACCATAAGCCACTCTGGGAAGAGGGCTGTGAGCACCCCCCCGACCTTAGCCCACACCCTCCAGCCCTGACCCCTACACCCCCCCACACATACTCAGCCCCCCCACACCCCATGCCCTGACTCTTGCACCCCCCACATTCCCACCCCCACCCTGAGGACCAAACTGGAGCTCCTGCACCCCCCCTCCCCTCACATTCCACCTGCACCCTTCACACCATATGGGAGCTGCCCAGGTAAGCACTCCACACTTCCTGCCCCAACCCTGAGCCCCCTCCCCTATTCTAGCTCCTGACCAGACCCTACACCCCATCCCCCAGCCTGCTCCTTCACCCCCAGCCCTGTGTTCAGTGCACTCCCACTCTCAGCTCAGTGCAGAGAGAGAGAGAATGGGCTAGAACCAGGGAGAAGCTAGGTTCCCATTCTATGTTGGCAGGGCCGGGATCCCAGACAAGCAGCGGGCTGAGCGGGGCCGGCAGCTGGGACCCTGGCTGAGCGGGGCCGGCGGACGGAACCCCAGACTGGCAGCAGGCTGAGCCGCTCAGCCCACTGCCGGTCTGGGGTTCTGGCTGCCAGTCCCTTGCCAGCCAGGGTTCTGGCCGTAGGCCCCGCTCAGCCTGCTGCCATCCTATGTGAACAGGACCCAAGGCTGGCAGCGGGCTGAGCGGGGCGGCGGCATAAGATCAGCATTTTAATTTAATTTTAAATGAAGCTGCTTAAACATTTTGAAAACCTTGTTTACTTTACATACGGCAATAGTTTCATTATATAATATATAGACTTATAGAGAGAGACCGTCTAAACAACATTAAAATGTATTACTGGCACGCGAAATCTTAAATTAAAGTGAATAAATGAAGACTCGGCACACCACTTCTGAAAGGTTGCCAACCCCTGCTCTATAAGAATATTATGGAGGCTCAGTTTGGAGTTGGGGGATCTTCTGTTTGTGTTCAAGCAGTATGGGGGAAAAAGACCCTGAAGGAGATGAAGATTGTTAGCTCTTCAGATCAGGGGTGGAAAAAGTCACATCTTTCAAGAATAATCTTTGTCCCATGAAACAATTTATCCCATTCCTCCACCCTTGCACAATATGGCACTGCGCCAATGAGAGTCAGTTTCCAGTCCTAAAGGCTTCTTTTTTAGTTTTGATTAACAGCAAGTGGGAGCAGACCCTCTCCTGAGAATGTCCTGCTACCTACTCCTTGAGTTTAGCTCTTGGGACAGACAGCAAATTCACTACTACAGTGGGATCTCGGAGACAGCTGGTACCAGGCCACTTATGGCTAGCTGCATGACAATCGAGAGTTCAATACATTATTAATTCATAACGCAGTTGAAGCATGCAGCCTTGGTGTTTCAGTCTCAGCAATGACAAATGCAATATCTTGCAGCCACAGAGTGGGTTAAGGGGGAGAAGAAAAGGAAAGAAATTTCATTCTGTTCAAATACCTGCAGACACTAGAAGACCCCCAGAAGGGAAGAGAAGAACACTCTCCACAGGCTGTCCATGCTCTACAGTCATAATACTTTTTTCTGTCCGTACATCAAATACTTTCACAGTGTGATCGTATGAACCTGAAAAATACCCCAGTGAACAGTTTTAATTTAAGAACCCAGAACAGTTCAAGAACCAAAAAACCCCACGCACACATTTAAGATGAAATGTTCAGTCTCAAACCAAAGTCCATAGGAACTGCTGACCAACAGAAAAGCACTTAGCCAGTATCTTACATAAGTGAATTTTCATCTTTTAGATGGTATAAGAATCTCACCTTTAGTCCTACTAAGACACTGGACCTTCCAAACCATGTCATTCAGATCACTTTTCTTCCTACCCACCCTTGAATTCATATGAATCTAGCAGCAATTATCACAAGAACCACTAGAGCTAGAAGCCAATGTTTTATACTATGTACAAACTTGGAATGTCAGCTTTCAAGTGTAATGAAGCATTACTATAGTCCAACCAGTGGTTTGATACGCAGAACACAACTAACGTAAAGTTATGGTTAAGAGTTATCAGTTGTATCGTGCTGTAAGTGTGCATGGTATTTAATCTAGATTATGATGAAAATATCAGGAAACTCAGTAGTTGGTTCTAATAGCTACTTAAACTGCATTTATTCCAGTTTTGAAACTTCAACTTTTAGACCACACAAGCCATGTTCACTGGTGCCATCTTTTCCTAAAGCCTTAGCAAAAAATTTCAATTGCATTGATGTATTAGGTAAGTAGAATGCTTGCTTACTTATTCTTAAGAACCCAAAGAAATAGTCTAATCAGTATTTTAGCAGAATCATTAACCTTAAAGGACTTAGAGTACTGTTCTACTCACGATGAAACATGGTAAAAAACAAAAAAACCCAAAGAACTGGTATAAGAGGCAAGCCCACTGTCCTACTGTAGTAACAAGAGTCATCCTGTAAAGATAAATGCGAAAACAATCAAGATTTTAAACAGAAAAATCAAGGAAAGATGACACATGAAAGGCAGGAGAATCCCGGGGAGAGGAAAGAGAGAGAATTAGTGCCATTTAAGATGTGGAACCCAGACCAAGAAGAAACTACTTTTTTGAGTCCCTTATATGAGACCAATTCAAGACAGACGAGTATTTTACAGAACAAACCTGTTACAAAAAGATCTGTGTTCAGTTTACTTGTACAGCCACATCTCACGTAATCCGTGTGCTCGCTGTATGACACAATTTCTGTTGCACTTGGAATATCCCACAACTTCGAAGTATAATCGTCAGCACCAGAGAATATACGGTATTTATCAGACAGAAAGTCCACTACATGTACTGCTCTAGAAACCAGAATGAACAATGTCCAAGATTACTACAAGTGCTTCAAACTTTGAGTGCAGAGTTATTATAGGAAAATGTGTCCACTTAATCTGAAGTGGTATATGATAAACTGACTAATGAAATATCTGCTACTGGAAGATATAGTGCAGCAGCTTGCAAGTCAGATACTCCTTCAGTGGTTCAAAGCTTATATTAAAAGCACAGATCACAAAATGCAGGCTATACTGACTTTCTTCTTAGAATAAGCATTAAACACCACCCAACTCTCCATCACGGACAATTACATATTCTTTTGCCTATAAAGGGAAGATTCAAATAGGGTAGGAATCTAGTAATTCTATACAAAAGTTGTAAGGGATTTTGGTGTGAGTGTTAGTCTACTTTTATTATTTCTTGTTAAGGAGTGCCTGGGTATGGTTGTCAAAGCAGGATGCCTGCGTCTGAGTGACATCCACCCCATTCCATTCTGTGACTGGTTGGCCCCCGCTTGCAGAATGGTAATATCAAATTGTAACATCATTTAAATGTAATCACATTATTCGGAATACTCCTATATCACATCTAGAACTATAATCTGTGTCTTTTATTTTGGTGTGCTGCTTTAATTATATGATTCTTTAAATGTAATTCTACTGCATTTTAGTATGCTCTATGCTTTCTTGCTTTATTAAACATATTGTAACCACTTATTTCTTTTAAATAAATAATTAATTCTTTTGTTTTCGAAGAATTTCTGCTTGTGTGTCCATCCTTGAACGGAAGGCTGAAACCGTATCCTTTCAAGGGTTAGCAAGACTAGCTTGCTCTGGGGAGCACTCTGCGGGTCAGAGACAAGCCGCCTGGTAACATCCTGGCAATTCCTTTAGGGCAGGCCGCAACCTTGTTTCCCTTTCGTTAAATCAGAAACACTATTGTAGGCTAATTTTAATTGGCATCTAAAATTTAGGGTAATAAAACTTATCTAGCTCTTTTTTGAACGTTGTTAGTGTCTTGGCCTTCACAAAGTATTCCATGGTATTTCAGTCATAAAATTTACAAAGGAGAAAGCTTATATACACAATGAATAAAGCCATGTTGTCTTACTTAGTGTGACCATCAAATTGTCTCAGTGCTGCTCTTCCACTGATATCAAATAGCCGAATGACACCTTCTTCACTGCCAGCAACAAGTAGCTTGCCATCATCTCTATACGTAGCACAATAAGCAGCATCTTTGAAGCGAGAGAATGTTTTGATTGGCTCCTGAGAGTACCGACCATAAATATGGATCTAATAAAAATCACAAATTTTAAATTAGTACATTCTCATACAACACTAATTGAAAAGAGATATAGGACTTATTATGAAAACTTACCCTTGAAGAGGCTGTGACAGCATAATTATGTGGAGGAATTGGAGAGAAGTCAATTTTATTCACTGCACCAAATTCCTTTATCTGAACAGGAGTCTAAATGAATTGAAGTGAAATTAAAGAAATTTAATTGTTACCGAAGATTTTTATTAACTGTAGTCTTAAACATGAAAGCTTGACATGGTACTCTACCATGGTCTAGTTTCTAAACTGACTTACAAAATCCTTATAAATTAGAACAGAAAAAAATCATGGCTGTATTTTTTTTAAGTTTTTCCCCCTCCCCAAATTTCACTTCTTTTTTTGCTTTAGGAAATTTTTGTTTCTAATTTTATGTTTTAAACATGATGTTCTTCATTACTAGGGAATTTGCCAAAATGCAAAACATGCTCATACTGTATAAATATGTACTTTTCAAATGCTGATATATACATTATACCTAAATTGTCTGGTATACATTTTCATTTTAAAAAATACTAGAACAAACTTATTGTAATGATTGCCAATAAGATAAATGAAGGAGACTATATTTTATTAGAGTGAACTGCATATATTATAGGAAGCAATTTGAGATTCAAGTCAGTCTGGGATCTTGTAGTGTTGACAAACCCATTACATAAGTAAGATGGATACTTGATTTAAAAAAAAACATAGTCAGGTTGTCACCCCTACTGAAGCTATTTTGCTATTAAGTGCATAGAGTTAGACAACCAGTTATGACAATGGATGGGAAAGTCTTTTTTGTTTTTAAGTTTTGGCCATTTATACTGTTGCATAAAATCAAGACAAAAACCTTTAAGCAAAAAATGCTACATAAAACACTTAAGTTATAGCCCCATATATTAACTATACATTCTTACCTTGTAATTCTTCCAATACAAAGTATCTTGTGTGATTTTCTTACCAAGCTTGGGAAATGACTGAACCACTACAGGTTTATAACTAGCCATTATTTCATATAGTGAGGTTCCAAAAGCAGCAAGTGCAGCCCCTGCTTTTATACTCTCGGTAAAGCAAAAGTGGTACTTCTCTTTTTATCGCAAGTGCAGCTGAAAAACAAGAGTTTACAATAAATTTTAAATTTGAACCGTAACAACACAACAAATGTGAATGTATTTGAGAAATAATTCAAAATGCAAGTGACATTCCATTATGAATGTGCTGAAATATCTTATCCAGCCTCCTGATTCTAAGTTTTGGGGGCAAGGGCCAAGGCTGAAGGGGACAGTGGGGAGGGACGCAGTAGGTTAATACAGCAACCTTACATCTAGAGTGTTGCAGCTGGATCAGATCAGATCACACGTGCACTCACCTTAGCTTCCATCCACGCTCCTCACAACAGACACATGTCAGTATCCCTGAGCACTGCTGAAGAGATAGTAGATACATTTCAGACTAAGGACTCACTAGTCAGCGCCTGCACAACGCAACCACTGTGATACCTCCCCTCCCCACCCCCAGCCCCGCTTTCCACGCCACCCGGCTACCTCCTCCCCGCCCCCAGACACCGTGACCGCCCCTCCCCAGGCAGAGCAGCAGGACTCCGGCTTAGCTAATAGCTGCGGAGTTGCCGGAGCGGAGCGGCGCGCGCAGTAGCGGGATCCCGCCTGGTGCCTGGGACAGGAGCAGCCCCGTCGCTCGGCAGCACGCCCCGCCTGCAGGCCAAGGGACGGGGCAGCCCAACGCCGGTCGGGCCCGGCTCACGCCGCGCTGTGCACGGGGCGGGGGTATCTAGGCCCGTTACCCCAGCAGCGGAGCTGCAGCGCCGGCCGGAGCAGAACGAGCCAGCAGCTCACCAGCCTCAGGAGGCGGGCGGGAGAGACCGGGGCCCGGCTGCTCTCCAGGCCGAGCGGCGCGGCTCCTTCCCGGGCATGTGGGGGGCGGGGCGCTGCTCGCTCTCATCGCGATCCCCACCTCGGAGCCGGATCCTCTGTCCCGACCGGATATCACGGGGGGAGCTCCGGACAAAGGAGCCTAGTGCCGGCTCAGCAGACAGAAGTCACGTTGTGTCCCGCGGCGGCTGCCATCAAGCATCAGGTCGGTCCTGTCGCCGAAGAACTGCGTCATCAGGGCTACGCTACGCAGCGCGTCGCCTCTCACACCTACGTCTCTGACCCGCGTGACCTCTTGAGGGGCCCAATGAGAAAAGGGCACCATCCGTGTCCAATCGCTCCGAGCGTTATTGGTAACGTGAATGGGAACGTCCTTCCAGGACCCGCGCGCCCCGTGTGGTTGGGAGGAACTTCATTGTTCCGGAGCCTGTAAACAGAGAGGAAGTGACGTTACTGACAACAACAACAACAACAACGTCGGTAATAATACCTAGAAGCCGCAGGTGAGAAAGGCCGACGCCAGAGACCTGCCGCGGCTCGCGCCTAGAGCTCGCTCCCCGCCCCCTGCTTCGCCGTGCGAATAACGGGGACACCAGGCTCGCGGCCGAGTATTAAAGTGGCTGCGAGCGGGCGGTAGCGGGCCTAGGGTTCGCCCCAGGCAGCGCTGGGCGAGTCTCTGCCAGCGGCGCTGCCGTAATAAGGTAACAATCGCTGTATCCAGAAACTACGTGCAGTGCAACCAGCGTTTGTAACGTGGGGCTCTTGCTAGATTAACAGCTGCTTTAGAAGCTGTGGCCCAGCGGGTAGAACTTCTGTTCCGGATGCTGATCACGCTGCCGTTAGCTAGTGTCTTTGTCACTTCACGCCTAAGGAGTCTTGCAGTGTGGTTTGCAGGAGGTCACCGCTTACCCTGAGTGGGAAGCTGGAACTGGGGTAGAAAGTGGTTGCTTGCTTACGAAGCAGGACACGTTATAGAGATCAGTTGACTCCTATACTCAGGATCTGTGAACTTCCAGGTAAATTTTAAGGTGTTGGTTTATATATATATATATAGAGAGAGAGAGAGTCATAAATAACCTAAATCTAGCCTGCCTCCATAATACACTGCTGCAGATGTAATCATTGGAGGCACTGATGCCAAGTCCACCTTAGAATAATAACAAGGATCCCAGGACTCTGGACTGCCTTTCTGCCCTCATCTGAAATAGCTTGGATTTACTATCTTTCAGGGCTTGTTTCACTTGACCTTTGAAGAGAGTTAGTAACTAAAGTTCTGTCCAGTGGGGGTATTAGTATTTAATTGCCTAGTACAAAGGATGAGCTGACATAATTGAGTTTTGTTTTTATAATTTTAGATAATTGTAGGGGGTTCAATGTGCGGAGGAGTGCTTTTATTTATTCTAAATACAATAAAAATAAAACATATGATTATTAAAAATTCTTGCCATTTTAGGCTTTCTGTGCTTATGTTTACAATCTTTTTCCACCTTGTTGTTTTCCTTTTCCTTCCTACCTCATCTTTGTTCTCTCTGAAAGACTGAATTACAGAAGACTCTGAATTTGGAGGAACTAAACATGTAATTCTACACAGTCTAATTTACATATAGGCATTTTTAGTGCTGATTGTGACAGTTTTTTAGTAGCTCATAAACATTAACAAATTAGGCTTTGTAATATGTCTGCAAGTTAGGGAAATATCCTTATTTTACACGGGCCCAGGAAGACTTACATAAGCGACTTCCCGAAGATAACACAGAACTGGGAATAGAATTTAGCTCTCCTAACTGCAAGCCCTATGCCCTAACTCATAAATTATTTTTCCTCCTTTATAGGATCCAGCACTTGGAGTTTATTTCATTTATTTATTTATTTATTTGTTTGTTTATTTAGAAGAAAAGATGACGACGTCTGGAATCCTGAACTCTGTTCTGGTTTAATAATAGTCTGGATTTTGTCTACACAAGTTAGAGATTTGAATTAGTTCTGAATGTATTGCAATTCACATACACTTTCTTTAGAGCAAAATTAGCTGGAAAAGGTTTTCCTAGGTACAGTGAAATGGATGGCCGCTTGTTTCACCTAAGCCATAGTAATTCTGTTAAGTTCTTGATTCTGCAAGGTGACATATAGTACGATAAAGGACAATCTAGCTGTTTCTTGCTAACTTACGAACTGGATCCTGTCTATGGCAATTTAGGCTTTGATTTAGGATACAGTCCTGTGAGATGTAAAGTCACTTAACTCACATGGTTCAATGAATTATTATGCTTATTGAAATCTAGAAGCTTTGTTTAACAGCATTGTGTCTGGTCCTGATATCAGAAAAAAATAATTTTTGATTTACATTTTTGTAAGTCAGTTGAGTTATAATGGTGTAAAACAACCATGAGTGGATCAGAATCAGGCCCAATAATTGTGTTGCAGTTTCACTATAAACCAGCAGGCTACACTCAGGATTAGTTTTCTACCCGAGACACACAGTCATGCTATGGGAGAGAAAAACAACCACTACCAAACACTGAAACGGTACATTTTTCCTGAGCAATTTTCTTTTCTGATCAAAGAAAAAATATTTCCTTCTGTATGTAGCCTTAGGCCCAAATCCTACAGTTCTTACTGAGGCAAAGCTCTTAATGAAGCCTACAAGATATGGCCCTAGGAGGAGATGCTTTTCTCAAGCTACTTTAGAGCAAAGTTTATGCACTGTATAGAGTCAGAAAGACCAAGCTCTTCCACCCTCCTCCCCCGGATATCTTTAATACAGAAATTAACAACAGAGTTCAGGTTAAGACTTCTCCTGAGATGTGGCTGATTCTAGGATTCCTACCTCATTAGTGCTCAGTCTTGATTCTCTTTCTCTAGTGAGTCACTTATGTCCATGTGGGAAAAAGTGAACCACCTCCCTCAGTGAGTCATAAAATGCACCTAATCCTTTCTTCACAAGATGAGTATCCACTAAAAGGGTGAGTGTTTCAGGCAGGTGCATAGTAATAAATCAGAGTTTCAGACTACGCATTTTCAGTGCTTCCTCAAACCACATTTTCCATGCGATAGCTGGGGACAGCTTAATGATAGTCAGAGTAGCAAAATCCTTTGTTATCAACAATGTTATGTCTTATTTCTTTGCACTGAGCTGACTGTAATCTTAGTAATTAAAAGGTCCAATCCTGAAATCCTTATTTAGGTACAATTGTTGTTTGCTTCAATCTGAATTTTGTTTGAATAAAAACTAAATAAAATCTAAGACAGATTTTGTGATTTGGTCTGAAGTTTGTATCCATATTAACATAATTGCAGCAACTTTAAAAGTAGTCGTAATAATGTATTTTTATTTCATTATGAAGTTGTGACATTATATTCAAACTTGAAGAATATTTGTGTTCAGTTGTAGGTTATTCTGAAGTCCAGATCTCTTCAAAGACTGCTTGACTGGTTGGAAATTATGCTAGTAAACCACTACCAACTGGAAACCATGAAGCAACATTTTACATAGTTGAGATTTAAATCATGGCATCTTCAACAAATCTAGACGTTGGGGCACAGATAATTGTGGAAGAGTGCACCAGCAGCTATAGTCTGTCTCGCATGACAGACATTAAAGTAGAGCATCAGCTTGACTCCACCACAGAAGAAGGCCCAGCTCAGAGTGTCGCCATGGGAATGAAATTCATTTTGCCTAATAGATTTGATATGAATGTCTGTTCTCGGTTTGTGAAGTCATTGAATGAAGAAGATAGTAAAAATATTCAAGACCAGGTCAACTCTGACCTTGAAGTGGCGTCTGTCTTATTTAAAGGTTGAACTTTATGGTACAAGTTGTGTGTGGAGTATCTTCCCCTTTCCCCCTTCACTTTTCAGTATTTTCTTTGCTTCTTGTCCTCAGGATTATAGATCAATTCATATAGTTTCCTAACATTCTAGAGTGGTTTTAAAACTAAAAAACAAAGTTCAGGATGATTATGCTACTGTCTTCTATTTGCAAAAGATTCCATAGGGAAATATAAGTAGTGCCCATTCCTGTATTCCTTATGCACCCAAAACTCCCATTAAAGTCTTTGAAAATTTTGGGTGCAGGAGGCAAGTTCCATTGCAAAGCATGCAAGCTGACTTGTAAAATTATCTTGCCTAACCTCTTGATGTTTTAATCATTAGCAATTTCCTATAATTTATTCCCTAACATTTCTATTATACATCCAGTTCAAAAATGGCTTAATTCAAAACTCATTTCCTGCCTGAGAGTACATAAATATACATGTCTTTCAGACTTTTTTTTAAAAAAAGCAACAGGACTGAAGAAAAGTCATAAATGAATGTACTTAGACCATGAGTCTATATTGAGGCAGATGTCTGTATTTTTGGAAAAATTAAATACTGCCATATTGAGAATATAATTGTCTTTTGCTGGCTTAGTCCCCAACCCTGCAATGTGTTGCACACAGGTAGACTCTTTTATCCACACAGTGCCCCACTGAAAGAATTGCAGGATCAGTTGTTAGCTTTAATACACTTCTGGGGGAAGTTCAGAGAGTTTTATCTTTTCCCTAATATTGATAAAATAAGTTTGTTGCTGACAGTGGCCTCTTTTGATCTTGTTTTGTCAGTATAATGCTGCTAGACGTGCAGTCATTGCAATAATTGCCTTGTTGAGTCATTTTCACCTATTTCTGAAAGTGGTTAGTGATTCTGGGTCCAATTCTGTGAGCGGTTCCATGTGGGCAGACCCTAACACCTGTGTGTGCAGTCCCATTGAGGTTGAGGGGAGCTCTGTGCAGGCATTGGGCTGCTCACACAACAGCTTGCAGAACTGAGGCTTATGTCTTACTTTTTAAATATATGTGATTTTAAACTTAGTTTTCACATTTCTGTACTATATCAAACTATCAGTGATCAATCTTGTCATGGTGTTGAATCTAATCAATTTGCCATAATGAATACAAGCTTTGACTCATTATGGGTTTCCATTTTTCCCCCTCTTGTACTTGGCTGCAGTTTGGCCACCAGGTGAGGGCATTTAACTTTGTAACCACAGCTGCAGCTGTTTGACCTACAAGTAAAATGTAATTTTGTTTGAACTACATTTGCCCCAGGGTCACACGCTTTTTTTAATCAGTTTTCTTCTTGAATTTGCGCTCAGATTTGTAACCATGAAATTCTTTACCATATGACTACAGAGTTACTGGACACGTTAATTAACCTCAAATAATTTAATTACTATTGCTCACTAATGCCAAATCACTTCAGCCAGTAATGAAACTTAATCCTAGTTATGACTTCTGACATTTAAAGTGGATGGGTTTGTTTTGTTTTTTTAATTCTGTGGCTTCTAATCTCAGTTCTCAGAAGTAATATAGCCACTTCTAAGAATTGGGATCCAAAGTAGAATGTATATAAAATAACATTTTAAACTACTGTTCCTATGCTCATCTAATGGAAAGCTAGGAAAATAAGCCTGTGCAAAGTGCAGATAAAACATGGCATAGAGTGACCTTTAGGACTCTAGCTTCCTCACACTATAACAGCTAGACATCAATTAATTTGGGAGGTCTCCATTTTCTTAGATCAATAGTCATAAGACATTGTTCACAATGCAGTTGTAGTTTTGCTAAAGCAATTGTGAAACTGTACCAACAAGGAAACCATTCATGTAGACGGGTGGCTGAAAATTTGCATTATGGCCTTTTGATGATTGTAGGCCATATTCATCCCTAGAGCATCATTGATTTAGGGATGAATTTGGCCCTTTCACTTTATTATTCTGTACATGTAATTAATAGTGGAAAGAAATACATTCCATCACTCTTATTTAATTCAGGTTTTAAATATTCTATAACATCAGCATATCCTACTTTGATTTAGAATCTGTAGCTTTCCTTTTAGCATTCTTACAGTCACTAAAACCATTTATCTTTTTTCCCTGTTGAATTTAGCTGAATGCAACATCCATACTTCCCCTTCTCCTGGAATTCAAGTAAGACATGTCTACACTCCATCAACAACTAAGCATTTTTCGCCCATAAAACAGTCAACTACTTTAACTAACAAACATAGGGGAAATGAGGTCTCTACAACACCTCTCCTTGTAAATTGTAAGTATTCTGTGGTATAGTAAGTGTTGTGAATCGTAAGTTAATTACTGCTTGTCAGATGTTTTGGCTTTTTCATTGGGACCTTTCATAGAATAAGGCCAGAATAGACCATCAAGCTTGACCTGCATAGCACAGGTCATAGAATTTCATCCATTCACTCTGTATTGAAGCCAATGAGTTATGCTTTAGCTAAGCACATCTTCCAGAAAAGTATCCAAATCTTGAGCTGAAGACCTTACAGATGACCTTTCTAATTCTTTGTAGTCTTTAAATGAAAGTATTGATTTTTTTAAAAACCCTGTTAATCTGTTATCAGTGTAGGTACAGCAAGTAGAACTTAATTAATCGGTAAGTGCCAACAATGTCCTGGATGTTATATAATAAATATTCAGCCAGTCTCTGCTCTGTAGCCATTATAATTAAGGAGACAGAAGATGGACTGACAGAGGAAGTTGTAAAATTAATTAATTTTTTTTAAATTCTTAAACTGATAATGTGGTAGAGTTTTCACCCTACAACTGGCCACAGTTTGAAATCTTAAACATACATCCCTCTTAAACTCAGCAAGTTCGATGACAAAATTTCCCCTTTCCTGTTGGGCAAATGAATATAGAGGTATACCATAGAATGCCCTTTTCTGAATAAAAGGTGTATCCTTTCTGAGAAATCAAACTAACAGTGAAATGGACATTTATTTAATGGATAACCACTGGCAAACACCACAAAGTGTTATCAGTTAGTATGTATAACTGTGGCCTTTCCCCAAGACAGAATGGTTGTACCCTCAGTCTCCACACCCACAGTGAGCTTGACATAGGCAGACCCCTCTGCCTGTACAAAGCATGTTGCAGGATCAAGGCCTTAAATGTTTGCTCTTAGATTATTAAAGCACTCTGCTGTAATTGATTCCATCCACAAGTTTTTTGTGGGAGGGGATTGTGGGGGGAGGGAAGTTAATGGAAATATTTTCCTCTCCAGTAGAAAAGTAGGTCATGTTGTGTATGCTTACAAAAGACTTGATCCAGTGCTTATTCTATTCAATGAGAGTCATGCTGTTGACTTCAACAGGCAGTCAACTAGGTTCATACTGAACCCTAGGTGATCCATCACAGCGTGTTTTGGATATTCTAATGAACAAAGAGTTTGATAAGTGCTTGCAGCTTTCTTAAGACAAGTGAGAGTATTCCCTTTGTCTAACCATTATCAGCAGGTCTCTATAAAAATTCAGCGCTGATGAAGAAACCTGAGATAAATTTAAGAATTAAACAGAAAGGAAGGAACATTGGAGGAAACATTGGTTAATAGTTTCAAAACTGAAAAGAACATGTCCTCAGTGTATCAGTGATTTTGGTATTTTTAATCTTTTTTTTCCTTTAAACATTCTTGAAGACAATATAATCTTGATGGCAAAGTGACATTAAATTACAAGCTGGGTGGCAAAAAGCCATCTCAGGAAGATATTGACAACAGAGTTTGTAATTCAACATCAATGGAAAATATTTTGCCCTTCTAATAGGATAGGTGGAAAAATATTAAGCCATATGGAACCACTTTTAAGAAGACTGCAAACCTGAAATCAATATGAGCACTTCCTTTTGTCATTGGCTTCAGCTGGAGCAGGACCATGCCTTATGTGCACATAATACATATTTGTGCTCTTTTTGCAGCTCTGTCAGTTCACCAGCTGGCTGCTCAAGGGGAAATGCTTTATTTGGCCACACGTATTGAACAAGGTGAGAGTCTGAGGGGCTTTAAACCTCCTCTTTTCTTAGGAGGATTTTTAACCTTGTTACATTGGATTCTATCCCCCGACATGCATGAGCTGCATAGAATATCCCCCACAGATCTATCACAAACCCCATAAACTCATGATATCTATTCTTTATTAACTTGGATTTTTTTTATACCTGTCTGTACATTTAAAGCTGTCTGTTCTCCCATATCTGCAGTTTGGGTGTGCAAAGTAACACTAGTGTTAATGGGAATTACATGTAATTCCCATTTTCTGTACTGAAGCAGGGGGAAAAATCCTTTAGACTGCATATAGAGAAAATGTGAAAGTGAGATATGCAAAAATTTGCAAATGAGTTCTGGGATGATTTAACCGTAGTGTTCTTTACTGCATTTATAGTTTGAAACAAATTCCTACTAGAGTGAGTGAGTGTATTTATACTCATAATTTTATCAATTAACCTATACAGCATTATATTGTAGTTTCAGTCAGCTCTTCACTGCTTATCATGCCAAATCTGAGTTATGCAGTATCCTGCAGTTAAACTATTGTAATTTTATAATGGATATTTTCTGTAAAATAAACTGTGAAATAGCATCCACTGTACTGTAAATCACTCATTTTAAGTAATTATACTAGTGTGAAGATGGAAGACTCACTGGCTGGCTCAACAGACTATACAAGCATTTACATTAAACTTCTCTGGTACGAATCTGGCCGTTGTAGGCAGTCACTGAAAGTCATTACCATCTGAAATCTGTTTGTTGGCCTAAGGTGGTGGTATGCTTGAATATACAAATTTGCTTTCTCTGGGCATTCATGCAAGTAAAACTGCCTCGCCTTTGTAGGAAGCAAAGGATTGGGAATCCAGAGAAAGCAAATTCATTTTTAAAAATTTGAGCATATATTTATTTAGATTTAACTAATGGTAAAAAAAGTTACCTGTATAAGAGCTTTGGGCACCCTGACACCTAATTTATCTTACAACAATGTAAATATACTCTGCAGTATTAGAAAAAAACAAACGTCCATCAGGAACAAATTAACTCAACTCATCCAGCCAATGAATCAGCTACAAAAAACACACTTGCCACCCTCCTTCATTTCTGGGAACACACTTAACCCTCTGCACAAAACCCCAATCAAATACATTAATTTGCCAATTCTTTATTCTAGTCCCTTAGATTTACATGTTATTTATTTGAGAGACTAGAATGGCTCACTACCTTGGAAAAGCACATTTTAGATTGCCTAAAAACTATTAATATGGAACATTTGTTTATTTTGGGGGCATCTGCTGTGCTATCTCCAAGAATATACATAGCCAACATTATGGACAAATGACCTTTATTTTTATACTAAAATATTGCAGCTTTATTTGTAAAAATGTGAGAGTTCTCAGAAGCTAGGTTTTCTTCCCCCTCCCCCGACTCCACATTCAGCATAGATAAGTGTATTTCTGTCACTGTCAGGGTTAGATTTTGTATGTAAAATGTCAGGCCAGAGTGGACTTTATGGGAGAATTATAAACGTAGCTGTTCATAACAGAAATGTTGACACAAACTTTACTCTAACAGCACTTGCAGTACAGCAGCAAAAATGATCATTGAACTGTATTTTTCTTTTAAACAGAAAATGTAATCAACCATAAAGATGAAGAAGGTTTTACCCCTCTGATGTGGGCCGCAGCACATGGGCAGATAGCAGTGGTAGAGTTTCTGCTTCAGAATGTAAGGAGAAAATACAGTTTTTCTCAAAATCCTTAGTTCATTTTATATTGATAAGTTTGCAGATGCTACTACATCTCTAAAAGTAATAGCATTAATTGCCCCACAAAGGGGAAATAAAAGGCAAGTGTGGTGGGGGCATACTCACCTTTGGAGCTTTGACTTATATCAGTGCATAATGTCACTGGTATCGTGAGCTGCAGCACTTCCTGCAAGTATCTTTCTCTCACCAGCTCTTCTGTGGCTCAGCTCTCCAGCCAAGTCATATACAGCTTAAATCCCCTTTTGGGTAACTGAAAGGTCCAAATGAAAATCCAAACAAATCTGAATAAAGCTCTTGCTCCATTCAGCTACTGAAGGATTTGTAAGTAAAAGACTATCTCAGGGCCACCCCCACAAGAGCCGTCTTTACTCCCTATGGGTCTCTTTAGGACTACGCCCCCACTCCATCCCTTGGGTTTCTGTTTGCAGTAGAGTTCTGCTTCCTCTGTAGTCTCTAGAGCTGCAGCTGGGGTCTGTCACTCTAACTCTAGTGCACCCAGCTGGGATCACTAATTGCCCTTTTGTGGCTAGATCAGGGGCAAGGCTGATCCCAGCTTGTCTTAAAGGGCCCTCCAGACTGTGACAGTAAGGTTTTTAAATAGGACTGTTAAAACCTTTTTTTTTTTCTTCAGGGTGCAGATGCTCAGATTTTGGGGAAAGGGCGAGAAAGTGCACTGTCATTGGCCTGTAGTAAGGGATACACGGATATTGTCAAAATGCTGCTTGATTGTGGAGTTGATGTAAATGAATATGACTGGGTAAGTCTGTCACTGGAGTGTACATTATCTTAGTGTGCATTGGTCAGAAATTTGCTCAAAACTCTAGAACTGACATGGATTTGAAAACCATGTTAAGTCTTCAGAAATGTAAGCTTGGAAAACCTAGGATATGGTGTACTAATTACTGTGCCGAAATAGGAGGGCTAGATGAGATTGTTCCTGGGCTCACTTGTTGGCTGTGAATTGGGGACCCTGAGTGTTGTCCTCACACCCCAGAACATCCTATGGACCTTCTGGGGAGGTGAAATGTTTGTTTTTCCCCAAACTATGGGATGTTCCCTACCCAGGTGGTCTTGCCACAGAAGAACTTTGCTATAGTAGTACTTACTGTAGAAGAGTTCCTTATGCAGAAAACTACAGAGAATTACCTATGATATTATCAGCACGGGGGAGGGCTACTCCTTGAAGCCAGGAAAAAAATATCTCTGGGACGAGAGCAAAAGCTGAGGTAACCTTTCAAATGTAATTGCTTTTAGAAGACAGAAACTGGCCTTTGACTCTTGTGAATTTTGTATTTCAAAGGAGATGTCATTCATTGATTAAACTGCACTGTCAGAAACATCAGGGCAAAAAAGCCTGCATCATAACATGCCAGAGAAAAGGTCTACGTTAAAAAAATATTCACTTATTCAATTTTCCCTTTTTTAACGTAAATGTCAAGTTAATCAATTTTTATGGTTTGATGAATATTACTGTTGAATTATTTACATTTCACCATAGGATTCCTTTAGAACAATATCAGCAGTAAAAAATATAAATAAGAGATGAGAATGTATTTCAGGTTAATAGTCACATTTGAAAAGGTTTCAGTTTTCAGATTTTGAATTTACAGACAGTTTTCTAAAGTGGCTGGAATTTTTGTACATGATCAGTGCTTCAGAAGATTTTGTACAAGTTAAATATTTTCCATATTAATGCAATAAAAATGTCTGCCAATTTATTATTTATATCGCATCAACAGTGTGCTCAGTATTAAGCAATAGCAGTAAAAACAGTGACCCAGAATTGAGATGTAGTTTGGTTAATTTGTGCCATGCTAGAGTTTGGGCATAGAACTGGCATAACCAGCCCTGGAATGATCACCCCTTGTGTAGGAGTTGATCTGCTAATTCCTGCCCTTTGGGCTGTTGGAAGCTGCTATAATTTAGAACAGCCTTCATGGAAACCCAAACAATTTGGGCCAGTTTCTGTCTTGAAGAGTCTACAAACCAGGTTTTGCAGTCTGACCCACAGGGACAGATTTGCCCAGGCAAAGCTCCTTTTACTTCACTAGGACTCCTCACAGGGACAGGGGTCTGCAGACACAACCCACTTCCAGGATTGTGGCCTAAAAATAGACCCATAAAAGATGGGGGACACAGAAAACCACAGTTGGAGAAGAGCTGGTGACCTTTTCATTGCACATTATGACCACTGTTCTCTGAAGGACTCACATACGTGTACTTCTTATTATCAGGAGGGAATTACCAATACAGCCTGTTCAGTTTTTGAACTAGATACATGAACTCCAGCTATCAAAGACTAAGTCTTTTTTCTTCTTTTGCAGAATGGAGGGACACCTCTTCTATATGCAGTACATGGAAACCATGTGAAATGTGTGAAAATTCTCTTAGGTGAGCACATTAAGGATAACATTAAGAAATCAAACCTAAAATAATTTTATTACTGATAATGATCAACTAATTAATTAACTGCATAATTTAGGGGGTTTTTCCTTCTATTTTACATAGAAAATGGTGCTGATCCAACTATTGAGACAGATTCTGGTTATAATTCCATGGATTTGGCTGTGGCTTTAGGCCATCGGAGCGGTGAGTATTTAGAGCCCTTTAGGTTTGGCTATTTTTATTGCAGTTTGTTTATGTAGTTACAGTAACAGTGCTTTACGGATGTAAGAAGACAAAAGTCCCTGCCACAAAATGGGTTAGATTGCTGTTAGGCTGTTATTTCCAGTTGATTATGGGCTAGTTAAACATCTTAATTATGTAAATGTTAATTGACTAAACTCACGTTGTTTTATTTGCTTGACTTGTGCTTTCAAAGTCCATTAAAATGTTAGCTCTAGCAGCATGCGCTGTATACATCTTACAATATGTAATTTAGAGGACAGACCTGGATTGTTCAAGGAACTAGTAACAGGTAAGGAGTCTTTCACCTCTAGTTCATGAGCTCAGGTCAATAGTGAGAGAAAGACACTCCCAACTGTGCCTAAAGACATGGCTCAAGAACAGTGAATCTAATTTATAAACTCCTCTGTCAATGTGGAGACAACTGTACCAGAGGGGGGATTTATTCTAGGAGAGCGCAGTGACTCTACCACCCCCAAGGGTTTGGTCATAGGAAGACAGCGTTAAACTGTGTGTTGGGATACACAGGAGCCCTGTCTGCTGAGGCTGCCCTCTCACTCCAGGCAGACTTTCAGCCTGGGTCCAGCTTTCTCTGAGAGGGGGACATGGTTGTTTGGTTTTTTGGACACTTGGGCCAGGCCTCTGCTGTCATGTACATTAAATAGCCACAGTATTCTTGGACTTACCTCTGTGAACTATTTTGAAATTATTTTTTTTCATCTAAAACCGCAAACATTCCCTGGGAGAGGGGGCATTTCTTCCGGGGTCCTGCACGGTAGGCTGGAAAGTTTGGCTATCCACTTTCACTCCTTGGGTTGTATGGAGTCAAAAAGGGGCCTCTTCAGTGGTCACCCTGGCTTCTGAACCATGTGAAATCTTTGTTTGTTTTTTAACCCCTGAACTGAATAAAAAATAAGCCCACCCATGCATGTAACTGCTGAAAGCCCCTGGGCTTATGTTGGAATTGATAACTTCATGGATCACTCAGATGTGGAACCCATAGGGGTTCAGCGTGTAAATTCTGAACACTGAGGAAAATCACTACAAAGTTTCCAACTGTGACTATGATTTTACCCCCTAGTACTCCCCCACTCTCCACTTATAGATTAGAATCCCCCCATGCCCTACCTTAACCTATCCCATCTGCATTTCCAAACCAGGCCGCAGACCATGGCTTCCCCCATTCTCACTCAACATACTGGCCCTCTGTTAGTGTATTCGTTGTTTTGCATTATATAATGCTTTAAATTTTCATAGGTGATGCAAATCTGTAATGCATTAGTTCATGTCCTGTACAATCATCTAATCAAAATAAACAAGTCAGCATCTGGCAGTAAAATACAACCACAGAGTGATTTGGAAATCATTGAACAGTAATTAACTAGGTTGTTTCTCCACTTTAGTTCAACAGGTTATTGAGGCTCATTTATTGCAGCTCCTTCAAAATATCAAGGAGTAATGGCCTGCTGTTAATAGAAAATTGTTCCATGCCTGAAGATTTGGATTGTGTTTTAGCCCCACAATCAGTGATAAAGGCTTGTTAACTTATTTAACTTTACCTCAGTGGAAATATTTTCTGGTTTTAGTACGATTTTTAGTACACTTTCTTTATGTATTTCACTGATGTTCATAGAAATCTGTGATGATTGATCCTTTTGTAAATGTATTATGTAAATTTTAAAAAAATTAATCAGTGTGCTGCATGAAAACCTTCAATAAAATATAATTATATCTGTGTAAATGTTCACATTAAGTACAGTAGTTGACTTTCTACAGAGTATTCCACTAGGTTGTGTCAATGATATGGTATCCACATAGACTTTGTTTTAGATTTTTAGGTGTGTACCACAGAAGACTAGTTTCTTTATTGTTTATAGGACAAAAAAAAGTGCACAGTGTGTGATTGTTTACAAAATCTTATGCAGTTGAATTAAAATACTTGGTCAGTATCTGTATTTGTCTGATTAAACTGTGGGGGGTTTTTTGGGGTGGGGAAGCAATTAGGCATTATGGGCTCAATTCTGCTCAGTAGTTTTTCTGATTTAGGTCCTTAAAACCTTTGGGGCAGATTCTCTGCTCTGCTTCTTTTCTGCCAATCAAGTGGCCCAGAGACAGCATCCCCTTAGCTGGGATTCCCCTGGCATGAGGGAGTCCCCAGCAGTCTTAGACCAGCACACCTGGCTCATAAACCACCCTCTTCACAGTGCCTGGCATAGTGGATGTCAGCCATCGGGGTGGGCGGAAGAGTGCCTAAAGTGCACTGTAACCCATCTATTTTCAGCTGAGATGGTCCCTTGAGGATCTCTTTGCCAGCTGGTGAAGAGTTAGAGCAGTTGTTAAGCTGATTTAACCTGCACTGGGGAAAGGCAGAGAATCAGGAAGCTGTAACTGGCTCCCTAGTAGGCAAAGAATGTGATTCTTTATCTTTGCACAAACAACAAATCAACTTCTGAAACAGAATGTTAGAAAGCTTCCGATTCTTAGCACTGTTTTTCCACTACATGTGCCTTACACTGCGCTGTTTGAGAATTATCCTCAAAAATGTAACAGGACACTATGAAAACAGGAAATTAACACCATGTAAAATGTATAATACACTTAGCCTCAGAACAAAGAGTTTGGGAAGGCTCATGGACCTCCTCAGACCAGTCCTTGGGTCAGAACCAGAGATATAATAAAATACAAATACTGGTTTCATTGTTTCAAAGTGAATGAACCACAAGAGGGCAAATTTAAATAGCTAAATGAATTTAGCTTGAATTCCAGGCCAAATTCTCCCCTAATTTACACTGTACCTTCACTGAAGTGGTATCAAGTGTAAATCAGGGCAGAATTTAGACTCTGGTGGGTCTTGCGCTTATTGGCGGATTTGCTTGCCTTGGAGCTTCACGGCAGTCCTCAGCTTGGCTGTTTTTCTGAATTCACAGTCCAGGTCGAGTCCTCCTGTGTCTGACCAGAAGTTGGGAGGATTTGGGGGGAACCTGGGCCCGCCCTCTATTCTGGTTTCCAGCCCAGGGCCCTGTGGAATGCAGCTGTCTAGAGTGCCCCCTGGCACAGCTGTGTAACAGCTACAACTCCCTGGGCTACTTCCCCCAGGGCCTCCTCCCAACACCTTCTTTATCCTCACCATAGGACCTTCCTCCTGGTGTCTGATAATGCTTATACATCTCAGTCCTCCACCAGTCCACGTTCTCACTCTCGGCTCCTAGCGCCTCTTGCTCCCAGCTCCTCACACGCACACCACAAACTGAAGTGAGTTCCTTTTTAAAACCCAGGTGCCCTGATTAGCCTGCCTTAATTGATTCTAGCAATTGATTTCTTGATTGGCTGCAGGTGTTCTAATCAGCCTGTCTTAATTGTCTCCAGAAGGTTCCTGATTGTTCTAGAACCTTCCCTGTCACCTTACCCAGGGAAAAGGGACCTACTTAGCCTGCTCTCCTGCTGCTGCCCTCTGGCCTGGGCTTTCCTTGCTTTTTGCCCCTGCTTTCGGCTTCCCCCCCTGACCAGGCCAGACAGTCCCCCCACTTCTCCTCCCTTTTTCTTTTTTTTTCTTTCTTTCCTGCTGTTGCTAGAGTGCTGGCCGGCTGCCGGCCGGCTGTTGGCCCCCCCCGCCCGCCCTCTGACGCTGCTGCTGCTTCAGCTGAAACCCTCCCCCGAGAGAGGGTGGGCCTGCTGGCCCACTCCCCAGAGGGGGGGAGTGGAAGGACCCAGCCCCCGGACCCAGCCGCTTGCTGTTTGTGTGCGGACCCGTTTTCGGTCGAGAGGATTCTTATCACTTACTCCGGCATTTCTGGAATGCTGTTCCTGAAAAAAAGAAAACCCGGAATGGACAGAAAAAAGGCCGTCCACCAGAGGAACACCACCCGGGGAATCTACAAATCGCCGTGAAGGGGGCTAAGACTGAGTAACTTTCGAACTGTGCTCCCGTGTGGGGAGAGGCCTTGACTGTGTCTTAATTGTGTTTGTAGGGACACGGGGGGTGTGGCACGGAGCTGCCCCCTGATCCACCTGTGTCCTCCCAACCCCCACACTACGACCTTCCTCACTGCCCCCGCCCCCCCCCGCCGCCATCTTTGCTAGCTATCTAACATCTGCCTCTAGACTCAGCTGCTCGCCCTGATTCCACCACGTGGACCAGAAGCACCAGCCAACCAAACAGGACTCTCTGGACAAGCGTACGGTGGTTTATGTACCCCCCCCAAATTGTCCACCCCACAGCTTGTCCCTTTCTATCTGACCCCAACTCCTGTTAACTACCTGCCACCACCCCCGCTGGGGCATCGGCAATGGAGGGCACCGGGGTGACCTCCACCGCTGCCATGCCCATCGCCTCCCCAGACTCCAGGGAAGCCCCTCCAGCCGGCGGGAAAGGTCAGGGCAAGAAGAAGGGGAAGGGCCCCGCTAAAACCACTGGGTCCTCCATGGCAGGGGCCACCCCCACTGCTGCGACCCCGCCACCAACCATGGCGTCCTCCCCCGCTGCCCCCTCCACCAGCTCTGCGGATGTCCCTCCCTCAGCCCCCAGGACGTATGCCTGGGTGGCGGCAGCCCCCCCGCCTGCTGCCTCATCGTCTCTCCCACCCCCTGCCTCCGCCACCATCAATAGCGGCCGGGGCCCCTTTCCCACCATGACAAGGAAGCACGGTGTCCGATGCCTCCTGGTGCCTGCCTCGTCCCACGTGGAGACCTACGTGCGGGCGTTGGCGAGGGTAGTAGGGCCCTCGGCCATTGTGGCAGCCTCCAAAATGTACGGGAAGGTCGTCTTCTTCTTAGCATCGGAGGCTGCCACCTAGGAAGCGGTGGAGAGGGGCCTGGTAGTGGGGGGGAGGGGGTGTTTGTCCCCCTAGAGCCGCTAGAGGACCTGGGCGTCTGTCTGGTCCTGATCTCTGTCCCTCCTTTTCTCCTCAATGCTGCCCTGCTACCCGCCCTTTCCACCCTGGGGAAACCTGTTTCTGTTATCAGCCCTCTCCCGTTGGGCTGCAGAGACCCCACCATCCGTCACATTTTTTCCTTCCGCCGGCAAGTGCAACTTTTATTGCTGTCGGCGGCGCACGACGGAGTGGCACTCGAAAGGTCCTTCTTAGTCCCCCACCAGGGGACCTGTTACTGGGTGTACTTTTCCATGGGGGAAGCCCAGTGCTACCTCTGCCGGGTGTCGGGGCATGTCCGGAGGGACTGCCCCTTAGCCCGGCAAAGAGGGGGACCTGGGATCCCCGAGACCCGGCAGGACATCGGCCCCGTCATTGCCGACGCCCCTGGCCACCCGAACGCGCCCCCCCTCCTCTTCGGACCACCGCTACTCTTGCTCAGGCCCAAGGGGCACCTCCCCTACAATGCCCAGACGAGCGGGAGAGCCCCGCCCTTGCTGCTGACAAGCTAGTGAGGCCTATGGAGGAGGGTGTGGTAGATACCACCAGGCATGGGAGAGAGCCTGCCCCAGGGAGAATCCTCCCTTATACTGCCCCACCTTTCCCCCCACAAGTTCCTGAGCCATCGCCTTTACCCCCTGACATGACCCCTGCTAACCAGCCCCCAGATGACGCCATGAAGGGCTGGGCCCTAGTCCAGGGGAAGCGAGGCAAGCGGAAGGCTCGAGCTCCGCCTCATCTACCCGAGGTAGAGGCCCCCTGGAAGACCAGGAAGGGGGGCACCGATGCCGAACCTTCCGCTTTGCCCACGAGTGCGTCCCATCCACCAGTGTCAGCCGGGAAAGACGGGGCAGCACCGGAGGGTAGTGTCTGCCCTCCACGGGAGACCCTCCCCTCCGAGACCCTCGAGGAAGCCCCTTCTGTCCTGACGCTACCCGAAGCCCCCGTGAACCCCGAGACAACCATCGTGGCGGGTGCCAGCGGGGAGAACCCCGGGGCGGTGGAAAGTGTCTCCTCCTCCATGTTCGAGGAGATCGAGGCCTTAGATCTGACCCCGGTTGCCCAGGGGGAGGACGACCTTTTGCCAGCAAATCTCGATCTGGGCGACCTCACTCCACCCCTCTTTTCCCCATGCTCCCTCCCCTTAACTGTTGCTTCCGCTCCCACCTCCGAGGAGCCCCTGGACTCCTCCACCGACCCAGCCGCTGTTGGCACCCCACTGACGACCACCGAGCCTGCTCAGGTGACAGCCGGCGCCATGCGGCCGGGGCACGAGTCGCCAGGGGCACCCCTCGTTGGTGCGGAGCAATCGACTTCCTTCCCGGGCGGGGGCACTACAGAAGCTAATCCACCTCCTGATGCTGTGGCCACTAAATCTACCACAGAGCACGTGCCCAGTGTCACTGAGAGCTCCCTCCCCACCCCCTTAACCCTTGAGCCGGATCGGGAGGCGCCACCATCCAGCTGCTTGCCTCCCAAAACCCAGAACCTCGCCTCTGCCCCTGTCCCTACCCCTATCCAATTTACCTCCTGCAATATCATTGCCGCCCCCGGGGCTGTCTCCTTCCCTTTCCCAACTGATGACCCCCAGGGAGCAGCCTTTGTGTTCTCCTGCCCCAATCCATTAGGAGCTGCTGTTTTCCCTCTACCACCCCCTATCGCCCCAGAGCTTGAGGCGGGCCTAGAAGCTCCAGCCCATCAGGCACCCCGTCGGGGGTCCGCACCCTGCTTGTCCGTTTTAGTGGACCACAGGGCTGCACCAAGAGCCCCGCTGGGGAACAACCGGGAAACCGTAATCCCACCCCCCCATAAGCTGCAAGGAGAGCTGCGGAAGTTTTTAGAGGATGTCTGTGGCTCCCGCAACAAGGTACAGCTTGCTCTCCGGCGATAGGGGGATTTTTTTCAAATCCTCCGGGCCACAAGGGCCCTCATGGGGGAAGTTAAAGGGACGGGGAAGCAGGATGCTGCGGCCTACTGGCGGGTCCGTGTCTTCCGTGACCAATTACTCACCTACGGGATGGGTCAAGGACTGTTGCGCGGCCCACTGGGGGATGCGAGCGTCCCTGCCAGTGGGAATCCCACCCGGCCCCCCCCATGACACCTTTCACCATCGCAACGTTGAACACCCGGGGTTGTAGGATGGCTCTTCGCAGGTCCCAGGCGCTCTCCTTCCTTCGGGAGGGAGGGTACTCTGTGATTTTCCTGCAGGAGACCCATACGGATCCGACCACCGAAGACAGTTGGCGGCTGGAGTTGGGGGACAGGGTCTACTTTAGCCATTCCACGATTCGGAAAGCTGGAGTGGCGACCCTGTTCTCCCCCGACCTATGGCCCGAGATGCTAGGGGTCGCCGAGGCTGTGCCGGGTCGCCTGCTGCATCTCCGGGTCCGTATAGAGGGGCTTGTCGTTAACCTCATTAACGTCTATGCTCCGACATCGGGCCCAGAGTGGCTGCAATTCTATCAGCAGGCGTCCACTTTCCTTGGCACCTTAGATCCTCACGAGTGCCTGGTCCTGGGAGGGGATTTTAATACCACCCTCGAGGAGCGAGACCACTCGGGGACCGAGCAGAGCCCGGCCGCCGCGGACACCCTCCGGGAGATAGTTGAACATCACTCCCTCGTGGACATCTGGCGTGACCACCACCCGGATGACACTTCCACGTTCACCTTTGTCCAGGTGGAAGCCCATCGGTCGAGCCACTCCCGGTTGGACCGCATTTATTTATCACGCTTCCATCTCTCACGAGCCCACTTCTCCAGCATTCGGCTGGCCCCAGTTTCTGACCATCACCTAGCCACTGTGACAGCCTCCCTCTGTGCGGAGAGGCCGGGGCTGGCCTATTGGCATTTTAACAACAGCCTGTTGGAGGATGAGGGCTTCGTGACGTCCTTCCGGGAATTCTGGCTGGCCTGGCGAGGGCAGCGGTGCGCCTTTGCCTCGGCGTGGCGATGGTGGGACCTGGGGAGGGTGCACGCCAGGCTTTTCTGCCGCGACTACACCCGCGGCACCAGCCAACGGAGAAATGCGGCGATAGAGGAGTTGGAATGGAGAGGCATCTGGAATCTTAGAGCTGGAGAGGCATCTGGCCACTAGCCCCGAAGACCCGCTCCTCTGCGGAGCATGCCGGGAGAAGCGGGAGGAGCTCCGGGCCCTCGAGGACCATCGGGCCCGGGGCGCCTTTGTTCGATCCCGCATCCGCCTCCTTCGGGAGATGGATTGCGGCTCCCACTTCTTCTATGCCCTGGAGAAAACGAGGAGGGCCAAGAAACATGTCACCTGCCTCCTGGCTAAAGACGGCACCCCCCCTCACGGAACTGGCGGAGATGTGCGGGAGAGCCTGAGCCTTCTACGCAAGTCTTTTCTCCCTGGACCCGACCAACCCTAGTGCTTGCAAAGTGCTTTGGGAGGAGCTCCCTACGGTCAGCGCGAGTGACCGAGACCGGCTAGAGTTGCCTCTCACTCTGGCCGAGTTCTTGGAAGCCCTCCGTCGTATGCCCACTAATAAGTCTCCAGGCATGGACGGGCTGACGGTGGAGTTCTACCGCGTGTTTTGGGACGTCCTCGGCCCAGACCTAGTCAGCGTCTGGGCCGAGTCTCTGCAGAGTGGGGTCCTCCCTCTTTCATGCAGGCGAGCTGTGCTCGCCTTACTGCTGAAGAAGGGGGACCTCCGCGATTTACGAAATTGGCGTCCTGTCTCGCTCCTCAGCACGGACTACAAAATCGTAGTGAAAGCAGTCTCGCTGCGGCTAGGGTCTGTGCTGGCGGACGTGATCCACCCAGACCAGACCTACACCATCCTGGACCGCAGTATCTTTGATAACCTATTTCTGGTTCGGGACCTTTTGGAACTCAGGCGTAGAGACGGTCTGTCGTTCGCCCTCCTGTCCCTAAATCAGGAGAAGGCGTTTGATAGGGTGGACCACGGGTACCTCCTGAGCACTCTGCAGGCGTTTGGCTTCGGACCCCAGTTTGTGGGTTTTCTCTGGATGCTGTACAGTTCCGCAGAGTGTCTGGTTAAGCTCAACTGGACCCTGACCGAACCGGTCAGCTTCGGGCGAGGAGTACGGCAGGGGTGCCCCCTCTCGGGCCAGCTGTACGCTCTGGCGATCGAGCCCTTCCTCTGTCTCCTCCGCAAGAGGTTGACGGGGTTGGTGCTGCGGGAGCCGGAGCTGCGGCTGGTCCTGTCGGCGTACGCCGATGACGTCCTCCTCGTGGTCCAGGACCCGGGCGACTTGGCGCGAGTGGAGGCATGCCAAGCCATCTATTCAGCAGCCTCCTCCGCCCGAGTCAGCTGGGTCAAGAGCTCTGGCTTGGCGGTGGGGGGCTGGCGGCAGGTAAGCTCCCTCCCACCCGCGCTCCAGACCATCCGGTGGAGTGCCAGCCCTCTGCTCTATCTCGGCGTTTACCTTTCTGCCACGCACCCTTCTCCGCCGGAGAACTGGCAAAATTTGGAAGGCGGCGTGATTGAGCGGATCAGGAAATGGACGAGGCTACTCCGATGTCTCTCCCTTCGGGGGAGAGCACTGGTGCTTAACCAACTAGTCCTGTCCACGCTCTGGTACCGGCTCAACACCCTAGCCCCGGCCCCGGGTTTCCTGTCCCACCTCCGGAGATTGATTCTGGAGTTCTTTTGGTCAGGATTGCACTGGGCCCCTGTTGGAGTTCTTCATTTGCCCCTGAAGGAAGGAGGGCAGGGCCTGAAGTGTCTGTACACTCAGGTCCGCGTTTTCCGCCTCCAGGCCCTGCAGAGGCTCCTTTATAGTGCAGGTAGTTCGACGTGGAGCATATTGGCGCATGCCTTCCTACGCCGCTTCCATGGGCTCCGATATGACCGGCAGCTCTTTTATCTCCGTCCGGGAGATCTTTCGCGAGACCTCTCGGGGCTGCCGGTCTTCTACCAGGACCTCCTCCGGATTTGGAAACTGTTTTTAACCACCAGGTAAGTTGCCGCAACCGAGGAGGTAGATCTCCTCACGGAGCCCCTGCTACACAGCCCCCATTTCCGTGCGCAGGTGGCGGAGTCCCGCTCGGTGCGCCAGAGCTTGATCCTGGCAGAAGTCACGAGAGTCGGAGACCTCCTGGACTACGCCCGGGGAGACTGGCTGAATCCCCTGACGCTCGCCCGGCGCATGGGGCTCTCCAGACCTCGCACCCCCTGGCACGTACTTCAGGAGGCGAAGGCTGCTTTGCCGCCTGCTGCTCGAGTTTACCTCGACCAGGTCCTGCTCGAGGGCACGCCCCGCCCACCCTCTACCCCAGGCCCGCCGGACCTTTTAATTGGACCCTGCCCCGCAGACCCAATCGACCCCCTCACATCTTCACTGCGAGCCGGCTGCACGAACTGCAGCCGGAACGCTTCCAAAACGCGCCAAGGAAACATCTATACACGCTCGTGCTCCACACCCTTCACGCCCTCACCCTAGTGTCCCGCCCCGACACAAAGTGGCAAGACCTTCTGCCACCTTTGGAGGGTGAGCAGCCCCAGTGGGCCAGCCTATATTCCCCCTTGGTTCCGAGGCCCGTCGGGGACATCAGTTGGCGGCTCCTTCATGGAGCTGTGAGCCCGGGCACGTACTTGGCGTGGTTCGCCCCCGTCCCAGATACTTGTCCCTTTTGTGGAGTGAGGGAAACCCTGGCGCACGTATGTTTGGAGTGCGCCAGGCTGCAGCCTGTTTCAGCTTCTCACAAATCTCCTATTACGTTTTTGTTTGCATTTTTCCCCTCACCTTTTTATTTATGCACTCCCCATCCGTGGCCTCACAAAGTCGTGGGATCTCCTCGTTAACCTCCTCCTGGCCCTGGCTAAAATGGCTATCTATAAAACCAGAGAGAGAAGGTTGGCCGATGGAGTTTCCTGTGACTGTGGGGCTGTTTTCCGATCCTCGGTCCGTTCACGTATCCGGGCGGAGTTCCTCTGGGCGGCATCCACCGACTCCCTTGACGCTTTTGAGGAGCGGTGGGTGCTGTCTGAGGTTCTCTGCTCGGTGTCCCCGTCCGGGTCCCTTTGTTTGACCCTTTGATTGGGGGAGAGTAAGGGACCCCAGCCCCAGCCATTGCTGCTGCAGACACCACCACCTTAGAGTGGTCCTTTCACATGTGGGTGCACATGCCCCCCCCCGCCCCCGGATTGTCCACCCCACAGCCTGCCCCTCTTGTTGGGTGCTTTCAGAGGAGGGAATTGTTGGTGACGCTCGGGCGTGGCGCCAGGTAACTCGAGGTGGTGGAAGACCACGAGAGTCGAGGAAGCCCCCCGCTCTGGGCCCAGGCAAGCTTGAACACTTCCCTCCCCTGAAGCTAATGAGAAAACAATTGTGATTGGTAGCTGTGTTACACATTGCATATGCTGCTGTTTTTACTTTGTAAGTGTGTTATGCAAATAAAAAAAATCTTTTGCTTCAAAAAAAAAAATTACTCTCCTGTAGCCATCTGGCCTGACCCTGTCACAGTATCTATGGTATATAAATATGCATAAAGAACAAAAATATCCTTTTCCCTGCGGATTTATATAACAGAAAGGGGGTCATTTAAAGTATAAGCATTCAATAGCTGTTTCACATTTTGTTTTAACCTTCAGTTGGTACTGAATAAATTGAATCAATACATTTATTTATTGGTGTCCAATAGTTTTAAAATGTGATTTCACCTAACTTGGATTTTCAGATTGGGTGGATGAAAGATAGAATAAATGGAAAGCAACAAAGTAGAAAAAACTAATTGTCTTTACCTTTTTTGCTGTAGAATTTCAAACCATTTGGTGGATTGTACAGTGATGTCATACAAATGCCTATGACTATGTTCATCTTTAGAAAGTTACCTATTTTCTGAAGTCAGGGCCGCTTTCTGTAGCTTGACCTTTTGCTGTTAGAGTAATGCAACTGGAATTGAATTTCACTCAGTAGCAATTGTGATGGCACTATAGGGAATAGATAAGTGTTTCCATGAACTATGCTTCTAGCATCCTGGGGGAGGCTCCGTCAAGAGCAGGAGAACTGGGAAGGGAGAGTTTAAGTGAAAACAAAAAACTCTTCTACCTTTATTGTACTGTTTTTATTTGAGTTTTTTTAAAAAAAAAAAAAGTGCAGACATCTGTTACTGTTCTGTATTCAACAGGGTGGCCCTAGTCCACATGTAAGTGCTCTCTTTTTTTTTTTTTTTTTTATTGGTGTAAACACTACTCAGTATAAAAAAACAACAGTGGTACAAAATACAAAAGGGTTTGTTTTGTACCTTAAAGGAGGAAAACTGGAACAAGCTGAGAAACCCTGATACAGTTGCTGACATTCCAAAAGTTAGGCCACCACACTTGCTTTGATAGAATAAATGACTTCTTTAGCCTTCATCTTCTGGGTCATATGGTTCTGATGGTACTACTGGTTACCTGTGAGCCAAATCCTGGGTTTGAATATAGTTGTATCTTATGATTGGGCCATAGGACTGGGAAACCAGAAGGTTCTTAATTTTGATTGCAGCTCTTATGCTGACTCCCTCTGTGCCTTTTGGCCAACTCACTTGATCTCTCTTCTTCAGTCTCTCCATACGGAAAATGAGAATAATGCTTCCCTACCTACCTCACAAGGATGCTGGAGTGCTTTGAAAATGAAGGATTTTCCTTCTTTCCAGTGTAAATCAGCAAAAACTCCCAGTGACATTAATGAAGTAAAGCTGATGTGAGAGAGTAGCAAATCAAGCTCAAAACATACTGTGAAGTGCTGCAAATTAGTAGTCAGCCAGGAATTTTTCCACAAAATGTTTTTGTTGGAAAATGCCGATTTATCAAAACTGAAACCTTTCATGGGAGAAGTTTGGTGTTGATGAATTTCCCATTTCAAAACATTTTGGATTTTCTTTTCAAATTGTCAATGTCCCATTTTGGCATTTTTGAAAGAAAAAGTTCCATTTTTGGTTGAAAACCTTTTTTGTTTCATTATTTAATTTATTTTAATTAAGAAAAATATAAAATTTTAAAAGGTCAAAATCTAAAGGAAATGTAGAAATTATTGAAACAAAATGTTTTGACTGACCCATTCCAAAAAACTTTTTGGATTTTTGGTGTGGAAAAATTTTCAAGTTTTTAACATTCCATCCTGATGTGAGAGAGAGGGTTTTGTTTTATATCTCAGATTCTCATGGCACAAGAAAACAATTTCCCTGCACAGTTCTAAGTGTTACATTCAGTGTTGCCACTCTGCATTTGAGTTAGTCAAAAATGTTTTTTCACAGAAAAACTGATTTTTTTTCTGAAGAAATTCAAAAAAACGAAATATTTCTATTTGAAAATATTGCCATGGTGTATCACAGGAACTGCAGTTCAGGAGCCTTGTGCTCCAAGTCTCCGCTACGTGCTGAGCTCTCTGGTTAGACTGTTTCCCATGGTACACCACAGTCTCACATATTGAGAAGGGAAGTGGTGCATAGTGGGAGTCCCTGACCCTGGTGTATCATGGGAGACATAATCTGGCTAGGGAGTTCAGCCTATAGAGGAGAACAGTTGCCTTGTTTCCCTAAAATACAACTCCCATGAGGCTCTGGAGCTACATGTCCAAGTTGAAATATTTTGATTTTGGGGTATTTGTTTTTCTGACAAAAAGATCAAAATTTTCCTTGGAAAGTAGATAATTTGCAAAAAAAAAAAAAATTAGTCAAAAACCCAGTTTTCTGATAACATAGTTTCAACAGAAAATTTTTGACCAGCCCTACTCTGCATACCATGGACCTGTTACCACCAGAGCAGCTCTTCCTTCCTAGATGGATTGCAGTCTGCCTCACAAAGGACAGACTGCTTGTTACAGTTTTATGTGGTGCAGTAACTAATACATTTCCAGAGCAGTGTAAAGCCGTTCTCCTGTTCATCCATGTTTCCAAGTTGCAGTGTATTGTGATCTACTTTGCGTAGGGCACATAATACATTAATTAGAGCTAAAATTACGTGACTGCAATACATTGACAGCTGCTACTTTGTTAGTGACAGGCTGAGCTCACTTGGCAGCGGAAGACAGCCTTGAGCTATCTTAAAGACACGCTAATGAAAGCCAAAGAAAAAAGAGAAGCTCTGTTCATGTAATGCAGCAGTAAATACAGCACTAGTTACATCAACTGAAAATTAACACTTCTGCTTTCCATGTCATTTCAAGAGTTAATGGTCTAGATAGGGGAACTGTTATTTGGCTTGTGGTCATGATTAGAGGGGCAGCAGTAGTGAGAGAAGGCAGAGCTGATGGAAAGATAAAAAGTAAAGAATAAATGCAAATAAAACACTTTAAATATCTACATTATTAAAAAATAAGGTCTCATTTAATAGTCCTCATAAGAGAATATAAATAGATACGCAATTTACATCACAAGAGATTACAATCCTGTGAAGAGAGTTTTATACAAAAGATAAAACTTAAGAACTTGTTTTTCTGAAATCCATATGCATCTCCCTGTGGTAGCTTGTAGTGACTGGCAGGCCTGAAGAAACCATGCAGTCTTTTAGCATATGTGAATTAGAGCCAGTGCTTCATCCAGTCCAGGTTCCTGTCTCTGACCGGAGCCAGTAACAGATGCTTCAGAAGGAGATGCAAGAATCCCTATAATGGCTAATGGGGGTGCGGGGAATCTGTCCATTATGGAAATTTCTTCTCAACCACAAGTAATGGGAGTAACTTTATTTTTATTTAGTGTCCAAAGTGTGCTAGGCACTTTATAAAACTGCTAGGCAGTATATATTACCCTGCTGCTTCTCTGCTCTGGGGCCCTGCACTCTTGGCTCTACGCTGTTGCCTTCTTGGTCCATCAGCCTCCCATTCTGAATTCATTACTTGTGCTTATGAGACAGGTACACGCAACCAGCCAAACAGAAGACACTTCCAAAGGTAGTCTCTGGGGTTTCCCCTTGTGTCCTTAAGCAGCTCCTGCTGCTGGCTGGAGTAAGCCCGTATGGGTATGTCCGCCAAGCCTCCTAGCCCAGGTAGATAGACTCACACTAGTGGGGCTCAAGCTGGGACGCTACAAACATCTGTTTGGACTCTGCAGCTCTGGCAGAGACTTGGGCTAGCCACCTGAGCTCAAGCCTGGGGGGATGTGTCGTTATTTAATTAGAATATGACCATGCAAATCATTGTTACTTCCACTGTTATATAATTGCAACGAATCTTATTCAAAGTGCAATATATAGCCAGAAAGGGTTAAGCATCTTGCAGGCTAAATGACCCAGAATCAACCAGTAGAGCCATGTTAGAAAAGTATATAAATGGTCATTAGGGCCACTCCTTGTTAGATAGGCTAGAACTTTGAAGTGCAAACCTGTATTGTTAGAGAATTGGAGGCGATGTTAACTGTGTGTGTGTATTTATATCGTGTTAGATGTTAGCCATGTAAACAGACAGTTCCTGTCTGTCACTATAGCTATTAATTCAGAGATCAAAAGGAAATATTAACATTTAAATGATCTGTAAACATAGTAAATCACGGTATGCGTCTCTTTGAAATGTATAGCAAATCACCAGAGAATGGTGGGAATATGGGCAATTGCCTTATGTTAAGCTATATAGCTAATTATCAGTGATGCTTAGGAAACAGGTCTATTTCAAAGTCTCCATAATTGCCTATTGTGCACCTGAGCACTCCCAGCTGTCAAAGAAGACCTGGAACTGTATAAGAATGTCTGGGGTCCTCATCCTTTTTATCTCAGATCTGCTTGATGCTTCATGCAGGGGAAGCTTTAGCCAAAAGGCTAAGATCTTCAGTCCTAACCTTGAATCACCCTGAATATAAACATTGGACGATGACCTATCAACTAATTCTGAAAGAACTCTTTGCAAATACAAAACTCACCATCTCTACTATGAATCTGAATCTCAAGAACCATACTCATGTCTGTATGTATATGGTTCTTTTAACCAATACCCTCTCTTTTTTCTTTTTTAATAAATTTTAGTTTAGTTAATTAGAATTGGCTGTAAGCATGTATTTGGGTAAGAGCTGGAATATTCATTAACCTGGGAGGTAATGTGTCTGATCCTTTGGGATTGGTAGAACTTTCTTATGAATAAAATTTTCAGTAATCCTCATCATATTTGACTAGGGTGTCCAGGTGGAGGCCTAAAACTGGGTTGCTTTAAGGCTTCTGGATAACCAGTAACGTATTAAAGAAGCTGTTTTGTACTGGTTTGTTAAATCTAAATATTGGAATATTCACCAGCTTTGGGGATTGTCTGCCCCATTCTTTGCAGTTCACCCTAACTGAGTAACTCCAGTGTGGCCCCCTGGGGCTCCGGCCATAGGGAGTTGAGCCACCTAGCCTGAATCACTGCTGGAGCCTCAACATCCACACCAATAATTTTAGTGCACTAGCTCAAAGCCTGCTAGCATGAGTCTGTCTACCTGAGTTGGGAGGCGTGCTCCCACCTGCAGTGTGGACATACCCTTTGTGGGGCCAGCTAGGAGTTGGAGGCAGGTTCTGGCTACATGACCTCTCCTACCCTTTCCCCACTGCCATGTCTCATGCCTCCTGGGCCTCTCGAGGGAGCCGGTCTTTCATCCCCCGGTGCAAAGAATGCAATTGAACTTAGCCTGTGCATTTGAGGGAAAAGAAGGCTCCTGGCTCCCCTGCATGTGCACCCATGCACAGGCCAACCACAATAAAACAACCTGGGATGACAAACAAAGGGTCACAACAGTGTCAGATTAGAGATACTTCTTATTCTATTTGCATTTTATTGGTTTTTTTTTTTTTAACACTTTGTCTATATCTAGGGGGTGGGAGGGGGGAATCAGGATGTGGGCTGGGAGTGGATGTCAGTGATGAAATGGCAAGGCACAGTACAGCAATATATGTCATTGCTGGCAAGTCTCTCTCTAAAGTCTGATTATTAAAGACCTGTACTAGCAAAGGGCCCTGCTCTTGCGGAGCCAGGTGGGCACTTTGTCATTTGGCTTCAATGGGAGCAGCAGAAGGCACAAAATTAACTTCTCTCCTGCTAGCTTCCTTTGCCTCATTCATCCATCCACTCCCAGCTTGGTGTGATCTTTCACGTACCCTGTACCCTTCAGAAAGCTCCCAGTTAATGTATTCTAAACTCCCTCCCTCTCCTCCTACACTTAAGGCTTTCCATCTATAGTGACCATATATAAGGTCCTACCTCATTTACAATATCGCAAACATTGCAGATTCCGCAATATTAGGCTTTCACTGCAATTTCGTTTTAAATGGGCTTACTTTGCCTAGTTCACAATTTTGCATACATTTTGAGGTTTGCAACACACACTTTTCCCCCCATTAGTACATTAAATGATCTTGGAAAATTCTGGGATTCACCTGCAGTTGTACAGCATTTTCTAGAGACAGCAAAGGGATCACTTTTGATCTTGCCTAATTCTGTGGAGGCCGAGCGTGCAGTATTTCGGTACAGACAAGTCTTCACAAAGGAAAGACAGGGCATGAAGGAAACCACTATAGCAGGGTGTACTGCACTAACATTCAATGCCTGAAAAATGTAAATGGCTAAAGTGACTGGGCTCAATTTCTACAGCAGTTGTGTTAAGACTTTCAGTCTTCTGAATTTTATATTGTACTGGTCACTTTTTTAAATGAATGTCATATAGATGCACCAGATTGTCTGGTTATCAAAAAAATTCACAGGTATAATAATAGTTGAGTGTTTATATCATTCCAGCAATTTTTTCTTAAATAAATAAGTCTATTGTGGCTTTTCCAAATTACCTCTATTAATAAAGGTCCATTATTACTTATCTGCGATTTTCCATGTCTTGTCTGCAACTCAGCTGCAATTATTTGAAGATCATCCTATGATTCAGGTAGGGTCTTAACCATATACCATTTTCTTCATGGTAGTTCCTCCCACGTGCTTGCTGTTTGGTGGTTTTGGTGGGGATGTGGCAGAGCCGGGAGGGGCTGAAGCCAGTGTTTGCTGACCTGTGGCCTCCTCCCCCTTCAACCCTGAGTGGATTTTCCATCATGTTTTTGAACCTATCAGCATGCTATGCTGTTACTCCTCCTTCCCTCCAGCCAAGGATAGGTTTGGTATGGGTGGGGAGCCAATGGGAGTACTGCAGCACAGTATCAGGCTTCCACATTGTCTTGAGATCCATGGTGCAAGACCACAACCCTTGGCCGTACCAGCGGGAGTAGGCTATGCTCCAAAGGGCTGATGTAAAGGAAAACTTGTGAGTCCCACTCCCTGGCCATTCTGCAGTCTCTCATGTAGAGATGATCTAGCTCACTGCCTGTAGCTAGTTCAAACCATTTGTCTACAAATGTTATCCAGGTCTGAAGAAACATTCTGATTACGGATCTCTAGAGGGGACTAAAATCAGCCATTAAATAGTAATAAAAGAGTAGTTTGGTATCCATACAAGGAATCCTGTGAGCCAGATTTGAAAACTGTCCACTTCCTATCCTTTATTCTTGGCCTGTTTTCATTATACCTCTTATGTTTCCTTGTGCAAATAAAATGGCCCATCTCAAGCAGGCTCCACAGAGTAAACATGCCTTGAGGACAATCTCATTGTCAGTCATTAACGAGCTGCCCTTTTTATAGCCATGACAAACTAGGACTAATTTTAGATTTCCATAGAGAAGGTGCCTCTTTTCTTATGCCTCATCATTTATATGATTTTGATTTTATATGATTTTGAAGCAAGCTTTGAGTCCTGAATCAACTGAGAACATTTATAGAGAGCAATAAACTAGAGACAAAGATATTTTATTGCTCTTATTTTTATTTTAGGATTGCTTTCATTTTTGGACAAGCATATTGGAAGCAGTATATTATCACCAATGAAAGATGCAGTCAAACAGAGTTTTTCCACAATTCTAGGTAATCTATTCCTCCTAAATAGTTCATTTACTGCTGTATATAAACTGCAAAATGAACCACATGTGACTGCATAGCCTCATGACTCACTAAAGAAAATGTTTTTCATCATTCTTATGACAGGGGGATGGAAACAAGAAAAGGCTGATCATGTGATGACTGCTCCAGTCCTTCACTCCTACATCAGAAAGATGGTTGTTAGCATTCCAGCACAGTTTCCCTGACCATTGTGGACAGCAATTTTTTCTCCAAACAATGGTATAAAATCATGGAGTGTAGACATAGCCTGGCACTGGACAGATCTTCATTAGTATTGTTATAGCAGTTCCGCTTGCATGCACCTCCTGCTGTGCAACATGTATGCTTTCAGGAAGTACACTGCAATGTCTGGCAATGAATGTATCAACTGGGTGAATTAAGAATCCAGTCACTTGGAACGTTAAAGATCAAAGATATTGTTAGGGGTTATTCCCAGGGAAGATGTCTGAATAGATCTCTCAGTTGAGGTTGATTTGTCACCAAATGAAGCTAGCAGTTCTTTAGGCATACAGGAGGGAAGGGCACATCCGTCTTCAACAGACAAGCACTGATGAAGTCAACCATGCACACAAGAAAATTAGAGGATCTGGGGAGAGTAGCAAAACTAGGTGAAAAGAAAGAAACAGTCCGGAGCACAAAGTAGCCACAGCAGCAAGAGGGCCAGGAAGGTGAATTGCAGCAGTTTATCCACACACAGATATTTGTATGTTTTGTGAATTTCCTGCTGAAGGAGGCTAAGTAATCCTGGGTACCTCAAAGGAATTCTGAACTGTTAGAAACCCAACAAGCAGCACTGCTTGTATGGGTGGTAAGTTACTTGGATTCATTTGTTCTGTGGAACAGCTGCATGAAAGGGTGGTGAATACAGCTGGATGACAGACCTTTTCATAGCCAGCACAATTTTATGATATGTTAGCATTTTTATTTCACTGACACAAAATGTGGCCTTAGGGCTGGCATTCTCTTCACATACTGTATCTTTGAAATCCAGTTATTTTCTTGCACGCATCCTGGGATAATATGTAATGAATGCACCAACCCTTCCAGAACATTATCAGCCAGAGAATGATGGATGTCATGTAGCCCTTTTAGTATGTTTAATCTGCCAGCACTTCTCTACATTACACCGATCCTGGGACCTTTAGGCTGCTCTAAATTACACTGGCAGGAACAGTCTGTTGAAGACCATTCCTCTGGCTGGAGATTACTGGCGCATAATACACTCCAGTCATGTCTCATCGTATCCCCACATTGCACCAATCACGGCCCCTATCCCTGCTGGAGACAAGAGTGACTGGCTAGCAGAGAGCTGGCTATGATGGCTTTACACCATCCAATAATTCCCCTGTACCAGAGGGATCCCCAGCTGCCTCTATAAGGCAACTTTCCAGCTCCTAAAAAGAAAAGGAGTACTTGTGGCACCTTAGAGACTAACCAATTTATTTGAGCATGAGCTTTCGTGAGCTACAGCTCACTTCATCGGATGCATACTGTGGAAACTGCAGAAGACATTATATACACAGAGACCATGAAACAATACCTCCTCCCACCCCACTCTCCTGCTGGTAATAGCTTATCTAAAGTGATCATCAAGTTGGGCCATTTCCAGCACAAATCCAGGTTTTCTCACCCTCCGCCCCCCCCCCCCCACAAACTCACTCTCCTGCTGGTAATAGCCCATCCAAAGTGACCACTCTCTTCACAATGTGTATGATAATCAAGGTGGGCCATTTCCTGCACAAATTCAGGTTCTCTCACCCCCTCACCTCCCTCCAAAAACCACACACACAAACTCACTCTCCTGCTGGTAATAGCCTATCCAAAGTGACCACTCTCCTTACAATGTGCATGAAAATCAAGGTGGGCCATTTCCAGCACAAATACAGGTTTTCTCATCCCCCCCCTTTTTTTTCTCAAAAAACACACACACACAAACTCACTCTCCTGCTGGTAATAGCTTATCCAAAGTGACCACTCTCCCTACAATGTGCATGATAATCAAGGTGGGCCATTTCCAGCACAAATCCAGGTTTTCCAGCTCCTGTGTGCTGTCTGAGCAGTGCAAAGCAGCCAGAAGGGTGACTGATGATCATTGTTATGATATCTCTGTCTCGTATCCCTTGTTTGTCCCTTGTCCTGGGAACAAAAATAAAAATGCCCAGTCAAAAGCTGGAACTAACATGCTCTGTCCCTTATCACTTCGGTATTATATTTTGTCCAGCTCTCCCTCACTTAATCTGGTTTTTGGTTTCATCCCAATCCTGCAAACACTTACACTCCTGTGTAACTTTACAGGATCGGGATCTTAGATTGTAAAATATGTGGGGCAGTGACTCTCTCTCACTATGTGCTTATACAAGGCCCAATTTTGTTTGGCACCTTTGGGAATTGCCATCATGCAGTAATAAAGAATATTAATGTTGGCAGAGTGGCCTGCATAGTTGAGGCCAAGCAATTTTAGAAACCAGTTTGACAGCAATGGACCTTAAAGTGGGGTTCTACTATGAAAAAAAGTACTATAAAAATGGTACCTACATCCTTCCTTTGGGTATTCAGAGGCATATCTGCCCCATTTAGTGGCTAAAATGAGTTTTCACTGCTTTTTACTCATGTTAGCCCTGCAGAGACAACACAGTTGACAGAGAAGCTGGATTCTATTCTAGCTTGTGCATTTTTATCCACATAATTTTTTATTAAGTTGCAGATAGTTTCACCCAGCGATTATGACTGCAGGCATAATGTGACAATGATATGGCTTCGTAGATGTAGCTGAGGGTCTGATTTTGCCTGCAGAACCTTTATTATGGGTCCTAATGCATGAGAAGCAAAGACCGCAGCTTAACTCTTAGATCCCAATTGAGTCTTCAGGACTGGCAGTTAAAATATCTTTTTACTTGTAAATGGAGCACAGGTGCTATAGAAATCACTGAGACACAAACATGGAACCTCACACTGTCACTTAAAGGTCACTTTTCAGAGCAGATCTGACACTGACTGTGTTTAAATGTAGTTGTAAAGCCAGTGTAAAAGAGGTCTTAGACAGTCGGCTCCTCCATTACTGATGGACTCTCTTGAAATAACAGGGTTCAGGCCTGCCGCGACCTAGCAGAGTTTCTATAGTCAATACATTTCTATATTCTCAGTGGCTCTTTTTTTTTTTTTTTTTTTTAAACCACTGGATCAAATCAGCTATTTAACCCGTATTGCGGTTTTGTTTCCTGTAGGACCCAGAGATTTCTTCTGCTTCAACTGCAGTGTCGCGAGAGTGGTACACCCCATCACCCTTTGTGGGAGAGGTGGAGGGGCATTCTGGTCTTGTGGGTTAGTTTGAATGACTGCCCGTAATTTCAGGGCTGTATGGCCTAATGTCTGGGGTTGACAAGGTGGCTCTCCTATGCGGGGCTGTGCAGCTCAGTAGCCAGAGGCAATGGGGTTTCCCTCCCACATGGGACTGCGTGGCCTAATGGCCACAGTCAACATGACTGCCCTCTCTGTCAGGGCAGAGTGGCCTAATGGCCAAAGCCCAAATAGTTGCCCTCCCGGTCAGGGCTGGGTGGCCTAATGACCAGACTCCCTGTAGTTGCCCTCCCAGTCAGGGATGTGTGGCCTAATGTCTGAGGTCAATAGGGCTTCCTCTTTCAGAGCTGTATGGCCTAGCAGCCAGAGCCAATAGGGCTGCCCTTTCTGTCAGGGCTGTGTGGTCTAGTGGCCAGAGCCAATAGGGCTGTGTTGTATCAACCAGGCAAGGTACTAACAAGCTTCAACAGGACTTTATTTTCAAAGTGGAGACCTCTTTACCAAGCTGCTGCTGTACTCTCTGCAGCTTTCTCCCAGCCTCTCAACTCCTCCCCCCTCCTTTCTGTTTCCTGTCCTTTCAGACTCCCAACAGCCAGCGCTCCCAATTCTAATAATTACAAGCAACATCGAAACACCACAGGCTGCTCTTTCTGTCAGGGCTGTGAGGCCTAGCAGCTGATGGGTTGGAGGGATAGGCTGCCACCTTGAAGTGGGTGGTGGCCAGGGTAGGTGGGCCCAGGCCCTGCCTTCTCCACTGGGTCCCAACCCAGGGCCCTGGCGGTGGCAGGGTTGCCCACCACCAGCTTGGCAGGGATCCTGCCAAAAAACTGCCACGCTAATCTCTGGTTCTACCACCCATTCCCCGTTAAATTCCTATGGGTTACTTCCTACCTGTTTCTCTGCAGATCGTCATCTCCGAGTTCATGGTCTCTCCTTCCCCTGTGGCCTCAGAAGCCTGGGGGCCATGGGTCACCACCATCTGGCTGGCCTCCAAATCCTGAAGTGTCAGCAGTCCTTCCACAGGAGCCTGCACTGAACTGCACCTCCACTCCCTTTGGCAGTCAGCCCAGACTGAGCTGAGTTGCTCCCTATTATATCCTGGTTCCAACTGGAGCATGCTCAGCACAGCCAAGGGAGCATGGCCTCCTTTGCCCAGAGTAGGATTAACCCCTGCTGAACCAGAGTGGGGCTGGTACACCCTGTCACATGCAGCAGGACAGAACTCTCAAATGGCTTTGAATTCTTAGCTTGGGAAAAAATGAAGTGGAACACACCAGTTCTGCATTTTAAATTAATAGGATTGTTAAAATATTAATAACATATTTGTAACAGCTGTGAATAGTTGACATTCAAACATGGAACCAGGAGGCAGTGCACAAAGAGTCACATGATGGTTGTGAAACAGCGGAAGAAATGCATTACCCAATGTGTTTGGAAAGAGGGTTCGGCGTGACACAGAGGTTGCCATTGCATGTCATCTGAGACCTTGTTAGGTTGCTTTAAATTACTCCAGGCCATTTTGATCTTCAACTGGCCCAGGAGCAGGAGGGAGGATAGAGTCTGTAATTTCTAAAACCTACATAATCATAATTGGCATAGATGCACAATGAATTATAATGATAGTACTTATGCATCTCAGTGCACTTTACAAACATTAATTAGCCTAAGATTTGTTCAGAATCGTTAGTAAAGCAAAGGGCTTGGGCTGTAGTTCCAATGCCATAAAAGTGTCATTAATCCTTGCAGAACAGAGGACTATTTATGAGGATGACTCAGGTCTTGCCAAGCTAGAACTTCAGTGTGGTGTGTAGGTAACAGCAATAAACACTCCTGCTTTAAACATACTTCTCACAAGGGCATCGAATCTAGCAACAGGAAATGTAATATCATTATGTAAAGTGAAAAGGAGTACTTGTGGCACCTTAGAGACTAACAAATTTATTTGAGCATAAGCTTTCGTGAGCTACAGCTCACTTCATCGGATGCATGCAGTGGAAAATGCAATGGGGAGATTTATATACACAGAGAACATGAAACAATGGGTGTTACCATACACACTGTAACGAGAGTGATCACTTAAGGTGAGCTATTACCAGCAGGAGAGCGGGGGGGAGGGGGAAACTTTTGTAGTGATAATCAAGGTGGGCCACTTCCAGCAGTTGACAAGAATGTCTGAGGAACAGTGGGGGATGGGGGGTGTTTGTTTCTGTCTATTTCACATTTGGGGTCAATGTATACCTTCAAATCAGCAGCACTGCTATGGGTACCCGCATGGCCCCACAGTATGCCAACATTTTTATGGCTGATGTAGAACAACGCTTCCTCAGCTCTCGTCCCCTAATGCCCCTACTCTACTTGCGCTACATGGATGACATCGTCATCATCTGGACCCATGGAAAAGAAGCCCTTGAGGAATTGCACCATGATTTCAACAATTTCCATCCCACCATCAACCTCAGCCTGGACCAGTCCACACAAGAGATCCACTTCCTGGACACTACAGTGCTAATAAGCGATGGTCACATAAACACACACATAAACACCTATACCGGAAACCTACTGACTGCTATTCCTACCTACATAGCTCCAGCTTTCATCCAGACCACACCACACGATCCATTGTCTACAGCCAAGCTCTAGGATACAACCGCATTTGCTCCAACCCCTCAGACAGAGACAAACACCTACAAGATCTCTATCAAGCATTCTTACAACTACAATACCCACCTGCTGAAGTGAAGAAACAGATTGACAGAGCCAGAAGAGTACCCAGAAGTCACCTACTACAGGACAGGCCCAACAAAGAAAATAACAGAACGCCACTAGCCATCACCTTCAGCCCCCAACTAAAACCTCTCCAACACATCATCAAGGATCTACAACCTATCCTGAAGGACGACCCATCACTCTCACAGATCTTGGGAGACAGGCCAGTCCTTGCTTACAGACAGCCCCCCAACCTGAAGCAAATACTCACCAGCAACCACACACCACACAACAGAACCACTAACCCAGGAACCTATCCTTGCAACAAAGCCCGTTGCCAACTGTGCCCACATATCTATTCAGGGGACACCATCATAGGGCCTAATCACATCAGCTACACTATCAGAGGCTCGTTCACCTGCATATCTACCAATGTGATATATGCCATCATGTGCCAGCAATGCCCCTCTGCCATGTACATTGGCCAAACTGGACAGTCTCTACGTAAAAGAATAAATGGACGCAAATCAGACATCAAGAATTATAACATTCAAAAGCCAGTCGGAGAATACTTCAATCTCTTTGGTCACTCGATTACAGACCTAAAAGTTGCAATTCTTCAACAGAAACACTTCAAAAACAGGCTCCAACGAGAGACTGCTGAATTGGAATTAATTTGCAAACTGGACACAATTAACTTAGGCTTGAATAGAGACTGCAGCAGCTCTCCTGCTGGTAATAGCTCACCTTAAGTAATCACTCTCATTACAGTGTGTATGGTAACACCCATTGTTTCATGTTCTCTATGTATATAAATCTCCCCACTGTATTTTCCACTGAATGCATCCGATGAAGTGAGCTGTAGCTCACAAAAGCCTATGCTCAAATAAATTTGTTAGTCTCTAAGATGCCACAAGTACTCCTTTCTTACCAAACTGTGCTATAACCCAGTAATATCTGAATTAAGTGGGCACTCTAATATATTAATTTTCACAGTGTAGAGGGCAACAAATTTATTTGAGCATAAGCTTTCGTGAGCTACAGCTCAAAGCTTATGCTCAAATAAATTTGTTAGTCTCTAAGATGCCACAAGTCCTCCTTTTCTTTTTGCGAATACAGACTAACACGGCTGCTACTCTGAAACCTGTCATTATGTAAATGTTTTCTTTCTGCTGGGCACCATCATTCCCTAATGGTGAGCCATTTATGAAAAGTAATTACAGAAGAAGAGTGACTATTATGACAATAGAAAAGTCAAAAGGACGTATTCTGCTCTGCTAAGTGCTTCAGCCTAAGGGCTCTTTAACCCATAAACTACTGCTTAAAATCAGATTTTAGTACACAAAAGAATCAGGGTAGATAAAGTCCTGTTCAGTACCACAGCTACAAAATTAGCTCTTTCTTTTCAGTTTCTCTAAAACTATCCAAGTTGATTCACAAAGATCAATATTTTTTCACTGTATGTACAGTATCACTCAGATTACATGGGTAGAGAGTTTTACTTTCAGTTCCTTCTCCACAGAAAGATTTCATTAGAACTTTCAAATCCCATTAAGTGCTTTAAGTGCCTGATCTAATGCTCACTGACTTCAGTGGGTGCTGCAGCAAGCCCTAAGTCAGGGATGTATAACAGGTATAAAGAACAGTCTAGAAAAGTAGACAACCTTGTTCCATGCATTTATGCAAACACAAGATGTGCCCAACATTTGCATCAATGAGAGGTCCTTAAATTACAATAATATTGCACAGGTTTTAAAAAGCCCTCTCTCTTCCTTTGATGAGTTTTTCAGTATAAGTGAATGATCTAGCACGGGATTACAGAGACACATATTGCAACCACAATATATGCAATATTTAGGGACCACAGTGTATTAAGGGTATGAATGGTTTATGTATCACTGTGAGCCAGAGACTGTATGCAGTTCCAGAGTGGGAGGGTTGCCAGTGGGAGGCTTTGCCAGGAACTAAGAACAGTGCAGGGTGTTGCAGAGCGGTGGCTCCCTGGCTCCTTCCCCAGCATACATTTCTGACATCCATCTATCCATCAGAATGTATACAGACCTCATCACTGTAGCAGTAGGTATCTGTGCACCTCATTTTAAAATCTCAGGATACCCCAAATCCTCAGCTGGAACAGCTGCTTTGGTAGCTTTCCTCTCCCTTTTTACTTTAATTTCCTCCTCTCCTCACCATAAGAGGAAAAGGAGCCCAAAACCCACAGTCCCTTACTCAGGCAAAACTCCTACTAGCTTCCAGACCAGGCCCATAATAATGGGAGTATTAGGTTTTAAATGACAAACACAAATTCATGAATCATCAAATGATGGTGAGCAGTTGTGACATGCAGTGAATTTTTTTGTTAGTTTTGTTTAAACTATGCATGGACAACAGCCACATTTACTAATGGTGCCGATACACACCACAATAAAATACAGTAGCACAACTACCCAAGAGAGCGCTTTATTGTTGACCTGCAGCCTCCTTCATTACAACCCTCCCTCGCAATAGAAAATATTTCCAATCTAACTTATGTTGTTTCTTTGCTCACTGAACATGTAACTGGAAATCCTATTTTTTAAATCCACTACGCCTTTATTGTGTGAAAACATCTACATCATAAGCAGCAATTTAACTAGAAATCCTATCCTTTTCTACTTTTCATGCTAGATTAGAGGTCATGCTTCTATCTAGGAGATAGGTCCTTATTACCTGTTGTGACAAAGTCAGAGCGGATGGCTGCAGGAGGGTCTGTGAAAACAGGTATGTTAGCCCTAGAATGCTAAAGGCTCTTTTTTCTACAAGCTGGGAAGGGGTTACTTCGAATTTAGCAGCGTTAAATCGATTTAACCGTGCACCCGTCCACACAACGAAGCCCTTTTTTTCGACTTAAAGGGCTCTTAAAATCGATTTCCTTACTCCACCCCCGACAAGGGGATTAGTGCTGAAATGGGCCTTGCTGGGTCGAATTTGGGGCACTGTGGATGCAATTAGACGGTATTGGCCTCCGGGAGCTATCCCAGAGTGCTCCATTGTGACCGCTCTGGACTGCACTCTCAACTCAGATGCACTGGCCAGGTAGACAGGAAAAGGCCTGTGAACTTCTGAATTTCAATTTCCTGTTTGGCCAGTGTGGCAAGCTGCAGGTGACCATGCAGAGCTCATCAGCAGAGGTGACCATGATGGAGTCCCAGAATCGCAAAAGAGCTCCAGCATGGACCGAACAGGAGGTACGGGATCTGACCGCTGTATGGGGAGAGGAATCTGTGCTATCAGAACTCCGTTCCAGTTTTCGAAATGCCAAAACATTTGACAAAATCTCCCAGGGCACGAAGGACAGAGGCCATAACAGGGACCCAAAGCAGTGTCGCGTGAAACTTAAGGAGCTGAGGCAAGCCTATCAGAAAACCAGAGAGGCGAACGGCCGCTCCAGGTCAGAGCCCTAAACATGCCGCTTCTATGATGAGCTGCATGCCATTTTAGGGGGTTCAGCCACCACTACTCCAGCCGTGTTGTTTGACTCCTTCAATGGAGATGGCGGCAACACAGAATCAGGTTTTGGGGACAAGGAGATGATGATGATGAAGTTGTAGATAGCTCACAGCAAACAACCAGAGAAACTGGTTTTCCTGACAGCCAGGAACTGTTTCCCACCCTGGACCTGGAGCCAGTACCGCCCAAACCCACCCAAGGCTGCCTCCCGGACCCGCCAGGCAGAGGAGGGACCTCTGGTGAGTGTACCTTTTAAAATATTATACATGGTTTAAAAGCAAGCATGTTTAATGATTAATTTGCCCTGGCATTTGCAGCTCTCCTGGATGTACTCCCAAAGCCTTTGCAAAAGGTTTCTGGGGAGGGCAGCCTTATTCCATCCACCATGGTAGGACACTTTACCACACCAGGCCAGTAGCACGTACTCGGGAATCATTGAAGAACAAAGCATTGCAGTGTATGTTTGCTGGCATTCAAACAACATCCGTTCTTTATCTCTCTGTGTTATCCTCAGGAGAGTGATATCATTCATAGTCACCTGGTTGAAATAGGGTGCTTTTCTTAAGCGGACATTCAGAGGTGCCTGTTCCTGCTGGGCTGTTTGCCTGTGGCTGAACAGAAATGTTCCCAGCTGTGAGCCACGGGGAGGGGGGAGCGGGGAGGGGCTAGCCACGTGGTGGGGGGAGGCAAAATGCGACCTTGGAACGAAAGCACATGTGCTAGGTATGTAAAGTTAACAGCAAGGTTTACCCTGAAAGAGTGTACCCATTGTTCTATAAAATGTGTCTTTTTAAATACCACTGTCCCTTTTTTTTTTTTTTTTCTCCACCAGCTGCATGTGTTTCAAGGATCACAGGATCTTCTCCTTCCCAGAGGCTAGTGAAGATTAGAAAGCGAAAAAAACGCACTCATGATGAAATGTTCTCTGAGCTCACGCTGTCCTCCCACACTGACAGAGCACAGACAAATGCGTGGAGGCAGACACTGTCAGAGTGCAGGAAAGCACAAAATGACCAGGAGGAGAGGTGGCGGACTGAGGAGAGTAAGTGGCGTGCTGAAGAGAAGGCTGAAGCTGAAAGGTGGCGGCAGCGTGATGAGAGGAGGCAGGATTCAATGCTGAGGCTGCTGGAGGATCAAACTAATATGCTCCAGCGTATGGTTGAGCTGCAGGAAAGGCAGCAGGAGCACAGACTGCCGCTACAGCCCCTGGGTAACCAACCGCCCTCCTCCCCAAGTTCCATAGCCTCCTCACCCAGATGCCCAAGAACGCGGTGGGGGGGCCTCCGGCCACCCAGCCACTCCACCCCAGAGGATTGCCCAAGCAACAGAAGGCTTGCATTCAATAAGTTCTAAAGTTTTAAACTTTTAAAGTGCTGTGTGGCCTTGTCCTTCCCTCCTCCACCACCCCTCCCAGTGCTTCTCTCCTCCACCACCCCTCCCGGGCTACCTTGGCAGTTATTCCCCTATTTGTGTGAAGAATTAATAAAGAATGCATGAATGTGAAGCAACAATGACTTATTGCCTCAGCAAGCGGTGATCGAAGGGAGGAGGGGAGGGTGGTTAGCTTACAGGGAAGCAGAGTGAACCAAGGGGCGGGGGGTTTAATCAAGGAGAAACAAACAGAACTTCCACACCGTAGCCTGGCCAGTCATGAAACTGGTTTTCAAAGCTTCTCTGATGCGCACTGTGCCCTCCTGTGCTCTTCTAACCGCCCTGGTGTCTGGCTGTGTGTAACCAGTGGCCAGGCAATTTGCCTCAACCTCCCACCCCGCCATAAACGTCTCCCCCTTACTCTCACAGATATTGTGGAGCACACAACAAGCAGCAATAACAGTTGGAATATTGGTTTCGCTGAGGTCTAACCGAGTCAGTAAACTGCGCCAGCGTGCCTTTAAACGTCCAAATGCACATTCTACCACCATTCTGCACTTGCTCAGCCTGTAGTTGAACAGCTCCTGACTACTGTCCAGGCTGCCTGTGTTCGGCTTCATGAGCCATGGCATTAAGGGGTAGGCTGGGTCCCCAAGGATAACTGTAGGCATTTCAACATCCCCAACGGTTATTTTCTGGTCTGGGAATAAAGTCCCTTCCTGCAGCTTTTGAAACAGACCAGAGTTCCTGAAGATGTGAGTGTCATGTACCTTTCCTGGCCATCCCACGTTGATGTTGGTGAAACATCCCTTGTGATCCACCAGTGCTTGCAGCACTATTGAAAAGTATCCCTTGCGGTTTATGTACTCGCCGGCTTCGTGCTCCGGTGCCAAGATAGGGATATGGGTTCCATCTATCGCCCCACCACAGTTAGGGAATCTCATTGCAGCAAAGCCATCCACTATGACCTGCACATTTCCCAGGTCATTACCCTTGATATCAGCAGATTTTTGATTGCGTTGGCTACTTGCATCACAGCAGCCCCCACAGTAGATTTGCCCACTCCAAATTGATTCCCAACTGACCGGTAGCTGTCTGGCGATGCAAGCTTCCACAGGGCTATTGCCACTCGCTTCTCAACTGTGAGGGGTGCTCTCATCTTGGTATTCATGCGTTTCAGGGCAGAGGAAAGCAAGTCACAAAGTTCCATGAAAGTGCCCTTACGCATGCGAAAGTTTTGCAGCCACTGGGAATCGTCCCAGACCTGCAACACTATGCGGTCCCACCAGTCTGTGCTTGTTTCCCGGGCCCAGAATCGGCGTTCCACGGCATGAACCTGCCCCATTAGCACCCTGATGCCCGTATTACCAGGGCCCGTGCTTTGAGAGAAGTCTGTGTCCATGTCCTCATCACTCTCGTAACCGCACTGACGTCACCTACTCGCCCGGTTTCGCTTTGCCCGGTTCTGGTGCTGCATATACTGCTGGATAATGCACGTGGTGTTTAACGTCCTCCTAATTGCCAAAGTGATCTGAGCGGGCTCCATGCTTGCCGTGGTATGGCATCTTCACAGAAAAAAGGCGCGGAACAATTGTCTGCCATTGCTCTAATGGAGGGAGGGGCGACTGACGACATGGCTTACAGGGTTGGCTTACAGGGAATTAAAATAAAAAAAGGGGGTGGCTTTACATCAAGGAGAAACAAAAACACTTGTCACACAGAATGGCCCCCTCATGGATTGAACTCAAAACCCTGGGTTTAGCAGGCCAATGCTCAACCCACTAAGCTATCCCTCCCTCTGGTATTTCAGGCAGGACTTCACGGAGGGAGGGAGAGAGGGGGAAGCAAATGAATACAAAACAAATCTGGTCTATTTCTTGTTTTGATCCACTCCATCTATCTTTTACCTCTTTGGCTGGCAACAGACGGTGCAGAAGGACTGCAAGCCATCCTCATCTCCTGCCTGCCCGGCAGAAGATGGTACAATAGGACTGCTAGCATCCACATCTGCTGCCTGCTCACCATAAGATGGTACAATAGGACTGCCTGCAGGACTAAAGAGAATGACCTGGTCGAGTCACTCTAGTCCCTGCACCCATATCTGCCCAGGCGCTCCTGACCGACCTTACCGAGGCGGCCAGGAGCACCTCGGATGAGATGAGGATGGTTTTCAGGCCTATTGTACCGTCTGCTGCCATAAAGCAATGGGTTGCTGCTGCTGTGTAGCAATGCAGTGCCGCGTCTGCCAGCACCCAGGAGACATACAGTGACAGTGAGCTGAGTGGGCTCCATGCTTGCCGTGGTATGGCGTCTGCACAGGTACCTCAGGAAAAAAGGTGCAAAACGATTGTCTGCCGTTGCTTTCACAGAGGGAGGGAGGGCGGGCCTGATGACATGTACCCAGAACCACCCGCGACAATGTTTTTTGCCCCATCAGGCATTGGGATCTCAACCCAGAATTCCAATGGGCAGCGGCAACTGCGCGATAGCTACCCACAGTGCGACACTCTGGAAGTCAACGCTAGCCTCGGTACTGTGGAAGCACGCCGCCGAGTTAATGCACTTAGAGCATTTTGTGTGGGGACACACACAATTGACTATATAAAAACGATTTCTAAAAAACCGACTTCTATAAATTCGACCTAATTTCATAGTGTAGACATACCCCAAGTCAATTAGGACACCTGAGTCCAATTAAGAGCTGCCTGAAACCTGTCAAAATCTCTCTCCTGGTGAAGCGGGGAGAGACAAACTGCTGCAAGGCTGGAGGCAGCAGGGAGATTGGCTTTTCCAGTGTTAGAGACTGTGCTCCTCCCTATAGGCAAGACACCCAAAACCCAGTGCCTGTTTAGGGAAAGGACTGACACCCTGGGCCAGCGACAGGACAACACCTGTCCCAGTGAGGAGGCCAGGGAAAGGTATTCCCTTTTTGTTTTGGTCCTTTATAGACTTGTTCCCCTTTGTTTGGCAGAGGAGCACTCCTCAGGCCTGCCCACAGGCCTACCGGGAAGGCTCTGAGAAAAACCCCCAAAGAGGGAAGACAGACACACTCCAGAGTGGGGGCTGATTTACCCCAGGCCCTGTCCCTGCCAGAGGAGGGAGTGCTAAGCCCAGCAAGGCCGAAGGGGTGCCCTTGCCACACAGTATAATAGTTGCTGCTAGCAGCCTAGGAATTAATTTTGGAATACCAGGGCAACCATCAAGTACGCAGCTGGTCTGTGAACTCTAACAGTCTGTATCTTACATGTGAAGCTATTGAAACAAGCAGCTATTACTATATTGAAATGTATCTAGAGAAGTATTGCGTGAGAGAAGAGGGAATTAATAATTCCTTTGTATACAGCCTTGGTAAGACTTGTACCATAAAATAACACTAAAAGGATTCACATATGACTCAGAACAATTAGAGCGGCGGGGCGGGGAACGCAACTGAGGACAGGTACATCTGTTTTATGAAGCAACAGTAATCGCTGGATAGTTACAGTTGCAACTGAGTTGTCATTCTAAGCATTCTATTTCGAGCCTTTCTCAAAAATCCACAAAGTAACATAATAGACTTAAAATTTTGATAATTAGATCTAAAGTAGAGACAATTGTTTTACAAAATTTGAAGAAAATTGGATAGGGTGTTTGTTCTTCATGACAACACCCTAACTACAGGGATGGTTCAAAGTTAAAGAAGTCTTGTAACATTTTATGCTACTTTGTCACAAAAAATCCCAAAACAAAAATGCCCCACCAGAGAACAGGAGAGAAATGTCTTAGTTTACTAAACTCCCCCAGTGATCTAATGCCCATAGCCAACATGTCATTGATTAAACATAAGAATGGCCATACTGGTCAGACCAAAGGTCCATCCAGCCCAGTATCCTGTCTGCTGACAGGGGCCAGTGCCAGGTACCCCATAGGGAGTGAACCTAACAGGTAATGATCTAGTGATCTCTCTCCTGCCATCCATCTCCACCCTCTGACAAACAGAGGCTAGGGCCACAATTCCTTACCCATCCTGGCTAATAGCCATTAATGGACTTAACCTCCATGAATTTATCTTAGTTCGCTTTTAAACCCTGTTATAGTCCTTGCCTTCACAACCTCCTCAGGGAAGGAGTTCCACAGCTTGACAGTGTGCTGTGTGAACAACTTCCTTTTATTTGTTGTAAACCTGCTGCCCATTAAAGTTTAATTTCAAAAAGGTTTTAACTTTTAAATTAGTAATATTGTTGTGGAACATCAGTTCTTGGAAGCTTAGCATAATATGTAAAAAAGGTGCTGGAAACCTAAAGTTTTAGCTTTTAAAAAGTAACAGAGCTAGTCCTTTTCCTTGCAGAGAAAGAGACCTCAAGATATACCTCAAATTCTAGTGAGTCATCTTGTGGGGTTGGGGAAGGAGAGAGGAATTTTCCCCCTGAAGTTCTTGCAGAGGGGCTGACTAGGACTCTCTTGTGGGTTTAGCCTATTGAACCTATGCTTTATTAGAGCAAAGGTGAGGTTGCCTTATCACCATGGCCAGCATTGATTGCCCATTTGTTGAGTTTTCCAACAACCACCTTCTTACTTTTTCCCATATCCTCTCTTTATGCATGGAAGGAGTTCCCTGGACAATACCACTACATTATCTTCCCTTAATAGTTCACTTAAAAATGTGCAGAAATGCACACAGTTTGTCAGAAATCGCAGGCAGAAATACTTCGATTAAAAAAAGCTAGAGTATTTCTAGTCCAGATGAAACCAGGTAGGACTAGCAATCTTGGAAGAAAGTGCTTTCTTGTAAGATCTCCACCTTAATGTCCAATAAAAGAGCTCTACCTATGCATGAAAGTGTTTGGATCTTCTCAAGTTGAACAGCTGAAATGTCTGAGGTGTCATAGCAATAAGCCTGATCCAAAGCCATTTGAAATCCATAGAAAAACTCCACTGACTTCAATGGACTTTGAATCAGATCCAACATGCATGAAGATAAAGGCATGCTGTAGTGGTCTCAGCACAGGGCTGGGATCTAGGAACTCTTAAATATGGCCCCCTGGCTCTGCTACAAACTACTTCTCTGACCTTGGACATGTCACGTAGCCTCTCTGTGCTGCAGTTTCCTCATCTGTAAAAAGGAGGTAATATTCCTACCTTGCAAGGGGAACTGGGAGAATGAAGTAATTTGTAAAGCCTTTTGAAGATGAAAGTCATTGTATATGAGTGATAAATATCTATAGTAAGAAGTTATATTTTAATTCTCATCTGAACAGGTAATCTACCGAGCAGGCTTCCACAACACTCGATATTTAAGTGCCCTAACTAGAAGACCTGGCTCTCGGAACAGTTTGAGACACAAGAAAGGGCTGCAGAGACTGTCCAGGTAAGATCTCAGAGAAGCAAACTTCTGATGCTTGTTTTCCATAAATTCTTATATAACATGGAGTCTTACCACACATGGATTGCAGAGTTAAAAATGCTCTATCCAAACAAGATAAAAGATAGTCATTCAGCCAGCAGTTTACCTCAATCAGAACCACAACAGCATCTGGAAATAGCAGCTTTGGCAGCGAAGGTGTGGGCTCAGACAATAAGAGAGTCCCTATTTGAGAAGGGGAGTCACTTCAGTGATGGAGACAGCTACAGTGGAAGGTTATATCTGGTCCAGGGATAGAGGGGGAAAAAACTGCCAAGAAAGGAGAAAACATTTGGGGACTGCTCAAAGAGAAGGCAGCAGATAGGAGCCATTAGTGGCTGGCTGAAGGGAGATAGCAGCATCAACAGAAAGGTCAGAGGACCAATGAATAGCAGCAGAAGATGTTGAGACAGAAGGGCAAGAGGGTGTCTGGACATGGATCAGTGACTTGGGTCCATAGGCAATTTTTAAATTACAGGGCTATAAATTTTCTCAAGGTCTTACTGCCTTGAGTCCAGTTCAAGGTTTGTCATCAAAGCCCCTTGACAGAACGATGGTACCCAAATTCAAAGGTGCCTCGTATTTCCTTGGTGCCCTTGCTAAGTTTGTTAGATCTCAAGTATAAAATACAAATTCACTTGTACTCTTTGATAAGCCAAATTTCTTAAATGTCCATGTTTTTCAACCTCCCATCTTAGGAAAAGGATCAACAGCTTAGACCCTAAAAATAAATTATATCCCCAAAATGATCTAAACATTTAAAAAGAGAAATTAATAGGCAAAGGTGAAAAGATGTTAGATTAAATACCCAGTGCCATGGAGATACAGGAAGCTATTCCAGCTGAAGCATGCATCTATAAGATTTTCTATAGAGACTGTATTTAGGCAAGTAAAAGTTTTATTTACCAAAGGTACAGAGTACCTACAACCTCCACTGAAACATTTGTTTAGGTTTTTAAGAATTGATTTTGGGGTATCTAATGTTAGGCACAAGCTTGAAAATTTTGGCACTCACATTCAAGTGATCTGTCCTAATGCCATTAGCAAAGTCACTGAAGCTAAAACTCCCATAAACTGGAAAGGCAACCTGAGGGCTCTCTCAACTTTGGAGCTTATGCCCCCTGTTCCACAATGGCCTGAAATGTTTTGATCCTTAGAATATGCTGCAAAGAGTAACTTTTGGCATATGTATTTAGGGACATGCTGTGCATCAGGAGGATTGAGAAGGTTCTTTCAAGCAGTTGTGAAAAGGAGAGATTGTTTGGTAGTTTTGATGACTTGCTGTTGTCCAGTGCAAGGGCTCTGCAGCTACTTTGGTTTTTATTATGGACTTTATTTTTTAATTGACAGCAGGACAGCTATAGTTTGGGATAGGTAGCAAGTTTAAAAATAAACTAGGTTAGAGCTCAAACTGTGACCCTAAAAACTGGTAAAGAATGCCCTTTCAGCACTGAACTACTATACTAGAATCCAGGTGTTATAAGGTTTAACATATACAGGGAACTTAGGTCAAAGGTTTAATGTTTTGCATAGGCCTTTGTTTTAAATGGCAATGTGAACATGTCTGCAGTTCTGTGTTGTCCAAGCTGTTCAGAGTAGAGACATGAAGTTTTCTTTGCTGACTATACCTAGTATTGTAATGGTTGTGATCAACATGGCACAGACTGGAATGATGAAAGTACTTAATAAAAAAAATCAGCTCATAACTTCCAGAAACTGGAAATATTTAGTGACAACCTCTAAATGTTTAGGGCAATCAATATGTTAACTTCAAGAGGTAGAGACAACAGAACATGGAATCAGACTGAGTACATACAGAAAAAATTAGAATCTGCTAGAGTCAATTACCATGAACCATAACAAGTGTGCCCCCTCTCACTTTTAGGATCTACTGTAGTCATGGTTTGATAGATATTTGGATAGTCAGTTGACTAATTTAGGACTATCTTATGAAATGTAAGTATTTCCTGAGAAATGCTGTGTGCCCTGAACTCCAGTAGACTCAGTTAAGAGTATTAAATCTGCCCAGTAAATTTACAAAATGGACACTTTTACAAGAAAGTTTCTGGCTAGTTCTATAGGCGGGCAGAAATGCTGCTATTCTGCGATGTTCAAGTAAAGTCTTGTGAAAATGGTTCTCCACTTTGTACCACCTCTTGGAAGTCTCTGCTGAGGAACAGTTCTTCACCAGCATCCTATATCAAATCTTGATTTTGTGCAACACATTCCATCAACCATCTTTATCCCACTGCTCTTCTGATACGTGCTTTGAGACACTACAGCAGTCCATTATTATTGAAATACCCCATATTTTACTATTGAGAAACTAAATTAATTGAAGCATGGAAGTGGGATATTCCAGTTTAATGGTATGTAATTGTGCACTATGAAACAGAATTCCTCCTACATAACGTAGGAAACTAAATTGCAACAATTGTTTGAATTCTCAGACCAGACACACACAACTTCTACACTGACTCAAATTGTGGCAGTTGGAAATAGTGGAGAAACTTGTTACAAGTTGCACAATAAAGTCATGGCATGACTTACATGCTTGGCAAGTTACAGAGCCCCATCCTTTCTTGGTTATGAGGAAACAAGACTGGTTTGCTAACAATTTTCAAAGTCATATTTGGGGTCACTGCTGAAGCTGTGATTTTACTCAAAGTTACTCTAAACATGACACTGTATACAGCTTATTTTAGAAGAAATAATTGCACCGTAGAAATCCACAAGGGGGGGGGGGGGGGGGGGGGGGGGGGGGGGGGGGGGGGGGGGGGGAGAGGAGAATCTTTTTAGCTGCCAGAACTACATTCTCAACCTCAAAGACAAACTAAAGTTCTCTCTCATCCATCACCAGAAATAGGCTCACCAATCCAAAGTTTGGCTTTCAATTCCACTCCCTACAGAAGTTTAGCACAAGTCAGACAGTAACTTAGTAAATAGCCCTTTTCATATAATCTATTTTAGTCTTAGCCCATAATAAATGCTACTCAAAAAAACACAAACTTGCCATTAAAGCAAGCAGAGGTGACCAGACAGTTAACAGATCTGTGTTTAAAAACAAAAAAAATGTACAAACTCACTTTTCAGAGAACAGCCATTAACTCTGCTGAATCTTTCTCAAACTCCACAGTACAGGCTAGCTTCCCTACAGTAATTATAGTGCTTGGTTAAGTGAAAATTGATACTGGGACAATTTTAGTAATAAAATAATTTTGCTATAATCCACTGGATGGGGTTGCTCCATGTATCTAATTTCTGAACACAAGACTTGACATTAATATCTAGTTTCCCCAAGTTATCTGCAAACCTTCGTTTTATTACAGACCAATAATATGGATTTCTATCAATCTGAGCCCAAAGCAATACCAGAGTGCAGAAGAAATTTTGATCAAACTCAGTTGGGTCAAAAGAAAAAAAACACCTGAAACTCAACAGGTATTGTACTGGGCTACAACTATCAGGAAGCTTCACTGCTTAATCATGAGCATTTCAAACGTATGACAATCAACTCTAGAACTAAAACTTTAAGCAGCATTGTTCTGTGACATGGCAATTGGAAGATGCTTTGCAGAGAAGCAAAATCTTCTAGGAATATCATTATTCAACATTTAGGCCAGACTATTTCCCAATTAATACTTTTTTTTCCCTAATAAAAGCCACACTAAACAAGTTTTCAATTTTACATCTTTTATTATATGCCAAAACTCACTAACGCCAGGTTTTTGCTTGTATACAAGTTATTCAGAAAATTAACTGTATAGGCAAAGATTTTGTTAGCAATTTGATTTTATACTAATTTTTAGGTTTGTTCAGTTCAACCAGGCTGCAAAGATAATGTTGTGTACGAGCAATAACAGAAAAGAGCTGCAATGTTCAAGGAGTTTCCAAATATTACAGATTTTAGACTATCAGATCAGTAAACATAATACAAAAAATTACAAATAAAAAGTCACAATATAAAATAGCAGCTCATGTAGCTTTTTTCAAGTTTTTAATTTTATTCAGAAAGTGACATTTAGTTCAGTTTGCCTCATTCTTTGAAGCTTCATCAAAATTTTCAACAAGATCTAGAAAGAAAGAAAAGTATACATTGAAACCAAAGCCTCAGTACCTTTTTCACCTTACCAAATATATCAATTCGGACAAGATTTTCTTAAAGTCAACATAATATTTTAATTATGAGATGTAATAGCTTTAGCATTTACAAACAATTTCTACATAAAAATATAAATGCCACATTAAGACAGGTGTAGATGAACCACTAGTATCTTATGAATCCTGTCTTCAACAACGAATGCCAGATAGAACGCTTAACTGTGCTATAACACACTTGTATGGTGGGAAGTGGAGAGGGAAGGGGAGGGGAGGTTTCTTCCATACCCTCGTGATATGTATTAGGCCAATTCCTTGATGGACACACATTGATAGCATCATCATTCTTAGCCTAGCAACATTAAAAACTGCAGATACTATTATTCCTACAAAATAGCTAAAATACTGGATGAAGCTATAGGCCCATCTAATCTCATACCCTGACAGCAGCCAGTACCAGATACTTCAGAGGAAGATGTAAAAAATTTCATAGTTGTCCACCATGGAATAACTTGCCCATAGGGAAGTTTAACAGTTAGTGGCTGACTAATCCCCTTATCATTTCTCCATCTCCCCCCCCCCCCCCCCGCCCAATTCTATTTCATGTGTGTGATGTTCATTGTCAAACACTTAATCCTTTTTTTAATCCTACTAAATTCTTGGCCTCAATTCTACATTATGTATGCATTTTGTTGGACAGTAGGTCCTTTCATCTGTTTCTATTTTATGTTTGTTCTTACCTGGAACTTCATCATCATCATCCTCTCCAGTAGCAAGTGGTGCTTTTCCATCCACAGCTGTAATCACAAATAATGTAATGTTCATTTTAAACGCTAAGTTTATTTGTAAAAATCTCAAGTTACAAAATTAATTTTTTTGGAATAAAGCCAAAACTGAAGTTTGATGTTAACTTGAAATACATTTTCAGCAGGGGAAGTGGCTGTGATGCAAGTTTATTACATAATTGTGAAATAAGATCCAGCTAGGAGTATATATATTCTTTTGGCTATTTCATTATGTCTCATCAGAAGACAACCAGCACATCAAGGAAACAAGAGGACACATGCTACAACTATTTTACTGGTCAACTTATTACAGCAATGTAAGCTTATTTCAATCAACACTGCAAATTAAGTGCCTTGTATCAATAATCATTTTCATCTGCAAATTCAAATGCTGGGATTTTACTCAGATTAAAATAGCATCTTGATCTACTGATAATTCATTTGTTCTTGGTCTATCCCAGACTCTAAACAATAAGCTACAGAATGCCTAATTGCGCTTACCCTGGAGATCATAAAAGAAGGGAGTGTTTTTAAGGTATTCAGTCTTCCCAATTCAAATTTCTAGTAATGACCCCACCAATCAATCCTTCCCATGAAAAGTCTGGGACAGTGTGACTTTGCAGCAGATCTCTGAAGTCACTAAATCATAGAATCATAGAATATCAGGGTTGGAAGGGACCTCAGGAGGTCATCTAGTCCAACCCCCTGCTCAAAGCAGGACCAATCCCCAATCAAATCATCCCAGCCAGGGCTTTGTCAAGCCTGACCTTAAAAAACTTCCAAGGAAGGAGATTCTACCACCTCCCTAGGTAACGCATTCCAGTGTTTCACCGCCCTCCTAGTGAAAAAGTTTTTCCTAATATTCAACCTAAACCTCCCCCACTGCAACTTGAGACCATTACTCCTTGTCCTGTCCTCTTCTACCACTGAGAATAGTCTAGAACCATCCTCTCTGGAACCACCTCTCAGGTAGTTGAAAGCAGCTATCAAATCCCCCCTCATTCTTCTCTTCTGCAGACTAAACAATCCCAGTTCCCTCAGCCTCTCCTCATAAGTCATGTGTTCCAGACCCCTAATCATTTTTGTTGCCCTTCGCTGGACTCTCTCCAATTTATCCACATCCTTCTTGTAGTGTGGGGCCCAAAACTGGACACAGTACTCCAGATGAGGCCTCACCAATGTCGAATAGAGGGGAATGATCACATCCCTCGATCTGCTCGCTATGCCCCTACTTATACATCCCAAAATGCCATTGGCCTTCTTGGCAACAAGGGCACACTGCTGACTCATATCCAGCTTCTCGTCCACTGTAACCCCTAGGTCCTTTTCCGCAGAACTGCTGCCTAGCCATTCGGTCCCTAGTCTGTAGCTGTGCATTGGGTTCTTCCGTCCTAAGTGCAGGACCCTGCACTTATCCTTATTGAACCTCATCAGGTTTCTTTTGGCCCAATCCTCCAATTTGTCTAGGTCCCTCTGTATCCTATCCCTGCCCTCCAGCGTATCTACCACTCCTCCCAGTTTAGTATCATCCGCAAATTTGCTGAGTGCGCAATCCACACCATCCTCCAGAATCCTCCAAATCCTGGCTCTGGGGAACCAAAACAGTAGGTGGGAAGTAAATTCAAGCCCCTGCCTCCCAACCAAATACCAAGAACATCCTGCACCACATGCCTTCTGCTATTTAAACCAGAAAGGAGGTTGTTCACTCAAGTACTCCACCCCAAGATGAGGGGAAAAACCCATTTGGGGCTTGACAGGTCAAAAAAATCAATCTTAAATCAGTATTAAAAACAGGCCACTAACGAGTCAAACTTCGTAGCTTACATCAGCTGACCTTAGTCACACACAGAGGGGCTCCTTGAATCCACCCATTTCCAATCACAAGCTCCCTCTGTACCACACTCCCCCACCCCCTTATTTTTCAGCGACTCCCTGCAACTCACCCTAATCTCCCCCCTGCTAGGGTCTCTATGCCCCCTATTACCCACCCCCCTCATCCCACACCAGAGTCCCATATTCTGGCAGTTCTGTGCCCCTTGTTCACTCCTCCCCATTCTCCCCCTACGGCAGGGGCTCTTGTGTACACTTCTATTTCTCCCTTCCCCACCTCCACTTATTCCAGCATCCCCCATTCTGCCCCTTTCCCCTCCACATACCAAATCCCCCATTCTGATCAGATGCAGCACTCAAAAAAGCTAGCACTCTACAGAGAGACTCCAACTGTAAGGCCTCCAAAAGCTTAGCCAATAAATTGGAGGAAATCAGCTATTTCAGTCATAAATTGAGCAGTTTTAATAAAACAGCATGAGCAATTCACTTTTCAGCAATTACAGATTCCCAAATCCAATAAGCAATATTGCATGGTGGATTTTAAGCAACTGTTTATCAATTCAAAGTTGAAGTGTTTTACTGACTCAAAGTAACATTTTAAACAAACTTTTTTAATATTAAAGAACTTTAAAGTTTTGGTGTATCCAAGATTAGCACTGGGTCATATAAAACAGTCAGGGTCCATTATAGCGTCAAGGGTCCTTTTATTTTTGAGGATTTAGGAGTACAAGGAATCTTCCTGCTGCTGTCCTGAGGAAACCTAAAAGGATGACAGGAGGGACCTGAACTCCTGGCGAGACAGGAACAGGTTGCCCAGCTGCTGAAGATGTTCTGCAGATTCCTCTGGGCCATGGGGAAGCATAAAGAACCCTCTAGACCAGTGTTTCCCAAACTTAGGACATCGCTTGTTCAGGGAAAGCCCCTGGTGGGCCAGGACGGTTTGTTTACCTGCCGCATCCGCAGGTTCAGCTGATCGCAGCTACCACTGGGCCGCGGTTCGCCACTGCGGGCCAACGGGGGCTGCGGGAAGCAGTGCGGGCCGAGGATCGGCCGAACCTGCAGACACAGCAGGTAAACAAACTGGCCCAGCCCGCCAGGGGCTTTCCCTGAACAAGCAGCGGCCCAAGTTTAGGGAACACTGCTCTAGACTATCAGAGGGGATTGAGCAACCTCCTCATCCACATCTGAACTAACAGCAGAAAACAGCAGGAGACCCACCACCCTCCCCTGTCCATTGGATAGACAATTACGCCTCCCCTACCCAGAAAAGGGCCATGTTGGAGGAGACTTGATATGTCTACACTGCAATTAGACACTCATGGCTGGCCTGTGCTAGCTGACCCAGGCTCACAGGGCTCGGGCTAAGGGGCTGTTTAACTGCAGTGTAGACATTCAGTGTCAGGCTGCAGCCTGACCTCTAGGACCCTCCCACCTTGCAGGGTCCCAGAGCCCCTACACTGCAACTGAATAGCCCCTTAATCTGAACCCCTTAGCCCAAGTCAGTTGGCGCGGGCCAGCCACAGGTTTTTAATTGCAGCGTACACAACACCCAAGCCATTCACTACCTGACCACAGATATAAAAGCAGCAGGTGGGGCCAGAGGACTGTACAAGCAACATTCTCCCCCCGCCCCCAAACAAATGCCTTAGATTCTGAGGAGTATGAACTGGAACAGGGAAAGCTTCAGCCAGGCTCACTATTGTTGGAAACTGGCTATCGTCCCAACTGCTTGCAAAGGCTTCATCCTCTGAAGGGGCGAGGATAAGCTTGGGCAGACAGCTTGCAATTCCCCTCCAAGGGTATTTCAAAAGTTCAGCCTGGAAGAGAAGAGCAAGACCAGGAAACCCCCATCTGCGGGCAGTGGAAGATGCCCAGTGACAGTAAAACTAGCCATATTCCACCAATTCCCTCTCCTCCAAACCCTGCTCCATAGCAGAAGCACCTTTCTGGGATGAGAGGACCCACCCTCATCTCTACTTACCTCCTCTTTACAATTCAGGCATATGGCATTGATGGTACCAATCTCAGCCCCTACCTGTGTTAATCCAAGACTACAGGGTGATGACTGCTTTTGCTGCTGGTGGGAGCTGTCTTGCTCCCCTTTTCTCATTTACCTAGGAATTTGGAGGTGGAAGCCTTGATAATCTCTCTCCGTCCCCATACCAACTCTAGGAACTCCCTGATACAGCTTCATTGTCTCCTGGTTACTGAAAAGTCTCACCAGGCAGACTTACCTTTGCTAAACCAGAGGGGGAGCATGACATCAGAGCTCCTTAGTGCCTTTAAATCCCCTCCTGAAATTCTGTGCAAGTGAACAGGGCCAGTTCAAGAGGAAAAACAAAGCCCAGGCTACTTTAAGAGATAAATGTAAATTAATAGGTTTTCCAGATAAAAATGTGCTAACCTATTTTAATAGATGTGTGCTCAAATTAAGCAAGCTGCCCTAGATGAGTAAAATACACACTAATTACTTTGCTTCCAATTTCTTGGTATTTGAGAAACTACATGCAGGTTAAGGGATATGTGCCAGTTTCTTATATTTCGCTATATATCATGTTGGAAACAAATCTGCGAAAGGGATCTGAGAATTAAGTTTCTTTTTAGATTACATTTATTAGCGTATGGGTGGAACATTGAATTTTTACTTCTGGAGTTCACTGCTGAGATACAAATAAACTGTATAAATCTGCTGAAAAAGTATGTTGAGGTTACAACTTACGTTGCTTGGGTAGAGCCTCTGCCAATCTCCTCAAGCTAGTCAGACTGTCCGCTCCAAGCTGGTTTAAGATGCTGGGAAGCATTTCCGTCAGCTGCTTTGTCTCAGCATGGCCTGTGATAGTGAAAGTGTTAGCAGCCAGAGATGCCTGAACTTTAGGGTTGTTGAAGTGGATGACTGTTCCCTGGTTGGTAAACATATTTACCTGCAAGAAAAAGTAAAATCATATTAAGACAGTCACATTTTGGACTACGATTTCATTTCAATAGAAAACTTGAACAACTAAGCCTTGTTCAAGCTCAAGGCTTACTTGCAACATTTCTAACAGTTCAAGAGTATACTCAGAAGTAAATATAAACAAACTTCACAAAACTAGGGTTTTTTTTAGGGTTTTGTTTTTTTTAATAAAGCAGTTACCTCTTCAATACCAGAAATGTTGTTGACTCCCAGTTTCTTTAAGGAGAACTGAAGTTTCTTGTCATCTGCTGTAGCTGTTCTGTGGACAACCTTCTTCTTTCTGCGGGCAGTTCCCTTTGTGGAAAGAACATATGTTATATTACAGCAGTTCTCAAATTAAAGAACTCTTATTTCACACATCACTCACAGGGGATGATGATAGTGTCAAGAAGGAAGAACTGGTAAATTTGACATCTGTCAACATCAAGGACTAAAGATTTCAAACAAACATCCCATCTTAGCACACTTTAAAGATTTGCCAAGTATACTTTATGGAGAGTATCAAATCTGCTTTCCAAGCAAACCATTTCTGGAAAGGAGAATGGAAACCTTTCTAGGTTTCGTAAATTATATCCAAATTGATACTTTTATAAACTTAAAATGAAAGGAAATTCTCTGTAATAAGATTTTAAATAAAGGAGGGTACAAGAATGATTTCCTCAAGTTATCAGGAATCAAAAACTACTCATCAAAAAGAAATGAGGAAATACTGTACAGAATCCCAAGAATAAGACACGCTACAGCATTACATAGGAATCTGTCACTCAAACACAGAAACTTTGCCCCAAGCAGATGTTACCTATGTCTGACAGAGATTGGGATCAGTCTTTTCTGATTTGGCAACTCATATTTTGCATGTCATTAAAGGTACTACTGAACTGAGTTCTAGGTCATACCCATTTACAAAGCAGAAGTCTCCAAGAGATGAGTTCTACCCTTGTTGAGGGCCAACTCCCCACAACCAAAGAGCCCTAGATTTGTGATTTGGTGCAGTTATTTGGCAGTGAAGACTGCTCTTCTCCATGTCAAAGAGCAGCATTGCTACTTAATGGCTTCTACTATTTACAAGATTTCAGCATCCCCTGAACTAAAGAGTGCAAAAGCTCATGGCTCTATTAACCTCATTCCTTTTCCTCCCTGAGTCTGCTGTCCCAAACCCTGCTACTCCAGCTTCAGGCCAACCAGGTTGAAACAATAAGAAATGGTTTCACATCCATTTAGACATAGTTCCCTCAGACAGTACCGATCAGTGGTAATTGCTGTAAAGAAAAATTTGGGTGGACATTATGGGCTTTAATCCAATCGAAGCAAAAACCCCAGCCCCTTTTAAAGTTGTGTGTGGAGAAAGGCCCCTCAGGATAGGTAGGCTCGTATAGGAAGAACAGTAGTAGCCCCAATTAAGGTGAAACTCTACCACCAAACTGGAAAGGAATCTCAGCCTGAAATGCTTTGCCTGCCTAGAGCCTGAACCCAGCTCACTCAGCAATTTGAAAGTCACTGCAACCAGAACGGTGACCTTTCATGTAAGGAGTGATCCAAAAGGAGCTTTCATCAGCCTGTCAGGACTACATTAATATTTCAGAACAAAGGGCTTTTTAATAGGTCTAGAAAGTCATGCCTTGCATGAAACTGACAAAGTTTATTTTGCAGGTGTCTGCAGAGACACCTGCCAACCTACCAATTCACAATAGGTTAGAACAGGTGTCAAATGCATTTGGATTGATTTACGTCTTTATGCTAGAGTTGTCTACCACCTGAAACTCAGTTAATTTCCATTAAGTGGATAGCAGCTGCTTTCATCTTTACAGAATTGAAGCCTGTAAAGATTACAGGTCTCGGACACTAAATCCACCTTGATCTTGCTGAGACATGCACAATTCCTGGGGTTCCACCTATGTACTAAAGATGAGTGGCTGCTGCAGACTATGTATGGAATACTGAGAAATACATCTGGCCAACCCTGCCCTAAAACTTAAAAAAAAAAAAAAAAAAAAAAAAAAAGGGGTGAAGTGTCCTTGCTAAATGGCAATGACTACGTTTTAGGCAAAAACTGCAAATTATAATAGTATCGTCAAGTGGCGTAATAATCCTGAAACTCCACCCAAATGAATAGAAAGAAATTTTGCTAAAGCTAGATATGGAGCAATTCACTAACAAAGAAGTCTTACAAAACAGCCTTGAAAATTTTCTATACTAGGCACATTCTATTCTTTGCATGATTAGCAAAGCTAAGTATCAGAGGGGTAGCCATGTTAGTCTGGATCTGTAAAAGGAGCAAACATCCGACGAAGCGGGTATTCACCCACGAAAGCTTATGCTCCAATACGTCCGTTAGTCTATAAGGTGCCACAGGACTCTTTGTAGCAAAACTAAGTTTTCCCCATGAATAAAATAGTACTTATACCTAATGAGTGGATGAGTATTATTTCGCAATGCTGCAATAAAGTACTTCTGATAGTATTAGACACCATCAAATCCAGTGTATTTTAAAAATAGCAGATTCAGGTACTACCTCTGCTCCAATTCTCCCATGCCAATTTGAGACTGAACTATAGCATCTCTAACATATTAAACTCCACTGTTTTCAGTTATATTCACAAAGCAGCTAGTATGCCTACAAACACACCCAGTTTTGTTGCTTATCAACACTACAATGAGCAAGTTATAATCTGGAACAAACTAGGTGTGCACATGTACGTGACTGGAATAAAAACGTCTATAGCCAGCATTGCCATAGCAGGTTTATCTAGACTAGGTATGTAACCACACACAAGCCTCATTAACATGAGGCAGCAATTTGTGGCTGAAAGCATTTCTACATGCTTTATAAACCAGATTTATGTGATGACTGTGCTACTTAAATGCTTTCATGCAGAAAAATCATGTTTAGTTCACTATAATCTGCATTTAGAGAGACCACAATCTGAATTTTTTTATTTCTTGGTTCTGCAGCAATTTTATAGCCCCCTTCCTTCAAAACAAAAAACCACAAGACAAAGTTTGCCTTTAAAGAAAACTCTACAGATCTGTTCCCTCAAGGGTGGGTACAGCAGATAGTCTTCAACAGGTTCCCTCCACCACTTCTAGTTTTCATACTATGTGCGCACAACAACTGCATCTCTCAGCAAAGGTAATATGCAGTAGTTTTTTCTTGAAAAATTCCCTTAACATTACTGAAATGATTTAAAATAAACCAAGCTTAAGTAGTTAACAGCTATAGATATAAAGTTACATAAAGGCCTATTTCAAAGGCTAATTGAAAGGTTTTCATCCAGTCAACACATGAATTCAGAAACCATTTCCCCTGCAAGAGTTGATGACATCACTAACATCTAAACAAGGCACTAGTTCTGGTACTAGTGGTATCAGTTCTCGCAGTAAGACACAGAACCTTTAATCCCTCTTTGCAAACAAAAGACTGACTGGTTTTAAAATGTTGTTTTTAAAATGACATAATTTTGTGCCTACAGATTTGTTAATGATTTGGATCTTGTTTTAAAGTCATGGAACTGATACTTCAGGAAGTATGTCATAGAATATCAGGGTTGGAAGGGACCTCAGGAGGTCATCTAGTCCAACCCCCTGCTCAAAGCAGGACCAAGCCCCAATTTTTGCCCCAGATCCCTAAATGGCCCCCTCAAGGATTGAACTCACAACCCTGGGTTTAGCAGGCCGATGCTCAAACCACTGAGCTATGGGATAGCTTATTAAGTAGCTTACCTATTCAATACAACGGATACGGGACACATATTATGCTCAAATAAATTGGTTAGTCTCTAAGGTGCCACAAGTACTCCTTTTCTTTTTGCGAATACAGAAAAACCTAGTCAGTCAGAAAACTCGACCATACATATGGGCAATTAATCTTGTTGGGAACGAAATATGGTATTAGTTTCATAAATGTAATTTTGGTTTATTTTTATGAAAACCCCAATGCCTAAACTGAATGTATATTATATATATATAACCCCAATGCGTAAACTGAATGCTGGTAGCAGGAGAGTGAGTTGGGGGGGGGGGGGGGAGAATAGACGCGGAGGGTGAGAAAACCTGGATTTGTGCTGGAAATGGCCCAACTTGATTATCATACACATTGTAAGGAGAGTGATCACTTTAGATAAGCTATTACCAGCAGGAGAGTGGGGTGGGAGGAGGTATTGTTTCATGGTCTCTGTGTATATAATGTCTTCTGCAGTTTCCACAATATGCATCCGATGAAGTGAGCTGTAGTTCACGAAAGCTTATGCTCAAATAAATTGGTTAGTCTCTAAGGTGCCACAAGTACTCCTTTTCATATTACTAGTAGAAACAGTACAGAAACATCCATACCTCGCCAAGATAAAACAGTAAGTTTAGATAGATTTAAAGTTCCATGTATGCTTTGGGCCCATCTGCATGGAGCAGCTGCGCCTTACCTTTCCCCCAATGCGCACTTGAGCCTGGAGTTTGGCTAGTTTTTCTTGATTCATGATTGTTTCTTTCATCTAAAAAGGAAGGACAGTAGACACTATGGACACGGCTCTGCTCGCTGGGGAGGTCAGCCCCGCGGCGGGCAGCGTCTGCAATGCAGCGGAGGCCCCGGCCATCTCCGGAGCAAGGGGAGGCCTCCCTTGCCCCCCCCACCCCAGACTTCGTAGCGGGGCGAGCAGTCAGGGAGCAAGGCCGCTCGGCGGACACCAGCCGCATCCCGGCGACGGGATGGGGAAGCAGGAGGCGAAACCAGGCAGCGGACTCAGGGGCTCGAGGCCTCTCTCTGGAGAGGGGGGAGAATTTACTCAGCCCCGAGTAACTCTCACAGCCGCATCCCGGCCCTTCCCCAGCAGCAGGGCCGCGCCCGCGCCTTATCGCCCCGCAACTACAGGGCCCCGCGCGGCCTAACCCACCGGTGTCTCCCCCGACTCACAGGCCCGGGCCTGGCGGCGCTCCGCCGAGTACCCTCCCCAGGAACCCCGCTCCCCGAGCCAGCCCCGGGCCCCTTTGTACCTTCCCGGGCGGAAGCGGCACTGTCCTGGCAGGGCAGGGAGCGCGGATCGGAGCGCACACACGCGGAGGGGCGCAAGATGGTGGCCGGAAGGAAGGAGCTCGGGGTGGGCGGGGCGACTACACCCAACGTCGCGCGCGCGCTCCTCTTACCTCAGCCGTCAGCCCAGGAGCTCGGCGGGTGCTCCCCGCGCCAGGGGAGGGTGACGCCGCCGGCGTGAGCCCCTCCAATGGGGCCTCGGGCCAGCCAGCGCGGAGACCGTCACACAGGTGGGGCGGGTGGAGCCTGGGCCTCTTGCAGGGAGCCCGAGAGCAGCTGGGGTTGGGGCCTAGAGAGCGTCCCCCTCACAGCCCCAGAGATGGCGCGGGGTGCTGGACTGAGCGTCCTGAGAAACCCTTTCTCTGCTGGGCACCTTTGTCGGGCGCCTGCCGCCGCCGGCTCGGCGCGAAACTAGGGCGCCTTTGGTCTGAATTTTGCCTTCCCAGCTGCTGGAATCGGCATTGCAGGAGAACGGCGGCTCTGTCTCTGGGCACGCGCGTGGGCTTCCTTCTGCATCTCCCTAAACCCTGTTCTTCTCTCTGCTAGAACACAGCTAAACTCTGGCCATGCCTTCCTAGTTACATTGCTAAAACCTTGTTGTTGTCTTCATCACTTCTTCCCTGTATTACTGTAACCTCTATACCTCTGGCCTCTGTGCGTGTTATTTTCTAATCTCTTTCATTTTATCCCCAGATACCACTGCTAAAATCATTCTCCTCCTCCAACCTTCCTTCTATCAAATCATCCTTCCCTTCACTCTCTTAATTGCCTGCCTGTATTTCACAGTATATAATTCAGGCTCCTTGGATTTTCTTTCAAGGCCCTATATAATCTCAATCCTGCCTACATCTCTGTTCTTATCTTCCGTTACTCTTCCCCTTTCTATCTTACTCCTCTCACATCAAGACTTACTTTGGCTTCACACCTTCTTTCATTTTATACCCTACACTTAGAACAGTTTCCCATTTCTTGTCTAACAAACCCTCTGTGGTCATCTCCAATAATCTTCCCTACATTAGTGTTTTCATCAATGATTCTTCACACCCTCCTTTACCTGGACTGTTACCCTGCAATTTGGTATTGTCTGAACTGGATCTTGGTCCTGCAAATGATTATACACAGAACTCCACACTGAGAACACTTATGTGTGGAATGGGACACCCAAATACCCCAAAAATTTGTTTCAATACCAGAAAGAGCAAACACATTGCACACTTTAGTTGTCACCTACATACTAGAACCCATACAGGTATCATCAAACAAATACAACCCATGCCTGATGGGGACCACGTCCTGAAAGAAATCTTTCCCAAACCACCTCTTCTGTCCTTCAAAAACCTCCCGGCCTTTCTAAACTCATCAGAAGCAAGCTCCCTACAGACTGGGACACACCAACTCAAATCAACACCAGAACACTAACTCAGCACAACTGCCAGAACAACAGATGTAAAACCTGAAAATACATCTCCACTGCTACATTGATCACTACTTCAAAATACCACCTTTTAAGATCCATGGGTCCTACACATGCCTATTACAACATGTGGTGTAGCTCATCCAGTTCATCGAATGCCTCAGCAACGACTTTATGGGTGAAACCAGACAAGCACTATGGTCTTGAATGAACTCACACAGAAAAATTATAAAAGACAAAAACACCTTGTCACCTGTGGGCAAACACTTTTCACAAAGTGATCACTGTATATCTGACCTCTCAGTCCTCATCCTCAAAGGAAACCTGCACAACATCTTTGAAAGGTGAGCCTGGAAACTTAAATTCATAACTCTGCTGGACGCTAAACACCATGGACTTAGCAGAGACACTGGTTTTATGGCTCATTACAACAACTTGTAATACACCTTGCTGCCTACTAACCCTTCGTTGTCCTATTACTTCAAAGGTATTAATTGACCACTTCATTCTAAGTGGTCTCCTACCACATGTATGAATTTAAGGTTAACAATCTGTCCTACCTTGTATTTAGCTTGGACACTCTAGTTTCTTTCTCCAGACCTGAAGAAGAGCTCAGTGAATCATCTCGAAAGCTTATCCCTTCCTCCAGAAAACGTTGGTTCAATAAAAGATATGACCTCATCCACCCTGTCTCTCTCCTATGCACAGTTATTCAGGTGTGTAAATGTTTGCAGGATCAGGGCCTTACGTTGTAAATTTTTCGTGGCAGGGACCATTTCTTAGTCTAAGGCCCAATCCTGCAAAGACTTAGACCAGGTCTACATTATAAACTTACATCAGCATAATGCCACTCAGGGGTGTGAAAAATCTACACCCCCGAGCAAAGCAGTTGTACCAGCCTAACCCCCAGTGTTGACAGTGCTATGTCCACAAAAGAGCTTCTTCCGTCAACATAGCTACCAGCTCTCATGGAAGTGGATTAACTATGGCAACAGAAGAAGCTTTCCAGTCAGCGTAGTACTGTCTTCACTAAAGCACTACAGAAGCACAGTGGCACTAGTGCTGCTTCACTGCTGCAGCTTTTTAAGTGTAGACCTGCCCTTAGCAATGAGCTTGACTTTGCTCACTGTGAGGAAGCAAGTGGGACAGCTCACATGATTAACTGGGACTCACGTGATTGACTTCAATGGGACTAATCACCATGCATAAAAGTAAGCACATACATAAACCTTTGCAGAATCTGGGCCTACGTTTTGTAAAGTTCAGTGTATGTTTTTGGCGCTATATACATTAATAATATTACAACATTAACTTGTCCTGTAACTTTGATACCTTTTTGGTGACTTATTCACTAGGAATTTCATGAATAAATTACAGTTTTTATTTGTTGTTATAACAAGACATGTTTTAAAAGGACAGTGTCAAAAAACTTAGCCCCAAAATGTAGATTTTTGTTTTAACAAATCTACAGAAAAGTAATATGAATATAAAATTATGGAATCAATTTTTAAAAATGAGAATTTTTTTTGTTTTACACTTAAGTATTTCCCTCTAGTACTCAGGACCAATCAGAGGGAGGGCCGAGAGGGCCATTTGGCCTGGGCCTCAAGCTCAAAGGGGGCCTCAAATTTAGACACTTGTTAATTTTTTGGCATTTGATAAGTTTCGCAACTTGTTTTTATGCGCATCCCAGTCAGACCAAAATGTGACACACTCTCTCAGCTTAGAGCTGAAAATTTAAGCAAATAAGAGATGCGATTTGGTAAAACACATAATTTTTTTGTTAACTGACATAGATTTTGTCTATTAAAGAGTTTAAAATGTTCATAAATATTAATAAAAATATGTCGGTTCTGATGGCATAAGATTAGACCATGATGAACGTGTCCTCTCAGATCAGATGATTATATAAACAAACCACTACTAGTAGCTGGTGCTGGATCAAGTACATGTTGAAAGGTGGAGAAATGTTACATTTTAGTGTCTTTATAGTTTTACATCTAGTTGACTAAGGGATTATTTATGTGTGAGAATTCCTCATTATTATCTTCATATGATAGCTAAAATTGGTGATTGGTTGGTTGGTTGAGCCCTAGCTTGGTAGCTCGGCCATCATCATAGGCTTTCATAGTCTATAGGCCAGTTTCAAGGTGAAAATTTGTGAGGACAATTTTGTACAGTGAGTTTCATGAGGACACATGTTTGAAATGTTTGGACATTATCCCTCTATCTGTGTCTGTGTTTACTATATGTCATTCTTTTGTCTTCAGCTCAGCCTGTTATATTATACCTTGTGTGCTTGAGTTTTAATTCAGTGATAAGGATAATAACCTGTCTGACTGTTTAATTTTGTGTTCTTAATTAGTATTCCTTCATTTTAAGTCTTTTCAGCATTCGTGTACCATTCAGCATTTGTGTATATGTTTACAGTAGAAGATTTCAAGTGTAGATAAGCTACTTATTTACAGCAGAATATTTCAAGTGTGGATAGGCTACATATTGACCAGATAGATCACTATGAAGAGGAGAATTGAAAGTGGTGCAAGCAAGAGATGGTGAAAACAACTGAGTGAAGCAGCAGCTAAGAGCACAAAGCCAATAACTTCATTTCTCAAACCACTGGAAAACACATGTTACCCAACAAACAATGCTACAGATAATAAAAATTCTGCAACTGCAACAGGTGATATTTCAATGCTAATACCTGGATTTGAGGACAGTAGCCAAGAAGGAGATGTGCCAACAGTAACAAATGCAGCAGAAGATCCTGTGTACGATCAAGAAACTCAACAGCAACAAGAAGATGTAGATCTTACGCAGCAAGAGCAATTCATGAGTACTACAGGTTTGACTGTGACAGACATTGGAATTATTGACCAGAGCAATGCTGCCCAAATGTAATCTTTTCTTCAAATTAGTTGTTTTGAAATTCCAAGTAACATTCCACGAGATGCTGATAATCATGCTTTCCCTACTCGTTTGCTGACAAAAACTTTTCCAAATGATGAGACCTGCACAAGAGACTGGTTATGCTGGAGTACGGAAAGACAATCTCTGTACTGTGCACCTTGCTTCATTTTGAACAAAAGTGCTGCAAATGCATCAGTTCTCTCTAATCAATCAGGATGGAGCATCAACAAAGGTTGGAGGAAGTTGAAAGATCGAATACCATCACATGAGAGTTCAACGTCACACAAATAAAACTATGTTGCATGGAAATCAGTAGGGCAGCATCAGCTGAAAGTTCAGTTGAGAATTTACTCTTGACTGAACTCTCTACAGAAACTAATAACTGGAAAAAACTTCTTGAGCGCATCCTGAATGTCATCCTTTTTCTTTCTGAGCAGGGATTGGCTTTCTTTGGTTCCAGTCAACGTATTGGTAATCGTGCAAATGGAAACTTTCTAGGCATAGTTGAGCTCCTCAGCAAATATGACCCACTTTTATCAGAGCATGTTAAACGTGTTTGAGAATTGCAAGAGAGACAAAAGCACATGCAAGTCCATTGTCTCTCCACATGCATACAAAAGAAGTTTATTGAGCTATGTGGGTCATTCGTACAAACAACGATTCTTGATGAGATTCGAAATGCCAAGTATTTTTCAATCATTGTTGATGCCACTCTGGATTGTTCTCACAAGGAACAGATTACTATGGTTATTTGATGTGTTAAGATTGTAGACAGCTCAAAATTTTCAACTGAAGAAAGGTTTATTTTGTTTGATAATTTCACGAGAAAAACTGGAAAAGAAATTGCTGCTTGAGTATTAGCAATTCTAGAAGGTTTTAAGTTAGATTTTCAAGTCTGCATTGGTCAAGCCTAAGACAATGGATCTAATATGGCTGGGAAGTACAAAGGTGTACAAGCAGTTCTGCTTGAGCATAATTCAAACTATATTTTCTCCAGCTGTGGAAACCACACACTAAACCTTGTAGGTGTTGACTGTGCTGAATCATGTAAGGAGGCAATAACTTACTTTGGAACTGTACAGCAAATGTACAATCTCTTCAGTAGCAGTCCACAAAGATGGGAAATTCTGAAGCAATATCTTCCTGTTTCACTGCATGGGATGTCCAAAACTAGATGATCTGCACAGATTGGTGGTGTTCAACCCGTTGCGCAGCATTTGAATTCAGTGAGAAAGGCTTTAAATGAGCTTGAATCTCTCAATCTCACTGCACAGGCTCGAAATGAATTTCAGTCTATTCAGAAGCACATGTCCAAATTTGAATGCATTCTGATGTCCTTTTTGTGGATGAAGCTCCTTACAATGATCCACCAAACGAATCTGTCTCTAAGGTGCCACAAGTACTCCTTTTCTTTTTGCGAATACAGACTAACACGGCTGTTACTCTGAAACCAAACGAATCTGGTAATTGAAGCACGCAATGCTACACTTGATGTTGAGAGGGATAACATTGAAAGTCTTATCAATGACATTCAACAGATTTGTGAACAATGGGATGCGATCCTGACTGAGTCCAAATTAGTAGCACAGAATATTGGCATTTCATCTGAGTTCTTCACCAATCGCAATTTACCTATTGAATTTGATGCCGAGCAGCATTAAAGGGTCAATGTCTTCCTTGTCACTATTGACTCTATTCAGTCAGGTCTTACACGTCAGTTTGAGTCACTGCAACTAATTTGTACTCTTTTGGGGGTTTTTTGGCAGTTCAACAGGCTGAGTAATGAAGATCTACTTTATGCAGGTGAACAATTTCAGCAACAGTACAACAAAGAAATTTCAAAAGGTCTCAGTGATGAGATCATCTTCCTCAAATAAATATATTCTGCGAACTTTAAATTGGATTGCAAGCCAAAGGAATTGTTTCAAGAAATACTTGAACTTGGACTCTCTGGGGAGTTTCCTAATATCACAATTGCATTGTGTATTTTTGTCAGTTTGCCTGTATCAGTGGCTTCAGGTGAACGCACGTTCAATGTGTTAAAGCAGGTAAAGAACTATCACCATTCAACTATGGGACAAGAGCATTTGAATGGGATCACCACGCTTAATATCAACTGTGACATTGCACGAAAGCTAGATTTTTCCTCAATAATTAGTGCATTTGCACAGAAAAAAGGCTAGAAAAGCATTTGTTAAATAAAAAAATATTCAAATTATGTCTCACTCTTTTTTTTGGTGCCTTATCTTGTTTTCATGTGTCGTCATTTTTTATTTTTATTATGGGTAGGGGCCTCAAAAGCTGGAAGTGGCCCGGACCTCTCTGGACCTCTGAGAGGGCCTGCCAGTACTTTAACAACAACATTGTTGCTCAGGGCAGGTCTACACTGTCACTGTCTTGCTCAGCACTTTCAAGCTTGTGTGTTTATATGTTCAGCACTCTACCTCAGACTCTGGACCTGTCTACACTGGCAAGTTTCTGCGCAGTAAAGCAGCTTTCTGTGCTGTAACTCCCGAGGTGTACACACTGCCAAGCCACCTAGTGCACAGAAACTGCACAGTTGTAGCACTCTAAAAAAACCACCCCGATGAGAGGCATAGAGCTTTCTGCACCGGGGCTAAAGCGCTGCTGTGCCAGTGTAGACACCGTGGCAATTACAGCACTGCCATTGGCTTCCTGGAGGTGTCCTACAATGCCTGTTCTTACCTCTCTGGTCATCGGTTTGAACTCTACTGCCCTGCCCTCAGGTGACCAACCGTCATCCCCACCCCATACATTCCTTTGCAAATTTGAAAGTCCCCTTCCTGTTTGCTCGGTGATACGTGCAGTGGTCTCAGTGCATCTTTATCGGTGGCCATGCCTGCTCCATGCACCAGGTGATCCCCCACTTGGAGCAATGCCAAGCTGCTGGATCTCATAGGCATTTCGGAAGAGGAGGCTGTCCAGTCCCAGCTGCACTCCAGCCATCGGAATTATGATACCTATGGACAGATTTCACGATGCATGATTGAAAGGGGCCATGACTGGGAAACACTGCAGTGTAGGGTAAAAGTGAAGAAGCTGCGGAACACCTACTACAAGGTGCGGGAGGCAAACTGCTGCTCCGGTGCTGTGCCCACAAACTGCCGGTTCTACAAAGAGCTGGATGCAATATTCGATGGTGACCCCACCTCCACTGCAAAGGCCCCTGGATACTTTGTTGGCTCACATACCAGTCAAGGTTGGACCGAGCCAGGAGGAGGAAAACTTGGATGAAGAGGGGGAGGGGATCCAGAGGCAGAAGATGACTTGGAGGCCAGAGATTCATGCAGTCAGGAGCTCTTCTCTACCCCGGAGGAGGCTAGCCAGTCACAGCTATCAGATCTTGGCGAAACGTAAACAGGAGAGGAGGCCCCTGGTAAGTGGATCTGATTTTGGGAATTGCTGTAGCGAGTTGTTGGGGGCAGGAGGGTTGCAGAAAGCAGGCTTGTCTCCCACTGCATGCCTAGTCTGAGCGGCGGGAACAGGCTGTTGATAGACTCCCTCACTTTACAGGCATCTCCCTCAGAGATCTCCAGGAAACTCTCATGGAGATACTGGGCAATCCACTGCCGTAGGTTCCTCGGCAGAGCTGCTTTGTTTCTTGCCCCATTAACGGTAACTTTCCCATGCCACTTTGCCGTCACAGGCGGCGGGGGACCATTGCTGCACAAAGGCGAGCCACACAGGGACCAGGGCAGAAGCCGCAGGCTTGGAGAAGACCCTCCCTTGATTCCCTGCTCACCCTCAGCAGCGAGATATCTTCCATAATGAACACCTCCTGGGGAAAGTGTGGGGACAGGAATGATTATCAGGCCCCCGCTACAGTGCTGGCTCTCCCCAAGTGCCACGTGCCCAGTGTACAGCAGGGTCCAGGAACAGAGATTTACCCTGCCCCTGTGGCTACTCACCATTTTGGGGGTCTTGTGGCTCATGTGTGCTTGCCTGGGGTCAAACAGTTGACAGGTGTGTGAGTACTGGCTGTGTTTTAAAACACTGAATCAGTGTTGTCTGTGTTGCAAACAATACTGCTTCTGTAAAATTTAAACTTCACAGAGCTGACCTTGGGAGCCCAGCCTCCCTCTTTGTTATCAGCGGCAGAACAGCTGTGCAGAATTAGAAAGGAGCCAAGAAGAACTAAGGAGGACTTTCTCTGTGAGGTTATGATGCACTCTGCCATCAAGAAACAGGAATTGAAGGAGTGGCGGGACAGTGAGAAGAGGGACCTAAAGAAGAACGCAGCACACCAGAAAGAAGCCATGGAGCACCTCTTAAATGTTATGGAGCGCCAAGTGGACACACTGCAGGCGATACTAGCTCTTCAAACCGAACAGCACTGTGCCCGCCCTCCCCTGCAACTGCTGTCACAAAACTCTTTCCCATGTGCCCCCCCACCACAGCGCCAACACACTGTTACCAACCTCCTGGCTCCACTCTTTACCCGCAGCATTCCACTCCTCCCTCCTCACAGTCCAGCACTGTGGATTCCCACTACCCACTGCACTCAACACCCATCCTTCTGCAGTTTGGCCCTGCTGAAGTACAGCACCCGTTGCATTGTACTCCAAAGGAGAAGGTTGGGTATGATCCCTGGACATACACAAATCTGTAGCTGTCCCGGGACCCCTCCACCTCTTGAGACCTTTCCATCCCCCATCCGCCTCCCTGCTGATGAATTTTTTCATTTGACTCTCTCCTCCGGTTGTTGTCTTTTAATAAAATAATTGTGTTTGTTTGAAAGCAATCTTTATTCTATTAAGTGAAAGCAAAAAGAGCACTGCAAAGCAACATACAATTATGTTAAGGCCCCTTCTTGCATCATGTGCAGTCACCTCCTAGCATTCCAAGCACTGCAATCTCAAGCATAGCAACAAATATTAGTGGCTTTCAGCTTCAAATGGCTGCCTCGAGGCATCCCTGATCCTTATGACCAAGCGCTGTGCCCCTCTAGTAGCCAACCAACACTTTTTCCAGGATGGCTTGCTCACAGTTCAAACTCACTATCACTAAACCAGAACTCCTTATTTTTCCTCCTAAATTGTCTTTTATGCTCTATTACTGTTGAAAACACCACCATCCTCCTTACCTTTTGTCCTCAAAAGCTTGATTCCTTCAGAGTTTGCTTTCTCTTTGTCTGTTTGTCCAGGTTTTTGTAATGTCACCCTCTGTGGTCATCTCTGAATACCTCCTGAAGAGTTGCACACCATATTTACAGCTGTCCCATAGCTTAAATTTTCTCTCAACTTCCTCCAGTGCAGCAGGGGAATTTTTTTGTTTGAGATTTTATTTCCTCCTTTCCCCCTTCTTTTACTCCTCTCTTTCTTTTCACAACTTTTTATTCCCCTTCCACCTCCTATCTACTCCTTTGCTGATTTTAGTTGGGGATTTGGGAAAGCCAAGTCAAAGAAGTGAGTTTTACACTTCATTCTGAAAGTTTTGAAATTAGTAGTTATTAAAAAAGCTCTGGTGCCAAGCAAGTCCTGTTGCCTGCTCTCATGAGTTTCATCCTTGAGGATGATAGTTTCTGAGGTATATAGCTGCTAAGGGAGAATGTTATCTGAGAAAGTGAGAGGCTTTCTGTGAGATACCTAATCTCAGTTTCATGGAAAGCCTTGAAAATGGACCACGGCTTTAACCTTGACTAGGTATTCTATGGGGAGCAGTGTAGTGAGTCAAGCATCGTTATTTATGCTCTCAGTGACTGATATTACTGAGGAGACTGGATGCTGCATTCTGAACTAACTGAACCTTTTCAGATGCAGAGTACTCATGTCCAGATATACCAGATTGCAGTGATCTAGCCTGTAGGACATGAAGGTGTAACTGACCATGGCCAAGTCATCATCTAATAACATGGGGCACAGTTTTGTAGGACTCTGTTGCAAGAAGGTGTATTTTGTAGCTGTAGGTATTTGAGAAGCCAGAAGTATTAAAGAGTGCAAAAGAATCCCAGTGATGTGGACTAATTTGACATTTTGGGAGCATATTTCTTGGAGAAAATATTATCTTTCAGAAATGGATGTTTGGTTTCTAAATTTCTCAAGTGATGTAAAACCATATCTGGGTCATATTTCTACTCCCCCCCCCCCATCATGGTTGGAACCTACTTGTTCTTTTAATGATGTAACTGCTGGCCCACACTGGGGTGTCAACAAGGGATCAAACTTGGGACCTAAATGCATCAGCCTCTACTGTCTGAGCTAGAAGATGTTTTACTCTTAGCTAAGACTGTAGTAGGCTCATCAAGCACTAGCTGGCCTAGCCACCACCAGAAGGGGACAGAGGGCTACTCTGAGCAGGCAGGGGTTACAATGAAACCATCTTTCCAAATCACCCATTGGTCTGAACTGAGCTTCAATGAAGACTAAACATACATACCATAATTGTGTGAAGCTCAGCAGTGTTCCTGTTCCACAGCAATTACATCCAGCATGTCAATGTTGTAATTCATGAACATGCTTTGAATGGTCTGTGTGAACGACCATTTGTACTTTGTGTCATCCTTAATAAATAATGTGTTTTAATGGGGCGTGTATTGTTTTGAGAGAGGTAAATCCGGGCACACACAGAAAGAACCATTTTATTAGCAGTGGCTCAAACAACTGGCTGCACACACTCATGTGCTGCTCCGGTCCACTCTGAGAATCCCAGCGGAATTTGGTTTGGTTTTTAACAGTGATTGAATTAAAGCAGTGGTTCTCAAACTTATTTGATCAGGCCCCCCCTTCTTTGTGTCTGTAGTTATTTATGCCCCCTCCACCTGCAAGTACATATATCACCACCCAGCTCTGAAGGCAGAACAGAGAGCAGCAGCTGCAGACTGGGTGCCCAGCTCTGAAGGCAGCAGCACAGAAGTAAGGGTGGCAATGCGAAAAGTGATATTTGTCAATATCACTTTTCACAGCAGACTTAATGCCCCTATTGCCTCCCTTACTTCTGCATTGCTGCGGACAGCTGTTGCCCTGCCGCCTCCAGGTGATTGAATCGGGTCGGGGGGAGAGCCCGGGCTCCAGCTGACCCTTTTATCCCCACTTCTGGGATGTGCACGGCCATTCTGCACAAGTCCCAGCCACCCAAAGCTGACAGTCAGAACTCTTTAAAAAAAAACAAAGAAAAACCACACAGGTTGCACCTCCTTTGACACATTCCTGTGTCCCACAGTTTGAGAACCGCTGCATTAAAGGATACCATACCATTCCAAAACGTATGTTGTATATCCATTTTTATCACATTAATTGTATTATTTTATTGTATTTTATTTGCAATATCTACATTTTGCATACCTTCCCATGACTCCCTTGGGTCATTTCTGAAACCTCCCTCAGGGTCACAACCTGTACTTTGGGAATTGTCCTCAAAGTGAAGGAAAGCCACAAGTTTGTGTGACTTAGCTGTGAACTGGTCATGCACATCTCTGAAGGTGCAGAGAGCACTATCTCATTCACTGTATTATAAAGTACACACTGAATAAGGCATGGCTCCCTTCCTTCCAATATTCCCTGCATAGGGCATATTCCATTCACTTGCCTTACCTCAGAAAAGTAGCCCCAAAACTTAGGATACGTTCTGCCTCCTTCTTCACCATCATCTACTGCATCCACAACATCCTTTCCGCTCCTACTCTCCTTTTATTTCTTCTTCCTTCAGAGTCAATAGCTATAGACAGCTCAACCCTCCCACACTCAGCCAGTTTTTGAGCAGTGAATAGGAAGTTTTACAAACATGTGCAGGCATATGTGAACTGTGTTTGTGAATATGTGAATCTAATTCTATGCTGAGCAGCCTTTGCGTGAATTTACAGGTGCAATTCCCAACTTTTACAGATTCAGATAATATGCATTATTTTGAGAAAATCATCCTTAATGAATAAAAATATGCGTGTTCCTGACTTCTTGAGAAAAGGAGGAAGAGGCATCCTAATTCTTCCAAATCAGAAGTAAAGAATTCCTGCAGATTTTTCCAATTTTCCCCTAAAATAATGTATTTGTTAGTACTGCTGAGCAAGAGCAAACTCTGACCTCATCCTAAATGTCTGGCAAAGTGTGCTCACATTCCCTGACACCAGTGCCAACCCAAACATAAGGTTCAAAGGGTGCCTAGCTATGTGTTGAACTAAAAATCACATGGGGACGGTTACAGTGTAGATCATTAGTTCTGAGCTATTATTTTATAAGGTTCACCATCGACATAGCGGTGAAGTCACCCAGAACAGCCTAGGTGACTGAGATACCAGGTCAGATGGGAATTTACTCATCTCTTACAAGAGGTATATCTGATTTAGCAGGTGCTACATCTGTTTCCATAGGCAATTCAAGGTATTGGTTTTAACCTAGAATGCTCAGATGCTCTGGGTAGTGACTAGCTAAGAGGCTGCTTCTCTGCTTAGTCATCCTTCCCAGCAGCTGAGATCAGCTAAAGAATTCTTGTTCCATCCCCAGATTTGAATCCTGGGGACTGGATACAGGGGAACATCCTTGGCTTTGGAACTCGCTCATCCCCAGCCTTCTGGAGACTGTGAACTTCTAGGGAACAGCACGGGGCTGATCTATTGGATCGAATATGTGCTTGAAGGTGGTTTGGATATACGGGGATTTTAAAAGATGGGTTAGAATGAATAATAGTTAAAGGGACTACTTGCATTAGTAAACTAAGCAGGATTTGATCCTATGTATGTAGCTAAGGTATAAGTTATGGAGTATATGACATAAGCATTTAAGCCAGTGAAAAGACGTAGTGTGTTGTATGCGTGTGGATACTTAAAAAAAAAAAAAACATCCCGCCATTATTCTAATCACGTTGTCCTCCCAAGGGTAACAGAGCTGCACACTTTTAATCCAAACTTCCCTTCCTTCCCAGTTCTGGTATTGTAAACATTCATGTTGTTTGACAGTTCTAAAAAGGCTCTGTTTTTTTTTAGGAAGTGTCTCATGTGTCTGCCAGTGAACCCAGGATAGAATACCTGCCGTGGTAATCATCCGTGCCCAGGGATATTCCTGGTAATGACGCTGGCAATCTTACGCTGCATAAACAGAAGGACAAAGGATGATCCGAGTCTGAGTTATTGTGGATCATTACGACGATTATTTTGCAAGTATAACTGCAGGCTGGGTGTGGGAGGGGAACTATTGGGAGATTTTGTCATTTTTATTCTTTTGTGCTGCATTTTGTAATTGTTGTAGCAGTGCCGAGGCCTTAGGAGAGGTGCCCTAAAAGAAATACAAATGCATACAGTACATTTACTATTTTGCTGCGTCTCTAGGGCCTCACAGACTTTTTACACGCTACGATTTTCATGTTGTTTTGCTTTTGCAGGTTAAATCGTGCTTTTGCCCGTGCCCCATTCTCATCTCTCCCACTTTATGTCTGTATTGTCCCCTGCCTTTCACTTATGCAGCCTACCTTATTTGTGCACCCTCGTTGAAGTCAGTGGCAAAACTCCCATTAAGCTAAAGGCCTTATAAGCGAACTAAATGGGGACTGGATAAAATTAAATGATAGAAACAAGAAAACAAGCCTCACTCCAGATAGTAACCCCCACGGACTAAAATGGGACTATTTCTAGGAGTAAGGCTTTACAGGTTTGGGTCTACAGTTTCTCTCCTTCTGCTCTCAGTCATACCCTTGAGACCACGATCATTGAAGTCAGTGAGGATCAAGGAACATAGGGCAGAATTTGGCCCAATTTTGGACTGGGGACGGTGTCTAAGTGGAAATCCTAATAGTTTCCTCTTGTCTAGAAGGTGGGTATAAAAATGATTAACCTGTCCACAATGCGACTGCTTCGGTTTGTTAGACAATATCAGGGTTAGCAAATACTGGAGAGATTCTTTCCTCAGAAATGGCCTGTTCATTGCAGAGGATGTTCAGTGTTATCAGAAGTCATGAAAATTCCTTAGTCAGGGCAAATAATTGGCCCTTTTTGCATTGTCGGTTAAACCTTTGCTGACACCAACTCTTCCCGATTTCGAAACCTGCTTAGAAAACAAGTTTCCTATTCAGTGTACGTTGTGTATGGCAATCTCCTATTCACATTCCTGTATCAGCTGAAATATCCATATCGAATAAATGGCTGGAGTTGTTTGCCGTGGACGCTGAAGGCTGCATCTTTTTTCTTTTCTTTTCTTTTCTTTTCTTTTCTTTTCTTTTCTTTTCTTTTCTTTTCTTGACTGTGGGTTTTCCAGAGGAATGCTTCCATTTAAATAAATGTACACAATAAATAATTGGGGACATATTTTACATGAATATAGGCTAGAAAGCAAGAATGTAATGAGTAAATGTATTTTCTATGGGCCTTATTGTGCCATCAAATTGAGGCAGAATTTGGGGAAATTCTGGTTACAAATCGATCGCATGATATGGCCCTATATGGTTTTAGCGAAGACTTTTATGTTTACACACTCTGCTGTCTAGAATGAAGTATACAAATCGGTAGAATCATTGCCATTAACAGTTAATATCCAGATCTCTCCTGTTCACGTTAAATAACAATACACCATAACTGCCTGTAGGAATTATATTAACATGCTGCATATTACTAATATACTCAGTTTCTAAAACCCTCTCCGATATTATGAACTTGTACAAAGAGCATTGTCAATAGAAGAATGAAGTGGTGGGAGCCCTTCCACACCTTGAAATTAGCATTTGACAAGTGTACAAAGAATAGACACTTAAAAGTCAATCAGAAAAAAAAGCTCAGGGATATAAACAATGTCGTCTGGTAGTTTGTTTCCATAACAGCCCTGCTTATTTGCTCCAGTGGATTGCTATTATTTGCAGATACTTAGAATCATATAAATTCCTGTGTTCTTCCTTTTAGTCTTTGCTTGTAAGCATTCTCATCAAACTTTTTAATGCAAACTGCCAGTAAGGACAAAGGGCAAGATCTGCGCCATGGATCTGGAAGCAGGACTCCCTATTGATTTCAAAATCGATAGCACAATATGGCCCAAAGAATTCTATTTAGCTGCCCGGGCACCGGCGGTGTCTTTTCCTCTTGGCGCTGGAGCCAGTCACCCCTCGGCAATGCTCAGCTTTCTGGGTTTGGGGACTAGGGCTGTCATCCTAGCACACTGTACTGAACAAACTCCAAAGCAAACTTGACCGACCGGGATGGAGAGCTCACGAATACCCGTTTTCGGGCATGCCAGCATCTTTGCCGGTAGGTGGCATCCCTTGTCCGCGGAGAATCTCCGCCAAAGAGAGCTCCCTGAAGGGAGATCTGCAGAGAAGCAGCGCGATTTCGGCTCCGATGAGGTAACTCAACTTTGAGTTTCGCTGTCTTGTCTGTAAAAAGAGCAAAACATCAAATTGCTGGGCTGCCGGTTGTTTAGCAAAGAGCTTCTGTCTGGGCCCTACAGTTCTTCACGCCGAGCACTGCCGTTCATTTGACACATGCAAGGAGATGGACTTTGCTTTCTCCTTCTTTACCTGCTGTTTGATTTCCTGCACGAGCGAAACACAGCACAGTTGTCCAGAGAACTGCAGCCAGGGCCTGCTCCCGAGGTTATTGCCCTGTTGAGCCATGTCTGGCGTTGTTTGTTTCATTGTCTTCTGTCACACATTTTTAGCTCAGCCTTTCTAAGTTTGGAAGGAAAGAAGTCAAATATTCTTTTGGAGAGAAAAAAGTCACCATCACTTTGAGGGATTGCAATAAAACCTTATCTTAATTGTCTGTAGTCAGAGCTGACTCACTGCCCTTCAGTAAACCCCACCTCTCTTTCCTCGAGTGACAGAAGGTGACTTATAACATTTTCACAGTGTGTAGGGAAGATACGTTTTAACCACCTGAGACAAAGGGGCTCAGGGTATGTGAATATTTGAGTTTTTCATCGGCCTGTGCATCAAAATCATGGAAATAAAATGTCGCGCTACGGGTCAATATTAGAACACCGTTTTCTGTATGTATTACACATATAAAACGTACACAGATGAATCATGCACGGGTTTTGGCAGACAAGATAAGGACAGGTATGATTATTTTTGCATTCTTATTTCTGTGAAGCTGGTGCCTGCCCACGAAAGTTAAACTCCATTCTTCTTATTTAGCTCTTTTTGTTCGACTATAAACAGTCTGGAATGTAACAAAAAGCACAGTGAGAGGTACTAGAAGACAAAGAGAACTGAAAAAACCCCACAAACTAACTAACTAACAAGAAACTAGAACAAACAAAAACCCCCAACTGTAAACACTTTTCAAGTAAGGAAACTTTATATAACTTGCCCTTGGTACCCCAGACGGAAAACTATTTCCCCGCATAAACGATATTTCACTCACTATTTTTTAATACAACTAGAGTTACTTTATCATTTCTACAGAGGTACAAGACCCATTAGCCAAAACATAGCTATTGATTGAATTATTCTTTTGCTTTTGTAATTTTTTGTGGTATGCTCCTTTGGCTTCTCGGTAATGAACACAATGTAAATAGGATTATTTGGAAATACTAACAAGGATTATGTTCACAAATCCATGAACCTGAGTTTGAAACAGTGTTGCTTGTAACTTCTGATTTAGAAAAGATATTGAAAATGCATTTGAATAAAATGTTATATTTTATCGCCTTTGAAATATGCGTTATAGCGCGTAGTTATATTTTCTTTTCAAAATAATTGTAATCAGAATAAAATGACAACTTTTATATACAGTCCTACTTTAAAACAGATTATAATTTAGAGTTAATTCGGCAGAACTATGTATAATATGTATATTCAAGATGGTTCTTTTTCATGTCAGAGTGCTTAGAAGTGCGTTTATCATAATCTTTCCCCTCTAACGTCAGAAGTGATCCATAAATGTGCGCGCCCTCTAATTGAGAGGAGTATGATTTTTTGTTATCATAAAATGTGTCGGCTGACATTGAAAAAATATCATGATTTTATTTGGAAATATAATTGTGTTTCACTTTCTTATTACCTTTGCTCCACAGCTCAAAGGCGAAGAGATTCTTAAAATATGTTATTTTGTTTCTCCTTGCACGAGAAGGGGACTTCTCTCTTTCTGTGTTTCATACAACAGAAAGGGCTACACTTCTTCCTTTAAAAAAAGTCCTTAAAATCAAATATGAAAATAGTGGGGATATTTTTGATTCGCTTGACAGCTAGAGATATACTGTATGTGTGATACCACTCCTAAATGACAAATACCCCGAAGAGAGGAAAAAAGAGTTTTCTAAAAGTTTCTGCCCGAAGAAGCATTTTCACTGGAGGTTTAGAGCACTACCCCCATCCTGATGGTTAGGAAATGTTCCTTCTACCAAAAGTTCCGTTCAGATCCTGAAAATGCTCCTACCCTTGACTCGAAGACCGACTTTAATTATTATATATAAAAATGTTTATATTTTTATCAGGCGTGTTCTCCTTTTCCCTCGTCTTCAATTGCAGTTATTGAATTAAAATCAAATGGTCTTCAGAAGAAATTCATCTGCAAAAACGACTATATTCCACTAACATTCCGGTAAAAACAGATGGTTTTGCATTTTCTCCTCCTGTGTAGTAAAACCGCAGGGAAAAAAAAGAAACCGTGTCCGCTGGGGGGGGGGGTCTCAAAATACTAATGAATGAAACAGTAAAATGCAGATTTCCCTACCACCCGTGGGATATTTGCATGGACAGTTCCTGTATTTGGGATTGCCTCGCTCCCTTTTTGGTGAGATTTCCCCTTCTCTTGGGAAGGTTCGAGCAACAAAGGACACCAAGGGCGTTCTGTTGCTGAAAAGCCTTGCGATTTGGGCAGTGATTTGGGTAGCAAATGTGTTCTCCAGCGACTACTCAGAATAACGCCAACAACAGAAGTGCAGTTTGGTGTTGCGGCACATGGAGGGCGGAGGGCGGGGGAGGAACTGCAACGGGATGGCACACTGTATATTGGGAGAGGCAGCAGGAAGGACTGCGTATTTCATTTTCCCAACCCTGACCTTTAGCAATGCGGGCAGTCGAGTTTCTTGGAAACATCAGGACTGCCGGGGGCGGCGATTTTGTCGTGCCTCCCCCCGCACCCCCACCCGCCGGACTTTGCCTGCTCAGTGCTGGTTTGATTTCTCCGAGGAGGAACGTGCTGAGATGTTTCCCCAGTTGTGGCGCTGACGTTTGGAGCCATGTGATGGGCCCCCTTTCGCTATAAGGAGAGAAGAAAGGCCGCCCTCTTTTGGACTCAGCCCCAGCCTTTTCAAGATCTTTCCCAAGACTCTTCCCCCTCACCACCCCCCAATACTAATCGCTCTCCCTCCTTCCCTGGATCCATTAATGTCCGAGGTCTCTTGCGAGGAGGAGAAAGAGAGGAACCAACTCCGGGGCGCAGCCGAGGGGGAGAGATTTCCCGCTGCCTGCTCGCCGGAGGTTGCTGCTGGTTGTTGTGTGTTGCTTGTTCGCACCGGGGCGGCGGATCCTGGCTCTGGCTGGGCGGATTAGCCGCCGGGAGCAAAGCAAGGGGACTCCAGCGTGCCCGGCAGCCGCGGCTCCCCGGCCCAGCCGCCCCGGATGAGCCGCTCCGCCAAGCCATGACTCTGAGCTCGGAGATGTCCGATGCCTCGGGACTGGCTGAGGAGACCGACATCGATGTGGTGGGCGAGGGCGAGGAAGAGGACGAGGAGCCCCGGCGCGGCGGGCGCCCCTATGCGCAGGAGGAGGAAGAGGAGGAGGAGGAAGACGAGGAGGTGGGGGAGCTCCCCGATGACATCTCGCTGCCCCGGTCCCCGGCGTGCGTCGGCGCAGGCAGCTCCCCCACCTGCTCCCAGCGCCCCTACAAGGCGGCGGCGGGCGGCGGCGGGGCCGGCAAGAACAGCCTGGTGAAGCCGCCCTACTCCTACATCGCGCTCATCACCATGGCCATCCTGCAGAGCCCCAAGAAGCGCCTGACGCTCAGCGAGATCTGCGAGTTCATCAGCGGCCGCTTCCCCTACTACCGGGAGAAGTTCCCCGCCTGGCAGAACAGCATCCGCCACAACCTCTCGCTCAACGACTGCTTCGTCAAGATCCCCCGCGAGCCCGGCAACCCGGGCAAGGGCAACTACTGGACCCTGGACCCCGAGTCCGCCGACATGTTCGACAACGGCAGCTTCCTGCGCCGGAGGAAGCGCTTCAAGCGGCAGCCGCTGCCGGCGCCCGAGCTGCTGCTGCGCGGGGTGGATCCCGGCACCTTCCTGCAGCAGCCGCCGCCGCCCCAGCAGCCGGCGCCCTACGGCTACGGACCCTACAGCTGTGGATATGGCATTCAGCTCCAGCCTTACCACCCCCACTCCGCCGCCCTCTTTGCCTTTCACCACCACTCCCCGCCGGCCCGGCAGCCCCCGGCGAGCGCCGCCGGCAGCGTCCTGCCTCCTGCCGCTGCTCCTGCAGCGCCACCAGCCTCCTTACTGCCGGCGGCGGAGCTGGCCAGGACCTTCCGCTACCCGCCCCAGCTTAGCCCGTCCCTGACTTCTTCTCTGCACGCTGCCAAATCCAGCAGCTCGGCTCTGGCCCGCTCCCCCTTCTCCATTGAGAGCATCATCGGGGGTGCTGGCAGCAGCTGTGCGTCGCAGTCGGCGGTGGTTCCAGTCTTAGCCCGGTCTCTGGTTTCTTCTTCCTCCGTTTCTTCCGCCGCCGCGGCCTTAGGGGCACTGCACCAAGGGACAGCCTTGTCCAATGTCGAAAACTTTACTGCTAGGATTTCAAATTGTTAACGATTTAAAGTCTTTCAGAAGGTAGGATTCGGGGTATATCCTTTTTTCACCTTCACGAATTGAAACAGACATTTTATACAGCCGATTTGTGTCCTGCCACTTTGTTGTTCGATACCTATATTTATGCAAAGCCAATTCTATATGCTGCATAGGCAGAAACTTTTGTTGTTGGAAAGTTATATCTTATTCCTTTAAAAAAAATCTCTAAACCATTGAAGTTCAGAGATTCTCAGGTCCAGGAATTCAAAAACAATAATGTACAAGAGAAATGAAAGGTCGTGAGGGTGGACAATAAAGCAATACTTTTTCATTTTAGTACACTTGTCTCATGTACTTTTATAAAAGGAAATTAACATGTTTACACAGAAGAAAGTCAAGATTATCCTTTCTTATTTTAACCTGTGTTTTGTATTATAATAGACATACGGAGTTTTTATTTTGTACTTTATGCGTATTCTTTACAAGGAATGTTGTTAAAATTACTGGCAAGTATTATTGTACTATTCTAATGTACATTTTTTACACATTTTCAAAAATAAATTTTTTAATTTTCAAAAAAGTCCCACCCATACAATTGGCATTGGACATTCCCCTCCTTAGCACACCTCCTCTCACCCCACCAGCTAGAGTGAGAGTTCTGATTTGTGATTAATAGAATAACAGAGAAGTTAATACAACAGTATCCCCAATATTTTACAGCAAATAGTTATTTATTAAAGGATTTGACCAAGAAGAAAATGAGAATATGATCTTCACAGTCTAGCCATTGTCAACAATAACAGGTAATAGAAAGTAAAAATATAAATGGGGGGAGTAAGTAAATCTATTTGTTGTTGGAAGATATCCACTTCCTGCAAATTACAATGCTCTAAAACTAAAACTATTTGCTTTTGGGTCAATAAATGTCGACAATTTTAATACTTTTGGGTGTGTTTTAAATCATAACTACATCAATTTAGTTTTCAAAGAGTATGTAGGAAAAGAAAAATAAATTCTATATAAACAGCTATTATGGGGAATTTTCACCTTATATTTTTAGGTTGGTGTAAAGATAATACGAGTACTTTCAGCTACTTTATATATATATATATATATATATATATATATATATATAGTACAAAAGGTACATTTAAATATATAATACATTTCTGCCGAAGCCATTTATTAAATATTCAAGTAATTTAAATAGGAATATATACATATACGCAGTTATTATCATATCAGATTTAGACAAAAATTAGGACACAAAGTCAGAATTTGAAAAACATACTTTTAAAAAATGGACCTGTGACTGAATGGAATATTATGAATTACAAACACATAGATTCCAAATCAGAGAGTTCGGTTTAAAAGGTATCCCCTGTGATTTTATTTCAAGCATATCTTGGCAGATTAAAGAACAAAGTATCCTGATTTCCTGAAAAACGGAAGTTTTTTTTCAGTTATATGGTTTCACATTTCAAGGGTTTTTTCGTCAGTTTACAGAAGGATAGTGGTCTGTGCTCTCCTGGATAGCTAAATCATGATTTTGTATTTCGTTTGTAGGAATGCGGTGTTAAAATTGTTTTTTAATAAGCGGAATGACTGAACGTCTGGTCTCTGCTGAGCTCCATTTGCAGCATATGGATGAAGGGCCGCTTTGGGTCGCCTGAGTTTCTTAGAGAACAAAAGTCACATTTAATCTTTAGTATAAGAGAAAAATCTCAAAGGCATCATATATTTGTCCTTGTAAAAAGACTGGGAAAATATCTTACTTCATTATTATTCACAAATGACCTGCTAAATACAAGTTTATAAAAATTCCTGTAGAAGAAATAGGTCTATATTTTTCAGAATCATTTCAAGTCAACTATTGCAAGACATATTTGTTGCTGGAGTAATATATTGCACTTCGAGTAAATATGTGTTAAATCTCTCAAACACTGTCCTAATAGAGTTTAAATTATCTGGCCAGTACCCTTAAAATCGTAGTTTAACCATGAATTAAACTGTTCATAGCAGCCCTCTAAAATACAGGCCAACATTTTCAAACGTGGGTGACTAGTAAGCTCCCAATGGGAACTGCAAGTTCTCAGCACATTTGGAAATCATGCTACTTTTATGTAGGTGTCTAAAAATGGATTTAGTAGCCTAACAGTAGGTAACCAATTTTGAAAATATTATCCATAGGAGTTAAGATTTTAAATTAATCAGTGAAAGTTTGTAGTGGGGAAACAGGTCTATATTTATTAATACTAGATAGAGTTCTCAAACACACAGAATATTATTCATGCTTTTCTTCTTATTATTAGCAAGACTGTGCTTTTAGATGACAGAACATGTAAATCTCCACCCTTTATCGGTGCAACAGGGAAAGTAGCTTCAGGCGGGCCACTTCCCTTGACTTGTTTCTTTTAGCTTCATAACAACAAAACCCAGGAAGAGAGCCATGTTACACGTCCATAAGGCTGTCTCCACACACGCAGGTGTGTGTGTGTGTGCCTGCGTGTTATTTTCCCCTTGGGTACCGTACCTTTCATGAGAAAAGGTATATTAAAGGCTCCTTGCATATTTCATACCAGTGGTTTCCCTCGAATTTGAGCAGAGGCCTCCATTTGGAAATTGAAAGACACGATAATTAGTCGCTGGCAGCTAGAGTTCAAATGACTTTCCATCACTAATTTGGGGACAAATGTGGATGTTTAGTCTGTCTCCACCGGCAAGACCTAACTTCTTTAGCTGTTGTGTCTTGCGCTTGTCCAAACAGCCATGGGCTCTGCAGGGCCCTCAGGGCCCAGCGCCCCCTGTGCCCGCTGCACTGAGCAGCTAGTGTCCAGGCTGCTCTGCCAGAGCAGGTGCTGTAACAAAGGCCGGCCGTCCGGCCAGCCCTAAAGCCTTTGATGGGGCTAACAACATCTCTGAGCTAGGGCTCCCCATTCGCATGCAAATGTAGCGCAGTGTCCCCTTTTCTTTGAAGGCAAACAGAAGGACATTTGTAGTGTTTGCAGGGATGGAGCCCAGTGGAGCCATTCTTCCTAAATAGGCTGGCTTCTAATAAACAAATTGGTGGGGAGACAAACATGATGGTGTCGCCGCCTCCTCCTCCCAGCTACAAAGTGTGGGTTCATTAATCCGGCTCTTTTCCTCCTCATATCCCCTTAGGGCTGAGAGACGAATTACTGGAGCTGAACTGGGCGGGGATTGCTCTATATGGGGGCTAATGTTTCAAGCAGTTCCTCCAGAAGGACCACACAAAAAGCAACTTTTTAGTTTATGGTGCTATTATGCAGCGTTTTAATTTAGGGATAGATTTAGCCAAATGTTATCTATTGGGAATTTAATGCAGCCCTTATGTGTTCAATCGCTTTTTATACCACACACGGTCTCTCTTTCCAGAAATGTTTCTTTCCACGTATTGCTTTGTTTCTATTGGATCATTTATTTATTTTTAATTATGTATTTTAATTCTTCTCGACCAGATAATATACCATTTCTCTCAGGCATAAAAAAAAATGAGTCCTTCCCCAGTCCTTCTTTAAAAGAAACCAAACTGTTCCCCAATTTCAAACCTGAGTAGTTGGCATATCTGCATATATCCTGCCTTACCAATGGTTCTATTACCCTCAAAGGTTCTGCTGATGTAACTGAAAGGTATGATAGTTTTGCTGTTAGCGTTAGTGTCAACGAACCAGAAAGAAAGAAAGAAAAGCGAATGCCATTATACTCTTGGCTTTCTTTTTTATAGGTTGCCTCCTTTACAATATTTTCCAGAGGTAGGGTGTCTATTATTTTGAGGATGCACTTGTTTCTTGTCATTTTTAAAAAAGTCTTCCTGTGGAACAGCTGAATCTGTCTTTTCTTGGTCTCTCCCTCCTTAGTCCCATATCTCTGAGTTCTCTGCTTGACTGAGGGTTGAGTTTGAGTCAGGAGCTGCTTCTGTTATTGCCTGGGGATGTAGATTTGCTGGTGAAGATAAATCAGGCCATTTCTATGTAGTATTATTTCAAGTATTCAGTGTCAGAATTGTCCTCGTTGTCTGGACAGGAAAACTGTTTTCACCTGTTCCCAGATCTATTTCAGCCTGGTGTGGTTCGTTATTCCAAAGACTATTAAGCACAACAAGTAGCTGGCAGTTATTCTCACTAACACGGAGGCCTGTGGATCTGTTGGAAAATGTGTGCGCTTTAATGGCCTCAGGTATGGACGACAGAAGTACATTGTGTGTAATACTTGCCTTCATTAGTCACAGTAAGTACCTGAGTAGTCTCCAATAATATTGTGTTTGACAGAAATAATGGAAATTGTGATCATGACCCTGCTTTTCAGGGTTTATACTATCATAAGCAAATCAGTTTTTCAAGTATTCTTAACAGCATGTCTCTCCCAGCTCACACAACGTTTCGTCGGCATCCCTTTTAATTTCGAAAGAGGTTATACCAATTATTTAGAGTTTTGTTTCCCGTATCGACGGAGTTTCATCGGCTCGGAGGCTTTCCAGATCTGCTGCAGGTAAGTGTAATCTTGGTACTATATTCTATAATAATACATGCTATTTTTTTCTTGAAAACTAACTACCTTTTAAACCATTGTTAATATCCCCTTCCCTGCCCCGGAACTGCGTGTTGCTGTTTACCTGCTTTTCTGCTCTACTCTGTAGTTCTTTCTCTTTGTGTGCAAATACAAATCACTTTCAGCGCCACAAACAGCTGCATTCTTCTCCTAACATCCTATTTCCCGGCTGATTGTCCTCCAATCACCTTAAATGTATATTTCACTGAAAACGTGTGACACTTACTCATTTTGAATCCGTGCCGCTGTGATAAAACCAGAGAGCCGTGTGCATGGGAGTCCTACTGATTACTATGTTCAGATTTATTTTATAAAACAGAGGCGTGCCCGCTGGGAGCCACAGATTTGCAAATCGTTTGTTGATATTGTTCTCCAGTACAATAGTACCATATTTCACAGTCATAGCTTTATTTAGCTGATTACTTTGCTCCATCTTTTGTTATGTGTTATATTTTCCCGAGCAGCTGTTACCTTCCTGCGGGAATTCCCTCACCTGTGCCCATCCCCAGCTGCAGATTATTTGAGGTGCACACTCCGGCAAGGCTTTTTCCTGCCAGAACATTTGACCAGCTGCACCAGGAAGCGGCCCCCCTTCGGCATTCCGAGGTGAGCAGGCAAATCGACTCTGAGAGCCGTGTGCCCAGGGCGCTGGGGAAGGCTGGCCCGGGCAGGGAGCGGAACTCTGCTGGCTGGGGAAGAGGGAGCCAGAGCGCGAGCCTGTTCTGTGGGTGCAAAGTGGGGGCCGTTAGTCCCTGCAGTTTCCCTGGAGAGTTTTTCTAGATATGCTTCTTGTAACACACATTGCGCTCCTTAGCTGAAAAAGGAGAGGAGCTGTCAGTATTGCCTGTCTGGATCTGAAGTGGGGGAAAGAGGGAGTATATATACTCCAGGGATTGCCCAACCGGTAAATTTACCGGGGAGGGGGGGACCATGAAAGTGTCACGCACCTTAAACCCACTGTTCCCATTGTGAATACTCTCTAAGGAAGGCGCGCGGACGCTTTTCAATGCAATATATTTGGTTGACACTTGGATGAAAATTTGACCTGGTTTTCAGTGCCTTGAGGGCACTACGGGTCCTCAGCACCCCTGGAAATGAGGCCACGTGTTTACAAATATGGAAAGGTTCTAGCTCTCCACAAAGACGTTGGTGGAGTATTTCTTGCAGTTCACATGGTCTTTTCTTCTGGACTTTGAAAAAAAGGCATTTAATTTAGGCCACGGAGTATAGTTTGTGGGTGCCAAGAAAGCAGCGTTAATTATGAACTGGATTACACAGAAGAATTGTTTTTAGATGCAGTGTCTAGTCAATTCCAGAAAATATATTGGGGAACTGAATTCAGAGGGAAAGTGTTTTTATCAAGACAATTAAACTTGTCCTTCCTCCAAATCAGGAAAGACACAGGGCATTGATTCTAATGTTTCCTTTCACTGATGGAGCAAAACAAAGGGCAGACCTCTGCGGGGCCTTGTACTTAAATGAGAAATCACACAATTTATATTGGAGGCGAACAGATAAATATATATTTCAGTTGCATTAATCCTCCGGATGAAGCTGGGAAAGAATTGTCTACGATTGAGTCTGAAGGAATTTTTGCAAATATATGTGTGTATCTCAGAATTTTGTTGAATAAGATTGGGAAAGAAATGTCCACTCTTAAAGTATTTTTGTTATGAAAGAACAGTGGACATTTCTTTTCCAGTTATGTATGTATGCGTTTCTAGGGGTTGATTATATGTGTATTATTTAATACACAGATAAACATAATCTTATCTATCTATAATCTTTTAAAAGTAAGACCCATAGGTCTGACTAATATATTTAGCAAGCACAACAAAAAGCTAATAGTTTTCTCATCCATATGTATATGAGGGAATTTCACCTGTCCAGACTACAATAAAATTACATGACATTCAGATCATACCAATGATTCAAGCTTGTTCATAAAAGAGAAAATAATTGAAAAAAAATCTCTGAAAGGCAGAGGGGATCAGGTCCCCTAGATGATTTAACTGCTTCAGTACTATTTGGCAACAAGAACTATTGTCTATGTAAAATAATCCCATCGTTAAATCCAGCTTTATTCCTTCCTCTAACTTTACCATAGGGCACCGCTTTGGGCTTGTTAGAAGGCTTCCCATGCACAGCTAATTTCAATATAACATACCTGTACATTGTGGAGTCTCCCCTGTACTGCTCCGTCTCTTCATTAGTGACTGGTTACAGTAAAACAACACAGTGCCCCAAAGCTTTGTCGGCGAGGCCAAAGGGCGGCATTTTTCTGGAAATTAACTTCTTGAGATCGCTTTCAGCACATGACTCACCTCAAAGTACTGAGGCTGTTTTCTTGATTTAAAAAATGTGCTTGCCCGCGTCTGTGACAATGTGTGTAATAGGACAATACTTGCAATTCTTCCGGATCCCGACGTATTTCTCAGAGGAACGTTCTGACAGGCAGACAACAAACTAGACAAACTTTCCATCCCCAGCACAAGCAACCTAATCTGCATTATTCAAGAGCAAAAGTTTGCTCAACTCCTTTTAAAGAGTTACAAAAATAGAATCCCAATAACTTTTTCCTGTGTATGTCCCTTAGGAGATGCATTTTGCATATGTGTTTAAAACAACCCCGTCTGAATCGACAGCCCGGAAGAAATTGTAATTTAAAATAAAATCTAAGTATATTAAGAGCCCAACATCGCCCCCCCCCCCCGCAGTCTGAAAGAGTTTGCTGAGCTGTTCTCTGTCAGTAAGTACCGCAAGTTGCGCTATAGAATTTAGACAGAATTGAGTAGGTGGTTTGGGGTGTTGGACTGGAAAATACCTTTGTGCATTGTGTTCAGGATACTGCGGTCTTATCTGCTTTCTCTATAAACAAACACCAAAGTACACGGCTGTGTCTCAGGGGAACTCAAGCGAATGCCTTGTACCTGCATAGAAGCAGCTCCTAATAGTCTAGGGTGCTCAAAATCTGCTTACATTAGGAGTGAATGGTCTGGAACTTCTTTTAATTAACAAACTGCTTTCATAACAATAATAGATTATTTTGCTTTCTTCAGATTTTGAATCCTCAAGATCTCTGGAACACAAAAGGAAGAAGGGAAGTGATTTAGATCACTTAAGTTTGGCCTAGAGCATTCTTCATTGCTACCAGAATTCTCCATTGAAATCAATGGGGTATTCTTCGTAACAAACACTGGCAGGATATAACTCCTAGTTTTAGAGGTAGGTGTGTATGCATGTGTGTGTCTGTGAGAGAGACAGAGAGATCTAAAATTTTAATAAGAAGCCTCAAACAAACAGTAATAAAAAACCCGGCTTGTTCTGACCGATAAGTATATCGAATTAGCGTTCTCTTATTTGATAGAGAAAGAAGTAGAAGTGTTTCAGTTAAATAACATAGTAAGGAAGGTAACAGAGATATTGACATTTTGCATGACTACAAGACTTTTAATCATGATACCTTTGTGGTGCTGTTGTAAATAATCCAGTGATGCCAGAGCCACGTTTACGGCCCTTAATGGCCAGCGCTCCCCAACAGGAGACAAATGTACCGGACTCCCCTTTCATCCTTTGAAACCTGGGCTAGTCCTTGGATTCTGGACTGGACTAAGGAAGCGCTGGATTTATGGACCCGTTTACAGCCTCGTGCCTGTCTTTTACTTTTCTCGTTTTCATTGAGAATCAGTAAAAAGAGAGTCAGTTTTGCGGGGAGATAATATGCATTGTGCAAAAGTGTTGCAGACCCTACTGGTCTGGGATCCTCACATACAGGGTGGAGAGGGGAAGCGTTTGGAGCTGCAGGATGATTCGTGTACTAAAAAGCTCATACAAACCTAAATTCTTCACCAACTGAGTTCTGGACCGTTGATTTGAAAAATCGGATTCCTTGTGTGGAAGCAGTTGACAGGAACCTAAAAGGATTAGTTGCATTCCATTCCGGATCATTTTTACTGGTAACGTTTTGAAACGATTGATCCCTTCCAGACCGTAAACAATGTCCAGAAAAAATGATCTAACTAGACTTCTATTGTTTTCCTTTGTCTGCGAATCCCTTCACGGCTTTTGCCAACCGCTTGATGGAGGCTTGACAGGGTTTTGCTCCTGAGCAGAATATTTAATTTCAAATCGTTGGCAATTTTGTTTGTAATCTCAATCTGTCGGAGAATGAGTGGCGCTTCTAAAAATCAGCGCCGCTGAAAGGAAAAACTGGGTGTTTCCCTGTGATTTGTTTCTTCTGCGGTCTTGTGCTGACATGATGCAGAAAAGGGGGAGCGTGATAACAGATCTTTTACACGCTTGGGCATTTTATAATCTGGTTCATGCGAAAGGAAAGGGAAATTCCCCGCACTCTCTCTCCCATAGGCAGGGAAGGGGGTTGCATCTGTTTGTGACCCTGGCATTGGGACCACTGCACTTAGTTACATTTCTATGCCGTAACCCTTCCAAGCGGTTTCAATGCAGCTGGGAGCGGGGCTGTGCATGGAGAGGAGTTCGGTGGAGGGGGGAATTCCCGACCCACTTTTGCATGCTGTTTGCAAAAGCCGAGCTACCCCCCTCATTCAAACCGGCTCAAGTTTGCTGCTGTTTATGCGCAGGAAGTGTGCTGTGGAGACTGCGGCCTTCAGTGTCCCGAGTCCCTTCCTTTCTCTAATTCTCCAGTGTTTATTCTGCTGTCAGTTGAGTTATCAGGGTGACAGTTCGGAGGGAGTTGTGACTTGCCCTGATGCGTTTGCTGATCGGCAGACTTTCCCTCTGTTTTTACACCTGCACACGCTACCCCACACTCCTTTGGCTGATTTATAGCCCAATTAAAGGTTCAGTGTTCCCCAAACCACCCGCGCAGTTTCCCTTCGGTACCTTCTTCCTCCCGGCAGCAAGAATATGTGCTGGAATGCGCAGAACGTCAGACAGAGCCTCATCTTTCATTCTCCCAGCCTCTGGTAGGCTGCAGCAGTAGGAGATCATATCAATCAGCTCTTGTACAAATGCAGGATCGTCAGGCGCGAAAAAAGCCCTTACATATTACAGGGTATCGTCCTATATCCATAACAGAAGCGAAAAAGGAACTGGAAACTAAATCCCGCTTTCGATCTCTCTTACAAAGCCCAGGACACTTTCTTCTTGCATATAGTTCTACCTTTAGTTGGAAGGGAGGCTCCTCGTACACAGCGAAAGTCCCAATTCATAGACACCGGACTATTTAACCATAAATTCTGACAACAGCGAGCATAAGTGTGGAAAAGGCCCGGAGGACCCGATCCTGCGGTCCTTGCTGAACCGGAGACGGCAGGATCGGGCCCCGTGACTTCTTCAAATGAAACGCACATCTTCGTTCTGGGACTCGGATTAGTTAGTAAAATACATAGACTTCCCGATTGTAAGCGGCAAGCTGCGGCACAGATCTAAACCTTTGCACCAGGGCCACTTAGCGCCAACTTTTTGTTTCTTGTAATAGATATTTTAATAGTACAATGTCACTGCTTTGTCAGTAACTGGGCGTCTCCGTCGGCACAGGGAGCATGTATTGAACAAATGCAGTGGTTAACACGAGTTCTCCAGTGTGTTTTGATCGCGCTTGACCTACGGGGAAGTTTATCATTTTGACTTCTCCTTTCAGGAGTTATTCGACAGAAAGGGGAGTTAGAGTTTCTTGTGGGTTTGATGGCTGACTACTTTTCAAGGGAGGCGGTGTCTTGTAAGTAGATTCAGCTGCTCGCCCTAAAAAAATAATGCTGGAATTTACCCACCTCTCATGAAGGTAACACCTCGGGGAGGAGAGCTTAGCTTGGAAAACACACTCCTCTGGGGAAAGAAACAAGGGCAGTTTCTTCTAAGTTTTTTGCAACCCAAATAAAGTTCGGGAGAGTTTTTTCTTCGCCAGCTTCATTATCCAGCCCTGGGCACACCGTGAATCCCTTGCCACCATGTCAGACTCTACGACCTTCTTTTCACAGAGAATAAACAGCTCCCAAGTACAGATTGGCATCTTCCTAACTCAATTCTGTCTTCCGTACATCGATCAATCCACCTTTCTAATTAGACTAATTAGAAGATCTGTGGAGGGCTGCTGGGCCCATAGACTAAACTGCTTGGGGGTAGTGAAAAGGACCCTGAATTCCCACCATGGGAGGCAGCTATTCAGTGGGACTGTAACAGTTGCTACGTTTATCCCTTGCCATTGAAAAGGGCCCTGCTTAGGGCTCGATTAAAATGTTTGGAAACTAATGCCCCCCCTGGATCCCTCTCCAATTAGAGGGCCTGGATAGATCACCGTGATCACTCAAAAGAAACTCCTTCCGCGCCGTCTTCTGCCTCTCCGGAGCGCTGGGATGAGTTGTTTAAAAAGGGAACGCAAGCCTAAAAACCCAGGAGAAAGATGTCGGCGGGCCGCAGCCTGGCTGGCTAACGACTTGCTGTCAGGCTCTCAGTCTACTGCACACGCAGGCAGGTTCCAGGAAGCCCCGCGCGGCTTTTCGCCCCTTCTTTGCGGCTGGCTAAAAGATTTCTCCGCAGGGCATCGGCCGCCCCCTGGGGCGCTTCGGTGGTCGCGGAAGTGCTGGGCGCCACTTCAATTCCAGCCGCCCACACGGGAGCTGGGGGCAGAGTGGCGGCTAATCGATGAGCTGCACGAAGCGCTGTCTTTGTGCCCCTTGCGCTTTCTGCGGCATGGGTTTCTGAGGGGGGCGGGGGGGGGGACAGCGGGAGAGAGGAGAAGGTGCGTCTTGCTAATGATCAAACCAGGCTTTCCCCCGCTTCAACTAGCACTGCCCTGGTTACTTTTATCCCAAGTGCTGAGCCCCACCTGGTTTATTTTCAAGAGCACAGTGGGCGGGTGGGTGGCGATCCCGCCAGCCTTTCTCTAGCGGGTAGAACCATGTATTTTAGTGGGATTACTCGCTTGAAAAGGGGGCTACAGTTTAAAGACTGGTCCGGGTGCGGAGGATGGGTGGTTGGTTGTGAGACTAATCAGGCGTTTCACGTGACAAGAGCTTTCCAAATCGGAGAGCAAGAGTTTAGATGCACCTGATCTCTCATCTGATCTTGGGTTTAGGTTTGCATCCTCCGCAAAGATGGAGCAAGGCTTTCCAGCTGTAGAACAGAGGGTTCCGCCGGGGTAAGGTTCCCACTGGTTCTGCTGAAGTAATCCCTTTTCATGGAAAGAAGCCAGATGTAAAAAGAAATACCATCAGGTCACTGGTCTTAATCTTGTTAGGTTAGAACATGGAACTCAGCAAAAGATATTAACTAAATGTCAGCCTATGCAGTCTGCAAAACTGTCTGGACCCAAACTGCACACAGAGCCAAAGAGATCTATTGTAGGGGAAACAAAAAGAAAAGGAGGACTTGTGGCACCTTAGAGACTAACCAATTTCTTTGAGCATAAGCTTTCGTGAGCTACAGCTCACTTCAGGGGAAACGTGATCTCGCAGCCTCGCCTCTGAAACTGGCCTTACTGATTCCAAACGGCTTTGTTTAGAGTGTTTTCGTGTTGTCCTGTACAGGACGATGAGATAATTTGTAGTAAGTTTTGTATGTAAAATTCACCATTACTAATAAAGTGGCTGGGCTAAATGGCTGATGATTTCAATTGCACTTGGAAACAATACATTTTTCTGTACATGAAGGTGAAGTTTTTGAAACCTCGAGAAAGCAAAGCAGAAATAATGTTCTAGGTATGATCTAACAAAAGGGCTACCAGTCTAAGAAACTGAGGCATGATTATTTTGATAAATAATTGATAAAACTGCTCATATTTCTAACAGACGTGAAACACACACACTGTAGTTAAGTAAAATTAACATTGTGACTCAACTAGCCTGAAATAGAAAGTTAAAAGGGGAACCCTGTCATCCGATGTCGCTCTTTTTCTGGCAAAGCACTGCAGCAAATACCGACCCAATCATCACATACTGGCCTATGCAGGGGAGGCGAGAGCTTTTAGAAGAAAAATAGAATCTTGCAGCTACCTTGCTTTGTAGAGTGCTCCGAAAGCTCGCATGGATGGGAGGAGGGGAATACCTTAACAGCGTGAATCAGTGTCATGCTGCCCTATTGATGCGTGGTATCTACTCTTTAAAAACCATTCTGTCCAAGTATTAAACAGGGAAGTTCTTCCTCCGATGGATAAACCGGTATTGACCCAGGGGGGACAATCATTTCCCGTTTCCGACACTGTTTTCCAGACTGGTTCTGAGAAATGGGTTTGTAATTAAGTCTTCAATTTAAAATACAACTTCCCTCTCCTGCCATGGTTAGATACTCTGGAGTAAAAAGATATGCACATTTTGTCTTTAGTTTTATTAGTTGACGTTTGTATATAAGAGGATATGTTCATTACCTCATGTTTTTACTGGGAGCTTTTTTTGAAGGATAAATCTCTTAATATAAGTACAGGAGAACTGATTGATTAGAGTTAGTGCACATTCACAGCCGCTATGACAGAAATGTCTTTATAAGCTTTTTCCCCCTGGGCTGTGTTATGCATCATTTTCAGAGTTCTGAGTATCTCTCCCTCCCCTCTTTTTAGCCTCTCTATGGGAAACTTATGTGTTTATTGCCCCTAACCTTCAGCCCGGGCAGGACTCCCATAACTACCTCTGGTTATTTTAACCATAAGTCTAGATATGGCTCTCCTCATGTAGAGTAAGTGGGAACTTTGCAGCTGTTCACGATGACCCAAGGAAATCCACTCACAACCAACTAGTGGATTTCAACCCATGGGGTTTTGGGTTAGTCCTCGTCTTTTCTTACTGCTCTTGAATGCCAACAGAGACAGATCATTTTATCTTCTGCTGCCATCACCCTTCCAAGCATGGAACAGGGACATTGAGATAATATAACACAAATATAAAATTAAAAATCCCTCCACCGTCTCTTCATTAACTCTAGCCTCCTGCTGTCTGCTGCGCACAGATGCTTTAACTTACTGGCTTGATATGACCAAAGTGCCTTGAAAAAAAGCTCTCACTTATTACTTGGCAAGAGATGACCCACCAAAAGCCAATCAACAAATTAGAACTCATTTGAAGAATTACATTCCCCTGCGTCTGACAGGCAGCTGAGACTCCAGTGTATTTGCGCAGCAAGGAAGTGGGCATGTACAACTGGTTTTGAATATTATCCTCATTTGGGAAATGGCGCCGAATAGCTGATATTTCTCCAAGCTGTTTAATTTGTCGGAGAGTTACACTGGAAAATGGCACTTACTCCGCTGCAGTCAATCGCAGGACTGGAATTTCTATCCGTCCAGCCTTATCCCAGCACATTCAAAGCTGACAAAATAGGGCATCGTGTTTGCCTCCAAAATTAATACATGGGCTCACTCTTTATACCCTCCTTTACCCCTTTGTTAACGTTACAACGCCAGAGAGCACTCCCAGCAAGAGACTGCACGGAGGTGAGGATTGAAGCTAGCAGGTCTACCAGGAGCGCAGCCCCCGATAGATTATATTTATAATGCACGTTAGGTTGGTAGACTTGGGGGAAGTTTTTCAAATATGCATTATTTGGTGGATGCAGACCGATCATTCTTTAAACCTGTTAAATCCCAATTCCCCACATTAAACATTAGCAGAGGGGGGAAAGCATTCGGGACCAAATCTGCTCCCAGTATAAGCAAGCTCGAGGAAAGCCAGGCAGAATCTCCTTTTTGATCACAAAGGAGAGTAAAACTGTGGAAATCGCACTACAGTGATGGATGATCCCAAAATTGTCAGAAGGAAGAGAAGGGAACCAGCGTAGAACCTGGCCCGGCGAATGACCCCCGCCCTCTCTGGGTCCCGAAGCTGGCTGTGGCCAGAGTGAAGGAAGTCTGGTCTGCAGCACACACGGAAACGGCAGTGGGAGACCCTGCTGCTGGCGGGTTCTGTATTAACTCCCACTCACTGCCTTTTACCCTCATCGCCTCCGGAGAGGCGGCTCACCGGCAAGTTATGGATGGGCAGTTCCTTAGAGAGTTATGCTGCCAGCGGGAGGGGAAGGCAAGGAGAGTTTTATGAAGGATAATTCACTCCCCAAGGCTACCCCAAGAAACACGGGGTTTGCCTTCAGATCTCAGCATTCCCTATCTTCTCCAACTTCTCCCAGCAGAGGGGTTGTAGTATCTGGAACTCTGTGTGGTTTGCAGGATAACTTTCCCCTTCCTGTGTGGGCTCTCCCCCCTCCCTATCCCCTGCAGGAGTTAATAATGTCAGGACAGAATCTTATTCTTGTCTCAGTGAAGGCAATGGGGCTGGTCAAGTGCCTAAAGACTTCTGGCCTGCAAAGAGGTGCAGGATCTGCCACACTGATTATATTACAATCATCCCATTAACTATTTGCTGCTCTGTGATGGCTACAGAGGAGGAACTAGCTAAAGTAAGTGGCCAGGACGGTTCTCTTTTCTACCGGAAGCCATGAGAAAAGCGTTTCCTTAAACAAGTAAAATATAATAGTCCTTAAAAAAAAACAAACGGTATTGTGTGATAAGTGGAGGCATGCCCCAGATACAAAGTTTGGATCTGAAACTAGATCTGGGCTTCTACAAAAGCTCAGGGGAGTTCAGCTCTAGTGTTCCAGTTTGGCTCCACAAAAGGATGAGGGTAAGTACAATTACATGCATTTTATGATCAAGAATTAATCGGTGGTGAATCCTGAAGGAAAAAAGCATACTGGGCTTGAAGGTACTGGTGTTATCCATGTAAAATGCTAATAGAACATGTAATTAGTTAGGCCTTATTTTTCTCTCTTGCCGGTTTTAAGCCTTTTTAACTCCATGGTACTGAATGCAGTTCCCCCATGATTTACACGGGGCTAAGCCAGAGGAGGCTCAGTGCAACTGTGGCATGTTGTATTCGAATTTTAAACAGATACAACACCAACGCTGAGAAATGGGACATTAGTTCCATCTTTCTAGAAAAGGAGTGACCACGGAGGTGTTTTTATCTGATAATACTATGAGTCTGCAGGGCGTTTAGAGGTGATGCTGGCCGGCTGTAAGGAGGGAAAGAAGTAGGGTGCAATCGGTGCTTCTCCTACTAGTGACCACTAGCGTCCGTCATAAAAGCTCAGTCACTCTTTTTCTGGACTGGCCGCAGATCAGATACACTTAGAGGATGAGAGTCAGTATTTTCTAATGATTTTTTTGTCTTTCGGAGACTTTTACTCAGGGAGTCTGTAAGCCAAAGAATGTGATGAATCCATCAGTTGTTCCTACCCTAAAAGGACGCTATTGTTGTTTACATGTTATATAATTTTGCATGTGAAAAATGGATAGTTGTTTTCTGGAAGAGCAGACTAATACAATAAGTCAGAGCACCCCTCTTTCTGCGATCCAGCAAAGTTCATATTGATTCGTTTGCTCTTCCTGTTTACACCTCCTTCGGGCAGACGTGTGAAACAGAAGAGGAAGCATGAAACCGAGCATTCATAACCTTAAAAGCATAAAGTATGTGTTACCAAATAACTTCAAGCTGTAAGTGGCTGCTGATGATTTGCTCGCAGTAGACACTTGGAGATAACACTGGCCATTCACAATATTTTCAGTTTATGTTAAAGGCAGGAAACATGCTTCTTATCCTACTGTGTTTCTGTAAATTGAAGAGGAGGGGAAAGGTGCAGAAGAGGGTAAAGACCTTCAGAGAACTCTCTAAGGGGCGAGGGCCTATACTGCATGCCCTAGATCTGTGTGCACAACTCTCATACATATCAGTGGGAGCTCTCTTGGATTGAGGTCACTATCTGGCCCCAAGTAATATCCAAGGTATTTGCATACTGTCTGCAGAGCCTGGAACTTTTAATCCTCGTGAGCAGTGCTGAACCTTCTCCTCTGGGCTGAGTATTCTGGGTAACTTTTCATCTTGTTCATCTGGGCTGCTGTTTTAAAAATCGCAAAACAAGTAGTAAAACAAACCAAAATAAATAGACCATGAATACATAAGGGTGTCCTGGATGAATAAATTATGGGAGCTGAACTGTTGGTTTTTACAGTCATTTGGGACCAAATCCTGTTCCCTCTTCTTGTGCAGTTGGTCCTATCGATTCCAGTGGGATTACTTGAGTGAGGCAGATAAGAAGGATTTGTTGATTTGTCCCTTTAGAGTTCAGCACTGCTTTCCCTGACTCTCCTGCCAAAAGTAAATGCCCTTGTACAGCCACGTCTGAAGAGGGTGCTGAAGTTTGCATACGTAGAGTACCTATTTGTACATATATATCTGCAAGTAATTACATCTCCAGCTCAGTCAAATCTTGTGCTCCTTTTTTCTACATCACTGGTGTGGGGCCATTCCAGGGCCATTTGGAACAGGTTGCTAAACCTGTAGATTCGGGGGACAGCAGATGGTGAAGGAGGTATCTTCTTACAGCTGTGAGTTTACTTGAGTTTAGAGGTTCAGGAATTTCCCTAGGGCCAGTACCCGCAAAGCCATGAGCTCGATGACCTTTACAATTCTAAAAACAAGTAGATCAATGGTTTAGGATGCGCCCTCTCGAGATCCAGGGTCTTCTCAGCTGAAGGCTTGGTAGCCAGTCTCAATCAGCAGGTGGTTGAAGTGTTTGTCTAAAGTTTTACATGCTTTTAAATTGTTTTCCTTGTGGGTGTTACTAGACAGTTTTCCTGGTTAGCACTGGGGGAAAAAATTTTTTTTAACTAAATGCTTGACAGAAAGTTGGGAACTGCACTAATTAACGTGAAATTACAATACAAAACATACAATTTAGACCAAATCCATACTATCCCTCTCATATACTAACCCATTCCAAGGATCTGGCAGTCACCAGCCACCTCTACCCCCTGCCAGACTTGTAATAAGCGCAGTTTGGCCGGACCACTGCATCTTGTAAATGTGTTCAAAACATCCACTGAATTCAACAATTGAACAACCCACCAACTTCTGTGCATTTCATTGCAGATTAAGAGCTACTGATAAGTAACAGTTGAGGAGCGGCTCATAATTAATATATACTAGGATACACAGCACAGTTTAGAAGAACCTCAACAGCCCCGAACCCAGCACCCTATCTATGGACATGCCCTCTCCCACCCTGGCCACAGTAGGCCACCATGGGATTCCCCAGCTGATTGGCTCAGGTGGTTTTCTGGCTGCTTTGCATAGAAAGGTGACCAGGATCAAGCCATGGGTTAGGGATAATTAATTTCCTGTCTTTTGTGGATTTCATATCTCAAATGCAGTGTTGAATTAAAGGGCCGGATACTGCAGACTGATATCAATGGGAGTTTGTCTGAGTAAGGACTACAGGATCAAGACAATAATGTAGGTTTCCAGCCATTGGACTGCCATGCTTCCTTTCAAATACTTGCTGGTATAGTTCATACCCCTTGATTATGTAATTCGTTTTGCATAGGAATCAAAAGCAAGAAATGGCCTTATAAGAAAATGGAGGTGGGAGCAGAAGGGAGAGTATTTGAAATAATAAATTACAACATCGTATTCTTGTGTTTTTGCTACTGATGACTCTCTCCCTCTCTCTCTCCCTGCTCCTAATAAAACACCTGAAGACAAAATTAAAGACCATTCTGATTTTTAAACCATCTGCAATCTATAATTCTATATATTCCATTGCAGATGATGGGAGGTTTGGGTGCACCAGGTTCAGTCCCTAGAGTAATTTAGAGCAGCTGGAAAAGCCAATGGATCCGGGAAATTGGAGATTTCTAGGGCATAAGAAAGACTTTTCCTTGGGATGCCCCATACAAAGGGGGTTAGAGGGAGGCTGGTGTGGAGCCACTACATCGCCTGGAGATTTTCTGTGCAGTGAGGGAAGAACTGGCCATGTTTCCTACCAGAGCAAAGCCAAGCATCGCAGTTAGATCACACCATGATCTGAGATGTCAGCAGAATATATTTCAAAAGTACTTCTCAGAGTTTTCCAGAAGGAGTCAAATAGTGTTTAAATGGTCCACGCTACCAAATACTCAAGAGAACTATACTGGGAGTTCAGAAACAGGAATTTCTATTTCAATATCACAACCACAAAATGACAGTGGATTGGTTATTGACATGAGACTATGACAAGAGTTCATCAGGGATATTGTATAGGTTATACCTGTTGCTACAAGCAGCAGGAACTTCTGAGGCGTCTAGGAGCTAGCATGCCTCAGCTACATAGTTATACCGTTTCTTTTTATCTGCCCGCATGACAAAACCCCAGGAACTTGAAAGATTCACAGTCTTCAGTTCAGCTATTACAGTGCCTTATGATATGGCTATATAAAGCAACAGTATTTTCTACATTTTGATGGTGAAAAGAGAAAATGAATATTTCTCGGTTAGAATCATAGAATATCCGGCTTGGAAGGGACCTCAGGAGGTCATCTAGTCCAACCCCCTGCTCAAAGCAGGACCAATCCCCAACTAAATCATCCCAGCCAGGGATTTGTCAAGCCTGACCTTAAAAACTTCTAAGGAAGGAGATTCCACCACCTCCCTAGGTAACCCATTCCAGTGCTTCACCGCCCTCCTAGTGAAAAACTTTTTCCTATTATCCAACCTAAACCTCCCCCACTGCAACTTGAGACCATTACTCCTCGTTCTGTCATCTGGTACCACTGAGAACAGTCTAGATCCATCCTCTTTGGAACCCCCTTCAGGTAGTTGAAAGCAGCTATCAAATCCCACCTCATTCTTCTCTTCTGCAGACTAAACAATCCCAGTTCCCTCAGCCTCTCCTCATAAATCATGTGTTCCAGTCCCCTAATCATTTTTGTTGCCCTCCGCTAGACGTTTTCCAATTTTTTCACATCCTTCTTGTAGTGTGGAGCCCAAAACTGGACACAGTACTCCAGATGAGGCCTCACCAATGTTGAATAGAGGGAAACAATCACGTCCCTCGATCTGCTGGCAACGCTCCTACTTATACATCCCAAAATGCCATTGGCCTTTTTGGCAACAAGGGCACACTGTTGACTTATATCCAGCTTCTCGTCCACTGTAACCTTTTCTGCAGAACTGCTGCCTAGCCATTCGGTCCCTAGTCTGTAGCGGTGCATGGGATTCTTCCGTCGTAAGTGCAGGACTCTACATTTGTTCTTGTTGAACCTCATCAGATTTCTTTTGGCCCAATCCTCAAATTTGTCTAGGTCCCTCTGTATCCTATCCCTACCCTCCAGTGTATCTACCTCTCCTCCCAGTTTAGTGTCATCTGCAAACTTGCTGAGGGTGCAATCCACGCCATCCTCCAGATCATTAATGAAGATATTGAACAAAACCAGCCCCAGGACCGACCCTTGAGGCACTCCACTTGATACCTGCTGCCAACTAGACATGGAGCCATTGATCACTACCTGTTGAGCCCGACGATCTAGCCAGCTTTCTATCCACCTTATAGTCCATTCATTCAGCCTATACTTCTTTAACTTGCTGGCAAGAATACTGTGGGAGACCATGTCAAAAGCTTTGCTAAAGTCAAGGAATAACACGTCCACTGCTTTCCCCTCATCCATGGAGCCAGTTATCTCATCATAGAAGGCAATTAGATTAGTCAGGCATGACTTGCCCTTGGTGAATCCATGCTGACTGTTCCTGATCACTTTCCTCTCCTCTAAGTGCTTCAGAACTGATTCCTTGAGGACCTGCTCCATGATTTTTCCAGGGACTGAGATGAGGCTGACTGGCCTGTAGTTCCCCGGATCCTCCTCCTTCCCTTTTTTTAAAGATGGGCACTACATTAGCCTTTTTCCAGTCGTCCGGGACCTCCCCTGATCGCCATGAGTTTTCAAAGATAATGGCCAATGGCTCTGCAATCACATCCTCCAACTCCTTTAGCACTCTCGGATGCAGTGCATCCGGCCCCATGGACTTTGTGCTCATCCAGCTTTTCTAAATAGTCCCAAATCACTTCTTTCTCCACGGAGGGCTGGTCACCTCCTCCCCATGCTGTGCTGCCCAGTGCAGTAGTCTGGGAGCTGACCTGGTTCGTGAAGACAGATGCAAAAAAAGCATTGAGTACATTAGCTTTTTCCACATCCTTTGTCACTCGGTTGCCTCCCTCATTCAGTAAGGGGCCCACACTTTCCTTGACTTTCTTCTTGTTGCTAACATACCTGAAGAAACCCTTCTTGTCACTCTTAACATCTCTTGCTAGCTGCAACTCCAAGTGTGATTTGGCCTTCCTGATTTCACTCCTGCATGCCCAAGCAATATTTTTATACTCTTCCCTGGTCATTTGTCCAACCTTCCACTTCTTGTAAGCTTCTTTTTTGTGTTTAAGATCAGCAAGGATTTCACTTTTAAGCCAAGCAGATCGCCTGCCATATTTACTATTCTTTCTACACATCGGGATGGTTTGTTCCTGTAACCTCAATAAGGATTCTTTAAAATACAGTCAGCTCTCCTGGACTCTTTTCCCCCTCATATCAGCAATGGAAGTTATTAAATTAACACTCCAAAGGTTGCATCTTCTAATAAGTGCTGTCAGACATTATTTGTAAAAGAAAAATAGATCAAAATACATTGTTTTTCCTTTGGCCAACTCAGCCCAGCATAAGAAAAACCTATTAATGTACATCATCAAGCCATGTAAGTCAATATTGCACCCACATAATAGAAGGTAAATAGATTATTTTGTTTTACCACGCTGAAAGCTTTCATGGAATAAAACTAAATATTAATAGATTCATTCTCGTGGAACAAAAGTGACAAATCATTAGCTGAAGAAAGCTGGCTTCCAGCCCACATTCTATAGGGGCAGGAGGAAAGAGCAGTAACTGGGCTGTTAACATCTACAAAAAGGCCAATATTTGTATATAATTTATTTAGATGAAGTGTGCAGAATGTTTTTATTTGTTCTACATCTCGCTGTCTCACCTCTCTGTGAACTCCCCAAACCCAGATCTACTCCAAATGCTGCTGCTCCCCCCCTTCTGCACACTTCCCTCCAACGTGTTTGCTTTGGCAACTTTCATGTTCTTACAAACAGTTCTTCCAACGATATCAATCACTCTTGCACCCAAAGAGAAATACTGTACACTCAATGCGATGACAAAATGAAACATGTTTGAAGCAAACCATGTGTTCTAGTGTGCCAGGGATTATATTATTTGCTCGAGGAACATGTTCAGAATATTTTAGGCTTCTGTTATTCCTGTGATTGTAAATTTTATTATCTGCGTTTGGAATTTATGATTTAGAAGACAACACAAATACCTTTTTATAGTGGGATAATTTCTAAATGTGAAGGTATTGCATGGGGGAAATTTATTGGAAAATAGCATTTTCTTTTCTAATGCTCTTTGTCTTCGGATTCTTACAAAAATTAAGGCAAGTGCTTCTGAATCCTGGCAGAAGCTTGTGGGTGAAGGTTTGATTTAAAACTCCTTTTCACTTTCAAATCTTGGGTGAAATGGGCAACCAGGGTAAAATTGAGAAGCTAGTGGGCTCATCAATGCAAGGACACCCTTCTGTGCACCTATCATGCCAGACTTCCGAGGGGGATTCCAACTTTTACACAGTGGTAATAGCTCCGGCTCTCCCATCTCTCCTACAGCCTGCAGGAGAAGAAACAAGGCTGTAGGGGCAGATTGTCAGACACCATCAGCTGAGGATTTGCCCCCATAGTATATGGACTCAGGTCACAGCATGGCTCATTACTTATGGCTTAAGGAGTGCAGCTGCCTTCCTCAGAAGAGGGTTATCTCTGGACGTTTGGATGATGGCGGAGGAGCTAGCTTATGATGTGTTGGATTCGACCAAATTTTATGGTACAAAAAGCCATCAATGAATTTTCAAACCAGCTTTGGAGTCCCTTAGCCGAGCAGAGGATTCCTGAAGGTTCTGTGTGGAAGATAGGAAAGAGCTAGTGATATTCAGTGAAACGCTGTCTATGGTCTTTTCACTCTCTCCTTGGCTTGTGCAGGTGGCAGAGGGCGGACGTATCTGATGCTGCATCCACCTCCAGCATTTGTTCCGCACGTCAGTGGAAAGCCACTTTGGAGAATGGTGGGAAGTGGCAATGCAATGCATTTATAGGCACCATTTATGCTCTTATGGCCACAGCACCTTGGCTTTGTCTCAATACTCTTCTTCCCTATGGTGAATTTTCTATGGAAAATTGGTGTGAACTTCAACTCCCATCCAGGAGATCACATATTGCATAAGGACTAGAATCCCGGTGAACTAAGCTTAACGAGCTCTTGTCTCTCCGTTTGTTCTGGACTGAAATAAGATATTCTGGAATTGTCTGTGCATCCCAGAAAATTAGAAAGTGGGACCGCACTTGTGTAAACCTCTCACGCTCTTGGCATTCTTCCCTTTGTAGACCTCAAGGAGACTTGCATGATGTTGCCAGTTGTACACCTCGCTCACATTTTGAGGCTACATTTGGTAGCTGTAGTCTCTGAAGTGGAAAGGAATAATCTGTCTGTGTAACTTAGAATTCATGAATTACATATCTAATGTCCATTTGTTCTGTTTGATATAGTGAGATATGATTAAAATCCTTGATTTTTTTTTTTTTCTTTTTTTGCAGGCATGTTTCCAAAACATGGTCTGTGATGGACAAGTATAATACCCTTCCTACATGGAGAAAGACTCAGCCCATTAAAGAAGAGGGTCACTCTGTTCATTTTTATCAGTTTATCCCCAAATCAGTTTATTAGTGACCATTATGATTTTATGTTATTTCTTTGTATTACCTTCGCTCCCAGGAGCCATGTTCCTGGACCAGGATCCCACTGTGTTAGGCGTTGTATAAACACAGACCAAAACCTGTTGTTCTCTCTATATTCAAACCTTAACTTCTTGAGTAGGCTATTGTCACCAAAGCCTCTCTAAAATGTTGGTTGCCCTTTTTATAACACAGTATGACAGAAAACAGCTGAAGAGAACATGGTTTATCAAGATCCCAATAAGATATGATGTAGTGTTTACATATTGTGTCGCTAGGTGTAATTCAGTATCTAGCAAAACTTGCAATATGTTAGAGTATTCAACTTGTTTCTGTCATAAGATCTTTCTGTTTCAGGATCTCTCTCTCTCAGGATCTCTTTCTGCCTTTTGCCAAGGTTGATCGGGTCTTTTAGTCTGGAATTCTGATTGGGCCTTGGAGAGATGTGATGGGGAGAGAGAGAGAGACCTTCTCTTGAGGAAGGAGGTCAAATGTAAATGTGTCTCCCATACTTTACAAGGACCTTTGTCAAAATCTCTATTTCATGTCAAGATTATTTTTTCTTAGTAACAAATGTTTTGCTCTTTCATCCTTTCTCTCTTTTTACACAATGACCAAAAAGCAGATGAGAGAACAGATATAAACAAATGAAGACTAACCCTTTAGACTGATCAGGTTTTAACTACTGACTCCATTTCATGAACCAGAGAAGTTGGTTCCCCTAGAAAGGGTGGGCAGGCTCTGTGTCTGTTTGTTTTTTAAATTACTATACATCTTATTATTCTGTTTCTATAATAATTTCCTATACAGTGATCGGAGCCTAGTCTGCCTTACCACAAGAGATTTTATGATTGGTTAACATGCAGAGAGAGTCTGTTCATTAGCCATAACAAGAGGAGGGCTTTGTCTTCCCACAGGAGACTTCACAATATCATAGGAAGTTTACTATTGGGTTTCATTATTATCTCATTTTTCGATTTGGACACTGCTTTTTTGTATGAATTTTACTATGTCCCTGTGTGAATGACAATTCAGTGAATACAAGCATGGTTCTGGTTTGACCCTTCCTCTAGACTGTCTTCTGAACTTGTATGAGACAATACAGTGGGGTACTTCTGGGTCCACATGCTTTGTCACTTCTCCTAAACCCTGGTCTCAGTTACACTGGTGGAAATCTGCAGTAATTCCATTGAAATCGACAGAGTGACTTCAGATTTCCACCACTAGGGCTGAAGTCAGAATCTGGCCTCAAAGGGTGATGGCATATGAGGACCAAAATCCACACACGATGCACAGATAGGCTATATGTGTCTGCAGACCATATTCTGTGGCACGTTTGTTTTATTTTGATTTAGAAAAAAGTAATTTTATACTACTGAGTAATGCATTGCTGAAGTGTCCCTTGGCCAGTCAGATCTGCTTTCTATTGGGGCCAAGGAATGTAGGTCTTGTGTATTGGTGCATACTTCTGGTATTGGCCCATGCAGATATTGCTGTTACCATGTGGCAATGGGCCTGATTTTGATCTGGCTAACATCAGTTTTATACTTCAATGGAATTACTCTTTGAATTGAAGTAAATGAGCAGAATCAGACCCTGTGTCTCTTAAAGTGCAATTATAGTTTTGAAAGTGTCTGGAGGTGACGTCACAGGGTCCCATGTTTACTGTGTCTCTAGGTTTCCTTATCAAACTGACTGTGTTCAAAAGTGAAAAGAAGTTTCTGCTAATTGCCAGCTCTGCAAATTCAGCCTGAGTTCTGAAGGTCAACCTGTGATATTTCTGGCTCAGTAAACAAGATAATCAGTAATGAAGATTCCTCAATTAGAACTTAGTTAACAAATGTGTTGATGTATGAACCACATTCTCCTGTGGTTGTATTGAGTCTTTGATGTTAATAGAAGTAAAAGGTAGTACAAACTTGCTATTATCTTTAAAGTAATCAGATATGTCTCTGACAGGAATCGAAACTATTGAGTGAGTAGGTGTCCTAATTACACAGTCAGTTTTCTGATCCCAAACACGTTTAAAGAAAAGATCATACATTTCCACAGATCTACATTTTCAACTTGTATGAATCTCATCTGGCAAGTGGTTAGGTTATTCAGTGATCACTTCAAATGAAACAGCTCTGAGTCCAGTAGGTAAAGAAAATATGCTGTAGGCCATAGAAGCTGTGAAGAGTGCTTTAATGGTCTCTGCTGAAAGTGTGGTTATGGTGAGAAAAGAGATTGGAAAAAATGGTACCTCAGCAAATCTATTTCCTGCCTGAATTTAGAGTAAATACCTTTAGTTTTCTGACAAAAATAGGTTGATTGTATATCTCCTGTTGGCATTGTAGAAACAAAACAGGAAGATTATTTTTTGGCTTGGGCATTGATATTTCACCATCTAGTCTGCGGTGAATATTTAATATTCAGTAAGTTATAATATGGGCTTGGTAGAGTTGTTTTAGCAGTGAAGTTTGCAGATAGGCTTTCTCAATTTGTTCCTCTTCAGGAGGTATCAGTACAATCAACAAGGTTATAAAAATGATGTAAACTGCCTAGCAGCCCTCTTTAGCTCCTGTCCAGTTGGTGGAAGTGAGAAATAGCTTTTATTACATGCAAAACAGTCCAAAAAATGCTTCAGAGGAAAGGAAACAAAAAACAAAACACAAAACAAAAATGACAAAAAGAAAGTGAACGAAACACCTGCCTTCGAAAGCAAACACTTTTGTGAGCCACTGTCTTGTGACCTAAAGGGAGGCAGAGAAAGGTTCAGATCTCCTCAAGCAGTGCCCTTAGGAAAGCTGGCCTAGGCCAATGGGGGCCTAAGGGGAGCCCAGCACCCTGAAGGGTGTCAGGCCTGCTTCCCCAGTTCATCACCAGCATTGTTAATTCTGTTTGCAGAATCTTTATAACCGATGATGATGATGAAGAAGGCAGAAAGAGCCTGATCTCTGCCGGAGTCAAAACCAGCCAGAGCCAATAAGTTCAATAACCAACAATTTGACAGAATCCTATGGCCTCAAGGTATTTTTGGCAGTAGTCTAGATGACCCTTTGATATTCTTTAGGTATTGGTTGATTCTTTGTGATCCTTTACATAAGGAATGTTTTAAATAATGTAATAAATTGAAATGAGCATCCAGCAAAGGAGGGGTTGGAGACCAAGCTTTTCAAAAGCAAGGCAGGTAAAAGATTTAAGAGGATAAGTGTTCGGTATGTTTTCTAAATGAGGCTTCTTCTAAGGTAGACCACAAAAGTGGAGGAACCTAAAATCACCAGGTCTTTTCTTTTCTTTTAAATCTCGTCTATGGTTTTTTAATTAAAAATATTCCCGTTTGTAGATGACCATGAGCGTATTTTAACACCCCTTTAAACACTTAAAGCCAAATAACTATACATGCCATTATGTTTGTTTGTTTCCAAGCCAGCGGCTGAGCAGAGAGAGTAAATGCATGCTTTGCCTCTCAACCAACACTCGCGCAGTCTCCTTTGCTTTCGGGAACATATGGTTATGGGACAGTGAAATGTGCTGGAAAATGCCCAGAGAGATGTGCTTGTGAATGTTCATTTCGAGTCCCAGAGAAACATCTCACGAATGATTGATCTCCGGAGTGATGGCAGAATAATCCCAACCACATTTGGTTTTATAACACAATTAATACTGCAGCCTATATTGTTTAAGGGGAAGGCGAAAGCCAAACCAAAAGCTCGTGAAAATAAATACTCATCAGCAAATATTTTGATTAGTTAAAATGCTTTAAGGACCTAACTTTTAAAAAGAAAATAATAATGCTCAGAAAGGAGCGGAGGGTCCCATAAACTGCCCCACAGGCCAACTGTGAGCGAGAGAGAAAGAAGCCGCCAGTGATTAGTCCGCCCTGGTGTGAGACCCTAGGAATAGACTCATAAAGTTTTATTTGCTATTATGTCATTTAGTGGCTCGCGTGATGTTTCAATCCCCCCATTCAGTTAAAGGGTATGAAAGGGCGTGGATTAAAACCAGCCCCCTGACCACCTCTCACTCTGCCGAAGGAGATAGAGATCTCATTGTTTTATGGCTGAGAGCGCTTTCCACGTGCGTCTATTAGAGAACTGACGTTTGCACTGGCTTGCTCCTGGGTGTGTTCGGGGAGAAGTCTAACGACTGCACCTCCTGCGACAATATTGTCTAGCACTAAACTACATCTTCCCGACCACGCTGCTTGTATCGGCATGCGAGCGTTGCTGTGCAGGTACTATGAACAACCCCGAGCGTGCTCAGCTTTCTGGTCTGCGGGGCAGGAGGCTGGAAACCTTAAATGTCTAAAGCTGCCACAGCTCACAAACTGAAACCTTTATAAACTGATTTCCCTTAAACTCTTTATTAACTACCCCTAAGGACCATTACTGCTGCTTCTGCTCTTGCACGGCGGTGGTCTGGCTCCTCCACGAAGCACACATGCTAAACAGATTAACATGCTTTGGCTGACCCACACTTCACAAACCAGGGATAGAGTTTCTACAGCTCCATGTGGAAATTAACCTATATGTAGCAATGGTCAGCTGCGAAGAGGGAGTTCCAGCTCAGACCAGGCAATCTAAACAACCCAATGTGCTCCGTTACTCTTGGCCTTTCCCTCCCCTGCTCATGACTAAATATTTATTAAAAAGAAGCGATTTCCCCTCTTTTGCTGGGGTTGGGCATGTATCTGGAAGAGCTTTATTTGTAAGTGCTTTTGGGACAACTCAGAGCTCTTTGCAGAATGAATAAAGCCTTGGCTGAATGGCTTGTTAAATCCTCTTGAAGGCCAGTTTAGATGTAAAGTACAGGTCTGGGACTGTTTGTATGGCATTAAAACTTTCAACCTCATTACTTTGTCTCCCCCCTCTCTGCCCCTCCTCGCCCTTCAGTTAAAAGTAAAAGCACGCTGAGGGGGAGCTCCTTGCAGACCAAGGCAAAGCCAGTGTTTGGGATATTAACCCGTGCCGACCGCGTCCTACGCTGTAAGTTTAGGAGTTCGAGTCCCCCTTTTCCTCCCCCAATTTAAACTCTGCATTTTTAGAGGAGGGTAGCAGCAAATGAAAGTCACTGTTGGCTTGTGTCATGAAGGGCTGTCATGGTAATAAACACACAGTGTCTCCTCCAGGAATTCCTAATCCTCCCTGTGTGGCTCTAGCCCCGTGGATAATATCATTACAGGGCTAAACAAATAAACAGTGTCTCCAAATCAAGCAGGAGGCACTGGGGACTACAATTCCTCTCTGCAAAGAAGATACAAGTAAATTTACACTCATGACTTGGAGTCAGTCCAGTAGCTATGAATAGCTGCTCAGTTCTGTAGCGCTGGCTCTGAGCTGGGAAACAGCGCTGACCCTCCTGCTCTGTGTTTGCTGTAATCAATGTGAGCTATTCAGGGCTGTGTTTTCCTTACTATCCTCCGCTGGGAACATCAAGGACCAGGAACACTTTTATGAACCCAGGCTCAGCGAAGACGCTTTTAGTACAAAGTTAGCGTATTAAACCCACTGACATGAATGAAAGGTTAACCTACTTCTGCCAAGCAGGAGTGGAGCGTTATCATGCCATTTCCCGTTCTTGCCTCTGCATCGGGTTTGACAAACGCTTCCTGAAATCCACAGCCCCGCTCTTTCTAAACCTGTTAACAACGGGCACACACGCGACTTCAGCGGCACTCAAGAAGATCCACCATAACCAGACATTTAATAACAACCCGTCCATTCTGGTGTCGTGAAGTATGGGAAGGGCTGGGGGGTTACGTCCTCCCCCGCAACAAAAACGTCAGGAATCAGACGTATCTGTTTGCAATGGCATTAAAAAGTTCCACGACCCTGGATATTTAAAAAAAAAAAAATCCGCACCAAATTATACATTTTATTTCAGTGCGTTGGTGTTCTATGTATTTGTTAAAGATGTTTTTAAAGCACCTGAAACTTCTGCTTTCAGGGATGGATGTCATATTTTTTTTGGCTTTCTTGTCCGAAAATTACCTCCGCCAGGACTCGGTTGAAATGTGATTTCTGCCGCTGAGAATGGTTATGGCTATTTAGCTGCATTTAAAACCCTTTGATGTTCGTACAAACACGGATTAAAGGTTTACACTTTCGACGTAGCTTAATTTTCCCTCTCTCCAATCACTAAAAGCCCGACAGAGTAATTAAATATTGTTTTTATACGTGTGAAGATTATTGATTGAAGTGGAAAATCCAATGTCATACAACGCACCTAATCTACTGCCTGTCTGAGAATAGATAAAGTCGTAACATTTATGATAAACCCTGGGCAGGGTGGCCTCTTGTGTGACACTGAGTTTGCTGAGAGGAAATAAAATCTGGAGCCAAGTTTGATTGTACAAATTGACACAGAATTTGACACATTACGCATGTTTGTTGCTAATCCTGCGATCACTTAATTATTTTGTTGGAAGTGGGAGGACAACAGAGACGTCATTCTGGCGAGGCTTTCTCTATGTCAGGACACGGTACCATGGTATATGGTTTTATTCAAACGTCTTAGGCTGACTCCGTGAAATCTCCCATTCCTCTTTCTAGGGCTATTCGTTATTCTATCTGCACCGAAACCACACGGATTCGCTGATTGTATTTGCCATAAGCTTTTCTGTATGTGAAAAGGTTTTCTATTTAAATCCGATTTCCTTGCCATCTTTCTAGTGTGAATCCAGCTGGACTACTCAGACTGAGCGACTGATCAGCCACAGTTCCTTTTCCATTGGTTTCCCTAATTGTTCAATCAAGTTAAAAAAAAAAAAAAAGGAACAAGAGGAGGGCCGGATCTCTCAGTCCGTAATGAGGCAACATTAAATCTGGTTTCACTGGTAGCTTTGCTTGGATCCGGGTTTGGAGGAGAAAACCTATTTGCTTCATTTTACGCTGCCGAATCCTTAAGGGAAAGCCGTACATTTTGGTGTTGCCTTATGTGTTGCAGGATTGTCATAGCTTCTGGGGTTGGAGGCTCCTTCGATCATAGATTTGTTAATGGACAATATTTTTGCGACCTCTACAAATCCTGCTCAGGTTGGTGTGTTAATCTGGATACACCGCAGGTCAATGAGCAACTGACCGCTGTGTGAGGTTGCGAATGTCACTTATTAGCGGTGTATAAAGACCAGCAGCATCACACAGCGCCTAAAATCATAACATTCAGCCCAAAGACCAAAGCGTGAACAGGAAACAAACTCCGTAGGTTTGTTAGGCAACTTACTTTTTAAAATGGCAACAGCAGGTTGAGTTTGGTATCATTTTAACTGGGCGATAATAGCAATCCAGCCAATCATTGCTATTCCCCCCCCCCCCCCCCCGCGCCACGATGCTATGGGCTGAATAATCTCACAGACCTCTCCCAGCCTAGCCCCTGGCACTTTCTGAGCCTGATGTTGCTGCTTTCCAAAGATGGCAAGAACCAGGAGGGACAAACCAGCAATAAATGAACAAATGTACCCGCTCACAATGCCGCTAAGCCGTCCCTGGCAAGGAATCCAGGGCTTGAGTCTGTTGCTATTCGAATCAAAGGGGATTGTGCCATCGATTTCAATGGGATAACTTGGATAGGCCCCTCTATGACAATCATCGTATTTAGATGACGTTCGCAAGAATTGGGTTAGTCTCCGATTCCAATTTTTAGGCACAATTTTAAGTTTCCTGCTGACAGACAGAGGGGGGAAGGATTGGGGGTGGGGGTAGGGTGCCCCAGTCAAGTTGTTTCTTCTATGAGATGAAATTCACAGTTGACAGGGCTTTCCAAAAATACATTGAACCTGAGGAAAAGGCACATTCACTTCTTGGTAAAAGTGACTCTGGGATCCCCTGTTCTATTAGCCCTTGTAACACAAACACCTTGGCGCAGGGGATTTGCCTGAAAAGCTTACAAGATCGCGTCCTTAGAAACTCCCGAAGAGAAGAATCAAATCTGCTTCCTCACTGACTGCAGACCTAGCACGCTGAGTTCATCTATTCGAAGCAGGGGCCAGCAATGCAAGCCCGAGGGAAAGGCTCAGAGACGAAATCGGATTCATTTCCTTAGTGAGCCGCGTTCGGAGAATAGGGTTATTTTCTTAGTACGTTTCCTTGTGATGCTCAAACCACAACAACAGTTTTAAGATCTACTTTGCCTTCCCCAGGCTGTGTCGCTGCCTGGCCCGATGTTAGTCTAGTCTAGTCTTAACGGGGGGCTTACACCTTCTACCTTCCTCAAGCACGTCTATTGACGCTGCCCGGTTGGCAGCAAAATCCAAGCGCTACTGGCTCCTACATCTCTTTTCCATTCATAACCCCCCGCAGCTGAGTCATTGACTCCGGCCTCCTTTCTGCTGGAATCAGAGGATGTGGCTGCTTTTACTGGCAAAATTGTAGCTACCTCAACGATGCGAAAATGCAGGGCGAGGTTTGGAGCTCAGCACAGGGTGGACTTTCTGGGTGAAAGGGCTCCTCTGTCAATCCCCCTCCTGAGACACTTAGGTTTAAGGAAATGTTTGCACTGCCCTGGAGGAAAAGTTGGCTGTGTGTTTTCCTTTTGTGTTTAGGCACTCTGGAAGGAATTCCTGGGGGCACAATTATCTCACATGTGGTGAGTCAGAAAAAGTCCAAAGAGACAGGTCATTTGGATGCGTCAGCCCAGCACAGGAAAGGGGGAAATCCATCTTGGCGAATAAAACAGACTCAGGGAGAGCTGGAAAACCAACTTGTAGTCAAAGGAGCAGGAAACTGACCCCAAGATAACAAGCAGTGGACCAGTTAAAGATACCAAGGTGGAGTTCTATTCTGCACAGGGGCCCAAAAGGGTCATTGGGGCTCTCAAGGGAAATGGATGAGGTGATGAAACTATACAGGGCAAAGTCACCCATACGTGCCTCAGGGTTTGTAGGAAAATATCTGTATAAAACCACAGAGAACTAAGAACTCAGCAGATTCATGGTAGGTACAATGGAGCTGTTTCACAGCAGCTGAAGATCTGGCCCTACATCTCTCAACTGTAACCTTCAGTCCTTTGAATGGAGAATATTGAGCATTCTGTGGAGCTGCAGGGAACAATTAATTAATCACCACAGCATCCTTCGGGTGGGGGTGGGGGGAGTAAAAATATCCCCATTTTACAGATGGTGAAGCTGAGGCTGAGAAGTCATGAGAAATTAGTCCAAATCCTCGCAGCTAGCAGGTGTCAGGATAAGAACGGAGTGTCCTGATCCTCACCAGCTTACTCCATCCTCCAGGGCATAGTGCCACCCATGAGAAACAAATGAAAAGCAGGGGTCTGTTGTTTCAATCCAATTTCTGAAAACCGCAGTAACTATACCAATGTCAATATTTACTACAGTAACTAACAAGGACGGATCTAATTCAATTCTAGAATGTCAATGTGATGCTGCCATCTTGCCCCATACACTGGGGGGACTGAACAGGGAAGCCCAGAATTTAAAAGGATGAATTGCTACAGCTTCAAAAAGCCAGCCTCTGTAATTAGGACCTGTAATAGACTCACGTCCTCTGTGGATTAGTTAGAGAGAGGGACAAAACACACTGACTATGGGCAACAACTTCTTGTTCATAAAACCAAACGACCACCCACATCAGTTACAACGGGAATGTTCCAGTAATCCCTGAGAAGAGTTGGGGGTGTAGATAACAGAAAAAAGTTGAAAGGTTGGTAACAGAAAATACAGGTGTAGGTGGGGAACAGGTGGACAGTTTATTGATTATAAGCAGCCCAGAGGCAGTTAAAATAAGATTTCCAGTCATTCTGGAGCAATCATCACGCCGAATCCTTACTCAAAAGCTCATTTTGTAAAGAAGAAACTGTTTACAGATCTCTTTACAATTCAAAGACTCAGTAGCATCCGAGGAGTTTAAAAGCGCCAACAATTGCCCTATGTTATTTATGATTATTTTGTTATTAAACGTTTGTACATAGTGTTGTGACGGTGTATGGTGATTTGCAAAGAGAAAGTCCCTTTGCTGAGCATCTTAGAATCTATTAGATTCCTTGGCCGCTTTCAGCCTCCTCCTAGGCAGGTTCTGGCTGCAACGTTGGTGTAAGTGGCCTCAGAAGAATCAGTATAGGAGATCCTCTGGTGGTTAAAAACCAGCATTGGAGAAAACTCAGTGCACTACTAGCCTTCCTCAGTATTAATACCACAGAGTGCATCCTGCAAATGATTCAGTACCCATTGAAGTCAATGGGAGCTTGGATCCAGCCTCAAATTCTGAAATCACAGAATCTGTCAGATTGAGATTGGGTTGTGGGGTGTCAACAGCCTGGTAGACTCAGAGGTGTAAATATCAGGGAAACCCCAGGATACAGGACAGCTTCACCAGACTGTTAGACTCTCTTGCTATCTATTTTGGTACTGAGAAAGACAAGTCCATGGCAATGGTGGGTAATTTGCATGCCTGATTTTAGTTTTTCTAGCTTTGTTATGCACTCAGATATAAGTACAGTGACTCACCATTGCACATACTTGCACCTAAAGTGAATATGAAAGCCAACTGATCCCTACTACATACGCACCTGAAAAGGATACTTGTGATACATAAAACACTGGGGGCCAAATGGTGACCTGTGGTATGTGTCCATGCTGGGCTCGCCACCCCATGGGTCACAGTGCACGGGGGGAGAGCGTTCCCTGCTGGGCCTCTACTTCCTTTCCCAGGCATAGGGGCAAGGAGTGGGGGGAGCCTTGGCTCCATCCCTCCCCCATCAGACCAGTCATTGCAGCTGGACTGGAGGAAGCAGCAAACTCTGCCTCATTTCTGTCCCTGGTCTGCTCATCATGCACCACAATTATGTGCTGTCCCTTTGTCCAGATCTTGCTTATGCCCCAGTCAACCTCCTTGTGAGCACTCACTTTAAACAACTGTAATTCTTAGGCAGCCATGAAGTAATGCTATGAAGTAATGTCACCGAGTAATGCTAAAATCTTTAACACTGGGTCAAATTCATCCTTGGTGTAATGCAATTGATTTCAGCAAGTTTATACCCAGGATGGATTTGGCCCAATCTCAGTCACAGAGCACAAAGTGGAGACAAAGCCAGGTAGCACACTCAGTTCTTTTCAGACTTGACTTGTCCAGTAACAGGTTTTTTTTTGTTGTTTTTTTTTTTGAGGGGTGGAAATATATTCTAGACCTGTAGACTTTAAGGCCAGAAGGGACCATTATGATCATCTAGTCTGATCTCCAGCATGTTGCAAGCCACAGAACCTCACCCACCCACTCCTGTAATACCTTTAACCTCTGGCTGAGTTACTGAAGTCCTCAAATCATGATTATATTGTATACCTGATTTTCTTAGTTAAGACTAGGAAACAGAATTTCTCTCAATCTCTTGTGAAACAGAGAGATTCTTTATGCTACTTAACATTCCTTCAACTTTAGACTAAGAAAAATCTTGAGTGAGGAATTTAAAAGTCCTTATATTAAGAGTAATTTTTATAGTGCACGTTATACAAAGGAAATTCTGCAGACTGATGCATACTGCACCCGTAAGTCTCCATTATGAGATACTTCTGCTATAAGATTTCTCTGTTATGAAATGCAAATCTGATTCCATCCTGTGGTAACATTGAGTCATACGGATGTAAGGGAAGGTAGAATTTGGCCGAATATTTTTGCAGCTCAGATCTCATTATAAATAAAAAATTGTTGCTTCCAAGAGCAGCCTCCTAGTAATTATAACATTTTATACAGCAGATACTACCGTATGTGTGTATGAAAGATGTACTGTTTATTTTTCTGGCACAGAGTTAACTTTAAAAAGAGATTACTTAATTGAAGAAAACATTTCTTGACATGCTGAATCAACATTTGAACCAAGTCGCCTTCTTTTGCTTAAAGAGAGGATGAGTGCATTCTAGCCTGTTTAATCCATGCGACTGTCAGTGAATTCATTTTAAACCACTGAGACATTTGGTTGGCAAAACAAAATGTAGCACAGTGTGAAACAGCTTGCCATTCATTAAACAGTTTTGCTTAGGCAGATTGCTTTGGGAATCATTTTTATCTTGCAGGGTCTTAAATAACTCCCTTAGATATGTTCTATGCACACACTGTCTTTTTCTCTGTATATTGTGACTGGCTGTTACCGAATATATTTTGTTTTCTGGGTGGCTCAGATACTTTTACTATTATTCTTTTATGGTTTCTTTGGTGTATTTTTTTAATATGTAAGAATATTATGTGAGTTTACTAACATTTCTATTTGTGTTAGCATTCTTCAAACTGGAAGTACAGTGGGGCTGCCCAACTGTTAATATTTGACATTAAATTATGCTTTCTGAATATTGAATGGAGTCCTTTAATAGCCATGTTATTAATACTAGAGGCGTGAGGTATTATTATATTTGTTAAGCAAAATATATTTTAGCACTGTACAAAACAAATATAAAGACAGTCCCTGTTCAAGGAATTTGCCTCCTAAGGCTTGCCTCAACACTGCCAGAGACTTATGCATGTGCTTAACTTTATATGTGAATACCCCTGGTGAAGCCAACAAAACTGCCCACATGTCTAAAGTTACAGATGTATATAAGTCTTTGAAAGAGTGGAGCCTAAAAGACAGTCACAGTGGACAAGATTCATTAGAGCAGTGGTTCTCAACCAGGGGTTGGGGGCCCTGAGCAGGTTTCAGGGGGTCCGCCAAGCAGGGATGGCATTAGACTTGCTGTGGCCCAGGGCAGAAAGCCAAAGTCCCACTGTATGGGGCTGAAGTCTGGGGTTCCAAGCCCTGCCACCCAGGGCTGAAGCCGAAGCCTGAGCTACTTAGCTTCAGAGGGGCCCCTGTGGCGTGGGGCCCCACGCAATTGCCTTGCTTGCTACCCCCTAACACTGGCCCTGGCTTTTATATGCAGAAAAACAATTGTTGTGGCATAGGTGTGTTGTTTTTATAGCACGTTGTGGGGGCCTCAGAAAGAAAAAGGTTAAGAACCCCTGCATTAGAGATCGAAGTACCTTGAGCTAAAATTTTCAAATTGGTCACTAAAATCCAGAATTAGGCACCTACATAAGTGACCTAACCTGCGGCTCTCATTGGCTTCACTAGGATTTAGATGCCTAACATGGCCACATTTTAAAATCTTGATCTTGGATTTTTGTAACTGAATGAATTACTTTTCTCCTCTTTGCTGATCTCTCTTTCTCCTCTCATGTACACTTGCGGTGCAGAAGGCACATGCACAAAAATGTGCATGCAGTTGCATGCCAGGGGACTTGCTGCAGCCAAAAGATTGGATAGGGAACATAGCAGCATGAGCAAGAGACTTCAGGGTCCAGAGTCAGGGACAGACCAATGTAGGAGAATGCTGGTTTGGATGAGCTGACTAATATCACAATCAATTTTTTTAAAGTATTTTTTTTTTAAAACAGGCCTCATTAAGCATGAAGCATATTTTGGCTTTTACAATAATTTTTGGTAGTTATTTATGTAGGAAAATTAGTATTAAACCCTTGTATTTTATTGTATTGATTGGGTTTTTGTATTCCCATATTCCAAACAGCCAAACTACATCAATAACTTTGCCTGCACACAATCTCTCTCTCTCTCTCTCTCTCTAAGCCAAGTTACAGGCTGACAAAATATTTTGCTAAAATTATGAGGAATTGAAAAAAAGGGGGATTTTTTATTGGAACTCCTCAACTTTTAGTATGGCATCACTACTACAGAACTATAATTCATATGCATTAAGGGAGGTTAAATGGGTTCAGAAACAGTCAGGTATTTTAGGCACAAAAGGGAGTAGTTGGCTACATTACAAATGGTGCCCCATTGTGGCAAAATAGTGGAGGTTTAATCTTCAATGGTACATTTATTTTCCTGTTTAAACTTCACGCCAGACCATTAATATTCTTTTATTGTAGTTTATGATAGGTTAATTTCCTCATGTTTCCTTTTCTCCTTGAAGATTCTATATAGTTTCTGCAGCCCAGAGACTAAAGTTAAATTTACTGACAGAAACATTAAAATGTTTTACTATGTGAACTCACTGAGCGTAGTACTTGCTTTACCTGTGCATAGTACATGATTTATATGGTTTCCACATCCAAATGATACAAATCACATCTGTTGCATGTTAAGCCACACTGAGCCTTCAGTAAGTCTGCTTTCACAATGTCTTCAATTTTCCTAGTATATGAATATTTTCTAAAAATGCTAATATCTCTGTTATATTGGACTAATATCCAGATATGAAATAACCACACCCAAAGCCACTGTAACGAGAAAAGCAAATTACAATTCATGTTAGTTATAGTGTAGAAGTACAAAAAAGAATTGTAGAACACCTCCTGCCCCCCTTATTATTCAGAACCCAACATCCATTGTTTTTGGCTTATAAACTCCTACCCTCAAACATTCAAGTCAAGCTTTAGAAACCTGCATTTGATTTATAACCATAAAACATAGGATTTGCCAAGCTGGACCAGACCCATATCTTGCTCCTGGCAATTGTCGACACTTGATGCTTCAGAGCAAGGTAAAACCTCTTCCACGCACCCATAATCCACCTGGTTGACTGACGAATTCTGTGCATGTGGATGGAGGGTTCCTTCCTGACCCCTCCTCTGATCATCATGTACCCTGAAACACAATGCTTCGATTATTTTAACTATGTGGTTTTAAGAGAGGATATACAATTTTAGCCCAATGTAATAACTGTATAACAGTGAAGTTTATAAGATTTTTATTGTGGCTCGGGTTTCTAAATGACACAATAAGCCACGGCAGGCTGCACTGAGAAACTTTGTATCTGTGCCTCCCAGGGCACCAGTTCTGCAATGAAATCCACCTCGGTGGACCCTTGTGCTAATGCTTAGCTCTGCTGAGGCCAATGCACAAACATAAGGCTCCAGCCATGTGGCTGAGAGTACAACTAAGGAATAAGGGAATTTTGCCAACAAAACCAGTTTATTTGCTGCGGAACAACGAAAGTTTCAGACCAAGAAGCATCTCAAGGACAGTACTTATTGTACACACAGTATACATGCCTTCATACAGGCTGAAGCAGACTGTGTTTTGGGGCTGGTTGCCTCTTCCAAAGAAACAGTCTTATTTGGTGACTGCTTAGTTCCTCCTAACTGTTCCTTAGTACAGGTTTGCCAACTTATAGGAATTTTATTCCCATCAGGCCTTTTGGGGAGGATGGCCCTTTAAATCTGGCAGAGTCTTAAAGTCCTTAAAATGGCCATTTTGCAAGTAGGTGTGGTCTGCTAGGTCTTCCTCTCCTCCATCTGGTAAGTGACCTTAACCCTTATGATGATTCCTTATCTTGTTCCTGAGGAGATAGCTCATTGTCACAGGGGATTTCAAAGTTTTTAATAGTGAGGAAAACATCTTAATAGAGAAATGTTGTGGACATTTTCTCTCCTATTCATGGTCACGTGCTATCCCTGTGGTGACTACAGCAATACCTTTCAGGGAATAGTAATAGGAGGAAAGTAACTTTTGTAGCTGTTTTTAATGCAGTATGGGTTTTGTACTTTCAAAATCACCACATGATCTACTATGGCTTTTCATTACTTTTGTCCCTCGCCTCCTGTCTCTTCATCTCTCTCCCACTGCCCCCTGTACTTGCTGCTGCGTCACCTGGTGCCTTTCTTCTCCTCTTCCTCTGCACAAGTATTAGGCTTGCAAGGGAGGTTGTTGAATCCCCATCACTGGAGGGTTTTAAGAACAGATTGAACAGACACCTGTTAGCGATGGTCTAGGTATACTTGGTTTTGTCTCAGTAAAGGGGGCTGGAGCTGATGGCCTCTCAAGATCTCTTCCAGCCCTACAATTCCCTGGGTACGTCTACCCTGCAATTAGACACCTGTGGCTGGCTTGTGCCAGCTGGCTCTGGCTTGTGGGACTGGGGCTAAGGGCAGGAGCGGATTTACCATGAAACAAACCGTGCAGTGGCACGGGGCCCCCAAAGACTGGGGCCCCCCAAAATGCAGGACAAATATCTGACAACCTGCCCCTGAGTCCTGGCCAGTGGTGCAGCAGGGCTCAGGCATGCCATGGCTGGTGGCCCCACGCCACTCCCAGAAGCGGCCGGCTGCTGGCAAGTCTCTGCGCGCCACTGGCGGGGAGGGGAGGCGACTTCGCGCACTGTCCCCATCCTGGGCAGCGCACAGAGACCCGCTGCCCCCCTTCTCCAATGGGCACGCAGAGATGTGCCAGCAGCATGGAATATCAGGGTTGGAAGGGACCTCAGGAGGTCATCTAGTCCAACCCCTTGCTCAAAACAGGACCAATCCCCAATTAAATCATCCCAGCCAGGGCTTCGTCAAGCCTGACCTTAAAAACCTCTAAGGAAGGAGATTCCACCACCTCCCTAAGTAACACATTCCAGTGCTTCACCACCCTCCTAGTGAAAAAGTTTTTCCTACTATCCAACCTAAACCTCCCCCACTGCAACTTGAGACCATTACTCCTCATTCTATCATCTGGTACCACTGAGAACAGTCTAGATCCATCCTCTTTGGAACTCCCTTTACTTATAATATAGGAGGAGGAGGAAGGAAAAAAAGAATGAAAAATGGGAGGAGATGAGAGAGAATGTCTGTTTTTTCTTGGCTGGGTCCCTGCGTGGGAGCCTGAAAATGAAGCGACGCACAGGGCCCCACTAGCTCTAAATCTACCACTGGCTAAAAAGCTGTTTAATTACGATGTAGATGTTTGAGCTCGGGCTGCAGCCCAAGCTCTGGGACCCTCTCACCTTGCAGGACCCTAGAGCCCTGGCTCCCACCCAAGCCCAAATGTCTACACAACAATTAAGCAGCCCCTTAGGCTGAGTCCCAGTCAACAGCATGGGTCAGTCACAGATTTTTAATTACCCTCTGATTCTATAAAAAGAAAAGGAGTACTAGTGGCACCTTAGAGACTAACAAATTTATTTGAGCATAAGCTTTCATGAGCTATAGCTCACTTCATCGGATGCATGCAGTGGAAAATACAGTGGGGAGATTTATATACACAGAGAACATGAAACAATGGGTGTTACCATACACACTGTAACAAGAGTGATCAGGTAAGGTGAGCTATTACCAGCAGGAGAGCGGGGTGGGGTGGGGGGGGGACCTTTTGTAGTGATAATGAAAGTGGGCCATTTCCAGCAGTTGACAAGAACGTCTGAGGAACAGTGGTGGGGTGGGGTGGGGGGAAATAAACATGGGGAAATAGTTTTACTTTGTGTAATGACACATTCACTCCCAGTCTTTATTCAAGCCTAAGTTAATTGTATCCAGTTTGCAAATTAATTCCAATTCAGCAGTCTCTCGTTGGAGTCTGTTTTTGAAAGTTTTTTTGTTGAATAATTGCCACTTTTAGGTCTGTGATCGAGTGACCAAAGAGATTGAAGTGTTCTCCGACTGGTTTTTGAATGTTATAATTCTTGACATCTGATTTGTGTCCATTTATTCTTTTACGTAGAGACTGTCCAGTTTGGCCAATGTACATAGAATCATAGAATATCAGGGTTGGAAGGGACCCCAGAAGGTCATCTAGTCCAACCCCCTGCTCGAAGCAGGACCAATTCCCAGTTAAATCATCCCAGCCAGGGCTTTGTCAAGCCTGACCTTAAAAACCTCTAAGGAAGGAGATTCTACCACCTCCCTAGGTAACGCATTCCAGTGTTTCACCACCCTCTTAGTGAAAAAGTTTTTCCTAATATCCAATCTAAACCTCCCCCATTGCAACTTGAGACCATTACTCCTCGTTCTGTCATCTGCTACCATTGAGAACAGTCTAGAGCCATCCTCTTTGGAACCCCCTTTCAGGTAGTTGAAAGCAGCTATCAAATCCCCCCTCATTCTTCTCTTCTGCAGACTAAACAATCCCAGCTCCCTCAGCCTCTCCTCATAAGTCATGTGCTCTAGACCCCTAATCATTTTTGTTGCCCTTCGCTGGACTCTCTCCAATTTATCCACATCCTTCTTGTAGTGTGGGGCCCAAAACTGGACACAGTACTCCAGATGAGGCCTCACCAGTGTCGAATAGAGGGGAACGATCACGTCCCTCGATCTGCTCGCTATGCCCCTACTTATACATCCCAAAATGCCATTGGCCTTCTTGGCAACAAGGGCACACTGCTGACTCATATCCAGCTTCTCGTCCACTGTCACCCCTAGGTCCTTTTCCGCAGAACTGCTGCCTAGCCATTCAGTCCCTAGTCTGTAGTGGTGCATTGGATTCTTCCATCCTAAGTGTAGGACCCTGCACTTATCCTTATTGAACCTCATCAGATTTCTTTTGGCCCAATCCTCCAATTTGTCTAGGTCCTTCTGTATCCTATCCCTCCCCTCCAGCGTATCTACCACTCCTCCCAGTTTAGTATCATCCGCAAATTTGCTGAGAGTGCAATCCACACCATCCTCCAGATCATTTATGAAGATATTGAACAAAACCGGCCCCAGGACCGACCCCTAGGGCACTCCACTTGACACCGGCTGCCAGCTAGACATGGAGCCATTGATCACTACCCGTTGAGCCCGACAATCTAGCCAGCTTTCTACCCACCTTATAGTGCATTCATCCAGTCCATACTTCCTTAACTTGCTGACAAGAATACTGTGGGAGACCGTGTCAAAAGCTTTGCTAAAGTCAAGAAACAATACATCCACTGCTTTCCCTTCATCCACAGAACCAGTAATCTCATCATAAAAGGCGATTAGATTAGTCAGGCATGACCTTCCCTTGGTGAATCCATGCTGACTGTTCCTGATCACTTTCCTCTCATGTAAGTGCTTCAGGATTGATTCTTTGAGGACCTGCTCCATGATTTTTCCAGGGACTGAGGTGAGGCTGACTGGCCTGTAGTTCCCAGGATCCTCCTTCTTCCCTTTTTTAAAGATTGGCACTACATTAGCCTTTTTCCAGTCATCCGGGACTTCCCCCGTTCGCCACGAGTTTTCAAAGATAATGGCCAAGGGCTCTGCAATCACAGCCGCCAATTCCTTCAGCACTCTCGGATGCAACTCGTCCGGCCCCATGGACTTGTGCACGTCCAGCTTTTCTAAATAGTCCCTAACCACCTCTATCTCCACAGAGGGCTGGCCATCTCTTCCCCATTTTGTGATGCCCAGCGCAGCAGTCTGGGAGCTGACCTTGTTAGTGAAAACAGAGGCAAAAAAGCATTGAGTACATTAGCTTTTTCCACATCCTCTGTCACTAGGTTGCCTCCCTCATTCAGTAAGGGGCCCACACTTTCCTTGGCTTTCTTCTTGTTGCCAACATACCTGAAGAAACCCTTCTTGTTACTCTTGACATCTCTTGCTAGCTGCAGCTCCAGGTGCGATTTGGCCCTCCTGATATCTTTCCTACATGCCCGAGCAATATTTTTATACTCTTCCCTGGTCATATGTCCAACCTTCCACTTCCACATGGCAGAGGGGTATTGCTGGCACATGATAGCATATATCACATTGGTAGATGTGCAGGTGAACGAGCCTCTGATAGTGTGGCTGATGTGATTAGGCCCTATGATGGTGTCCCCTGAATAGATATGTGGACACAGTTGGTAATGAGCTTTGTTGCAAGGATAGGTTCCTGGGTTAGTGGTTTTGTTGTGTGGTATGTGGTTGCTGGTGAGTATTTGCTTCAGGTTTGGGGGCTGTCTGTAAGCAATGACTGGCCTGTTTCCCAAGATCTGTGAGAGTGATGGGTCGTCCTTCAGGATAGGTTGTAGATCCTTGATGATGCATTGGAGAGGTTTTAGTTGGGGGCTGAAGGTGATGGCTAGTGGTATTCTGTTATTTTCTTTGTTGGGCCTGTCCTGTAGTAGGTAACTTCTAGGTACTCTTCTGGCTCTGTCAATCTGTTTCTTCACTTCAGCAGGTAGGTATTGTAGTTGTAAGAATGCTTGATAGAGATCTTGTAGGTGTTTGTCTCTGTCTGAGGGGTTGGAGCAAATGCGGTTGTATCGTAGAGCTTGGCTGTAGACAATGGATTGTGTGGTGTGGTCTGGATGAAAGCTGGAGGCATGTAGGTAAGGATAGCGGTCAGTAGGTTTCCGGTATAGGGTGGTGTTTATGTGACCATCGCTTATTAGCACCGTAGTGTCCAGGAAGTGGATCTCTTGTGTGGACTGGTCCAGGCTGAGATTGATGGTGGGATGGAAATTGTTGAAATCATGGTGGAATTCCTCAAGGGCTGCTTTTCCATGGGTCCAGATGATGAAGATGTCATCAATGCAGTGTAAGTAGAATAGGGGCATTAGGGGATGAGAGCTGAAGAAGCGTCATTACACAAAGTAAAACTATTTCCCCATGTTTATTCCCCCCACCCCCATTCCTCACACGTTCTTGTCAACTGCTGGAAATGGCCCACCTTCATTATCACTACAAAAGGTTTTTTCCCCCCTGCTCTCCTGCTGGTTATAACTCACCTTACCTGATCACTCTTGTTACAGTGTGTATGGTAACACCCATTGTTCCATGTTCTCTGTGTATATAAATCTCCCCACTGTATTTTCCACTGCATGCATCCGATGAAGTGAGCTGTAGCTCACAAAAGCTTATGCTCAAATAAATTTGTTAGTCTCTAAGGTGCCACAAGTACTCCTTTTCTTTTTGCGGATACAGACTAACACGGCTGCTACTCTGAAACCTCTGAGTCTATGTTTCCCTGCTGCATGGTTCCCTTTGCCCTTGGAGAGACGTACCAGCCACGTGGTCTTCTGGTTCCCCTGGATGTCTTGCCTGCCTGCCTTGTTCCCTTCTCCCCAGACATTCCTCTCCTGCTGGTATCTGACAACTCTAGTACCACTAGTGGCTACAGTCACAGAGGGCGGCTCCTGTCTCATTTTCTCTTCTTTTTGAGTACTAGGCATTAAGTTCTTCTTTACAATGAAGACCCAGGAGGCCTGTAGAAGAAGCTGGAAACATGGAGGAAAGCAAGCACCCTGTGGTCCGCCAACTCTCCATCAGCCACCAGCAAATGATCAGGGAACATCAGTGGACCCGGATAACAGTTTAGGAATTGCTGGGCTAATGCACTGTGAAGTGTAGTCTAGTAATCAGAGCTCAGGAATAGGACCAGGAACTTCCAAATTATAATTCTTGTTTTCTCACCTTCTGCTTCTTCTGTAAAATGGGGATATTAATTTATTTACCTGCCTGACAGGAGGTTTTGGGGATCCCGTAGTTAATGTTTGTGCAGTGCCCTGAAGATGAAAAGTAGTAAATGTTCTGAGAGTCCCTTTCACATGATGGTCCCAAGGTGCTTTGTCAGGAAAAAGGCATTTTCAGTTCATATATATGGTGTAAGAACAATATATTGTCCCTGGGAATCCTTCACTTAGAGGTACATTTCTGCTTTTTTCCTTTCATTCAGCATATGTTTAATAACTTTAAGACATCAGTGGTTTTTATTTTTATCATAGTTATGACACAAATTCATAGCAAACATATATTAACTTATAGAAAAAACCAACATCAATTCATACTGTTTTGATTAGGAAGATAAATGCTAAAAGGCACCTTGAGGAAAAAAAAAGAAATTTAATACAAATCTGATGTAGTGTATGAATCTCATACAATAAGTGTTGTTGCTCAGACTACCGGTGGCTTATGCAGCACTAATAAGAACTCTAGCTATGCTTTTACAAGGCACCCATCACAATATTTGGTGCCTTCTGAGTGTTAAGGAAAAGGTTATAATGGTTTCTCTCTTGCTGTCTCACATTGGTTGGAACTCTCTTTCTACCCTGCACTTGGAACATAGAACAGCTGAACAGTTCAGCAGCAACCATTGGCCTAATCCTGCAGTGTCCTGAGTACCCTCAGCTCCCATTGGCTTCACCTGAAGTGGAGGGCTCTCAGCCTTTGGCTGGATTCAGGCTGGTATTTTCGAAAGAACACTCCTAGGATTTTTATCTCCATTTTATGCTCTTTATACTTAAGTTGTAACCTTCCCCACTCAGTGTCTGTAGCCACTCATTTTGATCATTTAGTTTCTGCATTTAGGGCAAACAGCTTCCTCTGAGAATGACAATACCACCCCACTGCTATTGCCTTCTCTTCACAGAAGGTAAACTGGTCACAGCTGCAAAGTACAGTTTGGTCTGTAAGGTGTTTCAGGGCTCCAGTTCCAAACTCAGTTTGAGTAACTGCAACACTGAGCTAGCTAAGTTTTCTAGCCTTTTGGTTGTAGTACAGTCAGTCTCTGCATGCAGTTCTCACCGTACAAAGCTTTAGCTGCAGGGAATACAGCAAACAGCATATCCAAGAAACAAAAAGACATGTGTCTGATTGTTTAAAGGAACAGACGTAAAATGTTAGAAACAACAAACTACACCTGCGGCAACATGTTTCTGGGTACCCCAGTTAAGACGGTAGAGACAAAGGCATGTTTTTTTGTAAGTATCTGGAATTTGATTACAAAGCCTCCTTTCTGATTTTGCCAAATTACCCATTGTCCTATATTGTTTCTGCAAGACCACAATTATAATATGACTTATTGAAAAAAATAAGAGGTATGGTGTACTCCAGGGAAGATAAAGGCTGTAACCTGTAGTTTATAGACAAGCAATTTTTGTCATGCAACCGTCCATGGCTTTTTCAAAGTAAATAGGAAAAAAAGTAACACTGTATTTGAATTATATGTAACAAAAAAGCAGATTCAGCAAGTCACTGAATTGTCCAAAACAAGCACTTACTTCTTGAATACTAGCTCTACTAAACCCACTGATCCAATTTAGCTTTAACTACTTCATAATACATCCATTCCTGAGAACAGTTTGCCCATCTGACTCAGTAATGAGGTTGGAGAGCTAGGTGCCCAGTAGAAAGCTCTCAGTTCACTGATGTTTGCATCACCTTATCAGAGATTTGTCTTTATAGCTTTCCTGTTTTAACCCAGGTCATAAACAGTGTAACCATTAACAGGTTTCACTGTTCAGAATACACAAATGTGCTCATAAATGGAAGTGCAAGATGCTGATCTGTAATTTCAGGCCAGTAACCAGGCCTATAAAATTGGGAGTATGGGGAGGTTGAGGAGGGAAAAATGAGGATGTTCTTATCACTTATGAAATATGGACTTCCAGTGACTCCTTTTTTCAGCTGTGAATTAAAAACGTCCTCAAAAACAGGGGGAGAGGGGTCTTTTCAGAGTCCCAAGGTTCCCTGCTATTCCTAACCCCCCACTGCTTCTCCTTCAGCCCTCACCTCTGGGTCAGATTGACCATCACTTTAGTAAAGTAGGGCTGGATACAGCTTTCTCAGAACTTGTTGATACAGCTCCTGAGTTGGTCAAACAGGCAGCTCGAAAACAATGTAAATTGTTCCTTCCTTGCTGGGGCACGGAAAGCATGTTGTGCCTGTAGCACCCCCAGTCTTGCAAATCTGGGAGGAAATGACCAAGCTAGAGTCCTCAACCCAGATTCCCTCTCCTCCCCAGTTATGTGTTACCTCTAAATGGCTGAGCTGGTTCCCAGAATTAATCTTTGAGTTTTCAGGAAGGGAGGGGGAGAGAGCGTGATCTATATGTGTACACACCTTAATTTAGTCTTGAATTATAGCTTTGGATGTGCCTGGGAAGTGATTAGTGGATACATCCAGTGGCTACCAAATCCAGCTTGGAATAGTTCTTTGGGCTTCAACTTTTTGACGTTCCAGAACATTGCTTAAATATCACACCAAAGGATTGGTGGATGCAGAGAAGGCATGGACCCTTCCTCCACAGCCACGTGACATCAAATAAATTCAACATTGGAGAGAGCATTTTCAAAAACTCTTAGTTTAAGTGGCCAGAGAGATATCTAACTGAATACCTAAGTAGAAAATGGGACGTAAGCAATTTTCAGAGGGGTGCATAAACCTGAGTAAAGGGTGGTTGTGCCTAATATGTGGGTGCTATGAGTGTGGCCAAAGGTGGGAGCCCCTGAGGAAACTTAGGTGCTTGAAAGCTAGAGATGCTCAGGTAATGCTGGAGTTTCATAAATTCATAGATATTAAGGTCAGAAGGGACCATTATGATCATCTAGTCTGACCTCCTGCACAATGCAGGCCACAGAATCTCACCCACCCACTCCTGCAATAAACCTATGTCTGAGCTATTGAAGTCCTCAAATCATGGTTTAAAGACTTCAAGGTGCAGAGAATCCTCCAGCAAGTGACCCGTGCCCCACGCTGCAGAGGAAGGCGAAAAACCCCCAGGGCCTCTTCCAATCTGCCCTGGAGGAAAATTCCTTCCCAAACCCAAATATGGCGATCAGCTGAACCCTGAGCATATGGGCAAGATTCACCAGCCAGATACCCAGGAAAGAATTCTCTGTAGTAACTCAGATCCCAGCCCATCTAACATCCCATCACAGGCCACTGGGCCTATTTACCATGAATAGTTAAAGATCAATTAATTGCCAAAATCATGTTATCCCATCATACCATCTCCTCCATAAACTTATAGAGTTTAATCTTAAAGCCAGATAGATCTTTTGCCCCCACTGCTTCCCTTGGAAGGCTATTCCAAAACTTCACTCCTCTGATGGTTAGAAACCTTCGTCTAATTTCAAGTCTAAACTTCCCAATGACCAGTTTATATCCATTTGTTCTTGTGTCCACATTGGTACTGAGCTTAAATAATTCCTCTCCCTCTCCGGCATTTATCCCTCTGATGTATTTATAGAGAGCAATCATATCTCCCCTCAACCTTCTTTTAGTTAGGCTAAACAAGCCAAGCTCCTTGAGTCTCCTTTCATAAGACAAGTTTTCCATTCCTCGGATCATCCTAGTAGCCCTTCTCTGTACCTGTTCCAGTTTGAATTCATCGTTCTTAAACATGGGAGACCAGAATTGCACACAGTATTCCAGGTGAGGTCTCACCAGTGCCTTGTATAACGGTACTAACACCTCCTTATCTCTACTGGCAATACCTCGCCTGATGCATCCCAAGTCCGGATTAGCTTTTTTCGTGGCCATATCACATTGGCGGCTCATAGTCATCCTGTGGTCAACCAATACTCCAAGGTCCTTCTCCTCCTCCGTTACTTCTAATTGATGCGTCCCCAGCTTATAACTAAAATTCTTGTTATTAATCCTTAAATGCATGACTTTACATTTCTCACTGTTAAATTTCATCCTATTACTATTACTCCAGTTTACAAGGTCATCCAGATCCTCCTGTATGATATCCCGGTCCTTCTCCAAATTGGCAATACCTCCCAGCTTTGTATCATCCACAAACTTTATTAGCACACTCCCACTTTTTGTGTCGAGGTCAGTAATAAAAAGATTAAATAAGATTGGTCCCAAAACCGATCCCTGAGGAACTCCACTGGTAACCTCCCTCCAGCCTGACAGTTCATCTTTCAGTATGATCCGCTGTAGTCTCCCTTTTAACCAATTCCTTATCCACCTTTCAATTTTCATATTGATCCCCATCTTTTCCAATTTAACTAATAATTCCCCATGTGGCACCATATCAAATGCCTTACTGAAATCTAGGTAAATTAGATCCACTGCGTTTCCTTTGTCTAAAAAATCTGTTACTTTCTCAAAGAAGGAGATCAGGTTGGTTTGGCACGATCAACCTTTTGTAAAACCATGTTGTATTTTGTCCCAATTACCATTGACGTCAATGTCCTTAACTACTTAAAAATTTTTTCCAAGACCTTGCATACTACAGATGTCAAACTAACAGGCCTGTAGTTACCCGGACCACTTTTTTTTTCCTTTCTTAAAAATAGGAACTATGTTAGCAATTCTCCAGTCATACGGTACAACCCCAGAGTTTACAGATTCACTAACAATTCTTGCTAATGGGCTTGCAATTTCATGTGCCAATTCCTTTAATATTCTTGGATGAAGATTATCTGGGCCCCCCAATTTAGTCCCATTAAGCTGTTCGAGTTTCGCTTGTACCTCAGATATGGTAATATCTACCTCCATATCCTCATTTCCATTTGTCATGCTACCATTATCCCTAAGATCCTCATTAAAGACTGAGGCAAAGTATTTGTTTAGATATTGGGCCATGCCTAGGTTATCCTTGACCTCCACTCCATCCTCAGTGTTTAGCAGTCCCACTTCTTCTTTCTTTGTTTTCTTATTTATATGGCTATAGAACCTTTTACTATTGGTTTTAATTCCCTTTGCAAGGTCCAACTCTACTTGACTTTTAGCCTTTCTCACTTTATCCCTACATGTTCTGACCTCAATAAGGTAGCTTTCCTTGCTGATCCCTCCCATCTTCCACTCCCTGTATGCTTTCTGCTTTTCTTAATCACCTCTCTGAGATGCTTGCTCATCCAGCTTGGTCTACAACTCCTGCCTATGAGTTTTTTCCCCTTTCTTGGGATGCAGGCTTCCGACAGCTTCTGCAGCTTTGACTTAAAATAATCCCAGGCCTCCTCTGCCTTTAGATCCATAAATTCTTCAGTCCAATCCACTTCACTAATTTCCTTAATTTTTGAAAGTCAGCCCTTTTGAAATCAAAAACCCTAGTTGCAGAGTTTATTTTTGTTTATCCTTCCATTCAGTTTGAACTGAATTAGCTCATGCTCACTTGAACCAAGGTTATCCCCTACAACCATTTCTTCTATGAGGTCCTCACTACTCACCAAAACCAAATCTAAAATGGATCCCCTCTAGTTGGTTCAGCAACTACTTGATGAAGGAATTCATCAGCTATCGCATCTAGGAAAATCTGAGCCCTATTATTATTACTAGCACTTGTCCTGCAGTCTGGGAAGTTAAAGTCTCCCGTGATCACGCAGTTTCCATTAGTATTTACTTCATTAAAAACATTAAAGAGGGCTCTATCCATATCCAAATTAGATCCCAGCGGAATGTAGCACACCCGAAGCACTATCCCAGGGGAGGCTCTAGTAGTTTTCTTCCCCAATGTGATTTTTGCCCAGACGGACTCTGTCTTATCCATTCCATCGCTTCTTATTTCTTTACATTCTACCTCATCATTGATATACAATGCCACTCCACCACCTTTACCTTTATTTCTGTCTTTCCTAAACAGCACATACCCTTCAATAGCTGTAGTCCAGTCATGACTACTATTCCACCATGTTTCTGTTATCCCTATAATATCTGGTTTCACTTCCTGCAGCAGTAGCTCTAGTTCCTCCACTTTATTACCAAGGCTCCTCGCATTGGTGTACAAACCTCTTAATTTTTGCTGTTTGGCCTCGCTCACATTCTTTACTGGATTGCATGGCTCTTTGGTGCCAAGTCAGTGCTGGAGAAGTTGCTCATGGAGAACATCTGAGGCTTTTTGATCATATAGAGAAAAGTTAAAGGAACCGTGGCTGAAGGAGTCTGAGGCACGTGTGAATTTGATTTTAAGAGGTGTGGGGATTAAAGGAAAATGTAAAGGTCTGAAGTGCAGTGGTGAGGGTGGGATGTAAGTGCTTCTTGTTTTGTTTGCAGCTTTTTGGTGGGCAGTTCTGAGCTGGACTACTACTGTGCCCTCCCCAGCTGGGTGCTGCACTTAACGAGTGGGCGGGGCACTGGCCTATGTTTGGCGAACTTGGGCTGAAGGACAGAGTCTTGGACAGATTAATCTGTGGGAGCACCCAACTGTGTGGGTTGCCACCCCTAGAACATGGGACAGGCAAACTGGGATCCCTGTGCATGGGAGGTCTGTCAATGAATGATGCTGTTCTGGAGACACTGTGTTGCTCTGGGCCACCCCCCTCTGATTCTCTGCATTTGTATGAGCCCCAGTGAATAATTCTGAGTGCCATCTCTTGGGCTTCCTATGAACTGCAGCTTCATTCACTATGCAGCCCTGCCCCATTCAATGTCCATGCTGTGCATTGAAGAAGACAGAGGTCCAGTCGCAAAAATAACATGCAATAATGTAACTAGGGTTCTGATAAGCCATATGCACAAGGGAGCAGCATTAAGATTACATGGCCACTTCCTACATTTTGAGTGCTTGACTTTCCAACCCCAGTAATCTTCTTTTAACACAGGTTGTATTTGGATGGGTTATTCATTACTCTTGAGTCCTCTTTACAAGTGGAACACCACAGGACTCATTGTCTCCAGTGCAAAGAAGCACAAGAGGGAAAGGAGGCACCAGTGAGTTAGTTTTCTGAATAGCTTTCCCAAGCCACAATTTTAATAATCAGATTTATTTAGTGTGGGATTCCAATACAAGTAAAGAATGCCTTCAGAAGGATCATATTCAGCTGTACAATGTTTTGTTCAGCAGAGTTTCCACAACATCTGAAGAGCCAATATCAGGAAAAAAACCCAGCACAGAAGCTAATCATCGTACTTGAATCTCTAATATGCTTTAGAATAAAAACCCAGTGGTTACCAAATCCAACTTGGAATAGTTTCTTTGGCCTGAAACTGTCTGTCATTCAGGAATTGCTGCTTACATATTTCAGCAAATAATTTGAGTTTGTCTAAACTGGCCTCTTTCCAGACTTATGATGACAAAAGTATTTAGAGTTGGCTGTTTTCTGAGTTTGCTTTTTAAAATCTATTTAGGTCAGACCCTCAGCTGCTGTGAGTCAGCGTAGCTTCATTGACTTTAGTGGGCTTTGCCCAGTGCTTCATTTGGAATGAAAGAGGTGCTGGGGCTCAAGCATTTTTTTTTACGTTTATAACTGACATGCCAAGCCCAGAGGTGATGGAGCTATGAACCAGGAGCTACAGAAGCTCCCTAAAAGTGGGGGGGCCACTGGTGCCCAAACTGAGGCCCTGTCCCTTCTCTCCAAGGTTGTGCCCCCATGCCATTTCTTCCCCTAAGGCCCCACCCCTCTGCTCGTCTCTCTCCCGTCGCTCATCCTTACAAGCTGGTAAGAAGTGGCTATGCCCTCCCACCTTTAAAAGCAATGGGGCCATGGCCCCCTGTCCTGCCCTGTTCAGCGCCCCTGCTATGAACTGTCAAGCTTGGAGCAGCTGGGGCTCAGCCTAGCACAAATTAAGCTCTGGCTTTGTCAGTTTACATCAGCTAAGGATCTAGTCCACCGATACTTATCTCTGCCTTGTGTGAGGTTTCGAGTGCAATGGATGCCATTAACCATATCTAGGTTCAGCCACTTGACTAACAGCTCATGTCATTTTAATAAGCGTGTGTATGTCTTCAAAAAGCTGTATTTTTAACCTATTGTTGTGGGGGTTGCGTAATGTGTAAATGGCCAGGCTAAGACTTACCTGCATACATGAGATGTTTGTTCAGGGTATGTTATGGTGCACACTCACAACTCACCACCAGAATTACAGGCATCATTATCTCCAGCACCCCTTCTAGGCCATCTGCCTCTGTGCAATTCAGCCCTCCAGCTGAGAAGCATCTAGTTCAGATCCCTTTTGAGATAACAAAAACCCAAACTAATATCCAAAGTCTGTCAGCAAATCAGCCCTGCCTCTGGGCTTGGTCTTCAATCTGCTTTCTCAGCTAGTCCAGAGTATTCTCCCTGAGATCTGGTATTGAGTGCTGGCCCCTCAGACTGTCTTCCTGAAGTGTCTGGGTATTTTCCCTCTAGCCCCTTCACAGGAGTCCCCCTAGTTCCTATGATTCCTCCTCTGACTGAACTCTCAACAGCCACCTGGGCCTCATAATTAGCCTCTCACCTGGAGTGAATGTGGCTCTTTAACCATTTCTAGCCCATGATGGAGTTTTACTCTATCACAAGGTAGTAGCAAAAGTAACTTAGTAGAAGCAACTTCTGTGGGAGTGGGGCCTTTTTGGTTCCTGTGGAGAGGCCAGCCGGGGCTCATCTCTCTCCGTGGCAGCAGGGAACCACACTGCCTCACTACCTTTGGGAATAGCTCTTGCAGGGAATTAGTCCGGCCGCAGGAGTCTTCCTCTACAGCCTTAGTGAAGGTAGAAATAAACACAGTGAGCCTAGGCCAGGGCCAGGCAATGGTGAGTCAAGCCTTCAGGCAGGGGCTGAGCAATAACAGTATATAAGCAGTAAGCCCAGGCCCTAGGTTCCAAAGGGCCTGGAAGAGGGGGAGACTGCAACCTGCGAGTTGGGTGGCAGGGGGGGATGCAGGCCCACCCACTCCACTGCATCCCAGCCCGGGGCCCTAGCAGCAGCAGAAGACCCACTGCTGCATCAGTGGGGATCCTGGCCGAACACACTGACATGGGTTCTGGCAGTGTTGCAGCCAGACTAGAGTCAGCTGCCCCCGGGCTACTTCCAGACTCCCCATCTTGAGGTACGTGGGGCAGGGTGGTGTCCTCAGGGGGGTCCAGCACCATGGGTTCCTCAGGATAGCTGGCGCGGGGCAGGTTGGGCCAGTCCTCGGGTTTTCCACAGGCCACTGGGGTTTCCCAATCACGAGCTAGGCCAGAAGCTGCTTTGCCAATGAGTCCTGAGGTCAGGCCTTTATACTTCTGGGGCAACGCCTGACCCTCTGGGGGGTGGGCTCAGAGCTCCCTGGCTCCACCCACTCTGGTGTCCTGAGGGGTTCATCTCTCTCCGGGGTGGCAGGGTAGCACACCGCCTCACAACAGCTCTAAATGAAGAAAAAACTCGCTGTCTACTGTAAAACATCCAGTGCAATCCTATCTAATGTTATTTTCTATAGCATCTTATACAGCAGTGACTAGAACCCTTTCCTGAGCTGATTTAAAGCAGTGGCAGAGAGAAGTAATAAACACTAACAGTGAGAGAGAGTAGTTAGGGGCTAAAGGTAAGGAAAGAAAGACCATCTCAGCTGCGTTTTAAACTGAGATGGAGAATCAGCACAGTAGAGAAAACCCAGAAGGTATCCAAGGCTGCAGAGAAAAAGGATCTTGGATGGAGAGACTAGAGTTGAGGGAATTGTTTGTAACTAATGATTTATTCAAGGAGCTTATAAATCTCCCCTCCTCTGTTGATGAATTGTTCATAAGCCTGCCACAATTTTTTCTCCAGTTCATCCATTGCTCATGGGTACTTTCAGAATACCTTTGGGAAACAGATTGAATGTCTGCACAGCTTTTGGGGACTAAACTAAAAGACCCACTCCTCCTTGTAGGGTTGCAAAGGAAGTAGTAGTCCCTACTCTCTTCTACCTCCCCCATTCTCCAGGAAGCTGGACACTGAAAAGGAGGAGAGCAGTGGGAGGAGGCAGCAGGGCCATATTACCATACTTCCTCCATCCCTCCTGCAGAATGGGACCAGCACAATGGTGGGGAGCATTCTGTGCCAGGCTAATGCCTGGGGTAAATGTTCACCACAGACAGGGAGAAGCATCTGTGGCAGAATCTCCTTAGCTCCTCCTGTGTGGCCCTGCCCCACTCCCTACTCAGGGTTTATGGCTAAATGCCACAGTCTAGCCCAGAGTCTATAGATGGTTTGCAAGAGACTCAATGAGGAAACTCTGTATTTAAAATTTGAAATGTGTTTGTAATTTTGGTTGGCCACATGGTATCACTTCTGTTATCTGATTGGATGAACATAGCTCTTAGAACTGGGTTTCTGGCATGAATACTCATACTGATGCATTCAAAATTTGCCTCTGTGAATGTTCTGACACCTATCCTTGAAATGTGCTGCTTTCATGACCATTCCTGCTAGTCAGTTCATTCACAATAGCCCAATGCCAAAGGCATGTGAACACAGCTGAAGTAAATTAATTTTTGTATTCAAGTAAATTGTACTAGAAAATTTTTCAAGGAATATACTTAGCTCCTGGAGGGACAAAAGGAGCAGATTGCTGAATGATCAGGAGCGAAAAAAGGAACACAGAAAGAAAGAGAGAGAGACTACAGGAGAGAGCTCTCTGTGGAGAGCTTTAATAACAAAAAGGACAGTTTTGAACTGGGAGCCTATAGGATTGTTTGAGACTGAAGTGAATGTTGTTTTTTGACATTTGCAAAAGAAACAGAAACAGAATTATGCACAGGCAGAAGAGGCCACACAGAAGAAAGCTGCAATCGTCCAGGTTACAGGAGATGAAGGATTCCAGGTCCGGTCTAGCTGATGCTGTGGAGTACAAGTACGATGTGCAGAGGTAGCAGCAGGCAGACCTGCAAATTTGGGAGATGTGGAAGGAGGAGGATTCCAATGAGAGACTGTGCCAAGTTAACGGTCAATGGAGGTAAATCACAGGAGAGAAGAGGTGGAGAGTGAAGCAGCTCAAAATTCAAAGTGAAACTCTGCAGAAGTGGCAAGATTGGCCTGGTTTCAGGTTGAAAGCATGGAAAACCACTGCGCGTGGCCTGGAAACATATATTGTCCTACAGGTGCAGAAAGTTTTGCAAACCAGGCCTGGGTTTTGGGTTTGTGAGCAAACCACAAACTAAGCAAACATTATTTTTGGAGATTGGGGTTTCAGAGCAAAAGTTTCTCCTGGCTGAGGTGGAGAGAGGAGAATTGGGTTCTTTTGGTTCAAAGTGCTTTCCTGGACAGGTCTCCCTTGATTCTTTAACCCAACCCTCTATTTATATTAGACCCTTTGTGCCTATGCATTCTCTATTTACGAAACTCATGCATTCTGCTTTGTTCTGAACCCCTGGGGGTCTTTCAGCAGAGTACTCGTATTGCGTCAGTTGTGGTACAAATCAGAAGTGTATGCTGCATTTTGCCAAGCTTGGATTCTCTCATATTGAGCCAGCTAGAGCCATTGGCATCTACTTTTTCGAGTCACCCTCCTTTGCATCCTGAAGGGGGATATTTAAAGGATTTGAGGAGGAAAAGAGAGGGGAGAGACTGATGATTAGAGGCTTCTGAAGGGGGGAGTGAGGAATTAGGAACTATACCCTTTGAAAATTTGCGTGAGGCTTCTTAACGGTCCCTGACTCATTTTCCACTTGGCTGCTTTATGACTGAACTGTAAACTTAAAACGACATGGGCTCATTAATTTGGCAGTGACTGGCCAGATTTGGTCATTTAGCATACCCAGGAAACTATTGTTTAATGCTGGGTCATGTCAAAGGTCAAGCTAAATATGGCTGAATCTCTGAAAGACTGAGTCTAGGAGTCCTAGAGCCTAAACCTCCTCTCTAACCCCTGATTGTCCTCAGCAGTGTGACCATCTTGGGATTGCTGGGGAACACTTTACATACAGCTGCCAAGTTACTCGCAATATTATGTCAATTTGACTTTTTTTTTTTTAATAAAAGCTTTAATTATATCAGCCTCTCTTCACATCTGATAAACAGTGCAAAAGTGTTCACAATGTGTGCTTCAAAGGAAAGAAATCACTATGATGCAGGGAACTATCGTGAGGATCAGTTGCTAATATGGGATGAATCCCAGTCCAGATGCTTAACATGTCAAGTGCTGGAGAATCAGTGAAATATCCTTTAGTACAGTGGTTCTCAACCAGGGGTATGTGTGCCCCTGGGGGTATGCAGGGGTCTTCCAGGAGGTACATCAACTCATCTAGATATTTGCCTAGTTTTACAACAGGCGACATAAAAAACACTAGCAAAGTCAGTACAAACTAAAATTTCTTACAGACAATGACTTGTTTATACTGCTCTATATACTATACACTGAAATGTAAGTACAATATTTATATTCCAATTCATTTATTTTAAAATAATATGGTAAAAATGAGAAAGTAAGCAAATTTTCAGTGATAGTATGCTGTGACACTTCTGTATTTTTATGTCTGATTTTGCAAGCAAGTAGTTTTTAAGTGAGTTGAAACCTAGGGGTGCGCAAGACAAATCAGACTTCTGAAAGGGGTACTGGAAGTAGGCTGGAAAGATTGAGAGCCACTGCTTTAGTACATTGGGTTGTTGCATTGGTTTGTTTAGACCGTGGATTGTTAGTCCTCATGTTGTCAAAAAAATGAACTTCCTGACAATCAACCAGATCTCATGGCTGAAGGAATTCTCTCTGAGCTTAGTTTTCATATATCCTCACAACAACTGCAGCCTGAGTAACATACAAACACATATACCTCTTTCAGACATAAAAAGGGGATGAGAAAGAAATGCAGTCCTACAAAAGCCAGGGGCTTCCCCCTCCCTTCTCCTTCCTCTCTCTTTCACGTCTGGCAGAAGAGATTTCTTTGTGTCTTTTGTATTATATTTGCTTCCACTTTCCCTTGTATTGACCTAGATATAAAGGATGACAACCTGGCGCAAACCTCTCTCTTGCCCAGAGCTGCCCCTCAGTCAGGCAGGGGACTTGGAAAAAAATGCTTTCCCTGGCTGGTCCATTCCTGACCAGGACATCTACATCTGAAAATAATACCTCTACTATTTATGCACGTGGTCCTGTCATGACCTCGTCTACTAGGATAGATTAACCAAATTTCTCCAATGTTTTCTTTTCTCCCCGATGGCTGCTATTGACATTGCTGTGTGATGAAGGCTTTCGAAGGAGCTAAACATGTATCAGCGCAGGAAACTTGCTATGCTTGAACTTTGGGGTAGCTTGCTATTCTGAGAGCTTTCAAATGTGATTTCTTCCTTTTTAGATGAAGTCATACAAAAGCAAGAGGGACAAATAACTAGACTGGCATTTCCTCCCTTGTAAGCAGGAATCCTAATGAATTTCACAGAAGGCAGATCACAGTTCTTGGGTGTCGAAATTTAAGATTACTTTATGAGCACCAAAGAAAAACATTGGGAAATTTTTTGCAGGTTTACATTGCAGCGAAAAATGGTCACTCCGATTTTTCATTACTGGCATTTTGAAGTTCAAAGACAAAAATAAATTAAAAAACCCCAACCCAAAACACATCCTATTTTTGACAAACTCATATCCTTCTGCAACTGTTCTTTTAGGTCGAACATATAAATGTCTTGCCATCCTGGTTAGCCATTGAAATGAAACTCTTTTCATGACAAGGACAAGCTCATTCCCCTTTTCAGTTCTGGATCATTCTGTTTTATTTTTCCCCTTCGTTTCCAATTATTTTTTACTTTATATTTCTACATCTTTTTTTAAAGAATTGCACATAGGATTGATTAATTTTAGTAAGTTTCCTAGAAATGACTTAGCCCCTTTATGCCTTAAGGTGAAATTTTGTGACATTTAGCAGCAAAGAAAACTATTTCCTCTCCCATTCAAAGCTAACCATGTTTAATTGGCTTAGAAGTCTGTTGTAGTTTGAGAAAATGTTTGTGATATCCCATATGTTTTTTCATCTAGCCATTCAAGTGAGTCTGTGTTTATCTTCTTGTCGAGAAAATTGGTTTACATGTACAGTGATTCTTGATATGACAAAGTATTCCCTTGAACTAATGCTCTGGATCATATAGGCTTTGTATTGTTAATAACCCTTTGTTATATATGTCAAAAGAAATTTATGGAGACTTAATGGTACATTTCATAAGGGAAATTAGATCTTAAGTTTATCATAACTATTTGGAAATCAAGTCATATCTGTTGATAACACACACACTCAACCGATAGTGAAGAGCATTTGGAGTACTTAATGGGAACTATTTGTTAGCTTTAGTGTATAGTTTTCTATCTTTAGACCTTTGGTTGAAATTAATTCTTTTCTTACAACATGCAATCTCCTAGTCCTATAAGCTACTATTTGCATTTTCCCCTGCAGATCATTAAATGGCTACAGATTTTAGGGTCACAAGCAATACATTTTGTAAAACAACAGGGATTTAAGATGCAGACATGTACAGATGTTGTGTTTTCCATACGTTTTTGTGGTCAGATAGCAATGTTTGAAGATGTATGTGTGAGGTCATTTGAATGCTCTTAGAGATGGGGGCTTCGTAGGCAGAGACCATCTGGCAATCAGATGTGGACTGCAGGTAGACCGATTTGTTTTTAACTGGAGTCACTGAGAAATGGAAATGTCAAGTACCCTAACGCTGCAGAAAAATGATAATCGCTAACCACCCAGCACAGCATCTGCATAACCAGGCTCTCAAAAGTAATCCAGTCAGTGAAGTCTGAACTTAAAGGCATTATTGTATTTTTCTTTCTTTTCTCTCTCTCTTGTGTGTGTGTAGCATGCCAAGTCCTTGATGGAGCAGTGAGAAACAGTGATCTTAGGGTGTCTTCTCATGGTGGTCCACACGATCAAAAAGACTGGTCATTGGAGAAATTGTTCTAAACTCACTTAGCATGGCGGGTCTGAAAAGCTGTAATCAGACTATGACATGTGTAAACCCTGATTTTTTGAATGATGTTTGACTCTGGTGATAAAGCTTTCTGGCTAACTGCTCTGCTGCTAGGTTCAGTAGGGCTATGTGGTGGTAATTTGGAATATCCCTCAGCCCCCTTTCCAGGAATCCAGCTCTCAGTTTTGGGTGTCAGCAAGACTGATGACACCGGCACCCGAGCTGTAGGAGAGAAGAGGTCTGGCTTAGTCTGTTTCAAGGTGCCAGAGACTACAGTAAAGTTGGTGGGGAGGGAGAGGAGAAATCACAGTGGAAAATAGGAATGAAGACAGTCCCATGCTACTTGAAGACAGGGACATTCTTCTACAAGCTTTGGTGTGTTTCCAGATATAAGAATGGGTTGCCTCTGGTCTGCATGTCAGTCTTTCTTTGAAAGAAAAAAAAAGAACCCAGCACACTTGTAAAAAAAAATATCCAGATTGACAAGTAACATATCACCTGTTTTGCGTACTTTAAGTACAAAAACAAAATATGAGGCATAAAACATGCTGGACTTGGCCCTGACAGCATGTCCTATATCTACAGTTCATGTAAACTGGGAGTGCAGGGCACTGATAACTGGACATAGCTTTTTACCTTGAGTCATGCTGAGAATTTGTGTCACACCTTACAGTTACCAGGTCATGTTCTAACCCAGTCTGGAAGTGACCCACATCATCTATTGTACTGTATAATGGCAGAGACATGGGTGTTGAGGTAATAGCTTTTATTGGACCAACTTTTGTTGGTGAAAGAGACAGAAGTTGGACCAATAAAAGATATGGGAGAGACAAGGTGGGCGAGGTAATATCCTGGTACCAACAGGGCTACAACAACACTGCATACATGTAAAACGGCAGTTTGGTGTCCTTTGTGAAATGATTTGGTGGTCACGGTCCAGTTCCCAGTGGAAGGGTATTTACATGACAAAAGTCTCCCTCTGACTCCCTTGTTGGCAGTGTATTGAAGGGGCTGGAGGCTGAACTATTCTCTCAGAGCTGAAACACATGGGCATGGCAGTGGGGAAGAAACCTGTAGAATCAAGTAGTGAGTGAACTGGGGCTAAGGCAAGCTCTCTCCCCCACCATGCCCGCTGGGCATGCCCTTTCCCTTCATGTAGACTGACAAAGGAACTGTCCCCTTAGCTGCAAGCCGGGGGAGGGGCAAACTTGCTTACTCTCCTCCTCACTCCCCTTGGCTGGCTGGAAGGAGAAGCCTTTGTGAATCTCATACCAGCTGCTCAGACCAACTTCACTCAGGTGGGTGCTGCAGTACATCCCTCCTAGCTTCTGGAATGGTGTCTCGCCTCCCCTCTTCCTCTCTTGGGCAATGAAGTGAAAGCTCTGCATGGCTCTTTCTGTACCCTGGTATCTTCAGTGCCTCTGGGGGATTTGGATGCTAGGATCTCCACTCTACTTACTCCTTCGATTTGCACTCAGCTCACTGCATCCGAAACCAGGCTGAGAGAATGCAGCCCTGCTCAGTACTCAGCCCCAGACCTTTTGTGGAAGAGCTATCACTCCTGTCTGCCCTTGACCTGGCACAGGTCAAGCTCCAGTTAAAAAAATATAAATAAATTAGAGAGTGGACTTGGGTTCCAGGGTCAACACCTGGAGGGCAAAGCTAGGTCTCTTGGTCTGAATCTGGGTGGGTGGCAACTGTGCCAGTTGGGTGGATAAACAAATAGTGTGTTCCTCACAAGTGTCAATAAGACATATTTCACTAGCACTAAATTCACTTAATACCATAAAGATTTCCCTATGCTGGCAAATCCCCATCATTTTGTTGTGCCCTATATTGTCACGTTCAATCTTGAGAAAATAATGTTAACTGGATTATCAATAAATGAAAAAGTCATGACTTCCTCTCTAGAAATTCAACAGATGCTACAGTGCAGAAAGTGCAGAGAAGTTCTACCATCAAAGGATTAATCTAAAGGATTTAATTGGCTGAGAGTAACTTGTGGAAAATGCTTGAAAAAATGTGATTTACAAGGAAGAAAAATGTGTGGACAACTGCGTCTGTCCTATGCCTGCTTTATTAATAAGGACTCTTATCTTTTAAGCCTTTGACAGAATAATGTCTATCTTTGCAGATGCATTTGAGTTTGGTTTTCATGCACATCTTAATGTGATTAAAACAGTACAGTTAATGTTAAGTCATCTGATTTTTCTTCAGTCATATTTAATCTAATAGTATATATATAATTTTCTATCTGATGTGTATAGAGTTTGATTAGCAGTGGAAAGCCAATGATTGGAAGACTGAATACAGATCTTCCACCCTTCCCACTCCTTCATTTTATCAAGTAGCATTAATAATTCAGCATTAATTAGGATGCTGTGTGGAAGGACTACAGGTCACTTTCTGATCTCCGTTATACAGGTGTCAATCCAGAGTAACTCCAGTATTTTACCATCCCCCAGTGGAGTTATTCCAGATTGACACAAGAATAATGGAGATCAGAATCTGGCCTGAATGAAAACGATAAGCACCATGATGGTGGTGCAGGTACTAATAAGTAAGTTCCTTGTCTCACAGGGTGGGGGATCCATGCAGATGAAGTGTGTATGATTCTCTCTGCAGGGAGTAAGACTAGATGATTGTAAAGACATCTGCTGGCCTTTATCTATTAGAGTGTTTTCAGTATGAATGCAAACTTGTAAGATGTTGAAAACATGTCTGTTTTCATTGTCACTGAATTCTCATATCGATAAATTAATGTTTCTGTTGTATTTGTAATGATGGCTTAAATTGGTTAACTTGCTTTCAAATCTAGGATCAAAAATGGTTTTAGCCTGGTTTCAAATGCTTTCATTTCTAATGTATATTTAGGAAAAAAGCTTACTTTTAAAAAATGCAACAACTTGGTAGATGCAAAAAGATGTATGCATGTAATTCTCATTACATATTAATGAGAGTTACAGTACATGTGTAAATTCTCCATGCATGGAGATGAGAATATTATCATTCCGGGCCAAATTCTGCCCTTTTGAGGCTCTGCATGTATATGCATATCAACATTTGTTGCTGTCTGCATGATGCAGGGCAGCATAATTTACTTGAGATGATGCCTTTTACCTTTTTTGAAGATCTCTGTTGAATCTGGTTGAGGGCAGGGTTTCTGTCTCTGCATTTGGCTCTTCTACCCAGCCTTATTTAGTAATCTTTTAATCCTTCCTTTTGTTCTCATCTGTTTGTGCAGTGTCTCTCATTATGGCTCTCTAATATAGAACAAGTTTCCTGGCAATTTCTTTGCTGTCCTTCAGTCAGGAACAATGGGCCTAATTCTGATCTCTCTAACATCAGCTTTGCACCACTCTAACTCCACTGCAGTTGAGTTACTACTGATTTACACTGATTTGCATCCGATGAAGTGAGCTGTAGCTCATGAAAGCTTATGCTCAGATAAATTGGTTAGTCTCTAAGGTGCCACAAGTACTCCTTTTCTTTTTGCAAATACAGACTAACACAGCTGTTACTCTGAAACCTGATTTACACTAGTGTACGTGAAATAAGAATAGGACCCCATGTCTTTTGTTTGCCTGTAAAGTGAATTATACACACATGATGCCTTGCAGATAACTGCTTTAGTATTTGTTCATCTCACTAACCATAAATCATACCTGAAGAACTCTGGAGTTTCAGAAGAATAAACCGCTAATTTGAAAGAACGTTACTGGACGTTACGTATCCTGGATCCGATTAGCAAATGGCATGTACTCAGAGGAACAGAGTGTCTAAAGTAATGCTGTTTAGGATTGGCTGCTGCAGCAATGACTCTTCAGCCTATATAGTGTAATAATGCTATTTACAGGCAGATGCTAGTCACAGTAATCTTGTAGATAAAAATGTCTCATTAAATATCATTTGATGGATAATACAGAAAGGTGAAAAAATCAGAAAAAACATCATCTTTGATTAACTGGAAGCATAAGATGCAACATGATCCTCACTTCTATAACTCCTTTATAGCTAATATACATCAGACCTGACATTCAGTAATACCTGACATACAATTCCTGCAACAATTCCTCTAGGTAAATTCCACTCTGTCATCACTGGTTTCAGAGTAACAGCCGTGTTAGTCTGTATTCGCAAAAAGAAAAGGAGTACTTGTGGCACCTTAGAGACTAACCAATTTATTTGAGCATGAGCTTTCTCATGCTCAGATAAATTGGTTAGTCTCTAAGGTGCCACAAGTACTCCTTTTCTTTTTTCTCTCATCACTGTTTTGTTTTTTGGAACTCCACTGGGATACCACCATTTTTTTACCTCTTGACTTTACCCATCACTCTCATTGTCTGCACCCTGCAGCAACTTTCCCTTTGGATGAGGAGGGCTGGATGGCCCTCTTTCTGAAGCCCATTAGTTCTTCTGCCTGGATCAGCCAGAGGAGATGGCCTGGGGACCATGTTCCCTCCCTCAGTATTTAGCACATGGCTGCTGCAGCACTGCAGTCTATGCCATTGCAGGAAGCTTGGTACCAAGCTGGTTACCTGAATTCTGATCCATACATGGCAGTGCATTGTTCTGCCGCTAAAGTATTGGGTTGGCTAGACCATATGTTCTTAAAGATTTAGGAAATAGAGAAGGGTCAAGAGTCTCTTTCACAGATTAAAACTGCTCTGATGGAACCGGAGTTGTTTGACGTGTTGGGTATACAAGGTGGGGATGTCTTGGTGGGAGCATGTTTGTTTTTCAGGAGCTGTCTCTATGTAGAAAATGAAAGGCATGGATCCGTGGTCAGGGCAGTCGCCCAGGGCTTGTCCAAGGACTGGATTCAAGTCTCTGCTCTGCCACAGCCTTTATGTGTGACCTTCGCAAGTCACTTAGCTGCAATGTGTGTCAGTTCCCCATTTGTAAAAGCATTTCCTTACCACGCTGATGTGTTGTGAGGATAAATTCATTAAAGACTGTGAGGAGCTCAGATACTACTGTGAGGACTGCAGTATGAGTACATAGGATAGCTAGATCAGGGTGATCCAGCCACTCTTTCTGAACCCACAGATTCAATATGTCAGTGTGATGTTACAAAGTAGAAGTTAAACAAAAATGTTTGCTAAAGTGAGCGCTTTGTACTGTTGTAACTACTTTGCTGACCCATATTATAGAATTGCAGGGGGCCTACACTGATGTAATTACCTCAATGCAAATTTCACTAATCAAGGCAAACGCTAACATTATAATCCGATTTAAACTCTTCAAAGGAGGCAACAGTAGAGTTAGATCTGCTACTCCAGTTTTAAACTTTCAAGACCCTCCCACCTCTTTGGGTTTCAGAACCCAGGCTACAGCCTGATCCTGGAAGACTACACTGCTGTTTTTGAACCCTGCAAGCCCAAGTCAGTTGATCCTGGGTCTGAGACTCACTGCCACGAGTCTTTTTTTTGCTGTGTAGACGTACTTTTAGTGCCTAATTATTGTAGCACCTCCCACTATTCTGATGCTCCTGCCATACCTGTGGCCTTATAGGTGAGTTAAAGGTTCTAATATTGATTACATTGGTATAAATCAGTGTTGAAGTCACAGGAGTTACAGTGCAACAGCAAACTAGTGTGAAGTCAGGATCAGGCCAAAAGTTTCAGCCTTAACTCTGAATTTCCTGGCTTTTTGTGAATCCAGATCCTTAATGTTATTTTACCATAGTTTTTGTATTTATATATATAAACACAGAGTATATTGCTGCCTATTCAAATTTGGAATAGATTGCGGTAAAAACTTATTTCCTCTTTACACGTTCTAAATCAGTGCACAATGATCTGCTTTATGTAAAACACATCAGCCTTGCTTCTCTGCATGTGCACGTTAATTTAACCAAATTAATAGCATTATGATGTGTTCAAAGAGCAGATCTGTGAATGAAGTAGGGAAGGAACTTCTTAAGGTTGCTGTTTTGAAGTTTGAATTTAAACACCATATTCAGAGAAACATCTAATGGAAATTCATTTTAACAGGCTTTTGCTTGATGACTTATGTATAATTTCATCAACCAAACACTTCCCTTGACAGAGTATGTTTTGGCTCACTGTTGCTCCTGACTCAGTCCGACAGCATTGTAAAGCAATTTATAGTAAATGCATCCTTTGGAAAATTAGCCAAGCATCATTCTGATGCTATGGCTTTTTAGGTGATAAGATGAAAATATTAGTTACAGTTGCGCCAGACTTGTTCAGAACGACTGCTTGGCATGATCCCTGTGAAGGTGTTTTGGCTTCTTTAGTCGCATCACTGAAAAGCAGTTGAAATCAAAGTTTGAATTTTGTGTATGTGATGAATTGATAAAGAATTTGGGGCCCAATCCTGCAAATCCTTGCTTACTTAATCCTTCAGTGGGGCCATTTGCATAAGGACTATTGGCATGAAAAATGGTTTCAGCTCTTCAGCCCGATTCAGCAAGGCACTTCAGCACATGCTTAACTTTAAGCGTGAGCATTGACTTCAATGGGACTACTCACATTCTCAAAGTCAAGCATGTGCCTAAGTGATTTGTTGGATCAGGGCCTTGGCTTGTAACTTTACAAGTAGTGTAACTAGTTCCAGACCACTTTTTCCACTATATCATTCCTACGTAAAGTTTCCATAACACATAACAAATATGTTATTTGTTGTGCACCAATGGTGTAGTTGGGACAGCCCAAATATGTAGCCAAAGAGGCATCCGTTATACAAACCCGATCACAGTATTCCATATTAACGATTCAATATGCGGCAGTAACAGTAAGGCGTATTGTTTGGGGAGCATTACCAGGGCATGCTGTAGCCCTCTTTTAAGAGGGATCAAAGATCTGCAAATTGGGGATCAACTTTTTATGTATGGTACTACAACATTATTGATGGAGCAGCGTTTTATTTCAGATTAAGATTTATAGCTCATTGTTCCAGGGTTGCTTTCCATACAAATAATCCAATAATGGAGTTCAATTGGAAGAAAAAAGTATTTCTATGCCTTCATCCTAGTTAGCCCATATGTGTACAATAACTATTTCTCCAAGAGTATAACTCTTGGGGATAGGGAGGGGCAGAAGCTGTGCTGGCAGAAGCTCCCAGAGGCAGTGTGCTCGCAGCAGGCAGGGAGGTTTAGAGAAGCACACACAGCAGCAGCAGCAGCATCGATCCCCTTCAACAGATTGCAGCCTGCGCTCCCCACTGCCCTCCCACACCAGCTCAACTCTGCTGGTTGATGTGGCTGGGAGAGTTAAGCTATGCCTTCCTACTCCAAGTCAGCAGAGTTGCGGGGAATAGAATCCAGGTTATTTGTCTCTCCCCCAGGCCATGCTATCTCCCAGAAACTCTGCTTAGAGTGAAGAGGAATGAAACTGTCAAATTGTTTCAGTGCATTGTAATATGCAAGCTGTAATTCCAGGTAGTAAAATTGCTTAGTGAAATTGTTGCATGTGCGACACTGATGAGATCGCCTCTGTATACTGTTCTTGTGTGCAAGCAAATGTTCGTGTCTTTATGGATCTGCATACATGCATCTCTATAGGTACAAAGTATGCAGGGCATATCCGACTGATATTTCTTTATATTCATAATCAATTATTATAACGAACATGTAGTTTTCATGCATGAATGTTTTTCCAGTATTAGACACAATATTGTACGAGTAAAAAAACATTGTATCAGAAAAAACTGTGAAACAGCTGACTTATTTTGCTGCTTTGATCCTATTTTCTTGTAAAGGCAGCAAGCTAAATTCTGCTCTGTTACACCACAAAAGTCAACTAGATTGCACTGGTGTAACTGAGAACAGAATCTGACATCTCCTGCCACTAGTAATAATTAAACAAAATCAGGAATGAAATCTGGGTAAAATAAAACTTCTCTTAACTGTGCCAAATACATTAGGACCAGATGCCTGCTGCATGTATATAATCACTTCAATAAAATATCATAAAGGCCTAAATTAAAATCAGATTCACTCCTACAGTGCCTAATGTTAGGTGCTAGGATTTCTGTTACCGCAGAATGGCACAAGGCCAAAAAAATACAACGCTAGCTGCTACAAAGAGCTGAACATCCTCAACTCCCCTTGACTTTAATAGCACATGAGGATGCTTCACCGGCTTTTGCAGGACTGGGCCGCTGGCCAGCAAGAATTTGGGCGAGTCCTTACGATGGGGAAACTATCTAAGACGGGAGCTGGCAGCTGTGGTGGAGGGGCTCTGGGCTCTAGCAGGGGGAGGAGCGAAAGGGGCGGGGTAAGGGCTAGCCTCCCCCAGCCAGTGGTTCACGTGCCGCCCATGTCCCCATCCCTCAGTGCAGCACTGACAAATACATAGCTGGAATCATTCTGGCTCACCTGTGTGTTAAGTATTGTTAAAATAGGTATTATAATTATAAAAATGTGCTTGTGTTTAGACTTTACTGAATGCTTGTAAGTTGCTTCATGCATTAATCTCTTTTATAACATGCATATCCCATAGTGTATAAGCCTCCGTGATGGGGTAAATCACCAGACAGGAGAGAGACACTAACTAGTGTAAAATGCTGATCTCCAACAGAAGATGTTACATCTTGGCCAGCAAGGAAGGCCAATCAACACCAGATGAACTATTGTGGAACATTGAAGAGTACAAAAGACTTTGTTGATTGCTCTCTTCCCCCGATCCCCCCTTACAGCCCCCCCACCCGAAGATGAGTCATGCAAATGAATTCCTCCCATCAGCTGAGTTTGCAGCTCAAAGCAGAAGGGAGAAGGGAATAAAAACTTCTAACAAGAAAAAACATTTTTTTGTGCTGCTTGGACTCAGGGAAGGGGGTGGGGGTTACTAGGCATAAGCAAAAGATCCCCAGTGCTTAGCCTGGGTTAGCACTAAAGGACATACAGAGCCTGTTTATAAAATAAGCTTCTATTACTTTTTGAAATTTAAGGTTGGAACTCATTAGTGTGTATATAAATTTACCTGTGTTAACCTTGTAAATAACTTGCTTGTTTCCTTTTCCTATTTAATAAATCTGTATATAGTTTATTATAACATTGGCTACAAGTGTTGTCTTTGATGTGAGATCTAAAGTGCAATAGACTTGGGATAAGTGACTGGTCCTTTGAGACTGGGAGTAATGTGAATATTGTTGTGATTTTTGGTGTAATGGACCATCTATCACAAAGGTAGGCTTGCCTGGGTAGCAAGACAGATTGGAGTACCCAAGAGGATTGTTGGTGACTCCATGTTAATGCTGTTATAGTGCTTGAGGAGTTCACACTTGATAATTTATTGGTGAAATTTGGCTGTGAGTTCTATGCGAAATTTGGGGTTTGTGCCCTGGTTCCTAACAGTCTGCCTCAGGTTGGTACCCACACTCTTGAGTCACTGCAGGACAGCTTGACAGCTTTCATCTAAAGTGGTGTGACTGTACTTAGTTTGACTGGTTCGTTGCAGAGACATTTATCAGCTCCTACATGATACTGCAAGACTAAAGACAATAGGGTTTTTGCCATTGACCTTAACAGGAGCATTTAGGACACGTACAGTACTTTCTACATGATGCTTAGCTTTGTCTACACCTCTCTGTCTTGTCTTTTAGACTGTATGCTCGGTGGTGCAGGGTCTGGGTTCTATGAGGGTAGAGTGACTAACACAATGGGGTCCTGATCCTGTAATGGGGCTTGTAGGTGCTATCAGAATACTACTAATAATTAATAATGAACAGTCTCAGCTCCAGTCTATTGCTGGAGTTGGCCTTTACTCTCTAAACTACCCAAATTCAGCCAACAGGTTTACACATGTGGTGAACATGCTGAAGAGAAAAGAGGTGAAGATTTGAGGAAAATATAAGGAATTTGGAATGGATGGAATTTGGCCCTATATGTAGAAGAGGTGCTACTTAATAGAGTTGTTCTCTCTTTTTCAATTGCAATTCTGCACTAGGTGTGTGCTAGTGTGTTTTAGGGCAATAAACTTGTCACACTGAATAATGGGGTAAAATAGCACAGTTGCACACAGAGCCAAAACCAAACCTCAGAGCATTTTAATTCACTAACTCAACAAATCACATTTTAGGAAATAAGGAAGATGGAAAAATTAGAAAATTGAGTGGAGCCTTACTTGTGTAGAAGCCACATGAGTCTGAATGAATCCAAATATTATTTATGGGAGGAAAATATTCATGTTCATTGCCAGCTATTAAATCTTGTTTATCCTTCTTTAAACTAACCAGAAACACATTTTGTCCAAATGCTTTTTAACGGTTTCAGTGCTGTGATTATATTGTAACTCTGTTCCTGCTTTTTATATTTGTAAAAAGAAAATAAATAATACAGGCTCTGACCCTGCAGCTGGAAATCCCAGTGGGAGTTCTGCCTATGACCCGATTCAGGCAGGGCGCTGAAGCACATTCCTCAATTTCAATAAGTGTTTAAGTCTACTGAAGTCAATGGCACTTGAGCAGATCCTTAAGTGCCTTGTTGAAACGGGGCCCACTGGAGCGCCCACAGTCAACCCCTCTCTTGTTAAAGGATCATAGGCTCACTTCTGTAAACTTTGACTCACCTGACTAACCCAAGCTAGTTCAGTGGCACTACTCATGGGAAGAAAGACTATAGATTCCAAAGCCAGAAGGGTCCATTGTGATAATATATTCTGACCTCCTAGATAAAAGAACATCCCCAAAATAATTCCTGGAGCATATCTCTTACAAAAACATCCAATCTTGGTGAAAAAATGGTCAATGATGGCGAATCCACCATGATCCTTGGTAAGTTGTTCCAGTGGTTAATTACTCACATTGTCAAAAATGTATATCTTATTTCCAGTCTGAATTTGTCTAGTTTCAACTTTCAGCCATTGGATCATTTCTCGGCTAGATTGAAGAGCTCATTATTAAATGTTTTTCCCCATGTAGATTCTTAAACACTGTAGTCAAGTCGCCCCTTAATCTTCTCTTTGTTAGCTAAATATATTGAGCTCTTTGAGTCTATCACTATAAGACATATTTTATAATCCCTTAATCATTCTCATGAATCCTCTTCAATTTATGCTCATGTGAGGAAGGGTTTGCCAATTTTAATTTCCTTTTTATATTCTACACAGAAATTTTTTAACTAGATATAATGTGGCCAATGAAATCAAATACAAGTGCCACATCTACCATGCCTGCAAAGTTCTGATCGGACAGTGATACTATAAAATCAACCAAAATGTATCAACGTAATCGCTGCACAAAATTAACAATAACTCCAGTTGATTTCTTCTTTATGCTATGAACCACAAAAAAGCTTTGTTATCTGTCTTCAGATAAAGGTGGGTTAGCTTCACCATCTTTTAAACAACATGATGGAAGCATTATTTTTCTTCCAAAAAATAAGGCAGAGGTGTACAGATTATCACACTTCAGTAATAAACATGAGTAGGTGCATGAGTAGCTTCTGCTAGAAGCAGATATAAAGAGTAAACATCTGTAGACAGCATTATAGTTGAGAACTGTATGTATCGTCATTCTTTTGGATGGCTGCAGTTGTGTTGATGGGTGTGTCCTCATATCTGTGGACCCGTATATAGCCTTGACATCTTGGACATTCTGGGTCACTTTATTGTCAGAAGTTATGTATGTTTGACGTACTACTCTCTTCCTGAAGAAAAACACAGCCAGGCTGAGGCTACCATAAAAGAAGACGCTGACCTCATAAATTTTGTTTGGGAAAGCAGTTGATAAACCCGGGATGGGATCAAAGGTAAAATTAAGATGTATATTTTTAAAGAATAGCTAATCAAGCAGCCTGCAGACAAATCGCTGTTAACCGGGCAGTCTCAGGTTCAGTGCCAGCAGTAAATTACAACCACCTGATGTAAAGTGGAAATGGATAGAACCCATGCCTCTGAAGTTAGTTAACAATGCAGTTGACTTGAGAACAAATGTATTTCATATGATATGGCTAGAGTGTATTGGCTACTGCCAAGGATCACACAGGGGAAGTGAAGAAGCAAGGTGCGGAGGTGGCATAAAGCTCACTATTGTATTCCCCTGGTCTTGGGGCTGCTTTCTACAGGGCCAGTCCCCAGGTGTAGCTAGAGCAGCCTGAGGAAGTCTCTAACTTACGCCAGCTGGTAAGGTCTGGAAGGGCTGAATCAGCAGGCAGGAATCAGAATGCATGGTTGCCCTTTGATGCACATTCCTCCAGCCAAAGGCCCTACCCTGGTAGTTAGAAAGACAGGTGTCATAGCAACCTCTCCATTGTCTCTGTGTGACAGGAGGAACTGCTGCTTGCACCAGTTAAAAAAGCACCTTTTCAGGAGCTCTGGTTTCCTTGCATTGTGGTATAGCTCCCCAGTGAAAGGGCTATATTTGCAAAGAACACAGATCATTCATGATACAAGGACAATTCCTCATGTTCCATGTGTGTTTTCTCATCAGCTCTCTACGTTAGCCTTTGATCAGCCTTTATGTAAGTTCTAAACTCAAGATGGGGCTTCAATCTGAGGACTCCGTGCAGAGAAAGGGGAAACACTGTCAATACGAAAGGAGTCGAATCCCCTCATCCCCCAAAGAAATCAGTCCTCAAAGGGGCCTCTTTGAAGAAATCCCATCTGCATGAAGGCCTAGAAACCCCCTGCACTGATTAAAGTAATGGTCTGAAGTTGCTGACAGGGTGGGAGGGAATACTGAATGCCCTTCAAAAAATAAAATAAAATAAAATCCCTTTCAATAAATTTCCCATTGTGTGATGAGCTCACTGAAAACATGGTTCAGAGCTTGCTATATTTTAATGTTCAGACCCTCTGCCATGCAATGAGAAATTGTACATTTAAAAAATATAATCCTACCATTTTATAAAGAAATGGACCTTTGATAGCTAATGTAACATAGACTTTACTTGATTACAAGTTTGCAAAAGATTTTAAAGCACTAACTCACGTTTTCTGAGTATAGTTTCTACCAACTGTCTGAGTGAAGAAAACAGGAGTTGAGCTGCATTCCATTAATTCTAGCTTTGTAAGATTGTATTAATCCTACAGAGCCACTTGAGAAACATGTCATGGGAATTTGAATAGAAAGCAAAGAATTAAAAAGGCACAGAGACCTGCAGATTCCCAGCACTGTGAAAGGCAATTACTATAATCATGTTGTATCATCGTATATTCCTGTTGAAGTAGAATGATACCATTATCCTAAAGAGCTAAGATACTAAGAAAAAAAGACTCAAACCAAGCCTTACAGACAGACGTGCAGGGCTGGTTATTACTATTGGGAAATGATCAGGACTTCCTCCAGGATTCTTTTGCCAAGTGGACTTTCTCAATTTGCAGTTCACACTTCTCTTTGAACAAGTATTGATGGAAAGGCAGAGGAGCTCAAAAGGGAATCCTTCCTGCTTGTATGAATTCAGGGTAAGGCACTAAATAATTCCACAGCAACAAATAATAAATATTTATATACAACCTTCATCTCAAATTGCTTTCTATGCTATGGACCCCAATCCTGAAAACCTTTATTCAGACTACAATAGGAATAAATCTTTAGATACTTGTGCAAGTTAGTTTTGCAGCTCAGGTCCTGTGTAGACAAGAATCACTTCAATTACTATTGAAATGCAGCCAACTCTGAGGTGGAATGTGACAGCTTTTTGAAGAAATTTATTTCGGCAGAATATAATTACCTTTACAGGACTATAGCCAGGCAACTTGAGTTAACACTCTAATTAATTTTGTGACTATCTGGGCCAAATACTTTTAGCGACCATAGTTAGCATTTTACTTTAATAGCTCTTTTGAGTAACTCTGGGCTTGTCTACACCACGCAGCTTTTAGCAACAAGGCTGTGTCGACACAGCCTTATTGCTAGATGTCGGCATGTGTAAACGCTCTTTGTTAGCACTTTTGCCGACAAAATACTTCCAGCCCCACGAGTGGTGTTCACTTTGTCGGCAGGAGAGTGCTCCTGCCAAAACAAGCCACGTTCACACTGCCACTTGCTGCGGCAAAACTTCTATCTTTCGGGGTTGGGGGGGGGGGCGGGCTTTTTTAAGTACCCATGAAAGACAAAGGTTTGTCGACAACTTGGCGGTGTAGACCAGTCCAGTGTCTCTGAATCAGCACAGTGTCCCCATGCCTTTTGCTGTGGCATTGGCTTAAGACTATCTCCCAGGGCTTGCCTTCACAATTGGGTCATGTTGAAGCATAACCTTGAGGACTCATGTTAACTAATACAACACTAAACATCCGTCTGTAGTCAACACATAGGCAGGGATGATCACATTTGATATCCTATCAGATGATTGTAGATAAACCTATGGGATTACCTATGATTAATTGGCACAAGAGGCTAAATACGACGGTCCCTGTCTTCACTAAGTGAGGAGTTGTATTACATATTATGCTAATTACCACAACTCCTCAAGGCTGTGATGAGAACTGGTCATGAAAAGGAAAAGATTTTTTGCCAAAAAATTGGAAATTTCAGTTTTCTTTCCAAAATGGAACGTGTTGGTGGTTTTTTTTTTTTTTTTTAAATTTAATGAAACATTTTGTTAAAAAATTTTGAAAATTTGTTTTTTTTTGTTTCCTCCTTTTCTTCTCCCTCCCTCCATATTTTCCTGTTCCTCATTGACTATAATATAACCAGTTATGTCCAGGTATTTATTTCACTTTTCATTTTCCTTTATTTTGTTTTTTTCATTTTGCCACTCTGTAAGTTTTCAAAAGTGAAAAGGGCAATTTTTCTACTGAAAACAAGTTTTGAACAAAAACAATTTGACCAGGATTGTATCTTAACTACTACACGAGGAGAACATAAACCATTCCCAAGGCAACGTGTCATCTTCTTTGCCATAATTCTTTATATTACTGTAAGAGCTAACTATATCTCAGCTTGATCTATAACTTTCTGTATATTCTCATTCATATATACTATATTCAGAGATCCCTATACTCTGTGACAAGCTGGGCTTAAATATTGTGGCAACTTCATTTAATTAAAAATCACAAATTTTCCTTTAAACATGCAAATGAAAAATGCAATCAGTACAGTAGCCCCTCTGTTGTTTCTTTGGATATTCAATGTATTTTATGCTGGTCTCACATTTTCAATTTTCAGTATGCCAAAGAAGCTGGAGGTTTTGGAAGCTAGTTAGGTGATGATTGGGGCTTTTGGCCTTAGGGAGACGTAGGGGACATTTTGGGAGGATAGTTAGTTTTCCCAGGTTTCTGGGCGGGGACTTGAGCCGGTGTTATTTGATACCAGAAGGAACTCCTAGATAATGGAACGTAGCCCTTTTTGCTGCCAGCAACACCTGGCAAAAGGGTTACAGTGAAATAGCTAAAAAGGTTGGTATCTAAACTGTCATCTATACATGTAAGAGTTAAAATTTCTTTGAGATGAATGAGTCCAGTTTGTACCTCTGAGTTATTGGAAGACCTTTTCTATAATGACAGCCAAAAATTAACCCAAAGATTGGGGCGGGGGCAATAAACATACTGATACCCTATTATGAACCCAGTGAAGGACATAGGCTTCCATCTCCAAGGATTAATAATGGAAAGGAGAACCAAGTACAATTTCTAACATGTAAATTATAATTATCTGTAATCATAATTACTGCTACTAACATGTAAGCTCTACTAGTGTGGCATTACTGGTCCCCTGATCCTCTTTCCCCCATTCCTACCGACTGGTTGTTACATCCTCTTATTGCATCTTACCTTAATTAAATTTGTAAGTGATTCAGGTCAAGGGCTATTTTTTACTGTTTGTACAGCACCGAGCACATTGGGGCCCAAGTGTGATTGCGCCCTCGTGGAGCTACCATAATATCAATACATACAATTTTTCTTTGTTTTTACCTGTTTTTTCTCTCTCATTCTTAGTGTCTTGTGGAACTGGATCTATCATTTGGATTTGGCAGTCAATGTGGGGATCCAGGGGCTGACTGAACGTCCCAAGAGATGAACAAATCTTGACATTATGTGGAGGAAGAGAAAACAGCGGGGGTCAACTGGAACAGAGATTCTCAAGGTAATAAAAGGCTCAGGATAGGTTGCAGTGCCTGCTAGGGAAGGTCAAGAATTTTCCATTAAAAAAACAAAGTTTTAGACTCGATGAAATCTCTTGTGGGAAAAATATCTCTGCTTTCCATGGAAATGTTCCATTTTTCATCAAAAAGCAATGCCTGGAAATGGAAATATTTCAGTTCTGAGATGTCACAGTGATGTTTCCTTGGTGCTGTAATTGGTGAGTATTTGTGAAAGTGTTGGTGAACCTGGAAAGACTCACAAATTTCAGCACAAACTGATTATTCATCCAAAAATCAATACCAGAAGTTTGTTGTTCGTCAATTTCTAGTTGCTCTCTCTTTTTAGATATTCTTTTAATATGTTATGTTTGTTAACTTGTACTTAAACTCATGGATCCAGGAAATTTCACGAACACATTAACAGAACCCAGAAGTTTTTCCCAAGTGAATGCTGGAATAAAACTGGGTTGAAGCAGAATGTGTTTTGGGCCCGATCCCATGCAGAGGGTGTTATCTGGTAGTGGACACAGACAGCTTGATTTTCTTCTTGATTAAGAGTAAGTTAGAAATAATTCTATCGAAATCAATGGAAACATACTGGTCTAAAGCTAGTGAAAGGGAGAGGAGAATTGGGTGCAATTTATAGAATGTAGCAGGATCCACTGTGCATTTGTTCCAAGAGACCAAACTCTGGGAGCTTGAGCTCACAATTTACATTGTATCGGTCATGCTGGCACCAAGCGTTTGTAGCCCAGTTCAGAGAAGCATGGGTCATTAAACACTAGTGCAAACTCTGCTGACACCAGGGATGAATTAGGCCCCCTGTGTTGTTGGATGGGATGAGATTTCCAGTAGAGGGACAAGGGGAAAGGAAGGTTACTGAACCACTCAAATCCTCTCTCCTTCATTAGGTCTCAGCTGCACAATGTGTTCAGGAGAGTCCCAAATCTAAACTGGGAGAGAAAGAAAAAGGTGTGGGGAGGAATGGACTTCTTGATATTTGCTTTCCCACTGGAAATTGCAACAAGACATTAAGCAACGGGGATTTTCTCCACTCAGTTGACTTAGAACAGCTGCTCACCAATTTCTTCAGCCCTGGGAGGAAAAGCAGAACTTTGCCCTGGGTCTGAGCAGCTTTTCAGAAGCAATCCAAGTCAACCTTCCACTCAATGACTTCATTCAAAGCTGGTTTATATCATGAAGAGAAACTCCGTTTATTTATTTGTAATAACTTCAGGGTTTTATGGACCTGCAAGGGGATGTAATTTAAGAAAACAGCGGCAAGCTTTTTCAAATACCAAGGTTTCAAAATAGGCCCTGTAAAAAACTCGTCAACGGAAAGAGTTCATTATTAAAAATCAAAACTGCAGCAAAACACCTTTGTAGAGGACTTCGGAGCGAGAGCTTCTGAAACTTTCTGTCTGCAATACATAATCTTTAAATGGCTTAAGGAAAAGACGAGCATCCTTCAAGTCACTGAACTGGCTTCTGAACAGGATTGGTGATCGTAAACTACACTATCTCAATGGCACAATAAGAACATTTTAATTTAATTTTATAGAAAGAGAATTTATCAGCTCTGATTTTAAAAAATACTCTAACTCCCACTTCAAGCTCAGGAGAGTCAGAGACTGTCTTCTGAGATCTGCCCCGAACCATTCCCACCATAGACCACGCAAGTGAACCATCGGTGCCACCATTTCCATGTGGAGAGCAATACATTCCCATCTCCCAGGCATGTTTGGGGGTTTAGAATACTTTAGAAAAATTAAGAGTCTCAGTTGCTGGAAGGCAGTTCGAACAGGTGACTAAAACAGCGAACCGGTGGACAAAACCCTCATGTTTCATTCCCAACCCACTCCATCAACTTGGGCAAGTCATTTCACCTCTTGGTGCCTCACTATCTATAAACGGGAGAATGCTTACTCCTCATTGCAATGCACGTTGGGGCTCTTGGGCAGAGGATGTTGTATAAGTGCAAGAGCCAATATAACCAGAAAGTAAAACAGACACAACCCTTGTTAGTGACTCAGACACTACCACATAGTGCTTGGTTTCCATTTATCTGACAGAACAGACTGGCCATCCACCCAACAGCATGGAACAGAATGTGTTCTCTTACCTACCCACACATTAGCCAAAGCACAGGCTGCCAAGCTGCCCAGACAACTAATCCCAGCACACTGCTCGTCCACCCATGTAACAGAACACACTGTTTCCCAACTGGACCACCATGAAACCCAGCTGTAGGGTGCAGTGACCTCGGGGCTACCAGTTTTTAATGGCTACAGCAAAGGAATGTTAACCCTTTCCTTCCTTTTTGTTAAATTCAGAGGTAAAGAGAAGTAAGTATTGGTAGGAGCTTTATTGAAAGGGGAGAGTGGCAGCGTTGAAAGTAGGGAGAGGGAGACAGAGAAGTTCAGCATGAAGGCCGGCATGGGAGGAAGAGCAATGAGGGGGATTGGACAGGCAGGGAGGCTGGCCATAAGGATAATTTAATAATTACCACTCTAAGAGCCTACGGAAGGAGATCCAGCTACTATCAGAGGAGTGGCCTGCTGGATAGATGCAGAGGAGTGGCCTGCTGGATAGATGCACCTGGGACTGGATTTAAAGCTGCAGAGCCAGCTCTGTGAAAAGAGTGGCAGTGGGCGCACTGCAACCCTTTGATCTGAGTGACATCTCAGAACTAACCAAGTAAGAATACAGAGACCCTGCCCATGATGTCAGGAGTTATGGGTGCCATTGGGCTGAGCCAGCCATGCTAATCTCTGTGGACAGCACATATCAGACATCTCCTATAAGGAGAGCACTGTCTCTCCTTAGGATTTGAGACCATAACAGGCTTTCATAGCTTCCGCACAGAACACCAGCGGGGTGGCTATTACATCCATAATTTTATTGTTTACTGTATGGAGGCATTGGAGATTCCCAAGGCCACGTGTGATGACAATCCAACTTTGGAATTGCTGTATGGGCAGTACTTTAGTATTCTTTTGCTGTCTGTGTATTGTGTGTAGTCTTGAGGATGCCAGCACACAGCTAAATCAACTCGTTATAAATCCTCAAACATCTTCCATTGCAAATGTGGAGTGGAGGATGGTGCGCTTAGTGCTTGTGAAAAGGCACCATGACAGTACAAGAGCCTGAAGACCTCTATTTATAGATCAAGTACATCAACAATACAAACTTCCATATGGCACCTCACTAACAAGTCTGAGCCCTCTGGAGGAGTCACATAGGAGCAGGAGAAGTTAGTCTCCATATCCATTTGGTTTTTGGCTTCTCTAATGAGAATGCCATCAGGGCTACTACCACTGTTCTCAACCCACCTCCACAATCCTCCCTTAGTTTTACCGCTGCCCTCCCACGTGAATACCACCCCTCCTCCAAATAGAGTTGTCTTCTCCAAGCTCTCAAGACTGTTTATTTTCTTTCCCTGGTTGCAGTAGTCCTGAAAAGTCCAGAATCCGTCTGTACATGACAGGAGCAAAGCTGCCTTCTGGGGGCCGGTAGGGTTGTTGAGGTGGGCAGGCAGCAGAGGGAAAGTGAATGGGTTCAGGAACTCTGAGAACCATGAGTAGGCAAGGCAGCAGGGAGGCAGACAATGGAAAATAAATATAGATAAACAAGAGGCTTTTTTCTCTTTTGCTCCATCATGCTTTGCATTAGGGTAGGGACCCCAGTTCTGGGAGGAGAAGAATTGCTCTCTTGCAAATGACCCCCTTGAATCAGGAGCTTCACCAAGGTAACTACCCCAGCTGCAGTGAAATAAGGCAGGAGATTAAAAATCATATCATTAAAAAACCTCTCCCTTCCCCTTGTCCCAAGCCTATGGCAACATTCACAGCTGACTAAATGTGCCTTCCAAATAAAAACAGGGGTATATATTATGTACCTTCCGCTATGCCTGGGATGGACTCTTGCGAGCTTTCCTTCCCAAGCCCATCCCCTGCTGCTCTGGGGCAGAGTGTTCAGCTTTCCCACCAGGACGAGTAAGGAAAATACCTTGTTTGGGCTCACAGACTGAATTGTTTTTCCCAACAAAGCTTCAGCTTGGTTCAGGCAACCCTGATATTCCCAAGTTTTCCAGGGCTTTTTTTCCTCCTCAAAGAACACATCACCTAGTGTCTGCCAGGCTTCTGCTTCTTGTTTGACATCCCTTATTTACAAAGCAAACAGAATGTTCCTTTTAACACACATCATGCTAAGTTTATTAATGAAGAAAACAATCCCAGGGGGTCAACCCAGGGGACCCTTGAAACCTGCCAGCAAAAACTCTTCAAACGCTCAACGCGTCAGATCCTCCAAAACGATATTTCACACAATGAAGTAAAAATAATATTTTCCTTTTGGCCTTTCCAGCCGCTTTTGGGGCAAGCAGACAGAAATTATTTTCTTACTTTGCTCCCAGAGCAGAGATCTGTATGAAGCTGCGTTTATTTGTTTAACACGATGATTTCATCCTAAATGTCTCGACAGCAAATAGTTGGTGGTTTAATAAAGGCCCTTTGAAAGAAAGGCCTGAGCAGTTATTTGTACAGGGAAAATGCAAAGTATGCAGCTCTCAGGAGGAGAGATAGAAATGGCTGTTGTGATTAAGGGGGTGCAGGGAACTCCTCTCTGTCTGCAAGGGGAGAACAGTAACTCCTGGGGCTCTGTTTCCTCAGACTGAGCTGCCACGTCTGACTATAGGGATGGAAGGAGTCTGACCTTATTATTAACAAATGACTGATACTCCCTCTCCACCCCAAAGCAAATACTTTAACAAAAGACAAAGGACCCATTCTTTGTACATTGCCATTAGATTATGAAAATAATAAAATGATGATAAACACACTTGTATTGTCTTGTGGCACCAGTACAGTAATCTGGAGGGAGAAATATGTGCTGAAGCTGCTAGAATAAATCCTCAGACTTTATGGGGCTAACTCAGCATGGGCCAAGTTTTCCAAAGATGAGTACAGGATTTGCACCTACCAAATGCCCATGTGCACCTGTTGTGCCTGCATAAACACTCGTCCGTGTCTGCAAAAATGTCATTAGCAGGGTGGTGCAAATGAACACAACTGGGACTGCAAATTACTCTATTTGCACACACAAATGCCTGTTTGCAGGCACAATCGGTGCACACACAATTTTTGCGGATGCAGTTAATGCATGCAGTGTGGCAAAATTTGGCTCGAAAGGCATAGAGAAATAAAATCTTGGAGATATTTCATTTGGACTATTTTCACCTGGCTGTGCAGTATTCTTTGTTTGGTTTCTGCATATGAGAGCAAACAGTCATCTGATTCTTGATCTTGCATCTGCCTTTAAGTAGATATGTGTCTGAACCACAGAGATTGGATCAAGATCAAAATCCAGGTCCAAACATTCCCAAAGTTCAATGTTTTTTGGATCTAAGATTTGGTATTGGCCCACTTCTAATTTAAATGTCCTTTAAAAAAAAATGCATCCAATACTGTTTGATCCCTGACAATAATTCTAAGGTCTATCAGAACTTTATTATGCATAAATTATGGAGTTTGGATTAATGGTTCATCTTAGTTTAATGTTAGGGTTTTTTTAATATGTTGTACAATGTAATAACAGGTTTCAGAGTAACAGCCGTGTTAGTCCGTATTCACAAAAAGAAAAGGAGGACTTGTGGCACCTTAGAGACTAACCAATTTATTTGAGCATGAGCTTTCGTGAGCTCATGCTCAAATAAATTGGTTAGTCTCTAAGGTGCCACAAGTCCTCCTTTTCTTTTTAATGTAATAACAATGACCCATAGCTATAAGTAATGTATCAGGCCAAATTCAGTTCTTTTAACCAGGTGGAAGTTTGGAGTAACTCTACTGAAGTTGAAGATACCTCAGAGGAGTTAGTCCAAGTTTTGTTTGGTATAAAACTGAGAACACAATTTGTCTCATAACCTTTTCCCTCCTAATGTAACTCTATAATCTTCAGGCCAAATATTTTTGTCATATATAAGGGGAAAGCATTTCTTGACAGCGTCATCTGTGAGTGTTTTAATTGCCTTTTCTCCTTCTGCTAATAATATTACTTACACTGTCACTGAAATTTGAAACAAAGTTAACTGAAGGGCTTCAGCGGATTCAAGCTTTTGTCCAAGGATCACTGAAGCCCTTTGATGTGAAAAATAGTTGTGGGGTGTCATTTATCTTACCCAATATGTTCAGATTATGCAATTTAGAGTGACACATATGGCAGCAGAAGTATTGCAAAATTCAGTACCATCTATTTATGCAATATTCAGCAAAACATATTATATATTATTTGGCTATGAACTGTACAATAATTGCAAACAGTCAAATAATTAAAAGAAGAGATCCAAACAATGTGGATGTCCTAAACTTTAAAAATGTGTGGAGAATGCACACAAAAAAGTGGGAATATGGGGTAGAAGGGAAGTTAAATAACATGGCATTGCTTCCATGAATGTACAAAGTAACTATAAGTTCTTTAGAATGGAGATTATGGGCTAGCTTTCAGTTTTACTCAAACCAGCATAACTGAGATCAGTATCTGGTCCATTCATCTGAAGTGTTTGTAAAGTGACATAGACATTTATTCTACAGTAGAAATATTAACTGGAGCTGGTTAAATGCTGACAATTGAATACTAAAATTTGTAAACATGGGGGAGAGGAGTTGGCTTGGTGAGGGATTCAGAAACCAGTCCTATTAGCTGAGCATCTATTCGGTGTTCAGAAATATTCATTCAATAGCATGAGCGAGGAAATGGCAACTTGAGCTTTGAGTCATGTGACTTAGTTTCTGGTCCACGATTTGATGACCTAAGCTGGACGCAACTCATTGTGGGTTTGTTTCTCTCTGGTGGACTTGATAGTGTGAGCACTTTTTGAGAGAGTTGTCAGGATATATTAATAGAGAAGCAGGATCCCTAGGGAATTGTCAGATGAAGGAGACTTATAAACATCTCTTTCCAGCCTATTTCTCACAGCACTAGTGAATCCAAGTATGTGTATTTGACCAAACCATCCGGACCACCTCCGAAGTGCTGTGAATTCATGAATACCAATGCAAGAGGGCAAAGGGCTCACTGGTGTCTGATAGTGAGTTTCAGACGGCTTGACCAGTTGAATGTACTGCAACTCACTAACGTCATAACTTGTATCTAAAAGGTGCTCTAAAAGACATTAATAGAAAGCTAATATCTTAACGATCATTAATATTATTGCATGGTATATATAAGTAAGACAAATTCAAAATTACAAACATTGAGAATTATGTTCTTAAAGTGTGTCTTCCAGGCAGGGCTAACGTAACCCCACCCTCGACAAAGGAATGTAGTTCTGCCATATGGAAGATTTTTCTAAGGTACATTGAGACAATGGAAATGCAATTGACATAGAAGGTAAACAGGATCATCATGCCAGCAAGGGGAGGAGACAATCACTCAGCATCACAGCACAGGGAGGAGATAGCAGGAAGCAGATCAATGTACATTTTAGCAAACACCAGCATGGGAAGAAGCCAGCCTGGTACTTCCTCTACTTGGACAATCCATGTTGCCTTCCTCACAGCTTGAATGAACTTAACTTTGGAGTGTAATCTTCAGAAGAATCAATTTCAAAGGTCCCCTGGACTATAAAAGAGAGGGGCAAAGAATCCCAAGTTGTCTTTCATCTAAGATGACAAAGAAACAGAGCACTTTGGACTTTGTGGGAGAAACTGACCAGAGGGGTTGGTCAGCCATCTTGCTGGAAGATACATTGGAAAGGAAAATACCTTGAACAAAGGCTGTAGCTTTTTGTGTTAAATCTTAGACATCAGAAAGCTTTTTTTCACTCGTATTTTCTTGTAACCATTTCTAACACTTCCCTTATACTTGAACTCACTTAAAATCCTATTTCCTTTCATTAATAAACTTGTTTTATTTTTAATCTAAACTACCACAGTGTTGTGTTTGTTTGTTAACTCTGGTCAATGGGATAAACTGTGAAGTTTGTCTCTTTTTAGGAATTCTGAGTATTTCAGGAGAGGGCTGGGAACTTCAGGGCAGATGGTTTTGGGGAAATTCGGGACAGGGAGTGTGTTGGGGACACCTCTGTGTAAGGTAACTGGGTGAGAGAGATTACAGTTGGGGCTGCTGTGTTGTACACAGGCTGCTGGAATCAGAGTTGCTGAGTCAGAGTGGTTGAATGCACAGACACACAGTGCATGCTTGTCTGCAGGTTGTCAGTGTTCAGGTTGTGAGCCACAGCAGCAGAGCATTTATGGTGCCTGAGGTTACAGGGCAGGCAGTGACACAACCCCTCACTGCTCTGGTTTGCATCCCAGATTGTGACAACCAATGAGACAGAACATGGTCAAAATTGTACCAATGTTACATGCACAAAATTCTCTGTTACTCGTACACTCTAGGGGCACCCACCTTTACCCAGTTCCTAGGGATCAAGGTGTAACCCTCTTAATTTAGGCACCCATTCTTACCCTTCCGTGGGCTCAGGGTGTAACCTAACACTCTGAGGGTTTGTGGGATCTTTTACCATTGAAAGAGCCTTACACAGTAATATCCTACTTAACCTCTATTTATTAACAACCACCAAAAGAGAATACACATGCTAAGAATACAATGCGCACCACTCCCAATAAGGCGGATGAATTTTCGGGATCGCCAGTCAGGATCAGGTCATCTGGGGACTTCAGCTTCTGCATGGTGTCATTAGCAGAGTACTGAGGTCTTGCAGCCCTGATCTTGGGGCTGTATCCTGGAGTTGGTTCCAAAGAACTTCTTTTTGGTCCCCAGTTTATATAGTGAAACATGCTTAGCTGTACCTTAACCCATCATTTTACTAAAATATTACTAAACAATCCTAATATATTGTAAAACAATCCTTTAACCAATCATACCCTACCACCTTAACTGATTTACACTTGGCAAAATTAATTATGTAACAGACAGAAACAATCAAAGAACCAGACAGACCAGACAGATAAACAATAGAGAAGTGGGGACCATAAAAGCAAAACAATAGAAGTATAGATTTTACAATCACAACTGTTGATAAGTGATTTCTTGCCAGATAGAATGCTGTCAAACAAAGTTTTCTTTAACTATCTTAAGATCTGTTTCTTTATCTGGTGATGGTGGGTACTAGTAGGACAGGATCATCTTCCTAACAGCCCAATATTACATTGTTTTAATGTAATTTAGATGGAATGTGAGGATGTGACTTTCTGCTTCTTAGCTAATGGCTGCTGCTCTCTGCAGGAAAAGGCCTTATCCTTACACCAAAGCCAAATCTGCAGAATATTCACATTCTATCCCCCCACCCCACACACACACACTGTCCCAGCGTTCTTCAGCATGTTCTAATAACAGCTCTGCATACATTTTAAAAAATATTTTGACCACAGCTTGCTATTTTTCTAAGACTGAGATGGTGATCCAGGACCTATAATTCACACTTTATACTAATATTTCACATAAAACAGCTTTACAAAATGCAGGCTTCCTATAAGTTTGAAAAATAATGTGCTTCCTATTAAATCAACCACTTGTGCAAAAATGACAAAAAACCCAGCTGGGAATAGTTCTGGAGTCCTCAATCATTTACGATACAGTCCATGTAATTTCTAAGGTTCAAATCAGCCTTTCTACTTAGTTTATTACAATGCTGACAAATCAAAACCCACAAAGAGGTAGTGTGACGGGGAAGTTTGAAGCGGCATAACAAAGAGAAGCCTGATTGGCTGGGAGTATGGACTGCATCTAGAGGTTTAACTGGTCTGTTATTCCATATATATGAAGTGGAATTTTGCTAACGCTGTATAAAAATGTGTCTGTTCATAAGAGTTGCTGAGCACTCCCAATTCCCATTGACTTACATGGGGATGGAGGCCACAGAGCTCTTTATAGGATTGGGTGCTTGGTTTCGAATGCATTTGTATTAAATTAGGCCATGTCTATACACACAGCACTGCACCAGCGCAGCTGTACTGATGCAGCTGCGCCACGGCAGTGTGTCTGGAGAAGATGGCCTATGCCAGTGGAAGAGAGCTCTCCCTTCAGCATAAAAAACCCCACCTCCATGAGCAGCAGAAGCTATATTGGCCGGAAAAGCTCTCCCACCAACATAGTGCTGTGTACAGGGATGCTTATGTTGATGTAACTTATGTCGCTCACGGGGGTGGTTTATTCACATCCCTGAGCAGAGTAAATTATGCCGAAATAGGTAGGGTGACCAGGTGTCCGGTTCTCGATTGGAACACCCAGTCAAAAAGAGACCCTGGGGCTCCAGTCACCACCACTTACCGAGCCGTTAAAAGTCTAGTCAGCAGTGCTAAGGCAGGCTAGTTCCAACCTGTCCTGGCTGTCTCCACGCTGTGCCCTAGAGGCAGTCAGCACGTCCAGGTCCTAGGCGGGGGGCCACGGGGCTCCACACGCTGCCCTCACCCTGAGCACCGACTCCACACTCCCATTGGCCGGTTCCTGGCCAATGGAAGAAGGGGGGATTAGTACCTTCAGGCTAGAGCAGCCTGTGGAGCCTCCTCGCCCCCCCGCCAAGGACCCAGACCTGCTGGCTGTTTCCGGGGTGCGTGCAGCGTGGTGCCAGGACAGGCAGGCAGCCTGCCTTAGCCCCCACGCTGTGCCGCTGTCCGGGAGGCGCCTGAGGTAAGCTCACGCCCCGACCCCCAGCCCAGAGCCCTCTCCCACACCCTGAACCCCTCATCCCCAGCCCCACCCCAGAGTCTGCACCCCCAGCTGGAGCCCTCACCCCCTCCTGCATCTCAATCTCCTGCCTCAACCCGCAGCCCCCTCCTGCACCCCAAACTCCTCACCTCCTCCCACACCCCAACTTCCTGGCTCAGCCCGGAGCCCCCTCCTGCACCCTGAACCCATAGGTGCTGGAACTAGAGATGCAGGGGGTGCTGCAGCACCCCCTGGATTGAAGGGGTTTCCATTATATACAGGGTTTTACAGTTTGGTTCAATGGATCTCAGCACCCCCACTATAAAAATTGTTCTAGCACCCGTGCCTGAACTCCTCATTTCTGGCCCCACCCCAGAGCCTGCACCCCCAGTGAGAGCCCTCACCCCCCTTCCACACCCCGAACCCTCTGCCCATTGAAAGTGAGTGAGGGTGGAGGAGAGCGAGCCACTGAGGGAGGGGGAATGTAGCGAGCAGGGGGCAAGGCAGGGAAGAGGTCTCAGGGAAGGGGTGGGTCTCGGGGAAGGGGTGGGGCTAGGGCATTCAGTTTTGTGCGACTAGAAAGTTGGCAACCCTAGACATAGGCTGTTGTGTAGACATAGCCTTAGGCCATGTCTGCGCTTACCCGGGACCGATGCTGCTGCAATCAATGCAGCGGGGGTCAAAGATCCGCTAAATCGATGGCAGAGTGCTCTCCGGTCAACTCTTCTGCTCCACCGGAACGAGAGGAGTAAGATAAGTCTACAGGAGAGCATCTCCCGTCGACGCAGCGCAGTGTAGACCCCGCAGTAAGTTGACCTAAGCTATGTCGACTCCAACTACATTATTCACGTAGCTGGAGTAGCGTAACTTAGGTCGACTTACCCCGGTAGTGTAGACAAGGCCCCAGTGTGTATCTTCATGGGCACTCAAGTCCTGACGTTTGAAAAAGTTTGGGTTTGAATGGACCCATTTCTCCATAGCAAAATCTCACTGCAAACCCAAAGGCTAGGATTGTGTTCAACTGGTTCTTTCATGTTCACTCAGATTCATTGGAATCCATATTAGAACACCATGCAGCTTATCCCTGTACATTGCTAAGCAAACACAGTTCAAATTTACCAGCAATAGCAGCCTGGGGACATATGTGGATAGCCTCATAAAGCAAAAAAATTTTTGCAAAGATCTTTGATGAACAGTTCAGACACAAAAAAAGAAGTTCTAAGAAACCACTTCTAGTTCATGGACGGAAGTCCAACTCAGATCAAAGTTGGTTTTGAGTGCTTGGTGGTTTGAAATAAACATTTCACACAGCTCTAATTATTGTACATGTAAATATAATCACAAGTATAAAAATAGATTTTTTTGCATTATTTTCATCTTCAGAATATTAATTTTTCATTTTTAACATGTACTTAGAGAAATTTAAGTTTTTTGAAAAATAAATTTAAATTCTTATTGCATACATTAGGGTACATTTTTCATGATAATTAGGAAAAAATATTGAATACAGTACACAAAAATGTGGTGAATTTGTGAATATTTTGATGGTGAGAGGAGCTCATCATGACATAAAACAATTTACCACATCTTTAAAGGGCCCATTGCCTGATCTCCCACAGCTAAATGGTTTCAATGCATATTTCAACTTCTGGCAAACACTGAGATTACATGTTACACTGACAAAAATGGAACCTGTGTTGCTCCACTGATGATGGCAATGGGAGAAGCTGTAATGTAACATGGCCCAGCTGTTTCTTTGGGGTTTTTTTTTACCATTGTTAAGGCTCAGAATAGGATTAGACAATATGGTGGAACACAGATGTGAGGCTGCCTGAGTCCTATTGGATGCTGCAGCTTCTATCATTGCTATTACTAGTGGAGCTGCACTGGTGATGAATTACAAGTACCAGGTTTCCCAGGATAGAGGCAGCCCTTACGAAAGGGAGAGCAGAAGTTTTCTCCAAATCCTGATGACTTTTTCTAATTGAAGTCTGTGAGGTGTTCTCTGCATGTGGGACCTACTCCTGCAGTCCTTGCTTAGGCAAAATTCCAAACAATTTCAACACCAGTTGCCTAGAAACCCTTCTTGTTTTCATTTGTGTTTAGTGTCCTCAGAACCATATTCAGCTCTTATGGCGTGCTGAAAGAAGGAAAGTGTTCACCAAAAAACAACCCACTCCCAGATCTGCACTGGATGGAGGGGAAACTCCCATTATCTCTAGCTGCAAGGGAAAGATTTGGCAAAGAAGTAGTTTCAGTGTAGAATGTTCCTTTAAATAGAATCCAAGTCAATCAGGGGTCCAAGTGACATACAGGCTTGTGTTAATAAGGCTTAAAGCCCTTCTATTGAACAGCTGTAATACTTCATTACTGTCAAGCAAAATTCTCGTTGACTTTGGGATTTGGCTGTGTAAGAATATCAAGATTTCACCCTGTAGCTTTAACTTTTAACAATATAAAATTAATAAGCAGGACCAATACTGTACATTAGAAATGAACTAGCCAATACGAATAGTTGAAAAACTATAAAGCGTCAAGTATCTGCATGATGTTTGCAGTTCTTCAAATGAATGTCACAGCGTAGACTTGCCTAACTTTGACAGTGAAACCACAGAACAATAAATACTTACAGCATAATCCAATAATTCTATTTACAATAATTAACCCTTTTAATTATTTACAGAGTGCCACACCAAAGCAAATGCTGAAGGAATCTGAAAGCTGTTAAAGACTGAAAATAATTAGAGGCCAGAGAGTATTTCTAAAAAGTAATGTGAACTGTATTTAGCTAAAGAACTTATTGTGGAAATCTAATTAAAGGTTTGCATTCTCGTGAGTGAAAAAGCCTGGATATTTTCCTAATCTTGGCCAACATATTGTTCTGTGCCTATGTATCCTTTTTCCACATTGTCAAATCAGTTAACATAGGTAAGTATATCTTACCTCTCCAAAATACAAAAGTTGTGGAATTCAAGTTCTATATAACAATGTTTGTACTTTGTTCTAGTTAGGTAATGACAGGATTATAGTATTAAATTCTGTAATCATAAGACTCTAGAAAGGCAATGTTTTAAACAAAAAGTATTCTGTAATTCTATTATATTAATTATTGTGTTTCATTCACTCATTTACTTTAAGATGTTGACAATTTAAATCATATTCTATCAGTCACTAAACTTACACATTTTCATATCATGTTACTTTAAAGTATAATCTGCCTTTTGCATCACTTCTGTCTCCTTCCTTTTAGACCTTTACCTATTAAATCTATGTGTAAGGAAAAGAAAGAAAGTAGGAATAGTTCAGTGCCTTCTCATTGCAGTCAGGGGCCTCAAAACTGAAAACCTTGGAATGAAGTTCATAATAAAGTCATCTTTTAGGCAGCACACATTATATCAAAAACCCTTGTTTGCCATAAAATTATTTCACTTGAAAGGGTTAACTGATGCATGACAAAGACACTGTGAACAATTCATAATGAAATGGCAACATTTCTGTTGATAAATATTGTTTTGATACCAGATGCCTAAGGAAGCCACGCCATCATTAGTAGCAATAATGGAACAGATTCGCTGGTCTGTTAGAGCCGCTTTGCACCCACACCAAAACCAGGTTGGTGCCTGGTGGCCTGAGGATCAGGGAGTCTCAAAGATTACTTGGTGATCCTCATCCCCACTGAGTTGCACCAGGCTGCACATGGCCAGCCTTTGGATCTGGCCCTCCATGCTGAAGAACAGGAAAACGTCTTTGCCATTGACTGGTAATACATGGAGTCCCACAGTGATGTCCTGCTTTTGCATTATGTTCCCTCAGCACAACTCATCATCAGCACATGCTGTGAGGTGACCGTGACAGTGCAGTATCAAGAGGGGCGGCTCTGTGACTCTAACTGATATTATCTATTCTTCCCCTCCTATTCCTGGCTTCACAGAGGGTTGGGGCGAGATCCCAATGACTTGGTCCAAGATTGCCCATGCCATCTCGTATGTGTCAGGCAGAGGAAGCAGAACTCCCCCGAACAGACTATATGAGGATTATATGCAGCTCTACAGCCATCAGGCTGAGTTTCACTGGGTTCCAAAGATATGTGACGGAATGGAATATGTCTGGCTCAAATTATGAATAGCATTTTGTGTTATGTGGTAAACTCATGGCTAACCTTGCCCAGGGCAAGCCTATTGAATTGCTTCCCAGACAGCAACCCTCCCCTAGAAAGGCACTTAACACCTCATTGAAGGACTATCGCTGAGAAGCCCTCACCACTAGTCTTATGCCCTATCCCCTAACTTGTGAACCTGCCAGGCCTTGGGACACTCTTGTCCTAAAAACTGCCCATAGAAGCTGTGACGGGATCCCCCAGGGGTGCAGCCTCGGACTGTGGGACCGCTGTGCCCCCTTAACTGTCTCCAGCCTGGGCTGTCTCTCGCAATGCCTTGCTAGTGACCACCAGCAAGCCCCTCCAGGCACTGTGATCACTCAGCACAACCCTGGAAACACCTGCATTTTATCTCTTTCCTGCTCAGACCTCTGGACTTATACTAGTGGGAGCATTCTAACCAAGGGACTGAGGTCCTTCCAATGATTTGGAAGCAACCAGAGATGCGACTTAAACCAGCAGTTTATTCTATCACTGTTACAAGCCTGAACCAAGAACTTTGCAATTATTGTATGTGATTCCTTTAACCAATTTTAACTCTCACCTTTCTTTCTTTTTCTTTCTTTCTTTAAATAAACCTTTAGATTTTAGATACTAAAGGATTAGCATGAGCGTGATTTTTGGGTAAGATCTCAGTTATATACTGACCTGGGTGTGTGGCTGGCCCTTTGGGATCAAAAGAACCTTTTGTTTGATGAGGCTGGTTTTAAAGAACCACTCATCTTTAAATCCCATGTTTTTGGTGGTGATACAAGGACTGGGATACCTAAGGAAACTACTTTCCTGACTTCTTCTTAGCCAGTGTGGTGAGAGAGAAGTTTACTTTTGTTGTTTGTTTGGTATATCTTATGGGGGAATAACCACCAGTTTTGAGGTGTATCTGCCTTATTTCTCACCAGTTTGTCCTGAATTTGGTATTCTCAGTTGTGACCCATTGAGACACAATTACAACATCCATTGAGAGTTTTGGCTTATGGCCCAGTTTTTTAAAGGTACTTAGGTGTTGCTGTGCTAAGCTTTGTAACATTTAACTGATTTAAGAGCCTAAGTCTCATTTTCAAAATGAATTTAGTCATTTAAGTCTAAATCCCTTTGACAGACGATGGGGTTTAGACTCCCAAGTGCCTAAATCCCTTTTGAAAATGAGATTTAGGCTCCTAACGCAGGTGTTGCAACATTGAGAGCAGCAACACCTAAATACCTTTAAAAATCTGGGGCTAAATGCCTTGCCTAAGGTTACAAAGGAAGTTAGTGCGAGAGCTAGGATTCAAACCTACAGATTCCAGGTTTCCTGTCCTGTGGTCTCAGACCACTACACCATACCATTCTCGTTTTTAAAGAATAATGATATGGTAAACAAGAGTAAGGCTCCTTTATGTACAAGGGAGAAAAAACGCAAGCATGCACTTTGCACAGAAGCAGATATTATTTACATGAAAACAACACTGCTTTACAAGATTGGTTTTCACTGAAGTTTATATAATCAGTTAGCCTAATTTTTTTTCTTGGCACTCACAAAATCATAATATAAGCTTTCAAAAGCAGTTGTACTACTTTGGTGAGGATCATACTATGATAGACATAATATCTGAAAAAAATTATATGGTAGTCTAAACCCAGAGGGGAAAATATCATTCAGCTTTGAAGAATTCATACCAAAAACCTTGGATCTGAGACGACAGTATCTATTATAAGAAACAATTTAGATTCACAGGAATCCATGCATTGTGCCAGAACTTAGGAAAGGGCCAATTTTCAAAAAGGGCAACCAGGATGATCCAGGTAACTACTGGTCAGTTAGCCTAACATCAATCTTGGACAAAATAATGGAAAAGCTGATATAGGATTCAGGTGATAAAGAAGGATAGGAATATAATTAAGCCAGGGAACATGGTTTTACGGAATGTAAGTCTTGTCAAACTTGATTTCATTCTCTGATGAGATTGCAAGTTTGGTTAATTAAGGTAACTGCAGATGTTACATACTTAGACTTTTGTAAGGCATTTGACCTAATACTGCATAACATTCTGATTTTTAAAACTGGCACTATACAATGTCAACAGAGCACATATTGAATGGATTAAGAATGGACTAACTGACAGCTCTCAGAAAGCAGTTGTCAGTGGGGAATCATCACTGACTGGCACTAGGCCCAATGCTATTCAACATTTTCATCAGTGATCTGGAAGCAAATATAAAATCACTGAAGATAAAATTTTCAGATGACAAAAAGATTGGTGGAGTGGTAAATAATGATGAGAATAGGGCAGTCATAAAGTGCAGTTTGGATCGCTTGGTAACCTGGCTGCATTCAAACTAAATACATTTTAATACAACCAAATGCAAAATTATCCATCTAGGAACAAGGAATCTAGTCCATGCCTACAGAATGGGAGATTGTATCCTGGAAAGCAGTGACTCTGAAAGGGATTTAAGGGTTAGAGTGGACAATCAACTGAATGTGAGCTCCCAGTGTGATACTGTAGCAAAAAGGGTTAATGTGATCATTGGTTGTATAAACAGGGGAGCAGCTAGTATGAGCAGGGAGGTGATTTTACCTTTGTCTACAGCATTCGTGAGACAGATACTGCAGTACTGCAGCTGGTGTCCATATATTAAAAAGGGTGTTGAAATATTGGAGAGAGTGCAGAAAAGAGGCAAAAATTATTCAAGCAATGGAGGAAATGCCTCACAGTGAAAGATTTAAAGAGCTCAATCTGTTTATCTTATCACAAAGATTGAGCACTAACTTGATTATAGTGTATAAGGATCTTCATGGGGAGAAAATCCTAGGTATTAAAGGACTCTTTAAACTACTAGAGAAAGTCATAACAAGAACCAATGGCTGGAAGGAAGCTGAAGCCAGACAAATTCAAAGTAGAAAAAAGTCACAAATTTTGAATCCAAAGAGTAATTAAACATGGGAACAAACTGCTAAGGGAAGTGGTTGATTCTCCATCTGTTAATGCCTTCAGATCAAAACTGTATATTTTTCTGGAAGTTATGTTTTAGTCAAACACAAGTTATTGGGCTCAATACAGGAGTAATGGAGTGAAATGCAATTGCCTGTGAAATAGAAATCAGACTTAATAATCTAGTGGACCCTTCTAGCCCCAGACTCTATGAATCCACAAAAAGCAGCAATAAAAATTCAATGTATAATAAAGTGAAAAAGAAGGAAGTTTATAGGAATGACTATAAATTAGCACTCATGAAATGCAGAAAACTGTTACAGGCAGCTAAAGGCATCAGTGAAAAATCTATGGCTGATAGGGATCAGGATAAGGGATAAGGAGGAGGTCTCCGCCCAGAAGAGAAAGTCTATTTAAGCCCGTGGGAGATCCCTCTATTTGGTCTTCAGCTGGCTAAAGAAAGAGCCTCTCCACCTCCAAGAAAGAAACTGGAACAAAGGACAACAATCACAGGGGGTGTGAGTGATTGCTGGACCCAGACTAGAAGGAGATCAGTCTGTAAAAGGAAGTCTACTGGAACTGGTGAGGTTTTGTATGTATTCAGTTTTATTAGACATAGACTTGCGGATTTTATTTTATTTTGCTTGGTTATTCACTTTGTTCTGTCTGTTACTACTTGGAAACACTTAATTCCTACTTTCTGTACTTAATAAAATCACTTTTTACTTATTAATTAACCCAGAGTATGTATTAATACTTGCGGTGGGGTGGCAAACAGCTGTGCATATCTCTCTATCAGTGTTATAGAGGGCGAACAATTTATAAGCTTTATACAGGGTAAAACGGATTTATTTAGGGTTTGGACCCCATTGGGAGTTGGGCATCTGAGTGTTAAAGACAGGCACACTTCTGTAAGCTGCTTTCAGTCAAGCCTACAGCTGGTAGGGGACGCTGGTTCAGACTTGGGTCTGGGTTTGCAGCAGGCTAGCAGGTCTGGCTCAAACCAGGCAGGGTGCTGGAGTCCCTAGCTGGCAGGGCAGGAAAGCAGGAGCAGAAGTAGTCTTGGCACATCAGGTGGCAGCTCCCAGGGGGTTTTTGTGATCTAACCCATCACAATATATTCATATATTACATAGATAAAGAAATTCTTTGACTGTATATAATATTAGCAAGCCATTACTGGAATACTGTGTCCAGTTCTGGTGTCCACACTTTTAAAAGGATTTGGACAAATTCAGAAGGACTCAGCAAAAAGTTAGAAAAATTATTTGAGGTCTAGAAAACCCACCTTACAGTGAGAGACTTAAAAAGCTCAATTTATGTAATTTATCAAAAGGAAGATTAAGAGGTGATTTGTGTGATGCTGACAGACCAGGTGCCAGCTCATGCCAAGGTCCCCATGGCTCAACTGAATACTGACAAACACATAGCTGAAATCAGTCTGGCTCATCTGTGTGTTAGTATTGTTAAAATAGGTTGCAGAATTATAGGAGTTTATGTCTTTAGACTTTATGGAATGCGTGTGAGTTGTTATATGCATTAATCTCACTTACAACATCTGTATTCCATATTGTAAGATAATAACTGAGTCTTTGCACTGTAGCCTCTGTAAGTTGTGTAAATCACCAGACGGGAGAGAGAGATTAACTAGTGTGAAATGCTGGTCTCCAACAGAAGGGGTTATATCCTGCACAGCAAGAAAGGCCCAATGACACTAGATAGACTAGAGTGGGACATTAATGCAGACAAAATACTTTGTTGTTTACTCCCGCTCCCCATTAAGATGAGTCTTGCAAGCAAATTCCTCCCGTCAGCTGAGTTTGCACCTCAAAGCAGAAGAGGTGAAGGGAATAAAAATGACTAACACGGAGGAACTGGATCTCATTGCTGCTTGGACTCTGGGGACTAGTTTTCTAGGCATAAGAAAGGGATCCCCAGTCTGGATTAGCCCTAAAGAGCTAATAGAGCTTGCTTGCTTATTATAGAAGCATATATTATCTTTTGAGATTTAAGATTGTGTATAATTTACCTGCTTTAACCTTGTAAATAACCCTCTTACCTCCTTTTCCTATTTAATAAATCTTTAAATAGTTTATTGTAGGATTGGATGCAAGCATTGTCTTTTGTTTGAGATCTAAAGTGCAATTGACCTGGAGTAAGTGACTGGTCCTTTGGGACTGGAAGCTGAATGCTGCTGTGATTCATGGTATAAGGGACCATCTATCACAAAGGCAGGCTTACCTAGGGACAAGATAGATTAACATGTCCAAGGGGGCTGTCTGTGATTCCAGGTTAAGGCTGTTATAATGCCCGTGGAATTTACACTTGATAATTGGCTGGTGAAATCTAAATACAGAACTCACATACAATTTGGGGTTGATACCCCAGTTCTTAGCAGTCTGCCCTGACATTGGTGCCCACTCTCTTGAGTCACTGCAGGAAGCTTGACTTCTTGATCACAGTCTATAAATATCAACACTGGGAGAAGATTTCTGATAGTAAAGGGCTCTTTAATCTCTCAGACAAAGGCTTAGTAAGATCCAATGGCTGAAAGCTGAAACTAGACAAATTCAGACTAGAAGTAAGGTACACATTTTTAACAGTGAGGGCAATTAAGCATTGAAACATCTTACCTAGGGGTGTGGAAGAGACTCTGTCCCTTAAAGTCTTTAAGACAAGATGGGGTGCCTGCTAAAAGATATGCTATAGCTCAGGGGTGCCCAACCTACGCCCTCCTGCCCAGAGCATTTCATAAGGCTCACAGCCCGCTTCAATACAATATACTAGTGTTTTGTCATCATGTTGACATAATTTTAGTTTACACAAGTGTGTAAATAGGTTGTTTCTATGTACAGTATTACATACAGTATCTAAATACATATGAAACAAGCTGAACTTAAAAGCTAAACCAGTATAGATTATTTTAAAACTTGTTAAAATATGTGGAATCTGTTTGACCCACACAAGGTCTGGCTTAGATTTATGTGGCCCTCCTGTGTAATTAGGTTGGGCACCACTGTTCTACTCAACCAGAAATAATGGGCTTGAAGCAGGAATCACTTGGTGAAATTCTATGACTTGTGTTATGCAGGAACGTTCCTTCTGGCCTTAAAATCTATTAATCTATAGCATATAAGAACATAAGAACGGCCCTATTGGGTCAGACCAAAGGTCCATCTAGCCCAGTATCCTGTCGTCTGACAGTGGCCAATGCCAGGTGCCCCAGAGGGAATGAACAGAACAGGTAATCATCAAGTGATCCATCCCCTGTCGCTCATTCCCAGGTTCTGGCAAACAGAGGCTAGGGACACCATTCCTGCCATCCTGGCTAATAGCTATTGATGGACCTATCCTCCATGAATTTATCTAGTTCTTTTTTGAACCCTGTTATAGTCTTGGCCTTCACAACATCCTCCAGCAAGGAGTTCCACAGGTTGACTGTGCATTGTGTGAAGAAATATTTCCTTTTATTTCTTTTAAACGTGCAGCCAATTAATTTCATTTGATGACCCCTGGTTCTTGTGTTATGAGAAGTAGTAAACAACAGTTCCTTATCTACTTTCTCTACACCAGTCATGATTTTATAGACATCAATCATATCTCCCCTTAGCCATCTCTTTTCCAAGCTGAAAAGTCCCAGTTTTATTAATCTCTCCTCATACGGAAATCGTTCCATAGCCCTAATGATTTTTATTGCCCTTTTCTGAACCTTTTCCAATTCCAATATATCTTTTTTGAGATGGGGTAACCACATCTGCACACAGTATTCAAGATGTGGGAGTACCATGGATTTATATAGAGGCAACATGATATTTTCTGTCCTATTATCTATCCCTTTCTTAATTATTCCCAGCATTCTGTTCACTTTTTTGACTGCCGCTGCATATTGAGTGGATTTTTTCAGAGAACTATCCACAATGACTACAAGATCTCTTTCTTGAGTGCTAACAGCTAATTTAGACCCCATCATTTTATATGTATATTGGGATTATGGTTTCCAATGTGCATTACTTTGCATTTATCAACATTAAATTTCATCTGCTATTTTGTTTCCCAGTCTCCCAGTTTTGAGAGATCCTTTTGTAGCTGTCTGGGTTTTAACTATCATTAGTAATTTTGTTTCATCTGCAAATTTTGCCACCTCAACATTTACCCATTTTTTTCCAGATAATTTATGAATATGTTGAATAAAACTGGTCCCAGAACAGACCCCTGGGGGATACCACTATTTACCTCTCTCCATTCTGAAAACTGACCATTTATACCTACCCTTTGTTTCCTATCTTTTAACTAGTTACTAATCCATGAGAGCACCTTCCCTCTTATCCCATGGCAGCTTACTTTGCATAAGAGCCTTTGGTGAGGAACCTTGTCAAAGGCTTTCTGAAAATCTAAGTATACTATAGCCACTGGATCCCCTTGGTCCACATGCTTGTTGACCCCCTCAAAGAATTCTAGTAGATTGGTGAGGTATGATTTCCCTTTACTAAAACCATGTTGACTCTTCTTCAACAAATGATGTTCATCTATATATAGGTGTTTAATTCTTGTTTAGGCACTCTGAAATCCTGATGTGGAAGGTACCATATAAATATCATGTAAAATGCTGATAATCTCCAGAATCACTTTGCAAGAGACAAAGGTTTCTTCATTCTCCTTTTTTAAAATACATCCCTGTTTTTTACATCATATAACAAACATTGATCTTTTCACAAGTGAGAGAGGTAGAAGAGAATTAGTCCTTTCCCCAGTAGCTAGTGTGACAGATCATAATAACCTAAGAAAATCATCATAACCGAAGAATACTGATATGCAACTTAGGCTTGGTCTACAGTACAGTTAGGTCGACATAAGGCAGTTTATATCGACCTAACTATGTCAGTGTCTACATTACAGCCTTGCTCCCACCGATGTAAGTGCCCTACTACACTGACATAATAACTCCACCTCCACGAGAGGTGTAGGGCGTAGGTCGGTATAGTTAGGGCAACATAGTGTCTGTGTAGACACTGTGCTCCTTACATTGGATCTTGTCTCTCTTACATTGGCTGTTGGTGGAGCCATGAAATTGACAAGAAAGTCAGCTCCCAGCTCCCAAGCCGCATTGCTGCATGGTCTCCAATCCAAGCTGGGCTGCTGCCCCGGCTCCCCACTAGGAGCCCTACAGCCCCCACAGGTTCCCAGCTCCCCAATCCCTGCCGGGAGCACAGCAGCCGACTGGACTCCAGGCACGGATCTCCCCACCAGAGGCAAGAAGCCCAGAAGCAGTTGAGCTCCCAGTGGGGAGCTGCGTGGAGCTGAAACCTTGGCTTTTAGTCCCCAACACTGCCCCTCTTCAGTAGGTGGAAGCGCTCCTGGTGAAAACACACACCACCGACAGAAGGAGGGTAGTGTGGACGTCAGCCATTGCAGAAATTACTGCATTGACTGTAAGTCAACCTAATATTGGTCAACTTAATTTTGTAGTGTAGACATGCCCTTAGTTATTGTGATAAATTGTATAACTTACACTGAGAGTAGTGGAACGTTTATTATATGCTTATATTGCTCGATTTCACTGAGGTCTGTGCAGGAAGACAACACAATGGATCCCCAGATAAGAATGTCCAGGCACACACTTGAAAGACAATGGGGCAGACTGTTAGCTTCAAGGATCATGTTTTTAACAAATTGCAAGCTTTGTTTTACCAAAGCTGGGAGCCTGGAGATCAAAAGAAAAGTCAAAAAGCTCTTCTTTCTCAGGAGAACAAGAGGGGTCAGTTGTCAGCAGCTGTCAGGAAGATAGGCTGACACAGAGAGAGGCTCTGTGCAGGCATTTAAAAGAGTTGGATCTTTCCCCAGATCCAGGGAATGGTAAGCCGTAGGGAAAGGCAGATATGCAGACAGACTGCTTGATTTTTCTGAAGATCTGTTTTTCTTAAATATTTTGTTCGAAATAAATAATAATTTGCTTCAAAAAGGCTGTTTGGTTACTGGTTACCATTATCATTGCTTCTGGAGGGAACAGAATTGCAGGTGCTGAAGATAAATCAGGCCAGCTGAGGTAACAACTGTTAGCACCTGGGGCCTGCAGCCCAAGGCCCAATCTGAGAGTGGAAGAACCACGTGACTCCACTCCAAGAAGAAGGTGATGGCTTGAGGCCCAATAACTGAGGGGCTTCAAGCCATCAAAGAGATCAGGAGATGTCAGAGCTCAGGAACTGTGACAACCACTGTGGGCCAGATTTTCTGAATAATTCAGCTCCCACTTAGACACCAAAATAACTGGTAGTTGGGTACTGAACTCTTTCTGACCATTTAACTTGTGGAATGTTCTTTAGACAAACTAACATAATGCCAAAAAAATCATTAAATGAGCCAGGTTTTTATGGGCAGCATTTGGAATAGACGTTTCACTGACAGAATGAGAGAGAAAACATAAAATGTCAATCCCCAAACAGCCACTTTAAACTGAAGTTTAGTTTATCCAAGAAAAGAAAGACAGACAGGTGAGTGTGGTCAAGAATTCTAGCCAGATTGCACACGTCATGTAATAAGACATGTTCATTCTCCTTGCAAAGGGAATGCCTTTCTCCCTCTCTCTTTCTCACTCTTTTAGGGAAGAGAGACAGCGCTGAATTCAGGCTGGCAAAAACAGAAGCAATTCTCATTGATTTCAGTTAGCAATGTGTCTGTTTATACCAGCGCTGAATTTGGCCCCCAAAAGTTTAATATCAATATCTCTGTTAAAATTCAATATGATCCTGGTTATGAGCCTGATCCATCTTCACTGAAGGGAATTAGTCTTTCCATTGATTTCAATGGTGGTTGAATCAGGCCCTTTACAAATTGCTTCGGTGACACTGATAGTATGTCTTCACTGCTGAGTTAACCTGCCCACTTTGCAGGGAGGACACAGGCTAAATCACTTGAGTGCTGATACTCTTCCAATACCTACCCACAGTTCCCCCATGTGCCCGGAAAGACAGACAGACAAGTTCTCCCACAATTCATTGAGAATGAATGTGCCTCACTTGCTGGAAGTGCAAAGAACCATGGGATATACCCCCAGATGTCCTTGCGACACACATGGGAGAATGCAGCATCAGGGAGGACACAGTACCTCAGGTAGGCCTTGAGGTGTGGCTGCTCGCTCGCAGGCTAGGCTGACCCGTCAACCAATCACACAAGTTAACTCTGCAGTAAAGACATACCCTAAATCAGTTTGGATAATCAAGAGTCAATACAAAAGGAATTAACAGCTAATCAGGATTCTACTGCATTAAGTGGGAGAAAACAAGTTAATGCCTTTTCTAATAATAATCCTCACCAATATGTGAGAAACCCAATAACATTGTTTCAGTCATGTACTTTAAGGGAATACAGGAACTCCTCACTTAACGTAGTTCTGTTCCTGAAAAATGCGACTTTAAGCGAAATGATGTTAAGCGAATCCAATTTCCCCATAAGAATTAATGTAAATGAGGGGGTTAGGTTCCAGGGACATTTTTTTCACCAGAGAAAAGACTATATATTATATACACACACAGTATAAGTTTTAAACAAACAATTTAATACTGGTACACCGTGATGATGATTGTGAAGCTTGGTTGAGGTGGTGGAGTAAGAGGGTGGGATATTTCTCAGGAAATGCCTTACTGCTAAAAGATGAACTAGCAATTGGCTGAGCCCTCAAGGGTTAACTCTCACACTCTACAAGACAGCAGGAAAGGAGGGAGGGTAGACAGAGATACACACCTTAGAATCATAGAATATCAGGTTTGGAAGGGACCTCAGGAGGTCATCTAGTCCAACCCCCTGCCGACCGATCCCCAACTAAATCATCTCAGCCAGGGCTTTGTGAAGCCTGACCTTAAAAACTTCTAGGGAACGAGATTCCACCACCTCCATAGGTAACGCATTCCAGTGTTTCACCACCCTCGTAGTGAAAAAGTTTTTCCTAATATCCAACCTAAATCTCCCCCACTGCAACTTGAGACCATTACTCCTTGTTCTGTCATCTGCTACCATTGAGAACAGTCTAGAGCCATCCTCTTTGGAACCCCCTTTCAGGTAGTTGAAAGCAGCTATCAAATCCCCCCTCATTCTTCTCTTCTGAAGACTAAACATCCCCAGTTCCCTCAGCCTCTCCTCATAAGTCATGTGTTCCAGTCCCCTAATCATTTTTGTTGCCCTCCGCTGGACTCTTTCCAATTTTTCCACATCCTTCTTGTAGTGTGGGGCCCAAAACTGGACACAGTACTCCAGATGAGGCCTCACCAATGTTGAATAGAGGGAAACGATCACGTCCCTCGATCTGCTGGCAATGCCCCTACTTATACATCCCAAAATGCCATTGGCCTTCTTGGCAACAAGGGCACACTGTTGACTCATATCCAACTTCTTGTCCACTGTAACCCCTAGGTCCTTCTCTGCAGAACTGCTGCCGAGCCATTCAGTCCCTAGTCTGTAGCGGTGCTTGTATGTGTGTGTGTATGTGTGAGAGAGACATGCACATTTCCCCTTTAAGTACACTGCCTTGTTAATTAGATCAGCAAGCTGAGCCGCAGCTGCTGCCAGGGCAAGGTCCCTCCCTCTTGTCATGTGTCCCTGCTCTATGGAACATGGGGTAAGTTGGGTGCAGGAGTAGGAGCACCCTGACATTAGCCCCCTTCTTCCTTCCCTCTCCCTCCCCCCGCCAGCAAGCAGGAGTCTCAGGGAGGAGCTCCAAAGCCGAGGGCAGGAGCAGCACATGGCAGTCGGGGGAGGGACAGCTGAACTGCCAGCAATTGATAGCCTACTGGGCAGCTGCTGCACAGGGAACTTAGGGGAGCAGGGAGCTGCTAGGGGGGAGCTGCTAGGAGGGCTGCCGGTCCACCCTGGTTCTCACCACCCACCAGCTAGCTGCAAGGGGCTGCTCTTCCTACAAGCAGTGGACAAAGCAGGTGGCTGCCAAACAACGTTAGAAGGGAGCATTGCACAACTTTAAATGAGCATGTTCCCTAATTGATCAGCAACGTAACAACAGAACAAGAAACAACGTTAACCGGGGACGACTTTAAATGAGGAGTTCCGGTATTTGAGATGCTGCAGTTCCCAGAAAGGAGGAAGTGAAAAGCATCCACTAAACCCATCTTCTGAAGCAGCCAGAAGGATCTTCTTTTGGATAGATAGACCAAAGTGATATCCCCAGATCTCAAGCTTTTTATTTTTTTTACGATGGAGTTACCACCAGGAATGCTCAGTGCTTAACCCTCAGCAGTAGACTGAATGGTAACTACTGGAAAGTTAAGCTCCAAGAAGAGGCATGTGATTTAATAGCAGAAGAATTAATGACCTGAGAACCCTCACTGTTGAGAACTAGGGGTCTAAAAGGGATATTGTCACCTGAGTGAGCTAAGAAGAGCCTCCCAAAAAAACTCAGGCTGTGTAGTGGGGCATCTGCCCCCCTATGGCAGAAGAGGGGTTACAGGAGCCCCGAGGAGGCAGTGCAGGGGACAGCCAATTAGAAAAGGGCTTGTAGAGACAGCCAATCAGGAGAAGGTTTAGAGAGACACAGCCAATAAGGGCCAGGCTGCACCATATAAGAAGGGCTGCTGAACAGAGCAGCTTCAATCACTCCCTGGAGTTTGAGGAGGGAGGGCTGGCTGGCTGGCTGCCCTGAAGGAGAAAGAAGAGACAGCATTATGGCCAAAGCAGTGCTGGGTAGGGTCAGGGGAGCATGACTGAGTGAGACTGAAGCCCTGATATAAGGGTGGAGAAGGCACCAGGGAAACAGACGGCAGGGGTTGGAGGTGACACAGCACATGACTGTAGGCTAGAGCAGTGGTTCTCAAAGCCGGTCTGCCGCTTGTTCAGGGAAAGCCCCTGGTGGACCAGACAGGTTTGTTTACCTGCCACGTCTGCAGGTTCGGCCCATCACGGCTCCCACTGGCTGCGGTTCACCACTCCAGACTAGCACGTCCCTTGGCCCGTGCTGCTTCCCGCAGCCCGCATTGGCCTGGAGCGGCGAACCGCAGCCAATGGGAGCCGCGATCGGCTGAACATGCGGATGCAGCAGGTAAACAAACCGGTCCGGCCCGGCAGGGACTTTCCCTGAACAAGCAGCAGACCGGCTTTGAGAACCACTGGGTTAGAGGGTCCCAGGGCCGGGACCTGGAGTAGCAGGAGGGCCAGGTTCCCCACCCACTTTGGCTCCAGTTGCCACTGACAGAGGTGGCTAGACCCTGGACTGCAGCCTGCCACTGAGGCAAGTGGTAGGGCAGAGGACTGCTGGCCCCCAAAGGAGGGAGGAGAGAACCAAGGCATAGCCAGAGGGCTATGTCCAGAAGAGGACACTGCAGTCCTGAGAGCAACATGGGTTCTGGCAACAGAAGCAATGGTGGCGAGACACCACTAGATGAGGGTGCACTGGTGAACCGGAGCTAATTCCCAGGGGGGCCAGCAGGAGGTGCTGCAGTAGTGAGTTGTGCCCCGTTACAGGTTTGTTTTGAATGTAACCTACTTCAGTTCATCAGGCAAGATGTTGGAATAGCTATGAGAAAGGTGCTTAAAAAAACAAAAGCGTTTCACAACATATGATCACTATAATAGCTAGCTCCATTCTCTCAAGAGTGCCTCTTTTCAGACAGTGCCAAGCATGCTGTTGATGTATACAAATAATAGATATGTAAATATAACTATAATGAAGAAGCTAATTACAACAGTCTCAAACAGGAGCATATTGTGATAGTGGTGTGCTGAATCTGATGAGAAGCCATCTGTCAGCAGACGGCAGCATGAAGCATCTGCTCAGAATGAATCTGCTGCTCTCTCTCCTGAGCGCAGGATGAGCGGTGACAGCATGAGGGAAGGTTCAGGCAGTTGGGAGGACAGCTCGGGGGGAGTGGGTCAGTGAGACGGGAGCTAGAACCTAAGCTGGGTTAAAGTGTCTTACATTCCTTGACTTCAGTGGAGCTATGGCGATTTACATCCGCTGAGGTTCTGCCTCAGGGTGTCGTAAGGATCTGGGAGAAGAGTTGCACTGAAGGCAGAGTGAGTCAGAGCAGCCGTGTGCTAGAAACTGTGGCCTAGCAGCTGAAGCACTTTAACCACTTGCTGTGAGTAGTACACGGGGCATGTTCCCAATATCTGAAGGAAGTTGGCATACCATGGCATTCCAGCAACCTCAGAGGGTGGGGATAATTATTACACTGGTTCTATCTGACCCCATTCACTTTTCTCTCCCTTTCTTCTAGTGTACCAACGCAGCTATAATTTGACCCATACTCTGTATTTATGAAATGCAAAAAATAAGGATAATTAATGTTGATACTTAAGGATTCAAATGACAGAACATTTCAGTTAAGATTTTCACTGAACTCTGACATATGATATGAATATAATTGATTATTGATGCTGTTGTGGTGGTGGTAGTGCCTAGGAACCTCAAAGATCAGGGTTCGATTGTGTTAGGCACTGTCAAGACAAGTGACAAAGAAGATAGTCCCTGCCTCAGAGAATCTGTAATCTAGCGATGAGACAGGATGAAACAGATTATAGAATATATTTAACAGTTCAAGCAGTAATAAGGAAGACATTTAAAAACAAAATTAGAAAATTTCAACATACATGAAAATAACCAAGTTAACATTGCAATGGAAAGCTTAACTTTGCCATTTTGTGTCTTTTGAGTGCTTAATTTCTCAGTCACAATGTTTTATTTACATTAGTTTTAGATTGAATTATATGCTTGGCTTGACATGCCCAAACATTCATCACTTTAATAATTTTCTGCAAACTAGAGTTTTTCTGTCTTTCTTCAATGCAGACAAAAAGAAACAAGCTTGAAATTCTAGTGTTGGCCATTTTGGGTGAGTCATTTACAAATTTCAATCTTAAAATTCCAAGATGTTATGGCCAGAATGGACCATTATAATCATGTAGTCTGATCTCTTAATAGTGATTTTTTTTTTCTTGTTGTTCATCGCCTTGATTGATCGGTCCTTCAGCGCTCGTATAGATTGCGCTGATCACAACACATCTTTCATTCTTCTAGTATCCTGGCTTTCCTTCTCCATGTGTGGCCATGTCTTGTTGTTCATATAACTCAAACTGCTAAACCAAATTGTCTCAAACTTTCTTTAATAAAAATAATAATTTGGAAGCCAAGCCCAAGCATGAGATTTATCAGCCTTAACTTGGCAAAGAAATTTGTCTGAGAAAGTTCTGAGTAAGTGAAAAAGGCTAGGGTAAGACTAGACATGAGAACTGAGCCAGTTAGAACTTCAGTATACCACTGAAGCTATAATTAAACAGAGCTAAATGGCATGTCTGTATCATAAAATCTTATTTTTGTGACATGTTCAGCTGAATCTGTGTGTGCCAACGCGTGTCCTCCAATCCCAGAGAGTAGAGCTCCTCGGATTTTCCAGTAGACTAACAAAGCACTGCCTGTTAGAGGGAGACTCCTGTTTCAGTGTCTTAATTTTCAGATGGGCAGGTCTTTTTAAAAAAAAGGAAAATAAACAAATTAGACAGTAAATCATTTTGACTGATCACTTCTCTCTCCCCTGGCAAAGATTAGGACCTAGCATCACAAAATGTAGATGTATTAACCTCAATCATTAAAGTAATCTTTTGGGGTTGAAAGTATGCTGCTTCACTTCATATGACCATTGGATCGGTTCCATCTTCTTGACTTATAAATTTCAGAGATGTCGTTTTCTCAGGCATGACAATTTGCAATCATTCCTCGCATTTGGAATCATACAACTGAAAATCTTTTCAATATGAGTGTCCTGTGTGTGTGTGTGTGATATCCATATTTCCTTTTCTTATATTCCAGTGGAAAGTTGTGCTGATGAGTGAGTTGTCAGTTTATTATGGATCTTGGTTGGTTTTGTATAGTAATATAATAAACCAGACCTTGTGGATGGGAGGTGCTCCCCACACTCACCCTGAAGGGGTTTACTGAAGCCAGATGGGCCAGTTAACCTATTAGATAGCACATTGGGGACATTTAGGCTGTGAGGAAAGCCTTAATTAAGGGAAGCTCACCTGTGCAGGAACAAGTGGGGCTTCTATAAAACCAAGGGGCTAGTAGCAGAAAGGAAGGCTGCAGGGAAGAGAGTAGTAGTCACTCTCTCTGGGACAAGGGCAAAAAAGGGATTGAGACCCAAGAGGAAGGGTTTGCCTAGCAGACCAAGGAGAGGGGGATTTAGCTAGAAGGGTGGAGAAGGTGAACCTGGAATAGGCAAGGTAAGAAACACTCCAGGGGAGTGGCAGGAAGGTTTGGGGTAGTCCAGACCTCAGCTGCTGGAGATAGGACCCCTGGACTAGAACTGAGTATAGAGGAACTCTGGCCTGCCCTGTACCAGCCACTGAATGAGTCACAATCTTGGCAGTGAACTTGAAAACTGTCGGGGATCATTGATTCCACTCACTGAGGGAGTGGCTCAGCCAGGGTAGTGGGCTTAAGGACTGCCTGGGACTGTGTGGAAGACTTGAGTACCTTGGAAGAGGAGGACTATTATGACTTGGCCAGAGGGCTAAGCCACGAAGAGGAGGTGGCAGCTTCTAAGGAACAAGAGAGAGGCTGCAGCACAAGAGAGCCAGATTACGGGCCCAGGAACTATCAGAAGAGGGTGTCAGGCTTGCAGAGCTAATCCCCAGACATGGCTAAAAGGAGATGATCCAGTGGTGAGTCAAGTGCCCTTTGACAGACCTGTTAACAAAACAAAACAAAAATGAAGCATGTGGTTGAACCAAAAGAAGAAGGTAAGAACCTACAGGAGGCTAGTATAGGAGGGAGAGGAAGGAATGGTAAGAAAGATCATTCTTCCTCCCTAAAAATCTGGTTTTTGTTTACTGTTTTGTTTAGCAAAAGATGGCAGCCCAAGCCACAAAAGTGGACTGTGATGATCAGGTATTGTTGCAATCTGCACTATGCATGGCTCTATCTAATCACATCTCTTCTCCCTTTTGGCCACTTACTTAGAGTTCCTGTTGTTTCTGTGATGGTGTTTCTGTGGGTGTCTTATCATGGAGGGCTTTCTGGCTGTTTATGTTGGTAAGCCATTTTGTGGGAGGAGCATAGGTTGTTTTTTTCATTGGGTTTCTTGTTACACAACTATGTAGGGGCTCTTTGGTTTGGCAGCTTCTGCATTGTTTTTGTGGCTTGCCTGCCTAGCTGCCACTTTGCCACCTCTGTGCTGACTTGTGTCCCGTGCTGCTCCACCCTTTCATGTGGCTGCTTTTCTCTTCTCTCCTCTCAATAGAGACAACATGACAGTCACCACAAGAACAGAGTAAAATATGACGGTATCTTGGTTTGTTTGCCTTTTGGATGTATATCGGATACTTACATGCAGTATGGGCCGGAACATGACTGGTGGGAGCAGAGCACCAGGAGCCTCCCCTCCACATCGTGCACAAGGGCCAGTCACAGTCACCATCCCTGCATTTGTATGAGCACAGGGATTATTTCCTGCGGGGCACACATCACCTTAAGGGGAATAGGGAGGAGTCAGTGCATCTTCCTGCCACCTTATTCACACAGCTGCACAGTGGGGGCCAGGCCCACCATGGAATTAACAGGCACTATCAGCCTCAGGAGTCCCATTTCCTCCTCAAGAACCCCTAATCTAGGATGTGCCTACATGACACAACTGAGCTCTCCCCCTCTGTCTGCACCTATAGAACATCGAGAAAACTATATTAGAAGTGGGGCTGTCAAGTGATTTAAAAAAATTTATTAATTGCACTGTTAAACAATAAGAGAATACTATTTATATAAATGTTTTTGGGCGTTCTATATTTTCAAATATTTATTTCAATTACAACACAAAATACAAAGTGTACAGTGCTCACTTTATATTTTTATTACTCATTTTTACAGTGCAAATATTTATATTTTTCAATTCACTTAATACAAGTACTGTAGTGCAATCTCTTTATCATGAAAGTTGAACTTACAAATTTAAAGTTATGTACAAAAAATAACTGCATTCAAAAATAAAACAATGGAAAACTTTAGAGCCTACATGTCCGCTCAGTCCTACTTCTCGTTCAGCCAATCACTTAGGGTATGTCTACACTACGAAATTAGGTCGAATTTATAGAAGTCGGGTTTTTAGAAGTCGTTTTTATATATTCGAGTGTGTGTGTGTCCCCAAAGAAAATGCTCTAAGTGCATTAACTCGGCGGAGTGCTTCCACAGTACCGAGGCAAGCGTCGGCTTCCGGAGTGTTGCTCTGTGGGTAGCTATCCCACAGTTCCCACAGTCTCCACTGCCCATTGGAATTCTGGGTTGAGATCCCAATGCCTGATGGGGCTAAAACATTGTCGTGGGTGGTTCTGGGTACATATCGTCAGGCCCCCATTCCCTCCCTCCCTCCGTGAAAGCAGCAGCAGACAATCATTTCGCGCCTTTTTTCTTGAGTTAACTGTGCAGATGCCATACCATGGCAAGCATGGAGTAACCGTCAGGTAACCGCTCAGGTAACCATCACCGTATGTCTCCTGGGTGCTGGCAGACGTGGTACTGCATTGCTACACAGCAGCAGCAACCCCTTGCCTTGTGGCAGCAGACGGTACAATAGGACTGGTAGCCATCATCGTCGTGTCCGAGGTGCTCCTGGCCACGTCGGCCAGGAGCGCCTGGGCAGACATGGGTGAAGGACTACATTAGAAGTGACTTGACCAGGTCATTCTCTTTAGTCCTGCAGTCAGTCCTATTGAACCATCTTATGGTGAGCAGCCAGGCGATATGGATTGCTAACAGTCCTATTGTACCATCTTCTGCCGGGCAGGCAAGAGATGAGGATGGCTAGCAGTCGTACTGTACCATCTTCTGCCGAGCAGCCATGAGATGTGGATGGCTTGCAGTCCTTCTGCACCGTCTGCTGCCAGCCAAAGATGTAAAAGATAGATGGAGTGGATCAAAACAAGAAATAGACCAGATTTGTTTTGTACTCATTTGCTTCCCCCCCCCACCCTCTGTCTAGGGGACTCATTCCTCTAGGTCACACTGCAGTCACTCACAGAGAAGGTGCAGCTTGGTAAATCTAGCCATGTATCAATCAGAGGCCAGACCAACCTGCTTGTTCCAATAAGAACAATTACTTAGGTGCACCATTTCTTATTGGAACCCTCCGTGAAGTCCTGCCTGAAATACTCCTTGATGTAAAGCCACCCCCTTTGTTGATTTTAATTCCCTGTAAGCCAACCCTGTAAGCCATGTCGTCAGTCGCCCCTCCCTCCATCAGAGCAACGGCAGACAATCATTCCGCGCCTTTTTTCTGTGCAGACGCCATACCAAGGCAAGCATGGAGGCTGCTCAGCTCACTTTGGCAATTAGGAGCACATTAAACACCACACGCATTATCCAGCAGTATTTGCAGCACCAGAACCTGGCAGAGCGATACCGGGCGAGGAGGCGACGTTAGCACGGTCACGTGAGTGATCAGGACATGGACACAGATTTCTCTGAAAGCATGGGCCCTGCCAATGCATGCATCTTGGTGCTAATGGGGCAGGTTCATGCTGTGGAACACCAATTCTGGGCTTGGGAAACAAGCACAGACTGGTGGGACCGCATAGTGTTGCAGGTCTGGGACGATTCCCAGTGGCTGCGAAACTTTCACATGCGTAAGGGCACTTCCATGGAACTTTGTGACTTGCTTTCCCCTGCCCTGAAGCGCATGAATACCAAGATGAGAGCACCCCTCACAGTTGAGAAGCGAGTGGCAACAGCCCTGTGGAAGCTTGCAAGGCCAGACAGCTACTGGTCAGTTGGGAATCAATTTGGAGTGGGCAAATCTACTGTGGGGACTGCTGTGATGCAAGTAGCCAACGCAATCAAAGATCTGCTGATGTCAAGGGTAGTGACCCTGGGAAATGTGCAGGTCATAGTGGATGGCTTTGCTGCAATGGGATTCCCTAACTGTGGTGGAGGCCATAGACGGAACCCCATATCCCTATCTTGGCACCGGAGCACCAAGCCGGCAAGTACATAAACCGCAAGGGGTACTTTTCAATAGTGCTGCAAGCTCTGGTGGATCACAAGGGACGTTTCACCAACATCAACGTGGGATGGCCGGGAAAGGTACATGGCGCTTGCATCTTCCGGAACTCTGGTCTGTTTCACAAGCTGCAGGAAGGGACTTTATTCCCAGACCAGAAAATAACCTTTGGGGATGTTGAAATGCCTATAGTTATCCTTGGGGACCCAGCCTACCCCTTAATGCCATGGCTCATGAAGCCATACACAGGCAGCCTGGACAGTAGTCAGGAGCTGTTCAACTACAGGCTGAGCAAGTGCAGAATGGTGGTCGAAGGTGCATTTGGATGTTTAAAGGCGCACTGGCGCAGTTTACTGACTCGCTTAGACCTCAGCAAAACCAATATTCCCACTGTTATTACTGCTTGCTGTGTGCTCCACAATATCTGTGAGAGTAAGGGGGAGACGTTTATGGCGGGGTGGGAGGTTGAGGCAAATCACCTGGTTGCTGGTTATGTGCAGCCAGACACCAGGGCGGTTAGAAGAGCACAGTAGGGTGCGGTGTGCATCAGAGAAGCTTTGAAAACCAGTTTCATGACTGGCCAGGCTACGGTGTGCAAGTTCTGTTTGTTTCTCCTTGATGAAACCCCCCGCCCCTTGGTTCACTCTACTTCCCTGTAAGCTCCTCCCCTCCACCCTCCTCTCCTCCCTTCAATCACCACTTGCAGAGGCAATAAAGTAATTGTTGCTTCACATTCGTGCATTCTTTATTCATTCATCACACAAATAGGGGGATGACTACCAAGGTAGCCCAGGAGGGGTGGTGGAGGAGGGAAGGAAAATGCCACACAGCACTTTAAAAGTTCACAACTTTAAAATTTATTGAATGCCAGCCTTCTGTTTTTTGGGCAATCCTCTGTGGTGGAGTGGCTGGTTGGCCGGAGGCCCCCCCACTGGGTTCTTGGGTGTCTGGGTGAGGAGGCTATGGAACTTGGGGAGGAGGGCGGTTGGTTACCCAGGGGCTGTAGCGGTGGTCTGTGCTCCAGCTGCCTTTGCTGCAGCTCAACCATACACTGGAGCACATTGGTTTCATCCTCCAGCAGCCTCAGCACTGAATCCTGCCTCCTCACATCACGCTGCCGCCACATTTGAGCTTCAGCCCTGTCTTCAGCCTGCCACTTACTCTCTTCAGCCTGCCACCTCTCCTCCCGGTCATTTTGTGCTTTCCTGCACTCTGACATTATTTGCCTCCACGCATTTGTCTGTGCTCTGTCAGTGTGGGAGGACAGCATGAGCTCAGAGAACATTTCATCACTAGTGCGTTTTTTTTTCTTTCTAATCTTCACTAGCCTCTGGGAAGGAGAAGATCCTGTGACCATTGAAACACATGCAGCTGGTGGAGAAAAAAAAAGGGACAGCGGTATTTAAAAAGACACATTTTATAAAACAATGGCTACACTCTTTCAGGGTAAACCTTGCTGTTAACATTACATACCTAGCACATGTGCTTTCGTTACAAGGTCACATTTTGCCTCCCCCCACCGCGTGGCTAGCCCCTCCCCGCTCCCCCCTCCCTGTGGCTCACAGCGGGGAACATTTCTGTTCAGCCACAGGCAAACAACCCAGCAGGAACGGGCACCTCTCATGTCCCCTTAAGAAAAGCACCCTATTTCAACCAGGTGACCATGAATGATATCACTCTCCTGAGGATAACACAGAGAGATAAAGAACGGATGTTGTTTGAACGCCTACAAACATACACTTCAATGCTTTGTTGTACAATAATTCCCGAGTACGTGCTATTGGCCTGGAGTGGTAAAGTGTCCTACCATGGAGGACGCAATAAAGCTGCCCTCCCCAGAAACCTTTTGCAAAGGCTTTGGGAGTACATCCAGGAGAGCCGCGAATGCCAGGGGAAATTAATCCTTTCACATGCTTGCTTTTAAACCACGTATAGTATTTTAAAAGGTACACTTACCGGAGGTCCCTTCTCTGCCGGCCGGGTCCAGGAGACAGCCTTGGGTGGGTTCGGGGGGTACTGGCTCCAGGTCCAGGGTGAGAAACAGTTCCTGGCTGTCGGGAAAACCGGATTCTCTGCTTGCTTGCTGTGAGCTATCTACAACCTCATCATCATCATCATCATCTTCTTCGTTCCCCAAAACCTGCTTCCGTGTTGCCTCCATCTCCATTGAAGGAGTCAAACAACACGGCTGGGGTAGCGGTGGCTGAACCCCCTAAAATGGCATGCAGCTCATCATAGAAGCGGCATGTTTGGGGCTCTGACCCGGAGCGGCCGTTTGCCTCTTTGGTTTTCTGGTAGGTTTGCCTCAGCTCCTTAAGTTTCACGTAGCACTGCTTCGGGTCCCTGTTATGGCCTTTGTCCTTCATGCCCTGGGAGATTTTGACAAAGGTTTTGGCATTTCAAAAACTGGAACGGAGTTCTGATAGAACGGATTCCTCTCCCCATACAGCGATCAGATCCTGTAACTCCCGTTCAGTCCATGCTGGAGCTCTTTTGCGATTCTGGGACTCCATCATGGTCACCTCTGCTGATGAGCTCTGCATGGTCATCTGCAGCTTGCCACGCTGCCCAAACAGGAAATGAGATTCAAAAGTTCGCAGTTCTTTTCCTGTCTACCTGGCCAGTGCATCTGAGTTGAGAGTGCTGTCCAGAGCGGTCACAATGGAGCACTCTGGGATAGCTCCCGGAGGCCAATACCGTCGAATTGTGTCCACAGTACCCCAAATTCGACCCGGCAACGCCGATTTAAGCGCTAATCCACTTGTCAGGGGTGGAGTAAGGAAATCAATTTTAAGAGCCCTTTAAGTCGAAAAAAGGGCTTAATCGTGTGGATGGGTGCAGGTTTACATCGATTTAATGCTGCTAAATTTGACCCAAAGTCCTAGTGTAGACCAGGGCTCAGACAAATAAGTTTGTTTACATTTGCAGGAGATAATGCTGCCTGCTTCTTGTTTCCAATGTCACCTGAACAGGCATTCACATGGCACTGTTGTAGCTGGCATTGCAAGATGTTTACGTGCCTGATGCGCTAAAAATTCATATGTCCCTTCTTGCTTAAACCACCATTCCAGAGGACATGATGATGGGTTCTGCACGATAATGATTCAAAGCAGTGCAAACCAATGCATGTTCATTTTCATCATCTGTCACATGTCCCCAACAGAAAGCTGATGTTCTTTTTTGATGTTCAGGTTCTGTAGTTTCCGCATCTGAGTGTTGGTCTTTTAAGACTTCTGAAAGCATGCTCCACACCTCATCCCCCTCAGATTTTGGAAGGCACTTCATATTCTTGAGTCGAGTGCTGTATTTATCTTTAGAAATCTAACATTGGTACCTTCTTTGCATTTTGTCAAATCTGCAGTGACAGTGTTCTTAAAATGAACAACAAGCTGGGTCATCATCAGAGACTGCCATAACATGAAATGTATGGCAGAAAGCCGATAAAACACAGAGCAGGAGACCTACAACTGTCCCCCAAGGAGTTCAGTCACAATTTTAATTAACACATTATATTTTTAACAAGCATCAGCAACATGAAGCATATCCTCTGAATGGTGGCCCAACATGAAGGGGCATACAAATGGTTAGCATATCTGGCACGTAAATACCTTGCAATGCCAGCTACAAAAGTGCCATGTGAACATCTGTTCTCACTTTCAGGTGACATTGTAAATAAGAAGCAGGCAGCATTATCTCCTGCAAATGTAAACAAACCTGTTTCTCTTAGCGATTGGCTGCACAAGAAGTAGGACTGCGTGGACTTGTAGACTCTAAAGTTTTACATTGTTTTGTTTGAGTGCAGTTATGTAACAACAATCTACTTTTGTAAGTTGCGCTTTCACGATAAAGAGATTGCACTACGGTACTTGTATGAAGTGAATTGGAAAATACTATTTTATCATTTTTACAGTGCAGATATTTGTAATAAAAATAATGTGAGCACTGTACATTTTGTATTCTGTTGTAATTGAAATCAATATATTTGAAAAATGTAGAAAAACATCTAAAATATTTAATAAATTTCAGTTGATATTCTATTGTTTAACAGTGTGTTAAAACTGCAATTAATCATGATAACTTTTTTGGGTTAATTGCATGAGTTAACTGCAATTAATCGATAGCCCTAATTAAAGGAATGTTTAGGTTGCAAAGATAAGCACTCCGTGGTTAGTAAATGCCAGAATTAATGCTGCCTGTGCGACCTTTATTCAATCACCTTGTGCATATGCTTTGATAGTCTTTAATTATGTACTATTTTTCTTCCACAAAACTCTGCCTCATTCTGTGAACTGGTAGTTGTTGAATATTGCTTTTTATCCTCATCCAAAGTGTAGCCCCAGGCCTTATTTAATGCATACCATCCAAACCCTCCATAGATTGCAGAATATTAATTGTCTCCTGGGTGTTTCTATGGTGCGCTCATGGTAGTATCCAAATTCTTCACGAGCACTGAATTTATCTTAACTCCCCGGTGAGAATAGGTGGCTTTATCCCATTTTACAGATGCAGGAACTGAGGCACAGAGTGATTAAGGGCAAAATTGACAAAAGTATCAACTGCCTTAACCTTGAGATGATCCATTCTCTTCTTGCTGTCCCCTGCTTTGTTCACTAAACACTTTCCAGGGGTTCTACAGGCAACAGCCTCATTCACTACACAACCCTTATTCATTCCCACCCTGTGCACTGAATGGGGCAGAGATCCTGTTGGGGGGAAAAAAAGTGTGATGTCATTGAAGAGACATCTCAATTCTTATGCACGGGGGGCCAAATTAGGGTTGCACAGGCTATCTTAAATGTGGCTTTGCCTAACTTTTGACTGCTTGACTTTACAACCTCAATATTCTTTCAATGTAATCTTCTGATTGCTGTAGTCCCCACGAGGCTGTTATGTAAAATCAACACAATCTCTAACGTGGAAAGTAATTATTAGGAAACTAGTTAACTTATTTTAGCTTCTGTTAATGCGATTAGCAGCCGGAAAGGAGGACAGCCAGCACCATGTTTCTAGTCAGCTCTCCACAGACATCCAGCAAGTGCTCTGTGGGCCATGGGCCACACTGGGAACTTCTGTGCTAAGCACTGTCCAAAAATACAGATAAACATGGTCCTCATGGAGCTTCCAGTCTAAGTAGATGAGGAACATATATAAGGTGGGGAAGAGGGAGACAAACACAGACAATCTTTTCTATATGTAAATGCATTTGTTTTGTTATATTTTGTAATTATATAAAGAAATAGTGCTCTTTCCTCGACTGTCCCTCCTCCTCTAGACTCTTTGTGGGCTTTGTGATGGCAGTAGGTTACGGGAAGGAATAGTAGCGATAAGGATTTGGCAGGGTGGGGGGCATGGGGCATGGTCCATTCATAAGGGATGTCATGGAAGAAAGCACAATGAGATTTGTGGGAGGGAGCATATAAAGCTTCCTGGAGTGGCTCACAGATATGGGTGCCAACCTCAGGGTAGACTGCCACAAACTAGCTGATGGTTGGTGAAATCTAGTTATAGAGTATCCAGTGTGAACTCCTCAAGCACTAAACAGCCTTAATATGGAGTCATGGACAGTCCCCTTGGGCATTCCCATCTATCTTGCCACTCAGGCAAGCCTGCCTTTGTGATAGATGGTCCCTTACACAAAAAATCACAACAATATTCAGGTTTCAGAGTAGCAGCCGTGTTAGTCTGTATCCTCAAAAAGAAAAGGAGTACTTGTGGCACCTTAAAGACTAACAAATTTATTTGAGCATAAGTTTTCGTGAGCTACAGCTCACTTCATCGGATGCATTCAGTGGAAAATACAGTGGGGAGATTTATATACAGAGAACATGAAACAATGGGTGTTACCATGCACACTGTCATGAGAGTGATCAGGTAAGGTGAGCTATTACCAGCAAGGGGGAGGGGGGGAACCTTTTGTAGTGATAAAAGTGGGCCATTTCCAGCAGTTGACAAGAACATCTGAGGAACAGCAGGGGGGCAGGGGGGGAATAAACATGGGGAAATAGTTTTACTTTGTCTTTATTCAAGCCTAAGTTAATTGTATCCAGTTTGCAAATTAATTCCAATTCAGCAGTCTCTTGTTGGAGTCTGTTTTTGAAGTTTTTTTGTTGAAGAATTGCCACTTTTAGGTCTGTAATCGAGTGACTAAAGAGATCGAAGTGTTCTCCGACTGGTTTTTGCATGTTATAATTCTTGACGTCTGACTTCCTTTCCCCTGATAAAATATTCAGGTTACTCCCAGTCCCAAAGGATCATCACTTACCCCAGATCAATTGTACCTTAGATCAAAGACAATGCTTGTAGTCAATCCTGTTGTGACGGGTTCGGTCACAGAGACCCCCTCGGACCTGTCACCAGATGTGCTGGAATTACCTCTGAGCCCGTTTTCCACTGCCAGCTTGAGACTCCAGAACCCTTCCTTGTTGAGGCAGACACACCAGTCTGCTGCAACACAGACCCAGGGTCTGAACCATGCCCCCAAACTTAGACTTAACTGACTTAACTGCAGACTTAACTGAAAACAGCTTAGCAGGTTTCCTTTCTCCAGCACCCAGACACCCAGCTCCCAATGGGATCCAACCCCCAAATAAATCCATTCTACTCTGTATAAAGTTTATACCCTCTATAACACTGATAGAGAGATATGCACAGCTGTTTGCTCCCCCAGGTATTAATCACTTATTCTGGGTTAATTAATAAAGTGATTTTATTAATTATAAAAGTAGGATTTAAGTGGTTTCAAGTAATAACAGACAGAACAAAGTAAGTTACCAAGCAAAATAAAACAAAAATACACAAGTCTAAGCCTCATACATTAAAAAACAGAATACAGGTAAATCTAGAGGTGAAAGTAAGCCGGTACGGCGTACCGGTAAGAGCTGGTGCGCTGTACCAGGACCAGCTTTCAGAGAGGGCAATTTAAAGCCCTGGGGTAGCAGCAGCGGGGCTGCAGCGGGGATTTAAAGGGCCCCAGAGCTCCAGCCACTGCTACCCCCACCCGGGGCCCTTTAAATCCCAGCCTGAGCCCTGCTGCCCAAGCCCTGCTGCCCGAGCCCTGCGGTAGCGGCAGTGGCGGGGCTCTGGTGGGGATTTAAAGGGCCCCGGAGCTCCAGCCCCTCTACCCTCCTGGGGCCCTTTAAATCCCTGCCTAAGCCCTGCTGCCGAACCCCTGGGTAGCGGCGGCAGGGCTCCGGAGGGGATTTAAAGGGCCGGGGCGGTAGCAGCGGCTGGAGCCCCGGGGCCCTTTAAATCCCCAATGGAGCCCGGCCACCGCTACCCCAGGGCTCGGGCAGCAGGGCTCAGGTGGGGATTTAAAGGTCTCGGGGCTCCGGCAGCTGCTAACACAGCGGAGCCCAGAGCCCCGGGGTAGCGGTGGCAGCCAGGAGCCCCCAGGACTCCTCAGTGATTTAAAGGGCCTGGGACTCCGCTGCGGTAGCAGCACCTGGACCCTGGGCCCTTTAAATTGCCCCCGAGCCTCGGGGTCCCAGCCACCTCTGCAGCTGGTAGCTCGGGAGTGATTTAAAGGGCCCCAGGCTCCCAGCTGTCTCTACCACAGCTGGAGCCCTCACCCTTTAAATCAAGATTTAAAGGGCCCCGGGGATTTAAGGCCCTGCCTCTTCCGGTTGAGGCCACGCCCCCTGCTCAGGACTCCGGCGTACCCGTAAGTCCTCTAACTTACTTTCGCCCCTGGGTAAATCTCACCCTCAGTGTTGTTCCAATAAGCTTCTTTCACAGTCTAGACTCTTAGGGCTTGGCTACACTTGCAAGTTACAGCGCAATAAAGGAGCCCCTGGCCACACTAGTTCACTACCTGTCCACACTGGCAAGGCACGTAGAGTGTTCTGACTCTGCGGCTACAGCGCTGCTGGTACTCCACCTCGGCGAATGGAATAACATTTGCTGCGCCCCCGCTGGAGTGTCGCAGTGCCAGTGTGAACAAGGTGTTGCTTTACTGCACTTTGATCAGCCTCCGGAAACGTCCCATAATCCCCTTAAGTCAACTGACCACTCTAGTCATTGTTTGGAATTGGCTGTAGGAATACGGAAATGCCCATTGAAAGCTCCGTTTCTGACAGCCAGCTGCTTATCTCCTCCGAGACAAAGAAACCATTAGTGTAGAATGCTGTGCGTGAGAGAGAGAGAGAGAGAGAGGGTGGGAGGGGGGGTCTGCTGCTGTCTGAACTTACAAGACAGCATGCTGACATGCTCTCAACCCCCCAAAAACCCACTCTCTCTCCCCCCCACATACACACAACACACTCCCTGTCACACTCCACCCCGCTCCCCATTTGAAAAGCACGTTGCAGCCACTTGCATGCTGGGATAGCTGCCTATAATGCTCGGCTCCCAATGCCGCTACAAGTGCTGCAAATGTGGCCACGCCAGAATGCTTGAAGCTGTCAGTGTGGACAGACTGTAGCACTTTCCCTACTGCGCTCTACGAAGGCTGGTTTAACTCAAAGTGCTCTACATCTGCAAGTGTAGCCATGCCCTCTGTCTGGGCCCAATCCTTTCCCCTGATACAGTTCTTTTTAGTTCCAGCTTAGGTGGTAACTAGGGGATTTCTCATAACTGCAGCCCCCTTTCTTCTGTTCCACACCATTTATATCTTTGGCACATGGAGGGAATCCTTTATCTCCCTCTGGGTTCCCACTCTTCCTTCTAAATGGAAAAGCCCCAGGTTTAAGATGGATTCAAATATCGGGTGACATGTTCACATGTCACTGTAAGACCTCATTCTTCATTACCCACAGGCTGGCCCCAGGTCCACAAGAAGGCTTATAGGTAAATAAACCATCTACAGCCAATTGTCCTAGTTGATGGGTGCCATCAAGATTCTAAACCACCATTAATGGCCCACACTTTGTATAATTACAGTAGGACCTCAGAGTTAACTTCGTATTTCTAGTTTTAGATACAAGAACGATACATGCATACAAATAGGACAAACACACACAGTAGATTATAAACTTTGTAATGGTACCTTGCAAGAGACCTTTTGCATAAAGCATTATATTCACATTCCAAGCATATTTTCAAAAAAGCATATGGAGTGTAATATCACACCTGTAATAAAGTAACAACAGATTTATTAATTGGAAAAAGAAACAAGAGTTATTTACAAGGTTAAAGCAGGTAAACATACACACACAAATGAGTTACAGTCTTAGGATCCAAAAAGTAACAGAAGCTGCTGTAATGTGCAAGCTCTATGTGTCCTTTAGGGCTAACCCAAGCTAAGCAACTTGGGGATCCCTTGCTCATGCTTAGAAATGTTGCCCTCTCCAAATTCCAAGCAGCATAGTGATACAGAGCCTTCTGGTCAGGGATTTTATTCCCTTCCCCCAGAGTTCAAACTGTGATGGGACATGCACATACCCTGGTCCCCTCTTCCTGGGTGTGCGGGGAGCAATCAACAAAGTCTTTTGTCCATTGATGTTCCACAATGGTTCATCTGGCCTTCTTTTGCTGGGCAGAAGATGCCACCTCTTATGTTAAACTAGTATTTCACACTAGGTAATGCTTCTCTCCTGGTTTGGGCATGTTCCAGTTTTATAGCAAACACTTAAATCTTAATTTATAACATAGGTTACAGATATTATAAATGAGATTAACGCATGCAGCAACCCACACGCATTTCATAAAGACTAAACACATTCTTATAAACTTAACATCTATTTTAATATTGCTAACACACAAGTGAACCAGACTGGTTTCCAGCTATGCATTTGTCAGTATTCAGTGATGCCTAGGGGCCTTGGCATGAGCTAGCATCTGGTCTGCCAGTGTCATAGAGCAGACAAGCAGTTGGTTGAGACTGGTCTTATTGGTGGCTCTGGCTCTCTGACTAGTAGGGAACAGAGTCCCAGAGTACTCCACCGAGAACACCCAGCCATAAAGCCCCCAACACTTTCATGAGGGCAAAAAAGCACTTGGCCTTAAAGAAGGGACCTGGTATATCATGATCTGAGCTCAACCATCACACACTTTTTTAGGGATCCCCCAATTGCATATGCTTGTCATCCCTTTGCTGTGGGCATGGAACTCACTTCTCCTTCTCAGCCTATCCCACCACACTTTTAAACAGCTAAAAACAGCACTTTCCTCATTTGTTTTTTCTAGCTTGATCCCTGTTGGTCCCAGACTTGGAGCCCTCCTCCATCCCCTTGCTCCCGTTTCAGATCCTCTCCCCCCCCCCCCCCCCCGCGCCCCTCATATTTGTTGTTCTTCTCATTTGAAGTTCTGGGAACTGTTTTAACAATGCTCTAAACTGTGTTTTTGTTCCATTATGCTGTGTTGCTCAGAGCACCTTGCCAAGGGAGGTGGTTTATAAATACTATTATTATTGTAAAGATGTAATCCTGCAAAATAATGAAATGTGGCTGACATGAGTAGACTTTGAGCCATACATAGTTCTAGATCTACAGAAGGAAGCTGAGAGCTGGGTATACTTGTGTGCTCTCATTCTCTTCCGGGGCCCCTTAGCATAATAAAATGTTTCTCTGATGATCCGTTCATTTAACCAAGCCTGGGGAGAGTTTCGTCCCATTCCCGTCCTATTAATAATGGAACAGTGAATGAGTTTAAAGAAAATTAGGCTCTGTCCAACGATGTGCATTTTCCAAGATGTTCTCATTGCTGCCCTCTCATGCTTGAAAGTAGACAAGCACCTGTCCTAGTTACGAGGGAAGGTCTAGCTGCAATCAAATGGCTAAATTCACCCCCCAGGTCTATGCAAGCCTCTTCCAGTGGCCATAGGAGGCCAGCCAAACGTGGGTGTGCTGCCTAGAGAAAAGGCATGGCCAGGGTGATGGAGAATGCAATGATTCAGTGCGTCTGCCTCCATCAGCAAGTACCTGTGGAGTTGGCAGTGTGGTTTCAAGCTTCCCTTCCCTGGCAGAATCCTCAGGGAAAATAGGAAGCCTCAGCATCGCCTGTCCTCCCCGCCGGGTAAATCCCCACTCCAACACAACAGGACCAGACTGCGGCAGGAGAACGTAAGGCACATCGGGCTGTGCCAGATTCAATCACTCTGGGTGCAGGAAACCATCTCCCAAATGGACAGTCTGTCTTCCCTTCTGTGGTCTTGCTAGTTTTAAGCTAACCTGAATTAACCCAAAGTAAGAGTGCCCACCCAGCCTTTTGCACTGCAATTGGTTTAAAATCACGCCTTTGAGGAGACCTCCTATATGGACTTCCCCACAGTCACCCTTGCCTTTGTAGCCTCTCTATTAGATTATTGCAATGCGGTGTATGTAGGAGAACTCTTGAAGCTACAGCCGGTACCGAATGTGGCTGCCCACTTTATTAGGGAGTGATAATGTCAGACACAGGCAGCATCTAACGCTCCTCTTTTGTCTTTCCTGAGAACAATTCCGAAGCGTCGATGGATCCACCATGCGCTCTGGTTTGGATCCTGAGTATCTGCGAGACCGTCTTTCTCCCTGGACTCTGCCAAGAAGGCTGCGATCGGATGAGCGGCTTTTACTAACAATCTGTAGGCGTAGCTGTCTCTACCGTTTATAGAGATAAGGTTTTCAGTGGAGGGTCCTCAGGTCTGGCATTCACCTCCTCTTCTACGCATGATTGTGAGTAAGAACTTATGGGGGGCGGGGATCCATTTTGTTTGCTAGTATTGTAGTTTGTATTCACTTTTTGGCATACGTGCCCAGAGACTGTTTCCATGGGTGCCCTTTTTATTAACTTCCACACAAACAAATGCTACTCTGCAGGGGCGTTGTGCACGCTAATTAACGTCTGTGCAGTGCTTTGAGATACTCAGATAAAAGAAACCTATGTAAGGGCAAAGTATTGATCCTGTTATGCGCACTAGCCTTATTGTGGAACTCCATGGGCTTCTTCTGGCTTAAACATGCGAAGGAGGGAGCGTGTAACAGGAGTCTCACTCTTCGTCGCCCATTAAAATGGCGCGTGAAGGGGGAAAATCCCTTGTATTTTGCTGTATTAAAAGATGTATGTGATAAAATCAATTCTCAGGATTCCAGGCTCGGGATGTGACATCTGGAGGCATCGTCAGGGATTGGGACGATCAACGACCCCTCAGGGTCTTTTATTTTATTTTTTGTGAATTACTTTTATAAGGGTGAGTGGCTTGGACTAGAAAGGGGTTTGCGAGACCACAGCCACGCACGGGAGTGGTGTTTTACTCCACAGCCAGTTCTACCTTAATGCGGCCTGAGAGGCTGTTAATGTATGTTCAAGAAATGTCGTTTTGTAACCCTGCAAAACCCAGGGGCACTACTTGGTTCGCTATTTTATTGGCAACAATAAAACCTGGAAAGAAAAGGAGCCTGCGTTGATCCAGATACCTTGAGACTAACTTATGAAGCAGGATGTGTTTATGGGGACTTGGTTTGCTGGGACAGGAGCCCTGAGAAGCCGCCAGTACTGGTCATTAAGAAGAGTTTCTTGCCTTAAGGTAGGCTGCGCATGCCTGATTCAAGCCAATACCGCAGCTCTTTAGTTTCGATTATGTCACGATCGTCATTTAGAGCAGCTTAAAAAGAAAAGGAGTACTTGTGGCACCTTAGAGACTAACCAATTTATTTGAGCGTAAGCTTTCGTGAGCTACAGCTCACTTCATCAGATGCATACTGTGGAAAATACAGAAGATGTTTTTATACACACAAACCATGAAAAAATGGGTGTTTATCACTACAAAAGGTTTTCTCTCTCCGCACCCCACTCTCCTGCTGGTAATAAAAAAAAACAACAACCCAAACCCTTCCGCGGAACAAGCAAGGAGGTGATTGGCTCCAGCTGGATTGATTGAAGTGCTGGTGTATTGGCAATATAGCAGAGCCCTGTCCGCTGCCCTCCCGTCAGGCGCCCTTGCCTCCGCTCTGCGCTCAGACAAGGCGAGGTCTTAGGCACTGGAGCTCGGGGGAAATAGAGAGGTGAAGAGGTTCCTACCTGGACGCTGGACATGTGGGGCGCTATTCCAACTGGGTTAACCATTATCGTTCGTTCCCCCGCCCTCTCTATGATCCCCTCCCACCAAGGCTGTCGGTGAAGGCGAACTAGGAAATCATATGTCTGGCTGCCTCAATTACCAAACGCGGCGCAACTGACTCGAGAGCATCTGCTCTTTGAGCCAAGGCAAACACTGCTGCAGCACGATTAGCTCCCCAGCTCGGTGAAATCCTTATCAGTTTGGAGGGTAGAACGCACGATTTCCTTTGAACTTCCTGTTTACCAGAAGCACACTCACTGAAGGACATCTTAAAGTCTTAGGAAGACCGGGGAAGAGAGAGAGGGACTTAGCCACGGCCACAACACACAAGAGGAAATACGGTGACCACGGCAATAATTTCAGGCACAAGGGTCCCAGAATGGTCTTTGCAATGAGCATGGGGCAGTGGCTTCTGTTTTGTTTAAACCACCATGCAAACTTTCCCAGAAGCCTCGAGCCTTTATTTATTGATGAGAAATTCAAAACATAGCGTGTTTCCAATATGAATATGCGAGGCAGGAGGTCAACAAATTTTGTACCGTCTGTACCAGCTGGTGATCCGTATAGTATCAATATGTGAAAGCATCCAATCACCATTCTCTTCGGAGAAAATCAGGAAAGCTAATCAACTGAAAATCCACTTTAATGTAATAAAGCTACTCTGAAATAATAACACACTTTCATGTTCGGTATGTACTGAGAAAGTAACGCGTTACACCACTTAGCCACGTTAATCCCTTGATACAGGCTCACAAACGCCTATAATTGGAAATCTCATGTAAACGCCGTCTCTTGATGCAATTCAGATGTGTTTCTATGTAAACAGAGACTTGGGCATTATAATAGAAGCAGTTCTTCAGTCGGGAATTAACTTGTGCGACTGCGGCATTGCTTATATTTACTCGTTTATGACTTTCTTTCTGACTTCCCTTAGGCGTTAATTTGTTAGCCACCTATTAAGATTAGTACATTTGACAGCGCACACTGTGATTACCCTATCCAGGGTGCGAGTACAATTTGTAACGTGGGAGTTTGGTGTGGGATCGCTTATAGGGCACTTCCCACGCAAACGGTCACTTTTACATCGCTTACATCAAATTGATGAAGTCCCGGTTATTGAGAGTACAGGTAGGACAGATGCTCTGGTGGGAACGAATGTTACACACGTCTCTCATGCCACCCCTCCCTAATGAAGATAAATAGCCGGGACTTAGGGTTTGTTTGTGTTTGTCCTGTGTTTCGGTTTCCCCAAGGTGGAATAAATGGAGCTGAGTGTAGAAAAGGAAACGATAAGAAATGCAGTGTGGGGGAGCTGACGTTAAAAGCACCTGCCGTCGGCAGTGCAGACAGTGTCACTCGTTTCGTGACTTTACCCACGCGTGCAGGGTTCGCTTCTGGGGTGGAAAGTTGTTGCCCCCGAACGCGCTGTTCTGTATTTTGCTCACTGGATTGCAATAAGGAAACCAGAGTCACGAACTGACCAGAGAAATCAGAAACCCTTGTAACAGTGCAGGGACCGGCCCCTCTGTTACGGGTTCCCCTCTCGTCGATGGTCCGTTGGAAAGGACTGGCGTTCCCGTGTGTCTCGGGGCTAACGGGGGTGAGACGGAGGCCAGCTATGAACCCTCCTCGGGACCAGGTCCGAGCCAGGCGCGCTAGCGAGCCGGACAGTGAGCTCCAGCACGTGCGGCTCCCGGGGCAGCCTGCTGCCCCTGCGGGGTTGGGCGTGCGGCATTGGCCACCCCGAGCCCCACATGCCTCTGCCTGGCACCCTCGGGGCGGCGTTTTGACTGTTCACGGTGCTTGGGGAGCACAGGATTCAACGCCCCTCGCCTCTGATTCTGGGGCTGTTTTTCAGTCTCTCCTGAATGAACACTGCCCAGGGGCAGGTGTCATGTTTTCCTACCCGAGCTGCCCCTTTGTGGGGACGCTAGTTGCGCGAGATTACCGGGGGGGGTCGTTATCTGGCCCATTAATTGACCACTGGTGATCGAGGATTATTAATTCGCATTGAGCTGTTCCTCGGGGGAGGGGCGGAGCCGTGTCCCTGGCACACAGTGCGGGGCACTGCCCTGCCACAGGTCGACCCCAGGCGCGGGTGATTGCGTGACTGGCCAGGCGGAGCGGCGAGAGAAACCCCCCGCTCCGCAGGGCTCTTTGCCCAGCGCTGCTGGCGATGTTTTAAATTCTCTTTCCACTCTGCTTGGGTACATTTGATATCAACACGACTCTGTGCGGTTCAAAAGAGCTGTTGACAAGCAGACGGGATATCTCAACGTCGAACCCTCAGGCGGGAAACAGCTTCTGTGCGCTAAGAAAACGAGGTTTGTCTCTTCCAAGGAGCTGCCGTAGCAAAAGTGCACTCTGCTGGGCACCTGGTGCCCCCCTCCCAGTAAATCGGCTGCCTGCACTAATGCCATGAGCAGACACCGTCTCTTCAACTCGACTCCCTCCCCCGCTGCACACCTGGGTTTTGCCACCAAGACTTAAAAAACAGAACCGATGATCTCCCCTCCCTAAGGACACTGGACCATAGGAAGTGCTACAGTGCATCAGACCAGCGGTCCATCCAGTCCAGTGTCCTGGCTCTGGCAGTGGCCAAGATCAGATGCTCCAGAGAGGAAGGTACCAGAAACCCCAGTAGGCAGTCATGGGAAGACTTGTCCATGAATCAAAGTTTCTTCCTCCCTCCTCCGGAGTCAGAGGTTTGCTCATGCTCTGAAGGGTAGAGTTCATATCCCTTCCAAACCTCTCCAGTGTGTTCTGTTTTGGCTTTGTTTGCTTTTAAATCCCTGGGGGTTTTGTGATCCAGATGCATTTCTAAATAGGCTTTTGCTGAATGCAAATTAGCCTTTACATTTATGAAAAGGCTTCCACTGGATTTCACTTGGATTAGTATTGGCCTGTTTAATTTTTCATTTGTTAAAAATAAATCCCTTGAGAGAAAGTCAACGCATTTCTTCGGGGGGGAGACTCTCATACAGCCCCAGACCAAGGGGACGCTTTCTGAGAGGATTCTGGGTTGAGTGACGTGCGAGCCTTTGTTTGGCTGCTGTTTCCATTCTTTTTAATGTAAGATACCCAAGATGTCAGATTCTGTGACAGTTTGATTAGAAAGGCTAAAATGGAAAATAGGTGTCACCTAAAGGGCACGTCCCCAGTGATTAGGCTTCATGTAATTCATCTCCAAATTGAGGGAAGAGCTACTAATTCACCTTTTGGAAACCGATTTCTGTCTGCCTCAATCTTTTCAGATGAAAAAGATGAATTATGGCTACGGATGCTAGCTCCCTCTTCATGACTTGGCTATTTCTTTAGCGTTTATATTGTTTCAACCCTATCTGTTTTAGCTGGGTTCTGCTGGAAACTAGTTAATGTGATTAATGAGAGGCCGGGAAGAAGTGACACACATTTACGGGGCGAATGTTAGTCTAAACTTTAAATAAAGAAAAGTTTGGGGGTATTGAGGAGTATCCAGCCCGTCCTGTTAAAAGCGATCTCGAACGCAAAAAGATAAAATTCTTAGGGCAAAAATACATACATAAAAGGAGCCTGCATATTGGAATGAGGTGATCCGCTGTTGATTGCGGATGATTTGAGGCGAGTAGGATGGATGGATGGACCTGCTTCCTTCTGCAAAGAAGGAAAAAACTGTTCTGAAAGGCTGAGCCGTTCGATTTCATTTGGCTTCATTCTCTGAATTCCCAGGTCGCCCTGACACGGAATCTTTCCTAACGTGCACTTGTTTTTAGGTAACATAACAGCAAACATACACTGCTAAGGCCGTAATAAGCCAGTTGCTGCCTTGATTCTACCCTCCACTCACATTTCTGGAGTTCGATTTTGCAAAACGTCAACAGATTTGTGTTGAACCCTCATGGAATAAACTTCTGGGTTTCCTTACTTCGGAAAAGAAAGCAAACTGCCCCAGTTGGTGAGTTTTAGCCCCTGGACAAAAATAAAAAATAAATGTGGTTGCTCAAATTTATCAACCAGTCCCCATGACCAGCTTTTCTTTTGTGTCTGTGTTTGTTTTCTCAAGACCTAAGCAATTTTTAATATACTATATCCTTCCCGCTTAATCCCCCTCGTTTATTGTATAATTACAGTTTCAAAATGATTATGTAATTAAAATCATGTTTCACTGCTGCATACTTCAAAAGGAAGGCAACCTTCCCCAGCATTATTTGCTGGTGATGTAATAATTTCCCTGTGATATTTAAAATAAACACATTAGTTCAAGAATTCTAAACATGTCTGAAAGTATATAGTGGAATTGATTGGCATAAGGCGAGGTTGTAAAGCAACGGTGAAACCTATCACTAGTTTAATATATTTCTATGCTCCCATGCAGTGTAAATTATAGGATAATGGGGTGCAGGCGATGGTAAGCTCTGTTTATATAATCCATTTCTTCACACAAGTTCCCATTGCTTTTCCTTCCCTTTGCTGTATGTGGTGGTTCTCTGATCCTACTGACCTCAGCCATGTGTTTTCACTTTTTCTTCTGATCTCAATTCCATGACCAGCGGGGAATAAAATACAAATTGAATAGTAACCATTCACAGGCCACTCTTTTCAAACTGTTGTTAAGCCCTCTTTGTCTTGTCTAGCAATTGATAGATAAATGTGTTGTATTTTACCCAACTCTCTCTCTCTCTCTTTTTCTTGTAAAGCTTTGTTGCCTCACTGGCTTAGCCCATCTTTTAAAAGAAAATAATTTCATCAGGGCTTGTCACCAAAATGGACCGTTCCCTTCCTTTGCAGCTCAACGGGGTGATGGCTAAGCAGTGGAATTTAAAAAAGAATGAGAAGAAAAAAGGAACAGCCCCCACATTGGGTCGGTATATTCCCAGCATGAGCGAAGGTTAATTTTAAATGGGACTTGTTTCCTCTACGTGGTAAATAAGGTGCTCCCCGGGTTGCATGCAGATACTTTCTGAAAAGAGGAACGTTAAGTGCTTGAAAAAGAAAAAAACTTTTCCCTTGCCCTTCTTTCATTACAAACCTGCTTTCTGCAGCGTTGGGAGAGGCCAGGGCTGTTTATTCAGCTTTTCTTGAAAACGAACAGCAACTAAGAGAAGTTTAAACAATCTCCTGTTATTTTTGGGCTTGTTTTTCCAGTGGTCTCCTCCCCGACTTCTTCCCGGGGTTATAATGCAAAAGAAAATAATTTTGGAAACCCATTATTCCACAGGAAAACATTTAACCAATCCCATGCTCTCTGTTTGATCAAAGAAACAATTGCACGTGAAAGTTTCTTTTGTCCTGATGTAAACTGCAGAATAATAATGATTATAATTATTACCAAATTCTCAGCGCATTGAAGCCTGTTTCGAATAATATTGAATAACAAAAACTTTGCTCTGTTAATCATGTCACTTTAACAGACTACCTTGATCCAGCTAGATAAAAGTCTGATTTCCTATTATTAACTAGTTTTAAAAGAAGTGATTTAAATGAGATACTTTAGTTAGATCTCCATTTCCAAGGACTCTTGCAAATGAGCAAACATTGCAGCAGAGCATCGGTCTCTAACCAAAATAAGCCAGATTCTTGTGCGAAAGATAAATATTTTGCAATCACATTTCTAAAACTGAAATAGGTAAATCAGTCAGACACTGAAATTAATAGTGTAATGAGTTTTGGAGACGAAATTAAACAAGAGTAACACTTTTTTTTTTTTTTTTTTTAGGCCACGTGTAATCTGCCTTTGGAATCTGGAACAGAAGTCGCATCGATATGGTTTCGAAATATGTGCAAACTAATATGAAATTCCTTGTTGATGGTGAATGTTGGAAGTAAAGCCCAGTACCTGTAAAATGAGCCCCTGTCTATCACATGCTTCATATTAAACTTTCATGCAGTTTTCCTTCGCTGTTTTTTTTCCTGCTAAAGGGTTCTTATAAACTTTCCTTCGTTTATTTAGCCTGGTTTTCATTGCTGCAGTTTTGCATGGTTTGCCTTTGTTTAGTTTATTAACCCACAGGGTTACTTTAACTAAATATTTGGGCTGAATACTTTGGAGTTGGATTTCAACATTTTCTAACAAAATTACTGAGTTTTTTGAAGCCACACAGAGAACTCTGTGTTGACTTGATTAGTCAATTTAACAGACTATGGGGAAAATAAAAATAAGAAACATACCTGATGTATCCCCTGTAATGAGAAATTGGACTGAAAGCATCTCTTATTTAGTATTTTAGATAACATCAAGGCTGAGTTAATTTTCAATAACATTTTAATAGAAATGTCAAACTTGTAACACCTCTGCCTTTGCCTTTACTGGGTTGGGAAAGAGGCAGTGTCCCATTCATGTGCTCAAGGTACTGTTTTCCCAGGCCCTAAAATAATATACGCTTCCCTTAAGACAATATAAAGGAATCTGTGACAGAGAAGGTTAGTGCAAGTGCTGTCTGTTTGGTGTGTGTCAGCTCAGATGGAGGCGTGTGTCCCCCCTCCCCCCCCCCCACACAAAAGGTTCTTATTACACACACCCTTTCACATCAGGCTGGCCTTTGAAAGCATTCTTGTTTCAACTGTTTTTCTGAATGGATAAGTATTGCACAGCTATAATGTTATTGCGTAATAAGTCACCCAGTGGAACCCATCTCCCTAAAGACGTGTCAGTTACACATACACACATGTTTGGGGCTGTGTCTTGGTAGGGCTGTGTAGGGCTCTGCTGTACAGCTAGCAACCTAGCTCGGCTCAGATCGGCTCCAGGCCTGAGCCTGAAACCTGGGTGGTCGTCTCTTCATCTTGTGAAGAGCTGGGCGAGCTTCACGCTGACAATCCCATCTGGGAACTCACAAAAGGTTCGGGGGCGGGGGCGGAGCTCATCAGGGGGTGAGTCTGAGAGGAGGGAGAGCAAGGGGCATATTGAGGAGCAATGGGGCAGATTCCAGAGGGCCAATGGGGCAGCAAGTCAAGCTCAGGGGCCACTGAGGAGAGGGGGGCAAATGAGGGCAGAGGGGGCAGATCCAGAAGGCTATGGGGCAGTTGCCTGGACACAGAATGGAGGCAAAGGCAACAGTTCAGGCAAGAGCAAGTGAGCAGGCTCAGAGGGCAAAATGTGGTAGTGAGGACAGAAGGGTAGAATAAGGGGACGAGGGAGCAGTGGAGATTCCCACTCATGGCATCATAGTCCCAAGCACGGCCAGTGCCCATACTCTGAGTGTAACCTACCCCCTCAACCACTCAGCCGCATTTCCATGAGAAATGCCCCTTATGCTTTTCCTAACTGCTGAAATATAGTGTCAGAGTAGTAACCAGGAGAGTCCGTTCCAAAGTGCTGCTGTTTTAAATAAACAAGAATCTCCCCATAGTGACTCCTAGTTGTTAGGGATGAAAATCATTCAGCTCTGTGTAGAGTGCCAGCAATAGGCCTGAGAGTTAATGGGTGCCTAGTGCTGGACCTCTATGCAGGGGTGCACTTCATCCTACGGTGCCTCAGAAGCTGAGTTTCCTTGACTATTGTATTTTTGTTTTCAAAAGGGGATGGTTACCACCTTCATTTCCAAAGGTTCCCCCTTCCCAGCTGTGATGCTCAGCAAATTCTGACTATTCTGCATGTAAAGTCAAGAGAGAGCTTAAAAGGACCAGTGCCAGCAAAGGACAGGGTGTATTTTATTGCTAACATGCCATGAAAGGACTGTATTTCACAAATGTGAGCTCACACTCACCACTATAAAAGAGGCTGTTTTTAGAAATGTAAACCAAACAAAAAATCACTAATTATTGTTGATAAATAAAAGATTATTTAAAAAACTCACCACAAGCAGATCTTTGATCACCTGTAAGAACAAGAGACTTCGTTATATCTTCTAGAGACATGCTCTTGCCAATCTGTTTTCCATGGAAAGCACTCAGATTCTTTGGTGATGGGCAGTACTACAAAACCATAAGGTAAGATACATTTATACATGTGTCCATAAAAAAGGAAGTGTCTGTCCCTGGTGTGGTGTATTGAAAACTGTGTTAAAATTGAAGGCTGTTACTTTCAATTTTAGGGTTTTTATTTTCTGGTCCTGCTTGCAGGCTAGAGTTCTGTAGGGAAGCAAGTTATCTGGGCCTCGTGACAATTAGCAGACTACCAGCAGAAAGTAAGGTGGAGTGAGTTCTGCCTCACTGTTTTAGAGAGCAGCCTGCTTTGTCTCACTCTGGTTTGGGGTTCTTTTGAGTTATTGTTTTGAATTGTAAGGAAAAAAAAGTAGTATTACACTGCAACCTTCCAGCAAAAGCACTTATGTTTTTATCTAACTTCTCTGGGTGCATGCCAAGAAACATAACACCTTGCTCTAGGCAATTCTTGACAATTCCTTAAATCTCCATCTATAAAATATAGCACTCCTGTAATCCCCCTTCAACTATCAATCGTCTCATCAACAACAACCAACAATAACCACCCGCAAAAACATGTCATTTCAGTCAACAAGATTACATAGTATGAACATGAAATAGTCAGCTGTATGTGGACGGGCCACTCACCTCTCATCTTGAAACCAAACACTGAACTGCTTCACAATTGCCTTGACAATAAAATGAAAGTATAAAAATATCTAAAGTTTCTTTGTTATTACTAATAATAACAAGTTAATATATTTATTCTTACACCAAAAGTAAATATGCATGACATATTGTACATTTATAATACTTTAAATTTTTATTTGATTTTTATAGCATTTGTACCTTCTATCCAAGGGCCTCAGTGCACGTTACAAACATTTAAGAATAAAATGACACAAAATCTTCTATGAAATCGATAAATAGTATTAACCCTATCTTACATTATTTATTTATTTTTATGGGGAAACTGATGAACAGAGAGGTTAAAGGGCTTGCTCATCATCACACAGCAAGACCATAGCAGGCTGAGAATAGAATCCTAACTCTCAACCCTATATTTTATCCACTGTGTCATATTTTCTGGGCGTAAACAATTTTTTGCAAAATATATGACTCATTAAATATAAAAAAGCCATCGTAGGAAAACTGGGTAAAAATCACATTCAGTTTTAGAGCGACAAGGTGGGATAGGTAATATCTTTTATTGGACCAATTTCTAGTTGTGAAAGAGGCAAAGTTTCAAGCTACTCAGAGCTCTTCTTCAGGACATTCATTCAGGTCAGTCTCAGATGTTTAGGATAACTGGAGCTCAGCTAATGGTACGGAAACAAGATAAAAGCAAACTGAAGAAGGTTAATCAATTAGTGCTATATTTAGTGTTGCTATTATTTCTCAGTCTCAGCAGTGATCTTGCAGTACTATTGTGCCAAAAATTAGAATAAATATACTAAGACCAGATTTATGTTAGAGCTCATTCACAATGTCCAGATCTCCTCTACTTCATTAGTAATTTGGTGACAGAAATTATTTCCTTGCACAAATAAAGCTATATTCAAATGTATCCTTTTCTTCTTAAGCCAAATAACAATAAAAACAATGATGTCTCACTTCAAAGAACAGTGAAGTGCAAAAGAAGCCTACACCCATTTAGCAATCATTTAGTGTAGCAGGTGAAGATAGCAAACATGGATGAAGACAAAGAAACATCAGGGTCCTATGGAAGAGGGAAGAGTCAGACATTGGGAAGAGTAGGAGACAAGAGATGAAGCAGGGAGAGGAGACCTGATGAGGGTGTAGCAGAAGTGGAGACTTGAGCACATAAGAATGGCCAGACTGGGTCAAACTAATTGTCCATCTAGCCCAGTTTCCTGTCTTCTAACAGTGGCCAGTGCCAGATGCTTCAAAGGGGAACAAATGGAACAGGGCAATTATGATCAAGATAGATCCTACATAACAGCAGAGACCAAAAATAATGTGCTTTGTTACTGTATATTGCCACAGACAAAAGAAACAAAATCATGCATTTAAGACTATAATTCTGTCTTGACATACAGGCGACATCAAAACCTTCAGGCTTTGCTCTCTGTGTTTATGATGACCCCACAATACTATTAGTCGAATGCCTTACTTCCCATTTTAAGGAACCTCAAAGATACTTAGGACTCAGTTCTAACACTGCTCAACATATTAATATGAATCTGCAATGGAACAGCAACAGAACTGGTAATTCTTGTTATCCATGTTTGAACTTCCATTAACATGTATAGAACAAGTGTGAAACAAGAAAAGAACATGCCATACTTCTTATGCATGTATGCAGGGCTGAAGATATGTATCCATTATATTATTTGTTAATTTTTTTAATGCTGAAAAGAGTGTCACTTCACAATTCTTGGTGTTCTATCCATTATTTTAAAGAACAATCCTTATAAGAATAATTATCCAATAACAAAAGAAAACCACAGTGATGCTCTGTACCTCAGGGGAACACCCAGCATCCCCATGTTCATCCTTGTAAAATGATTGTGTGGTGTCCAATGCAAAGTTTGTCATGGGTGTCTTTGGAAGGCTCATGATGTACTGAGCACTGTTGTTATAGTGATGCAATAGTGATGTTATGGGTTATAATTTCATGTACATAGTTATGAGGCTGAAAATGTATACTCATGGCTTAAAGCAAGCCCAGACAAAAACTCTCCAGAAGCAGAGGGGCAGTTCACACCTCATCAGGGCATGAATGGGACAAACCCAGCCCAGCCTCCCAGGAACAAAGGATGCTAGCCTAGGCATCAACAAAAGAATCTGTTAGACTCTTGAGTGAGTCACCCCCTACCTTTGGTCAGTTTGGAACTGTGATGAGGTAATGCTCACCTGACTCTGAAGGGGGGGGCAAAGCCAAGAGGGAAGAAAGGACATGATAAAAGGGAGAGACATTTGCCATGCTCACTCTCTCTTCCACCTACATCTACAGACACCACACCAAGCTATTGAAGCACTGATCAAAGGGGAGAGCCTGGCTAAAGAGCAACCAGGCAGCCTGTGGTGAGAAGCATTTAAGTTTGTAAGGACACTGAAAATGTTAAGATCAGCTTAGAATGCATTTTGTTTTTATTTCATTTGACCAGATTTGACTTGTTATGTTTTGACTTATAATCACTTAAAATCTATCTTTATAGTTAATAAATTTGTTAGTTTATTCTACCTGAAGCAGTGCCTTTGGTTTGAAGCGCGTCAGAGGCTCCTCTTGGGATAACAAGCCTGGTACATATACATTTCTTTGTTAAGTTGATGAACTCATATAAGCTTGCAGCATCCAGCAGGCATAACTGGACACTGCAAGATGGCGGTTCTCAGGGTTGAGTCTGGTACCAGAGATATTGGCTAGCGTCATTCGGTTGCAAGTAGCTGGGAGCAGCTTACATGCCAGAGGCTGTGCGTGAACAGTCCAGGAGTGGGAGTTCTCACAGCAGAGCAGGGTAAGACTGGCTCCCAGAGTCAAGGACTGGAGTGACCTAGAAGATCACTGGTCCAGATAACACCAGAGGGGAATGTCACAACCACACACAACAAAATTAAATGACATACTCATCCACTAACATGAAGGAGCAAAATATACCCCACAAAATAAAAATAATTTCCACACCCTCAGCCTATATTTATGTATAAGTTATGTGGGGGGGCAGGGCATGGTGGCAAGGGTGTATACTACATATATATCCAACTTTACAGAGCACTTTCTTCTGCACTTGGAGTGGACTGACATATCAGATTTCGAATGGTGAGTGTTTTCTATAAAGAATTTGAGAGATTAGGGTTCAAGGCAGTTGGGAACCAGGACCATAGTAACTAAAGCACTTGGCTTTATAGATGGAGGGACACTAAGAGTTTTAGTGTTTAGAAATGTTTTAGAGATGATATTATATAAAGTCATTTTTTGAAAAATATGGAGGCTGTACAGAATACATGATGGCATAGTACAGTATAATTTTTGTATTGTCACTCCTTTTGGATGATCTGTCACTCCTTTTGGAGGGATCACTTGTGATCTTGCTAAGCAAGGTCGTCATCTCAAGGTTTAAGTTAGGTATTAGGAAAACTTTCTAACTACAAGGATAGTTTAGTACTGAACATGGGTGGTGGGTATAGTAGGCCAAGGGAGGCTAAGCCTCCCCTAGCGCAGCTACCGCTGACCCACCCCTAGACGCCTGGACTGGGGTGTGCCCGCCTGCACTCCACCTCTTCCTCTCCCTGCTCTGCCCCTTCCCTGAGGCCCCCACCACCCATTGCTGCCTGGTGAGTCCCTCCTCGCTCCTCTTCTCCAGTCCACCCCCACTTCTGGAGGTCCCCACTACTCCATGTCCCTCTTCACCTTCACCCCCGCGACTGTGAAACCACCCCACCCCCTGGCCACCATGTCCCTCCTCTCCTCCACACCCCTCCACCGCGAGGTCACCCGCCACATCTCTCCTCACTCCTCTCTCCCCAGAGGCCTGCAGGTGGCTTGGGCCGGTGGCCCAGGGTGGCTTAGGCTTGGCTGGTCAGCAGCCCTGGGCAGCTCCGGATGGTGCTCAGGCCAGCTGGTGGCCTGGGACATTGCTCAGGCCAGCGTGGGGGTCAGGCTGGTGCACACGCTGGCTGGCGGCCGGAGCCGTTGCTCGGGCCAGCCCAATCCTTCAGCCAGTGCTTGGGCCAGCCCAGGGGATGGGGTGGTTCGTCTGGGGCTCCTCCAGCCACAGGGGAGGGAGGGTAGTAGGGACAGGGCTTTGGGTGGAAGGGGCGGGCCGGGGGCTAGCATCCCCGAAGGGAGGGTTTTACCCACCACCCATGGTACTGAAATAGGTTACCAAGGGAGGTTGCGGAATCCCTGTCACTGAAAGGTATAAGGACAGATTAGACAAACACCTGTCAGGGATGGTCTAGGTATACTTGTTCCTGCCTCAGCTCAAGCAGCTGGACTAGGTGACCTCTTGAGGTTCCTTTCAGCCCTGCATTTCTATGATTGATGCCTGTAGAATATGCAACATCATCATTATTATTTATCATTGTTATTTCAGGAGCACCTGAGGCCCTGATCTTTGTTGGGGCCCTCTATTGTTCTAGGCCCTGTAAAGACACAATAAGAGATTGCTCATGCAATTTAAATGCACAAGATAGACAAAGGATGAGATAAACTGACTCTGAAGGTCATTGAGTGGCAGAAGCCAGGCCTCCTGAGCCCCAGTCCAGTGCCCTATCCACTGGACGACACGGCCTCTCAGCAATAATTGTTTTTTCATTTGTACTGTCAGTAAAATATCTGTATTTGTATTAAAGTTATAATAAGCTATTTACATGTCATAACGTAAAAAGAAGCAATACCTGACTTCTGAGGTTGGGGTGGAATGAATGTTGAAGTGAAGCTAAGTCATTTGATAACTGCAAATGCCATTTATTGAAAAGTTATGCCAGCACCCATGAACTGAATATCTAATATATGACAAGGTAAAGATACCACAAACCATAAAGTAAACATAATATGTATGGTTCTTCCCACATTGTTTTTTGTTGCCCTAGTTCTCTCAAACATCCCAGAATTGTCACACTTAGGGAGTGACTTTTGAGGGTGGGTTTAAAAAGTGAGCAGTTGGTTGATGGCAGATTCTTTAAACCAAATAATTTTCCAAGGTAGTAGCTGTCTGTGAGGAAAAAGAGTGATGCAATTAGGCCTGGTGTCTAAAGGTGTAGGTGTCATTTATGAAGGGAGAACACTTGGTCTTTTTTAGGTTGTGTGTTGGCTGAAATCCTTGTTGTTTAATAAGTAAGCTGGACACATTTTTGTTTTTATTTTATGTTTTGTGTGGAAGAGTAGTGTATACTCTACATCTGGGCAGATTCATGTGAGAGAATTCCATATTTTTATATTACAACATTAGTATTGAGCTTGGTCATGGTAAATGAATCTCTAAACTTTCAAAAAGCAACATTTATACAGATATAGAGCTCAATACAGACTAGCAGTTTTATAAATTAATACAGAATCTTTCTCCTGTAGAGACCACAGTTTTTTGAATCTGTTTATGCTAGCAATGACCAAAAAATCAGGGGCTGGCTTGAGCCAATACTCAGTGGTACATCATGCTGGCATTTTCATACTGGATCTGTCCATTTCTGCAGAATATAAGCTTTCATTTGCAAAAACAAAAAGTTTAGCTCTCTTGGGGTTACCCGGATAACTTTCTGAATGTGAACTAATGCTATGTTGTGTTCATGATTCTGCAAAAAGATAAAAACAATGCATCCAGTTCTGCTCTCTGATACAGCAGTGCAAAATGGAGTCACTCCACAAAGTCAATGGAGTGACTCTTAATTTAGATAAGTATAACTGAGAGCACAATTTGGCTCAGTAGTTTAAAGTAGGTATGAACTGCTTCCATTAATCTCAATTGGGTGTTAGATTTAAAAATTAACTACTGTTCTGAAAATGTTATCGTTGTCATTTATGATTGTTGATCATTTTTGCATAAATATCCAGCTAGTCCTGGACATTAAAGATACGTCTGCACTGCAATTAGACACCCACAGCTGCGCCATGTCAGCGGACACAGGCTAAGGGCCTTAGGCTAAGGGGCTATTTAATTGCAGTAGAGATGTTTGGGCACAGGCTCCGAGATCATCCCACCTCGCAGGGTCCTAGAGCCCTGGCTCCAACCCCGAGCCCAAAAATCTACACCGCAGTGAAACAGGCCCTTACCCCGAGCCCCATGAGCCTGAGCTGGCTGGCATGGGCCAGTCACGGGTTTTTAATTGCAGTGCAGCTGTACCCTGAGTGAACCTGGTGAATGTGAGCAGAGTTAGAATAGCGTGCCACTACTTTTTTCCAGCCTGAAACCTGTCAGAAACAATTACTCCTTTCACCCCCTTCATGGTCTATGTGAAACAACTTGGTGGGTTTCATTCCAGTTCCTAGTGCCAGTAACAACCACCATGACCGACACTATAAACTGCCAGGCTCAGCAGAGAGACCACTAAATGTATCAACCAAGGACAGAAGTATCTTCCCTCTCACCCATAGACGTAGCCTCTCAAGATCAAAGATGCAGCATACACTTCAGGACTGCACTCCTTTTCTCAGGCAAAAATTCTGGTGAAGACAATGCATGTTTTTCTTGAGTAAACATTGAGTAAAGAGTGCAGGATTGGGCCCCCCGATGGGCATGAAATTCACTTAAAAGATTTTTAATAGAAAGCATCACAAACTCTGACAAAGAGCATGGGCAATATCACTATATACGCAGACATTTTTGTCTTTAAGATCATTTACTTTTTCTCATTTGGTTATTTTCAAAGCCAAACTCAAGCAAGTGATAAAATACGGTCATGGCTTTAAAGTTTAGTAGCTACAAAAGGCAGCATGTTGTAATAGTCTACTAGGAAGACTCACCCCTTTAAGTAGTTATAAAATGAAGAGCTCAGAGTTATTACATTATCTAAGGGCATGGCTACACTTGCAGATGTAGAGCACTGTGAATTAAACCAGCCCTCGGAGACTGCAGCAGGGAAAGCGCCGCAGTGTGTTCACATTGTCAGCTGCAAGCACACTGGGGTAGCCACATTTGTTGCACTTGCTGCTGCATTGGGAGCGGTGCATTATGGGCAGCTATCCCACAGAGCACCTCTTCCCATTCTGGCGCTGTGGCTTGTGGGAAGGGGGAGTGAGGGTGCGGGGTATTCTGGGTCCTGTCCCAATACCCTGTGATGCATCGCTTCGCATCCCAGCAATCCCTGTGCTTCCGTCCACATTTGGTGCCATTTTTCAACGTTTTTTGTACTGTGCGCTTTGTCTTCCCTTTCGGTCTGCGGGAATGGAGCCCGAACTGCTGAGGAATATGCTGATGGGTCTCGCCGGCACGTCACGAATTGCAGTCAAGTTACTCCTTAAGCTACAAACTGACAGTGAGGAGTCCGACGATGATGTTAACTTGCGTAACACATATGACACAAGATTGCTTGTGGCATTCATGGAGGAGCTGACCACAGTGGAACGCCACTTTTGGGCTTGGGAAACCAGCACTGAATGGTGGGATTACATCGCCATGCAAGTCTGGGATGACGAGCAGTGGCTGCAAAACTTTTGGATGAGAAAAGGCACTTTCATGGGGCTGTGTGAGGAGCTCGCCCCCACCCTGCATCACAAGGACACGAGACTGAGAGCTGCCCAGCCGGTGGAGAAGCGGATGGCTATTGCAATCTGGAAGCTGGCAACTCCAGACAGCTACTGATCCATTGCTAACCAGTTTGGAGTGGGAAATCGTGTTGATGCAGGTTTGCAGGGCCATTAATCGCATCCTGCTCAGAAGAACCGTGACTCTAGGTAATGTGCTTGACATTGTGGCTGGCTTTGCACAAATGGGTTTGGCTAACTGCGGAGGGGTGATAGATGGGACACATATTCCAATTCTGGCACCAGCCCACCTAGCCTCCGAGTACATAGATCGGAAGGGATATTTTTCTGTGGTTCTCCAGGCACTTGTGGATCACCATGGGCGTTTCATTGACATTAACGCAGGCTGGTCCGGAAAGGTGCATGACACATGCATCTTTTGGAACACAGGCCTGTTCAGGAAGCTGCAAGCCGTGACTTTCTTCCCAGACCAGAAAATCACAGTAGGGGAAGTCAAAATGCCCATTGTGATCTTTGGAGTCCCTGCTTACCCTTTAATGTCGTGGTTCATGAAACTCTACACAGGGAACCTTGACAGCAGCAAGGAGCGGTTCAACAACAGGCTGAGCCAGTGCAGAATGACGGTGGAGTGTGCTTTTGGCCATTTAAAGGGCCGCTGGTTCTCTCAGTATGGGAAGCTGGACCTGGTCGATGACCACTTCCCTGCAGTTATTTCCACATGCTGTACCCTCCATAACATTTGTGAAGGGAAGGGTGAAAGCTTCACTCAGGCCTGGACCTCGGAGGTTCAACACCTGGAGGCTGCATTTGAACAGCCAGAGAGCAGGGCTATTAGAGGGGCCCAGCGCTGGGCTGCAAAGATTAGGGATGCCTTGAGGGAGCAATTTGAGGCTGAAAGCCACAAGTAATGTCTGGTGCCCTGCATGGGAGTGAAGTGCAGTGGTTCCAATGTTAGTAGGAATCTGCATTTGCTACGTATGATGCACTGACTTGCAGTGCCTGTTGCTTTCCTGGGCTACGGCATCTTTTACTTAATGCAATAATAAAGAATGTTTTCAAAGCCAAAAAATTCATTTATTGAAAAGAAACTTCATTTATTGAAAAGAAACACAATTGCTTGGGAAAGAGAAAGGTCATGACAAATCTGTGCTATGTAGGATGAAGGAAGGGGGTGGGGTGGGGACCGGGACAATCAGAGATTTGCGTATGTCCGATTACCATACTCAGCCTTCCTGTGTGGAGTGCCGTGCAATGAGTGCTGCTCTTCAGGCTGGCTATACTGCATGGTGATGGGCGTTGAGTGCAGTGGGTAAGGGTTGTAGTTTGCAGGGCTGGGTGGTGACGCTACAGGTGTTGGAGGCAGCTGGTGGCGATAAGAACCCAGATGTTGGGGAAAGTGGGTTGGAGGTGACATGGGGGCACAAGGGAAAGAGTTTTGGGACAAGGGCTGTGGGAGGGGGGGCGTGGATGTGCTCCGCCTGCATTGCTATGAGTGCCTGTATTGAGTCCGCTTGGCGCTCCATGATGCTTAGCAGCCGCTCCATGCTTTGGTGCCCCAGATCCACATTCTGCTGGCAGACCCTCCTTTCACTCTCCCACCACTCCTGCACTTTTTGCTTTTCATTAAGGGACTGCTACATGAATTAATGCAGCATGTCCTCTTTGCTTCTTCACAGACGCTTCCTGATTCTTTGGGGTCTTTCGGCCGTTGATAACAAGGACGGCTGGGATCTCAAGGTTGCATCTGTAAAGCCAAAATGCAACACTTAACAGAGGCAACATTGTTCACACCAGACAGAGCAATGATTCGGCCGTACTTAAAGACAAGTACAGCCTACACAATAGCAGAAATTGCCCTTCCCAAAGTGAACACACATAACCCACAGGAGCCCCAAAATGGTGAGTAAGCACAAGGGCAAGGGGGACTGATTGTTTCACGGCCATACTTTCCTCTGGGGTTTATGCCTTGGGGAGAGCCAACAGCTGCAGGGGGCCCGTATACTGAACACTGTCCCCACATTTTCCACAGGATGAGTTTGTCTTGGAAGATACCTCGCTGCTGAGGGTGACCTGGGAAGCAAGGGAGGATCTTCTACTACAACGCGGCTTCTGCCGTGGCCCATATGCAGCTTGCCTGTGTGCAGCAATGGTCCCCCCGCCCGTCATGGCACAGTGGCACGGACATGTTAGCCTTACCGGGACAAGGTGTACAGTAACTCTGCCAAGGAACCTGAGCAAGTGCATTGCCCAGCTTCTGCATGAGACCTTTGAAGAGATCCCTGAGGCCAATTACCGCCATGTGAGACAGCACATCAACACCCTATTCCGTATCTAGGCATGCATGCAGCCCTAACCCTCCTTGCCCCAAGAGCCTGCACCGAACAACTTCCTTCCCCAAAAAAAAGCCACTTACCGGGCACATCCTCTGATGTTTGTTCTTCCCCAAGCACCGTCTGCTGCAACTGGCTACCTTCCTCCTGGCTTGAAAACAGCTCCTGGCTGCATGCATCTAGGGATTCTAGGGACATCTAGGAGTCCCCCTCCTCCTCAGCACCCTCGCTCCCGCTTTCCTCTTCCTGCCTTGTTGAACTGGGCTCTGAAGTCTCCATGGTGGTCTTTGGAGTGGAGGTGGGGTTGCCCCCAAGTATTATGTCCAACTCTTTGTAGAAATGGCAGGTCGCGGGGGGGGGGGGGGGCCACTGGAGTGGTGGTTTACCTCGTGGGTTTTGTGGTAGGCATTCCGCAGCTCCTTCACTTTAACCCTGCACTGCAGTGCATCCCGGTCATGGCCCCTTTCCATCATGTCCCTTGATATCTGCCCAAAGGTATCATAATTCCTATGGCTGGAGTGCAGCTGGGACTGGACAGCTTCCTCCCCCCAAAACACTGATGAGGTCCAGCACCTTGCCATTGCTCCATCTGTGGATCGCCTGACACATGGAGGCATGGTCACCTGGAAAGATTCGCTGAGAGCACTCCGTGCCTGGCTGAGCTAACAGGAAGGGGAATTTCAAAATTCCCAGAGAATTTAAAGGGCGGGTCTGACAGTTGGTCACCTGAGGGCAGGGCAGTAGAGTTCAAAGTGATGACCAGAGTGGCTAGAATAGGCATTGTGGGACACTTCTGGAGGCCGATCAGAGCACATTAATAGACCAGGGCATCCACACTGGCGTCACGGCGCTCCAGCCAGGGCACAGCAAGCGTTATGCTTCTCGTGGAGGTGGATTACCAGGGGCGCTCCAGCCACAGAGTCCAGGCGTTCTACATGCCTTGCCAATGTGCACACGTCAGGAGTCAGAGCGCCCGGGGCTGCTTTAATGTGCTCTAACTTGCAAGTGTTGCCAAGCCCTGATTCTAAGAGATGGGCTCTAGGAATTATTTTGGGGAAGTTCTATGGCAGTGATATGCAAACTGAGGCTTGGGTGCTGCAATGGCTCTTTAATGTGTCTCCTGTGGCTTTCTGCTGCACATGATATTAAAATGTGGTGTAATTTAATTATTAACCAATCAGGATGCTTTTATTATGTTATTGACAAGTTGTAGAATAGCTGTTCAGTCATTTTGATGTGAGAATTATATATACATACATATAAAACAGTAAATGAAAGAATGAATTCACACTACTGTGGGTCTTTTGGGTAATGTGGGTCTTTTGGGTAACGTTGATCACTAATTTGGCTCTTGAACCACTGAGGTCTGAGTATCACTGTTCTATGACCTATATTATACAGGAGGTCAGACCAGATGATCACAGTGGATCCTTCTGCCCTTGGCATCTATGTATCTAAACATTCTCTATCTCCACATGCTGCTTTATTGTCAGTTACATATTTAAAGATACAGAATTTAGGCTCCCCTTTATTTATGAAATGCAAGATTTTGCAAGGAGAACTACCATGAAAATGGAATGCAAAATAATGTCATGAAAATTGGTGTCGTTAAAACATAACTCCTCCCTTCCTCAGCAGCCATCCCATTGAACAAGATATTTTTAAATGTAAACTTTATATGGCTTGAGCTCATTACCCTAGATGTGATAATAAGAGCCAGAGGCATTACAAAGACGATCATCTGAGAAAAGCCTCAAACTGCCTTTTTGTGTTTTTTATGGGATATTGTTGTAAAAGTGAGTGCAGTGTAGGGTTATAGCTTTATTCTTAGAGGTGTGACCAAATGCTAGAAGGTCTTCATGTTATTATCTGTAACATTAAGGATGAAGTCATTTTCCCTAGGGAAAGCATTAGCTACAAACAGGCTGGGAGAGCACTCATGTGTGAAACTGTAACCTGTTAAATCCTCAAATCAATAACGTCTAACAATAGCCTTATATTTAATATTTTAAAAATAAGCCTATAAAGCAATGGGAGATTATTGAAGATAAACAAGGATTTTACTGCAAGCCTTTTTTTTCCCTTCAGAGTTTATGTTTGGCAGAGGTCCTAGGAACATTAATGAAGCTTGCAGTTCACCAGGCAGCATCAGTGATCTTCTTAAGGATATATCATTTAATTCTCCTCAAGGATGAAATTTACCCCTCCCAGCTCAAATAATTGGGCTTCGTGTGAGGAACTCTACAGGGGTTTAGGGATGGGAGTGGAACTCTGCCCCAATCTCTGGCCAGGCCACAAGAATCCAATAGCCCCACACTTAGCCTCCCACCAAAGATCTCATCTTCACCAGCCTACTTGGACCAAGCATGGAGCTCCCTCCACAAAGTAAAGACCTTTCTATACAGCCAGTGCCTGAACCATTCCTTTTTAAGGGCAATGTAGGGCTTACTTTTCATGAAGGACCTTGTCGAGGTGAAGTTTACTCCAAGTGAAAAAGACAGTTTAAATGAGGCCTAATCGCTACCCCCTGAGTATTTTATTAATTTTTTTAAATGATAAATTATTCAGAACTCCAATGTATCATTGTGTACAGGCCCATGTCATGAGCAGGTCCTGTTTCCAGCTTCAAGAGGATCTTCAGCTGTCCTGTGGTTTCACGTGGAGAATATATTGGTCTAGGGGGATGAGAAGAACAGACGGTATTAGACTCTGCCACTGTGGCTTTCCTCAGACATGAAAACAGGAACTCACAAGAACCTCAGCAGCAGCAGGTACTTGAAAGGGCCTCTCAGAATTTGCTGCGTGAGGGAACAAAGAAAGGGATATATAGTATCTGCTCTTTGTTTTGTGACACCGTTGTTATTTTATCTAACTAACATTAATTGACCACAAAAATACTGGAAAAAAATAATGTAATAAATTGGGTGACAGTGATGGCCATGCTTCAGAGTCATTTAGTGACTCATCAGGACAGAAAAAAAAAATGTGACAGACCATGAAAACCCCTTTTAAGACCAGAAGTGTTCAACCAGTTATCAGAAACATATAGTATTAATACCTAAGTCCGAGCAGCTTCACCCAGTAACACCAGTGCCACCCACCTACACTAGCTCCACCAACCAGGACTGTACATCAGCACTTAGGACTAGCCCTTAAGGCAGATGTGTTTCTGCTCTAGGCATGGAAAGTGCCTAAAAGTCAATGGGATTTGTGCGCCATCCTAAATCACTACTGATGGTTTTGAAAATCCTATCCTACATGGTTATGCATATGTGTTGCTGGGGATGTCTGTACTCACTAGGCAGGAGGTATGTCCATTGTGGCATGAGTTTGCAGAATAGTATCCTGATATCGAACCCAGCCACTGCCTGAGTAAGAAGGATGAGGATGTATTATAAACAGGGCCTTGTGTGTTCTGTGCTTCTGCAGCTATGGAATTTCATATGCAATCCACCCCTCGTACAAGAAATATGCTCCAAGAGGTAAGCTATAATAAGTTTCTAGCTATGATGAGTGTGATGGGATCTCCTATCTGGGATGCCACATGGTGTGCTGGGGTCCCAGTGGTTCCATCTGTTCCACCAGCCTGGGTTTCCTCACCCTGTCCTAGCTGTGCCAGGCCCTTCTCTGGCGCACACACACAGGCAGGGACACACCCAGCTGCAAATGGACACACAGACACTGAGATCGGCTCTTTGTGGGAGGAATCAGCTTGGGTATTCACCCAGCACTCATGTGCACCCCCCTTTGGGGAGTAAACCCAAAATAATATTGTCTTGCGCTGTATAGAAAAATCTGCACAGCGCAAGCTCATAAAAATCGCCCACTCCCTCAATGTGGAAAGAGATATGCACAGCTTCTTTCCCCTGCAGATATGAATTGCACAAACTGGGTGATGATATAACAAGAAATAAGCTTATTAACTACAAAAGGTAAATTTTAAGTAATTATAAGGGACAGCAAACAGAACAAAGTAGATTACTGAGCAAATAAAACAAAACACGCAAACTAAGCTTAATACATGCAAGAAACAGGTTACATAATGTAATTTCTCACCCTCAATGTTGTTTTAGGCAAGTTGCAGAGTTTCTGTAGCTTAGAGTTCCAGTTATTTCTCCTTACAGACTGAACCCCTGTCTCAGCCTGGACTCAAACCTGCCTTTTCCACCTGGTGTTTTTAACAGTCTTCCTTCCTAGGCAGGCAATGGAGGAGAGTCCTGATTGCCTTCCTTCCCAGCCTTAAATCAAATTTACAGAAGGCAGGAAGCCTTTGTTTCCAGTGGAAAAGTACCAGCAGTGTCCAAGGTGGTATTTTGTACCAGGTGACATTATCACATGACCTTGCAGTGTCAGGGCAATCATGAGACAAGTTTATTTGCAAGGTCCACAGCAAGGAACTCCTGGGAAGATCCACATCTTCAAAGACTCATTGTCTTTTCCTAATGGCCCATTGAGGCTGATTGCTTACTGTCTGGTGGGCATTTCCCAAGCACATACCCACATAGTTGTAATTGTTACATAAACAATTTTCCTAACTTTAGATATAGAAACGATACATGCATACAAATTGGATAAACACTTTCAGTAAATCATAACCTTTTCAATGATACCTTACATGACCCATCTTGCATAAAACACATTTTAGTTATGCCATATTCATATCATAACAATAATTCTATGAAGAAGGCGTAACACCACAATGAGTACAAAGAAATTCCTAAAAACATGTGTCATGCTGTCTGGAGTGACTCACGAACATGGATGCCACCATTTGGGCAGACTGTCAAGAAGCAGAACATAAACCCCAAATTGGTTGTATGTTCTATAATTAGATTTAATCAACCCAGTAACAAGTGTGAAATCCTAAAACACTATGACAGCCTTCATATGGAGACACAGACAGTCCTCTTGCCCCCAGTCTAACTTGCCACCCAGGAAAGCCTGCCCTGTGATAGATGGTCCCTTAGATCAAAACTCACATCAATATTCAGGTTTCAGAGTAACAGCCGTGTTAGTCTGTATTCACAAAAAGAAAAGGAGTACTTGTGGCACCTTGGTTAGTCTCTAGGGTGCCACAAGTACTCCTTTTCTTTTATCAATATTCAGGTTACTCACAGTCCCAAAGGTCCAGTCACTTACACAAGGTCATGTTCACCCTATACTCCTGGGGGAATTCTGTGCCACTGTGCACATGCAGAATTCATGTCCGGTGAAGAATTTTTTTCTGTGCAGAAAATATATCCTGCCTGAGAAGTGCTGCAGTTCCACCTTTCACCCACCAGAGGCCGCTGTGGTGCAAGAACCAACAGCAACAGCTATGTTCATCACAGCACCCTGCCCATGGAGCCCAGGTTAGAAGGCAGGGGATGTGGGAAGGGGACAGATAGAGTGGGACACGCGGGGCTGCTGAGTGGGGGTCACAGACACTAGTGGGGTGACATCATTGAGACAGGTGCTGAATGGGAGGGGGGCTGCAGGGTCACATGGGTGTAGGGAGCTGCAGGGCCAGATGGGGATGTGGGCAGGGGGGCTGCAGGACCATCTGGTGATGGTGGGTGCAGGGACACACAGAGATGGGGGGCAGATGCCCCTGACTGAATGGGAGAGGCTAGGGGTCAGTCAGGGTCTGCATAGGGGAGGCTCCCCAACTCCCTAACAATCCCTCCCCCACAAAAAAACCCTGTTCCATACTTCTCCCGCCCACACCCAACAACTCTCCAAATTCATGCCCAGGCTCCTTCCCTCTCCTTTAGCTCCTCAATTACTACTGACTCCCCCAAGTGTTTGCACTACTTCTGAGGCGTGCAGGAAATACATTTCTGTATTGTAGTTTAAATGACAGGTTTCAGAGTAACAGCCGTGTTAGTCTGTATTCGCAATCATACACATTGTAAGGAGAGTGATCACTTTAGATAAGCTATTACCAGCAGGAGAGTGGGGTGGGGGGAGAGAAAACCTTTTGTAGTGGTAAACACCCATTTTTTCATGGTTTGTATGTATAAGAACATCTTCTGTATTTTCCACAGTATGCATCCGATGAAGTGAGCTGTAGCTCACGAAAGCTTATGCTCAAATAAATTGGTTAGTCTCTAAGGTGCCACAAGTACTCCTTTTCTTTTTAGTTTAAATGAATTACTCAAGGTTCTGTATTAATTTGCCTGGTAAGGAATCCATCAAAAAACATTTCCCGAATCTTTTTTTTTTTGGTCTATATTATTACAGACATACCTGCTGACAGGTATTTTGAAATAATTACCAAAATAATTGAAACTGGCATGATTATATTGTGTTATTTTGACAAATAAAATATGCAGAATTTTAAAATATTATGCACAGAATTTTTAATTTTTTGGTGCAGAATTCCCCCAGGAGTAATCCTAGACCTCACCAAAGATAAAGCTTGTAGCCAGTCCTATAATAAACTAACTAAAGATTTATTAACTAATAAAAAAAAGTGAGAGTTATTTACAAGGTTAAAGCACGTCAACGTACACACACAAACAAGTTACAGTTTTAGGTTCCAAAAGTAACAGAAGCTGCTGTAATGTGCAATTTCTATGCCTCCATTAGGGCCAACCAAAGCTAAGTAGCTTGGGGATCCCTTGCTTATGCTTAGAAATCTTCTCCCCTTAGAGTTCAAGCAGCACAGGGATAACAATTTCTCCTTAACAGGGATTTTTATTCCCTCGACCCAGTGTTCAAGCTGTGATGGGACAAGGGCTTGTGTATGTATCCACTTCATAGGTATGGGGGAAGCAATCAACAAAGTCTTTTGACCACTGATGTTCCACAGTGGCTTGTCTGATATCTATAGGCTTTCCTTTGTTGGGGAGGCGATGATACCTCTTGTAGTAAAGTTTTCACACTTGATAATGCTTCTCCCCTGACTGTGGCGGTTTATTGTCTTAGCAACCATTTTATAGTTACAGAGCAAACATTTAAATATTCCTTTATAACATGAGATACACACATTATAAGTGAGATCAATACATGCAGCATCCTCCAAGTATTTCATAAAATCTAAACACTCAACACTTTCTGGTTACTCTAACATCTGTTTTAACAATACTAACACACAAGCAAGCCAGACTGGTTTCCACCTATGTATTTGTCCGTGGTCAGTGAGTCCCAGTGGCCTGGACCTAAGCTGGCACCTGGTCTGCCAGTGCCATAACATGAACCAAGCATAAATCACTGTCACACTGAGTTTGTGGCAGTTTAAAAAATAGCTCTGAGATGGGTGAACTGCCCCATTCATCTCAATGGGTTATTAACTCTGAAATCCAAAGATGACAGTCAATACTGACAATTATTTGCTGATCACAGTACCAGAAACATCCAGCTCATATGGCTATTACACAATTCCTCATCATCTCCCACATCTCCCAGATATCAAAATTCCCAAGGGTCTACCTAGCTCTTACCCCACTACTACGATGCGGTTCTGTATTTTCCATACTTAAAATCTGCAACATATTGAACATTGAAAATACCTGAAGACCATAAATAAAAGGAATGGTACATGGATGACTGTTCTGAGACTGTATTATTTATGTCCACATGTAATTCAATAAAACCTCCATTTGGAAGTATTTTAAATAAAGCTGCCAAAGAATTTCCAGCTGGCTGCACAGTAGTGCCACAGAATCCAGGGTGCTATGCTGCAGAATTTAAATCCATCTTGCTGCAGATTATATGGGGCCTTGGATAGAAGGTGACTAGTGAACTGCCTGAAGAGAAGAGAAGGATGGGAGGTTGGAATGGAGTGAGGCTGAATTCAGGAAGACTGGGTGAAGGTTAAACTGGAGGCAAATGGTGAGTGTTAAACATCAAGTGATACGAGAGTTTTAAAGAGAGAAAAAAATAACGAGGGATATGGGCATCCTCATCAGTACTTGAGGAAGGTCAGAGAGGCTCAGTGGAGCATCTGGAGGAAAGGAGAATAGTCAGAAGGGGATTGTATAACTTTGGCTTAATACTTTTCTTTCCATCCTAACCACAGATATAATTAAAGGCACACTTTTAGCCATGACTTTCTTTTGCTCATTGTTTTCCAGACCTGTTACATAAATTACACATGTAAAACATTTGAAATGACATGGCAAGCTCTGCTTGAGAGAATCAAAGACTGTCTCATCTTCAGGATGGGCTTTCAGTTTAGTTCTTTGCTGCTGCTGCTAAACAGTACTGTAGGAAGGGCTGGCTTGACAGTGTATGAGGCCCAAAGCAAAGAGACCCTCTTGCAGACAGCTGGAGAAGAGAAACAAGCTGTGAGCTGCTCCTTCTCCTCTGGCTACACTGGTGGAGACAGGCATGGTCTGTGAGTAGCAGAGCTTTCCTGGGATGATGCTGGACTTCAAGCAGCTGCTTGTTGCTGTGTTTTAGGGTAGCCTTGGCTGTATGTTGTCTTGTAGGGTTAGACAGTAATGGATAATTATCCAAGAAACATTCACAGAAAAGGAGCCAGAGCAATGACTCTTCAGATGCAGGTGTGTAACCCACACACCTCCTGGGTGTGGTGTTCTGTCCTATCAAGTGGCACCGAGACCACTTAGAGAGCAAGAAAGAGACAGAGAGTTTAATGAGTCTGCTCTACAGCCATAGCCAAGAGTCAGCTGGCTTTTAGCTCATGCGGTAGAGGGTCATGCTCTGAGCTCCAGAGATCCCAGGTTCAATCCTGCCCACTGACAACCGGGTCAGTCGGTGGTGCAGGAAAGGGAACATTGCAATCCAGTGCCCAAGGTGGAAACTGCAAACAGGGGAGACTATAGATAATGGCTAATACCTGGGTCATAGTAATGAAACAAGATGGAGCCTAAGGAGTAGCACCAATATCTGCCTGATAAAGATGCTGCAGTGCCGTTACTATAGCAGGATGTGCATGCGAACAGAGAGAAAGTTAGTGTCCGGACCTACTCAGAATCATCTGTTTATGAATCTGCAGAGGTTGCACACATCAATCAAGTAAGTAATACACTTAGTCACAGAGACCAGAGGAAAGGTTCAATGTTTCTCAGGGTCCGAGAAGCTATTGATAATACTAGCGTGAGTGTAACAGAGAAACAGTAGCTCTTTACCTGCTTTCATCCTTTCTCCAATATGCCAAGCTATAGCGAAAGATTCTGGCCAAAAGCTACTGAAAGAACCAGAGAAGGAAGACGCGGAAGTAAAAAGCACTGTTGTTAAAGCCTTAAGAAAGAGGTCACAATTTCCTACTTTTCTTCCACTGCTAAAGATACCCTCATTTTCCACTAAAGCAGCTGTTTTGTTCACCTCTCAAAACATAACAAATGTGAAGTCATTTCCACAGACTTAGTGCTGGTCATACCACTTCCCATCTAACAATGTCTTCCCTTCTCTGCCACTCACTGGGCACACTACAGACATCCTTGCTATGAACAATCAAAGATAGGCTTCCTTTTTTAGAGTTAGCCCGGGCCAAAACTCTAGAGCCAAAACTCTGGAACTTTGGGGCACTACTTAGAACCTGAACCCAGATCAGGATTTTACATCTTGGGGCCATCTTAAATTTTCATGGGTTCTACTTTAAGGAACATACGAAACCGAAGGTCTAGGGTAAAGTTCTAGCCCTACTGAAGTCAGTAGGACTTTTGCCATTAACCTCGGGGGGGTGGGGAAACAGAATTACACCCCCTTAGTTGTTAATCAATGCTGTTTGGTTAGGTCTGGTGCTGAACAACAGTGAAGTGAGTGTCCCCCAGGTAGTCCAGGGTCCTGCCTGGGATGAGGTTACTCTTGGGAAGGCAGAATCCACTCAAATGAAACAAATCTCATGAAAAGCCAATGTTTTCTCGCTCCCCCTCCCTTCAGCTTTCATGTCATTGGCTCAGTTAATTAAAATTGCAGTAATGGGGGAGTGAATGGCTTAGCCGATTGGTAATGGGATATATACAGCCTTTCACCTCCAGGTCACTGGTTAGATTGTGGCCCAAGTTGGCAGTGACCAAAAGTTATTACCATCTAATGGCTGTTCAGTGACCTGTGTGAAAAGAGTTGGTGGTTTCAGTGCAGTTCTGAGAAGACAGGTGTCCACCTCACAAAAGCCACTAGTACAATTGGCACTAATTGGCAGCCTCAGCAAAGAGACCAGAAACTCAATGGGCATGGGGCTGCATTACCCCCTCACCCTGGTGGTCTCGTAGACTGGCTGCGTGGGGGAGCTTGCACTGCTGCTGCCTAGTTCTGTGAATAAGGGGAACTCCTGTAGCCAGGGCTGCTACTGAAATGCTTCTTGCCAGCACCGATGCGAACGTGAATTGAGCCAACAGGACAGTTGAACTATATGGTTTCTGTGACTGTTTGGTGTTAGTTTGACAGCACAGTTACTTTCTTATATAAGCAGAAAAAGAAAGGGTGTGTCATATAGACAAGGTAGGAGAATACAGCAGGGCTGAGGCAGCTGAGAAACAGGTTGCCTGACTGCATATGCAGGGCAGCTAAATTGAAAGTGAGTCAGAATCAGCCACCAAAGACCTAATCAACAGGCAGCAGTGAGAGGGCAGTGGGGTGAGAACTGTGCAGGGGCAAGAGAAAGGTGTTTGGCAAGCTAGTCCACAATATGGATGCACATCGGATCGCTACCCCTTCCTGCTTCTCCACGTGGGCACCAATGATACTGCCAAGAATGACCTTGAGCGGATCACTGCGGACTACGTGGCTCTGGGAAGAAGGATAAAGGAGTTTGAGGCGCAAGTGGTGTTTTCGTCCATCCTCCCCGTGGAAGGAAAAGGACGGGGCAGGGACCGTCGGATCGTGGAAGTCAACGAATGGCTACGCAGGTGGTGTCGGAGAGAAGGCTTTGGATTCTTTGACCATGGGATGGTGTTCCATGAAGGAGGAGAGCTGGGCAGAGATGGGCTCCATCTTACGAAGAGAGGGAAGAGCATCTTTGCGAGCAGGCTGGCTAACCTAGTGAGGAGGGCTTTAAACTAGGTTCACCGGGGGAAGGAGACCAAAGCCCTGAGGTAAGTGGGAAAGCGGGATACCGGGAGGAAACACAGGCAGGAACGTCTGTGCGGGGCGGGCTCCTGCCTCATACTGAGAAGGAGGGGCGATCAGCAGGTTATCTCAAGTGCTCGTATACAAATGCACAAAGCCTTGGAAACAAGCAGGGAGAACTGGAGGTCCTGGTGATGTCAAGGAGTTATGATGTCATTGGAATAACAGAGACTTGGTGGGATAACTCACATGACTGGAGTACTGTCATGGATGGTTATAAACTGTTCAGGAAGGACAGGCAGGGCAGAAAAGGTGGTGGAGTAGCACTGTACGTAAGGGAGCAGTATGACTGCTCAGAGCTCCGGTATGAAACTGCAGAAAAACCTGAGTGTCTATGGATTAAGTTTAGAAATGTGAGCAACAAGAGTGATGTAGTGGTGGGAGTCTGCTATAGACCATCGGACCAGGGGGATGAGGTGGATGAGGCTTTCTTCCGGCAACTCGCAGAAGCTACTAGATCGCACGCCCTGGTTCTCATGGGTGACTTTAATTTTCCTGATATTTGCTGGGAGAGCAATACAGCGGTGCATAGACAATCCAGGAAGTTTTTGGAAAGCGTAGGGGACAATTTCCTGGTGCAAGTGCTAGACGAGCCAACTAGGGGGGGAGCTTTTCTTGACCTGCTGCTCACAAACAGGGAAGAATTAGTGGGGGAAGCAAAAGTGGACGGGAATCTGGGAGGCAGTGACCATGAGTTGGTTGAGTTCAGGATCCTGACGCAGGGAAGAAAGGTAAGCAGCAGGATACGGACCCTGGACTTCAGGAAAGCAGACTTCGACTCCCTCAGGGAGCGGATGGGTGGGATCCCCTGGGGGACTAACATGAAGGGGAAGGGAGTCCAGGAGAGCTGGCTGTATTTCAAGGAATCCCTGTTGAGGTTACAGGGACAAACCATCCCGATGAGTCGAAAGAATAGTAAATATGGCAGGCGACCAGCTTGGCTTAACGGTGAAATCCTAGCGGATCTTAAACATAAAAAAGAAGCTTACAAGAAGTGGAAGGTTGGACATATGACCAGGGAAGAGTATAAAAATATTGCTCGGGCATGTAGGAATGAAATCAGGAGGGCCAAATCGCACCTGGAGCTGCAGCTAGCAAGAGATGTCAAGAGTAACAAGAAGGGTTTCTTCAGGTATGTTGGCAACAAGAAGAAAGCCAAGGAAAGTGTGGGCCCCTTACTGAATGAGGGAGGCAACCTAGTGACAGAGGATGTGGAAAAAGCTAATGTGCTCAATGCTTTTTTTGCCTCTGTCTTCACTAACAAGGACAGCTCCCAGACTGCTGCGCTGGGCATCACAACATGGGGAGTAGATGGCCAGCCCTCTGTGGAGAAAGAGGTGGTTAGGGACTATTTAGAAAAGCTGGACGTGCACAAGTCTATGGGGCCGGATGAGTTGCATCCGAGAGTGCTAAAGGAATTGGCGGATGTGATTGCAGAGCCATTGGCCATTATCTTTGAAAACTCGTGGCGAACGGGGGAAGTCCCAGATGACTGGAAAAAGGCTAATGTAGTGCCAACCTTTAAAAAAGGGAAGAAGGAGGATCCTGGGAACTACAGGCCAGTCAGCCTCACCTCAGTCCCCGGAAAAATCATGGAGCAGGTCCTCAAGGAATCAATCCTGAAGCACTTAGAGGAGAGGAAAGTGATCAGGAACAGTCAGCATGGATTCACCAAGGGTAGGTCATGCCTGACTAATCTAATAGCCTTCTATGATGAGATTACTGATTCTGTGGATGAAGGGAAAGCAGTGGATGTATTGTTTCTTGACTTTAGCAAAGCTTTTGACACGGTCTCCCACAGTATTCTTGTCAGCAAGTTAAAGAAGTATGGGCTGGATGAATGCACTATAAGGTGGGTAGAAAGTTGGCTAGATTGTCGGGCTCAACGGGTAGTGATCGATGGCTCCATGTCTAGTTGGCAGCCGGTGTCAAGTGGAGTGCCCCAGGGGTCGGTCCTGGGGCCGGTTTTGTTTAATATCTTCATAAATGATCTGGAGGATGGTGTGGATTGCACTCTCAGCAAATTTGCGGATGATACTAAACTGGGAGGAGTGGTAGATACGCTGGAGGGCAGGGATAGGATAAAGAGGGACCTAGACAAATTGGAGGATTGGGCCAAAAGAAACCTGATGAGGTTCAATAAGGATAAGTGCAGGGTGCTGCACTTAGGACGGAAGAACCCAATGCACAGCTACAGACTAGGGACCGAATGGCTAGGCAGCAGTTCTGCAGAAAAGGACCTAGGGGTTACAGTGGACGAGAAGCTGGATATGAGTCAGCAGTGTGCCCTTGTTGCCAAGAAGGCCAATGGCATTTTGGGATGTATAAGTAGGGGCATAGCGAGCAGATCGAGGGACGTGATCGTTCCCCTCTATTCGACATTGGTGAGGCCTCATCTGGAGTACTGTGTCCAGTTTTGGGCCCCACACTACAAGAAGGACGTGGATAAATTGGAGAGAGTCCAGCGAAGGGCAACAAAAATGATTAGGGGTCTGGAACACATGACTTATGAGGAGAGGCTGAGGGAACTGGGATTGTTTAGTCTGCGGAAGAGAAGAATGAGGGGGGATTTGATAGCTGCTTTCAACTACCTGAGAGGTGGTTCCAGAGAGGATGGTTCTAGACTATTCTCAGTGGTAGAAGAGGACAGGACAAGGAGTAATGGTCTCAAGTTGCAGTGGGGGAGGTTTAGGTTGGATATTAGGAAAAACTTTTTCACTAAGAGGGTGGTGAAACACTGGAATGCGTTACCTAGGGAGGTGGTAGAATCTCCTTCCTTGGAAGTTTTTAAGGTCAGGCTTGACAAAGCCTTGGCTGGGATGATTTGATTGGGGATTGGTCCTGCTTTGAGCAGGGGGTTGGACTAGATGACCTCCTGAGGTCCCTTCCAACCCTGATATTCTATGATTCTATGATTCTATGACATAGGTACATAGATCAACTGGTTATTGACACTCACAGATTCCCAACCTCTGGGGAAGGATGGGGACAGGATTTCTGCTCTCCAGCAATCCAGCCCCAGTGAAATCCACCCATTCCAAACTCAGCTAGTTTGGGCTTCCTGGGCAGGGGGAGGGAGAAGAGCCAAAATGTATTGTCTAGCTAATGCCTCATTCAGTGTTCTTAGGGCTAAGTCTTCAAATGGTATAAATTGACATAGCCCCACAGACGTCAATGGAGCTAAACCAATTTATACCAGCTGAAGATCTGGCCCTTCCTATGTGTGACTATTACATTAGTCGGGAAATGTCTGATCATACTTTTATTTGTAAAAAATGCAGTTGATTCAAAGTCTGCCCCCAACAGCTGCATGGTTCCTGGGGATGCTGTTTGAGGTTGGGAAGATAAAGCAGGAGGACTGTGTTTCTTCCTGTATCTATCTGTGATATTTATATACCCCCCCTTACCACAGTAACTGAGCACTTCATGGCCTTGCTATATTTATCTTCACAACACACTGTGAAGTAGAGAAGTATTATATCCCTATTTGTAAAACTGAGGCACAGGGAAACTAGATGACTTCTCCAATGTCATGCAGGAAGAACAGAGGTTTGAACCCAGGTCCCTTGAGCCCCTGGCTAACACCCGTACTACTGGGCCTTGTCTGTACGCCTATATAGGCAGCCTGTTTTCAGTGATTTCTGGAGTACTCAATCCGTTGTTTTCAAAGTGATATGACAGTGATGAACTTCTGGCATCTGGGATATTGTGCACTGAAACACTTCTGGTGCCAGACATATTCTAAAAGGCAATCTCAAGAAGCAGCATCTGCCAAACAGTGTATTGAAAATGCAAAATTTGCAGTTTTCTGTGTCCAGGGGAATCTGCCAAAACCCTGACAAAATGCAACTAATATGCTGGAGAATTTGGTTCCTTCCATCTCTGCACACATGTTGTTCCTTGTAAGCATGTGGAAGTGTTTCCCTTTAATTTTCTTTTTCAGCTCCTTGGGATCAATGCAAAGTCTGAGTCTGCCCCCTTCCCGCTCTACAGTTACTAAGGAGTGAGCCCAGACTGTTGGTTCTTTGATTCTACAAATCGTGCCATCTGCTGTCATAGTTTGTAGCTCTTCATCTAGTGTTCTTTAAAGGATTATGGAACATATTGGGTGGTATGTATAACAGGCTTTGCATCCTCCCACAACCACGTCTTGTATATTACCAGATAAATCCCTTCCTGTGCACACATCATCATAAAATGCTCAGAGATATTAACCTGTCTCATAGAAGCAAGACCAAGCAGAGAGAGAGAGAGAGAGAGAGAGAGAAAGCATGTGTATCAGTTGGGGCTTACCCAGGATTGGCATTTGTTCCTTATTATAGGTTTCCAATCTCACCTTGATTTTTCAAGCGTTATACGTTCTTTGAACCTCTCCATTTCAGTTTTTGTTACTACACTTGGTTGGGTTCTTGTGTTAACTTTGTATGTCATATGTGGACCATTTGCACATATTTTTATTAGCCCTTATTTTGAGTTTGCAGCTTCTTTCTTTTAAGTGTTTTTATGAACAGCGTTTCCCCTTCACTTGAGGAATCCTTGCATTCTAACTGTAATCCATGTATTTTCCTTTTTTGCAAAGAAAAACCCTGGACATTTCCTATTCTCATGCCAGCTGCCACATCACTGACGTTGTTTATTTGGCATGTGTTTGTCTTTCCCTTTTTATTTTCTGTAAACTGCTTTCTTCCTTGTGTCTCTGTGGTATTTACAGTCGTGCTCTGTGCCTCTCTCTAGGGCCTGTATTTACATTTCTCTTTGTTCTACTCCTTGGTATATGAACACTGCCTTTTCAAGTGTCAGGTCCCTGACCACCTTTTCAAGTACTTTTTTATTGTTGCACACCAAACATGTTTGTTCTGTAATGAAGGATTTCTTTTTTTAACATTCCAAATTAGCAAGATTGGCTTTTTAATTTTAAACCTGTGACAAATGCTTCTTGTTTGCCCTCCTTTCTGGGTCTTTGCCTGGAAAATGTATCTTTCATAGGCAACAAATCAATACCTTCATTTCAGATTGTTCCCCCTTGATCCAATTCTGTTTTCAACAAAATCCCAGAGCTCTTGAAATATTTACTTTTTCCTAACAACTGCTTAGATATGGGATGCTAGGATTGGCTTGAAACACACACAGATATTAAGGATCTTGAAAGACCACTAGCCTTCAAATACATACCCATGTCATGTGCAGACATATGCTTACACAAACATTATATATCAAATGCACACTGCAAAGTGTGTGCACCATTGCCTTTATCTTCTGAATGTTGATGGGATTCCTACAGCACAGCTCTGACCATAAAGCTGTTGTAATCTGTTTATTTTCAGACATCTGCTACATGTCATACAAGCTTCAAAGTTGATTAGTATGTCTTAGCACACTTAAGATGTATATTACCTTAAAGATGTGTATTACCTTCAGAAATGTGTAACGTATTATCAAAAGTCGATGGAGGACAAGAACTGGTAGAGCAAGGACTTGTTTTTCACGCAGCAAGCCTTTCAAAAGTGTAACAAAATTGTTCTATAAGGTGCCTGCAAGCATCTGGCTAAAGCTGAACCCGACTAAAGTAGGCAGAGGAAAGTGTTTAAAGCCATGGTGCAGTCTCCTTTGGTTGGTCAATTCAGGCCCTAGTCTAGGAGTTTTCACATAGCAGTACCCCCAAGTAATGCCTTCTCTCATCTCTGGTTGGTGAGGAGACTGCATCCCATCCTGGCAGACAAATACCTAGCCTCTGCTATTCATGCCTTCGTCAATTCTTGGCTGAAATATAGCACTGTGATATATCTGAGCAGGAGCCTTCAGCATTTAGGAAACTCCAACTACCATAGAACGCCTCAGCTACCATAAGCACATCAAACCTGTACTCTGCTCTCTACACTGGCTTTCCATAAAATTTTGAATCAAGTTTAAGGTCTTGGTTCTTATCTTCACAGTGCTAAATGGCCTGGGTCCAGGACAGCTAAAGGAACGCCTACAGCTGGGGATGAAGACCAGAGTTGAGAATTCCAGTCACAACGGAACTCTTTACCATAAGAGCAAATCTCATCTGTGTAGCAGACAGAACTTTTCTTGGAGGGCAGTCTGAGACTGGAATGAACGCCCCCAGGACCATCACAAACCTCAACACCTTCCACTCCAAGTTAGGGTGACCAGAAGTCCTGATATTATCGGGACTGTCCCAATATTAGGGGCTTTGTCTTATATAGGCAACTATACCCCCACCCCCCAAAAAAAGTGCCCTGACTTTTCACACTTTCTAGCTGGTCACCCTATTTCAAGTCCAAGTCGCATTTCTTTGACCTTGCCTTTTCTAATAAAAATACATAGCGACAGGTGCCACAAGTACTCCTTTTCTTCTAGCAAAACAAGACACTTCACTGCATATGCTTCTCTCTCTTGGGAGAGGATGAGAGAACAAACAGCATGTGACAGATGTTAAGTCACATTGCTTAATGCACTGCTGGTGCTCAGATACTATGGTGATAACTGCGGTAGAAGAACCTACATAGAATAGAATAGAATCTTCATTCAGTGCTTTCAATATTAGAAGATTGAAAGAACCAAACAGGTGAAAAATATCAGCTCTATAGATTAGTAAAATTAGAACAAAAATCACAAAGTTGCAAGAATCTCCTTTTATTTCTCCTGGAACTTAAATGTTCTGATAGAAGGAGGAAAAGAACTCAGATATAATTAGCCATTCTACTCTGATCTTGTTGAAAGTTCATCCTACAATTCACTTGCTCTGTTTGATTTTTAAACTTATAATATAAACTCTTCAGTCCAGGACTGCCCCTTACTATCTGTTTGTACAGTGCCTAGCACAGTGGGACACTGATCTGATCAGAGCACCAGCAGGCTTTCACACTATGAAAATTAGGGGAGCAAAAAGGGTCAAACATGCTGGTGCCAAACAAAGAATAGGCTTTTAAAAAGTCAGGAGTCTTATCTGATTTCTACTCATGTTGTTAACAGTTTTCAAAGAAAGTTAGATTACTGATTAGTAAAAATTCTTAAAGTTCTCTGCTTAATACTGGCAGTGTTTAGAGCACTTTCATGGCTTCTTCTAACACTTATGTGTAGGCCAAAGACACAAGGGATTCAAGTCTCTTCTCATATACTCAGTTTTACAAAGATGTAACACTGGTGACTTTGCTGGAGTTACCCCAGATTTACACCAATACTAATGAAAGGTGACTCAACACCCAGAATATCTACTCTAAAAGGAAGGAGAAAATGAAAAGAAACATACCTACTGATTTTCTTGTTAATCAGGGACACCATTCTGCCCACCTCTATTCTTACCTGTCCAGTTTTATTCAGAGACTCCTAATATTCTTATGGTAACGTAACCTGCAAAGAAAAAGTAAATTGAACTTTTGCTCTTTTTTCTTTTTTGTGATGTATAAAAGAAGTCTGACAGATTTTTTGTCAACAAACAAATACAAACATATTCATTAACTTCAACACCTAATAAATACTTTGGAGAAAGGTTGTCTTTGATAAATATTCAACACTACTGCCCCTTTAATAAAGATCTGACATTTCAGAATACACATCCTCTGACATCTCTGTGAGGTTCTCTAGCACAACCTGGGAAGATCAGACTTGATACTCCTAAAATTTCCAAGGTAAAAAACAAGCAGAAATAATATTTTTTAAATGTGCTCTAGACTTATTTATAATCATCAAGAAACAAAACAGAACACAAGCCCATTTTTTAAAGAAATCCTTTCCAGGTGACATTTAAATAACATCTTTCACAGTTAAAAATATCCCAGTTATGTTCATTTGGGACAAGTGGTGTCTCAGTGGGTGAGGGTTTTCCCTGCCATTAGCCTGGACTGTTTCTGTCTCATGTTGACTGACATAACTGAAACCTAGTTCGTCTCCAAAGTGTGCAACAAAATGGAGGTCAGATAGGATTTCAGCTTTGGCAAACAGAGAGTTTTCTAGGAAAATACCGTCATTATTTAAATACAAATCTATTTCAAGTAGTTTACACAAATGGAAAATGCTTTCCTGTTAATGTTACTAATAATGAGGAGGAACAGGAGAGGCTCAAGCTAAATACAGTGAGTCTACAATTAAGTCAATGTTTCTGAAAAGAAAAACATTATTTTAAGGGTGTTGTCTGCCAGCTGGTGATTAGACACAACAAACAGTTTTAACCAATTAGCTGACTCTCCTATCCTGCCTGAACTCACTCTCTGTATCTGTGGCCTGAACACTGTTTTAAGCAAGACTTGAAATAAAAAGAAGAAGCAAGGAATTTCCAGCTGGGAGAATCAGCTATTTAATGCACTTAGCTACTCCCTACAGACTACTAGGCTTTGCCTACACTAGGGAAAAAAGTGAACATTCTTCTGCACTGGTGCAACTGCATCATTGCTACCAACTAGATAAACTGTAGTGTAGATTGGGCACAGGCGTTAGACATCACTATATGGTAAAAACACGTATGCCTGCTCTACACTACAGCTTATACTGTTGGTAGCCCCAGTCTGGCTGTACCAATCAGAAAAACACACCTTCCTAGTTTTGATTCACACAGAGTCCTAGGGCCAAAACCTGCTCTCAGTTATACTTGAGTAAACCGCCAGTAATTCCATTGAAATCAGTGGACTTACACTGCTGCGGATACAGACTAACATGGTTGCTACTCTGAAAACTGCTGTAACTGAGAGTAGAGTTTGGCCCCTAGCTGAAAGCTCCTCTATAGTAGTATGAGGGTCTTACAGTTATTTGGCTGGGGTATTTTGGAGTGCCATGTCACAAGAGGCCAGGCTGAAAAAAGGGAAAAGTGGACATTTCTTCAAAGTAGTCATTACCATGATTCTTTTGATTTGCTATCAATTTTCCTATAATATATACACAATAATATCACCTATCTACAAAGATAGGTCTATCATTATACAGCATACTAGAGGAGAAAATGGAATAATAATATATTTTGAACTGTCACCTGATGTTTCAAAGTGCATTACAAATAAGCTAGACATACTCTTGTAGAGCAGGTAAGCACTATTAGTCCAAATTTATCCCTATATCCGTGCAGGAGGTAATGTGCTTTCCCTATCCTGAAACCGACAGGGCTGAACCTGCCCTGGTAGGTTTTTGTGTATGGAAAACATTACATAATATGTGTGAATGTCTTCCTGAAAGACTGTACGGTATATAATACCAAGATGTCAATTTTTACAGACGCACTCTTCTGATCATTGCAAAACCATTTTCAATGCAGTGTCCGAAATCTTCCTAATGTGCAGATGACAAAAAAGTCAAATATAGCAAAAGCACTTAAATCAGACAACAGAATACCTTCCCAGTAGACAAAAGATCTGTGCGTGTGCTGCTCACCCTCAAGCTGTTGAAAGGATGGACTTTGTAATGGAAATTAAATGGAATTGGAGGAGAAAACAAATATTGTTCAGTCCACTGGATGTTGTGAGTCTGGTTGGATAAAATCATTCAACCATTGCAAATGGCCTTTTTCCCTCTCCCCCAACCCCTTTATTGCTTTAAATATTTATTTAAATACATTAGCCCCAAATACTTAGTCCAGCATCTGAGAATAAACATTTGGAAATATAAAATCATCCTTACTAAAAAATAAATGAATATTGTCCTGTGAGTGTTGGGAACACTTGCAGCTATACTTTGTTAAAATTATTGTTTAACAGTAAAGACTGGCTGAACTAACCACAATGGGCTAGAAGGAAAGCTGACCTTTCTTTAGGAAGGGGAACATGTCCTTCGAGTAATTTCTTAGTAATCAGTGCTGATTGATGAATTTTGTAGGTTATGCTACTTCTGATTCTCTGCACTTAAATAGTTTTTTACATTTAAGGACTGTTACACGCAAACTGGATTTGAAGAGTTGGGTCCAAACAGCCTGACATGTCAGGAAACTTGAATCCACAATGAAATCCAGATCTGAACTTCACAACTCAGGCCTGGCTAAACTTGAGTACATTTCAGAACTTCCTCAGCCTTTGGAGCAAAACTTCTGTATTGCAAGACTTTCTTTCGCTTGGATTTGTTTTCATTTCTATCCAAGTCCAATTCTGAAATGTAAAATAGTTTATCGATGATGTGTTGATAATATTTGAACAAGGAACACTCAAGAACATTTTCTCCCTATCTTATGATCAGTGCCCATGTCCCTGGGGCATGGATGCTGCAGAGAGGACATGGGAGGGACTGGAAAATCTATTCATTTGTTTTCCCATTTAAGTAAAATGCCATCTCATAATCATAGACAAGTGGAGAGACGAAACTACAGGCAAACATACCTATATTAAATGTATGTGGTGGAAGTATTTATGTTCTTTTCCTGAGTGCCTCCCCCAGGCCAGCTTTTTAATGGCCCTTTACTCTGCCACGGTGACAGGGTAGTCTGCCATTAAGGGCAGTATCATCTAGTGGTCAGACACACCCTGCCACCTGGTTTAGCCCTTTAAGTGTTCAGAAGGGTCCAAAAGAGACATATAGAGACCTAAGGGTCCTGGGAATGTGGTGATTGAGGAAGGAATCTGAAGACTGCACCTTTAAGGGCCTGAAACCTTGCAGGAAGGCAAGGTGAGGCTTTCTCTCACCCAACCAATTGGGAAAGAGTTGGGAGAAGGGGAGCAGCCTAAAGGCTGCCTTCTCCCTCCCAGCAGACAGAGAGTGATAGGGGAAGGTTGGTCTGCTGAATCTTCCAGACTGGCAGACTAATGGGGGAGGGGTGTTCAGCTGAAGGGAGCTAGCTAAAGCCTTACAACTGCCTAGGCAAGAGACACAAACTCCAGCTCCAGAGAGAGGGCTGAGGGAGCTCCTGCTTGAAGGAGGGTAAGACAGTTTACTCGAAGGCAAAGAGGTCTGAGATACAACACCCATCCCAGGGAGAGGACTGAGGAGGAGCTCCTGTTTAAAGGAAAGAGATACTGACTGCTTTAAGGCAAGGGGCAGTATGCTCCAGCTGCCATGGGGAAGAGCTAAGACTGGCTATTAGGAAACACTTCTGTAGCTGGCCCCAAGGGAAGCTGTGAGAAACTCCAAAGTCCCCAAGGATGGGGGCAGAGTCTGCAGATCTTGTGAAGATGCCAGTGAGTGAGGTAAAGGTTGGAGCAGCCCAGGGAAAATGGTGGCAGGATTGAAGGAATGGTCTTTAGCTGCCTAAACAGGCTTCCTGGGCAGGAGCCCAAAGGAGAGGGCAGGCCTGGGTTCCCCTAACTCTCCTCTTAGCCTGGGGGCAAAACCTGGGTGTTAAGAATAAAAGAAGCCAAGAATAGCAAGTGCCAGATAGAGGATGGATTGAAGGACATTCGATTTTGAGTTTCCTATTTTCTAGACTTTCCTGTTAACCCAGGAAGGGGAATGGACTGAGCAGTGAGCTGAATGGAAGGCGAGGCCATGTACATGGACAGACTGTGGTGAGACTAGGGTAACTGAAGGGGGTGCTAGGCTGAGAATCCCTGCAGTACTGCACCCAGACATTAGGAGGCATTCTGGAGGTGAAAGACCCCTGATGACAGTGATGCAAAGGGGTCTTAATGGAAATGAGACTAAAGTCCAAAGTATATTGATAGCACATTGTTCAGAAAGTATAACATGAAATATGGGAAGGGATCTGAAGACCATTTAGGTCTCCTGCGTGAGGAATCTTTGTTTAAATACCTGATACTTGGTGCAATGGTTCATTCTAAAAGTAAAAACAATAAAAAATGCTCTTCAGAAGTACTTTTATGAGCCCTGTACGTCATCTCTGTCAGGCATGATTTAGCAGGATCTAGAGGGGGAGTAAGCACCATCAGAGTCAAAGAAATCGTCCCAACCTCCCTGTCAGCTTGGTGGTAGAATTTTAATAAAGGGCACCTGGAAGCTGTCAATGGGCCCCCTCCAGCACATCACTGCGATTTGTGCTCTGAGTTTTAATTCCTTTCTACACTTGTTAAAGTCAACCAGTGAAAGAAAATGTTGCCAGATCATGATAGATCCACCTCCAACTGTATATCTGGTTCAAATTAAAGTTAAATAATGATCTTCTACCATATGTTGGCTATAACTTGAGGTTTTTACAAAATGTGTCTTCGATTAAGTGTACAGTATATGCCACAGCATCACTGAGTTCTTCCTCTGAAGAGAAACAGCCTTACTTCTGCTATATAGTTAGGAGGACTTTTCCTTCAGGCTAAATCAGACAACAAATTAGGGGTGGGCCTTCAGTGTGGTCTTTTCTGACTTGAAGGTGCTGGTTCTCTAACCAGGAAGGTTTTCTACAAGGGAGGCGTAATGAGGTCAGCCATGAGGCCATTGAAAACACTGACTTCACTATAAAAGGGTTCCATTATAGCAGAGAGATGTATGTATTAGAATAGGAATGTGTACATGTAGAGCACTGGTGATTGTTACAGGTCCCGGTCTGCGCTGATCCTCTGACAATGTGTGTTGTTACAGCTGCTGAGTAGGAGGTCTTGGCTGTTTAGCTCAAGCTGTAGCAGTTCACTCTTTGAGCTCTGAAAGTCCCTGGTTTAGTCCTCGGTATGTCAGCCAATGCTGTCACGTGCACACAGCATAAAAATATTAAAATTTGTTTATATCCACACAACAATTAAAAAAAATTGTTTGTAAAACCCAATAAGGGATGTTTGTTCGAATCATTAATGATCTATCATGTAAAAGTATTTAGGCAACTCTGGAAAAGCATACTATTTTCTTGATAGACTATAATGGCTCTAAAGGAAAGAGTTCTTGGATGTTCATTGTTGTTTCCTATACTTTTAAAATATGGTGAATAGTCTGTATGTTATTTACTGCTATTAAGAACATAATGTTTAAAAATCTCAGGAGCCAATATTTCCAGTTATCACTGTTGTCTGTTTCTACCAGGTGGAAACCATTGAAAGACCTAAAAAGCCTTAAATACTATTTGTTTTAATTTGGTCAGATTGATCATCGGATAATTTTAGTTAACTGAATTAGCCTTCTCTAGTAATTCAACGTGACTGTGGTCAAACCTACTAGAAAGAGCAGGGCAGATCAAGTGCAAGTTCCCTGCCTCTGAATTCATCCAAACGGCTCTTCTCCTGGCTTCAGTGTGTCCTAATGAAAAGTTTATTGATCCTTCCCCATCCAACCCTCAAACAAAGGCAAACATTTCCATGACCAGGAGCCAAGCCCTTACATACCAGCAGCAAACTGGTAACGTAATCAAGGATGCTAGGATGGGACCAGTGTAGGAGTGGTGGGTCTATGAAACTATTAGTTGGAGGCACTGAATCTAATAACCCAAGCGGCATCAGAGGCCATTTAAAGAGCACTAAAACAAACTCATGGAATACTGAGCATTGCAGCCTTCACTTTCGGAACAGCCCTGAAAATACAGATAGATTGCTGTACAATTCTGAAAAAGCAGGAAATTATAATGGTCATATTAGCAGTCACTGTTTGCTCCTTAAACAGGATTTTGCTAGAATTATTTTCAGAAAATCATGGTAACACTTGCCTTACACAATTGTTCACATGTCAATGCCAATTATTACAATTATTTTTGTCTATAAAGGTTACTATAAAAAGGCTGGTATGCCTTCTATACTTTAAAAGGCTGGTATGCATTCTATATTTTATTAACATACAAATGCCACGAACAATTACAGATGTGCATTTTTATGAGGTTATCATGAATGATACCAAGGATAAGCAAAAAGCATGTTTGAAAAAAGTGTAAATCAAATTAGTGATAAATCTCTCCATTAGAAATCTGCTCAGTGACTGGAAACAAGTACTTTTCAAACCTCGTTGTGGGCAGCTGAGTCATCCCAGTGCATATGATACAAAATACAGTGTGTGATTTCATATTTAAGAGCATCACGTTTGTTGTAGGTCACCTGAGGACAAATACCTCATGTGATGTTACATAGAATGACACATTAGAAGTCTGATCATGCTGCACCAAAGGATTAAATACAAACCCGTTATTTTTTAAAAAGTGAGTAGGGGGAAAAAACAGGTTCCTAAAATGACTCCAAATAATTCAGATTCATGTATGAAACCCACCTAACTTATGGCCATTTCCCTACTAGCAATGAGCAGAAGCAGGTAATAAGTTTTAAGCGGTATAAACATCTGGTACACAAAGGATCAGACAGGATTTTCACAAATTAAAGCATGTGAAAATGAAGACAAAATATAAGTTACATGTCTTAACGAACAGTAAAATGTGCATATACAAGTTTGGATTGCTAAACAGGCCAATTCACTGAGCAAGCTTCATTAATTATCATAATTTATTATGTATTATATAATTTCATAATGGTCCTTGGTGCTTTACAGACAATGTTACTACCTCAAAGAGCTGACAATCTAAGGGTACGAGCCTGCAGTTACTTCCAAATTTAGTGCCTACTACTTTGAGTAGTAATAAGCAGTGTTTGCAGGTTGGGGTTCTAAGCTATGCTTTGATGTGAAATGATAGCAAACAAGATGATTGTGTGATTTTTTTTTTTTTTTGGTAGCAGTGCATATGTCTTGATGCTTTCACTTTTTTTCTTTAAGATTATATTGCATTTAAGGGTGGGGAGGGTTTACAGATTTGTGGAAGAATAGTGTTTTTAAAGAGATTTGAAGGAGGCAAGGGTGGAGATAGAGCATGGAAGAAGGCAGTGAGATATGAATGAGAGAAGGGAACAAGGGAGATGATGAGGTGGGCACATTGGGTGTCACAGGGAGAGTGAAAAGAGAAGTAGGCAGGAGCTTTAGAGGACTTTGCATGTGAAGACAAGGAGCTTGAAGGGAGCTGGACTTGGTTGGAATATGACTTCCATAGCTCCATTTTTTGAGCGGGACAAGGTGAGAGGCCAGACAGCGGAAGGCTGCTGTAGTTGAGGCAATCAAGAGATTTAGGGATTAGGGATTTAGCTGTGGGAATGGAAAGGAAGAGATTGATCCTGGAGATGATGTAGAGGAAAAACTGGCTAGACTAAACAAAAGCATTGTCAGCAGGTGTGGAGAACTGGGAAATATTTTTTACAAACAACATATGGCCCTCAGAAATATATGTGTGATATTACCATGCCTGAATGCCTAGAGTTAAATCAAAGGAGACTGTAAATGGGGGTTGTTACAGAATGCAGGAAAGGTAAAACAATGATACAGCTTCAAGACAACTAAGAACAATGGGGCCATGACTGAGAGATGGTACTTTCAGGTGCTAACAGGGTTTGATTTGTCCATACTGAGTCTCCAAAAGATCAAAATCCCTGATGGGTTAAAAAGGTGTCCCTGCCAGAAAAAAGAGTGGGGAAGTGGTGATCTCAGCTGGAAACTGACAGACACAGAATCAGCCTGCTGGAGGCTGACACAGGGACTGGCAGAGTCAGATTTTGCAGCAAGTACCCTGTAACTTGGTGCCCAGAGAAAATGGGGGTGGGGAATCAAGGCTAAGGGGAAAGCCAAGCATGGGTAAAACAATATGGATACAGATTTTTGTTATTTTTAAAATATAATTCCCTAAATTCTATGTACCGTTTGGGCAAATAAATCATACTTTGTTTTGGAGAAAATGCTTCTGTGTCATTGCATATTGTAACTGACCACAGGCCCCTGAAAGAGAATTCTAGCAGGGTCCAAGCCCAGTTTGAACTGCTAGGTAACATGGTTGCCAACCAGGAACCAAGTTGGAGAGTGGTTGGATTACAGGATCCTACTTCAAAGAGAAGTAGAGCCACAGGTCTGCCACTTGAGAGGGGTACACATTGGGGACTGGAAAAGGGTGTCAGAACCTACCCAGGAACTGGGACAGGAGGTTTTATGAGGGAAGAGAAGAAGAAAAGCAACATGATGTTGAGCTTATGGGACAGGGAAGATGGTGAAGATGCTGATGGTAAAACAAAAATAAAAGGTCCAATCCAGCATCCATTGAAGTCTCACATTGACTTCAATGGGCACTGGATCAGGTCCAAAGTGTGGGGGGATAAGAGGACCAGGGATAGAGTCCAGAAAGAAGAGATCAGGGGGAAGGAAGAGAAGACCTAAAATGGTCACATCAGGCCACATTGCTATTGGACCTAAAATCTCTGAGAAACGTTGCCTTTCCACATGGTCATTGGTCCGTGGTGCCAAAACCTGTTGATCAGCAAGCAGTTAGAGACACAATACTATGACCATAAAATACCTCCAATACTCTGAGGCTTATTAATTGGAAAGACCCTGTACTTGAGAGAGGTAAGCTTACTCTGTACTTAGTGCAGCATTTGGGGTATATTTCTTTAATCTTATGCTGCTTTTTAGGCTTCCATTTCCTGCTGACTCACCAGTCGTGGGGAAAACAAAGAAATGATGCAAAATAAAAAGTATATTAAAACATTTTTAATATGACACATCAGCAGCGTTTCATGACCTGTGTTGTCAATTGCTGATGACAGACTGAACAGAAATCTTCCCTCATCCTGTGGCCATCAGATGGGAAGATGATTTTCAAAGATTTGATTAGATAGTAACCCAGGATCCAGGATTTAATTAACAATTAAAACAAACTATAACTTGGGCAAGTCACTTCCCTCCTTCCCTGTGCCTCAGGAATAATGACACTGATCTCCTTTGTAAAGTGCTTTGAGATCTATGGATGAAAAGAGCTTACATAAGAGCTAGGTATCATTATTATTGCTAACGAAGATAGAACTGACTTCCTCCCCCAGCATAGGAAATCCATTACCCAAGTCAAGAGGAGCAGTCTCCTTCCTTTTAAAAGAATTTGCAAGTGTTTGTTTAGAAGTTTAATTTGTCACCTGTCCCCTTACAATGTGGGCACCTTGCAGCAGTAAAAATAATCAAATACAAATTTTAAAAAGTTAGGCACCTTCCCTCCTCCTTGTCCCCCAGTTTCTTAATAAACCCACCTGCCATCCCCCCATTTATTTAAAAGGTCAATCAAAAACCTGGTAAAAAAAATCATTCTAATACCAGGCCATGAATTCACCACACCACAAGAGGGAGCAGTTTCCAGCAACACAAGCTGGTCAAGGCAAGCGTGGAACCTGGAACTGACACACAGGAGATCATAAATCCTTGTAGCAAAGAGGCGTGGCCACCCTCGGAGATTGACAGTGAGGGCAACCAGATGCCCCCTGGTGGGTGGAACCTGGAAGGCCATGCTCTCCAAGCTGGAAGTAGAGGGGCGGGACAGGAACAGGAAGTATAAAAGGTGGGCCCTGTAGCTCAGTTAGGGAGGAGTTGCTAAGGGAGACAGATGTGTTCTCCCTGCTGCAGAGGTAGGAGTCTGCAGAAGACTTTTGCTGTCCTGCAAAGGGCCCTGAGTTACCTGTATGGCTAGACACGCCAGACACTGAAGAGTTGCTGGGACTGCTGCTTGCAGTGTACCCTGGGGAGACAGGGGACAACCCTTGAAAGGTACACCCAAGGGGGAGAATAGGAAGCAGCCCAGGGGAACCAGACTACTGTCTGGCTGTGGTGCCAGAGACTCGGTCAGCATGTTGCAGGTGGATTCCCTGCAGACCTAGTGGCAGACCACTCTGCCACTGTTAGGCCACTGGGCTGGGACACAGTGGAGTTGGATGGGCCTGTGTCCCACCTGCCACCCCTCCCTTGGGGTGGTAGTTCTTCCCCCCCCCCCCCCCCCCGCCATCCCTTAGGTCATGAGATCTGTGCTTGCTGGAGTCTCCTGGACTGTGCTGGGCACACCCTTGCCTGAAGACTGGGCTCCTAGAGCCTTACCTGCTCTACCCTGCTTGAGGGTTGGAGTTCTAGACTGCTTGGTGCCCTGCCCTGCCTAACGGCCTTGGCCCCTGAACTGTTCACTGCTCTACCCTACCTGAGGGTTTGAGCCCTAGAGACAGTTAATTTCCCCCAGTACAGATTCAAATTCCAGGCAAGTGACAGTGAAGAGGCGTGGCCACCTTTGGAGATTGGCAGTGAGGGTGGCCACACAAGCCTATATGCCTACAGTCCTATAATAGAACACAGGGAAAGAGGCTGTCTCTCAATTAAGTGGGTGCTGTTTAAGATTTTGTACATTGTAACCAATTCTTTTAACTTTTCCTTGAAATGGATAGGTAGCCAAATGCACTGCTATGTGCTCAGAGCAGACTTCCCCATTCAAGTGATGTGTCTGCACTACCTGACACAAGTTTTTGTTCCAAGGGTAATCCTAAATGGAACACATTGCAGTAACATAACTTGGAGATTACAGGCTCAACTATCCAAACCTGCTAAATTAAGCTTGACAGTTGCTGAAAAACAACAACCCAAAAGCCAGTTTACTATAGGCAGGCCACATTAGTGCTGTAAAACCAAATTAAATACAGGCTGACAAATCAAAGGATTTGGACTACAGACTTTCTCAGCTACCCAAACCCACTTCAAGTGACTTCTATTACATCTCCATGTCATTGCTGTTTTTGTAACATTCTTAACTCTCGCCAAGGATGCTGTTCACTTAAGCAAACTCTCGTGAGTACAGAGGTGTATCACCAATGGATTTTACCTCTCTGAAGCTGTTATCACCAGCCCTAACACAGAATGTTGAGTTTTCTGTCATTATGCAGCTTCATCTGATACATCTACTAATCAAACTACTAGCCCACTTGTTGTACTGTAAGGTCACACTTTGAAAAGCAACATTTCTGGGTCAGCCAGGAAATATGATGTGGTATTAGACATGTGAGATTCCAGATCCCTTAGCTGGTTGATTTCCAAGTGATATTCTCTGGAAAAGCATCCAGGGCCTTTAAAAACATTGTCATACTGATGAAGTATTTGTTCTGTTGTTAGTGGCATGTGGCTGGAAGTGTATGTAGTATTACATATCATTGCATCATCCCCATTTTATTTGATTCTGTCAAAAGCAGCAGAGATGCTTTCAAGTATTGGTATACTTTGGCATGCTCACAAAAGAGTAAGCTCCACAATGTGCAATGTGCCAGAGATCTACTAATGTGCCATCATAGAATTTGCCAGGAGTTGGTTGCCAATATTTCATATGATTTATCTTGTACAATTATGCAGTTATCCTTAAACCTAATTACCTCATAAGCAGGGCCACTGTCAATTTGACATTTGAATGTCTAAGCTAGTTGCCTTGGTAATTCAAGTTTTAATTGTGTAAACCACTTTTTATCTTTGCTTTTCACAGCCCTAACTCAGCAGGTACTAGTGAAGACAAACTCACCTGAGCAGGTGACACCATCACTTGCCCCTTGGTGTACAATACATGGGACTGTTTCTGTCACTATTTGTGAACTTTGGCAAAGTGATTTCTTTTCTGGCAGCACAAACATGTGGAACACTGCACTAAACAGTTGTCTTATTTTCTCCCATTATACATATAGTACTTGTCCTTCTTTGAAGACCCCTTTTCTGGTCTCTGTTAGTTTGTGCTTACTCTTAAAGCTGTACAGTCTTTAATAAATTCATCTGTAAGTGTGCCAGATTGTCCTGATAGGGCTAGCTGATGCTGACCTGGTTGCATATTGGTCTGTTAAACTGAAATTTTAGGTACAAAGTATTTTTCAAAAGACTGTAAGAATGTAGTTATCTTTCCATACTTCATCTTTAAGTGCTGACAAGTAAAGCAGTCCTTACCCATGATTGCATTCAGGGTGGCCACTCTGACTGCCAGGCTTGTGACTTCCAGCCAGTTCACATAGCTCAGGGGTTCTCAAACCATAGGCACTGACTACATGGGTGCTCCAGGGCTGAAAAAAATTAACTGGTACTAGCACCCACCGGCAGCCAGCTCCCCGCTCTGCCTCCAGTGTCTCCTGTCCACTTGCAGCCTAGCTGATCAACTCCTTCCCACCCCCTGCGATCAGCTGTTCCACGGTGTGCAGGAGGTGCTGGGAGGAGTGGGGATGGGTCATGCTCCGAGATGGAGTGGAGGTGGGCAGAGGTGGAGCCTTGGGGGAAGGGGTGGAGTGGGGGTAGGGCTTCGGGCAGGAAGAAGTGGGATGTAGGTGGGAATTTAGGGGAATGGGTGGAGTGGGGAAAGAAAGGAGGAAGCCAGCACCTGTGTCCCAAACTTTTTTTGTTGGGTCTCCCTTTGAAAATATTTCAGGCTGTCATGACCCCCTTGCTCCGCCCCCCAAAAAAGTTATAGCAACTTAGTGTACATACTTCTAAGAGCACTAAATGAAGCATGTTGTCATTATCCCTGTAATCAAAGATGCTGAAGTCTTTGAAAAAGTGTAAAGTAACATTTTTTCAGGAATAAATACGTGGATATTTAAGAAACATTGTCTGGAAAAAATAGACAACAGGATACAGTTTGGGGAGCTGGAAGCCTTTTCCAGTGATTGTGGCAATAATCATAACATTGTCCAATTTGTTGTAATCGTAACATTGTCTAAGGATTGTGGCTTTATACACCACTTTAAACAAAAAGGTGTCTGGCCACGTAACGTGAGGGGTATTGCTGTTTTGAAGCACACAATTTTTTTCAGTTGCGGCTCCAAGAAATTGAGGCAGACCCTTAAATCGTTCTCTCTCCAGCTGTCCAGCTCTGGAGGCAGTGCTGCTGCCCGCAGCAGTGCAGAAGTAAGGGGGGCATGGTATGGTATTGCCATCCTTACTTCTGAGCTGCTGCTGGCAGTGGCCCTGCCTTCAGAGCATGGTGCTCGGCCAGCAGCCACTGCTCTTATGCCCCCTCTACAATAACCTTGCAACTCCCTTTTGGGTCGGGACCCCCAATTTGAGAAACACTGACATAGCTTGTCCATACAGCCCTGGAGAAGCTCCAATTTTCATAGAGATCCCCATGCATTACAGTAGGGGGTGGGACATTGTTCGCAACCTTCCTGAAGCTATTCAGTGCCTCTGGTTACCCATAACAAAGAATTAAAGCAGTAAAAACTTATTTCATCTCTGGCACCATGTGATGAGCTGCACCCAGGAAGCTATTTGCAAAGCATAACAACTTTATTGAATCAATCAACTTCTGGACAATGCATGTTCTCTTATACCAGTAGATGGTGCTGTTCATAGTAATACCTGTCTACCTATACACACATATAAATATATGCAACTTTCATATGACAATCTGTTAACACTTATTTCTCCACTGCTTAAGAGTGAGGCATTTCGGGCTACTTGTTCAAATGATTCCGAAAATCAAAAGCCAAATAAAAAGAAATTGAAGTGATTTTGGCAGACACAACCAGAAATAACTGTCCTCCCTTTGCGGGCTTTGACTGGCGTATGAGATTTCAGCTGCTTGGTGGCAAAGACATTTTAAACAAATGTTGGTATTAGACTTGATAAGACCTGAAGCAAAACCAGAAGACCACCATGTCCTTTGCTTTTTGGCCCCCACCTCACCTCCACCTTCACTGTCACAGAACCTGTTGACTTTTTTGTGTTTTTTTTGTCTTGTTTTCAGTTAATGAAAATATACTTCCAACTGTTGGTGCAGTTCTCAGGCAAACTAATCAGAGTGTCTCTACAGAAGACCGCATCAGCAGCAAATGGATGCTGATAGTTATGTGATATAATTTCCATCTATGCTGAGTATAATAGACTACATACACACATTCCCTTGAGGCCACCCAAACTCAATCTGGCAGCAAACAAAAACCGGAAATCCACCTACTCCCCAACATGAGAGCAACCCACAATGCAAAACACATTAGCAAGAGATGCAGTCACCAAATAACACAGATTGTGTCATCACTCCTACATATTCAGACAATGCAGTCTGGCTGAGTCATTGGTATTATGTACTCAACCACCCTGAATCTGTGCTGTTTCCAAAGGTATTTTAAAACTAATATTTACTACATTTAAAAAAACTATGTTAAAAGAACATTAAGGATGCAAAATCAAGCACTCAAATATTAGGAAATGCCAGAATTAAGGTTGCCTGCGCAAATCTTGATTCAGCCCTCTGTGCATATACAGTCATTGCTTATATGATCACATACTATTTTTTTCCACAGGAAAAAGGTGGCCAACCTGGATGACCTTGAGAAAGATTTTGATAAATAGTGCAGGAGGCCTGATTGTAACCCACACTCCTCCTTGGGTGTGGTGTTCTGTCTCATCTAGTGGCACTGAGACCACTTAGAGATAAAATGAGTCTGCTATATAGCCTTAGCTAGGCGGCAGTTGGCTTTTAGCTCATATGGTAGAGACTCATGCACTAAGTTCCAGAGGTCCCAGGTTTGATACTGCCCGTGGAGGACCGGGGTCTGTCGATGTTACATGATCACAGTGAACAAGGTCAGGATCTCAGAAAGGTGAAGCGGACACAGAAAAAACACCACGTCATGGTGTAGTCACAATAGCTGTGCAAAGCAGCTGGAGCTTTCCAGGGAACGTGACCTTTCATTAGTGAAGATTTATTACTACTTTTTAGCAGAGCACTCAAAATCTCTGCTTCAGGGAGTTTACAATCTAAATGATGGAGCTGATAAACTATTTAACACCAATATGATGCTCATTGGTGAGCAGGAAAAAAAGGACCATTACTTGCTCTCACTTAGATGGCTAAACCCCAGACTTAGGTACCTAAGTCTCAGATTTTGCCACCTAGGTCCCAATTTTGGCTCCACTATGATCCACGAAACTCCTGCTGAATCTTTTGTGGGTGCTTAAGCTCACACAGTGCCTAAGTTTTTAGAGTAAAAATTCCCTCAATGCCTCTGTATCTGCCTCTGAGCATGTGCACTGATGCCTCCCTTCGGGTGTCTGGATGCCTATCACCTACCTCAGCCCCAGAGTGAGTCACAAACCACAGGAAGATAGGCATTGGGCTGCCTATCTCACATGCAAGGCCCAATTTGGTAGGTGTGCTCAGAGGCCTCCTACAGGATTGCATCCCATTCAAAACCTGGCTAGAGGAGGAGGAGATGGTGCCATCTTCTAACTTTTAGCCCAGTGGTTAGAGCACTCACCTAAAAGGGGAGAGAGCCCTGTTAAAAGCAGTTCTCCCCCTCCAGCAGAGGGGGAATTGAACCTGGGTCTCCTACATCCTTGATGAGTGCTCTGACCAGTAGGCTAGAAGTCATAAGGTCGACTCTACCACCACCATGTCCTCTGGCTGTTTTGGGTGGAGCAGGGCAGGTGCCTAACTTATTCCTACAAGAAACACCTTAGGTGCCTAAGCCACCTGACTGCAGGCAGCTGTTTTTTGTTTATGGATTGCTATCAGAAGTATGCACCACCCTGCTGTCCAGACTTAGGCGCCTGTCTCCAAGAGACGGGTAGAGTTTAGCACATCTCCCCCCACATTGGCATCTCCCATTGGCAAGCTTAGGTGGCTCCCTGCCTAGAGTCCTGGCTTTTGTGGTTCACATTCTTAAGCACCTATCTCACCCCCTTCATTATATAGGGGGCCTAACTTGGCTTAGTGAACCATATTGTGCTGTGATTTTTTTTTTTCTAGGTGCCTAAAAGTTAGGTGCCGTGACACTCAGCCTTGCAATGCCTAAGTCCCTTTGTGGATCCCACCCTAGTGACTAGATTGGTTTGTGATGCTGGAAGATCTGGTGCCAGCTCATGAAAGGCCCTTAGGCCTCAACTGAACACTGACAATACATAGCTGGAAACCATCTGGCTCACCTGTGTGTTCATATTGTTAAAATAGATGTTAAGTTTGTAGGAATGTGTTTAGTGTCTAGACATTATGAAATGCTTGTAAGATGCTGCAGGGGTAATCTCACTTATAACATCTGTACCCCATGTTATAAGGTTATATTGAGGGTTTGCACTGTAAACCTCTGTAACTGCATAACTCACCAAACAGGAAAGAAGCATTAATTATTGTAAAATGCTGGCTTGCTATGGAAGAGATTAGATCCTGCCCACCAAGAAGGCTCATTGAAACCAAATGAGCCACTGTGAAACATCAAAGAGCAAATACTTTGTTAATTGCATTCCTCCTCCCCTCCCTCCCCCACAAGAGGAGACCTGCACATGAACTCATCCCATCATCTTGAACTCTGGGAGGGAATAAAAATCCCAGACAAAAAGAAACTGGATCTCTATGCTGCTTGAATTTCTAAGCGTAAGCAAGAGATCCCCAGCAGCCTAGTCTGGTTAGCCCTAGAGGACATATGAAGCTGGCATATTACAACATTGTAAATCACCTTTTGAAAACCTAAGACAATAACTCATTTATGTGTATGTTTACCTACTTTAACCTTTAACTCTCTTGGTTAATAAATCTTTAGTTAATTTGTTATAGGATTGGCTTCAAGCATTGTCTTAGATGTAGGATCTAAAGTGCAATTGACCTGAGGTAAGAGATGATCCTTTGGGACTGGGAATAACCTGAATAGTGTTGTGATTTTTAGTGTAAGGGACCATCTATCACAAAGGCAGGCTGTAGCAGGGTGGTCACCTGCTCTGGCCTTAAAGGGCTTAAAACAGCCCAGGAGAGGACTGTGGCTGGGAGCAAGCAGTTCCCAGGCTGATTGGGAAGCAGGCTCAGCTATGGCCATACCCCAATCAAGGCTCAGCTGGCCCTTATAAGAGGGCAGTGGGCCAGGAGCAGATGGTCTCTCTTTGCCTTTAGAGGGAAAAGGGCCTGGCTTCTGGGGAGTGTACCTAGGTACCTAGAGTGGAGGAGGGCTGGGGAAAGCCAGAGGAGCTGGGAGGCTCCAGACTGGAAAAGCCCCAGGCTGCAGGCCTGGCAGATGGTCTAAGCCAGGGTACTGGAGTTGCAGGGGACAGGCCACAGGTAGGCAGAGGCAGCGGTCCAAACCCCCTTGCCTGTGATGAGTGGCTTATATACTGCAGTCTGCCCCAGTGAATGGGGGCTAGATGGTGACTGGGCAGTAGCCATAAGGTGAGGTGGGGATAGGGGGTTCCCCTAGGAGGGGGAGACCCAGAGACTGGGGGGGTAGTGCTAGGGGGCAGCACCCTGGGTAAAAGGGGCACGGGGTCCAGGAGGGACATAGGGGCCAGCAGCAAGCAGGACACTAGTCTGCAGAGGGCAATCTGGAGGCTGGAATGCTAATTCCCTGAGAGACCAGCAGGAAGTGCTGCAGGGTGAGTCCCGCACCGTGACACAGGCTTATCTGGGTGGCAAGATAGAGAGTACCCAAGGGGACTGTCTGTGACTCCATATAAGGCTGTTGTAGTACCTGAGGCATTAACACTTGATACTTGATGGGTGAAATCTAAATATAGAACTCTCAGCCAATTTGGGGTGTGTGCTCTGCTTCCTAACAGTCTGCCCTGAGATTGGTACTCTTGCTCTGGAGCCATGCCAAACAGCTTAACATATCTGAATAAGCTTTTTTTAAAGATATCTCCAGAACTACTAGTGAAAAAATCATTGAATCAAATCCTGAAGTCCTTACTCAGGCAAAACTCCCATTGACTTCAGAAATTAGCTCAATATAAACCAGTGTCCCAGATCAGGGAACTGCACCTGTACTTCCCATCCATGGTCCAAGAAGGGCACCCAATCTAGGCTCCCAGCTCCTCAGATGTTGCCTCTTTCTTACACCTGACTGGGTTTTTCCAGGCTTCACTTTTCCCTCCCTATACTGCGATATTCCCTGCAAGGCAAACTGCCTAAGCAGGCCACTGTGTGTGCTTTGCTTTCTCTCCAAAGGCTATGAACAGCTGTAATAGTCAGCAGTTGTAAGTTACCACACAACACTTTAAGGTGAAAGCATTACAGAGGAAACATATTAAAATATAAAAATAATCTGCGCACACGCTGATAAATTTACCAGAGATTATCCTCCTTAAACTCTAGGAGTCTGACTCCAACAAGGGCTCTGGTAGGAGTCAATCCTTAAAACCCCACTCTAAGAGTTTTTTCTGTGGTTACAAGTTCATGACAGCCTTAGCGTGGAACTAGCCTACCTCCCATGAATAGGTGATTCTTTCTTTTATACAGGTTGGGCCTTTGATCTTGAGACTCCAAGAACAGGTAATAAAGAGGTAATGGTCTTCCTCTCAGGCTGGGTTATGTATAACTGGAGTGGGGAATTTGCAACCCCACCCCCAACCTCCCTTGAGAGATTGTAGGCAGGGATTGTATGTAATAATACATAAGCCGTTCATTTAATACAATGGACCCCAAAGCTACTTAAACTTCATTCAGTAACGTCTCCCAAGGATATGGCTGAAAACTGCCCTATCTATTACAACCAGTTCGACAGGTGGATCTGTATCTATCTAGTTGTATTTTTAATATTGTTACTTTTGCATTTACATTGCTTAGGACAAACTCCATTCTTGGTTATTATAGTGTAAATCCAGAGGACTCCACTGACATCAGTAGAGTTACTCGGGATTAACACTGGTATAACGAACAAAAATCAGTCCATCTTTTTAAGAAGGAAAAAAGAGTATTCTGTTATATTTGTGCCCGTAAAATAATTACAATTACTGTACCTGATAGCACGGTAAATATCATTTTTAAAAACTTCAGCACAGAGAACAAAGATACAAAGCCTGTTTGAAGCTGTTTGTTTCCTACATTGTACTAAATGACACTACCAGTAACACACACACACCCACTAGTAAATAAGCAAAGAAAATGTGCTTGTGTGAGTGGCATAATGGCAGACCTGTGTCTATATGTTCCTCCCAAGATGTACTTGTGACTCTGTTGTACTTTTTCAGGAACATGTTTCTGCCATTATCTTTAGAGCTATGTAGCTATCCTGTTCCCACTGAATGCAATGAGTTTTACTAGGGACTTTATTAGGAAGGGGTTTGGGTCCCAAGTAAGTATTCCAGAGTTTATTGGATGTCAGGAGCAACATCTGAAGATCCAGGTAGAAGACCACCGCTGTACTCCAGGCAGAGTTTAGTTTTTCCAGTGTTCCTGGTCCTGGTTCACCCCTGGGTTAAGCAAACTTCTGCCAGCTTGACCCTAGGGGATCTGAAGTAGAGGAAAGCCCACCCAGAGGGGACTGAAGTGACACAATCAGCATATTTCCCAAATGTGGCAGACATGGTGTAGCCAGAGTGTCTGGACAAAGTGCTGATTCAGGACCTTGCCGGAGCAGCTTCCACTGTGGGGCCCAACCTCAAGCTACCCTTCCCTAGTGATATCCCCAGGACAGCACAGCCATGCAAAGACCACTATAACTTCTTGGGAGTGCATCTCCCTGAAGCACAGTAATGGGGGAACAATAAAATCCTCTTTCAAGTGTGCATCATTTAAACCCATATCTGCTTGATATGCTTGCCTTTTTTATGGACAAAGCCCAGCTATTAAGAACAGCCACACAAGGTCAAACCAATGGTCCATCTAGCCCAGTGTCCTGTCTTCTGGTAGTGCTCAATGCCCAATGCATCAAAGGGAGTGAACAGAATATGGCAATTATCAAGTTATCCCCACCCTGTCATCCAGTCCTAGCATCTGGCAGTCAGAGGCTTAGGGACACCCCAGAGCATGGGGTTGCATTCCTGACCATCTTGGTTAATAGCCTCTGATGGATCAAACTTCCATGAATTTATCTAATTCTTTTTTTGAACAGTGTTATACTTTTGGCCTTCACAACATGCCCTGGTAATGAGTTCCATAGATTGACTGTGTGTTGTGTGACAAATTACTTCCTTTTCTTTGTTTTAAACCTGCTGTCTATTAATTTCATTGGGTGACCCCTGGTTCTTGTGTTATGTGAAGGGGTAAATAACACTTCCTATTCACTTTCTTCACACTGTTGTTGATTTTATATCATATTCCCCCCCCTTAGTCATCTCTTTTCCAAGATGAACAGTCCCATTCTTTTTAATCTTTCCTCATACGGAAGCTGTTTCATGCCCCTAGTCATTTTTGTTGCCCTTCTCTGTACCTTTTCCAATTCTAATATATCTTTTTTGAGAGGGGTAAGTAGAACTGCATGCGGTATTCAAGGTCTGGGTTTACCATCGATTTATATAGTAGCATTATGACCATTTCAGTCTTATTCTCCATCCCTTTCCTAATGATTCCTAACATTCTGTTAACTTTTTTGACTGCTGCTACACATTGAGTGGATGTTTTTAGAGAACTATCCCTGAGGACTCCAAGATCTTTTCCTGGAGTGACAACAGCTAATTTAGACCTCATAATTTTGTATGTTTGGAGAACATAATCCCAACTAATAGGCATTACTTTGTATTTAGCAACATTGAGTTTCATCTGCAATTTTGTTGCTTGGTCACCCAGTTTTGTGAGATGTCTTTGTAACTCTTTGCAGTCAGCTGTTGATTTAACTACCTTGACTAATTTTGTATCATCTGCAAACTTTGCCACTTTCTCCACTGTGAAGACTGACCATTTATTCCAACTCTTTCCCACCCCCGTTTTATAACCAGTTACTGATCCATGAGATCCCTCTTATCCCATGATGGTTTATGAATCATTGGTGAGGGACCTTTGCAAAGGCTCTCTGAAAGTCCAAGTACAATATATCCACTGGATCACCCTTGTCCACATGTTTGACTCTCTCAAAGACTGCTAGTAGATTGGTGAGGCATGATTTCCCTTTACAAAAGCCATGTTGACTCTTCCTCAACAAATTATGTTCATCTGTGTCTGATAATTCTATTCTTTACTATAGTTGCAACCAATTCACCTGGTCTTGAAGTAGGCTTACTGGCCTGTAATAGCCAAGATTGCCTCTGGAGCCTTTTTTTTAAAATTGGCATTACATTAGCTCTCCTCCAGTCATCTGGTACAGAGGCCGATTTAAATGATCGATTACATACAATAGTTAGTAGTTCTGCAATTTCATATTTGAGTTCCTTCAGAACTCTTGGGTGAATATCATCTGATTCTGGTGACTTATTACTGCTTAATTTATCAATTTGTTAAAAAACCTCCTATGTCAACAACTCAATCTGGGATACTTCCTCAGATTTGTCATCTAAAAAGAATGGCTCAGGTGTGGGAATCTCCCTGTAATCCTCTGCAGTGAAGACTGATGCAAAGAAGTCATTTAGCTTCTCTGCAGCAGCCTTGTCTTCCTTGAGTGCTCTTTTAGCACTTAGATAATCCAGTGGCTTTACTGGTGGTTTGGCAGGCTTCCTGCTTCTGATGTACTTAAAAATTTTGTTACTGTTAATGTTTTTCTTTTGCTAGTTGCTCTTCAAATTCTTTTTTGGCCTGCCATTTGACGTGCCAGAGTTTATGTTCCTTTCTATTTTCCTCCTCAGGATTTCATTTCCAGTTTTTAAAGGATGCCTTTTTGCCTCTAAGCACCTCTTTCACTCTGTTTAGCCATGGTAGCATGGGGGGGGGGGGGGGAGAGGGCTCTTACTTTTTTTTAATTTGGGGTATACATTTAATTTGAGTGTCTCTTCTGGAGTTTTTAAAAAGTTTCCATGCAGCTTGCAGACATTTCACTCTTGTGACGGCTCCTTTTAATTTCTATTTAACTAGTTTCTCCATATTTTTTTTTGGTGTAGTTTCCCTTTTTTATGTTAAATGCTACTGAGGTGGGATGCTTTGATATTTCCCCCCCGCTCCCCCACAAGGGTGTTAAATTGTATTATATTATGGTCACTATTACCAAGCAGTTCAGTTATATTCATCTCTTGGATCAGACCCTACGCACCACTTAGGACTAAATCAAGAATTGCCTCACCCTTTGTATTGTATTTAAGCCAACAGATTAATGGGGTTTATAGCTATGAACAGAAAACTTCATTTTCACAGACACAGTCAATTAACACATTACATCGCCAGTTAATATCGTATTGTTATGCAGTTCTAATAAAGTCACAGCAACTGCCATCTGTCAATAACAGAAAATAAATAGGGATATGAATATTTGCCATGACATTTTCTAGTTATCTGTCTAATGGGAATTCAAGGACATCACATGTAATATTTTAATTTATTGTATAAACTAAGATATAAAACCTTCTGAAACTGATAGGAGGGGAAAAGCAGCCAGAATATTGTTCAGTCTCTTCCCCTGTTGTATTAATATCTATCAGGTGCTTCAGAGCAAGTCATCAAGAAATGACAATAATGGAAAAGTAAGCAGCTCATTAGAATTGTCTGTAAATACATCTAAGAGCATCTGGCAGAGAGATGGAGGTTTATTTGAAAACACCATTTTTAACATAATATATGTTCCTCTGATTTGAGAATATTTCAGAATTTTCTATTAAAGGTGAATTTGGCAATTTCCATTAAGTTGTAACTACTCCTAATGCCAAAAACCTAGATACATCCCAGACTTTCAACTCTATTATCCAAGGACTATGTGAGTGACACGAAAGAGCTGGTAAATGTATTTTCTTGCAAGTAGTCCTCTGCAATGAGAGAATTACTGTGTGTGAAAGATTTCCATTGGTGGGAAGGTAATGTGTGTGCGCCACTACCCTCTGCTGTATGGAATTTTTGAATGGTCACCCACTAGAGGCTGGACTATTTTAAAAAACAAACAAACAAACAAAAAAAAAAACAGATAAGCCATGTGACTGTAAACTGAAGCAGATTCTTCTTTAACTTAGACTATGTCTACGCTACAGACATCTGTTGGCCTAGCTATGTCAGCCTGGGGTGTGATGAGGGTTGATCCCAGACCAATGTAGCTGTGCCAGCAAAAACCTTTATTGCAAACAAAGCTATACCAGCAAAATTGTGCTTTTGCTGATGTAGCTAAGGCTTTATCTACATTGGCATTTTTGTCGGTCAGGGTGTGAAAAAAACGCCTCTACAAGACAAAAGTTTCACCAATGAAAGTGCCAGTGTGGACAGCACAATGTTGGCAGGAGATGCTTTCCTGCTGACCTAGCTACCACCACTCGTTAGAGGTGGTTTAATTATGCTGGAAGGAGCGCTCTGTCCCATCAGCATAAAGTGGCTATGTGAGAGTCCTTACAGCAGTACAGCTGCTGCAATATAGCTGTGCCCCTGTAAGGTCTATAGTGTAGACATAGCCTTATTTCACTCAGCATAGCTAGAATAAACTATACGAGCAAAAGCACAGTTTTGCCAATATAAGGTGCAGCCCCACTAGAATCACTTTGCCAGTATGGAAGTTTGTGGTGTGGGCAGAGGCCAGGAATGTTTATCACAGAAGGTCACAAACTGTAATTCCCCAGTTTGGTTCTCTATTGTTGTGCCTGTATGTAGGTGACCGTGACTGGTGAGTCACTGATGCTAAAATATCTCCCTAAAAATACTGTCTCTGCATCCCAGTCTCTATTGCCAAGAAATGAAGCTCATGAGCCTTTCTAGAGAAAATATTCCATTTCTGAAACACATTACATTCCCCAGCACATTGGTGGGCACCACTGCATTCAGATAACCTACCTGCTGCTGGCTACTACAGCAATACAATGCTAAACAAAGAGAGGGACAAAGGGAAATAGCTCTGAACTGACAATCAGGGTAGGACAATAAACATCCTGGTTACCAGGTCACCTATAGTATTCATAAATTATTACAGAGAATATCCATGTCCCGCATACCAGGATTACATTGTAAGGACCCCCATTGGGGCAGGATATAATTGACCTGTATGTTTATGTATGATGTGGGTGGAGTTATGGCAGAGCCCCCCTGTGAATATGTGTCTTCTAGGGAAGGGTCAAGAGAATATGTGTCTCCTACAGGGAAGGGTCAAGAGATATAACCTGAATTGTCTCTGGCTAAATAAATGGCCCCTCTCCAGCACTGAGAACCCCCAGTCCCATTCTTCTCATTTTGCCAATCCCAGTTTCCACTACTCAGGCTTCTCATCCCTGTCCCAGGCTGCTTGTCCAGCAAGTGCTAGTTTCACCCCTGTGGTTCCCTCCACAGTCTCCCTCCCCACTCCCAGTTTCCCCCTCCCTGTCCCAGTCTCCTTGCCCAACTATTCCCAGTTCCCCCCTCCCAGCTTCTCATCTGATCTGTTGCTCCCACCCTGGCCTCCAGTTGCCCTTGCCCTTCCATCTCTGCCCACATTCCCAATCCCCACTGGCTCCTAGCTTCAACCTCTCGTCTGGGCTCCTTATCCTAACCCGGTGTTCCCTCCCCTGCTCCTTGTCCCAGTATCATTGCCCAGCTAGACCAGTTCTCTCCTCGCACCCTGGCTCTTCATCAGATTTATCTTCCCACCCCCACAATAGTTCCCAGTCTTCCTCTGGCTCCTCATGCAAACTCAGTCTCCCCACCAGCCACTGGCTTCTTATCGCTCTTCCCCAGCTCCCAGTCACATTCCCCTTGCCCTCCAGTCCCAGCCTCCCCAAACTCCCGATCCCAATTTTTTCTCTCCCCAACTTCCAGCCTTCAGTCCCAGGCTCTTCCCAGTGTACTACCCCATATGTATTCTGATCAGGCAACTTCTTTCTTGTCTCTTTCCTGGCCACCACAGGTGGTGGTTGGGGGATAGGGGTTTAAAGGGCATTGAGAGCACAAGTGAGCCTGTCTCCCTATTCTCTGGTCCAGTGCCCGTCCCTGCCTGTCTCAACTTGGCTCACAGAAGTCCGGAGCTGCAATTGCAGGAAAAGTCCTGCTCAGGCCCCTACAGCCCTGGGCTGGAACAGGTCCGGTGCAAACAGAATATTTGGGGAATTTAATCACAAAGCTCTAGCAAGTCTCTATTGAGCATATGCAAGTTGCGGTTTTTCAGAGGTTTATAATTTTGGCCAAATTTGGGCAGATTTTTCATGATCCCAGAGACACAGGCCACCTCCCTGCCAAAAATCAAATTCTGCTCCAAAGCATGAAGGGTCTAGAACAGTGATTCTCAAACTTTTGTACTGGTGACCCCTTTTACATAGCAAGCCTCTGAGTGCAATCACCCACCCCCCCTTATAAATTAAAAACACTTTTTTACATATTTAACACCATTATAAATACTGGAGACAAAATGGGGTTTGGAGTGGAGGATGACAGCTTGTGACCCCTCACATAATAACCTTATGACTCCCTGAGGGGTCCTGACCCCCAGTTTGAGAACCCCTGGTCTAGATCTTCTCAAAGCAAAGGTGGCCAGAATTATTTAACATAGGCAAAACAATGTATTTTTCCTTAGCCTGATCCTCAGAAATAGCTGAAATGCTTTGGTAGACATTTTCCCAAAATTTCAACCTTAGGTTGACATCCAGTGTAGAAAATTTTAGCCCAAATGATTAAAGTTTGGCAAAGTTATAAGCAATTGAAATGGGGTCTTATAAGGGGAAGTTCTGGGCAGTCTTAACAGTAGGCAGTGCTACCTATAACAGACAGACAGAGTGGAAGAAAGTCACCTAATTCTCTAAGCTGAATCCTGAAGTTCTTAATCATTACTCAGGCAGAACTCTAAATGAAGAGTCAGTCAGCATTTTGCCTGAGTAAGTATTCCTGGATTTGGCTCCAAGTCTGTCAATCTATCTTTCTCTCTCCTGTGAGTCACATGCTAACACTACTCATCTTTTTTTCATAAGAAAGCTCCATCAGACATGAAGGACAGAAGCTGGGAATGGGCGACAGGGGATGGATCACTTGATGATTACCTGTTCTGTTCATTCCCTCTGGGGCACCTGGCATTGGCCACTGTTGGAAGACAGGATACTAGTCTAGATGGACTATTTGTCTGATCCAGTCTGGCCATTCTTATGTTTTTATGGCAGCCTGCTTTGCAAAGTGATTTCTACTGCAGAATAAGGAAACTGCTCTGACAACTCTCGGGCAGATAAAACATGAGAAAAGGAAAAGTACATTTACTCCTGGCCTTTTATATATCGGATGCAAGCGGTTCTGTTAGCAAAACAAATGTAATTTGAATAGTGTCTAGATCTTGTGGAAATCTGTTTAGAAAAATCTGTGGCTTTGTTTGTGGTTCTGCTGATTTGTTTTAGTCCAAGTGGCACAATAGAAGAACATGCATTTGTTTGCCTTCTGTTTCTGGAATATCTCTGCTATATCCAACAATGGTGACCCATATGACATTTATAATACTAGTTCACCTTTGTATACCAGTTTTCAATACAAACTGCCTCCAGTGCATTAAATATACAGATCGTTTCACCAAACTGCTGTCACTTGGCAGGTGGAACAAAGTGAGTTGTGGCACAACACAACAGTTTAGGACAGGAAACAAGTAAGTATACCAAGCCCAACTGAAACTATACAAGGGGAGGAATACAGTGAGGCAGGATAGACAGGGCCAACACTTCTCTTTTGAAAATTGCTTCACTGTCCTTAATGACCATGAATGATCGATATTTTATTGTTGTGTATTATCCTAAAGTTAACAGGTATAGTGCCCTTTAGTACTATGCTGGCACATTTTTTCAGTTTGGGTCTAGTGGAAAGAATCCTTCTCACTGAATTACTGTAACACAATGGTTGTTCCCTGATGTTCTCCCCAGCCAAGTACTGACCAACCTGAACCACACCTGAAGTTCTATCAAAAAGTGTGTGGATGTCTGAGGTGTTTCTTTAAATCTCTGATAAGTGGTGTACGCTATCCCCTGTACAGAGGGGGCTAGCTAGCTCTTCCCCATTTCCTTCTTTCTGAGCTCATTCCCTTCCTTTGTTTCAATCTATGCTCCCCTCTTTTGCAGCTCTCTATTCCTTTTAGGGATGTGTTTCTGAGTTCCTCCAAGTGCCCCCATCTTTTTCCTCCCCCTCTGTCAAAGGCCCCTGTCATAAATATAAAGGGAAGGGTAAACACCTTTAAATCCCTCCTGGCCAGAGGAAAAACCCTTTCACCTGTAAAGGGGTAAGAAGCTAGGATAACCTCGCTGGCACCTGACCCAAACGACCAATGAGGAGACAAGATACTTTCAAAGCTGGAGGCGGGGGAGATACAAAGGTTCTCTCTGTCTGTGTGATGCTTTTGCCGGGAACAGAAAAGGAATGGAGTCTTAGAACTTAGTAAGTAATCTAGCTAGGTATACGTTAGATTCTGTTTTGTTTAAATGGCTGATAAAATAGCTGTGCTGAATGGAATGTATATTCCTGGTTTTGTGTCTTTTTGTAACTTAAGGTTTTGCCTAGAGGGATTCTCTATGTTTTGAATCTGATTACCCTGTAAGGTATTTACCATCCTGATTTTACAGAGGTGATTCCTTTACTTTTTTTCTTCAATTAAAATTCTTCTTCTAAGAACCTGATTGCTTTTTCATTGTTCTTAAGATCCAAGGGTTTGGGTCTGTGTTCACCTATGCAAATTGGTGAGGATTTTTATCAAGCCTTCCCCAGGAAAGGGGGTGTAGGATTTGGAGGGGAAAGATGTTTCCAAACAGGCTCTTTTCCTGTTATGTATCTGTTAGACGCTTGGTGGTAGCAGCAATAAAGTCCAAGGGCAAAAGGTAAAATAGTTTGTACCTTGGGAAGTTTTAACCTAAGCTGGTAAAAATAAGCTTAGGGGGGTTTCATGCAGGTCCCCACATCTGTACCCTAAAGTTCAGAGTGGGGAAGGAACCTTGACAGCCCCACATGGCATTGGCAGAAACCTTTTACAGTCTGTATACCATGACCTGTGACAGTCATGTAGTCCAGGATCTGCTCACTGATCCTCAGCTCTATGGCTCTATACACTCTCTTTCAAGAAAGCTTAAACAGCTTATCTGCAAACACAACTACGCAGTTTAAAAAAAAAAGTGTCTAAAGGAGAAACTATATAATGGAACTAAGTGAATAATGGAAAAAATATATGTACATGCTCATTTGAATTCATAAGCAAATTTCTATTTGACTGTATTTGTAACCTGTTCATATTCACTTTCCATTAGCATTAGAGCTCTTCAGTTTTACTTCCATAATAATGAAAAACATAAACATATTTTAAGCTTGCACGATCTCACATTCTCTGAAAAAGAATTGTGTATTCAGTTTTAAAATTCACACTGCACCCTGTGTTGGTTAGTTATCTAAATCATTGAATCAGGCAATGTGATTCAAGTAACTAACCAACATAAGAATTGTAAATTGCAAATATCCACAATGATCTGTCTGCCTAGGTTCTAATATATCACCCATTACCAGTGTGTATCTGTTCATGTATGATCTTCAGTTCAACAATTATTTGAAGAAAGGCACCAGTAATTTCAAATAAAAAAATGTTGCAGTCTAAAAGAGAGGCAAAATTCATCATATACATTATTTTCTCTGAATTATTCACCCAGCACTGTTAGAGTCCATGGTTTCTTTGCTCTGCTTCTAAAAAAACTCTCCCTGGAAACTGAAGACCAGGCCTGAAGATTTTTGGCAAGGAGCAATCCAGTTGTGTGAATCATTTCCGCCATGAAAAAGAATACTGTTTTTAATGCACTCCAAAGTTTCCTTTATGGTCATCTAGCACTAAATAGCAGGGTCTCCTGACATTGAAGATATTATTTTGCATAGTGAAGTGTTGTACATCAGCATTTCTTTATGCACTATGGACTAGTGTAATAGTATCAAATGGAAATGTTTTCCTCTCTGATATTCAGTTAGATCAAATCCATCATACACGCATGCACAGGCACACCTCCAGTTGAAACTTTAGCTCATTTGTACTTCTGCTTTCTGTTAATTGTAGCCTCTGCCCCATCATGGTTTTTGGTGAAAGTAGCTGGAATATATAATATATGTAGATGGTGTAAAGGAGGAATAGAGAGATTTAGAACCTGTGTGACAGAGGAGTTGAGCATCCACATTCCAGTTAAAGTCAATGGGAGCTGCAGGTGTGAAAATCAGTCCCTATGTGACTTGGTGACGATCACGGTGAGATTAAAACCAGACCTAGGATTAGAACCCAGATTTCCCAGTTCTGTGCTCTCTAAACCACTCAACTATGCTGTTAGTAAGATGTTTTTTCTTAGTCATCTCTGATTATATTAGAACTTGAAGATTGCCTTACACTAAAAAGTTGGATCAAGGACGCCGCCTCAAGTCGACCTGTTAATGTATGTGTCTACGTTACTGGGTCCTTTACGCTGACCTAAGTCACCTCTAATGTCGCCTTCTGTAACCCACTCTGAGAGAGGCATAGCACTTAATTCGATTTTCATAGGTCGACTGCGAGGTGGTGTAGATGCAGCGTTGTGTAATTCAATTTAATTGGCCTCCAGGTGGTGTCCCACAATGCTCATCTGTGACCACTCTGGAGATCATTCTCAACTCTGCTGCACTGCAGCCAGGTACACAGGAAACAGCCTCTCCCCTGCTAAAGCCCCTGGGAATTTTTGATTTCCTATTTCCTGTTTGATCAGCATTGGGAGCATTTCAGCTTGAGCACAGCTGATCATGGAGACTACACGCCCCAAACACGCTCCAGCCTGGTCTTCACAGGAGGTGGTGGATCTCATCGCTGTATGGGGAGAAGAGTCTGTGCAGGCAGAGCTCCGATCCAGCAGAAGAAACACTGACATCCATGCAAAGACCGCTCGTGGAATGGGGGAGAAGGGCTACACGAGGGACACACAGCAGTGCCATGTGAAAATAAAAACTTTGCCAAGCGTACCAGAAGGCAAGGGAGGCGAACAGTCATTCTGGTGCTGAATCCCACACATGCTGATTTTACAATGAGCTGCATGCAATTCTCAGGGGTGGCTCTACCAGCACCCCCACAAGCAATGTGGACACCTCACAAATGTGTGAGTCTAGGGACAATAAGGAGGACGATATGGTGGATGAGGAGGAGGAGAATGGGAAACGGGTGAGTGGTGGATCCATTCTCCCGAGAGCCAGGAAATATTTTTAACCCTGGAGCCCTATGGGTCGCAGGACATCACGGTGGCCGACCATGGAAGGCACCTCTGGTGAGTATACAGTTACAATCAGAGTCTAGTTAAACTTTAATGGGCGCACACATTCGGTGGTATTGCATGTTTACTGTGAAGAAAAAGGGAGGTGCTTTGGTTCTCTGCTTACAAGAGGCTGCTCCAGCTACTCAGAGGGTAGCCCCTGGAAAAGACTGTTTATGTGGACTGGGATAGCCCAGGAATCTTTCATGGAGGTACTCTGAGTAGGGCAGTAGGTTTCTGGGCAGGGCAGTCGTATTTCTTCCACCATGGTAGGACACTTTCCCATGCAACTCCTGAATTAATTCTAATGGCATCATTGCAGTACACAGCATAGCAACATAAGGACCAGGTCTATACCCAGACACTTACAGCATCTCCTTCCATTCCGCCTCTGTAAACCTCAGGAGCCTGATATCATATGGGGTCGCCTAGGAGAAATGGGGGAAGTTCTCATTAAAAGTGCTCTACACAAGAAAAAAAAGCCCACCCCATCCCCACACATTCCAGATTGCCAAACCACGCAGCTGCTAACGTGCCTTTATTGTGCTCGGCATGGCTCAGCAAGTAGTTTAAAGTAGCTGATGGGGGAGATTCCACATGGGAGATTCTGCAATTTGGGAGTGAAAACATTCCCTCCCCCACACTGTTCGTAAATGGCCTCCCATGGTGCTATGGGGAAGGGCCATTGTTCAACTACTATCTCTGCTCCCGACAAGAGCCTGCCATAAACTTCATTAAAAGTGTGGTCACTCATGACCCAAGGGGGCCTACTCACCATGGCAGGAGCAGCAAAACAGCACAGTGAACGGTTATGGATTCTGATTATGTTATGTCTTTCACCTACTGTAATAAGGGGTGGTTGTTTTTTATGAAAACGGCCTTGCTATGGAAACATTTTATTGATGTAAATGGCTCCTTTATTTTTTCCCATGACTGACAACTGGAAATGTGTCTTTCAGCGTGTCAACACCTGAAAGCAGAGTTTTGCTGATTAGAAGAAGGAGAAAGAGAATGTGGGAGGACATGTTCACCAAGATAATGAACGCCTCCAGGACAGCTGACACAAAGCTGTCCGAGAAGTTAGACATGAACATGGAGAGCAGGAAAGCTTCCAATGAGCAAGAGCGTGCAGCACAGGATGAGACGCTTCGGATTATGAGGACCAAGCAGACATGTTGAGGCATCTGGTTGAACTGCAGGAACAGAAGCAGGAGGCTAGAGTCCCTCTACAGACCCTGGTGGACAGCCAGCCAGCATCCCCTGGCACAGAATCACTCTCCCGCAAGCGTTCCCTGAGGTGTGAGCAAAAAGTCCATTATCGCTTTCACTTAACTCAGGGGGATGGTCCAAGGAACAGACCTCTGATCTGGAATGCAGTATTATGTTACACAGCTGAAAATGTTTCTCCCATTCCAACTTTACAATCTCTTTTCCCCAAGGTTACCTTTTTTTTTTCTGTTCTCCCTCTTTAATTATGTTTGTTAAATAAAGTAAATGGATTTGAGAAATAAATGTTCTTTGAGTAGAAGCACTGGGCTTGGGTTGGGGGTTGGCTTTACAGGGACAGTGATACAAGGTAGGTGAAAGTTTGGGAAAGCACAATGCAGACAAGCAGCTCACATTACTGTAACTCATTATTGAAATGGCTTTTCAAAGCCTCACAGATACACAGCACCCCTTGCTGTACTTTTCTTATTGCCCTGGTGTCTGGCTTATCAAAGTGGCTGCCGTGCAATCTGTCTCAACTGCCCACCCCTGCATAAAATTTTCCCCCTTTTTTTCACAGGTATTATGGAGCACATACATAACCATGGGGATGGTCTCTTCACTAATGTCCAAACTTGTTAGTAAACTTCTCCAGCACCCTTTTAAACAACCAAAGGCACATTCAACCACCATTCTGCACTTGCTGAGCCTATAGCCTATAGTTTAACTGTTCCTTACTGCTGTCCAGCTGGCCGGTGTATGGCTTCTTGAGCCATGGGAGCAAGGGGTAGGCTGGGTTCCCCAGGATAACTATAGGCATCTCAACATTGCCAATGTTCATTTTGTTGTCTGGAAAGAAAGTCCAGGATTGCAGCTTTTTGAACAGACCCAAGTTCCTAAAGATGCACGCATCATGAACCTTTCCCAACCATCCTACATTAATGTTGGTGAAACACCCTCTGTGATCCACCAGCACTTGTAACACCACTGAAAAGTATCCCTTTCGATTTACGTACTCTTTGGCAAGGTGGTCTGGTGCTAAGATGGGGATATGCATGCCATCTATCACCTCACCACAGTTAGGAAACTCCATCATGGCAAAACCATCCACTATGTCCTGCACATTTCCCAGACTCACTATCCTTTGCAGCAGAAGTCAATTAATGGCCCTGCACACTTGGAGCACAGCAGCTCCCATGATTGATTTACTTACTACAAATTGATTCCCCACTGACAGGTAACTGTCTGGCGTTACAAGCTTCCAAATAGCAATCACCACTCACTTCTCCACTGTCAGAGCGGCTCTCATTTTTGTGTTGCTGAGCTGCCGGGCAGGGGAAAGCTCTACACACAGTTCCTGGAAGGTGGCCTTCTGCATTCAAAAGCTCTGCAGCCACTGCTTGTCATCCCATACCTGCAAAACGATGCAGTCCCACCAGCTTGTTTCACGGGACCAGAAACCGCTCTCAACAGAGTGCAGCAGCAGCTGTGACTGCCAACTGTGCATTGGTTTTTTTTTCAATGGTTTGCACCAGGGCTCCTTGCAGAACATCACTATGTTCTGCACGGCAGACTCTACTTCAACTCTGGAAATATTGCAGGAGAAGGCTTGAGGTGTTTGAGATGCTCACAGCAAGAGTGCACAACTGAGCAGGCTTCATGCTTCTGGGGTTATGGCATGCAAACAGCTGTTTTAAGGAGCAAAAACCACTGGGTTGTTTGCCATTGAGCACAATGCATCATGGGATGCCAACGCAATGTTCCCATTCTCCCCTGCGACAATGTTTTGGTCTCATGAGGCATTGCACAAACTTCCTAAAACACATTGCGGCAAGTTGCACTTTGGGATAGCTACCCACAATGCACTGCTTTGTGCATCAATGCAGGCACTGCTAGTGAGGACGCACTCCGTCGAGACAATGAGCATGGTGTGGCCATGCACAATTGACTTATTAATTCGGAGACTCAAGGTTGAATTAGATAAAGTCGACTTAATTTTGTAGTGTAGACAAGCCCTAAGGGCATAGCTACAGTTGCAGATGTAGAGCACTTTGAGTTAAAGCAAACTTTGTAGAGCGCAGTAGGGAAAGCACTGCAATCTGTCCACACTGACAGCTACAAGCGCACTGGCATGGCAACATTAGCAGCTCTTGCAACGGTCACAGAGAGCAGTGCATTGTGGTAGCTATCCCAGCATGTAAGTGGCTGCAATGTGCTTTCCAAATGGAGCGGGGGTGGAGTGTGACAGGGAGTGTGGAGTGGGTTTTTGGGGGGCTGAGAGCATGTCAGCATGCTGTCTTGTAAATTCAGACAGCAGCACACACACACACCCCGCACCTCTCTCTCTCTCTCTTACACAGCATTCCACAGTAATGGTTGCTTTGTCTCGGAGCAGATAAGCAGCCAGCTGTCAGAAACAGAGCTTTCAAAGGGCATATTCACATTCCTACAGTGAGTTCAAAACAATGAGAAGAATGGCCACTTGACTTAAGGGGATTATGGAACATTTCCCAAGGCTGATCAAAGCGCAGAAATGCAACACCTCGTTCACACTGATGCCCGGGCGTTTCAGCCAAGGCCCAACAAGTGTTAATCTTCTCGCTGAGGTAGAGTACCAGGACGGTCTAGCTGTGGAGTCAGAGCGCTCTACGTGCCTTGCCAGTGTGGACGGGTAGTGAGCTAGGGCACCCGGGGCTGCTTTAATGCGCTCTAACTCGCAAGAGTAGCCAAGCCCTTAGACTTTGCTGTTAGTTATGCATTTAACTATCTACTTACATATGCATACCTAGTTATACATTTAACTGCCCAATTGTGGCAACAGTGTGTTCAAACTGGGTACACCTTTGTACTCACAGTTTTGCATGTGCATATGCAGATGAAACTCAGGCCCTCTCTGATTTTTTGTGGATGCACATGCAAGTTTAACTTTTTTCCTTCAGCAAGTGTATATTTTGAGAGGGAGTTGAGGGGGACCAAGGAAGAAAAAAGAAAAGATGGAAATAAATTGCCAGAGTCAAACAAAGAGTTCAATAAATATTAGGACCATTCAAAAAACAAAAGGGAAAAATGTGTTCACCTGCTTTGGCAATTTTAGATTAAAAATATTTGTCAGCCTCTCATTTCTTTTAAAAAGAAAGGGAAAAGCTGTTTGTTGGTTAGATTATGTCCCTTTAAAAAAAGCAAATGCCCTGTTGATTGACAAAACCTTTAAAATTTCAGCAAAAAATTACATACATCAAAGGATGTGTCTGTGTCAGCAGATTAGGGATGACGTGAATATTTTTAACTAATTCGGGGAGCACATATTGTATGTGCATACAGTATTTTGAAACAATATGAGATATAGGAATTGGTAATACAGTATATGTATTTGGGGACGCATTTGGGAATTAGGGATTGTGCATGTATATGTGGTGTAAAAGATTATTTGGAGATTAGGGATTATATACTTTTGTAGGTTTCAGAGTAGCAGCCGTGTTAATATGTATCCACAAAAAGAAAAGGAGTACTTATGGCACCTTAGAGACTCAGAAATTTATTTGACCATAAGCTTTCGTGAGCTGCAGCTCACTTCATCGGATGCATGCAGTAGAAAATACAGTGGGGAGATTTATATACACAGAGAACATGAAACAATGGGTGTTACCATACACACTGTAACCAGAGTGATCACTTGAGGTGAGCTATTACCAGCAGGAGAGCGGGGGGGGGGGGGGGAAACCTTTTGTAGTGATAATCAAGGTGGGCCATTTCCAGCAGCTGACAAGAACGTCTGAGTAACGGTGGGGGTGGGGAATAAACATGGGAAAATAGTTTTACTTTGTGTAATGACACATCCCAGTCCCAGTCTTTATTCAAGCCTAAATTAATTGTATCCAGTTTGCAAATTAATTCCAATTCAGCAGTCTCTCGTTGGAGTCTGTTTTTGAAGCTTTTTTGTTGAAGAATTGCCATTTTTAGGTCTGTAATCGAGTGACCAAAGAGATTGAAGTGTTCTCCGGCTGGTTTTTGAATGTTATAATTCTTGACGTCTGATTTGTGTCCATTTATTCTTTTACGTAGAGACTGTCCAGTTTGACCAATGTACATGGCAGAGGGGCATTGCTGGCACATGATGGCATATATCACATTGGTAGATGTGCAGGTGAAAGTCCCCTTGCACCAAAAGCTATGGTGCATCAGCTGGCGTCCCTGACATACACCTCAATGAGAAGGCCTATCCCCAGTTGAGCTGAGTTCATTTTTCTCATCTTGTTGCCATAAACCCAGTAAACCTGCCACTGCTCAACATGCCAGAGTGAACTGAGAATACCAATCTCATTTTCAGCAGAGGATCCTGTGACCATAACTGATAATGCTAGAGCCTGTTGCCAATTTGCGGGATCCACAGTGCCCAGGCATCCCTGTTAGCCTTTAGTCCAGTTGGGAGGAGGCAGGATTAAACAGGTTAACATCATTAAAATGTCCTGGACTCGTATTCTTTTCTTTGGAGCCTTTGAATATTGTTTTTGTTTTTTCTCTGTAGCTTGTGACACCTACTATCGTCTGGAGTTTTTTGGTTCCGGATCTCAGAACCCTGAAGAAACTTACTGCTACTAAAATCCTTTTACGTGTTTGCAGATTTCCTTGAACAGATTTTTCACAGCCTACTCTAATAGCATCACGCCCAAACATTTATTCTCAGACAAAATCTTTGTTCAGATAGTGTTAGAATTCTACAGAATTTACTTCAGAAAATAACCTCATGAGAATATGTTATAAAAAACAAACATCTGAAAGCCAGGGCATTCAATTAACGTTGGAAAAAGAAACATTTGACCATTCAGAGTTGAGGTTCTACATATAAGCTTAACTCTGTCCTTGCTACACTATACACTAAGTACATGAAATAGCCTTGCATGTGTGGTAAGTATTACCACTCTTTTCATTGTTTAAAAATAATAATAATGAAAAAATAACAGGGACCAATGGGAATGATCACATGAATAAGGTTGCAGGATCTATTCAATGTATTTGCATGTGAACTCCCTTTTGTCCCCTCTGTGCCACAGCATAAAATCGGCATCTACCTAGCCTATTTACTGTTTTGTAGCCATGAAAAATGTCATGGACTGTGAAATCTGGTCTTTTGTATGCTTTTACCCTATACCAGAGGTGGGCAAACTATGGCCCGTGGGCCACATCTGACCTGTGGGACCGTCCTGCCCGGCCCCTGAGCTCCCAGCCAAGGAGGCTAGTCCCCGGCCCCTCCCCGCTGTCCTCCCTTCCCTGCAGCCTCAGCATGACACAACGCCAGCGCTCTGGCCCACCACTCCTGCCAGGCAGTGTGGCGTCAGCGTGGCTGGCTCTGGCCGGGCGGTAGGGCTTTGCTGCTCTGAGCAGCATGGTAAGGGGGGGTTGGATAAGGGGCAAGGGGTCCCAAAGGTCAGTCAGGGGACAGGGAGCAGGGGGCAGTTGGATGGGGTGGAGGTTCTGGGGGGGCAGTCAGGGGACCAGGAACAGGGGGGTTTGGATAGGCGTGGGAGTCCTGGGGGAGCCTCTCTGGGGGTGGGGGTGTGAATAGGGGTCGGGGAAGTCAGGGGACAGGGAGCATTGGATGGGTCAGGGGTCCTGGGGGTGGGGGTCAGAAAGTGGGAGGGGCAGATAGGGGGTGGGGGCCAGGCTCTTTGGGGTGGCACAACCTTCCCTACCCAGCCCTCCATACAGTTTCACAACACCGATGTGGCCCTCAGGCCAAAAAGTTTGCCCACCCCTGCCCTATACTATACAGATTTCATGGGGGGGAGGGGGGAGGAGAGACCAGCATTTGTCAGATTGAGGGTCCTGACCCAAAAGCAAGTTGCAGCAGGGTCACAAGGTTATTTTAGGGGGGGTTGCAGTATTGCCACCTTTACTTCTGCGCTGCCTTCAGAGCTGGGTGGCCGGAGGACGGCAGCAGTTGGATGGGCACCCAGCTCTGAAGGCGGCGCCCCACCAGCAGCAGTGCAGAAGTGAGGGTAGCAATACCACAACGCCCACTACAATAACTTTGCCAACAGCCGCCGCTCTCCGGCCACAGCACCTTTTTGGGTCAGGACCCCCTCCAATTACAATACCACCAACTTTCAGAGTTAAATAGCTGAAACCATGAAATTTATTATTTTTAAAATCCTATGACCACGAAATTGACCAAAATGAACCATGAATTTGGTAGTAATGATCTAGTGGATGGGGTCAGGAGAGAGAATAAAGTAACTCAAGCGTTGGTGGTTTCTTTTGCTAGAGGGGTGGACAGAAGTGTTCCTGTTTGGTTACCTTGTCTTTGTGGCTTATGGGGAAGTTTGTGGTGGTGATTTGAGGACTGTATGGGCAAAAAGTAACAATGCGGTCCCTTGGCTATAGTGGGAGGCTGCATGGGGGAAGGGAAACTCTTGTATCTGTATATGGAGGGTAAGAGGAGTGATACTGGTTCAGCAGTCTCTGGAAGTGAAGGAAAATCTATGGCTGCGATGGTAGTTCATATGTTTATTTTCTAAATTTCCACTTGGCCGAAGGCCACTGCTGGATCCAGGACTCCTGTATATTTTATAAAATCCACAGGACCTGTAAGCTCTTAGCCCCAGAGGATCTCTCTGGTCATAAGGAACTTGTAGGCTCTGTAGGCACTTTAAAGGCCATGGTTCTCCGCTCCTGTGGAATTCATAATCTCTGTAGTAGATGCCACTTGACCATGGTTAGGCAGCTGATGTGCTGTGACTGCTTCTTCTTATACTAATCATAACTGTCTCACTGTTACAGTGTGCTCCTGCCATCTGTTTGTTGTGTCCACCCGTTGCCTCTCATATACTTTGATTGCAAAGTCTTTTGGGCAGGGACCATCTTTTCATAATATATGGCAAATACAAGTGACCAGAATGTAATTCTGATTGGGCGTCTAAGCATTATTGCCATAAATAATTAATAATAGTCTGAGACCCACATGCTTTCTCTAGTCCTGCTGAATTTAGACATGCTGCAGCCTCTTGGGCCCTGCGTTCTTATTGGCCCTGGGTAGATTACAAAATCCACATGCTCCTCAGTCTCAATCCTTCTCTTTGCTTTTATGGAGAGTATAAACTGGGCAGGCAACACTGCAGGTTTCACTGATGCGCTCTGCAGGAATCCAGCTCAGGCAGCTCACTGCTCTTAACAGAGTTGATAAACTCTGACTCTCTAGGTTCCCTAGCAAAGTTATCAAAGGGGTCAGATACTGTAGAATTTGTAAACTCCACTGAGACCCTGCTTAGTTTATAAACTCCCCAGGTTCCATGGTGAAGTTCTCAGACAATCTAAATAATCAGAACAAGTAACTCCAAATTTCCTTTTCCCAGCTTCCCCACAATATTCAAAAGCTCCAGTACTCTGAGAACTGACAGGTTTCAGAGTAGCAGCCATGTTAGTCTGTATTCGCAAAAAGAAAAGGAGGACTTGTGGCACCTTAGAGACTAACCAATTTATTTGAGCATAAGCTTTTGTGAGCTACAGCTCACTTCAATCGAATGCATCTGATGAAGTGAGCTGTAGCTCACGAAAGCTTATGCTCAAATAAATTGGTTAGTCTCTAAGGTGCCACAAGTACTCCTTTTCTTTCTGAGAACTGAATACATCAAATGTAGAGCTTGCAAATCAGGATGGCTCTACGGTGTCGCTTTTTTAAAAAGAGAACTTTCACAAAAGTGAAGCACAGTATCTGTAATTTTCAAATTCTCAGATCTAATAAACAACCTTTCCAATTACCCACAAACACCCCCAAAATATTCTCTTCTGGAAGAAAGACATAAAATGTTTATTTCCTTTTTATTTCTCTATATGTAATTTTTCTGAGGGTTTTTGCTTGTTTGTTTTGTTTTTGAGGGAAGGGGAAAGGCTTTTCCTGGGATGTGCTGGGGAGGTTCTTTTTCCACTTTCCACACCTTATCCTGTTCAAAGTGTAGAGCTTTTGTCCTGAAACTGTCTTCTAATGAATTCACGCTCCCTTAAAGATTCCAAGATGGATCAGGACATGAAGTGGCCCAGATAGACTAGAAGACTCCCAGATCTGGAAGACAAACTTCAGTTTTCAGCTCAAGTCTCAGATAGGCAGATTAGCCAAAAATTCCCACTCCCAGACAGTTGAGGGGTCTCGCTGAAGAACAGATGGTGATTGGCCCATCTTTTTTTTATCCAAAGTTAACAAGCAGCTATGATGATTCTGCCCACACAAAAACTGATGTATAGTCCCATAGCCTGGTGTAGAAACTCTAGATGTAGGGAAGAAAACAAAAACCTAGCCACCAAAGGAGAAATGAACATTGTTTAAAGAGACATCATCAAGGTTGCTGTAGTCCCAAAATATGACTGGCCTTCATAGATTAGATTAGATTAGATTAGATCTTCTGTATTTTTATGAGTGAATTCTTCAGGAAATAACAGCAGCCCTTCACTGCTATGCAACCCTACACTAACAAAAGAAACATAGGCATTGGACAGGGGGGAAATTGTAAGCAAACAGGTTTTATTGTGAAGCCTACTTGCTTGTGTATGTAATTATCTGTTGGTGTGATTACCAACAGTGTCCTCCGGAATCTCAATAGTTTTATGGCCAATGTGTGTGCGGAGGGGTGTATAAAAAAAAGAAAGATTTGTGTGTGTAAAAGAGAGGGTTTCTTTTTTTTCTTTCCCCTGCCAGTAATTACCAACACATAGAGCCAGAGAAAACAGGGAGAGCAGAAAGGGGGGCTTGCACCAATTCAATAGCGCTTTGATTTAACAGCTCCAAGTCCTTTGAAAACATTTTGCCAAGAAAAGCTTGCCATCAACACGTATAATCTCTTATCAGAGTCCATTGAAAGGCTGGGCTCCGAGGTTAATTCTCCCATCGCAACGAGTTTGAATCAGCTCTGAACTCACATTGAGATGAAAGCCGCGAAGCCCCTCGCCCGGCCTGGCCCGCAAAACCCACTGAGATCAACCGACTGGGGAGGATTAGGGCATGTTCATCTGCTGGCTCTCCAGCAGGACGGGCAGACTCAAAAGAAAAACAATAATTAGGGATAATTGCTTGTGTCCAAACACAATCATTAAAGCCCCTTTCCCCTTTGGTACTTTGTGAGCTGGAATGAAAGAGACACCCCCTGTTTTGACAGCTGGGCAGGCGAACAGAATTGGTGACAGATGAAGTGAGACGTCTTCAGACATTAGCAGCCCACGCAGGGCTGGGCAGAGAGAGCCCGGAGGAGAAAAGGGGGAGTGGGACAGGGGGAAGCTTCAAGCAACCAGCCTAGATCCTCCCCCTCCAGCTAACAGAGCAGGCAGATCCTGCCTGATCCCCTCCTTGCCTTTCCCACCTTACAGAGATCCCCGTCTCCAGGCGGCCATGTCAATGGCCTACCCAAGAAACAACCACACCCCGGGGCGGCTTCAGCCTCAAGAGATGTGGGGTTTCTTTGTGCGGTTGGATGGGTGGGGGGGGGGGGGAGGTTTGCAATGCAGTTTGTCTTGATTTTGCTCACACTGTTTTTCAGGCTGCACACATAATACCCAAAGAAGCTAAAAGGTTGTGTTTAAAACAAGGGCCAAGAGAAAGAGAGCGATAAACGTTGGGCCTGATTCAGACCTCGCTTACACCGGTATAAATCGAGAGTGAGTCAGACCCCTTGCAGCGCCAAGTCACTTAAGGGCGGGGAGGTCTCGGTAGCTTCAAAGTGCAACCTCCGAAGAAAACCCAGTCCTGAATGACAAGGGGGGGACGCGTTTCCAGGACAAATGCCCGGAGCTGTGTGCACTTGTGTGTTGTGTGAGAAGGGGGGTACTAAGGCCTGATTGTTTTCATTATGGGCGCTTTCTAGAATAACTAAAAGTGGAAAATAACAGGTGACAAGCACATTATGAGGCAGTAAAACGAAGGTGATCTCCATCCAAAGAGGAGCAAATAGAGCCAGCTAAATCCGTAGTTTGTGTCCCAGGAAGAACGAAAGAGAAAATTCAGTTCCGTATCTAGCACAGAAGATTAAAACAGAAAAAAATGGATTTAAATCTTTGTGGTAGCGTTTAAGTAAATGCGATGCTTTAAAGGTAGGAAAACATTGCCCCGAAAACGAAGGGAGACTCCGGGTGTTCCTGGGGCTGCCTGGGAAGTGGTTGGCTGACAGCCGATCCCGAACATGGGAACCGGTGCCTGAGTGCCTCTCCCGGTTGGGGGTGAGGATGACGGTGGTGGTGGGGTGCCTGGTGACCGAGCCGGCTGCTGTCCCGACCAGAACTGATCTGTTGGTCCAGGCGCTTCCGGATCGCCAGGCGCTGCCCAGCTGCCGCGTGAGACGAAGTAAAAAGGTTAGAGATGGTCAAGGCTCAGTCTGGACTGTAGTCAAGTGCGTTCGTGCAAAGGGAAACGTCACATGCCATAATCTCTCTCCAGGCTCTGACGTCTACATCGGGGACATCCCGTGGGAAAAGGGAGACGAGAGAGCCAGCCGGGAAAGGTAGAAGGAACATAAGCGAATCTGACTTTTCAACGAAGCCTCTCTGCCTCGTGCTTTTCCCCTGTCCTCGGGCATTTTCTTCTGCTCCACGCCCAGGTTCTTCGGCAGGAGACCCTGCCAGTTATTGGTGGGAGGGAAAGGCAGGACCTTCCTTAAAATCAGGGACACAAGCAAGGTGCAGCATAAAGGGAAGGTGAAGGAAGATCCTCTGAGCCCTCCCTCTTCCTCAAATCAGATAGCTGAGAATATTAAATTAAATTAAATATAAGAACTTTATTTGCAAGGGTTACATTTCTTGTATACTTAATCTACAAATACAAATCAGATGGGAACAGTGAAATTCATCAAAACAACCGACTAAAATTATATTAGGGAACTGCAATGTATACAATGGCATGAGTGATTAATTAGAAAAGCCCACATCCGACAAGAAAGGTTTTTGAAAGGAAAGCGTTACAAATACAGCTGGAATCCAGATTAATATAGTTATCAAATAAAGCTCTCTCCCATCTCCCCTCCCTCCTTCTGCCTCACTTTACCGCAGACCCAGACATAACCATTTTTCTAACATGTTTAGCAAAGGATTATATTGGTAAGCTTTTTTCCGAAATGGCCAGTGTGTTGCTATAAAGAGCTGGGCATTGGGAGATCCAAGCAATCAGGTGGATTAGTAAAGATTGTGTTTCTAGTAGTTCACTAAAGCAATGCAGAGGCTCAGCTGAAAATGGGCATTTAACTGTTTTCTCCCAAAGTATCCGTGTGACATATACGTTCATTTTACACACCTGAGCTTTCGTATCACCTTTACTAACGTGGCACCGCTGCCTGCTTGTGTGTTTCAGAATGGGTTTTTGGACTGTACTAATTTCGTTGGGGTGGTGTTAATGTGGGCTAAACTATATCAGAGATTATCATAAAATATGGTTGGAAAGGCGTAACCAACCGGACCGTGCAAATAACATCTTGATGACAACGATGGTGTGTATAGTCCCTCCAGAACGTACACCTCTGCGGTGCCTGCTGGACGGCTTTACAAACAGAGTAGCGGCAGCGGATGTTACTTTAATGCTGCACATTGAGATGGGAAATGGGTAGCGTTTTCTCTTTCCCTTTATATTCTACAGAGGCATGTAGGTCTTAATACTAAACACCCGAAAAGCCTTTTATTTTTCTTGTTCTAAGGCTTTAAGCAGTTTCAGACGATAAACTCTGTTTTTGGTGCAGGATAAAAACGGTTGCAATGTCTCCGGAATATAGAGTTCCTCAATTGCCCAGACCAATGTTCTGATTTCTTTCAAACACAGGACAGACAAAACACGAGGTTAAGCAAAATTTGTAACTTCTCTTATTTTGGCTACGCGTTCTCCCGCAGGAATACAGGGGACATATTAAGGGAAATAGGAAGATCACAAATAACAAACAACCAAGCAAATGAAGCGCAGACGGAGAAAATACGGTACCTTAGTAAATGTCACAGTGACAGTGCCCTCAAGACCCCCTTTATTTTTCCCAAGCTAATGGAAATTTAATAAAAGTGCCACGAACATCTTAAATCATTATCAGGCCATTTGTTTTAATGTAGAAAATGTAGCACTAAGCCCAACCAGGGTTAAAATTGAGCACGTCTTGTAGAGTCTCGACCTATGTGGTTATAATTGTGACACCCTTCCTAAAGGAATTTTTGTTTCTCTGGTGTGGCGTAAACGAACGACAAAACAAGTAGGATGTTCTGTTTTAAATATACTTTCACCGAACAATAATCAATTCTAAATAACTAAGCCATAAAAATGTTTGAGAGACTCCCTCGTAGAGCAGCAGCAGGGTGATTCGAAGGTTTAAAAAGGCATCCAAGATATATTTGTTTTAGGGGGTGAAAAAAGTGAAATATCAATAGCTTCTCTCACTTGAGAATATTTTATGTAATTTTATAGAAACAAAAGCTAAACTAAAGTAATCGTTTCTTGTCGAACTTTAGCATTTCAGTTGTGAATTGTAACTCTATCAACGCTATAAAATAGGAAACGCTACTTAGAACTGCCCCTAGCCCATTATCCATTTAACATAATACTTGGGCAAAATGACATTTATTTTGTTTCATTTTTACTTCCACAAGCTGCAAAACCCTATTAGAGATCCTAGCCTGCACAGGAGAGCTATTTTAGTTGTCTTTTATTTTTAATATCTATATATCTGGAGTATTTTGCATTGCAATGTCTTTGTAACTAAATATACATTCGCTAATGTTCGATTACTATTATTATTAGCAACCGTAATATTAATTTTATTAAATAATTATTCTTTCCAATTTTGTTAAAGTCCATAATTATTTTTATAAGTTCCCAGAATCACAAATATTATAGTTCTGGAAAACGTGGAGGGAAACAAAACACATAAAAGGAGAATAGCGGGCTAATCTACTACCTATTCTCAGGCCCTCCAGACCTTGTACTGAGCTTTCGTATCGAATGCACAGCTGAGACCAAAACAATAAACACGGAGAAGGACTAGACTTCTAGGTAGATGTTACTGTACTCTGTTTAATATCAAACTAAAGAGAGAACTAGGCACTGACAAAAGAAAACGCTATCAAGGAGCTTGTATTATTGCGGTCAGATTTGTCTTGACTATATTTTGCAGATAATAATTCTCTCCCCTTCAGCTATTCTCATATATTTAATACATTGTAATTAAATATGGGGAGGGGGGACGAAAGAAAACACTTTTAAAACTAGTTTAAAATAGTATTTGGAGGTTTTATATTAATGATTTAAATTAAGTTACTCCTTCTTTGGCATCTAGGGCATTAAAATTGTGTGATGCCTAAAACTGGGTTTCAGCCTGTATAATTGGGTATAAATATGCAAATAAGACATTTACATGAGTGCTAATATCAGAGTTCTAAAGATTTCATTCGGAATGTTACACTCAAATTTGCAACTCTGTTTGCTTAAATCAATTCTTGCATGAATCAGTTTCTTTCAATTCAAGGAAGCAACACCAGACATTGTAATAATTCAGCCTGTGTCAATTTGCCCGTTAGGTTTTTGGTGGAAAACCGAGTTTGACACTGCTAAATTGGTACATTTCAACAACCATTTACCGTTAAAAAGAACAGCTTTCACACTTACATACCTTGCAATGCTTGATTTATGGTGAAACAGATTGCTGCATTTGATGGCTCTGGCTCTTCCAGCTGCCAAGAATTTGATTGCAACAAGTGGGATTTACGGCGAGTGAAATCAGCATTACCAAGGTATAGAAAGTTTCTTGTTATTCTCAGTCAATAGGCAACGCAAAACTCAGCAATGCATAAACACACACGTTTATAATCAATTTCCTGGCAGCTGCCCAGTCAAATGGTGCAAACAGAAGAACAGTCTCCATATTCCCCCGGTTTGCATTCTTTTATCGACGTGTTTAAACTGCCCCTTTAAAGCAGTAAATAACAGCTGAAATATAACAGCGACATGGGCTCTGGCTTTGACCAACAACCTGACAAGGGTAAATTTTGCTTTGAATCCAGGGGTTGCACAAGAAGCTGCTTTGGATAAAATGGTTACAGTCAAAAGTAAAGTAATGCAAACTATTCATTACAATGTGAAAACAGAGTAATGTGTTAACACGGTTCCAGATCCTGCCATGTAGGTGCAAGTGGGTAGCTAAGGGCAAAATTTGGTCTTTGGATTTCCCCGAACAAATATTGTTCTTAGTTACACCGATGCGACTTGAGTTAATGGATTTGCACCGTTGTAGTTCAGGGAAGAATGTGACTCTAATTTTGGTATTTTAATATTGATGCATAAAATAAACTGTCAACGTTCTCTCCTAATCTATTAGCATTTTAATTTATACCCTATTACCGAGCAGTGTCAAGTCATGACCCTTCATAAGGTATTTGCCAACACAAGTGTAGGATTTTACTATTAGAAACGGGAACCAAAATGCTATTTAAAGAAAAGTCATTAAAAAAGTTTAAAATCCCAAACCAGTCTCAAAGTACGTGTGTAGAATTAAAAATACAGACTGGGTAAAATCAAAATATTTGAAAGCCCGTTTCGGCTTTCGTTTACCTGCCAAGACCTGCAGTCACGGTCTTCGCCTCCCCGCAACAGCTGGCGAAGCAGAGGAAGGGATCTGTGCCTAGAGGCAGGTGTTGCTGCGGAACTGTTAGCGGAGACCAGAGCCCTGAGTCTAGACCCTGCCGGCTAGAAACACCTCGGTTCGCTTAGTTCAAACACTCACTCCCGGCGCGTTCGCTCGCCTTCCAGCACCCCGACTGCTTTTCTAGCTTGATTTCTAGGGCATGATGGACAGACCGCCCCACTTTTCGCACCTTTTCGAAGGTGGATTCGTTCCTTCGGCCAGCCCATGTAACCCTGACCTGCCTGCTGCGGCACCATGCGAAAGAACCGTCAAAGGGCATCTCAAATGACACACTGCCTCCCTTGGCTCTCAGTTATTGGGAGATGCTCCGGGTTTCCGTCCAGGGTGTCTACCGAGCTCCTCTGATCCACCACCTGAAACTCTCTAGCCTGCCATGAGGAACCCAGGGCCACCACAAGCAGCGGGTGCCCCTCATTTCACTCAGCAGATCTGCATCTGTCAGGTAACCTCTTTCTACCCAACAGTACTACCTGCGTCTGAGTGGCGCTGGACACTCTGTGATGACAACTAGTTTCCAAGGTTCTCCTGGCCCTCTGCTGTGCTCCAGGGCCCTCCCCAGCCCTGTTCCTCACCAATTCTCCCAGCTCAGAGAGCTACATTGAGGGGGCTTTTTGAGTTGGATGGTTTTTATAATTTTGTAGGGAGGAACATGTTGCGGGGTGGAAATTTGGGGCTCGCACAACATCAGTTCTGGGGAGGGAGCACTTGCACTTGTATGTGCAGAACTGTATCGTGCCAAGGTGATGATTGGGAAAATGGTTCCTCAGACCATGTTTTCTATTAGATTTTATTCTTCTGGTACAGTGACAAATTCATGTAAGCTTTCAACAGCTCAGCTCGTCAGAGTTTCCATCGCTCACCCAGAAAGCCACTGATCTGAGTTGCTTGTGGCTATGGTTATTTAGAGACAATTACAGGCTAGGGATATGTTACCAAACAGCAAGAACCAGTGCGGTATTTGATCCTTTCCTCCTCTCTGCATTTAATCAAGCTGTTCTCTCTGTTCATACACACCATCTTTTTCAATCTGTCTCCAGTGGACCTTACTTTAAGAAACAATTTTGCTTATACAAAGTGACGTGTGGAGCTCAAAGAATGGGTGTTTGGGTTCATTTTTAAAAAAGATTTCGATTTCTGCCAGGCTAGTGTTGAGACTAAATAAAAGTTGATGATATCACTTTATAAGTATTCAAATATTGGCAGATGTAGCAAATAATTAGAGAGGCGTTTGATTGCACAGATTCCAGAATGAGGATTTGGGGCCCCAAAGCACAGGGAGTTTTGCCTCAGTAACAACTCCAGAATCTAGTCCGTACCAGCGTTTCGCAAATGTTAATCAAACCTTGAGATTCCTTACCTACCTCACAGGAGTGTTGGGAAGGTTAATGGTAGAATGTTTGTGAGGTTCTTTGAGATCCTAGGATGGAAGTTACTACAGAAGTGCAAAGTAGTAGTAAGTATTATTATAAAACACACTGAAAAATAATAATACAAATTAACATCAATACTAAGAAATGCACAAAGTGTGTCTAGTGTTATATAGATGTTTCTGCCACATCTGTGGTTTTTATATCATTGTTCTGATATTTTAATGGCTTGCAAATGTTTAATTGCATGTAAATATATGCACCAGTAAGAAAACTGAGTTGGTAAACCATGGAGCCAAGGGGCAGGAGGCAATGGTATCACGGACTATGGCTCCTTTGGTGAGAAATAATATCTGAGCACACTGTAAATCCAAATTTATCTCATTGGCAGTTTTAATTCATTGTCTCTAGTGTGCTAAATAGAGTAGAGAAGTGTTAGAAACAGGAGAAGAGTACAGAAGGAAAATATTAGGATGAGATTTTGTTTAAAAATTCCTAAGTAACAAAGCTGACCATGTTTACTTCAAATGGCTGCAGAGAGCTCTCCATCAATGTAGCTTTGTTTTTTTTTAGTTTGGTACGTGGATTTAATAAAAAAAAGCAAACTGGATTTTAAAAAGAATCAACGGTACAACTTTGAAAGTAAACTTTGTGAACTGAAATTATCTGATTTTTTAAAAATTAAAAAACCTATAGGCATAATTTTCCTCTCACTGACAAGGGTGTAACTTCATTGAATTCCACAGAGTTACTCCTGACTTACAATGTGGAAAATGAGAGGAAAATCAGCCCCTGTACTGTTATGTGAGTGAGGCATGGAGCTCAAAGAGTTGATGCTTTTGTTCTGTTTGGAGTTTATCTGAATCTCAGTGATCCTTCTGTTCTCTCATTCCTTTCCCACTTTTCCACCTCCCATCCGTTCTTCTTCGTGGTCTTCCTCCTAACCCCAACATGCCATTCTCTTTTCCTGACCCCAAACTCCCTGTCCTTGACCTCCAACAAGCTCCCAGGGCCCCACCACTTCCTCTGTCTAACCACCTACAGGGCTCCTGATCTGCACCAACTACCTCTCTCTGACTCCCCAAACACCCCCTACATTTCCTATCAGGTTGTCTCAACAGGTCTGACATTTTCTGGTGGGCTCTAGCAGTCTGCTCTGTTCAAATCTCACCTATTATGACAAGGCTTCTTTAGTGAGAGGCACCACAGATAGGCCCAGATCCTCAAAGGTATTTAGGCACCTAACTCCCATTGTTTTTTCAGGACCTTTAAGGATCTGGGCTAGAGTACTTCCTCATCCACCTAGCATTTGTGGGTGTTGAAGACACTGGGCCAGCCCAAGCTCACTCCATTAACTTCAGTTGGTGCTACTCTAGCTTACAACAACTGAAGATCTGCATTCCAGTCAATAGTCAGTCTAGCAGAGAGTGCTAGAGGTTGGAATATTGATGTGGACTTCAGCAAAGCACAGGGGACTGTTAAGGGTTGGGGAAAGGGAGACTGGATATTGAGTGGAACATTTTCTAAGCTAAGAAGGACATGGATCTGAACAATTAGAGGTTTGTGCCAATTCTTATTTTACCCTTGGGGTTCACCCATTCTTCATTATAAGGAATAAGACACTTTCCACATAATTCAATGTTACAGACATTAAAATGAGTAAACATGTTCTATATATGTAATTACAACTCCACCTTAAAAGCAAGTGCCTGCTGTGTAACAATCACAAGATGATGTGGTACTATTGTTCTGTGGCTTTGAAAACCTGATGGAGTATGTGCCAGTATAATATAGGGCAATTCCTGGGTTATTTGCCATCAGTGTCTCTGTGGATCTAGGCTTTTGCCTTTGTTAGTGATCTGTCAAGTGATTCATGAAAAGGACAGCCTTGTAACAACATTATTTCAGGAGGATAATAACTAGCCATCATAAATTCCTTTTTAAATAGTTTATTGCAGGTTGTAGTCTATTGACAGTGTCTGTTTTACAGCATGGAAGAAAACAGTTCCTTGTTGGTACTAGTCACTAAAACCACTTAATAGCTACAGCCCTTTTTAGTGCTCTCAGAGAAAACCTAGTCTTTCATGAAATGAATCATAAATAGTTGAGTCAAGGAAGTTACTCTAAAGGGGGGAAAGAGCGAAAAGAGATCAGTGTCTCACAGTTATTGAAATGTGTTTGCTTTTAGACAATTCTCCATTAAATACTATTTAACAAATATAGGTTAGGATAGAGCTGGTTGGGAATTTTTTGACTAAAATTTTTTCATCTGAAAATGCTGATAAATCAAATGAAACTTTTTTTCATGAAAACTTACTGGTTTTGATAAACTTTCCTTGGGAAGGTTTTTCAGGTTCAGAATGGAATTTCAGGAGAGAGACCCAGCCCAGAATAGCCAAAGCCTAGAGCAAACATTGGGGATGTAGAAGACTTTCAGAGCAGGGATTTGAACCTGGATTTACTACACCCCAGCTCAGTGCCCCAACCACCAAGCTACTGGCTAATGGGAGGTTGCTTTTTTGTCTGTGTTTTTTCATTAAAAATTTCAAAAGGTCTCTCTCTTTTTTTTTTTTGTTTTTGTTTTTTGTTTTTTGTTTGTTCTGCTCTGGAACTAAAACAAATTTCGAAACCTCTGTTTTTGCAAAACAGAATTCCAGCCCTAGTTTAGGGCCCAATCCTGCAGTCTTACTTGGGGGGAAAACGGCATTAACTTCAGCAGAAGCTTTGTCTTTATCAGGTCTCTGGCTCAAGCCCTTAGATAGGGAACTATTTAGCAATTTTCTCTCTTTCAGGTTTCTGTTCTCTGTAGTGGAGTGTGAAAAACTTTAGTTGGCTCTCATCTTTCTGGAAACAGAGAGCCAATGGGTCTAATGATTAGAGCAGGTGACTAGGACGCCACCATTCTCTTGCTGCGTGAGCTTGTGCAAGTGACATAACCTTTGTGGCTTTGACAACCCATCTTGTTTGAGATGTTGTGACCTTTTCTTACAGATGCAGACAACTCTATAGTTATCCATTCCTTGTTCACTTCAACAGTGGATGACTGCAGTGCTCACTTTATGGGGCTACACCTAAACATCAACAACTTAGCTGTGCTTCTCGCTGGAAAACCATCACACCTGCACACTGTGATGAGCAGTAGCTGATCCAATTCATTCCCAGGAGCAATTCAAAGTATTTGTCTTGGCCTATAAAACTGTAAATGGTTTGATATCTTCTTGGCTTAATAACTACCTCTCACCTTATGTGAGATCTTGGCAGTTAAGCTCAGCCAAGGCACATGCTAACAGCCCCCTGTTTTTAAGGGGAGAGAGATGGCATTTTCAATGAGGGGCACTTGATGCTGGAACTCACTTCCCCTGTGGTCTGACAGGTTCCAAATCTGTTAACCTTTAGGGGAATCTACAAGGCCTGTCTGTTCTCCAAGGTGGTAAGAGGATGTAGGTACACTAAAGGGTATGATAGCCTGGTTGAGTGAGGAAGAATTAACCATTAATATTGATTACTTCTGTCATTTTTTGCAACTGCTTTATATTGTCTATGTGCCTGGAGCAAGAGAAAAGTGCATTTTACATGTACAGTAATTCCCTGCCTCACAGGATGCTGAGATACCTGTTATTCATAAGTCATTTGAGATTGGAGATGGAAAGGCGCTGTTCTAGTAAAAAATATTACTACTGTTGTATTTCTTTACTGAATTGAACACCCAAGAGTATCCTCCATCTTCCCACTACATCTGGCAGGACTTCTACTTTTACAAATATTGGCCCAGCTTCTGCAAGGAGAATAACATGGATGGATCCATACAGAGCCCCAATGAAATCACTAGGCCTCTGCACAGATGCAGGAGTCTGCTGGTGTGCAACAAGCCACAGGGTGAGGGCCACAGGTCCCAATCCTGCAAATAATTATGCACATGAGTAACTTTATACATGGGAGTAGTCCCATTGATTTTTAGGGGGCTAGTCACATGTCTAAAGTTATTTATATACTTAAGTGTTTGCAGGACCAGGCCCACAGTGAGTACAATAAAATAAACAATTTATTTTACGCCACTGTATAGCGAAGTCTCGTCTTGTCCATAAACCACTTCTTCATCGGTGCTCAGACTGGGAAACTTCCAAATCCCATTAATTCGGTAGAGTTAGGACATTTCTTATTTCCTTTGACATGTGGCACATCAAATTACTTAGGAGCATACATAAATGTCTGTGAGAAGGAGTTCTCATCTTCTGGAGGGATAGTCAACATCATCAGCCTTGGATCCAACACTGAATGTTCTTCCTTTACCAGCAGATCATTCACCATTAGTTGAAAAATGGGCAAGCATTGATCTTCTCCAACATGCTTTTTAATATACCCCAAACTTAGTAAAGTGCAGAAAGACTGTGTATCCCTGACCCCTGCCAATGCTTGTCTATACAGATCTAGCCATCCTACAGAGTTTACTAATGGAGTGCACATCATACAAAAGAAAATCCTAGTGTGTCAGGCAATACTCTGAAAAGATAGAGTGGAGAGACTGGGTCTTCTGCCCTTTCCTCTGAAATCTCTGTTTTTTCAACTGGAAAAAGAATAATGATAATAATTTTTTAAAAAACCCTCCAAAATATACAGAGTTAGAACCGTGTAAGTAAAATACATATGTGCCCAATCATTTTGGTGATATATTACTTTGCCTAATCATTAACTGGAAATGCCATATAAGAATTTGTAAACCACAGTAAATCATTTTGTAGGAATGATTTAAATGTACTGCTGACTAATGTAAAACAGTCTAGTTTCCAGAGTCAGTAGGCTGCCAAATATTGTTAAAAAAAAAAAGGATTTGTGATCTAAGTTGACATAAATTATAGTAGATATATATCTTTAAAACAGCAGTGGTGGTTTGCAGATTATTGGGTTTAAGAGATAGGAAGATGACATATTAACTAACATGAAGATTGCCAAGACTTTTGTGTGTTTTAATTAGGATGCTTTGCAAGAAGATGTTTAATTTCTTTTTAAAGCTCTCCCTTGGAAAGATCTTTATGACCATCTTGTTTGCAGGGATACAGGAGAAGTCAGAACATGACCTTGAAATTCCAGTTTATTGAATAGATACACAAGTGAAGTAAAGAGACTACATCCGTACCAGGTCCATGGGTTTGCTCTTCACACTATAGAGATGGGAACAGAAGGGTAAAAATAATGGCTGGCTTAAAAAAAATAGCAGCATGTGGGTGAAATCAAGCATACTCAATGCTACAACACAGATAGAAACAAACAAACCAAAAAAGCAGTGACAAGAAACATCTCAAGTGGTAGCAGTGCTGAGAAGGAAAGCTGTCCGTGTGCTTTAAAAAGCAAACTAGTCTTGAAGTGAGGAAGTGGTGGCAGTTGATCTGTGTTCACATTCCATGTTGTTTTTCCTATGCCTACTCAGACTGGAAGATATCCTTGGATGAGGGACTTGTGATCCTAAGGCATGTAGGGTGAGATCTATTAAGGGTGTTAGGCGTTGCAATGCAAAGTGTCATGGAGCCTGACTTTTGGATGCCTAGAAAATCACACAAATACCCCTGCAATCCACAAAGCCTCAGTTAGGTGCGTAGACTCCCTATACAATCGATGGAGAGAGATAGGCACCTTAGACTGTGATCCACAAAGCCCACTTTTTGTGGGGGAACCACCTAAAATAGCCAGTAGGAGACGTTGACCAGAGGAGAGTGTACTAAGTCTTGCCCTCTCGCAGACTGTACACCTAAATCCGGGCTGCACAGCAGCACCTAGCTCTGCTAGTGATCCATGAACTGGGGGAAGATAGGTGCTCAACTGCCTAAGTTGCATGTGGGAGCTGAAACAAAACAGCCTCAAGGGGGTGCAGGGGAAGGTGGCTATCGGATCAAGCTCCCGTACATGACTTGGGCAGTTGAATGTCTATCTTTCCTAAACAGTCAATCACTTTGGGGCTTAGGTAGGAGATAGGTGACTGGATGTCTATCGTGAGGCAGTAGTGTACATGCTTAAGTGCCTAAGTCAAGGCTGCAGTGTGCATGCCTGAGGAAAAAACATAAATGCCAAGTGAGTTTAGGCACCTAAAGGGTTAGGCAGCAGCCAAGCAGGAGTTTTGTAGATTTCTGTGGTGCCTTAAAACAGGATGTAGTACCGTCATGGAGTCCACCCTTAGGTACCTTTGAAAATTCCACTCCATGTTCTGTTTACAAAGAATCCAGCACACTTTTGCTACTCCATAAGTTAAAACAACACATTTCAAAGAGAACCATCAGGGGAAAATCTAGCTCAATCTATATGGCCAAGGTGCAGCTCCAGCAAATGGGAATGCATGTGACACTCCCTCCTAAAGTAGAAGCACAAGTGATCATGGTAGGGAATAATGCTTTTAGACACTGTCTGTAAACAGAACAGCCCTTCAGATCTACTCTCTAAAAGTCTTCATGCTGCAGGTGTAATGAGATGGATTTATAAAAAAGTGGAGATTAAATGTACCAAATACACTATATATTAGAGGGGGCAAAAAAGATGAACTTCCTAGGTATCAGATAATTTCTTCTCATCACCTAATTTTCCAAAGGTGACAATTTTTGACATCTCAGTTTTCAGAGAATAGGTGCTCAGCACTTGCTGAAAATCTGGCCCCTTTAAGGTGTCTCAAGATGAGGTGCCAAAAGCTGAGGGACCTAAAATCACTGAGTGACCTTTGAAGTTGTAGATGTAGGCCTGTTGTTATTATTTTACCTAGCAAAGTCTTCCCAGGGCAATTCCCAGGGCACAGGTGCCCACGTGCTAAAATCCATCTCCCCAACTGGCTGTAATTCACACACTGATGATAGTCTGGGCAGAGAGGCCAGAGAGTGAATGAGGATGGAGATTGAACTATCCTGTCACTTGTGATCTTCCCAGAGGCACCGAAAATTAGTGGACACTTTTGAAAAATTGGCCTTTTTGTCCTTGTCTGCACTGGAATTTAGCCCTAGTTACAGCCACTGGTAGACACAGAGCCACTGTAAGCCATAGTATTGCACAGGTGCAGTTTACCCCTAGTTTGACACCAGGACAAAGGGCACTGATGTAAAGAGTAGATTATAATAACTCATTCTACTTGTTTACACACGGGTTGAATCACTGCAGCTACATAAAAGGGGTAATCCCCAGTTTAGACAAGGCCTAAATTTCACCTCTGTAAAATGGGGCTAATAATACTTGCTTACATACCTATGGTGTCATGACTGATGATAGTTAATACAGCACTTTGAAGACGTAAAGCACTTTCAGGAGAGGAGTGTTATTACTGTAGTACAAACCAATGGGGGGCGGGGAAGGGGATGATGTAACCGGGTCCCCTGACCGGGCTGTTTTTGCAGTGTCATCAGTCAAACACGGTCTCACACCATACATAGCCCTGCCCATAAACCATGTAATTGCCCTAGCTTGTAGCCTGACTGTGAGATCTCCAGTATCCCCCTCCCTGCAGCCTCCGGCTCCTCCTCGCTCACCCCGACTCTGCCTTGAAGGTCAACCAGTAGCCCAGCTGCTCCCGGGCGGAGCTCTGCTGGGGGCCCGCCCCCGGGCGTGGGCTCAGCCAATCCAGCCGGGCTTGGAGCGCGGCGGCGCTCGCCGGGCAGGCCCGAGTCGGGGGGGCGGAGCTGTGCGGACAGACACAGGAGTGGCTGAGGGAGGGCGGGACTGGAAATGGCGGCGGGAGCCCAGCGGCTCCCCGGCTGCAAGGAAGCTGGACGCAGCAGCTGTTCCGGTGCGACCGGCTGGGACGCTTGGCCGCGCTACCTCCTGCCCCCAGCGCTGCAGCTAGCCGGGTGGCGGGGGCTGGGGTGAAAGCCCTGCGGGGGTTCGCCGCCACGCTCACCCGTGAGCCGCTCTGCCGTGGAAGGGCTCCGAGGCTATCTGCAGGGCAGCGGGGTGGTGGCCAGGGCCGGAGAGGGACAGGGGCGCCCTGGGGAAGCAGCGGCTGCAGCAGCGTCCACGGCCAGGGCTGAGCTCGAGCAGCTGCCCCGCGGGAGGAGAGGGAACCGCGATACGGCGGCGCAGCCCGCGGTCTGACCCGCCCGGGGCTGTGCAGAGCAGGGCTGCGTGCCCGGTCCCCAGGGATCAGAAACTGGGCACCACCCGGCTCTCGAGGGGTGCAGGCTCTCCCCCAAGGGGGAAAAGCACGAGGTGCATTTACAGCTTGGGCAGTATCAGAGGGGAGACCCGAGACGTTGCCAGGATTGGGGAGGGACTCGTGTCCCAGGGCGAGTTGGGCGAATAACTTCGATCCTTCAGTTTCCCGGCGGGCGGCAAGTTAAAGAAATGGTTTCAAGTCGATCTGAAAAGGAAGACTTTTCTGCAAATTAAAAAGTACAAAGGGGAAAAGAAAAACGAATTGTTTGTGGGGGAGCAAAATGTTTCGTTCTACCCCGAACACTTCCTGTTGTGAGTAGTTTTAAACCGCTTACAAATAAAGTGGAAGCGACTTTCCAAAGGAGGCCGTTCAGAATCAAGAAATCAAAATGTTTCATTGTGGCGATGAAAAATGTCACCCAGCTCTAGTTGTAAGTGTCTCCCTCTGGTGACGGGATGGGTGGCTGGGGAAATGTAGATTCCTCCCACATCTGGACCTGCTCCTAAGAGGGAAATGATTACAACACTTAGCTGGTTTATAGCACTTGATAATGATCAATCTGCACCCCCTCAGCCTCCCTGTGTTTTTTTTCTCAGCTCTTCTCTTGTCTTCTCACCAGACATCCAAGCAGTCACTGAATCCTGCTGGTTCTTTTTCAACCTCCTCTTCTGAATATAAAAAGAAAAGGAATACATGTGGCACCGTAGAGACTAACAAATTTATTTGAGCATAAGCTTTTGTCAGCTACAGCTCACTTCATCGGTTGCATTCAGTGGAAAATACTGACCTACTGACCGCTATTCCTACCTACATGCCCCCAGCTTTCATCCAGACCACACCACACGATCCGTTGTCTACAGCCAAGCTCTGCGATACAACCGCATTTGCTCCAACCCCTCAGACAGGGACAAACACCTACAAGATCTCTATCAAGCATTCTTACAACTACAATACCCACCTGCTGAAGTGAAGGAAAAAAGGTATTTTCCACTGAATGCATCCGATGAAGTGAGCTGTAGCTCATGAAAGCTTATGCTCAAATAAATTGGTTAGTCTCTAAGGTGCCACAAGTACTCCTTTTCTTTTTGCGAATACAGACTAACACGGCTGCTACTCTGAAACCTCTCATGAATATGATTCTTCCTGTTTGCCTACTACTAAAATGCACTGGCCTTCACAATTTCTGTGCCACCTCTCTCCAGTTCTGCAGAAGCTAAAATAATTTCCCTCACTGCCTGCTCACACCATGTAAGTCATCTCTCTGAATGTCTCCTTTGGCTCCTATATCAAGCCCAAGCCACCCATATCTTCAAGGCTCAACACAGTTCTGCTCCCTTCTATATCTCTGCTTTCATTTCTTGCCATTCCTATTGTACCCACCCCTTTCACTTCACCAATAAATCCCTCCTCACCTCTTCTTCTGTCTCCCATTTCTGTGCCTTCTTCCATGCCCCCTCTCCATCGTATTATCCCAGCCCAAGCACCCATCCTTTCCTGAAAACACACTTCTTTTATGAAATTGTCAGAAGAGAGCTCACTTCAGCTAACCTATGGTCACCCACTCATTATTGGGAAATAAAAGACTCTAAATTAGTACGTTTCTCTAGCTCCCTTGCCATGTTCTGTCTATTTAGACTACAGCCTCCTCAATATGGAGACTGTTATGTAGGTGTGATATAAAAGTTATACGTGCAGATATGCAGATATTGCATACAAACAGTGCCACCTACTGGCACAGAATTTGTACTGTTGTTTATAAATTAGTAGGTTCAATAAAGTTGTTGTTGTACATTGCAAATGACTTCCGGAAGGCAGTTTTTAACCAGGATCATGTATTTTTCTGTGTCATATAGTGCCAAGCATGGTGTCAACACTTAACAACTATTAATAATGCAGGAGAAGTGTAGGAATTGCACACCTTGCATGTTATAGGGTAAGGTTTGCATAAAGGCAGAGTGCCAAGTGGTTGCTTGGGTTTGGTTGCATGTAAGCCTGGTATATCCAAGATCATAAAGCTACAATTACAAACTTAATGTAGTGCTGAGTTTGAAGACTTGCCAAACCTTAACTGCTAGGAAAGACTAGTGTTGTAAACAAAATGCACATTCCACAGCAACATTCAGTTCAGCTTTTAACTCTGACTTTATGGGGAGGTGGGATTTAATGTATAATTTTCTCCAGCTAATTTAAAGTGGTTTGTAAAAGCAACAGTGATGGTCTGGATTGGGCATTTTCTGGAAGCTATTGCCTATCTGGCCAAAAAAACATCACCTCAGGCCCTTAGCTCCTCCAGGCAGTCATTATCTGGCAGGAAACACCTGACGTAAAGGTAATTCAGGCACATTGGACCGATTCAGCCCCAAAGTAATTGGGTGCAACTCCCATTAATGTAAATAGTTGAACTCAATGTCGAACAAATTCAGCCCTCGTATCACAGTATTTCAGGTAACAAATATCTAAGGAGTTTTGATAGAGGTTCAGAAAAACGTATCCATGCTGGACTTCAGAAGCAAAAGGTAATTGGAATCCTCCACTAAACTATGCCCAGATTTCTCCTAATCCAGTGTGCCAGGTTAAGCAAAATTATTCTTGGTTATAAGACTATTATGTTGAATATTTTTAAACTGGACTTAAGTGACACTTTAGTACGTGGAAGATATATATTTTATATTCTAGACATTTACTCTCACACAGATTTTGAAATATTATCATACAGTGGATCGTATTGACCGTGGAGTAACTCAGCCTAGAACGTTTTTGGGCACTCAAAAATAATACATAATACTGACTTAAGTGAAAATACATAATGGATAGATTTGGCCTATTATGTCTGTTTTTTTGTTTCCAGCCTACTGACATTTAATATAGAAATTAACAAATAAGGTTAAAATAACTTGTGTGAATTTTATGTATATTATATACTTCTGTGTGTGTATAAGTATATGCACTCACACACATCAAAACATTCAAGATTGGTACATAACATACCTTAATAACCTCATATTCTTACTTTGAAACCCTATTCTCCCTTCCACTTTTCTATTGTGCACACTCATTACAGTATATTTTATCTAAAATGTAGGACTCGGTCCTGCAAAGAACCTGGTCACTCAGCAAATCCTTTTCAGCATGCATGCTTCTTAGACCATAAGCTCTTCAGGGCACAGGGTTTCTCTTTTATATTTGCATAGTACACTTTTATATGCTGTTGAAATAATAATACATAATAACAGCCAGTCCAAAAATGCCATGTGACATAATGTCTCCTCAGTTCAATCACCATGTACATATGTATGTATGTATTCTGGCAGCCATTTATTTAGGACAGCTTCATAAAAAATTCACATCAGGTGTTTTATGGACTTTAAGATAAACTTCTGATTTTACATTGCTCTGTGGCAGTTTACTGGTATTGCCTGGTATAAAAAATTGGAGATTATGCTCCTGACACCAATTTGAGCAACTAAATGTCAGATAAATCTAGTCCGAATTCATTAAATTACACCTGCATCAACATCCATGAAGACATATATTCATTTTGAGTTGAAGAGATTAGAAGTGAGGTATCATCAAATTAGATCATAAGCCTGGCTCTGATTATGAAGATATGTTTATTCAAAATAAAGTGTCATTTGTTTCAGAGTGAGGAACACAGTTTTTCAGTATATTCATTTTGTTTGTTTGTTTGTTCACCAGACAGAAGCAGATGTTCTTGTTTTTCATGAAAGTAAAGGAAAGACAACATAAAAATAGATAAGACCAAGGTGCAAAGTAAAACAACACCATAAAGATGCTACACTGTTGGTCATTACATCATTTATTTCCTGAAAGGCTATGTTCTATCTTAGTAAATAGGCAAGTATGATAAGGTTAATCAGGATTTTTACTATTTAAACAAATTCTAATTGCTGTAACAGTTAAGTACAGTATATAGACCCAATGCTGAGAAGATGGAGGCATTAGAGAGAGACACCCACATTAAGTAAGAAGGAATTTTTATACCTTCCCCAATATTTGCCCTCTTGTCTTATGTTAGGCCTAATCCTGCACAGGGCTGATACCCTCAAGTGAGGTGCTGAATACTTTCAGTTCCCACTGATAGCACCTCACCGCAGCAGACCTTTTCAACTGTTATTTTATACAAATTGTGTATGTATGTGTGCATAGATAATATACCCCCACCTTTTAATTTTATTTATTTGTTCCTATTTAATAGAGCTAGTCAAAATGGGGGTGGGGGTAGGGAAATAACCAGCTAACTTTCTCATTTTCTGATTTCATTGAAAAAAACATATTTAATGTAATTTTCTGTTTTGAAAGAAGGCCATTTTTCAAACAATAAATGTTTGTGCTGAAAAATGTGTCTCTTTTATATAAAATAATGACATGACACTAGAAGACGACAAAGGAAATAATTGAAAAGGAAAGAATTACTTGAGTGTGTGTGATGGGGATGTATCAGCTGTCTCTGACTTTGGTTGTTGCTTCAGGAATAAAACAGATTGATGGTGGCTGCTGATATGTTGTTAGACAGGAATCCACTTAAATTCACCCGTATCACATGATATACAATTTCGCCAAAGAAAATATTTCCTCATCACTATTATGCAAATAAATCATATACTAGGAAATTACTCGGTACACCTACAAATCACTGCTATGTCTAATACAAAATTTCAGGCTAACAGTATGACCTGCAGCTTTATTCCCATGTATGGGCAAAATTAGGTATGACCCACTCAGTGTGCACAAGCTGTATTTGTTTCATTCTTACCTTCATATTTCAAAAGAATTCAATTTTGATAATTCAGATCAAACAATGATGGTCTCTGCTAGGTTGTATTTTTCTTTTTACTTCTGACATTCCCTTACTGTTCAGAATAATGGCATTTTATTACTATTATTGTTATTATTTGTGTCCAGGGACCCCATTTAAGGACAGGGCCCCCTTGTGCTAGGTACTGTCCAAACACAGAACAAAAAAACAGTCCATCCATGCCCCAAACAGCTTTCAATCTAAGTGTAGTTGCAGAATTTTTCAGATACTGGGGAAAATGATTTCTCTTTCCTATTCCCAACTCCTTCAAAATATTCCCTTATACCTTTCCTTTTTCACAATCATCTCTGCATTCATTTTACACCAGTTTCTGAAAGTCTGTGTTCCAGAAACAGGTGGGTTTTTGCAGAAGCTGATCCACTCTTCTGCAGATCCTGTGACTGAAGACACTTCCTGTGTAAGACATAGAAATTTTGATCTTGATACTGCAACTGGATCTGTGCTGTTTAACCTTTGTACTGTTACGAATTACACCTGGTAGGACACGCATACAACTGCTGAGAATTATACCTTGTAAGACACGCACACAAATGCTACGAATTACACCTGGTAGGACACGCACACCAGTGCTACGAATTACACCTGATAGGACACGCACACCAATGCTGTGAATTATACCTGATAGGTCACGCACAGTTCGAATCTAGGCTGAGGCACAGAAACAAAGTCCACAACTGCAGAGTTCCTAAAAGACACTAAGTTTATACGCTCGAGTGTGGTGCCCCCCTGCTAGCCAGGGGGGGACCCTGAATACAGATTATACAAAGATTATATACTTTTTAGCAAAGCATGTTGCCCTCGTGCATCGGAAACCTTAGCCAATAAACAAACCCTTGTCTTATCTACCACCTATCCCTGCTTGGTGCATTCCTCGTGCTATACCAGTATGTTAATTACACAGCATGGTCCTAAAGCCATGCATCAGTAACTTTTATTATCAGAATGGGAGGCCTCACATCAAGGCCAAGAGACAGGGAGTTAGAGACTAACAAAAACCAGATACTGGGAGTCAAGGCAGGCTGGAAACAAGGAGGAGGATTTTCACAGGGATTCAGTATCTAAGGATCACTCCTCCTGGTGTATGATGCGCTGGCATTTAAACAATAGTGGGCCCCAAACCAAAATGGAGTCACATGTGCTAACTTTTTCTTAACAGTACTCAGCTCACATGAAGCCCTCTTGAAGTCTATGGTGCTGGGTCCACCTGTGTGCATCCAATTACATCTATGGGACCTTTCAACATCCTGCTGTGAATGACAAACCAACTGCTATGTAAACTCTGGGGGAGGAGACAAATATTTAATAAAAGAGTCTTCTATTTCTACCCTGGCTCTTCCAACCCCCACCCCCCTTGTTCCCCATAACTCAGTTGATATCATTCCAATTAACTGAATGGGAAGATGCCTGGCTCTCTCCAGCCGCAGGTGCTAGCCTGTTAATACCAGGCCCGCTGTTCCTAAGATCAACATGCCCCGTGATTCTTTATTATTTTATTTAGCGTGTGCATAGTCATCTAGCCAAGCAATGGCATCTTCAGCAGCGTGATACTGTTCTTCTAGGCCATCGCTGAGCCTAGTCAACAGGCATTCCTCGATAATGTGCATCATTGTCTGTGTTGCGTCACAGCTACACAAAGGGCTGTCACAAAGGCCCCAGCAATACTGATTGGCTGCACAGAGACCTTGCCCGGTCCGGAACCTGTTCAACAGGAACCATTGGCGACAGGGCAGATCAAAAGCAGGCGGATGGATTGTGGGGTCGGCAACGAGGGACTGGTTGGAAATTATAACAGACATCCATTCCTCTTGCCAGAGTGTTTCCACCCTAACATCCTGGCGTGGCAGATGAGACCATAATGGGTGACATGACGGTAAACATGCTGCTGGTGGTTTAAAAAGGTCATTGTACAGCAGCGGGCTTGAGTTGGCACGTACTTTCTCCAGTAACCTGCCAGTGGCAACCTCTCGTCTGATATGAGGAGGAGCAATATTGCTCAGAACTGGAAGCCAGGGGAGCGGAGTTGGACACCGGATGCCGGAGATGATACGCATGGCTGCACGTAACTGCTTATCCACCAGTTTGATGTGTAATTCTTTTAAGGAGCATGACTCAGACTTGGTACAGATCCCTGTCTGGCAGCTGGTGCTACGGACCCACTTTTGTATCAACTTTTGCCACTTTAATTCTGAGTGAGCTACCAACCCAGGTATGGACAGAAGTGTATTGGGGAACCCAGGCTGAGGTGCATAGCATTTATTTTAACACTTGGTCTCCTGAACGGTAGTCTCTTGATTTTAGGAGCGGCTTTAGTACAAATGAGGGATGCTGTGATAAGCCTTGGACCAGGGCCACTTTAAACTCAGGGGTGTCACTTACAGCAATTCCATTTATTATGGGGGGACATACCAGCCAACCAATAAAGTAATCTTTTTCGAGCCAGATATTTTTCTGGTCTCTCCCCCATCTTTGTTTCTCAGAATAGAACTTGCCAATAATATTTTCATGTGGGTAATATAGATGGAACACAGCATCATATACCTCCCCAATGTCCCTGGCATTTGCCATTTGCACATCTCCTGGCAATGCCTCAAAGTCGTCACCATTCATGTACTCTCGTATTAAGGAGACTGTCCCCTCCTTGCTCAGAGTTGGTATACTGCTGTTCTTAGTGAGCCAGTCAAGAACAGACTCCCTGTTGAGAGCTCCCAATTTTTACCCAAGGCCCAGACCTGTTCCGGCACAAAAGGTTTTGTTTCATACCAGGTCTCCGGGGCTTTGTTTGTACCGTATTGTACGACCATAGTTGCTGTTGGGGCCAGTGGAGCATATAATTTCCTCTCCTCCTTTTCCCCATACGGTACCATTTCTAGATCTTGCTGCGGAGCAGAAGGCTATACTGATTTCACCGGTCTTTTATTTTCCTCCCAAGCATCCATGCTGTCAGCGGACACTGCCCCATCTGAGTCCATATCACTGGTGATTTGGGACTCATATCCCCTCAAGGGATCCATCTGGATGGCACTCAGCACCCCCTGGGTTTTGCTCAGCCTCTCTTTTAATAAATTGATTTTAAAATTACAGGAGGCATGATTACTGGAGCTTTCTTTGGCGATCTTAGCCTCTCTAACCATGTCTCTCAAGGCTGCCTGTGAATCTGCCAATTTGGTTGCTAGCACAAAATTATCTTTGTCTTTCTTTGCTAAACACATATTAAGATCTTTCACCTGTTGCTCCAGTTGATTAATCTGCATGGTCTGGTTACAGACCTGAGCAGACAGTGTATTGACATGTACTGTTAATTTCTCCATTTCAGAGTTTTTTTATGTCATTTGTTGCTTAACCTCTGAAATGGCACCTTGCTGAGACTTGTCCAGCTCCTTCGCTACCATTGCAAACCCATATATTAATACCCTTTTCTTAGCTTCTTGCTAGGTTTCGGCTTGGCTGTCACAAAGGCTTTCCAATTAATACTTAATCTTTTTAGATCATTATCTCCAGCAAACAAATCCTCCTCCCTTGGGTTCTTCCCTTTTCCAAACAAATTTACACTGTGTTCCAGCGAGATTTTATTGCACTGCTTTTTCCATCCATGGGATCCATACTTCTTGTTTGGTGTTCATGATTCTGCTTCTGATGTTACAGTAGAATAAAACAGAGTGTGTGCCTGTCTTTAGCAAGATGTGTTCTATGGACCATGAAGGTCAGACAGTTGCTGCTTAACTACTGGACTGGACTGAGGAGTCAGAGCTAGCAATAGAGTGAATATGTTGCTCATTGGGTCTTACTAAAGACGAGAGCAGAATGCAGCTTCCCAGACCATGTATGCTGGAGCAGAAGCTATGGCTACCAGCCGCAGGGTCCAAGCTGATTCTATATTAATTCTCCATGGGCAAAGGCCTGGAACAATATATCGCATCATCTCTGGGTCCTATTGACCAGAACGGGCTATGGCCCACTGACTACAGCCAGAGCCTTCCACTGAACTTGCTGGACCGCTGTGTCGGAGCAGAAACCTTGGCTCCTAACCACAGGGTCAGAGTCAGCGGATTGCTTCCCTGGGCTTTTACAACCTGAGCAAAAAGCAGCAGCTCTCTGGGCCCTATTGGCCAGAGCTTCCAAAATCCAATTAGTGGCTTCCACAGGTCTTACAACCTGAGCCCCAAACCTCATGGCTTCCACAGACCCTTCGGTCTGAGGCGGAATCGCCTTCCAATCGCCACTGAGAGAGTGGCTCACCTCCTGCAAGGTCAATGGACCTTTAGCAAGTCTTAGCTAAGTAAATTATAATTAATTAACACTGCGACCAAAATCAGGAGTCCTGCCACGGTCACCAATTGTTACAACGTATCAATGTGGGGGAAGAAATTAAGGATGTTATGGATCCCTGCTAAGAAGTCACAAGTACAGCTGTCCCTGAATTAGGATCTATCACCTAATTGCTCTCAGTGCAAATAAGGATAAAAGACAAGAAAAGGTAAACTAAAAAGGTGCTTTAGTTAACATAAGGTGAGTATATGGACAAAATATCTCAGTGGCTTGCATGGGCATGAAGCCCAGAACCCTCTCCCTCTACAGATGACAGACAAAGGTATTTATACTTTACAGATCAACGTTTGTCTGCCTCGGCCTTGAGATGTTGGATCCAGACCTATTGCTGTGCTTGGGGATGACAGGCGGCGCAGGAGAGACTCAGACCTTTGATGACTGCTGAACCAGGGTTAGGATTAGGATCAGGATCAGGATTACTTCTCAGGTAAGTAGCTGTGGTCGTTTCTCTCAGAGATCTTCTGGTAGTTCTAGGGAGGACAGCCTGTGTGTGGGTCTTTTATATCCTCTAGTCTCTAGGCAGTTTAGTGACCACCTGACCAGTCCTTTTCCCGCCTTTCCACAAAAGAGTGCCAAACTCAAACAAAAGTTCCAAAGAGAAGGGTAGCCAATATGCCTGCCAAACAACTACTAGACACCATTCAAGATGGCGATTTTAACAAATTTTTGACATTACCATTTCCCAGGTAAATTATACAAGATACCACATAGACATAAATCAGAGCACGCATATTAAAATATAAATACATGAATAATGCTGTACACAAAAAGCACCACAACCTTGGGGTTCAATAACAGTTGATTGGATAACAATACTACATAGCACTAATAATAACAATACTACTTAGCGCTCATGAAGCGCTTTAAAATTTCAAATAACTATATCCATATTAACTAATAAACATTTTGACCTCTCATCTCTTGTGTCTGCTACCAGATAAACAGGGTAGTTTTCATTTTCAGTAATAGCTGGGTTATCCAGAGAATGGACAGTATGAGAGTTTGAGTACAGAGGAGAGGTTGGGGAAGGAATTGTTGATCGACTGGATGAAGCAACACCGCAGTAACTGAGCACTGGATGCACAGCAATGCCTTCCTGGGCTGGATGAGGAAGAGGGATGTACGGTACCACTGTAGCACCATGAAAAGTTATAGGTTGGTTAATTCTAGTGAAAACAAAGGATTGTCCACTTGGAGACTGGTCTGTAGCTGATGCACTTTCATCACATTCTTTGCAAGAATTACATGTCAGAATGTTAAATTTGCACATGAAAATCAGAACAAAAGCCACACCAACAGAGAGCAGAATAGGCCCTAATAATTGAGTCCACTCAAAGTGAATAATGCCAGCATCTTTGATCCATCCCATCACTGTGAAAGTGATCCCCACCATCCCGAAAAAAACACCTGTAAAGAGTAAAGTGGCACCAGCTTTGTCATCATCTGACACCAGGACATCAGATCTGTTGGGCTGATATGGAGTGACAGAAAATACATTGAAAGAGAAATCTTTTACACTGTTGTTGTTCTGCTCCATTGCTACACACCAATTCACTTTGGTCTCAAGTGAGATGGAATTTGTAAGAGATCTTAGGTAGCATTTGAAGTCAAAGGATCAGATTAGTTATATAAGAACTTTGCATGTGTATGGTTAACAGAGTGCATCATGTGAAGGAATAAACTTTGCTTGGAGGAATAAAGGTCTGGGAAGTGAAGCCTGAAGTGGTTCATTTAAAATGCCTTGAATTATCTATTGCTATGGTGCTTGCTTCTGGAAACTGCTTTAATATTTCATGGCTGTTTGTCCCTCTATTTATCCTATTCTTTAACTTTGGCTGTTCCTCATAGCATCAGTGCTTACTGGGAAAGACATACCGCTGCCATATCTCAACTGCAGTTGATGCTTCCAACATACATTTAGTCACCAGCACTGTGATGACTTAGTTAATCTCCTGGGGGCAATCACTCCCACAACCAAAATCTGCAGGGTCATATCTCAGAAAAATACACCACAAGTAGAACATCTTTAGTCTGAATGCTTCACAACACTCAGTAGTGTGATACTTATAGCTAAGGCTGGACTTCTATCACAGCTTTGCCTGGAGTCCAGAACTTCCATGATTTAAAACAAAACTATTAAAGATTTTTGAATTTTAGGGCCCAAAGGGGCCATGATGATCATCTAAGCTGACCACCTGCATAACACAGGCCCTAGGAGTTCACTCACTTATTTCTGTTTTAATCCTATTAAATTTGTTGTTGACCAAGAGCATTATCTTAGAGACTCAAAGTGATGAGGAATCTACCACAGCCCTCAAGAAGCTGTTCCAATATTCAATCGCTGTCTCTGGGAAAAACATGTATTTTTTCCTAGTTTGAGCTCTGACAATTTCTAATCTACATAGGGTCTCTACAGCAGAGTTTCTCAACCTTTTTGATACCGGGGACTAGCTTGCTGCCTTCCTAAACTGTGTCAGGGAGATCTCAGGGATCGGTGCCACTCCACAGACCGGTCGTTGAGAAACACCGCTCTACTGTACTCATCACTGTTATATATGAGCGCCTGCCAGTAGTCCATTAAGCAATGTGACTACACAACGTCCTACCACAGGATCTTTCTGAAAGATTAAAGAGCCCTGAAGTATCAGATTTCTTCTTCCTGTGTAGGTAATTATAGATTGAGATTGTCAGCTTTTAACTTTATCTTCAATAAACTAAATGGAGTAAATTCTTTTAATCTCTTACGTTTTCCAGACCATAAACCATTCTTGCAGATCATCTCTGAACTCTCTCCAATTTTTCCAACATTCCCTTTAAAATGTAGATACTAGAATTAGATACATTATTACCGCTGATGTAGACAGATGTAATGTCACATCTCTATTCCTAGCTGATATTCCCATTTATACATTCAAGGATCAGGTAAACCCTTTTTCCTGTGAGTGCTTCTTCACTTAGTTATTTACAATGACCCTACATTTATTTTAGTTACTGTGTACCCGGATACATGATCTACCATCCTGTAAGTATCACCTATATTCTAGGACCCATCTTACTAATAGCTACACAAGAGGTGGAACTGAACAGTACAATTGACTTCTTTCTTGGCCATTGCTAGCTTGAGTTTCTTAAAATGAGCTAGAGCAGCGTTCTGCTGTTTGGGGTGGATGGTAGAATTTGAAGTATTTAAGTTAAAACTCCAACTGTCCTCCGTAAACTAACCCCCGTTTTCTGTTTCTAGGTTGAAATTTATATATAATATAATTTAATATATAAGTGCAGCATCATGGAATCACAGAACCATAGAGATGTAGGGTTGGAAGGGACCGCAAGAAGTCAGCAAGTCCAGTCCCCTGCACTGAGGCAGGACCAAGTAAACCTAGACAATGCGTGACAGTGTTGTCCAACCTGTTCTTAAAATCCTACAGTGGTGGGTATTCCACTCCCTCCCTTGCAAGGCTATTGCAGAGTTTAACTACACTTAGAGTTAGAAAGTTTTTCCTTATATCGGACCTAAAACTCCCTTGCTGCAGTCTAAGCCCATTACTTTTTGTCCTACCTTCAGTAGACAGAGAACAATAGATCATAGCCCTCTTTATAATAGCCTTTTAACATATTTGAAGACTGCTATCAAGTCGAAGATTATCAGGTTTTGGGGCAGGTTTTTTTTTTTTGTTCCCCCCTCCTCCAAGACTAAACATGCCCCATTTTTTTAACCTTTTCTCCTGTGTCAGGTTTTCTAAACCTTTTATTATTTTTGTTGCTGTCCTCTGGACTCCCTCCACATCTTTCCAAAACTGGGGTGCCCAGAATTGGGCACAGTACTTCAGCTGAGGCTTCACCAGTGCCAAGTAAAGCGGGATAATTACCTCCTCGTCTTACGTCGAACACTGCTGTTACTACACCTTGCAGTGATACTATCCTTTGTCACAACTACATCACACTGTTGACTCATATTCAGGTTGTGCTCCACTATAATCCCCAGTACTACTGCCTGGCCAGTTATTCCCCATTTTGTTGTTGTGCCTTTGATTTTTTCCTTCCAAAGTGAAGTACTTTTTCCTTCCAAAGTGAAGTACTTGTTGCAGTTCATCTTGTTGAATTCAGACCAATTCTCCAATTTGTCAAGGCCATTTTGAATTCTAATCCTGTCCTCCAAAGCGCTTACAACCCCTCCCAGCTTGCTGTCATCAGCAAATTTTATAAGCATACTCTCTGCTCCAGCAGCCAAATCATTAATGAAAATATTGAATAGTCCCAGACCCAGGACTGACCCCTGTGGGACACTACTAGATATGCCCTTCCACTTTGACAGCAAACCATTGATAAGTACTCTTTGAGGACAGTCCTTGAACCAGTTTTTCACCTGCCTTTTAGTAATTTCATTTAGACTGAATTTGCTTATGAGAATGTCATGTGGGACTGTATCAAAAACCTTACTATAAAAGCTGTGATAACTGAAGGGGCGGGGGGTAGCTCTCTTATGGACACTCAGGCAGCCAGTTAGCTATAAAATCCCTCTTGGTGTCTGTTCTCTGCTTGCTTTACCTGTAAAGGGTTAACAAGCCCACAGGTAAAAGAAAAGGAGTGGGCACCTGACCAAAAGAGCCAATGGGAAGGTAGAACTTTTTAAATTGGGAAAGAAACTTTCCCTTTGTCTGTTGTTCTCCGAGACAGGGAGCAGCAATGCTATAAGCAGCAATGCTGTGAAAGGCTTGAACAAGGTATGAAAATTAATCAGATCATACCTAGAATTACTTATTTGAAACCCCCCAAATATGTAAGTAAATTAGGAATGTTTAGCTAGACGAGACCAGGTTTATTTCTTTATTTGGCTTGTGGATCTCCTCTGTGCTAACCCCAGATGCTTTTGTTTGCTTGTAACCTTTAAACTGAATTCCCAAGAAAGCTAGTTTGGGTGCTTAATTTTTGGAATTGCTCTTTTAAAATCTAGCAAAAGCCTAAGTTCCAGATGTATTTTTTTCCTTTTTGTTTTTAATAAAATTTACCTTTTTTAAGAACAGGATTGGATTTTTGGTGTCTTAAGAGGTTTCTGCATGTTGTTTGATTAGCTGTGTAGCACAGCTAATTTTCTTTGTTTTCTTTCTCAGCTCTTCCCCAGAGGGGGGCATGAAAGGGCTTGAGGGTACCCCACAGAGAGGAATTTCCAAGTATTCCTTCCTGGGTCCAAACGGGTTTGGGTTTTTTTTGCATTTGGGTGGTAGCATCATGTACCAAGCCACGGTCAGAGAAAAGCTGTAACCTTGGGAGTTTAATACAAGCCTGGAGTGGCCAGTATTAATTTTTTAAATCCTTGCAGCCTGAACCTTCTGCAGTGGAAGTGCCGGAGTGGGGATTCAACCTTGACAAAAGCTATATCATGTCTACTGATTTCCCCCTTCCCACCCCTCACTAGGCCAATAACCCCAATAAAAAAAGAAATGTGGTTGGTTTGGCAGGATTTGTTCTTGACAAATCCATTCTGGTTATTCCTTATAACTAGGGTCCTACCAAATTCAAGGTCCATTTTGGTCAGTTTCACAGTCATAGGATTTTAAAAATAGTAAATTTCATGATTTCAGCTATTTAAATCTGAAATTTCATGGTGTTGTAATTGTATGGGTCCTAATCCAAATCGAGTTGTGGGAGAGTCGCAAGTCATGGGGGGTTGGGGGGTGCAGTACTGTTACCCTCACTTCTGTGCTGCTGCGGGTAGCAGCGCTGCCTTCAGAGCTGGGCAGCTGGAGAGTGGCAGCTGCTGGCCGGGAGCCCAGCTCTGAAGGCCAAGCCACTGGCCGCAGCAGCTTAGAAGTAAGGATGGCATGGTATGATATTGCCAACCTTTCTTCTGTGCTGCTGCCCCCCACTTGCTCCTCTCCACCCATCACTCATCCTAATAACCGGTAATAAGTGGGATGGCATAGCCCTCCCACCTTTAAAAGAGATGGGGCCATGGCTGCTTGACCCCTTCCCCTGTTCTGGTGCCTCTGCTCTTGCTAGTCTACCAGTGCCCGGAGCTCTGGTGGATCTAGCCTGCCAGCATTTTAGTCACCACATTGTCTAACTCTGTTAAAAACAGGGTTAGACAACTTGGTGTGGGGATTAAACCCCAAGGGCCTGCCTACACTAGCATGCCCACCATTGCTGCCATTGATGGAGCTATACTAATGGCAACACATGAGCAATTTTGGGAAAAGTCTAGTGTAGATGTGGCCTTGAAAGTCATTACAAACGTAAACACCCAAAAATAGGGTTAGTGATTATTGCAGCCCTGTAATCGATGTTGTACAGAGCCAAACTATACTGGCCTGATTTTCAGAGGCACTGAACACCTACATGGTCCATTCATTTCACTTGGAGAGTTGTAAGGGTGGACGTCACAAAGGTAATTAGGCACCTACATCCCAGTTTTAGTCGCCACTATATCACCCTGTCCCCCTGAACACAGTAGGCACCTAAACTTGTTCAGCACTTAAGTTTTTAGGATAAAACGTCCCTTGGTGCCTATGTTTCTGTCTCCGGGCTATACACTGCTGCCTCCATCTAGCTGTCTGGATGCCTATCACTGGAGCCTACTGGCTAGGGCACTGCCCCACCCACAGGGCGCTAGCAGACACAGGGTCCAGTCCTCCTGCTCCAATGACACTCTCATTATTTATTGCAGTGGGACAGCTTCAAGGGGAGAGACTGAGGGGGCCCCACATCAGATGAACCACTGACATACAGGATAGGGCACTCTTCTGCCAGGTGGGAGACTCCCACCCCATTCAAATCCTTTCTTCCTTCAGGCAGAGGGGGTGGAAATTGAACCTGGGTCACTCACAACCCAGGAGAGTGCTCTAACCATTGAGCTAAATTTTGTAAGATGAGCTTTGCCGCCAGCCATTTTGTGGGGAATGAGGCAGGAGAGGAACTCAAGTTAACAGGAAATGACGTAGGCACCCAGCACTCAGTGGCGGGTTACCGCACGTGCCCGTGCCCTGGGGCCCCAGCCAATTTGGGGGCCTCCAGGAGCACTGGAACTGTGGCCCCACCCCCAGCTTCTCTTCTCCTCCGCTCAGGGCCCCTCCACCCTACTCCTCCTCTTCCCCCGAGCTCTTGTCCCGAGCTCTTGTCCCCTAGCCAGGTTGGAAGCTGGAGCCGGGCCAGAGCCACCCAGGAAGCTCGGCTCTCTGTGGTGGGGGGCCCAGGGGCAGGTGGAGACTCTGGGGGCCCAGAAGCGCTGGAACTGGGGGGAGTCCAGCAGGGCTGGATTAACTTTTTGTGGACCTGTTCCCAAACATATTTGTGGGCCCCCATGTGGCAAAGTGCAGGGGAGTGGGATGATCAGTCTCCAGAGTGAAGGGCAATGAGGCACAGTGTGGCGGGAGCAGCCCCACTCTGCACAGCCCAGCAGGATGGCACTGTTTACAAACCTGCAGCTGCCAGACGCACACTGGCCTGACCAGCCCTGTGCTGCCAGCATGCCCCTTCCCCTTGAGGGCGGGCCTGCACCACACCACCCCGGGGCCCAGTGCCCCACCCTTATGCCCAGCCCCCACCCCTCCCAGATACCTCCCCCACTGGCCTCCCACCACAATTGCACAGCACCCTGCACACCACACCTCTCGCCCAGAGCCCCCCCGCCCAGAGACCTTCCCACTGCCCACCACCTTCCTCACAGTCCTACCATCACAGCTGCACAGCACCCCATATTCCTGAGGGGATTCTTCACCAAACAATTAAAAATTCTGCACACAATATTTTAAAATTCTGCAAATTTTATTTGTGAGTAAATAAATTTGGAGGCTTCAACATGGCAGTGGGGAGCACAGGCCACTGGTTGCATGGAGGTGGGAGATTACCCTGCACCCTTCCCCCACCCCACCCCGGGACAGGGACTCGGCAGTGAGGCTGCATCCGACCCTGACACAGTGCGAGGGCCAGGCCTGCCCCAGAAACACCCTGGGGCCCTGCCCCTCTGAGCCAGGCGCACCAGGTGTGGGTGAGCAGGCTCAGCCCGGCAGCAGGATCCAAGTGCAGAGGGACTTAGGTGGGGGTAAGAGCGTTCTCTGTGGGGCAGTCTGTGCGGGCACTTCCCCCCCCCCAAAACAGGGGTGATGTGTGGGGGCACATGCCACTGCCTCCCCCCATTTATGCGAGCGCTGAGCACAGTGGGAGATTACTGTATTGGCCCATGGGGGCCTGTGCCCAGCTGCCCCAGCTAATTTGGGGGCCCCTGTAGGAGCGCCAGCAATCTGGCCCTGCTCCTCCTCTTCCTCCTGCCCCATTCCTCCTCTTCCCCCTCAAGCCCTGCCTCCGGCCAGGCCGGAAGACACAGCTGTAGGAGGGTGTATTGTCCCCACCCTAGCCCTGGGCAAAGGTAGGTGAGCCGCTCGCCCAAGCTCCCTCTTCCACTGCCCTGCAGGGAGCTGGCCCAAGCCCCCTCTCCCTTCCCCCCTGCCCCCACTGCCTGGAGCTGGCATAAGTTGTGCCCCCCCTTAACCAGTTTGTGCTCACCCCCGGGAGCTGGGGCTGGCGGGGTGGGCAGAGAAGGGAGCCGGTGACTGCTGTGGGGCCAGAGGCCATGGTCGGGAGCAGGACCGGAGGTGTGGCTGGGGCCCCAGCCAGGAGCGGAGCTGGGGTCTGGAGCAGAGCCATGTGTGGTGTTGGGGACGGGGCCAGAGTGGAGCTGGGGGCACAGCAGGGCTGGGTGGCGCACCCTGCCCATCCCCCTCGGCGGGCTGACCCGGGCCCCAGCGTATCCCACCACAGTTTTGGGACTACTGCCTTAGGCTATGATAAGAGCCACCTAGGCAGCTGTGGGTAGCCCTGGGCCCTTCACCTGCCTGAGAGCAGCCCCTGGCCTATATCCCTGCCCCCTAGGGTGTACCACCCCTTGGGGGAAGGGGAGGAGTTGTGGGCAGGGCCCCATGGCGGGGGGGAGGATGTGGGGGCCCAAATGTTCTTTATGCCCAGGGCCCCAACAAATCTTAATCTGCCGCTGGCCAAGCAGCTCTGCTCAGTCTGTTGGGGGTGGGGAGGGGGGAAAGGAAGTGGGGGAAGAGAGGTGTGGTTGGGAGAGGAAGTGGGGAAGGGAGGTGGTGTTGGGGGGGCGAGGCAGTGGGGAATGGGGGAGTTGGGGGATAGAAATGGGAGGGGGAAGAATTGGGGAAGGGAGTGGGGGAAGAGGCAGTGGGGGGAGAAGAGAAGGAGAGTGGGGGGGATAATGAGGGAGTGGAGTAAGAATGGGGGAAGGAGGGTGGGGTAGGGTGAGGGGAAGAGGCCGTGGGGTAAGGGGTTGTGGGGGGATTAGGGGCAAAGGACAGTTGGGAGAGGAAGCGTGGGGAGAGGCACTGTGCATCTGACTTTCCTGAGTAGCTGCAGCATCCGAACTCCCCCCTCCCAATGAAGCTGCCCCCCACAGCACTGCCCAGGTTCCACTCCAGGCTTGGGGAGAGAGCCAGTGAGCCAGGGGAACTGGCTTCAGCATGCACATGCTCCCCTTCCCTGCCCCCACCCCAGCTATAGCAGTCAAACTATGCTTATGGGGGGGCACACCTGCCCCCGGGGCCCATGTCTGCTCTCGCAGCCCTTTCAGCAGTGTTTAAATCTGTGGCTCAGCCAAGCCCCATCCCAGCAGACGCTGGCACCCCCAGGGTGCTCCCAGATACCTGCTCTCTCGCTCTGCTCCAGGCGCTGTAGCTCCCCTGGGCTTTTCTCACTGCGGCAGCTGGGATGGGACTTTACAACTTTTGGCCGCAGATTGAGGCAGCTGCGGTGCTGAATGCAGGGCCTGGAGTGCAGTGACTCTGGTAGCCTCTGCCTTGCCTCCCTCTGTGCCCACCCCTCACGGTGCACCGCTGCACAGAGCCCAGTATCCCCCGGGCCATCTGCCCCCAGAGCCTGGGATCCTCCCGCTCCAGAGGCTATATCCTCTACAGACCTGGGATCCCCCTGGGACACACCCAAAGCCCCCCACTCACCTGGGTCTCCTCTCTTCCTGGGACATGTCCCTGTTGCGGTTTAAATTGTCTGCAAGAAGCCAAGCATCTCTGCATCCCTCCCCATTTACGTCCTCTCTCCAGAGCTCAAGGTGCAACACCCTTCTCCCTCCACCCTCTGGTGAAACAGACACCTCCCCACCAAGACCGTGGAGGTGAGGGTCTCCTTTGGCTGGGGTTGGTGTACAGCTTTCACACTGAGATTGTTACCCTGCTCTGCACAAACCAGTGCTCCGAGTAACAGGACAAAATTAAGAGGGGGAAACTCAAGTCTATCAAGGGAAACCTTCCTGGCAGTGTGATCTCTGCCTTAGGCTGCGGAACCGTTTCCCCAGGGAAGGACTGGAAACCCCAAGGGCTTGTCTTCACTACCACGCTACATCAGCACAGGTGTATGGCTGCAGCCGCACTGATGTAGCGTGTCGGGTGAAGACGTGACCCGTCGATGGGAGAGCGCTCACCCATCAGTGTGATCACTCCATCTCAACGAGCGCTGGAAGCTCTGTCAGTGGGCGCGGTGTAGACAGCTCTTTAACTTACGTCGCTCGGGGGAATGTGGCTTTTTCATCGACGTAAGCGGTCAAGTAGAAAAGCCAAAAGGGGACAGGACAAAACATGCTGTAAGGAGCAGCCCTGCATGGGCAGGGAGCTAGACCAAGATGGGATGAGCACAGAGGGCTTTTTCTCCTCCAACTTCTATAATTCCCCCCCACTATTCTGGCAGTACAAAGTCTGGTGCGAAAGACCTGGTGCTTGGATCCAATTGCATTGGGATTGTGAATTAGTGCCCTGCCTTGCAACTCCTACTGGGCCACTAGTGTAGATCCTGCTGTTACTACAGCTGTTTGCAGGAACCCTTGCACTCAGGGATGGCATGCATCTCCACTGTACTGTGCGCATGCCCTCCAACCCTGCTATCCTGCTGTGCGGATCCCAGTGTGCGTGTATTGTGTATTTTTGGCACTCACACCCTGCTATAAGAATTTTATTATGCTGGTAATACTCGTGCCCTGGTGCAAAGACAACATTATGCTAGAAATATGAATCCTGAACATAGTGCCCTGGTGTGATGGTCACTCTGGGCTAGTAATGTGAATCCTCCATTTTTGTATGCAGTATTGTTGAAGCCCTGTTGGGCCCAGGGTATTAGAGACAAGATGGGTGAGGTCACATCTTTTATTGGAGCAACTTCTGTTGGTGAGAGACAAGTGTCTGAGCTTCCACAGAGCTCTCTTCAGGGCTGTAAGTGCAAAAGCTTGTCTCACTCAGCAACAGAAGCTGGTCTAATAAAAGCTATTACATCACCCACCTTGTCTCGCGAATGTGAATCCAGTTATTGTGGCCCTGTTGTATACAGCCTAATATACTGAAAGCATGAATCTCGGCCACTAGAGGAGAGGGTGTAAATCTTAATGCTAGTAGCCTACTAGAGCTTATGCCACTCTCAGTCTGGGAGTTTTACTTTTGGCAGGTGTATCCTGATGCCAATAATCCACGAAGGCAGTGGAGTTTGGAAATAATAGGTCTGGCCTTACGGTTGGGCGCCATGGATATGTGTGCATGCGTGTCTGCCGTGGTCAAGATACAAGGAGCAGGGTGGGCCTGTGATGCAAGGCCATGAAAGGGACCTCAGGACAATGGAGGGAGGCAGCGGGGCGCAGGGTGATGTGGGGGGATTCCTCTGCCACTTTGGTCTTGGCCTCCTCACAGTGACCCATCTCCCTGGACGGCTGGGGCGGCTCTTACCACAGACCAGCTTCAGCTTGTGGCCTGGCCAAGGGGCGGGGCCTTGGGGGAAGAGGAGGAGCAGGGGGCGTGGCCCCCATGGAGCTGGGGAGGTGAGGGATCCAAAAATTCTTTGTGCCCAGGGCTCCAGTAAATCTTAATCCATCTCTGCTAACACCAGGAGAGGGATTCCCCTTCATGGACTGGTACAAAGACATCTCTCTGAGAAAGGGGTGGGGCTTTATGCACACCCTCCTCAACCAATCAGCAGCTCCCATTGGCTAGCTTAGGTGGCTCCTTGCCTAGTGTGCTGGCTTTTGTGGATCATATTATAAGGTGCCTAACTCAGACCCATCCATATAGGGAACCTAGGCACCTAACTTAGGCTTTGTGGATAGCAGTGGTGGGCCTCTGATGTTCTAGGTGCCTAGAAGTTAGGCAAGACAGCACTGAGTGTTGCAGTGCCTCAGTCCCAAGTGCTCAGCCCCCTCTGAAAGAAATCTGGCCTATGGCTTCTCTTAAAAGCATGCTCGCACCCAGGTTGTTTTTAGGTTCAGCAGCATATCGGACCACACTGGAGACCAAAGGTTTAGCAATGCTTTAGCAAATAAGTCATGCTAATTTTTGCTGTAAAACATGGAAACATAGTGACATTATAGAATAAAGAGCTACTTGTTTTAATTGATACATGATTACCTTGCTTATATTGAAGAGAATTTTTTTAAAAAGTGGACACTCTTGGAAGGGCAGGGATCAGTGCTATACTATGTTGTAGCCTCTTTACTTTGCTCTGCACCACTGGCAAAACATATACTGTCCCCTGGTATAAAAATGTTCCCTAGGTAAAATGATCTCGCATAAGAGGTCCACAGTGCCTCCCCTACTGTGGAAGGTATGGCAGAGGCAGGCTGGGTGCTGGTTGCTTTCTTCTGCCAAAACTGTTACTTGGGGGCTGAAATCTAGCTTAAATTTAGAGCAGCCCTGAGGCTGCTCCACCTTACCTCAGGTTTCCAAATGGACAAGAATAGGGGGAGGTGCAAAGCAGGGTTAAAGTACCTTTGGCCCCTGCCCATTTCCTGCCTCAGTCATATCTTGACTAGACCAAAGATGCAGGCTGTACATCCCTCTGTTCAGCCTCAGACCAGGTAGAGCACATGTTGCAGAAGTACAAGCGGCTCTATACTAGTCCAGCAAATTACTTCTCACATGTTATGGATAAGCTGCCGCTGGGAATGATAGGGTAGCTTAGCGCTGGGCTACACTAGGAACTGATGTTGGTATAGCTGTTTCTCTAGGTATAAAAAATCCACATCTCTGAGAGATGTAACGAAGCCAACCACATCCTCGGTATAGCTCGTGCTAGAACAATGGAAGAATTCTAGAATTCATTGATCTAGCTACCACCTCTCACCAAAGTGGATTACCTATACTGATGCAAGAACCCCTCCCATCGGCATACGTATCTACACTGAAGAGCTGCTGCTGTGCAGCTGTAGCATTTTAAGTGTAGGCATACCCCTAGTCTCTAGCAGCGTTCAAGCTTTGGGCCTATTGGCTGAATCTGAGATTTTAATTTAATTTTGTCCCCTAGGTGCTGGAGTGAGACCACAATTATAGACCGTCAGACTATGACGTAGCAGCACAGCGGATGTTGACTACATTTGAAAAAGTGTACGGTGGCTTGATGCAAATTAATACTGGTTCTCTTTCTGAGCATGTCACCTTGGTATCCAAGTCTGGTTCTGCCTCCAATACTGGAAGTCTCCAAGTCTGCATTTTCTGACTAGCAGACACTGTTATTTGCAGTACTAATGTAGCTATGTTGGTCCCAGGATTTTAGAGACAAGATGGATGAGGTAATATCTTTTATTGGATCAACTTCTGTTGGTGAAAGAGACGAACTTACATAGAGCTCTTTTTCAGGTCTGGGAAACGTACTCAGAGTGTCACAGCTAAATACAAGGTGGCATAAATTGTTTAGTATAAGTAGTTAACATGTATTTTAAGAGACCATTCAAGGTGAAGTGGCCACATAACACTGCTGTACTCACAGGACAAAAAGGGGGAGGCGATAGTGGACTGCAGTTTGTTGAAATAAACCATAAATCCAGTGTCTTTATTATGTCCATGATTTTTAGTGTCTAGCTATATTATGAATTTAAGCTCTGAAACTCATGTTTTCAGGGTGGTGTGCAGGTTTCCTTTCAGGATGAAAAGAACTGAGATGGCAGATGTGGAGTGATTACTTTGTGAAAAGGGTTCACCTATGCGTGTTGGATGAACTTGTCTTTTATCAATTTTTTGTATGAGTTCATTCAAAAGCATAGCAAGGGTCTCATTTTATCCACATTGATGTTACTGTGCACTTAAAACTCTTGTAGAGAAACCTGGTAATTTTGCTATGAGGCTAGCTAGTATTTTGACAGCTTAGCTTTTTTTTACTATTTCTTTTGGATATGCTTGATGCTTTGTCTGGGCACGTTCTGAGGGATATGACTGAGCGGAACTTAGTGTTTCCACAGTTTCTGATTTTTCAGGTTGCCTTACCTCTTGCCTCCCACAGCCCCAATGGAGGCACAGACCAGCTGTAATCACTAACCCCATAACAAAATAAGTATGTTAATTTTTTACTTCCTCTGAACAGGTTATTTCTAATCCGGTGAACCATCACCTAGCCCTGCTTTGAGGCAAAGAACTCTGGGGTGAAGGATCTTCCCGTCATTCTGGGAGAGAAAATGAGGGGTGACCTGGAGAATGATTGGTGAGTACATGACCAACTGTATCAGGTAGAGAAACCATATCTGTCTGGGCCAGGTCGGAACTATAACTCTGGCTTTGTCCTTTTTTATTTTGAGTACAATTTTTGATATTAGAGGTGTCGGGGGGAAATGCAAACGTTAGACCCAACAACCAGTGAAAGTAAAAGGCATCCCTCATGGACTGGTGACCCAGCTTGCCTCTGGAACAGAATTGGACGCATTTCTTGTTCATGGCCATAGGAAACATATTTATCTGAGAGGTGCCCCATTGTTGAAATATGTTGTGAATTATGATGGAATCTGTCTCCCATTCGTTGTCTTGAGAAAAGTGCCTGCTGACTGCATCCGCAGAAGGTAAGCTGTTGTGATGATGATCTGATTGTGTATGCACCAATTCCAAAGCTTGACAGCTTTGTAGCAAAGGGAGGGGTATCTTGCCCCTCCTTGTCGGTTGCTACAGAACATGCATGACATGTTGTCATAATGACCTTTATATGTTTGCCCCCGATCAATGGTAGAAATTGGAGACAAGCATATCTGACTGTCCTGAGTTCTAGGAGGTTGATATGCACAGTCGCCTCTGGAGGTGTCCATTTGCTCTGACCATAGGGGTGTCCAGATGCGCTCCCCAACTTAGGAGGCATGTATCCATTGTTATAACAACTGTCAAGGGAAGGGCAGGTAAAAGGGACTCCTGCGCAGACATTGGGAGGGTATTTGCACCAATTGAGAGATTCCTTTACAAAGGTGGATATGGGCATTAGTATGGCTAGACTGTGTCTGCTCAGTGAATAAACAGTCCTGGGCCATCCTTGTGTAACCCTTCTGCCCGTCAGAGTTGGCAGCAACAAGGTCCGGGTTCAATATCTAGGGGATCCATTCCAATAACACCATGCAAACTGGCTCGAGCCTCCACCCAGTGACCTGGGACAAATATATACCACCCCTGCGGGGCGCCTCCAAGAGGCAATACTTCCCCTCTCGCAAGCACATAGTCTGAGTGTAGCAAAAGCCTTTTAATTACAGAGAGAAACAATGTGGCATTATGTTGGGGAAACACCACCAACAGGATTCATAACACAACCCATGAGCAAAAAACCCACCCCAAGCAAATTGGGGCATGCCCTTTCCCTTTGGTTCTTGAGTCCAGCAACCCCAAATCACCCAAAGTCCCAAAAGTCCAATGACCCAAAAGTCTCTGTCCCTGGTCAGGGCAGCCCCAGAGTTCGAAAGTTTATCTGCAGAGCTTTACCTCCCAACCTGGGTGGAGATGGGGGGGGGGGGTAAGAGGCACCTTACATGATCTGAAGCTGACCGCCCCACAGCTCCATAGGCCTTCGCTCCGCTCCGCCAGCCGCCCCACAAACTGCTTTGCTCAGCTCCGCTCTGCGGCCCATAGGCCTTCGCTTCGCTCCGCCAGCCGCCCCACAAACTGCTTCGCTCAGCTCCGCGGCCCACAAGCAGCTCCCGCCGTCCCACGAACTGCTCTACCAGCCGGTCCACAAACTGTTCCGTGTCCCACCAACAGCTCCCGCCGTCCTATGAACTGCTCCCCCAGCCATCCCGCAAACTGCTCCACAATATATCTTCAGGCTCCCCCACTACTTAACACAACGCTCAGTGATTTCAGCTCTTAGTCAGTTTAGCTCTTTGGTGAATTCAGCTTGTAGTATGGGAGCCTCAGTGCTGATGCACTGTTAGCCCAAAGTGAGCTCAGCAGCCTGTAACTAGACTTCTAATGAAATCAAAATTAGCTCTAATATTCCACAGTGGAGAGAGGAGGAAGTGCAATTAGCATGTAAGGCCCTCACCAAGGGGCCCATGCCACCAAGTATTAATACTTGTCCCCAGCCTCTCTCAATTCACAAAGTTTTGGAACCCATGACCCTTGCCTAGCGAGTGCTACTTAGTTGATGGTGAGTCCCTCCATCATAACAAAAGGCCAAGTACAGTTCCAAGCACAGTTCCCATAATCAGCGTAATAACAATTTATTCTTCCTGCCCCAATAACAGAGACACTGGGGATCCCACAGCAGCCAAAGTGACCATTTGGGCAGCTATGGCCTCATTCTAGGCGGGGTGGGTGTGCCTATGCAAATGAGATCAGCCCCTGAAGTTCTTTTCCACAACTTGCCACACCTCACCACCAGATGTCAGGGTGGAGCTCATCTTGACACTGCTTACATCTAGAAGCAAAGCACCTGCACTCTTGCACTGTCTATAATGAAAGTACCAGCTGCCATATGTCTCAACAGCCAAAGACAATTCTTGACAGGTGTCTGAGGGCTTCTCTTGGATAGCTTGACTACATTGGAAAGGGCCACAAATCTTGCATCAGGAGATAAGCTCCTATGAATTCTAACCTTTGTAAGGGATCAAGGTGGATTTTTGAACGTTCAGTTGTAGGTCCAGTGCGAGGAAGCGGTGTATGGGTTGGCAAGTTGCCCTTACAGTTTTATCCTGGGAGCAAACTTTTAGAAGCAAATTGTCTAGGTAAGGAAACATCAGAATTGCTTTTCTGCGGAGGTGTGCCTCTACTAAAGACATGACCTTTGAAAAGATCTTTGGAGCAGATGAGAGGCCAAAAAGGAAACACCTTATATTACAAATGGTCCTGACTGACAGTAAAACACAGGAACCTTTTGTGAGATGGGTGGATTAGTATGGAAATGTGTCTTGATGATTGAAAGCTGAGAACTAATCTCCTTGAGCCAGAGATGGAATTATTGCTTCAAGGTGTGACCATTTTGAATCGTTGTGCTTTTACAAGTGTGTTGAGTAGCCTTAAATCTAGGATGGGTCTTCAACTGCCATTCTTTTTTTGGAACCAGGAAGTACCTGGAATAAAACCCCTCCTCTGTGCTGCATGGGAACCGGTTCTATAGTGCCTAAGTGTAGGAGAGAGTCGGTTTCCTGTCTTAAAAAGGTGCTTATGAGAGGTCCCTGAAGAGGGATGGGGAAGGGGAGTTGGCAGGCAAAAGTGAAGTGGATGGAGTACCCTGTGGAGATGATCTCCAAAACCCACTTGTCTGTAGTAACCGATTTGCAAGCAGGCTGGAAGTGGTACAGAGTTGCTGAAAAGAGGAAGGCAGGTGAAACGCTGCAGTTGGTATGAAAAGGGATGGCAGCTCAGGACCTCCACCCCTCCATCAAAATTGGTGCTTTGAAGCAGAGGTTTGTGAGGTTGGAAAGTGGATGGTTTTTTCTCTCTGGAACCTCTGTCTCTTGAATTGAGGTTCATATGATCTCTGGGAACCTGAGAATTGAGTGGGATCTCTGATGTCTGGGACCTATTAACTTTTCTCTTTTGGATGTGCGTATAGCTCTCCAGAGAACGTAAAGTGGCCCTCGACTGCTTACGTGTGCAGAAACTTGTCTATGGTGTCAGTGAATAGTTTAGTGCCCTCAAAAAGGAAGGTCTTCAACAGTATTCTGGACCTTCTCCTGAAAGCTGAAGCCAGGAGGCCCTCTTCATAACTATTGATGTAGAAATCAAATGAGCGGCAGTATCAGCAGCATTGAGAGAGGCCTGCAGAGATGTTCTGGTGAACAGCTGGCCTTCTGCACTAATTGCCTTCTGTGTTCTTCTGGTAGAGGCTCAATAAGGAGTTCAGCCTGGTAGTTGGTAATTCTGAATTGTAAAGTAGCTGACAAATATGACTTTCTACAAAGTAGTTGAGGTGCTTATGATCTTTATCATTGGGTGTAGATTTAGCATGGTGTTGCCCTTCATGTTCATTAATCTCCTCGACCATCAAGGAGCTGGGAGAAGGATAAGAAAATAAAAATTCTGAGTCATTAGAGGGAACATAATATTTTTTGTCTGGTCTCTTGCATGTGGGTGGAGTTGAGGCCAGGCTGTGCCAGATAAGCTTTATAGGTCCAGGAAGACCTCGTTAACAGGCAGGGTGATGCAGGCAGATAAAGCTGTATGAAAGATGTCAATTAACCTAGGATGTGGTTCTTTAACTTTATCAAGAGGGATCTGTGAAGAAACCGCGACCCTCTTAATAAGGTCCTAAAATTGTTTAAAATCATAAGCCTAGGATGGTGGAGGTGGCATAATCGCTTCATCTTGGGATAAAGAAGAGATGTTGGCTGATGCAGAGGTCTCTTCATCAGCCCTATCTTCTTGTTCCTCAGAGGTTCTTCCTGAGGTTTCTGTTTCCTAGAGAGAGAGGGTGATAAAAATTGTCTCTCTCAGCCCTAGAGAATTGCTGACAGTAGGCCACGTAGGGTCCCAGTATGGTCAAGGGGGGTGTCGCATATGGCATAGGTGGAGGCATCTATGGGTGTTCGTATCAGCAAGATGGTGGCTGTAGCTACATCGGTCATGAGTGAGATCAACTTCCTTAGAGATGTCTGGAAAAGCACCTCTATGGGAATGGATTGGAGTGCTATGGCCAGATATTAGAGCGTCCAAAGCAAGATTTTCATCAGAATCCTCCTCTCCCAAGTCATGCTGAAGTGGTGGAGCAGCAGAAGAAACTTGAGGTACAATTCTCTGCACCAGATGCATGTCTGGGAATCTAGAGGGCTTCAGTACCAAGAACTGTGAGTCAGGTGTCTTGGACACAGCCAAGTCTTGAGGAAAATGAAACTCCCGCAGTACTGAGTGTGTTGTCGGTACCGTATCCATGACCTGAGCTGAAATAATGGTAGCTGAGGGAGTTGATAGTACTGTGAATCTTGAGTGGTCCAAGGGGAGTTGAGCCAGAGTGGTCTTTTTCGATAGCGAGTGTGAAGGGGTAGAGCCTTTTTTGCCGCGTTGCTCCTTACAGTACCAATGGTCTATCAGAGCCTGACATTTTGGAGTCTCTAGATTTAACACTGCCCTTGGTACTGAGGAACCAGCAGTCTCATGCATACAGTGTCAGAGACTGATGGGAGCCAAAGTGGCTGGAGTCACTGTTGACCTCATCTTCTTTGAGTAGATTCCCTGCTTGGAGAACTCGGGGCACGGTCTTTGGAAGTCTTATGACAGGAATCTTAGGCCTTCTTCTTAGATGCCCTTGAGGAGTATGGCTTGGAGATAGTAGAGGTGGCCAACTTATTCAGAGACTGACAAACCGTAGGGTCTCCTGGCCTGGATCAAAGTCTGGGATCAGCAAACTCTCCATCCTAAGGAGTCAAAGTTTGATCTCCGTGTTTTTTCTGGCTCTAGATTTTAATGCCAGACTGAAGTTTCCCTTTGAGATTCCCCGAGGCAATGGATGCACCAGGAGTGTCAGTCACTCACCACAATTGTCTCCTGGAACAATGGGCAGCATTTGAAACCTGTCAGAGCCAGGCATGCCTTTCTAGGAGTGTAAAACTCCCAGGAAGGAAGAAACTATATGACAATTTTTTTTTGAAACAACTATAATAAACTACTGTAAGAGCGAAGGGGTCACAGCTAAAGTAAAATTCAACACAGACAATTGTGAAGGCTCCATCTCAGGCCAAGGCAGTTGAGAAGGAACTGAGGGCACTTTGCCTGCACAACGCTATATAGCAACAATGCAGAGTACAAGACTGAGTAACCTGTATGCGTGGGCCGAACAGACACTATGAAATTTCTGATCAAAAGCACAGGAGCTGCAAACACACCTAGAATGGAGCACCCATACGGACACTACTTGGAAAAGAATGGTTACTTATACATGCTGACCTACTTATATGCGCACAGACTTACTATGATACATATCCGGCACCACGCTAACGTCGTGTACATATGTGCATCACCTATGAGCTTGTAATGTAATTTGTGGACTACCTGTGTCTGTATGCAAATTGATATTTAAGAGCTATGTGCTCATTTACAACATCTGTAGATCTATACTTGTACAGCTAATGCTATACTTAATTGTGGGGCAGATTCTATAATCTTTATTCAAGTGGAATATCACTTATGTGATTTGTGTTACTTACATCAATGGGACTATGCATATGCCTGCTACTTAGGAAGTGACAGAATATGTCCTGTGGCTCTAAGGTAAGCCTTTGTAAAACAAGTACTTATAGAGAAAATAAAACCAAGTGATGTGTAAGACGACTACCAAAAATATTATCATTTAAGAATGGCTACCACCACATACCTCTGACTCAGTTCATTGAGGTTCAATAAGGATAAGTGCAGGGTCCTGCACTTAGGATGGAAGAATCCAATGCACCGCTACAGACTAGGGACCGAATGGCTAGGCAGCAGTTCTGCGGAAAAGGACCTAGGGGTGACAGTAGACGAGAAGCTGGATATGAGTCAGCAGTGTGCCCTTGTTGCCAAGAAGGCCAATGGCATTTTGGGATGTATAAGTAGGGGCATAGCGAGCAGATCGAGGGACGTGATCGTTCCCCTCTATTCGACACTGGTGAGGCCTCATCTGGAGTACTGTGTCCAGTTTTGGGCCCCACACTACAAGAAGGATGTGGATAAATTGGAAAGAGTCCAGCGAAGGGCAACAAAAATGATTAGGGGTCTAGAGCACATGACTTATGAGGAGAGGCTGAGGGAGCTGGGATTGTTTAGTCTGCAGAAGAGAAGAATGAGGGGGGATTTGATAGCTGCTTTCAACTACCTGAAAGGGGGTTCCAAAGAGGATGGCTCTAGACTGTTCTCAATGGTAGCAGATGACAGAACGAGGAGTAATGGTCTCAAGTTGCAATGGGGGAGGTTTAGATTGGATATTAGGAAAAACTTTTTCACTAAGAGGGTGGTGAAACACTGGAATGCGTTACCTAGGGAGGTGGTAGAATCTCCTTCCTTAGAGGTTTTTAAGGTCAGGCTTGACAAAGCCCTGGCTGGGATGATTTAACTGGGACTTGGTCCTGCTTTGAGCAGGGGGTTGGACTAGATGACCTTCTGGGGTCCCTTCCAACCCTGATATTCTATGATTCTATGATTCTATGATCCAGAGGCCTGTGGTATAATACAATTAGGCTCTCATTTTCAGTGGGTGAAGATTTGGGAGTTCAGCAAGAAAAGCCCCATGGAGGGGCCTAATTCTGCCATCCTTAAACTGTGATCAGTCGCATTGATTTCAGAGAGCCTACTCTCAGAGCAAGGTGGTATTCAGTGCAAAGGTGGCAGAATCAGGGCCTAGTACCACAGGAACATAATTTGTGTGCAAATTAAGGAGGAAATGGATGAGACGTAGCTAAATTTAAAAAACCATCTTGCTGGAGTTAAAATAAAATTCTAGGACTCTTGCTTTTTAGATAAGGCCTTATGCTCCAAATTTCTTTTAAAATTAAGTTTTAATCTGAGAATTAAAAAGTCCTGCAGGATTTAGCACTTAAATTCCTGTATGCAAGGTGCTGAGCTTTCTTGCAAGGTACTTTGAAGTCAATAAGAGGAGAGGGAGCTGTGCATCTCAAAGGAGTCTTAATAGCTGTGCCACGCTTGCTCTCTGAACTTGCCAGTTAAAGGTACATCGCCATATCTTAGAATCTAGCTACGATATCCTTTCTTGCAATTGTAGATGAGAAATCTCTGCTCCTAGAAAATACTGATTTTTAAATGTAGTTCAGCCACACAAGAGAGCCCAACTCAAAAATAAATTGATCCTGCTGCTATAAATCAGTCTCTGATTTATATTAGTATTTCTTATAGAAACAGTCATTCCTCTGTTAAAAGTGTTAGAGCATTAACTATCCTCAGCTTTGAGTTAGGGCTCTTAATTGCTGGCTAAAACTGATTTTTGTGGGGATTACTACTATGAACATAAATGTTCCAAATTAAACTATATGGCATTTGTTATCAGGCAGACTAAAATGAAACACTGCTAATATGTTCAGACTATATCTAAGCTAAGTAAATAAATGGGAATTTTACAAACTTATTGTACAAGTGCTTTCCAGAGAACAACAAAAATATTTATAAAGCCACTTTCTAATTGTTTCTTTGCCATAGCCCTGAAACAAATTGATCTGAGTAGATCAAAATACACTGAAAAAAGTTGGTGTCCTACTTAGTTTCTCTGTTATAAAAGAAAGCTAAAAATAGACACTATACCCATAACAAGACACAAACATCTAACGCTGTTGCAGTTCACCAAACCGTTGAGTGCTGTTGTCCTAAGAAACCTAGGATTATATAATATTTCTCTAAACCCAAACTGGTAATTTATGTTTTGTTGTCTTAAGGTTATAGATGCAACCATTACAATTTTTATTATAAAAATAAATTTAAAACATTAAAATTGAAGTGTACAATTCCATAGAAAAATGAACTTTAGTTCACAGTTCTTTGTGGGGAAGGCTCAGAAGAGGCTAAGCCATGGAGGAGCCAGAGGAATATTCAGTATTTACTGTTGCTTCTTTTTCTTCATATCTTGGCGGTAATTCAGATGAAAGATGCAGAGTAGGTAAGATGTCTGAAGATGAACTGCTCCCAGGAATTGCATATGGCGGTTCGTACGCTCTAACGGAGACCATTCCTTGAACATGTTCAAGTTGTGCCCTGTAAAACATTACACATTAGTACATTCCAATCTCATTTATACACTGAGCCAAATCATACTTGAGTTTTACACATGCACACGCAGTGTGGGTGAAGCCGGTCTTTAAGCTGCCTTTTTTTAAATTGGTTCACCACAAATACACATCTGTTTGTTATACAGATGGCATGGTTTACTAGTGTGGCCTTTCCACATTTCCTAAAGAAGAGGTCTTTTTATATTCCCCTGACAACACTGCATAGAGCAGAATTGCCACTTGGGAATGGGAGAGATTTTCTCATCTCTTCTCCTTTGTTCCTTTGCCCCCCTGCCTTTTCATAATCTACTATGGCCCTACTTTCCCCTTCCTTATAATAGTTATGAGTTCTAAAACCCCAATTACTGAAATGACAATACTTTGTACTCTGAGATCCTCAGATGAAAGGTGACTTACAACTTTTAATTAAGCCTCCCAAAAGCCTTTGAAGTAGTTAAATAAATAGTAGTATTCTCATTTGACAGCCAGGGAAACGGAAGCAGAGAAAGGTCTCTGGATTGTTCAAGTTCACACAAGTCAGCAAGTCAAAAATAGAACACAGGCATCCAAGTCCCTTGCTGCAATCAAGGTAAGAATATTTTAAAATTAAGCTAAAATATCAGAAGGAAGAAATTCAGTGAGTTACTAGAAAATTTTGTAGATGTCAGACATAAAATCAATGATGGTTAAGAGAGTGTTTTTCTAGCTACACTTCAACCCATGAGTTAAACATCGCAGATTCTAGAAAATAAACATGAAGACTATCTTACCCATTATTTACAATACTGTCGTACGAGGGAGGATTTTCACTCATAGGCAGCTCTGTGGCAAGTGGCTTATGAGTTACATGTGGTGATAGAGAGTCAGCAAAATAAGGTGGTGGGAGGGGTGGGAATGTCATTACAGCATCACCTAAAGAGAAAAAAATTAATTAGTGACATGAAAATTCAACTCATTTCCTGATCCTCATTGTAACCTAAGAGATATTCATACTAGTGTAGTATAGTATTTGTGCTTATCTTCTTTATAGATACAGGCACCATGTTCATGCATACTTTAACTGTTCTGACATTCCTTGGTGTAGAGGACAATTTTATGTACACATTCTGGGAGGATTTTTACAATGTAAGAGATTCATCTTACTAAAAAAAAAGCAGCCATAAAAAAAAGTTCCGTCTCGCTAAAGGACACAAATCCCTTTACTGTTGGCTGCAGAACCTACCAGCAGACAGGCTCACGTGTGTTCTCTAAATACAGAGCAAGAGCTATTACCACACTTTCTATCTGAGATTTTATACCATGCTCATCACTATGGTACACATGTGCCTAGTTCTCCGTGCCTGCCTAAAATGTTGGTTTTATAAAGTACTGTGCATACCTGTAACGATGCTATAAATAAAAATGTTCAATGCTCTGCTTAACAATTCATATTGATTTAATTTTTTCTTCAAATGTGCAGTATTTCCTCTGTTAACAAAATTATCAGGAAGTTCCTTGCTTTCTACGATTTATATGTTCTTAAGTGCTTATTTATACAAAGAGGTAATAACTGCACTTATACCATTACCATATCTTGCAACTTGATTGCCTGTTAAGGAGCAACATGCCATTATTAAATGAAATGATTTTATAACTGTCGGCACAAATGGTGATTTCTAACTGATTGTTACAATTTCAGAACAATCAAACCAGTGTACCTATAGCTGCATAACTAATAAAGACATTTTAGATAACATTTTCATAGCTGAAGGCACAATACTAATAGAATTCATATTATAAGAAAGCAGTACATGTTATATACTAAACTGTAATTATGCAGTGCTTAATCTGAACACTAATTAGTGATAATGTTATGAAGTTGGACAATGAGTATGGTCTCTCTTATTCAGAACTTTGCATTTTGTGGGGGTTTTAGTGTTTTTAATGGACAGCCAACAGTCAGCTAGTTCTCATAATTAAACAGGTGCAACAACTACTTCCCCTCTGCCCACTCCACTTTTTGTGTCTTTGCCTCTTAAGTTTTCTATGTAAAACTCAACCTCTGTTCTTGGAAGGTGTTTCAATCTTTTGATCCATCCATCACCTCCTCAGAAATCACAGTGTTTAGGCAACACCTGCCTACCCAACATTAACATTGATGTTATTACATGACCTCGCTTTGCACACAGGGTGCTCCTCATATGTTTGTTTTGTCAGCTTATTCTGAAAGTAGTGCACTTAAGGAAGACAACAGAATTTGGATCTTTTCAAACAGGTTGTAGGAGAGGAAGTGATTGTTGGCTTACTAAACACACACACAAGGAGCATCTTGCAAAGACAGTTCATACAGCAAATTAATACTGAAGTTGAGCAGGGCATGTGTTGCCAAATACAATGATTCTGGTAAAGTGATGGAACCAACAGACTTGCGCACCATGATCCTGCAGCAATCCACATTTTAAGTCTAGGCTTGATCCTACAGTGTTTGTATATTTTACTTTTCTTAGAACTCTCCACATATAAGAATGTGTGTACTAGTTTTGCTTTCTCCCCTTCAAAGACTATTTTCTTAAATTGCAATTCTTCTACAACTCTCTCACTCATATACCCCGATATCTGGTGTCAGCCTCTCAAACCTTCACTTTTTCCTATTAAGCATCAGGTTAAATAGTCCTTATGTCAGGATGACGAAGGCAGGATTTTGTGTGCAATGGACTTCAGTTCTGATCAATCAGGGAGCAGTTGAGCAGCATAGTGGTTAATTTGTCACCCATTCCTTCTGACCACTAAAAATGTAGTTTAAAACTTACAAACTGTATTCATCCAGAATTAAAATGGTGACACAAACAGTACAAGCAGTACCCTCTGCATCTGAATCATTGCAGTCCTATTTCAGGGGACAAGACGACAGGCCAGAATTCAAAGCTAAACTGCATTTTCAATATAGTAATAAAAAAAGCCATGACACCTACAATTTACAATGCCTATTCCATTCTCTGGAAAAGGAAGTAGGATTGGAATTACTTATGCCAGATAGTGTGATTTCTTCCACATTGGCCTTTGGAGGTTTTTTGTAAGTCAATAGGCAGTTTGCCCCTGAAGAAAGAAGACTGAATTAACTACACTTTGAATGTTTCAGATGTAAAAGGTAACATGTTTCTCATTTGGTATGTTAAACCACACACACAAAATAGGAACTAGCGTACAGGTTAGTAAAACTAGCTTTCAAATTTAAAATATATGCAAATCATCTACCTACCTGCTGTAACTTGAAATGATTCTGGACTCTGAGGATGTTCTCCATTTTCAGAGGATTCTTGGCTGAGATTTAAATTGGTTTTCTTTTTAATATGAGCTATTACGAAGAAACTTAATCCAATAAGCACAATCAAAGGACCCATGATTTGAAGAGGCAGGAATCCACAGCCTGAGAGTTCAACATCAGAAGTGCTGGTTTGATTATACTGTAGGCTGTGCCTTCCTGGGCTACATCCAGGAACCCAAATGCCCAGGAAACTAATTAGCACTCCACTAGTTAAAAACAAAAATCCAAAGATAAGAAACTGGGCAACCTGACAGTTCCCTTGACAAAAAATGAGGCTGTACACCTGCTCACCTTGCATCTGTCTCTGACTTAGGTACAGCCTAGCTCTTGATTGTGCCAGTAAGACACAAACTAATCCAACAACAACCACCACAGGCCCAGCAATCTTAAGGGCCCTGTTGCAATCACTGAAGGTTCCAGATGGGCAAGTCTGTAAAATAAAGACTGAAAGCAGAAATCCAGTGCATAGCAATGCAACTCCAAAAACAAAAAGGAAAAAAAACTTCCTATGATGTCCATTATTTCCTTCCCCACCAGGTCTGGGAACAGCAACTGCACACATTACAAAAATGTCTCTTCATGCAAAGGAGAAATATATCGTCTCCTGATAGCGTTCAGAGAGGAAGAAAACTTCTGCAGACCTGTGAACACAAATATATAATTGAAATGAGAGAATATGTAGGTAACTACATTGTGTATTTTTCTTCTGCACTTATTACTCAGCCTATCCAATGGTTCAAAGCCAGTATATCCCCAAACAACTTCATTTTAGAATAAAAGCTTCATGGAAATGGACATGGGTTATAAGACAGATAAAGGGAGATCACTGACTTAATATTTATACCAAAAGCAATTGTAATAGCTCAGTAAATAAAAGAATATTATTAAGGGAACAATTAATAATATTTATCCAATTCTAGTTCAAAATGAGGTCACACTGTGAGGGATGTACCCTTAAAAGAAAAAATCACCAAGTTTCCCTCCAACCTGCAGAAGCCCCTGAGGTAGGGGCTGATGAGACACACTTAGAAAGTCATCAGTATAAGAAAGGGAGACATAATGAGAAGGGAGGGTTGGGAGAAAGTTCGGCCTTTGTGGGCAACTAGGGAGCTGAACATCACACTGAGGATTGGAGCTATCATTCAAGAGAAAGAATTGGGATGGAATGCAGGGGTGGTCCTTCCCCGCTTGCTAGAAGAGAGCTCTGACTGGAGGGAATTTTGCTGGAAAGAGGACATTTACCAATAAAGCTTCAAATGTATTACCTACTTAAAGCATGTGGATTTGTTGCTCCTCCTTCAGCCAGCTGACAGACATGTCAGCTCTTTTCCCTAAAAGTATTTCCTGTCCCAGTATAACTGAAAGAGCTAGGACTTTTCCTTCGGCCTGGGCGCCCCCTGGAGTCATGCCTTTATGGCACCCAATATAGAGCCCTGCCAACCCCTCACCCCCTCAGTTCCTTCCTACCACCGGTGATGGCTAGCTGGAACAACTGTTGCTCTTGCTTTGCAAGCGCGTTTGACAGTGTCCTCTTCACTTTTCTTTCTTAAATAGTTGTAAATAGTTCATTAGTTATTAGTTACAGTTAGTAGGTAGTTGTGACTCTTGGGGGCCCGCCCGATAACATTTCCCCCCAGTTCTGGGGTATGCCCTGGTCTCCAGTGTTCAAACTCTGCGAGGACTGTGGCAAGTTTATGCTGAAGAGTGACTCGCACTCTTCTTGTCTACGGTGCCTTGGGGAGAGGCACCAAAAGGACAAGTGCAGGATCTGCAAGGGTTTTCGCCCTAGGACCCTTAAAAGACAGGGACCAAAGACTCAAGATCCTCCTAATGGAAGCAGCACTTTGACCGCATTCTGACCTGGGATCTGCAGAACCCACGCCGAGCACTTCCATGTCAGTCTGAAGTGCTCTGGCGCCGACAGTGCGCAAGCTGGTGCTGAGCAAGGACTCTAAGGACTCCTGGCACCGCCACGGCGCCGCACATAAGAAACCCTCTGCAGTGTGGCACCGTGCTCAGTGCCACAAAGGAAGAAAAGGCCAGATAGGGGTCGCGCTCCCCCTTTAAAGACCAAGGGACCTGAGGCATCAAAGCACACCTTGAGCCAGGCAGCTTCGTCTCTCCAGCCTTCCAGGATCTCGTCGACTCCTGCCCCATCTGGGGTTCAGTCGAGTCTGAACCCTCAACGGTCCCTGGACTGCCAAGGTCATCACCTCCATCTCCCCTTGACTCCTGAGGCATTTGAGGCACCCAGGGACCTTATACGCCTCACTGCGCCGTCCTCCCAGCAGAGGAGAGACAAGTCACCGATGACTGCATGGCCCAAAGTCCAATTAAGGGATAAACCCAGCAATGATGGCGCGCTGATCCCTATCTCCAGTGCACTTCTCTCTGGCACGGCCCACCCATACGGAGGAGCTGCACTAGTCCCCGACCTCTTGGCACTGCTTTCCAGAGACCCAGATACTGCTCCTCCGTGGTCCTCCTACTCAAAGACCTCGGAATCGGAATCCTATTGGTCAGATAGGACCAGAAGGTCCAGATCCCGCCATGACCACCGCCCTACCCGGTACCATGGTCTCCGCAGTGGCAACCATCTATGCAGTGGCCCTTTTGGACACCCTGGGTGTATCACCAGTGCCAGGGACAGGTCCAGTACCCAAGGTCCAGGTCAGCATCGGTGTCCTCCTTCCTCCTCGCAGGCACCGTTGGGTCCACTGGCAGCACCACCACCGACAGAAGCGCCACCAACACTGCTGTTGTCACCTACAGCTCAGGTGCCGACCTGCCAATCGGTGGCACTGCTGGCGGCCACAGCATTGGTACCACTGGCATCGACGATATCGGCACCGCCGGAATCAACATCTTTGGTGCTGTCTGCTTCGGCACCGATTTTTCGGCCCCCAGCAGCCCTGGCACCACAAGCTCTGGAATACCGCATGCCGCAAGACCCATGGGGCGATGAGAGGTGAGCAGGGCCCGCTGCTAGGCCTCTCCTCCTCATCCTCCCCAGATGAAGTGGTGGCAGGGGCAGTGACGGCCCCAGCCCTGGAGGATATCAGGGTCCTCCAGCAGCTCCTACGTCATGCTGCCCAGAACCTGGGCATACAGGTGGAGGAGGTCATGGAGGAATCCAACCCAGACATCGACATTCTCGCACCCTCTGGTCCCTCCCACATCACCTTGCCCTTAATAAGGATGATTTCAGAGACAACAAAGACCCTATGGCAGACCCCTACATCTCTGGTCCCTACAGCCAAGAGGAATGAGAGGTGGTACTTTGTTCTTTTTAAGGGATACAAACACTTATACACCCACCCACCCCCCGACTCCCTCGTGGTTGATGTGGCCAATAAGCGAGAGTGCCAGGGCTTCCGGGGACCTCCCCTAAAAACATGGAGGCAGTGGTGGAAGAGGGAAAACTGGTCTCCCGAGCTTCCCGGCAGGCGGCATTGGATGCAGCAGATGCAGCCTCATGTAGTATGGCAATGGGGGTTGTAATGAGGAGAGGTTTCTGATTGCAAGTCTCTGGTCTGCCCCATGAGGTCTAACAAACAATCCAGGACCTCCCCTTCGAGGGTTCGGCCCTTTTCGCCGATAAGATGGATAAAAGACTCCATAGTCTAAAAGACTCCAGGGCCACCCTTAGATCTTTGGGCTCCATACACTGGCCACCCAACATAGGCACTTCTGGCCACAAGCTCCCTCTAGGTTCTACCAGCCTCAGAACTGCCAGGACACTCCTTGTAGGAGGAACAGGAGTTGCAGAATGAGGCAACACCCCTCCTCAGGCCAGGGCTCACGCCAGCCCAAGCCAGTGCCTGGCCCCAGACCACCCTTTTGAAGGTGCGGTTGAGGACGGTGCACCAGTACTACAGCTGGATCCAACCTCTCTTAGCTTTTTGTCCCAACTATCCCCTTTCTACTGTGCATGGTCCCGTATCACCTCGGACCACTGGGTGCTCTGCACAGGAGAGAGGGGATATTTCATCGAATTCTGTGCCCTTCCACCCCCCTTCACCATTCTTCTTCCGGGACCCCTCTAATGAGCAACTTCTTATACAGAAAGTGCACTCACTCCTCTTGGTAGGGGCAGTGGAAAAGGTTCCTCAGGAGCAAAGGGGCAAGGGCTTCTACTCTTGGTATTTCCTAATACCAAAAGCCAAGGGTGGTCTCAGGCCCATCTTGGACCTGCGGGAACTCAACAAAGTTCGTCAAGAAACTCAGGTTCTGCATGGTCTCTTTGGCCTCCATTATCCCATCATTGGATCCAGGAAACTGGTATGCCGCCCTCGATTTGAAGGATGAGGACTTTCACAAAGCGGTAATTCCACCCCCTAGAAGATACCTTAGGTTTGTGGTGAACAACAGCCACTATCAGTTTACTGTCCTCTCATTTGGCCTGTCAGCAGCACCTTGGGTGTTTACCAAGTGCATGGCAGTCATTGCGGCATTCCTGCACAAGCAACAGGTAGAGGTGTTCCCATACCTCGACGACTGGCTGATCAAAGGCCACTCCAGACCTCAAGTGGAAGAGCAGGTCAGCTTCATAAGAAGGACGTTCATTGAACTGGGTTTCCTTCTAAACGAGGCCAAATCAACACTGTCCCTGGTGCAGAGGATAGAGTTTATAAGGGCAGTGTTAGACTCAGGGTATACGTCCCAGAAGCCAGATTTCAGTCACTGGGCGATAAATACGGGGCCTCAGGCAGTTCCCCACCACTACAGCAAGGAACTGCCTGAAACTTTTGGGGCATATGGCCGCTTGTACCTACATAGTACAGCATGCCAGACTCAGGCTTCGCCCGCTCCAGTCATGGCTAGTGTCAGTATATCGACCAGCTCAGGATGCTTTGGACAGCACCCATACTAGACTCCCTCCTGTGGTCGCTCAACCCACAGGTAATATGTGCAGTAGTCTCCTTCACCAGCCCCCAGCCATCCCTCTCATTAGAGACAGATTAGTCAGATCTGGGATGGGGGGCACATCTGGGAGACCTCAGGACGCAAGGTCTCTGGTCTCAGGCAGATCTCGCTCTGCATATCAATGTCAGAGAACTGAGAAAGCGGCAAAGAGTCCTGTGGCACCTTATAGACTAACAGATGTTTTGGAGCATTAGCTTTTGTGGGTGAATACCCACTTTGTCGGATGCATGTGAACCGAGAGAACTGAGAGTGGCATGCCAGGCTTTCAGAGTCCATATATCAGGCAGATGTGTATCCGTCCTCACGGACAACACCATGGCGATGTTTTATATCAACAAACAGGAGTGCACCCTCCTCTCCCCTGTGTCAGGAAGTCCTCATGCTGTGGGACTTCTATGTAGCGCACTCAATACACCTGCAAGCATCATATCTTCCTGGGATACAGAACAAGCTGGTGGACAGTCTCAGCCACTCTTTTCATGGCCACGAGTGGTCCCTCTGGCCGGACATAGGCAAGATCAATCTTCCAACAATGGGGCTTTCCCCAAATAGACCTGTTTGCCACACAACGCAACAGGAAGTGTCAGCTATTCTGCTCCTTCCTGAATCACAGCCCAGGCTTGATCGTGGATCCGTTCCTACTTCCATGGAGAGGCCATCTCCTATATGCATTCCTGCCCATCCCTCTCGTTCACAAGGTGCTCCTCAAGATCAACAGGGACCGAGCCCTCGTGATATTGATAGCTCTAGCCTGGCCACGCCAGCACTGGTTCACATCGCTCTTGGAAATGTCCGTGGCAACTCTGATCACCCTACCTAATCACGCAGGATCACGGCTGCCTCCGGCACCCGAACCTTGAGTCACTCCACCTCACAGCATTGAAGCTCCATGTCCAGCTCTGATCAAGTCAGGCAAGTTCTCCTTGGCAGTAGAAAGCCCTCCAGAAGGGCGACATACCTTGCCAAGCGGAGCTAGTACTCCATCTGGTCAGAGCAGCACCATCAGTCTCTGACATTCACCTCGGTGCCATTTATACTGGACTACCTCCTCCATCTTAAGCAGCAGGCACTGTTCCCGTCATCGATAAGGGTTCACTTGGCCGCCATTTCCGCCTTCCATCCAGGTGCAGACGGCTACTCAGTCTTCATGAATCCAATGGTCAGCCGTTTCTTTAAAGGTCTCGACAGACTGCGCCCACAAGTACGACAGCCTATCCTGACTTGGGACCTTAATCTAGTCCTTTCCAGACTTACGGGTCCACCATTTGAACCACTGGTGACATGCTCCCTGCTCTCTCTCTCATACAAGGTGGCGTTTCTGGTGGCGATAACCTCAGGTAGGAAAGTGTTGGAGCTCAGGGCTCTTACATCAGAGCCCCCTTACACTGTATTCCATAAGGACAAGGTTCAGCTCCGACATCACCCGGCTTTTCTCCCTAAGATCGTCTCCCAGTTTCACATCAACCAGGACACCTTCCTCCCAGTGTTCTATCCTAAGCTGCACTCCAGCGGCAGGGAGCAGAGGCTTCACTTACTGAATGTCTGCAGGGCACTAGCCTTCTATATTGAGAGAATGAAGCTGTTCCAAAAGTCTGTCCAGTTATTCATAGCAGTGGCAGATACAATGAAAGGCCTCCCTGTCTCATCGCAACGTATCTTGTCGTGGATCGCATCATGAATTCTTGAGTGTTATGACTTGGCGAAGGTGCCCGCTCCGCCAACCGCCATGCACTCCACCAGGCTCAGGCCTCTTCAGCAGCATTCCTGGCACAAGTCCCCACACAGGAAATCTGCAGGGCAGCAACGTGCTCCTCTATACACACTTTCACAATGCACTATGCGATCACTCGACAGGCCAGAGAGGACGCAGCCTTTGGATGAGCTGTGCTCCAATCAGTATACCTCCTGAACTTTGGCTTGTGAGACACCTGATTGGAATGGACCTGAACAAGCACTCGAAGAAGAAAAAACAGTTACTCACTTTCTCTTAACTGCTGTTCTTCGAGATGTGTTGTTCATATCCATTCCAATATCCACCCTCCTACCCCTCTGTCAGAGCAGTGGGCAAGAAGGAACTGACAGGTTGGGGGGTTGGCAGGGCCCTATATTGGACGCCATAAAGGCACGACTCCAGGGGGCACCCAGGCCGACCCTCCGGACGCTACTAAGGGAAAAATCTGCTGGCTGACATGCACGCGGCGCATACACACCTGATTGGAATGGACGTGAACACATCTCAAAGAACAACAGTTACGAGAAGGTGAGTAACCTTTTTTTCTGATCTGAAAAGTGAGTTTGTAGAGATAGCATGCTGAGGTTGCATGATTATTGATTCAAAAATCAGTGAGAAACGAATTTGCTCAGTTTATAAGTAATTTTAAAAATGTCTTTTCTAACTGTCAGCCCTTCAGACAATTTGGAAACTGAAAATCAAGCTAGGATCTTTCTTGTTCATGAATCAACAATAAATACTTTTCAATTGAAAGAATATTGTTGAAAACAAAGTCCATCTCACTCTCCATTACCTGTATTACCCCTACAGGGCTAAAACAAACAAAAACACACAACTCAGAGTAAATTAATATTTGTCAGTAGAATATGAAAACACAACTGGCAACAACAGGGAGCAAGTCTATTGACTAACTTGCCATTTTTACACAGCTACTTTTAAGAATAATACCACATTTCTGAGGGAATTAAAAAATAGATACAAAGTAACCAGATTACTTATTGTAGGCTGACAAATAATGAGAATTAGAGCAATACAGGACAGAGGCAAGGTAAAATACGTGATAAGCATACGACCAAAGAAAAGCAAAGGGACTGCAGACTTCGAATGTTTCCGACGTAAGGCAACTTCAAGAGAGAAGGGGCTGTTTCTGTAGCTTATTGCACGGAGGAACAAAGTCCAGCAGCTGTCTTGAGATACCAGAAGAAGTAGAAAAATCCAGCTAGCTGCTGTTAATTACACTGGCCAGTTAATTTGTAGACAGTCATTTCGAAGTCTATTAAGTATTGCTTCATGATTCTGAATGTGCTCTACCTCTTTATTAAGAACAGTCTGAGCAACTGTTTGCCACCAATAGGATCCTTGGCTATGTGGAGTGCTTGAGACTTCCCTATGGATAGCACTGGACTTGGGAAAAGCTTTACAGGAAGAGAAATTAGAAGGCATTTTGACAGAACTATAAACTGAAGACCTTGATCCCTTAGTTAGGAGTAGCTTTAGTACAACCTAAGTATTGGTGAAGCTGACCATTACATTGCTGGAGTAATACAAATTGGATTCATTTTTATTAATGATCTTCCTTGATTCTGCTAATCTGCCCTTCCCTAGTAAAACTGTTACTGATAACTGTACCATATGTTGTTTCATGATTATTGTCCAAGAGTCCTGCCGTACCCTATAACGGTGGTGTTTAGAACTAAGATTCTTATGGGTCATAGTAGGGGTTTGGTTTCCACACATTAAGATTCAGAAATCCTTTAAAATGTAATTGTATGAAGAATAGTTAATTATAAAAGGTAAAGATTATGAAGGAAAGATTATTTGAAAACATTTTCTTAGTATGAATTAGCCGAAGAATGGCAGGGCTTGTACTGGAGAAGTTCGGTACCGATTTGCTAGGTCTTGGGAAGAACTTTCTACCTTCAATAACTTAAAACTACAGTACTTTCAGAAACTAACACAGGTAAAAAGCCCCAAACCTTCGTGAAAACCTTTGGCATAATGAAAGAAGACTGTACCACACACACATTGCAAACACACTAAAGAACGTGGTTTCCTCACTGAAATAAGTTATTAGAACTAGTTGAGCAATACACAAAGATATTACCAGGCAAAGTAAAAAGCCAGAAATTGATTCTAGTGAATGGCAATGAAGAAGGACAGGGATCAAAATAATTACAGAAGTCCAGGCAAACTAATAACATCTCCCAGCCCTTTCAACACAGAAATCATTTCCAGCAATCCATTATCTGATACGCTTTTGAAAGCGTCAGCCTTAAATATGAGCAGCTAATTTTAGTTAAAACCAAACCAAACCAGACTCATATAGGAAGGAGTATCAGATGCAACTACAATGTAGAATAACTTTCCTCCATAAAAAATCTCCCCCCCCCAACCCGCCAAATAACCAACTCTCTTCTCTCCCCTCCCTCAAACACTCATAACAATCTAGATTTTACAAATGAAATAATTTTATAAGGCTCAGGTCCGAATCTTCAGTGCTGACTGAGGAGCCCACAGTGCAAGTCCAAGAGAGTTGCAAGAAGTGGCTTTAAGCCACTTTTGCGCTCCTCTAATCTTATATGGGCTATGAAACCACACTGGTCCCACAGTATAACTACTCCAAATTGTGCTGTCTGCCAGCAGCCCGGCGCTGTCCCTTTTCCTAGACATACTCCCTGAGTCTGTTGTAGGGGGATTTGGCCTAGAAGCTTATGTTGGCTTTATGCCCACTGAAGATAGCCCTATTCCAGGGTGATCATCTCATGATAAGCTATATCACTGTACATCAGTGGACAAGTGCAAAGTGGCCCTAACAGAGCCAATAATCTGGGCTAAGTCTAAAGTAACTGAAATGTTCTAAACTTAACCAAAAGAACACCAAGCAAAACATACTTTAAAAGTCTTTTCCTTATGTTACTAAATATTCTGGGGGGAGGGGAAGAGGTCAGCAGTGTCACACACTGTGTTGCTTCCCTAGGTCAAGTTCATTTCACACATCATTGCTTGCATTCCTCTGTTCCTCCCTACAAGTTCCCTGTGTGCCACCCTCCCATCCCCTTTTATTTCAGGGATTCCTTGTTACTCCCACTCCCCCTCCCAATAGGGGCTCTGTCTCCCACTCCCTCCTCGACTCATGGCCAGGGGTATGCATACTCCCCCTCTTCCCAGGGTCTCCGACTCCCTCATTCCCCATGGCAAGGGCTTTGTGTGCCCTGTTATATTAGTTTAGATGGAATATATGGGCTAAAAGTGTTAACATAATCCAGTCACTGTCCAAAATTAAACTGTGTTGGACAAAATTCAGGTTTGGCGTACAGAGACCTCAGCCTGCTTAGTACTACAGCAAACACACCATTCAAAACCCTTTCTTTATCTTTTGATGAAAGGTTAACAAGAAGGCAAAACAGTTAAAGCATTTGATCTATAAAGTATTAAATAAAGCTTCCATTTTAGCAACATGCCTTGCTCTTTATCTGAAGAGACTTTTCAGAAAGAAAAACAAGGGGGTGGGGTTGGGGGACAGAGGAATGCAAGCAAATGGTGTGTGCAATGAACTTGACCTACAGTCTCATAGGTGGTATTAAAGATGGTAGTAATTGTCCTCTTGGGGAAAAGAGAAGAAATTAATAGAGATGGGCTGTTAAATCCAATCCTGTTCCATCCCAAATTGTGTTTGGGACTCAGCTGGAATTGGTAGAAGTGGCAATGTCATCTGGGTTCCCAACTCTGACAGAAGCTATTCCTGGAGATTTTTTTCCCCCAACATGATGTAATGTCATTTTCTTAAAATATCCTATTAAAATCTCCCAGGTTGCTTTCATTAGTCACTGGGAGATCTATGCTGATTCTGGGAGACTCCGGCTGGGAACCGTATCTGGATCCTCCTCTCTGGCCTGGTTAGGTCAGATCTCTCAGGATGACAAAGGCCTGGGGTCCCAGGCAGGGCCAGATTAACTCTCCTGTGGGCTAGGGGCTATTAGATTTTGTGGGGTCCCTGGGGGTTTGGAGTGGGGGAATGGGCTCAGGCAGGGGATTGGGGTGCGGGAGGGGGTGCAGCTCCAGCTGGGAGGTGGGCTCTGGGGTGGGACCGGGGATGGGACAGGGGGTCGGGCTGCAGCAGGAGGTTCGGGCTCTGGGTGGGAGTTTGGGTGCAGGAAGGGGCTCAGGGCTGGGACGGGGTGCAGGATCTGGGAGGGAGTTGGGTGCAGAAGGGGGCTCCGGGCTGGAGTAGGGGTGCAGGAGGGGGTATTGGGTGCCGGCTCCGGCCAGGAGGCGCTTACCTCGGGTGGCTCCTGGTCAACAGTGCAGCAGGGCTAAGGCAGGATCCCTGCATGCCCTGGCTCCACGCTGCTCTGCTCCCCAAGGTGGCCAGCATGACCAGCCCCCAGGCAGAGGGGCCAGGCCACTCTGCGCAGTGCACGCTGTCCATGCCCGCAGGCACCGCCCCTGCAGCTCCCATTGGCTTCGGTACCCAGCCAATGGGAGCTGCGGAGCAGGCACTAGGGGGCGGGGGCAGTGTGCAGAGATTCCCTGAATGCCCCTCGCCTAGGGGCCGCAGGGGCACATCAGCGAGCTGGCACTTATGGCTCTGGCCCCAGGGAGGGCATCGAGGCTCGGGGACCAGTGTCTGGCCTGTGGTGCAGAGACTTGCTGGATGAAAAGAAACATCAGGCTGAGGCCCTGCAGGGCCCCACTTACCTGAGGCCCTGGGCTGCAGCCCTTAAAGCGCCTGCATTAATCTGGCCCTGGTCCCAGGACATGGTGGGTTATAGCCACGATGGTGAACCTTGCTCCATTAGCCAATTTTTCTCCCTAAAATCTTTTTTTAAGGACCCGCAAAAGAGTAGAATAGCCCATTCCTTCTTTGTTTTGTCCACCCACTAGGCTTAGTTTGTGACACATCAATTTTGGTTCACTCCTTTCTGATTCCAAGCTTTTCTTGTTTACCAAGCATGATAATAACAGTCTGAATGATATCAGTATGCCTCTTCATTTAGACTAATTCACTAGTCTGTCTGGCTCCCTTTTGTATCCCCCACCCCCCGTCAACATTTGTTGTCATAATTTATTGTGACGTCTTATGAACTTTCACTTACTTTTTACAGTTGAGCTCACAATTAGGGTAAAGTTGTAGGTCCAGTTATTACAACAGCCTCTATTATTATTTCTCTTTTTTCTGTCTGAATGATAAATCACGCAGAGTGTCAACATGTTAAACCCTATTGGGAGGATGAACAGCGATACTGTTATGCTGGAAGCTGTTAATGGGTGCCATCAATTAGTTTGATCTATAGACAATTACATGGGTGCTTGCAACTGTGTGTAAGCGGGGGAATAGTCCTGCTCTTGTGGGGAACTTTCCTGGCTTCTGCACTACCCCGGTGAAGTGGGCTAGCGAAAGGATCTGAGTCCTCGCTCCCACTTCCTTTACCCAGTGGCCTCCCTGCCCTTGAGGACTCCCCTTCCACTCTCCTGTCTGGCAGAGTCCTCATAACCCCAACAAGGCTGGGCCCAGGATTCCTGGGGGGCTCGACCCCCAACTCTGCTGTGGTCACCTAGGCCAGGAGCTAGGGTGTCCCCACTCCAGGGTACTCTCTCTGCACTGGGCACTTCCCTGACCCACTGACCATTACATACAAGTTAAAGCAAATGCAAGTTATTTAATCAACAATTAATTTTAAAAAGAATAAGGAAAAATGGGAAAGGTTATCACCCTGCTCTGTGGCAGGGAACATCACAAACAGTGTCTCTGGAATGTCAGGGCAGTTCACAGTCTGTTCCTTGTAAGTCCCAGGCCTCCTTCTCAGGCCCTGGCTTTGCTGCAGGGATGCTGTGGGTTGGACACTTGCTCTGGTGGTGGCCACACACTCTCAGGCTCTAACTGGTAGGGCCCTTCTTCCCAGTGTCGCCCCCACCCTGTCAGGGTTATGATCCAAGCCTGGCTTGCAGAGCCTCTTGGCTGAGGTGTCTCCCTGTGCTGGGCCTGCTGCCCAGGGTCCCCCTCGCTCTCCCCAGCTGCTCACCGCACCCAGCTCTGGACTGCTCCAGCCCCAGCTGCACCACTCTGTCTCTGCACTGCTGCTGCTGCTCTGCCTCCAGCTCCCTGGGCTGCTTCTCTGGCCCCTCTGGCTCTGGTTGCTACAGCTCTGCTCCCAGGACAGGTCTGCTCTGCAGGCTGCTTCTGTGACTCTGCTCCTGGCACTGACCTGCTTCCTGGGCTGCTTTTCCGGCCCCTCTGGCTCTGGTTGCTGCAGCTCTCCTCCCAGGGCAAGTCTGCTCTCTCTGGGCTGTGCCTCTAGCTTTGGGGCTGCAGCTCTGCTCCCAGGACAGGGTCTGCTCTCTCTGGGCTGCTTTCCTGGTCCCTCTGGATCTGGCACAGCTCCGCTCCCCAGCTTAGCTTGGGCCCCTGCTTTCTCTTTAGCTGGGCCCCACTCTGTCTGACCCAAGCAATTCCAGCTCACACAGAGGACGGGACCTCCCTGGCCTCCTGACTCCCTGATTAGCCTGCTTGCCCTGTCATTCAGGCTGACCTGGAGCATTGGCCTCTCCCCATTGTTCCTGGGGGCTGTCAGTCTCAGGGTCCTGATTCCCCATCGACCCTTCCCCCTTTTTAGTACTGGGAGCTAGCAACTAAAACACCCCCACTGAATGTTAGTAAGGGGGCAACAGTCCCCTTACATGTGGCTCTGCTAACAGATGCCAGGGGCTCAATATGTCCCCCATTTCACCCCTTCTAGTTTTCGGATTTCCCCCCCCCCAAAAATTAATAGAGTTCTGCCCAGTGATGCCTAGAATATTCCCTGACTTTTTTTAATTGATTGGATGTGGTATTCTAAAGTAATTGTATTACATCCAAAAAGAGAAGCGCCATCAAGTTGAGTATAGAGCCTCACAAGCTTCACCAATAACAAAAATGGCTAACTAACTTTTCAGACAATGCTGTGTCTAACTATTTTTCTGTTGAAGCACATTATATTATCAATTATAGTAGTGGGACAGTAGAATTAGGGAGAAATTTTCAATAAAATAATACTTTATTAATTTCCATCTATTTTTTTCCAGCACAAAATAGAAAATAAAGTGAAGTTAGGACAAAAGGAAACAATTTGAAATGAAAAAAATAATTCTAATTTAGAATCTCTTAAAGACCCCATAAATTTGTTTTGACTACTCCGACACAGTGCCTCCTTCTCCTGCACTAATTTTGCTGTTACATGATTAAGTTGAAACACATACATTTAAAAAGGGAGTTCGTACATATTTTCTTAATTTTTTCAGTACCACAAAAGAAGGAACATTCAGAACAGTCTGTTGTGGCTTTGCAGATCAAAGAACCAGATTCTACGCAGCAAAATCCAGAGGAGGACTAATTTCACTTATGCTACCACCAAACTTTAATGGTAAAAACATTGCATGATTAAGCTCTACTACTTAAGAGTCCCACCAAAAGAGTATTTTAAAAAGAATTATGCCCATAGCTGACTGTGTGCCTGACAGCATTTTCATCAGATCAGATGCCACCAGGTCCATGTGTATGCATAAAACTTTGCTCTCAACATTCTTCTTTGGCTTGAGCGCAACCATGAAAATGTTCAGGCCAAAAACTGTTAAGACAAAATTGGTAGGGTGGGGTGGAAGTAGTTGAGTAACAGGGGAGAGCAGGGTGGATAAAAATCAATGATTAAAAAAAAAATGGATTTTTTTTATTTAAATCAGATTTTTGAGGGGGAAAAACCTATCTAAAGATAAAGATATATTATAGCTCAAAGATATCTCATCATGGAATAAGGATTATAAAATTCTAATGCTATAGTATGAGACAATATAGTCATGTAATGGTTAAGAAAAGTTTTGGAAATGAGTTCCAAAAGTTCAAGAATTAGGGACCCAATCTTATGGGGTCCCAGGAGCTCCTGTATAGATTATTTAGGTTAATCTTTCTGTCTACCCAATGGGACTCAGTGCTCAGTCTGGTCTAGAAGATACCATGGGGGGAGGGATAGCTCAAGTGGTTTGAGCATTGGCCTGTTAAACCCAGGGTTGTGAGTTCAATCCTTGGGGGGGCCATTTAGGGATCTGGGGCAAAAATTGGGGATTGGTCCTGCTTTGAGCAGGGGGTTGGACTAAATGATCTCCTAAGGTCCCTTCCAACCCTGATATTCTATGATCAGAGCTGCTTAATTTTGCAGTTCTCAAACTGTGGATTTGTGTCTCCAGAGATAACATACTTGTTAACATCAAAAATGTGTTTAAACATATAAATAAATAAATAAATAAATATAGAGAGGTGAGAAATAACAGACCTCAACCCTATTAAATTGTCCCTCTGCAAATTTGTGTACAGAGTCAATCCCTTACCTCGCTCTAAAAGTGCAAAGTTTCAAAAAGTTCAACGAATAGAAGATTGTTGGGGGCAGAATAGATCTGGACAAGGAGAAGAAGTCTGGAGATAAATGTGAGAAGGGAGAGACAGGCAGTAGAAACAAAAGTGAAACTGTTTGAGCAGCATATTCCAGAAGTCTTGAGGTCTTTCTGAGCGTAGCCTTCATTGATTTGAGATCTACCATACCATTCTCTTATTAGTAAGGAAAACGTATAATGGCAGCAGGCCATAAAAGAGACCCAGTTTGGGAATATTTTAATGAAGTGCCTCTACCTGTGGGTAAGACAGGCATGTGTGCAAAATGCAAACAGTGCAACAAAGAAATGCAAGGTCTGGCTGTCTGAATGAAACAATATCATGAGAAGTGTTCCTCCTCAGGAGGAAGCTGCATTGTAAATGATGAAAGGAACATGTCTGAACATGCAGGATCTTCAGGTTGGTAAACATTTTTATTTCATGCTTCTTTCTTAAGGACTGCTTGTCTTCCTTTTGGGCTATTCTTGAATTCTTATGTTTGAGCAAAAAATATAGTTGTTACTCTATGGTACTATCATTTTAGATGCAGTTGTGATAAAAAATTAATAGCTGTAATAGGCAGATCTTCCTTTTACAATTTCACCTTTAAAGTAGTACAGAGTGTCAGTGAATGCAATGAGTTATACTAGATGAGCAGTATGGTAATAATAATTAAATAATTGACTTATTTTGTTTAGGAGAATCCATCCTCAACATACAGGATTCTGAAGACTATCCACCTTCAAGATCACCATCATTTTCTATAGTTTCAGAGTTATCTGCCAATGATAGTGTTTCAGTCACATCATGTTTGTCACATAGCCACAGTATATCACCTGTAGCAAAAAGAAGAAAAAAAAATCGCCATCATCCAGAAACCACCATAAATAAGTTTGTGATAAGAACCAGCAGATTACAAAAAGAGGTAATTGATGAAAAAATTGCCCATTTTTTAAATGCAACAAACTCTCCTTTCCATATGATTGAGAACCCACACTTCATTAACATGGTTCAGTCATTAAGACCAGGATACAGTCTACCCAACAGAGCAGATGTTGCAGGCAAATTGCTGGATAAAGTGTATGAAAGAGAAATTGAGCAGTGTGCTAGAGGGTGAAATTGTTAACCTGGGCCTTGATGGGTGGAGCAGTGTCCACAATGATCCCGTTGTATGTGCTTGTATGACAACAGAAGAAGGGAATGTCTTCCTTACAGAAACAATTGATACATCAGGAAATGCACACACAGTAGAATACTTACAAGTAGCAGCAGTAAAAGCTACAACAAACTGTGGAAAAGAAAATTCAAATGTCTAGTACGCAGCTTGGTCACAGACAATGCTGCAAATGTATCCAAGATGAGAAGAAATTATTTAGAAGAGAGTGAAGAGAGTCCCAAGCTAATAACATACGGTTGCAGCGCACATTTGCTGCACCTCCTAGGCAAAGACTTCAGTGTTCCAGAAATAAAGGCTAATGTTGTTGAAATTGCAAAATACTTCCGTAACAACCACTTCGCAGCAGCTGCTCTGAAAAAAGTGGGAGGAACCAAGCTAACTCTCCCACAAGACATGCGATGGAACTCAGTAGTGGACTGTTTTGAGCACTATATCATGAACTGGCCTAATCTGATGACAGTTTGTGAACAAAATCGTGAAAAAATAGATGGCACTGTCACAGCCAAAGTTCTCAACATTGGGCTTAAGAGACATGGTGAACACATGCTGAGTACCCTGAAGCCTATTTCGGTAGCCTTAAACAAAATGCAGGGAAAAATATCTGTTTTATTGCTGACGCTGTTGAAATTTGGAAGGAACTAAGTGAGATCTTAAAAAGAGAAATATGCAAAGATAGATTTAAATTACAAGTATTTAAAAAACGAAAGGGACAAGCACTATCTCCAGCTCATTTTCTTGCAAATATGCTCAGTACTCGGTACCAGGGTCAAACCTTAACTGCTGAAGAAGAGGAGTTGGCTGTGACATGGACATCGAGCAATCATCCCTCCATAATGCCAACTATAATAAACTCAGAGTTAAGGGTGAACTATTCAAGAAATATATGTTTGCTGATGATGTTTTAAAGAAAGTCACACTAGTGACCTGGTGGAAGTCACTTAAGCACTTGGATTCAGAGACTGTTGAAGTGATAATCTCACTTTTAACAGCAGTAACTTCTTCTGCCGGTGTAGAAAGAATATTTTCTTCCTTTAGACAAGGGGTGGGCAAACTACGGCCCGCGGGCTGGATCCGGGCTTTGGATCCAGCCATGGGATTGCCCCCCCGTGGTGCCGCAGGCCCCGCGCTGCTCTCAGAAGCGGCCAGCACCACGTCCCTGGGGCCCCGGGGGGTGGGCAGAGGGCTCCGTGCGTTGCCCTTGCCTCCAGGCACAGCCCCCCACAGCTCCGATTGGCTGGGAACAGGGAACCACAGCCAATGGAAACTTCGGAGGAGGTACCTGGAGGTGTGGCAAGGGCAGCACGCAGAGGCCTGTGCCCCCCCCCACCAGGGGTCGCACAGGGACGTGGTTCCGGACGCTTCCTGGAGCGGCACAGTGTGGGGCCAGGGCAGACAGGGAGCCTGCTCTGGCCCCAGTGCACACTGCTGCCACCCCGGAGCCGCTTTAGGTAAGCGGAGCCGGGCCGGAGCCCGAACCCCTCCTGCACCTCGCCCCCCCCAACTCCCTGCCTGCACCTTGCACCCCTCCTGCACCCCAACTCCCTGTCCTGAGCCCCCTGCCTGCACCTCACACTCCTCCTGCACCCTAACCCCCTGCCGTATCCTGCATCCCATCCCCTGCCGCACCCCAATCTCCTGCCCTGAGCCCCCTGCCACACCCCGTACCCCAACTCCCTACCCTGAGCCCCCGCCACACCCCAGCCCCCTGCCCTGAGCTCCCTCCTGCAGTCCGCATCTCTCCTGCGCCCCTTCCCTGAGCCCCATCATACACCCCGCACCCCTCCTCTTCCCCAGTCCCTTGCCCTAAGCCCATTCCTGCACACTGCACCCCCTCCCACACCCTGCACTCCCTCCCGCACCCCAACCCCCTGCCCTGAGCCCCGCCGCACCCTGCACCCCAACTCCCTGCCCTGAGCCCCCTGCCACACTGCGCACCCCAACTCCCTGCTCTGAGCCCCCTGCCACACCCCACACCCCAACCCCCTGCCCTGAGCTCCCTCCTGCAATCCACATCTCTCCTGCACCCCTTCCCTGAGCCCCCTCCTTCACTTTGCACCCCAACCCCCTTCCCTAAGCCCCCTCATACACCCCGCACCCCTCCTCTGCCCCAGTCCCTTGCCCTGAGCCCATTCCTGCACACCGCACCCCACACACACCCTGCACTCCCTCCCGCACCCCAACCCCCTGCCCTGCATACAATTTCCCCACCCAGATGTGGCCCTAGACCCCAAAAGTTCGCCCACCCCTGCTTTAGACTAATTCATTCCAAACTGAGAAATTGTTTGGGACCTGAAAAAGCAGGAAAGCTTGTTTTTCTTTTCCAGATTGTGAACACAGGGAAATGAAGGTGAAGACAACTGAGTTAGTTGCAGAAGCCAATATTTTAAGTTTCTCATGTTGACCTGGCTGACATAGTTGATTTAATTTTTTAAAAAAATATTTTAACTATTTTAGTTAAAAACAATTTTAACAAAAACAAACCTGATTTTAAAAAACTTGAATGTTTAACTAAATTCAAAAATTCATATGCTTGTTTTGTTAAAATATTATATGTTTGCTGCTGAAGAAAAAAATCCAGAATATGCAAAGTTGTTGTTTTAGTTAAATAAAACAATTTAAATGTCTGTCTGGTGATGTTCTCCTCCTAATACAGCATGGCAAGAAAATCCTCCAGATATTAATGATTAACCTCTGGAATTGGAGATATTTATGCAGTCATTGGGCGGTGAACTATCTGCTTCAGTTACCTTTGGTAAATGAAATAACCAAACAAGCATTCATTTTCTGATATAGCTGTGAAACTAATCTGAAAAGTTTTCAAAATAAATCACTGTTTAAAAATGTATAGTGTGTACCTTCTAAAAATGAAACTTACATTTATCTCTGAGTTGTGAAGAATGTGTATTAAGGTCATAACAACCAACAAGAATGCACTTTTATGTAGAAATCCATGATTAAATCGAGTCTTCCTGACTAGTGATGTAAATCATAATTTAAATCAAATCCACCCTGGAGGAGAGAGAACTGAAAACACAAGTCTGATTGCAACTTTAACTAAGACGATGTTATGACCAGCATTCCCTACACACTAAATACACATACAGTGTTCCCTTTAATAGCTATTTGTGTATGTGTAGAGAGGTTAGCTGGGGCTCGTCTCTCTCTGGTGCAGCGGGGAACCACACCGCCTCACTAAAGAGGTCTTGCGGGGAATTAGTCTGGCCGCAGGAGTCTTCCTCTGAAGCCTTTGTGAGGGTAGAAATAAACACAGTAAGCCCAGGCCCTGGGTCAGGGCTGGGCAATAGTGAGTCAGGCGCTCAGGCCCTCAGGCAGGGGCTGAGCAACAACAGAATATAATAGTAAACCCAGGCCCTTGGCTCCGAAGGGGCTGGGAGTGGGGGAGACTGCCACCCGCAAGTTGGGTGGCAGTGGGGACGCAGGCTCTCCCATTCCACTGCTTCCTAGCCCAGGGCCCTAGCAGCTCCCTGGCTCTGTCCACTCTGCCACCCGCAAGTTGGGTGGCAGCGGGGATGCAGGCCCTCCCATTCCACTGCTTCCTAGCCCGGGGCCCTAGCAGCTCCCTGGCTCTGCCCACTCTGGTTTCCAGAGGGATGGTGGGGAACCATACCGCCTCATTACAGTGTGATTATCGCCACAATAAACAGAGTCACAGGGGCATTAATCCTGACCTATGTCAGTTAACCAGGGACAGGAAATAGAGACCAGTCTCTTAACATCATTCCTGCATGTCACTCAGATTACAACTTTCACATTAGTGCCCATGCATTCAAAGATCATGAGTCACAGCCCAAATCAACATTTTAAAAAATAATAAACTGGTACTTTTTATGCCTGTAGAGTTCACAGTCTCAAACTTTTCTCCATGACCACGAGGGCTAGAAATTTACTTCCTCCTCCCCTGTCTTGAAAGCGGACATTCTCATTAAATCATATGACTTAAGGAGCTGGGACTTTAAAAAACAAAACAAAAAATATCACACAAGTTGACAATACTGCTGTCCTCCTGTTAGCGAATACTTCCCAAGTTAGGGGATCAGCACGGCACAAAAATCTATGCACGCAGACCCAACTGCAGGATTAGTGCTTTAGAGTTTGTGCAGTACTTTGAAAATATGAAGTGCTACATAAATGCAAACTTTAATATGATATTATATATTAGCAATTGAAACCAATTCATTGACACCATGACGATTGGAGATCCTCTATCTGCTGCAGGCTTCATCCACCTTCACAGCTGTTGTAACATTACACAACAGTTTCACCTCCATTGTGCAATTATCCTCCGTCTGCTCTGCCGTTAGGGACTTCTTGGATCACACTTTGTCTGGAACCTCGACCTTGACCGTTCTGCCATGGCTGACCCTAAGGGATTACATGACTCCAGGCAGCATTGCTCTCGGGGTCATTGAGACATGCAAGTCTCTCCACCACTACAAGGTGGTGATCCTCTATCTGTCAAGGATAGCATGGTGACTGTTGTGCACCAGTCTCCCCACTTTAAAAGAAGTCCCACACAGGCATCTTCCAGTTTTTGGGAAAATGACAGTGCACAAGTCAAAAGTCCGGTGGCGATCGGCGAGTGGTGACGGGAACAGGACAGAGAAATCTGGAAGTTCCTAGTCACAGACTGACACACAGGCGGTGTGTGTGTGTGATATAGTTGCCTTGCTCAAGGATTGAGGCAGATAGAGCATCTCGACAGCTGCACCCACGACTGAGCAGTCCTTTTTAGGATCCACTATGCTCACCCCACATGGGGAGGGGGTTAGAAAAGGTACCCTAAAATAGTCTTGCCTCTGTTTTTCCTGGCTGGATAGCCGCATCCAGCGGGATCACCACCTCAGTGGTCGAAAATGTAAGAAACTTTTAAACTTTGGAACTTGGAACATATGTACCCTGATGGACAACTCAAACAGTGACCGACCAGAGTGACATACAGCCATTATTGCTCGTGAATTGAGTCAGTTTAACGTCGATAGTTTCGGACAAAGTAGCAACAGAAGAGCTGATGAAGGACAAAGGAGGATACACCTACTTCTGCAAGGGAAAATCTATAGATGAACCCCGATTGAATGGAGTGGGCTTTGCTATAAAGAACAAGCTCATAAGGTGCCTCTCTAAGGTACCAGTTGGCATCAATGAGCGGTTTAGGACACTCCGATTGAGGCTCACCAAAAATCAACAGGCAACTATTGTGAGCACCTATGCACCAACACTGGATGTCGATGAGAATGTAAAGGAAGATTTTTATTCTCAGTTGGAAACCATTTTATCAGAAACCCCTACAGAAGATAAGATCATCCTTCTGGGGGATTTCAATACATGTGTTGGACGAGACTCAAACCTGTGGAAAGGAACAATCGGGAAAAAGAATTGGCAAAAGCAATTCAAATGGAATTCTGCTCCTGACCAAGCGTGCTGAACATGAACTTATTACAAACACTCTTTTCCGACAAAAGGAAAAGTCCAAGACACCCACGGTCAAAGCACTGACATCTCCTCGACTACATCATAGCTCGTGCCCGAGATCGTAGTGACCTACTTCTCACAAGAGCAATGACAAGTGCTGATGACTGTTGGACTGATCATCACCTTATTCGATCCACAATGAAAATTAAGATCACTCCCAAATGGAGGCTGCAAAATAAGCAGGTCAGGCACAAGTTGAAGGTTCAAGATTTGAAGGACCCTATTAAGTATGACCAAGCAGTCTAAGAAGAACAACTCCCATCAGAGTTTCCGGAAGAAACTGGGGAACATTGGAGTCAGCTGAAAGCAGTAATCATCAATGCCTGTGAGGAAACTATAGGCTACCAAACCAGAAAACATCAGGACTGGTCTGATGAGAATGATGCTGAAATTGAGCAACTCATAAATGAGAAAAGAATGGCATTTCGTGCTTGGCAGAATGACATAAATAGTAATATAAAGAGAGAAGCTGATGCCAGTGTAAAACCAGAGAACTCAGGAACAAATGGTGGACTGAGAAAGCGTAAGAATGCCAACATCTCATGGAAATCCACAGTACATGTGGTTTCTTTATTGCCACCAAGGCTGTTTAGGGGCCAATTTGTCATGGTACGAATCCTCTTCGCTCTAAGGATGGAACCACACTTCTGAAGGACAACGAAGTCATCAATTCTTGCTGGAAAGAACATTTTGAAGATCTCCTTAACTGTAATTCTATGGTTCCAGATGAAGTCCTTGAGCAAATCCCTCAACGACCATTTAGGGTTGAGCTCGGAGACCCTCCCAATTTGTATGAGGTACACAATGCCACCAAACAGATGAAGAACAACAAGGCAGCTGGTCTAGATGGGATCCCCGCTGAAATCTTTAAAAACAGTGGACCAGAGATAATTCGGTAGGTTTACCTGCTTATCCTTAAAATCTGGATAAAGGAGGAGATACTCAGTGAAATGAGGGATGCCCTGATTGTCACCCTCTTCAAGAAAGGGGATAAAGTGGATTGTGGAAACTAACGTGGTATCTCCCTCCTAGCCATTGCAGGTGCGGATCCTTGCAACCCACCTTCTGCCCGTCAGAAAAAATTTTACCGGAATCACAGAATGGTTTCCGACCATGTCGTGGAACTGCGGATATGATCTTCACAGCACAGCAGCTGTAAGAAGAGTGTCAAGAGCAAAACCAACCACTGTACATGGCTTTTATTGATCTAACTAAAGCCTTTGATTCAGTGAATCGCTGGGCCCTCTGGACTGTACTTTCTAAGATTGGATGTCCTGATAAATACATCAAAGTCCTACAATTGATGATAACATGAAAGCAACTGTTTTGAGCAGCACTGGCTCCCAGAGAGAACCTTTCAAAGTACAAACAGGAGTCAAACAGGGCTATATAATCGCTCCAAACATGTTTGCGGTTTTTATTGCCATCATTCCTTACTTAATTGCTGGGAAGTTTACAACTGGTATTTGCAAAAAGAAAAAGGAGTACTTGTGGCACCTTAGAGACTAACCAATTTATTTGAGCATAAGCTTTCGTGAGCTACAGCTCACTTCATCGGATGCCACAAGTACTCCTTTTCTTTTTGCGAATACAGACTAACATAGCTGTTACTCTGACAACTGGTATTGAAATCATTTACAGAATGGATGGAAAGCTGTTCAGGCTTAGCAGGCTGAAAGCCAAGAATAAGATTTCCACAACATCTATTGTGGAACTTCAGTATGCTGATGACAACACAATCTCTGCCCACTCTGAGAAAGATCTTCAAACGATCTTGAATGTGTTTGAAACCAAGACATGCGTAAGCACTGGCACTCTTAATATCAAGAAGACTAAAGTGCTCTATCAGCCCTCTCCAAATGAGGTATTACATGCCCCATCTATAAAAATCAATGGAGTGGCACTGGAGAATGTCCATCATTTCCTCTACCTTGAAAGTCATCTTTCATCCAAGGCAGATATTGATGCAGAAATTCAACATCGCCTGAGCTGTGCCAGTGTAGCTTTTTCTCGTTTACGGCACAGGGTTTTTGAAGATCACAACATTTGAACAGACACCAAGCTTCTTGTTTATGAAGCCATTATTCTCCCAACACTGTTGTATGAGTCCATAACTTGGACAACCTATAGACACCACTTGAAAGTCCTTGAGAGGCACCATCAATGCTGCCTTTGTAAGATTCTGAAAATCAAATGGGAAGACAGGTGCACCAATATTAGTGTTCTGGAAGAGGCAAAGACCACCAGTATTGAGACAATGATCATCTGTCAGCAATTCCGCTGGACTGGTCAAGTTGTCCAGATGCCAGACCATTGCCTCCCAAAACAGGTCCTGCTCTCTCAGCTGAAAGAAGGGTACCGTAACGTGGGTGAACAATGGAAGCGTTACAAGGATTTGCTGAAGGACAACCTAAAAAAGTGTAATATTGACATTGACACTTGGGAGACACTTGCGTAGGATCGCTTAAAATGGAGTGAAGTCCTACGTGATGGTCCCTTGCATTTTGAACTTGCTCACTGACAAGCTGAAGGGGACAAGAAGTGCAGGAGGAAGGAGAGACTGGTTTCCAGTCATGGTCAACAGCCTCCTGCTGAGCCTGAAAACATCTGTCCTCATTGTAATAGAACTTGTGGTTCAAGGATTGGTCTTATTAGCCACCTGAGGACCCATAACTCCCATGGAAGATGATCATACTCGGTAACGAGTGATCTTCCATCATTAGGAATTGTGATCAGAATTGGCACCTCTAATTATTAAAAAAAATAATAATAAAGATTTAAAAAAAATATTTTTCCTTTGTCTGCCTCCTGAGTTTTTAAACCTTTAAATTGCCTGCCCCCAATTTGTGTGTGACTATTCCAGGTTCAAAATTTAACATTAAAAATGCACATAGTGCGAGCCTTCCACTATGGGAAATGCCTTTTATCCTAGCCAGCCACTCTCTCCATACACCTTCCTTATCACTGCTCTATTTTCCTCCCTACCACATCCAGTTTCCTGTCCCACTCATAGATGGATTAAGCTTTTGTGGCGCCTGGGCCAGAGCAAGTGGGGGGCCCTCTCCACCCCTTCTGCTGCAGTCCCCAGGGCCCCTGGGCACAGGCCCTGTTGGCCCGCTGGCTAATCCCCACACTGGTCCCACTCTCATTCTGCTTCTGTAGTCTCCTATAGGTCTCACTTGACCGCTGTGTTTTCCCTCCTTTTCTTCTCAATTTCCCTCTCTGTTCCCATACTTTAACCATAGAGTTCCAGGTAGCCATCTTCCCTGAGAACAGCTGTTGAGCCCAATTAAAAGCAAAGGGAGAGGACAGTCATCTTTACTGGAGATTAGCCTCATTTCCATATGTGAAGACTATAGGGAAATCAAGCCATTTTGACTGAGTGCCATCTGAAACGTCAGTCACCTTCTTCCTCCAAGGTGCCTGAGCCCAGGAGGGGCACTGAGAGCACAAGAGTGACAATTCTCTTGCTCTCAGTTCCAAAGCCGGTCCCACTCTGCTCTGCAGCAGCTAGGAACTACAGCTGCAGAGGAAGATTGGCTTCACCCCTTCAGCCCTGGGTCCAGGCAGCATGGAAGGTGTCTGACTCAAATGCAGCAGGGACAAGAGCTAGACAGTGGGGAGGGAAGAAAGAGTAGTTTGAGACAAAGGGCCAGACAGGTGGGGCAGGCTGGGAAAAAGATTGGGACTGGCAGCCAGGGAGGGAAATGACTGGTTAGGGGGACAGGAAGGAGACAGAGATTGAATGAGGAAGTGGGGAGTCTGCGACTAGCTGGGCAAAGAATATAGCACTAGCAATCAGTGGAGAGGAGGGGGCCAGATCTGACAAGGAGCTGGTGTGCAGGGAGAAAACTGGGACAAGGATCTGGCAGGGGGGAGGAGGTAGACTGACTGAGATTGGATGAAGAGCCTGGGAAGGAAGGACAAACAGTGGCAGACAAATGGAAGTCGGCATGGGGGAAGGGAAGACCGATCAGAGACTGGGTAGACAGGAGCCAGGAGGGAGGGAACTGGTTGGGCTAAGAGGCTGGGAGTGCAGGTGGGATACAGATTGAACAAAAACAAAAACAGTGAGGCGTACTAGTGGCACCTTAGATACTAACAAATTTATTTGGGCGTAAGCTTTCGTGGGCTAAAACCCACTTCATCAGATGCATTCATCCACTCCATGCATCTGATGAAGTGGGTTTTACCCCACGAAAGCTTATGCCCAAATAAATTTGTTAATCTCTAAGGTGCCACTAGTACTCCTCGTTGTTTTTGCTGATACAGACTAATGCAGTTACCAGATTGAACAAAGGAACTGGGAGTGCGGTGTGACAGATGCAATTCTATGTAAACAGGCAATACACAAAGATTATTGTCTTAACTTTATAATATATGTCTCTTTATGGGCAGGCTCATGATTGTATTCAGGGCCAAACAGGTCAGATAAGGAGCGTTTCCTGCAGGAACTAAAGACAACAGCAGATCCTCAATGCAATGCAAATCCCCAATATTGCAACAATGCAGGTAAAGTACCTTTTGAAGTTTCACAGCACCACCCCAGGGTGAAGTTCATATCCTGGTTCAACCTGGTTCTAGAGGCCTAAATACAAAGGACTGTTTTAAGGGATGGCTCTAACCTAGGGAGAGGCTGGTACACAGACGTCATCTGGAAACTGACAGGCATGAGACTGTGTCCAACAGAATCAGTCCCTGTGAGAGGGCCTGAAGTATTTTAGAACGTATCAGAGTCTCCACATGAAAGATGGGTGACTGCCTGGAAAACCAGGGATGCATGTTAGCTGGTCATTGTTTTAAGATGTGTTTTCTTTGTAATAATTTTTTTTCTAAATAAACAGTACTTTGGTTTAATGAGAGCTGACTGATCACTGGCTACCCCTATCATTGCCTCAGAGAGTACAACTGCAGGTGCTGAACTGAACTCAGACGTGCTCTGGTGATCACAGTGAATTGAAAGAATTGGAAGCTTAAGAATGTGAGCTAGAGGGAAAGCATTAAGGCATCCCACCCCAAGAAAGGTGATGGCTAGTGGCCTCAGACCTACCTGGGGCACCCTCATGGAAACCATGAGGGGGTCAGGGGTGCAGTTAATTCAAGAACTGTGATGTGGTGAATTGTGACAGGCTGGGCCTGGGATGAGAAGCCTGAGGAATGGAGACTGGGACTGGAACAAAGAGCCAGTGGAAGGACATGGACAGATTGCTGGGGATGGTGCAGAAGTGTCTGTTCCCACTACAGCACACTCCTCTCCAACACCTGAAATGGAACCCTAGATTCCTGAGTCTCGCCATTCCTCTGCTGTCAGCAAAACCTGTGAAACACAGTGGCAAAGTGTCCCACCCCACTCTGTGCTGGTCCACCTAGAGAGGATGACAACTTATTACTGTTAACAGTGACTCCATTAGCTCAAGCGGCAGAGGTCTGTGAAGTGGATCTAAAGGTTCCAACCCTGCTGATGTACCATGGAAGTGTTAATAGGAAACCACATGATAGATAGGCCACATGTTTTTTCAATTTGCTTTTTTGAAAAATTTAAGATATTACGCACAAAAAACTCCCTAAATTAAAAGATTATTAAAGTTGCAATGTCAACACTTAAAAATTAGAAATACCAGAATTATGGTTGCCTGTGGAAACTTAATTCAGCTTCCTGGGGCATATGCATTATGACACAGTCTTTAATTACATGATCACATACATTTTTTCTCCACAGTGACCCCTGCCTCTTCATTGCCCAGAATGAACAGTGTTCACTGAATAAGCAGCTATTCAATATTTTGTTTTATTCTCACTCAGAGTGTGGCCCCACTCTGAAGACAGAATTATTAATTTTCTCATGGGCTTTCCTGTAGTACTCATCACTATAGTACAGGGGTAGGCAAACTTTTTGTCCCGAGGGCCACATCGGGGAATAGAAATTGTATAGTGGACCATGAATTCTCACAAAATTGGGATTGGTGCAGACTCTGGGGTGGGGCTGGGGATGAGAGGTTTGGGGTGCAGGAGGGTGCTCCGGGCTGGGACTGAGGAGGGGTTTGGAGAGAGGGAGGGGGATCAGGGCTGGGGCAGGGGATTGGGACGAGAGGAGAGGCTATGGGGTGCAGGCTCTTAGCAGCGCTTACCTCAAGCGGCTCCCAGAAGCAGTGGCATGTCCCTCCTCTGGCTCCGATATGGAGGCGCAGCCAGACAGCTCTGCACACTGCCCCATCCTCAGGCACCATCTCTGAAGCTCCCACTGGAGCGCGTAGGAGCCGGAACGGGACTATGCTGCAGCTTCCGGGAGCTGCGTGATGCGGCCCCCAACCCAGTGCCCCTGACAAAGCGGGGCTGAGCCGCAGAATGCAGCCCCCGACCCAGTGCCCCGGACGGAGTGCCAGAGTGGGGCTGAGCTGCGTGGTGCCTCTGAGTGCAACCCCACCCCCGCCCTTATAAATTAAAAACACTTTTTATATATTTAGCACATTATAAATGCTGGAGGCAAAGCAGGGTTTCGAGTGGAGGTTGACAGCTCGCGACCCCCCATGTAATAATCTTGTGACCCCCTGAGGGGTCCTGCCCCCCAGTTTGAGAATCCCTGGACTAGATGATCATAATGGTCCCTTCTGGCAGAGCTGTAACTAGGGATATTAGCACCTGGGGCAAGCAAGTATATTTGCTCTCCCTACTGTTTTTCATAATTTTTCTGCCCCATTTGGCTTTGCACCCTGAGCGGCTGCCCTGCCCTGGTTATGGGCCCGCTTTCTGGCCTTGGACTCTATGAATTCTCCATCCCATTCCTTATGCAGCCTAACAGTTAGATTGCTTTTTTAAAAGTGCAGCTGCACATTAAGGCAATGTCTTCACTGAGTGTCCACAGTGACACTCAGGTTCCTTTCTTGAGTTGATACTCTTAATTTAGAACCTTGTCAGGTATATGAGGAGTAATAAGGTGCTTTGCATGGTCTTGTTTTTTGTTGTTGTTGTTTCTTTTGCTCTTTTGGTTGCTTTTTTCTTTTTAGACTTGCTAGCCAGTAAATCTGTTTCTGTAAAAAGTGGTATTTGTGTTTGTTAATATCACTTTGCACAGCAGCAGACTTGCTAGCTAGCTGGGAGGCAGTGAAAAGTTATATCAACAAACATACAAATATCACTTTTCACAACAGACATACACAGCCCTAACAAGCTGGGGGACAAATTAAGCCCTGGAGGGGGAAGTGTGTAGGGAGGCAGCTAGGGGTCAGGGGTGAAGGATAAGGGAAGCAGTGGGTGCCTGGGGGGATGGATGGGGAACTGGGGGAGACAGCAGGGCCAGGAGTGATGGGGGAGAGACCGGGGACCAGAGCCCTATAGCTGCACAGTCAGGCATGGGGGCTGGAGCAACAGGAGCATGAGGGGTTAGCCTGGGGCTGGCTCCCGCCATCGCAAAACTGGGGGCCAGAGCCTGAAGCCCAATGGCTGGAGCCAGGTGCCTGCCACCACATGGCCGGGGAATGGAGCATGCAGCTGAAACCATAGGTGCCAGCTCCGTGGGTGCTTCGGGACTGGAGCACCCATGGAAAAAAAATAGTCTGTGCTCAGCACCCACCAGCCACTCGCTGATCAGCTGTTTGGCAGGGCGGAGTGGGGACAGGAAGAAGTGGAGTGAAGGTGGGCCCTTAAGGGAAGGGGCAGAGTGGGGGGCCGAGCCTCAAGGTGGAGGAGAATCCCCCCTCCCAGAAAAATGAAAGTTGGGGCCTGTGGCTGAAACCTGGGGCCGGAGAACACCGCGGGGTCAGGGGCGATGGGAGGCTGGGGCTGGATCCCATTGTCAGAGCCCAAACCACGTGGCCACAGCCCGCTGCCATGCGGTCGAAGCCCAGAGACGGAGCCCGAAGCCCCACGGTCAGAGCCCAGGGACAGAACCAGAAGCCCCACGGTCAGAGCCCAGGGCAGGCGCCTGCTGCACGCCCGGGGGCCAGAGGAGGCGGTGGGGGCCAGGGGCCATGGGAGGGGATGGTGAGCCTGAGTGCAAGCCCCAGCCCCAGCCCCAGCCCCAGCCCCACTACCCCCAGGGTTTGCGGCTCCTGAGCGGGGCGGGGCCATGGCTTAGCCCCGCCCCAATCCGCCAGGGAGGCTGCTGCCGCAGGGGAAGCCCTTGGTGGGCGCTCCAGCCTTGGCTGCGGCGTTTGGGAAACGCCGGGCAGCCGCCAGCCGAGGCTCAGCCGCGGAGCTCTGCACGCAGCCCGGGGCAGCTCGTCACGCCGGCCGCTCACGCAGCGCCAGGTAAATGGCCAACCCCCGATGAAGACCGGCCCCAAGCGCAGGGGCCCCAAGGGAGCGGAGCTTGGTGGGAAGGGGAGGCGCAGGAAGGCGACACTCCGCCTCTCCCCGCCCTCAGCGCAACGCGGGCGGCTTGCTCCGGCTGAGCCCCTCCCTCACGGGGCGCGGACCCAGCTGCCCCGCCGTTTCTAACGCGCCCATCCCCGCCGGCTCCAGCCTAGGCAGCGGCGCCGGATCCCGAGGCTCCCGCTGCTCTGGGGGGGGGAGCGGTATCCGCCCGCCCCAGCCCCAGCCCCAGCCCCAGCCCCAGTCCCAGTCCGCGGGGAGCGCAGGGCTGCCGCGGCCCTTACCTGAGGAGGCGGTGGCGGGGCAGGGGCAGCGCGCCCGGCTCGTGCTGGCCGGCGCGGCGGCGGGAGCCGCTATTTAAGCCTCTGAGGCGGCGCCCAGGGAGCGATGGGCGGCGCTGGCTGCGGGCTCGGGGCCAGGCGGCGCTGACGTGCCGGGGCCGGCTCTGGCTGGCACCTTCTGCGACCTTGAGCTCCGGGCGGGGCGGGCAGGCCGCGCGTTGTGCCCCGGCGCGGCGGCCGCCGGACCCCGCCTCGCCTCCCCTCGGCAGCCTGAGGGAGGCGGCGAGCCGCAGGGCGCGGGGGGGAAGCGCAGGCGGGCCGGGCCCAGCGGCTCCCAGGGCGGGAGGGGCAGCGGCCAGGTCACAGAGGTCGTGGCGCGGTGTCTAGCCCAGCAACAGCCACAGGCCCCCATGCAGGGACGCGAAACTCCCGTGGGCCCCCCGGGGGGGCAGATTTCCCCCTCCCCCCCGCGCGCCCTCGCTGGTGCAATGTACAGCCGGACCTAAAGGGTGTGGACGCTGCCATGGGAGTGAGTTAATAATACACACAGCCCAGTACAGCGGGAAGGGACCTGGATAAATCATCAAGTCCAGCTCCCTGCGCTGGGTTAGGACCAACCAGTCAACCCAGACCAGCCCCACCAGTTTGCCTAAGGAGCGGCGTGTTTTGCCGCCTGGGGCCAAGGTGCCCTGTTCTCCTTGATTGGCTGGAGGGAAAAGGGAAGGCTGAGCTGAAGAGCTCTTCCTGGTTGCAGAGTAACAGCCGTGTTAGTCTGTATTCGTAAAAAGAAAAGGAGTACTTGTGGGACCTTAGAGACTAACCAGTTTATTTGAGCATGAGCTTTCGTGAGCTACAGCTCACTTCATCGGATGCATAGCATATCGTGGAAACTGCAGAAGACATTATATACACACAGAGACCATAAAACAAAACTTCCTCCCACCTCACTCCCCCGCTGGCAACAGCTTATCTAAAGTGATCCTCAAGTAGAGCCATTTCCAGCACAAATCCAGGTTTTCTCACCCTTCACACACACATACAAATTCACTCTCCTGCTGGCAACAGCCCATCCCCCTTTGAAACCCCTCTTTATAATGCGCATGATAATCAAGGTGGGTCACCTCCAGCACTAATCCAGGTTTTCTCACCCCCCCCCACCCCCCCCCCCTTTTTTTTTTTTTCTTCTTCCTGGTTGCACTCCCTAAAACTGGTTAGAATACACTTCTAAACAAACTATTGCTAGTCGGGGAAGATGGGAGATTTCCCAGCAGATTAACTGAGGAGCAAACACACACAGGGGGGTATTTTAAAGCCAGCTAGGAGAAAAATACAAAAGTGCCCCAGAACGGCTAGAAAGTCATTTATTATCAGCAGGAGGAGCAGCATAATTTACTATTGTACCCCACCCTTCTCATTATAGGGCCCTGGTTTCAGTTGCTTATAATTTTGCCAGAGGGCTGAAGTGTTTCCAGGCCAGGTGTGGGCCTCAGGTGGAGTTGTGGATTTTTTTTTTTTTAAAGCTAAAAGGGGTATTCAGTCATTTCCAAGAGTGAGGCTAAGGAAAAAATATATGTAGGCTTAGACTTCAGTTCTTATTTTTTTTCAATTTTGATGATTAATATGGTTACCTCAGTTTCACTAGAAACTAACCCAGGGTTACATTTATATTGGTTTTATTAAATGCCGCTATTGGATCAAACAGAAAAAGGATGGAGCTTATTCATGCACCCACACACTCATGCAGGTGGAGAATTACCGGAGACAGCAGAGGAAGGCAAGAAGCCACAGTATAGTAGATCTGGTGTGTCCGCCTGCGGTCACGGATCCAGGCCGGCGAGCAGGTCAAGAAGAAGAGAGCTTGTGAGCGTGCGTTCTTCCTTTTATTGGAACTGGGCAGATCCTGTCACGTACACTGAGTTTTCCTTCTGTGTCCATCACCGAGAAGCATTCCCAGACCTTATTGTTTTCATGCATATCAGGTTCTTCTTTTCTTTACAGCATCCCGTGATTGCCTTCTCAGGGCAGATTACATCAGACACGCCTGGCTCCGAGCTCTTTTCTCTTTGCAGTTCCTCTCCGCCCAGTCCCACATACACACCCTTGTTCACACGCCCTTATGGCGTCATGCGATGTTGCAAAGCTCCGGGGTTATACAAGTGGTAACTGAAATGGTTACAAAGCTTGCAAAAGTTACAAAATTTAAAAGTCTATGCTAACAATGACTAAAAGTTACGTTTGCAAAAGGTTACAGAACTTAATGATCATACTAGCAATGACTGAAAAGTTACAGATCTTACAATCGCATTCTACTGGATTGAGCGGAGGCTTTACACAACAAATATAAATTTTTGTTTTTTCCAATTTTTTATTTTTGTGGGAAACTAAGTGGGATAGGGTTGGGATTAGGGATAGGACAGTACTGACAAGAGGGCTGCAGGACTCTCTGCACAGCCCAGGGGCCCAAAACACCCAAGTGCAAGGTGTGGAGAAGACTGCAGTCCTGGCCAAGCAGAACAGACACTGTGCTCAGGGCTGCAAGGAGAAAGTTGAGCCTGTGGCCATGGGGGAGGCCACTGACTCTGCTGCTGAGCTGTTCTGTCTGGGGTTGGCCCCCTGCGCCTGGCTGATGAGGAAGTGAACAGAGCCATGACAGCGGGGCTGGATTAACTTTTTGTGGGCCCGGCGCCAAACATATTTGTGGGTCCTCCCTGGGGAATGATTGTAAAAGGGGCCAGGGGCAAAAGCACAGTGGGGGGGAGCTAGGGTTGGTCCCTGGAGCAAGGGAGGGGCCACGGGTAAACAGCAAGCGCAGCAGGGCTGGGGAAAGGGTAAACAGGATTCCCCTCCCCACATAGAGCAGGTACCTACCTGGTTCTAGCCCAGGGGCAGGCAAAGTTTTTGGCCCGAGGGCCACATCGGGTTTCCAAAATTGTATGGAGGGCTGGTTAGGGGAGGCTGTGTCTCCCCAAACAGCCAGGCGTGGCGTGGCCTGGCCCCCACCTCCTATCCGACCCCCGCCCCATCCGACCCCCCCCCCCCGCTTCTCGCCCCCTGACAGCCCCCCTGGAACTCCTACCCCATCCAACCACCCCTTCTCCCTGTCCCCTGACCACCCCCGACCTGCCACCCCTGGCTGCTCCCTGCCACCCCTGGTTGCTCCCTGCCACCCCATCCAACCCCCCTCTCATTCCTGACTGCCCTCCTGGGACCCTGCCCCATCCAACCCCCCTGTTCCCCACCCTCTGACTGCCCTGACCCCTATCTACACCCCCACCCCCACCCCCTGACCATCCCAACTCCCCTGCCCTCTATCCAACTCCCCCTGCCCCTTTACCATGCTGCCTGGAGCACCAGTGGCTGGCGGTGCTACAGCTGCGCCACCCAGAGCAACGGGTCAGGCCATGGCTCTGCAACTGAGCTGCCCAGATGCCCAGAGCGTTGTGCCAGCGGCACGGCTCCCTGAGACTGCGGGAGAACAGCAGGGTCGGGGCCAGGAGCTCAGGGGTTGGGCAGGAGGGTCCCACTGGCTGGATGTGGCCCACGGTCCATAGTTTGCCCACCTCTGTTCTAGCCCATTCTCTTTGTCTCTCTCTGCACTGAGCTGCCCCTCCTCCCGCAGCAGCAGGACAGGTTCTCTTCTAGCCTCTTGAGGTGGGTGTTGGGAGTGGGAGGAGCGGAGGTTAATGTGGTTACTCCTATAACTGGACTTTTAGTTTCCAGTCAGCACTGCTAACCGGACACTCAGCCCTGGTCTACACTGGGGTGGGGGGTCAGCCTAAATTCCGGCGTCAACAGGGAGCATGTTTGGGGATCAATTTATTTGCATCTAGATGAGACGTGATAAATCGATCCCTGATAGATCTATCCTTACCCGCCGATCCGGGTAGTGAAGACCTGCCCTTAGGTCCTGTTTTCTACTGGAGTTTCCAGTCTAAAACTGGATACCTGACAACAGGGCTGCCAGAAAAGTCCGGGGGGAGGAGGGGGAGCAAGTGGTGGGTGGACTAGGGAGTGGAGAGGAGCTAGTGGGCAGAGCCACGTCTGCTGTACTGCCCAGGTAGGTTGGAGACTGTGGGGATCAGCTGACAGTATCCGCAGCCCAGGTGACATGACAGCCAGTGGTGGATTTAGAGTTAGTGGGGCCCCCCGGCCTTGTGTTCAGCTTCATTTTTGGGGCCCCTCCTTGGGACGCAGCCAAGATAAAGAACATTCTCTCTTATCTCCCCCCGCTCCCATTTTTCATTTTTTTCTTCATCCTCCTCCTATAGGTAATAGCAAATAAATGAAAATAAAGTGAGGTACCTTGACTGTTCTTGTAGTCTAATTTATTTTTCCACAGACCACTTGGAAATCATGGAGAGTCTCGACGGACCACTTAATGATCTTTCCAAATATTGTTTGTACCATTAGCTAACTACCGTAAAGTGCTTTGGGTAAGAGCGCTTTATAAAAAAAATCTTAAAAAAATGTTGCGGTGGTGGGTCTGGCCAGGAGCTAGGGTGAAGGAGGGGGCTCAGGGTTGGGCAGGAGCTTGGGGTGTGGAGCGCTTACCTGGGGCAGCTCCTGTTTGTTGCAAGGGGTGTAGGTGGGAATGGGAGGGTGCAGGAGCTCCAGTTTGGTGCTCAGAGTGGGGGTGGGGATCTGGGGGGGTGCAGGAGTCGGGCATGAGGTGTGAGGGGGGCTGGGCATGTGTGGGGTGTGCCGGAGTCAGGGCAGGGGGCTAGGGGTGTGGGCTGGGGTCATGGGGGTGCTTCGCCAAGGTCCTGTCCCCGCCTCTTCTCATCCTCCTCCCAGGAGCAGCGAGTGTGCTGAGGCTCCGCTCATCCCCCTCCCTCCTGCTGGCAAACAGCTGATTGGCTGCAGGGAGAGGGGGAGGGAATGTAGCACCCTCGGGGAAGAGGCAGGGGAGGAGCTTGGCTGCTGGCAGAGCCTGTCCTGCTGTAGCAGGAGCCAGTAGCAAGAAGCTTCTCTCCTGTGGCGGCAGAACGGGGGGCGGAGAAGAGTGGTCCAGGCTGGGGCCCCTTTGGACTGTGGGCCCAGCGCCATGGCTCAAAATCCAGTACTAGGCTGCAGAGAACTCTCTGTTCTGCCAAAGGGCTGGTGGCACCTGATCCCTGCTAGCACAGGGTGTAGGAAAGACATCCTGGCAAAACAGAACAGAAACTTCTGCCTAGGACTGCAAGGAGCAGGGTGAGCCTGTCCCCAATCAGGAGCCACTCAGCAGCAGGGTGGCCTCCCCTACAGCCAAGAAGTAGTTCCACTCCTTGCAGTCCTAGCCCAGGGATCTTCTGTCTTCCTGGCCAGGACCATAGCCTTCCTTGCACCTGCAGGGATCCAGGTTCATTGGCCCCCCCAGCTGTGCAGGAAGCCCTCTGTAGGTCCGCTGTCATGGCCCTGCTCCCTCTCTCCCTTGCCAGAAGGGTTGCAGAGGGCTCTATCTGCTGCTGCGGGGCAGTGACACCCAATCCCTGTAGGTGCAATGTATGGGGGGAGGTTGCACTGGAGCTGTTACTGATGGAGATTTTTTTTGTCGATTCTGGAATGTTAGATGACTGTAAACATCAATTTCAGCCACTAATTTAAATCAAATCCTACCAAGCCTAAATATGTTTTGTTCATGTTAAAAAATGCTGGTGACCTTTTGTCTGGAAAAGCTTTAGAGCCACCAGGCTTTGGAGCAGAGACTTGGAGTTTGGCGGGGGAGGGGGGGTGGCTTTTGTGTCAGTGATGTGCCTCTGATGATCTTCCAAATTTGGCCAGTTTATAAGCCTTTGAGAAATTGCAGTTTGTACTTGCTTGCACACTTGCTAGAACTTAACAACTAAAATCTTTGAAGATTCTGTCCTCGCTAAGCATGCTTCAGCCAAGGTGAAACAGAACTCTCCGTGCAATTACATCTCTGGGATGTGTTGGGTTTGGGTCCAAGCACCGGAAATGAGAACAGGAAGAGACTTTCTGCTGTGCTTTTGCTGACCATTCCTCTGGGCCTAGGCAATATAGAAGAGGAAGCTTCTTGGTTCCAATACAGTGGGGACAAGAACTGGTCCCAGGGTGAGGAAGTGAGAAACTGAGAGCTTGGGAGGAGATTGGGACTGGAAACCAAATGAAGGGACACTGGGAGTGATTGGGTAAGAGACTGGAAGGAAGTGGGGAAAGGGACTGGGAAAGAAGACTAGCAGCCGGGAAGGGTTATGGAGGGGAGTGGGAGCCCGTGGGTGAAGGAGAGACTGAGATTGGATGAAGAGTTTGGTGTGGAGACTGGGGCTGACTCATCAAGGAGATTAGAATTGGGAATCAGTGGGGTTAGGGGAAAGAGAGGAACAAGGGTATGGGATGAGAACTGGCCCTGGCTGGGCGAAGAGACTGCGACAAGGAGCCAGGAAAGGTGTGTGTGTGTGTGGTGGCGGATGGACACTGAGATTAGATTGGGAGTCTGCGGAGAGAGACTGGTATTAAGAGTCACTTAGGACAAGGAATGTAGGTGAGGGCAACTGAAGGCCAGTTGAGGGGAGATATTGGATGAAGAACTGGAGGTGGGGGATGGGACTGTTTGGGCAAGGAGACTGGGAACACCGGCTACGTGGAGGGAACTAGGAATGGTTGGGCAAGAAGAATGGGACAGAGAACCCCAAGGGGAGATTCCAACTGGGATGAGAAGCCCAAGGAGTGGAGAATGGGACTGGGACAAGGAGCCGGGGTGGGGAAGAGATAGGACTGGGACAAGTTGTCTGTGCAACCATAATTCAGTCTTCTTGTGCATAGACTTCATTCTATAGAGTATTTAATTACATGATCACATACTATTTTTCTGTAAGAACCCTACCTCATTCACTGAACAGACTGACCAGTGTTTACTTAATGAACATCAATTCAATATTTGCAGAAACCACTGTGCAAAGCAATTCTTAGACTTAAAATAAAATTATGAAACTCCAAAGATACTCATTAAATGTGAGATACAGGCTTGGAAAGGAGCTTCTTTGATCTCACTATTTATAGGCACTCTTGTAAGTATTTCTAAGTCCTGTTGAAAGAGAAGTTTGAAATTATTTGTATTGTGATAGTTCCTAGAGGCCAGGGCGCCACTGTGCTAGGCATTGTAAAAACATAGAAAGAGACAGCCCCAATCCCAGGAGGGTATGCACTACCCATTTCTCAAATAAAATTTCAGAAGTTCAGACAAGAAATGCAAAATGACCCAATCAGCTTGATAGAGCAATTCTAGATTGATTGTCAATAGAAAAAGCCCTCATGTCTCCAACTGTAAACATGTATTGGAGCTATAATGGTACAATTACTGCATATGGTGAGATTCTGTACAAAGTTCATGATATCATAATACCACACACCATGAATTTAGAAATGCTAAGCATAATTCATAGTGCCTCTGTGGGTGTTAAAAAGTGCAAATGCAAAGCTCAGTTCTGTTCTGGCCTGATATGAATGCTGCCATCAAAGAAAACATGTCCAAAGTGTGAAATCTGAGATACAGTTAGGAAAACAGGATTCAAAAGAGAGTCTGAAATCACTGAGATCCTCAATCAAAGGTTGGAGCAAATCTTTCTGAATTAAATTGGAAACGCTGCCTTTTAATAGTAGGCTACTACTCAAATTTATTTGAAATAGAACTGGTGCAGAAAACATCAAGTAAAACTGTAGCAACATACTGTAAATTGCAGATCTGTACTTGGTAATGTTAGAATATCAAAATATATTTCACATTACTTTATTAGACTAACCAATTCAGAGATTCATGAGCAGGACAAAAACCTCGGTGCCAACATTCACCAATCTGTTTAAACCAAACATAATTAACCCTGAAGTAGTTACAAATGAGCTATGTGCCAGGAAGTTGGAACAGAAGAAATACTATGACAGGAATGTCAAACCATTGCCCACATCGCAAGTGGGAGAGAATGTTAGATTGCAAACACAGTGGGTGGCAACAAGCCAAATTCACAGGGATATATTTGCACCAAGGTATATGCTATAGGATGGCTTCTTTTCATACTTTCTATATTTCCTATGTAGTGGGATAGTTTGCTCTTGTGCCCTTAATAATATCTCTTTGAAAAACTGCCAACTCACACTGTTTTTCCCCTTAGATTTGCTTCCCATGGGATTTTACCTACCAATTCCCCGAGTTTGCTAAAGTCTGCCTTCTTGAAATCTATTGTCTTTATTCTGTTTTCCCTCCTACAGTTTCTTAGAATCATGAACTCTATCATTTCATGATCACTTTCACTCAAGCTGCCTTCCACTTTCAAATTCTCAACCAGTTCCTCTCTATATATCAAATTCAAATCTAGAACAGCCTTACCCCTATTTGCTTTCTTCACCTTTTGAAATAAAAAATTCTCTAATGCATTCCAAGAACTCGTTGGATAATCTGTGCCCTGCTGTATTATTTTCCCAAAAAATGTCTGAGTAGTTGAAGACTCCAGTCACCGTGAAGTCCTGTGCCTTGGATGATTCTGTTAGTTGTTTAAAAGAAGCCTCATCCACCTCTTCTTCCTGGTGAGGTGATTTATAGTAGACCCCTACAATGACATCATCCTTGTTTTTTGACCTCCTTTATCCTTACACAGAGACTTTCAACAAGTCTGTCTCCTATTACCATCTCAACCTCAATGCAAGTGTATACATCTTTGATATACAAGGCAACACTTCCTCCCTTTTTCCCTGAGCAAGCTGTACTCTTCTATACTACTATTCCAGTAATGTGTATTATCCCAGCTGTGATGTCAACTATGTCATAATTGTGATTATTCACTAGTATTTCTAGTTCTTCCTGTTTACTCCCCATTCTACTTGCATTAGTGTACAGACATAAAAGATACTAATTTGATTTCCCCTCTTCTCTCCTTTGTCCCTGCTATAATTGCCCACGCTCCCCCCAGCTTCTGACCCTTCGTCCAGGTTTTCATCTTTTTGTCTTACCTGTAGGCTTGTGTCTCCTGCCCCTGTCAAACCTAGTTTAAAGCCCTCCTCACTAGGTTAGCCAGTCTGTATCCAATATGCTCTTTGGCTTCCTCGATAGGTGGAAGTCCTTAGAAGTCCTTCTTGAATTGCATCCCGAGGTCAAGGAAGCTGAAGCCGAAGCCCTCCTGGCAATACCCTCCACACAGCCATGCATTGACCTCCAGGATGAATTTATATGCCTGGGAATGATCAAAGAGATCACCACCTATGCCCCCAACTCCTTCACCTTTATTCCCAGAGCCCAGTAGTCACTTCTGGTCTGCTCAGGGTCACATCTTGGAGTATTATTAGTGCCCACATAGAATCATAGGACTGGAAGGGCCCTCGAGAGGTCATCTAGTCCAGTCCCCTGCACTCATAGCAGGACTAAGTATTATCTAGACTATCCCTGACAGGTAGTGTTTGTCTAACCTGATCTTAAAAATCTCCACTGATGGAGATTCCACAACCTCCCTAGGCAATTTATTCCAGTGCTTAGCCATCCTGACAGTTAGGAACTTTTTCCTAATGACCAACCTAAACCTCCCTTGCTGCAGTTTAAGCCCATTTCTTCTTGTCCTATCCTCAGAGGTTAAAAAAACACTTTTTCTCCCTCCTCCTTGTAACAATCTTTTATGTACTTGAAAACCTATGTCCCCTCTTGGTCTTCTCTTTTCCAGACTAAACAAACCCATTTTTTTTCCAATCTTCCTTCATAGGTCATGTTTTCTAGACATTTAATCATTTTTGTTGCTCTTATCTGAACTTTCTCCAGTTTGTCCACATCTTTCCTGAAATGTGGCGCCCAGAACTGGACACAATACTCCAGTTGAGGCCAAATCAGCGCGGAGTAGAGCGGAAGAATTACTTGTCTTGCTTACAACACTCCTGCTAATGCATCCCAGAATGTTTGCTTTTTTTGCAATAGTGTTACATTGTTGATTCATATTTAGCTTGTGGTCCACTATGACCTCCAAATCCCTTTCTGCAGTACTCCTTCCTAGGCAGTCATTTCCCATTTTGTATGTGTGCAACTGATCGTTCCTTCCTAAGTGGAGCACTTTGCATTTGTCCTTATTGAATTTCATCCTATTTACTTCAGACCATATCTCCAGTTTGTCCAGATAATTTTGAATTATAACCCAATCCTTCAAAGCACTTGCAACCCCTCTTAGCTTGGTATTGTCCACAAACATTATAACTGTACTCTTTATGCCATTATCTAAATCATTGATGAAGATACTGAACAGAACTAGACCCAAAACTGATCCGTGTGGGACCCCGCTCGTTATGCCCTTTAGCATGACTATGAACCACTGATGATTACTCTTTGGGAACGGTTTTCCAACCAGTTATGCATCCATCTTATAGTATCTCCATCGAGATTGCATTTCCCTAGTTTGTTTATGAGAAGGTCATGTGAGACAGTATCAAAAGCTTTACTAAAGTCAAGATATACCATGTTTACCGCTTCCTCCCAATCCACAAGGCTTGTTACCCGGTCATGGAAAGCTATCAGGTTGGTTTGACATGATTTGTTCTTGACAAATCCATGCTGACTGTTACTTATCACGTATTGTCTTCTAGATGTTTGCAAATTGATTGCTTAATTATTTGCTCCATTATCTTTCTGGGTACAGAAGTTAAGCTCAGTGGTCTGTAATTCTCCGGGTTGTCCTTATTTCCCTTATAGATGGGCACTATATTTGCCATTTCCCAGTCTTCTGGAATCTCTCCCGTCTTCCATTACTTTTCAAAGATAATCACTAATGGCTCAGATATCTCCTCAGTCAGCTCCTTGAGTATTCTAAGATGCATTTCATCAGGCCTGCTGACCTGAAGACATCCAACTTGTTTAAGTAATTTTTAAATTGTTATTTCCCTATTTTACCTTCTGACCATACCTCATTTAGACATCCAGTCACTACCAACCTTCTTGGTGAAAACCAGAACAAAGAAATCATTAAGCACCTCTGCTATTTCCATGGATGAGTATCATGGGATATTAGTCAGCGGGCCAGATGATCCTCGACAATTTCCACTCTAAGTTCTTTCTTGTCTTTCCTTTGTCCCTGCTCTGATCCCCCCGACCGTCCAACCCTTCACCCAAGTCTCCATATTTTTGACTTACCTGTAGGGTTTTGTCTCCTGCCCCATAAAACCTAGTTTAAAACTGCCTTGTCTTTGTAAAATTCACTGTGATGGTCCAGCCATTAGCACCTGAATCTCACTCACCCTTTGAGTAAAAATGGGGGTCAAAAATGTTTCCTTGATAGAGGAATGGTATAAGGACCATAGTGCAAAAGGCACAAAGGGTGGGGGGTATTCATTAGGGCCAAAAGTACAATATTTAAGTCCCAGAGAATGGGAAAGTCTATCACTGGGGGAAATGCGTGGATCATTCCTTTCAAGAACTTGGACACAGTTGGATGTGTGAATGTAATATGTCCTTGAATTGGAGGCTGACAGGCAGATGCTACTGAAAGCTAAAGGAACTCTTAACTAGGCTGATTGAATGTTACAAGAATAATAAATAATAAATAGTCCATAGAAGCCTTTCTGCTTTGAATCAAAATATATTGTACCTTGGTGAAATAGCTCCTATCTAGTTCACATAACGAGCTAGCATCTATGCTGTCATATGTAGAGGCAAGTGATCTGGGTGTAGGATCAGGCCCTGATTTTGTGAAATAACATCCACAAGATCTGGAAAAGTGATGGTTGCTGGGTTGATAGATGCATCAGTTTTGAATACCAGAACTGACATACCTGTGCTAGTGCTCAGTATTAAGTCTTCATCCGGTCTTACTTTTCTGATGGCGCTGGAGACTAACAGGATTGACAAGAAGGCATGTATCAAGTCTCTGTTTCACTAGATCAGGAATGCATCCAAAAGGAACCATGGGCTCATACCACCTCAGGAGCAAAATGCCTGGCACTTCTTGTTCAAACTGGTGGCAAGGAGATCTGTAGTGGAAAGACCCATTGAGCACTGAGAGTCCATTCATGACTGGTAAAGGACTTCAGACTGAGTTGGTCTGTCACGTTGTTCTGAATAGCTGATAAGTGTAGAGTTATGAAACTGAACTGGTGTTTATGCACCATCAGTTAATCGCCTCCTGAGAGGGGATGATCTCACTTCACCTTGTTTGTGAACATAGTGCATTGCTTCAGTATTGTCTATCAGGACTTGAATGGTGGTCCCTTGGAGGAGGGGCTGAAAAGTTCTGCATGCTAAACATGTACTCTGAGTTCTAGCATATTTAAGTGTAAATGAAAGTCTCCTGGGGACCACCAGCCTTGTGTCTGAAGATAGCCTACATATGGTCCCCAACCTCTGGTGCTCCCATTATCAGAGTCCTAGTGGATGGATGGCGAAGCAAATGGGACACCTTGGCAGACTTTTTGCAGGACTTTCCACCACAATAGAAAAGATAAGACTTTGGGGCAACTATGACCCACAAGTTCATGCAGATAAACTGAATTTAACCAGCCTTGAGAAGGCCGAAAGCAAAGTCTGGCATGGAACAATCACAAAAGTACATGAGGACCTGTGGCACAATAACTGGAGACAGTCCTTCACTGAGGTCCTTGTCCAGATATGGGAAAACTGTGTTGGCTGCCCAAATAAGACATCAGAGTTACAGAGAAAACTTCTGTAAACATTCTGGTGCTGTTGCTAGCCCAAAGGGAAGGACTCTGAACTGGAAATGTTCTTGGCTCACCATAAATTGCAGGAACCTTCTGTGGGAGGGATGAATGTTTACATGAAAGTATTCAGAGTAACAGCCGTGTTAGTCTGTATTCGCAAAAAGAAAAAGGAGTACTTGTGGCACCTTAGAGACTAACCAATTTATTTGAGCATAAGCTTTCGTGAGCTAAAGCTCACTTCGAAGTGAGCTGTAGCTCACGAAAGCTTATGCTCAAATAAATTGGTTAGTCTCTAAGGTGCCACAAGTACTCCTTTTCTTTTTACATGAAAGTATGCATCCTTCATGTTGAGAGCCTCAAACCACATCCTTCCGGTGGGGCAGGGGCTATCGATACTAACATAGCCAACCTGACTTTTGACTTTTGAATAAAGATGTTTCGTTGCCGAAGGTCCAGAAAGGATCTCCACCCTCCATCTTTTGTGGGGGCTACACAATATGGGGAACAGAACCGTCTCCCTTGATACGGAGATAGGACACGCTCTACTGCCCCTTGTAGGAGGGAATCCGTCTCTTGATGAAGAATCACCTCATGATAGTGGTCCCTGAAAGGGGACCAGGAAAGGGGTTTATGAGGGAGGAGGGAAAGGAACTCGATGGAGTATCCTTGATGGATAATTTCCAAGACCCAACTATCTGTAGTTATCAAGTCCCAATTGTGGGTGAAGAGTGCAAGATGGCACCCCAAAATAGTGGGGGAAGAGGTGGGTGGCATCTGTGGTCATAGGCAGGTCTCCACCGAGATGTCAAAAGTAGCCTTTTGCAGGCAGTGGGGAATGGGTAGAGGGCATGGTGGTAGAGGGAGCCAAGAAGCAAGGCCTCTGAAACCTCTGACATTTCTATGTAGGCTTGGCTGGACACTGGTGGTAGAATGCTTGAGGAGGGGCGGTATTTTCTTGTTGGAGCCAGAGCGTAAATTCCCAGGGAGAATAGTCAACCTTGAGTCCCTCAGTGAGTGTAGGGACTCATCCGTTTTCTTGCTGGAGAGATTTAATTTGTCAAAAGGGAGGTCCCATGTGGTCTTGTGGAACTTCCTGGGGAAACCCAACGACTGTAGCCAAGAATCCCTCCTCATGACTCTACCAGTGGCAAGGCATCTGGATGCTGTATCTTCGGCATCCACTGTAGCCTGAAGGGATCTTCTTTCCCTCCTTTATGAAGGACTGAAATTAGGCTCTGTACTCAAGGAGAAGCTTGTCCTTAAAGTCCACCAGCCTGCAATAATTGTTAAAATCATCTCTCGTTAACAAGGCCTGATAGTTAGCAATAAGGAATTGTGGCCATAGAGGAAAAGACTTTCTCCCCAAGATGTCCAACCTCTTTGAGCCCTTGTCAGTCAGTTTGTTCCTTTGATGTTTTGACCTAGCTCTCTCTGTAACTGTGTGTGCCACCAGAGAGTAAGGGTTGGGGTGGGAGAAAAATTCAGCTCCCTTGGTGGGGATGAAATAGTGCGTCTTGGCTTTTCTAGGTGTGGGGGCACACGGTACTGGGTTGTGCCAGATCAATGGTACGGATTGTGCCAGACCAATCTAGCTGGCTCCAACCTTGTTAACTGGAAACGCCACCTTACTTGGGCCTGCAGGTTGCAAAATATCCAGGAGCCGGTATTGTGGGTCTTGGATCTTCCCCAATAGTATCTGGAGGTCATTGGCAATCCTCTGCAGTAGCTGCTGGTACTGCCTAGGATGGTCCAGCTGAGATGAAGAGGAAAGAGTGACTACCTCATCCAGAGACAAGGATGAGACTCATGTCAGTACTGTCAGAACCTGCAGATCCAGGTCAGTATCCTCCCCCTCATACTCTGATGGATCCAAGGTGCCAAAAAGGAGAAGTGTGATTCCTGGATGGGTCCCCAGGCATCTGCACAGGGATCCCATAAGCACCAGTAGGGCCAGAAAGAGGGGTCAGCCATTTGTGGAGGACCCCATGGCATCAGGTACCAGCGGTCCATCGGAGAGTCATATCTGGACGGGTAGCATCCAGATCTCCCCTTGACTGCCTTTCTGGGCTTGTCTCTCTCCAAGGAGATGGAGGAATGGCTGGCATGTCTAACTTGTCCAAGTCCGAAAACTGCTCTTCTTCCAACGGTGGGGCCATCGGTACTGGGGGCACTCCTGCCTGATGGCTGGAGAGGAGATGGCTGCTGATTCACCGAAGTAGTATCATCCACCAGTGTATTAATGTTCCACAGCAGGCCAGGCCAGAGAGGATGGGAAACTGTGGATAAGAGAGGAAGATATCCTCCAGTGTTGTATATGTGCCCATACATCCCGGTGTTTGGGGGGGTTCCCAACAGTTGAGATTGATTTTTCCGTCATGTATCTGGAAGCAATGCACTCGTTGGACGAGAAAGCCGGTACCAATGATGAGTTCAGATCCCCACTCCTAGATGGAACCAGCAGATGACGGTCCTTGTGTTTCGGAGCCGGAGTTACCAATAGAACTAGTGGATCTTTCTTCTTGCACGCTTTACCTTCCACAGCACTTCATCTGTCTTAGAGTTGAAAAGGTCATGACCTTCAAAAAGCATGCACTCAATTATGATCTGAACCTCTTCTGTTATGTCCAGTTATTGCAGCCATGATGGTTTGCTGTTTGTGACCGAAGTAGCCATTGTCCTTGCAGCTGTGTTGAAAGCATCTAGAGCTGGTTTTAATGCCATGTTGGCAATCAGCTGATCCTCAGTATAAATAGACTTTAGTTCAGTTTTTGAGTCCTGCAGAAGTTTGTCCATGGGCTGGGAGATTTTTGTCCCATTGGAGGTAATCGTACTTCATTAGCAAACTTGGTAACTTGCTACATGAATTTGGAGGCTAGCAGAAGAGTAGACCTTTTTTCCCCCACACAGGTCTAGTTTCTTTGGAACAATATCTTTAGGTTTTGTTTTGTTTTTTAGTACTGGAACCACTAATAGAATAGGATGGGTGTAAAAATACTCAAATCCCTGTGGAGGGATTGGTAAAAGCAGTCTGCTTCTTCAGAAATGGCCGAGATAGTGGCCAGGCTCTGCCACAGATCCTTGGCTGACTCAAGGATGCCCTCATTAATGGACATCACTAATATGACTGGAATCAGAGGGTGTAAGATGTCAAATAGTTTGTGACTTGTTTTTCATGACATCTACAGGGATCTGTAAGGTGTCTGCCATTTGTTTTGGTAGGTCTTGAAAGGCCTTAAAATTGTCAACAGTGAACAGTACTGAGAGGTTGACTGCTCCACCGGGTGAGAATGCAGGTATTATCATAGGTGCAAAAGGGTCTGCAATGTTCCTCTTGAAGGCCATCACCATTCTGGAGATCTTGCTTTGCAAACTGCCCCGCTTCCTGCTCCCATCACTTCTCAGCTGTACAGGGAGCTACTTCCGCATCCGCCCAACCCCCATGCATCCAGACCCCCTCATACTCAGACCCTCCCACCAAGCCCTGCACTCAGACCGCCCCCACAATGAGCCTAACTCCTCCCACACCTGGACCACCCCAACGAGCCACCTGCACCCAGATCCCCACCAAGGCCCAACGAGCTGCACCTGGATCCCCACCCCACTGAGCCCCACTCTCCCAGCCATCTGGACCCCCCACCAAGTCCCCCCACCCAGAACCCCCTGCCAAGCTCTATCTCCTCCCCCGCATGCTGAGCCCCAACCACCTTCACCTGGATCCCCCTAGACAGTCCCATTACCATTGCACTCAGAACCCCCCAACAAGCCCCTGTGCATCCAGATCCCACTGCCCCCAGATCCTCCACTGAGCTGCCTGCACACAGATTGCCCCACACAGAACACTCTCAACCCACACCTGTATTCCCCCTACACTAAGCCCCTCCACACTTGGATCCTGCATTGCTGATGCTGCCTGCCCACACCTAATGCACCTGGCACGGAGGAGCAGGGCTCTGGGTGTTTCTGGGGCAGGCCTGGACCTTGCGCGGTGTCATGGTTGGTTGCAGCCTCACTGCTGAGTCAGTGTCCTGGGGGAGGAGGGCGTTGCATAGTGAACTCCCACCTATGTGCAACCAGTGGCTTGTGCTCCCCAATGCCATGCTGGAGCCTCCACATTTATTTGACAAATAAAATTTGCAGAATTTTAAAATATTGTGTGCAGAATTTTAATTTTTTTGGCACAGAATGCCCTCAGGAATAAAATGCAGGTAGAATCAGCACATGACTAGTACTAACAACACATTGTGTTTGTAAAATGTTTTTAATTTGAGGATCAAAGAGCACTTTGCAAATATCAACTAATTAAGCCTCATACATCTTGCAAGGTAAGTAGTGTCTTACCCATTTTATAAATGAGTAAATGGAGACACAGAGAAGTTAACTTTCCATACTAGAATCGCTGGTAAAATGAAGATAATCATCTCTATTGCTTTTATCGAAGTTAAGAGATTGAAGGGTATAAATACTAAATGTTTAGAGTGGTCCAAGGGGCTATAAATAGAGGAGTAATGGACTGAAACTGAGCAAAGGGAAACTTAGGTTTAAAAGCAAATGCGGGAGAATTTCTTACTTGCATTCCTTTAGCTATAGTCCTCTTTTCTTCCATTCTACCAGTACAGCCAGTGTGATCAGACAGCAGATCTCGCAAGGAAGTTTGGTATAGTAGTCTACAACTTTGGTCTACAACTTCCAGGAAAAAAGTACATATGAGAAGTGTGAAAAGAAGACAAGTGGCACCAGTCCCCCTTGAGGTGAAGTGGAGGGACTGTTGAGATGACGATTCTTACACGAGGAGAAAGGCAAGACAGACAGCAGATGTGGAGAGCAGTAAGCATCGGCGGTCTTACCTGAATGTGTCACTTCAGGGACTTCCTAGCCAAAGGAAACTTTTTGGCTAACAAAGGCTGTCCAAGATAATTGTTGATAGGATGGTAAAAATTCAGGGGATGAAGAGGAGCCTGGATGGAAGAGTAACAAGCTGGAAATGGATGTGAAATGGCAAAGCTCAGGAAATTGCAATAGGCCTCAGTGAACCAAAATATGGGATAGACAATGACCTATCCAGAGTCTCTGGAGAGACTATCTTTTTTATGATAGAGAAAACTTCTCCATGTGGGTCCAACTCTTCCAATGATGATTCTGAGGACGGCAGGGTGCAGGGGAGGCACTTCTGAAGGAGGAACCCTCAAATACTTTATACGTGGTCTGAACCTGAGGAGCTTCTAAGGACTTGTCTACATGAACAGTTAAACCGTGACAAGCTGGAATGTAAATCTGCCCTGCACTAGCCTGCCACTAAGGGCTCATCTACACTTAGCTATAGCAGCACAGCTGCGCTGCTGTTGGACTTCATTGTAGACACTGTCTACGCTGCTGGAAGGGATTCTCTCATTGGCATAGGTAATCCACCTTTCCAAGATGTGGTAGCTAGGTCAACGGAAGAATCCTTCTGTGGACCTAGCACTGTCTACATGGGGACTTAGGCCTGGTCTACACAACAGAGATAGGTCATCATAAGCCGCCTTGCATCGACCTAACTATGTAAGTGTTGACACTAAAATTTCGCTCCCGCTGCCGTAACTGTCCTGCTATGCTGATTTAACTCCACCTCCACGAAAGGCGCAGAGTCAATATCGATGTAGTTAGTTTGATGCAGTGTCAGTGTAGGCACTATGTTGCTTACATCGACTGTTACTGACTTTTAGAAACTGCCCCACAATGCCCCACATTGACAGTACAATTGCTACAAGTTCTCTTGGTGAGGACATACACTGCCAACACAAGGAGCGTAGTGCGAACACGCAAAAGCGATTTAATTACTGCAGCAGCTGTATGGCAATGTAACTTAGGGCGGCATAATTTTGTCGTGGCCCTTAGGTCAGCTTAACTATGCTGCTCAGGGATGTGGACTTTTCATACCCCTGAGCAATGTAGTTATGCAGAACTAATGTTCTCGTGTAGACCAGGGCTAGCTGTCAGTGTGCACCCTGCTAACACTTGTCAATGGTTTGTTAGAGTGCTTTCAGCTAATCCTGTTTCAAAGAGAACTAGATCAAAGTACATTAACAAACTGTTAATGCACATCAGCGGGGTGCACATGAACACTTAGGCTATGTCTGTACTAGAGAGCTTACAGCGGCACAGCTGTACCAGTGCACCAGCTCTATGCCAATGGGAGAGAGTTCTTCTATTGACATAATTAAACCACCTCAATGAATGGTGGTAGCTATGTTGGCGGGAGAAGCTCTCCCGCTGACATAGTGCTGTCTGCACTACTACTTATGCCGGCGAAACTAACGTTGCTCAGGAGTGTGGTTTTTTTCGTACCCCTGAGCAACATAAGTGGTAGTGTAGACATGGAGAGTCTGTGGTAGGCTAGTGGAGGGAAAACAGCAAATCTCTCAAGGAAAAGCTGGCAAAGCTCCTCAAGTTCTAAGTTTTTGGGTCTGTAGGGGCAGTAGTGAGAACCCAGTCCCTTATTAGTAGTCACACACTCAGCCTGCAGCAAACTAATTATTTGTGTAGACAAGCCTTAAGTCTAGATTTAGCAGGGTATATAGAATAAAGGATTCCATCTTAGGTAACATGGGGAGATTTGCTTTCAGGAAAGAGATCTGGTTGCTGGTCCGGATCTGGAAATAGTTCTGTCTTGATTAGTGTTCTCCCTCATCAAAATCCTCTTCCTTTGAGGCCCAAAGTAATTTGGGGGCTTTGGTTGTGATGCATCAGAGGGCAACTGGCCATCTTGTTATCTCCTGTAACCTTTTCTTATGTGGAGGCCATATCTTGTCTGATGAGATCAGTACCAGTATCCAGAGGGCATCAGAGACTCAGATATTACAGTAATGGGTGCCAATATAAGAACTGGGATAGATGGTGCAGACCAAAAGGCCATGGAGTCTTGAAAATGAAAGTCCATATAATAGAAGGAGTGGATCTGACCAGAAGAAAGGAAAGGGCATTTAAAGGATACCAGAACAAGCTGGATGGATGAAGAGCCAGAGCAAGTTGGGGAAGTGCTCCTCCTTTGGAGAGCTCTTTCATTAACCATGGTCAAGAGGGAACTCATTGGGACATTCTAAGGGTATGTGACTACTAATAAAGGGCTGGGTTATAGCCATTGCCCCTACAGACCAAACAGCTTGAGGAGCTTTGTCAGTTTTGTGCTAGGGAACAGATGGTGTCTTTATTGGAGAGGGGCTGGGGCTAGGATGCTGATAGAGGTTTGAAGTGACCACGGGTCATCTAATGAGTAAGATACAGGAAAGAGGATACAGGCAAGTATTAAAATGAATATAACAGGTTAAAATGAAATGACAACATTTTAAAAATAAAAAAATAGTATTAGTTCATAACACAGAGTTGGATTAAAGAAAATTAAAGAAATAAGACAGCAGGTAAAACAAAAATCAGCAAAGGTTAAAAGTTGCATGCAAAATGGGCTATAATAAAAAAACATTAAACTAAACGACAAAATTGTGAAAGATAAAAAGAATAGAAAAGAACAAATAGGCATTGATTTAAACAAAGTGCAAGTGGACAAGGAAAACATGGCAGTTTGCATGAGGTTATTGAAATGTGTAAAAACCTAAAAAAATTAATTTGTAATGTAAAACCAGAGTTACTTCATGATCTTGTATAAATCAGTGTTCTACCTCCTTATTTGTTAGTCATGAGTTGCTTCACATTTAAAATTAGACTCTCATCCTGCTAACACTTACCCACATGCATAATTTAGCACATGTGAGAAGTCTCATTGACATTAATGGGGCTCCATGTGAGCAAAGGAGATGGGCCTTAGGGCCCAATCTTGCAACGAAGTATGTGGGTACTCCCTTAACTTCAATGGGCATCTGGTCACAAGACCTTGTGGTAGAATATGGATCCTAGATTGGCTGCTTTTAGAGGCAGGGAGGGTGTCTTTTACAGTAATTTGTTAAGGGCAACAGTATATGCTTGAGGGCTACAAAAGAAATAATAAACTCAATAATAGGGCAAGTAAAAATGGCCTATTGGCCAGCCTGATAGTAATTCAGAAAAAAAACAAACGTAACAGCATAAATAGTGAAATGTAAATTAGGGCTAGCGTACATCAGAAGCGCTACAGCGGTGCAGCTGCACCAGTGCAACTATGCCACTACTGATGAAGATGCTCTATGCCAATGGGAGAGATGCTCCGTCGGCATAATAAAGCCACCTCCACGAGAGGCAGTCGCTATGTCGGCAGGAGCAGCTCTACCACTGGCATAGCAGTCTCCACACCGGCGCTCTGGTCAGTGTAACTTACATCGCTCAAAGGGTGGCTTATTCACATTCCCATAGCAACATAACTTATACTGACATACGTGGTAGTGTGTACAAGACCCAAGATTTACAATTCTTTTCATGAAGGCTTATAAGTAACCCACGTAAGACCATTTGTTTTTCTAAAAAACATATTGCGTTTAATCTTGCAGCATTCTTTAAAGATGATTTATGTGGTTTCTAGAGGTTTTGAAACAGTGAAGGGATAATGAATTAAATTAACTAAGGGGAAAGGTAACATCTGCATGTCAATAAGGAGGCAGGTCAGATAAGATCTGGGAGGAAACACTCAAGAAACAATATTGTACAAAAAGTTGAAGATTGTTACATTTTCAATTAAGAGACCTGCGTATCAGTTTGTTCATGAGCACGACTTAAGAACATAAGAACGACCATACTGGATCAGACCAGTAATCCATCCAGTCCAGTATACTGTCATCTGACAGTGGTCGGTGCCTCAGAGGGAATGGACAGTACACAGGGCCGGCTCTACCATTTTTGCCGCCCCAAGCAGTGTGCCGAATTGCTGCCACTACGAGCGGCTGAAGATAGAAGCTGCCGCCATGGACGGCTGAAGATAGAAGCTGCCACCGATTTACCGCCGCAAGCGGCTGAAGAGAGAGGCTGCCGCAGAATTGCCGCCGCCTCGGAAACGCCCTATCGGCACATGGTCTGCCGCCCCTTGCAGATTGCTGCCCCAAGCACCTGCTTGGAATGCTGGTGCCTGGAGCCGACCCTGACATTACAGGGCAATTATTGCGTGAACCACCCTGTTGTCCATTCCCAGCTTCTGGCAGTTAGTGGCTAGGGACACCCAGAGCATGGTCTTGCATTCATGACCATCTTGGCTAATGATGGATCTAAGCCTCCATGAATTTACCTAATTCTTTTTTGATCTTTTATACTTTTGGCCTTCACAACATCCCCTTGCAAGGAGTTCCACAGGTTGACTGTGCATTGTGTGAAGAAATACTTTGTTTTAAACTTGCTGCCTGTTAATTTAATTGGGTGACCCCTGGTTCTTGTGTTATGTGAAGGGATAAATAACACTTCCTTATTCACTTTCTTCACATCATTCATGCTTTTTATAGACTTTGATCATATCCCCCCCTTAACTGTCTCTTTTCCAAGCTGAAAAGTCCCAGTCTTTTTAATCTCTCCTCATATGGAACCTGTTCCATACCTAATTCTAATATTTTTTTTGAGATGGGGTGATCAGAACTGCACACAGTATTCAAGGTGTGGACATACCATAGATTTACATAGTGGCAATATAATATTTACTGTCTTATTTCCTATCCCGTTCCTAGAGGTTCCTAACATTGTTCGCTTTTATGACTGTCACTGCACCTTGAGTGGATGGAGAACTATCCACAATGACTCTAAGATCTCTTTCTTAGAGTCGTAACAGCTCATTTAGATCCCATCATTTTGTATGTGTAGTTGGGATTATGTTTGCCAATGGCCCTTCTTTGCATTTATCAACACCGAATTTCATTTGTCATTTTGTTGTCCAGTCAACCAGTTTTATGAGAACCCTTTCAAACTCCTTGCAGTCTGCTCTGGACTTAGCTATCTCTTGAGTAATTTTGTGTCACCTGCAAACTTTGCCACCTCACTATTTACCCCTTTTCCCAGATCGTTTGTGAATATGTTGAACACCACTGGTCCCCGTCCCTGGGGGACACCACTATTTACCTTTCTCCATTCTGAAAACTGATAATTCATTCCTACCCGTTGTCTCCTGTCTTTTAGTTAGGTACTGGTCCATGAAAGGACCTTCATTTTTATCCCATGACTTGCAATTTAACATGGCATTAAAGAAGCAAATAGCTTGAAATGTTTCTGGTTTAGGAGTCTGCCCTGGAGGAATTTCTGATATATCAGATATTTTTTTCCTTGAATGCTGTAAAGTAAAATTACAGTTGTGTGATGAGTGAAACGGAAACCAATTATCTTCTAACATTTCCAAGAACACCAGTTTCATAGATACTCAGATGCATCTCTTAAACCTATTTGAAACATGCAAGCTTTTTCATTTACTAGTATTTGACTCATAGTATGTTTTTCCTGGCTAATAGATCAAAATACCAGGTTTATTACCCGATCTGTGTTCCACTTGATAAGCAAAAATGTCTTATCTACTTCACATGTCCTACTTTGTTTACCAAAATCTAAAATATTATTTAGAAATAGTGTGAGCAATCAAGTATGTCATTTTCCAAATACATTAAACAGCTTTCTTTTCAGCAATAAGCGTGTTGGAACAGTACAAATCCAGTTTGGAGTAGTTGGAGCAATACATGGTCGTCCACTTAAAATGAGAGAAGTCAGATGGGCTGGATTCCCAGGAATTCTGATCTCTGTTAAATTGTTTGTATGCAGGGTTCTACTTCAGTGGAGTCACTTCCGATTTACATCTGACATTAGAATCATGCCTTCAGTCTTTTGCTTTCAAGCATGACAGGAATGCTGATTGTTAAAAGTGATGCACTTGGCTCTGGGGCAATGGTGGGAAAGAAAGGAGTGTTCTTATTTATTGATAACAGAACTTAGTTGACTGTTTTGGAAGGAAATCCCATGTAGTGGTCTTGGTCAAAGATAATGGATGTGATAGGGGAACCTAACAGGACTGGAAATCACCAGCACTCAATGAGGGATACAGAAAAACTTTACTCAGCCTTATCCCACTCTTGGATTCTGGAAAGAGATCTAGAAAGACAGAAGCCAGCATTCTAAACATCTCTCTCTCTCTCAAAGGGGAAATAAATCTCTTAGAGTTTCGGGTACAATATGATTATTTCAGATAAGACCCTTTGATATTTCTTTAGAAATATACTTTTTGCAGGAGGGCGGGATTGGAGGGGAAATATTCGTTTCAACTGGAATTTAGTTTCTTGCTGGTCACTGAGAGGTTCAACAATTTGTCTTCATTTTCAGCTGAAATAAACAGATAACGGAAAGTCTGTTTCAGGACAACTATTGCTTCTATGGCCAGTCTCTGGAAGGAATGTTCTCAGAGCTAATGCTCCTTCCCTCCTGTGTTCAGGATATGTGCTAGAAGTCTGGAATATATTGGTATACGCATTCCATAGTCAGTTAGGACTGGTGAAGAAGACTGAAGGTGCAGAAAGGAGCATTGTCACCCATTTGTATATTTTCTATACAGAATAAGCAAAAATTAAATCCTCTTATTGGCTTCCTTGTGTGATTATGAAAAATTAGCTTATACAAAAAAATTGTCTTCAGAAGTCTAGGAAGAACATTTATGGAACTGTTTGCTTTTAGGAAAACATGAAATATTTTATCTTCTTTGCCAGCTTTTGTGTGCACTAATTTGAAAAATGTTTGGGGAAAGAGACATTTTAATTGCTTAGTAAATGCTTTATATTATTATGACTTCATAAGTCAACAGCCTTCTATGTTTTTCTTTTGCCCTGTTTTCCTCCCCTTGTATCCTCCTCTGATCTTTCAAAATTCATTAGGACTGGCTTTGAAGGCTCAGATGCTCTGCTTTTAGCAATTTTCTGAAGGCCAGTTTTAGAAAAAGCAATTAGAAGCCCACTCAAATATACATTTAAAATCCACTGGAGTCAGATTATTCTTGTAACATTCATTGCTAGGAATAGATTAGCCAATATTGTTAGTATCTGTAAAATTCAGAACCATCTCTTTGCTGAATTTCCTTTTCTATCAAAACACCCTTCTTCTTGTTTTGTCCAGAGAACAGTTAAAGAACAGTTCCACAACAGATGGTATTTATTAATTCTTTGAAATAATGAGCAAATAAAGTAATATGTTCCAACCAACGAGATACTATGGCACAAGATTACCCCTGTATTAAGCATTTGGAATTTTGAGTATTGTTGATTACTGTAAGTATAAACAGCATAAATCATCTTGTAAATTATATATTACATGTTTATTATGGGTGCAGTTTTTTTTTTGAAAATTTACATTTTATGAAAAATCAGAAGTATTTACAAATTTTTGTAAGATAAATTTGTATTGTTCTAATTTACACTCCAAAGTATTAATAATCCATACAAACCTCAGATCCTTTAGGATTGTTTAAAAATTCATTTTCTCAATAGGAGGCAGCTACAAAGGTTATCACCGTATACACAAGCAAGAACCAGCTTGCTACATACATTTCTCATCAAATATCTAATTTTTTTTACACTGTTTATGGATTTCTCTACAAAAAGTCTATATAAATTTGTATGGCTTCAAAATTGTAATGTGTACCCATTACAAATGTATGTTTTAATCACATGGTATGAATGCTAGTTTAAAATTGTTGAAACTTAACTAATTGCATAAATTTAGAAATTTAAGTAGTACTTGATTAAAAATGGAGAGTAAAATAATTCTTGGATTTCAATAATAAAATAACTGTCAGGTTAAACACACTGTTTGATTGCAAAGCAGATTACAATTAAGATTCCAGTAAAAGACTGTACCATTTTAAATGCCAATTACAATAAGAATTAGATATTCTAGTTATGTTCATCATTCAGTAAAGAGTAATATTTTAGCAAATTAAGAGCCATATGTACTGCTCCAGTCAAATTTAATTCAGGGTTGTTATAACAAGGAATACATATAAAAAGCACATACTGTACTGTATATTGTTTAACAATGGACTCTTTTGTCTGTAATGTGTATCATGAATCAGAACTTACATAAGTGTCTAAGGGTCCTGAAAATTCACCTGTGTAAAGCTTAGCAGTCCAATTTGTTAGTGGTTTTACATGAATTATTACACAAACAAAAAATTTATTATTGCTTCCAGTATATAATCTGAATAGACACTGATATTCAGAATTATAATATACAGTTCCCATTTGCAGGTTATTAAATTATTCTGCCCCAAAACATTTGATTTCTGCACTTAATAAGGACTTGTTTAACAACAGCACAATACATGACAGATTTTTGAAGTTACTAACTGGTTTCAAGAAATGCTACCGATGTGTCACTTCAGATCACTTCCCTATATTTTACATATGGCAAATAGATTAGGTGACAATACAAACATACAAATTGGTAGTTTTTCAGTGAAGCTTAAATTAATAATGCAAATGGCAGCACTTTTGTTGCTGTTGCCAAAAATATACCTTTCTAAAATGCTATTCCTCACAAAGCACAACGTTTACATTCATGTCACAAGTCCATAAAGCACTTGAATCTTCAACAACTTAGTAGTCAGAGTGAAGGGAAATGCTACATTTGTTTTAAAAATTATCCTGTTTTTATCATTCTTTATGCATCTTCAGAATTCACACATCTTTGGTGAGATTAAAGTTGAAACTTTGACACTGAGTTTTTCTGTGATTATATTAAAGTCTTGCGCTATGCATTTCCCTCTACAATGGCTGCATTTATTGCAATTACCCCATAACGAAGTAATCCAGTATTTTAAACATTTTACAAAGCAACCTCCAGTTATTGTAAATATACCTTCTAAATCCTACTCAAAGGAATTTTATGAAGTTCTATGCACTACACATAAACACCACGGTATGGAAGAGCCAGACTGAAAAAGGAAGTGAGGCACAACAACAACAAATCGGACAGGCACAGTTTAAAAAAAAGGCACAAATGTTATGTAATCCATATAAAAATAAATTAAGTCTACAGCATTAATTCAAACGATCACAACTCCCATAAAATTTACTAACAGCAGAAGTAAGTATCTCTGCTGTCTTTTGCAATTTTTAACACATTGCACTTAGAAAAAAAATTAAATCTTATATATAAAACAATTTACACTTTAATATATGGTACATGGGAATCACATACTTTTGTATACATCTCTTTCTAACAACTGATTTTATAGCACATGAATGCAACGTAAGTGGGTGGAGAGATTATCTTTGCCTCTGTTTGCTTTGCACAATGGCAATTAAGGAAACTGAAAACTTACATTTGAATATTATTTATGCAAAGCTAATATATTTCGTGCTTGCTCTCCTAGTTTTTTAAGTTTAATGTTTACAGTATAATATAGTTTCATACATTTTCAATATAGCTAATGATTAGTATTTTGACTTAAGTTTATATAAATTTACTAAAATCTGAATAAACAAGTTTCCTAACGATTGTAGTTGATCATTTACAAAACAGTGTTGAAGTTCACTTCAGTGCTAATATAAAGTAATAACATTTTTTTCCCAAAATGACTTCTTTAAAAAAGTGCATTTTTCTTATTTTGTAGTGAGCCCCCAAACAGGTCAAAGTTTAAAAAAATTAATGCATGTTAAAATAGTGTTTGAAAGGTAGAGAAAATAGAGTGAGCTTCTTGTGCTCCTTTGATCCAATGATTTCCACAGGTTCATCAGCAATCTGCCATATATCGTCCTGAAAAAATATAAATAGCCTTTTGCAATTATAATATTTATAGTAATTATGTTTTACAACAAACAAGACTATAAAACATTAGATAAAGGAAAATTTCAGTATTTTTGTTTTCACCTATAGTAAGCACCAATAACTATTTTCATTATGCATCACATACGTACTCCATGTTTATATACCAGATAATCAGTAGACAAAGTATAAAAATGCTCCATACAGATAATTAGAAAAGTCAGAGTTACATTAGTAAATCATGTTAGTTCAAAAATATAAAAATCTCAGTTTCTTACCAGTGGCAAATCTCTTCTTAACTAGGGAAAGCCGATAGCCAGTGCCTACTAGCTCTACATCTACACCTGAAAGGGTGCTTCCCTCACTAATGAATTGCACTGCAAGTGTAGCTGGTTTACTGGGTCCTTCTAAAAGATCAAATTTTGCCCTCAGGGATCCAGAACCTATAAAAATAATGACAAAATTAAATGTCTTGAGATTATAAAATAAAACAATCCATTTCACAAAACACAAGTAATAGGCAGTGCACTAATATAAAGATCTCTAATTTCTGGGAGTGTAGGAATGTATATACACATTTCCATAACAGATCACATCATTGGTCTATTTGTCCAGTATTCTGCTTAACGCAGTGACCAATATATAAGGATGCTTCAGAGAAAGGCAGCACACAATCTACATAGCTGTATGTGGAAGAAAATTTTCTTCCTGAGCTTCAGGTGATCAATCACCTGAAATGTATTTAACTCTCCTATAATAACTGTTTAAGCTTGTTGAACTGCAAATGTAGCTAATCATCATATAGAATAATAGGAAACACAGGCGGGTATGGACTTTGATAGGTCATCAAGTCCAGCCCCTTGGACCGAGGAAGGTCCAAGTAAACCAAGACCATCCATGACAGGTGTTTGTCCAGCTTCTTCTTAAAAACCTCCAATGATTACACAATAATAAAACAGAGGGATTATATTTTAATATTTGTGTATACAAATTTACCCTACCTGTAAACTCAACTGTGAAAAGTGGGAAATTTTCATAAAATATCATAGTAAACTATAACAACAAATGTCAATGGGAAAAGGTGCAAAAGAGAGATAAAAAACAGAATTAGTCCACACAAAAAGGCCTACTTTTGTAACTGAAGGACTGTGTTAAAATAATGCCTGGTAAATAAAAGTGTGGATCCAAACATCGGTGCATCAAAATTAGTGTGTCAGAAATTAGGCCTAATAAGTGGACAATTTAATGAGAGGATGGGCAATATTCCGCCCACCATTCCCTTTTGGGGCTCTTAAAGAAAAACACCACCACCACTTTTTGGAGAAAATTAGCAACCCCCGCCAAAACAGCTGCCAAGAACTGTTGCAGCAAGCTTTAGCATCATGGCTGCCCCCATCCACGTTCTCCTCTGACCCCAGAATCCAGTGACACACCACTGTGCCATCATCACCTTAATCCATAAACTACTGATTTATGTTGGTATAACTATGTCACTTGGGTGTGGAAAATCCACATCCCCGAGCAATGCAGTCATACTAAATGAATTCCTAGTGTAAACAGCGCTATGTCAACAGGAAGGTTTCTCTTGGGGAGCTGGAGTACTTACGCTGATGGGAGAAGCTCTCCTGGGAGTATAGTAGCATCTTCACTAAGCGCTGCATTGGTGCTGCTGCAGCACTTTGTGAGTAGATAAACCCTAAGAGATGTCCTGACCAGACTGGGCCACAAGAGGGACCCAGATGATACCTCCACCTCCAGGAGCTCTGGCTCAATCCCAAATACTACCTAGAATGTGAGACTTGGTCTGACTGACACTGACACACACACAATCCTTTTCCTTCCCTATCTTACTGCTTCTCTTTCCTTTCTCTCCTGTTTTTCCTTCTGGTTAAGAAGTCTGGCTTAGCCACTCAAGACTGTATATTTTGCAACACTGCTGTAAACCGGTAACCAGAAAGGCAGCTAAAAGCAATGCTCTAAACAACCCCATGCTGATACGAGTTTGCCTGGTTTTGGAGTGGCTGATAAGATCTTGTGTTATGACTGTGTTTCTCCAGCAATCAGGCTGCAAGTAAAAGTAAACACTAGAGACAGAAGCTGGGTTTTCTACCTGTGCTGCTCTTTTCTCTCCCCTTTTGTGTGTTCATCTTGTTTTGTCTTCTAGGAAAGAGGATTGGACTTTAACAGCAGCTCCAACTCATTTCAACTAATCTTTTCTCTTTCCCCCCGCCAAAAGGACAGTTATCGCTATATAAGGGACTGTGAAACAAGGGTTTTTTTTCCTTCTTAATCTACAGGGAAAGGGAACAAGGGATACTGTGATAGTAAAAGCATTACCTAACACTCTACATTTCAAATGCTTTAACTGATTTTCCTTCTTTTTCTGTATCTTTAATAAAGGTTTAAAAGGATTTTTAATAGTGTTTGCCCTGGTACTAAGTAGACTGAAGAATCTGTATACCAAAACCCTGAATCTTGTTTAAAATTGTTCAGTGTTTGGCAGTTTCAGAGTCATGTTCTGAATGGTCACCTCTGGGTCCATTTATTCCATTCTAAATTAATACAACAGTTCTTATAAAGCACACTTCATCAGCAGATCTCAAAGTGCTTTACAAAGGAGGTAAGTACCTAAATCTAATCAGTGTTTGTCTCAATGGCCTGGGTGTACCTACACTGGCAAAACTTGTAAACGTTTTCTGGGCCAGTGGAGTTCCATTGGAAAATGCTGTAATGTAAATAAGGGAACTGTACCACTTCAGAAACATGCTTATATATTTTTCTAGTGTAGACAAGGCCATTGTGACAGTGAATTCTCATGTTTCATAGACTCATAGATATTAAGGTCAGAAGGGACCATTATGATCATCTAGTCTGACCTCCTGCACAATGCAGGCCACAGAATCTCACCCACCCACTCCTGCAATAAACCTCTCACCTACGTCTGAGCTATTGAAGTCCTCAAATCATGGTTTAAAGACTTCAAGGTGCAGAAAATCCTCCAGCAAGTGACCCGTGCCCCAAGCTACAGAGGAAGGCGAAAAATCCCCAGGGCCTCTTCCAGTCTGCCCTGGAGGAAAATTCCTTCCCGACCCCAAATATGGCGATCAGCTGAACCCTGAGCATGTGGGCAAGATTTACCAGCCAGATACCCAGGAAAGAATTCTCTGTAGTAACTCAGATCCCACCCCATCTAACATCCCATCACAGGCCATTGGGCCTATTTACCATGAATATTTAAAGATCAATTAATTGCCAAAATCATGTTATCCCATCATACCATCTTCTCCATAAACTTATAGAGTTTAATCTTAAAGCCAGATAGGTCTTTTGCCTCCACTGCTTCCCTTGGAAGGCTGTTCCAGAACTTCACTCCTCTGATGGTTAGAAACCTTCACCTAATTTCAAGACTAAACTTCCCGATGGCCAGTTTATATCCATTTGTTCTTGTGTCCACATTGGTACTGAACTTAAATAATTCCTCTCCCTCTCCGGTATTTATCCCTCTGATATATTTATAGAGAGCAATGATATCTCCCCTAAGCCTTCTTTTGGTTAGGCCAAACAAGCCAAGCTCCTTGAGTCTCCTTTCATAAGGCAGGTCTTCCATTCCTCAGATCATCCTAGTTGCCCTTCTCTGTACCTGTTCCAGTTTGAATTCATCCTTCTTAAACATGGGAGACCAGAACTGCACACAGTATTCCAGATGAGGTCTCACCAGTGCCTTGTATAACGGTACTAACACCTCCTTATCTCTACTGGAAATACCTCGCCTGATGCATCCCAAGACTGCATTAGCTTTTTGCACGGCCATATCACATTGGCGGCTCATAGTCATCCTGTGGCCAACCAATACTCCAAGGTCCTTCTCCTCCTCCGTACTTCTAACTGATGCGTCCCCAGTTTATAACTAAAATTCTTGTTATTAATCCCTAAATGCATGACCTTACACTTCTCACTATTAAATTTCATCCTATTACTATTACTTCAGTTTACAAGGTCATCCAGATCCTCCTGTATGATATCCCAGTCCTTCTCTAAATTGGCAATACCTCCCAGCTTTGTATCATGTGCAAACTTTATTAGCACACTCCCACTTTTTGTGCCAAGGTCAGTAATAAAAAGATTAAATAAGATTGGTCCCAAAACCGATCCCTGAGAAACTCCACTGGTAACCTGCCCCCAGCCTGACAGTTCACCTTTCAGTATGACCCGCTGTAGTCTCCCCTTTAACCAATTCCTTTCAATTTTCATACTGATCCCCATATTTTCCAATTTAACTAATAATTCCCCATGAGGCACCGTATCAAACGCCTTACTGAAATCTAGGTAAATTAGATCCACTGTGTTTCCTTTGTCTAAAAAATCTGTTACTTTCTCAAAGAAGGAGATCAGCTTGGTTTGGCACGACCTAGCTTTTGTAAAACCATGTTGTATTTTGTCCCAATTACCATTGACATCAATGTCCTTAACTACTTTCTCCTTCAAAAATTTTTCCAAGACCTTGCATACTACAGATGTCAAACTAACAGGCCTGTAGTTACCCGGATCACTTTTTTCCCCTTTCTTAAAAATAGGAACTATGTTAGCAATTCTCCAGTCATACGGTACAACCCCTGAGTTTACAGATTCATTAAAAATTCTTGCTAATGGGCTTGTAATTTCATGTGCCAATTCCTTTAATATTCTTGGATGAAGATTATCTGGGCCCCCCGATTTAGTCCTATTAAGCTGTTCGAGTTTCGTTTCTACCTCAGATATGGGGATATCTACTTCCATATCCTCATTCCCATTTGTCATGCTACCATTATCGCTAAGATCCTCATTAGCCGCATTAAAGACTGAGGCAAAGTATTTGTTTAGATATTGGGCCATGCCTAGATTATCCTTAACCTCCACTCCATCCTCAGTGTTTAGCGGTCCCACTTCTTCTTTCTTTGTTTTCTTCTTATTTATATGGCTATAGAACCTTTTACTATTGGTTTTAATTCCCTTTGCAAGGTCCAACTCTACTTGACTTTTAGCCTTTCTCACTTTATCCCTACATGTTGACCTCAATAAGGTAGCTTTCCTTGCTGATCCCTCCCATCTTCCGCTCCCTGTATGCTTTCTGCTTTTTCTTAATCACCTCTCTGAGATGCTTGCTCATCCAGCTTGGTCTACAACTCTTGCCTATGAGTTTTTTCCCCTTTCTTGGGATGTAGGCTTCCGATAGCTTCTGCAGCTTTGATTTGAAGTAATCCCAGGCCTTCTCTGCCTTTAGATCCATAAGTTTTTCAGTCCAATCCACTTCTCTAACTAATTTCCTTAATTTTTGAAAGTCAGCCCTTTTGAAATCAAAAACCCTAGTCACAGATTTATTTTTGTTTATCCTTCCATTCAGTTTAAACTGAATTAGCTCATGATCACTTGAACCAAGGTTGTCCCCTACAACCATTTCTTCTCTGAGGTCCTCACTACTCATCAAAACCAAATCTAAAATGGCATCCCCTCTTGTCGGTTCAGCAACTACTTGATGAAGGAATCCATCAGCTATCGCATCTAGCTGAAAATCTGAGCCCTATTATTATTACTAGCACTTGTCCTCCAGTCTATATCTGGGAAGTTAAAGTCTCCCATGATCACGCAGTTTCCATTAGTATTTAATTCATTAAAAACATTAAAGAGGGCTCTATCCATATCCAGATTAGATCCCGGCGGTCTATAGCACACCCGAAGCACTATCACAGGGAAGACTCTAGTCTTCAACCAGAGAGGATGGTTCTAGACTATTCTCAGTGGTAGAAGAGGACAGGACAAGGAGTAATGGTCTCAAGTTGCAGTGGGGGAGGTTTAGGTTGGATATTAGGAAAAACTTTTTCACTAGGAGGGTGGTGAAACACTGGAATGCGTTACCTAGGGAGGTGATAGAATCTCCTTCCTTAGAAGTTTTTAAGGTCAGGCTTGACAAAGCCCTGGCTGGGATGATTTAATTGGGGATTGGTCCTGCTTTGAGCAGGGGGTTGGACTAGATGACCTCCTGAGGTCCCTTCCAACCCTGATATTCTATGAATGCCTCCCAGTGGCCATACATCCCAAAGCCCTCCTAAGAGCACCACTGCCTGACCCATTTGTTGATAGTCATAACCTTGTCAGACCTTTGTTGCCCTTCTCTAGGAACAGGCAGAATCCCACTGAAGATCACCTGAGCCTCGATTTCCTTAAGTGTCTTCCCCAGCCTGGCATAGTCTCCCCTGACATGTTCCAGCGAGAATCTACCAGTATCATTTGTTCCCACATGAAGGACGATCAGTGGATTCTTTCCCGCTCCCTTTAGGATCCTCTTCAACCTCAGGTCCACTTCCCGTATCTTAGCATCTGGAAGACCGCACACCCTTCTAGTCTCTGGATCAGCTCTGGTTACAGGCCTGTCCATTCTTCTCAGTAAGGAGTCCCCGCTCACAAAGATCTGCCTTTTCCTGGTGATGGTGCGATTCTTTGGTTTATCCCGTTCCCTCTGGCTGCATGTTCTTTCCATTCCTATTCTCCCTTGTAATCCTCTTCAACCCATCCCGTATCCTCCTGGGGCTCATATTTGGTGTAGTCTCCACTGACTCTTCCCCTTTTCCTACAGTACTAGCCACTCTTCTCTTCTTCCTTGCCCTTCAACCTTCAGTGACCACCTGCTGAGCCCCTTCTTCATTTTCCAACTCTGAAAACCTGTTCTTGAGCTCTATTTCTCCTTCACTAGCCTGTCTTTTCCTCTGCCCAGTTCTCTTAGTCACATGCTTCCACTGTCCATTTTCTTCACCCAAACGTCTCCCCTCAGAGCTCTTCAGCCCTGCTTCCACCTGCAAGTCTGAGCTTTTCCCTTCAGCTGCCTCATGTCTTTGCTCCATAATCCGCTTGAACCCCCTTCTAAACTCAACCAGACTTTCCACCTGCCTCTCCAATCCTCGGATCTTTTCTTCCATCAGCTCTATCAGACGGCACTTCATGCAGACGAAACTCTTTCCAGGTACCCCCTCCAGGATCACGTACATACCGCAGCTTCCACATCCAGTCCTATTCATTGTGTCTTCCACTACATGGGTCACTCCCACTGCTGCCTCTGTATCTGTCATAGCCTTCCCACCTAAATCCTGTTAATCTGGGGGAAACAAACCACACCAAAACACCAGCACCCACAGAAAAAACAAACCCCAAACAAGCACCGCAATACAAACTCCCCTTGGAAACTCCCACTCAAACTCCCCTGTTTACAGCTCTTTTTGCTGGCTCCTGTGCCACTGCACATTCAATATACAATGAATAAAGATTTATTTCCTTCTTTTAGTTCTAAAGAAGCGTTCCCTTGTTTTCATATTATAGAATAGGAGGAAAAAGGAGCACTCAATGACTTCCACTATTTCCTTCAAAATTAAATAAGTCTCCCTTTTGGAAGTTAATTATTCCTAGTCCACATATTTTCTCTTTGAAGTCAACAGGAGCTGTGGTTGCTTGACATTGCTGAAAATCTTACTGGGGTTGATGCAGGTATTACTGGCCTGTGTTATACAGAATGTTATGCTACCTGATCCCAGCTGTACCTCTTCTGGCCTTAAAAACAATTCCCACCTCTGCCACTCACTCTGTGACATACAAGGCAAATCAATTTATATGCACTTTCCCATAACAGTATCCACCTTTGCAAAGTACTTTTAAATCTACTGATGAAAAACTTTTTCTGTTTTTCATGTGCATGTTTGCCGACTCAGCTGCTACAAACTTCCACCTGACCACTGCCCAGATCTTTGCAGCTGCACAGCCACATGGTGTTTGGCCACAAGAAACTGCAACATGTTCTAATACATTAAACACTGGACAGGGCAAAGAACTCCAACATTTTATTCTGGTATTAGCAATCTTTCTCTGTCTGTGGCCTTGGTCAAGCTACTTAACTTTTATGTCTTAGTTTCCACTATCTGTAAAACTGGGATAATACAATTTTTTCCTATCTCAGAAGTGGTGTGACAAATAGTTAATATTTATTAACTGCTATGTAGTAAGTGCTGAAGGTTATTATTTATATAGAAAGACAGTTGGGTACGAATGTGAAGACAATGCAATACAGATGCCAGCATTACGAAGTTGAGGAAACGTCAGAACAGGAACAATGGGTATTGAGACAACGGCATATGGGACAGAGCAAGGAAAAGGTGAACAGAGTATGTGGTAAATATGAATGAAAATGAGAGATATTGACTCATGCTATGGCATCTTTCCTCCCTCCTTCGTATCTAGGTGGTGATGCTTATATGCCATTGATATTGGCATCTTAGAATTAGATGACATAGGAGATACTGCTTTAGAAAGTAAGTGGACAGAAAAGATAGAGAGAAAAAAAACCATTGACAAAAATGAGAAAAAATATTTGGAAATGGACAGAATGTATCAGACATGGAGAGAAAAAGTAGATAAAAATGGATGGAGTGAGCAAGCAAGAAAAGAGAACTTTTAGACTATCAGTGTTTTCTTTTGACTCTCTCTATTGCTGATCCATACTCCTGTCCCAGGTTAATAAAATTGTAAGTTACATAAAATGCAGAATGTGATCTTAGTAACTAATATTTATCTAACTATTGTACACTTTCTGCTTAGCTCAACAATTAAACTATGCAAAAATGGCATTAAAAATTAACTTTCCTTGAACAGCTCTTCACTTCCATATGGTACTGAAACAGGCAAAACTTGCAATGTACTGTATATTTTCCTCATCGATGGCAATGATTAGTCATTAGAACTGCTAGCTGCTCTGGAGTAGTTTCACCATTTCTTCTCCAATAGCTGCTTCATTAACAACTATATTTTGTGCTCCCAATTAACAATAAAATAAACCAGTCAACTAACCTGAGATTTTAAGATTAGATTTATTCAAAAACAACCCATTTATAATCTTGAAGAATTTAGGTTTTTTTTTTAAACAAACATTTCAGGAGAATTAGGAAGTAACATCTGGGAACAGTTTCAGTTTCTTCTGTGTTATTTGCGAAGTGCTGACAACATTCTTGGTGCTTTATAAGACAAAAAATGAACACTTCCTATTCCACGCAGTTTTAAATCAGAGAAAGAGAGAGAGACACACACACAGCAGGATTATTTGCCAAAAGCTGGGAATGGGCGACGGGATGAATCACTTGATGATTACCGGTTCTGTTCATTCCGTCTGGGGCACCTGGTCTGGCCACTGTCGGAAGACAGGATACTGGGCTAGATGGACCTTTGGTCTGACCCAGTATGGCAGTTCTTATGACATACTGGGATTTCAAGGAGAAGTAAGGTAGAGAGTTTTATTTATTTATTTTGGCTGATAATTCAGCTTTTGGGCTATGTAAACAGCATTTTCAAGGTGAATTTGAATGTGGTGGTGGCAGCTTGGTAAATCAGATGAGAGGACAATCCAGGAATAGAAGATCACATGCAAAAGGATGCAGACACCAGAGTGGGAAAAGTAAAACACAAAGCAAAATGATAAAAATGTATTTCTTCTAATTAAATAGTTTATTTCTATATAATAAAATTACCAACACCACACTCAAACTTACCTCCATTCTCTGATTTTTCTGAAATACCAGATATTTTCCAAAAAGCTTTCATTTGTTCTGCATTCCTAAAAGAGAAAGCTAGTTACTCACCAACAACAGAAAGTTTTAGAATATATTCCTGCCCTAGATCCATTCACCTGGTGACCCTGGAACCGCTGAAAACAGTTAGCCCTAAGAAGGGATCCTTGTACTAAACTCAATTTAGACAGAGGTTATACAAAGGCATCCCTTTCCCCCTGCTCTCCGAAATTCAGCTGTCTGAAAAATAAGTCTACAAAGAGGCACAGGTTGAAGTGAATAAGTGTGGCTCTGTGGAGGTAGTATATTTAGATAAATTACTGAAAAGTAATCTCATTTTCTCATGCATAAAATTACCTTCCCACAGATAATCTCTGAAGAGAGGTTAAGCAGCAGTAGATGAAGAAGGTGGAGGAGGGACTGTAAAACAGTTCCCCCAAAGCAGACATTAGAACTAGCTTCAGCATCCAAAGCACATACCAACCTATATGTAGATACGAGAGCTGACCAAAGGCTGACAATTCCATTTTGTGACAACTTTTGAGGTTTTGAAATTATAGCCTGGTAGTTAGGGTACTGGCCTGGTATGTAGGAGACAGTTTCAAGTCCCTGCCCTGCCTGATTCAGAGTGGAGTTTTTCATTCCAGATCACCTGTGATGGGGATGTATACCCCACACAAGCAACAAAGGAATAATGTAGACCTGAGGTCCAGTTATGCTATCTGGCTGCACCTGGAGGGTGGGTCAGACCAAATTAAAGATGAGTCCCAGCTGTGAGAAGAACTGAGTGGGTAGTATGAAATGAGGAAATCTGGAGCAGAAGAGGGGCTGCAGGGAGAGAGGGAGGAACTCCAGGACTAAACAGTGGAAAGACCAGGAAGGTCAAGGAGGAAACTCGGGGAAGAGTTGACCCTGGGATCCTCTACTGAGTTGCAAAGGTTGGCAAGAGGCCAGGAGAGAGACTGAGCAGTCACCAGTGTGGCACAGGATCTGGCAGTGAGCCCTAACAGAAAGGCAGGATCTAGACTTTCAGAGAGAGGTGGGAGGTGTTCAGCTGAGTAACTATGTAAAGAAAAAATAAGAGGGTGAAAGGGCAAGCCTGACGAGGTCAGAAGTTGGGTTAAACGGCACTTTTGGTGTGGGATTTATTGGTGGGGGGAAAGGAGGGCTGAGAGTCCTGGCTTTAGAGAGGCCAGCTGACAGACTTGGTAGGAAGAAGTCCAGGAAGATGGCAGCATGGAGTCTGACACAGTGAATCCTGATTGCCTGTCCTAGGGTCTCTGGACTGAAACGCAATGTAGTGGGAGAGCCTGGGCTCCCCCAGCAGCCACTGGTGAGGTGGTACAAAGCCCTGGAGAAGGGGATATGGACTACTGGAAGCCCTGAGAAAAGGGTGTACTGACTACTGAGCCCAGAATTGAGGTAGCAGACCAGCCAGAGGGACTGGACAACTTGTTATTTGGATGTTGTTACACTGGGAGGCCTGGGACTAAACATGATCTGGGCAGAGGGCTGAGTCATGAGAATCAGCAGACTGCAGGGATGCTAGAGGAGGAGAGCCTGTTATGCCACACCCAACTGTGGGGGCGGGTAGCTCCAACATTGAGTCCATTCTTCCACAACCCCAGATCAGGGACTTGAACCTGGGTCTTCCGCATCCCAGACCTCCAACTACCCAGCTAGAGTCTCTCTCCTTTTTTCTTTACCCAAACATCTTCCCAACAAAGGATCTGTGGAAACCAATACATCTCCATGAAACATTCTATCTTTGCAAAGTGTTCTGACCAGCTCTAGTAAATACTTTGCACAGCTCAGAGATTAAAGCATTATTCAGGTAGGCTGCAAAAGCTGCCATAGTCCTACTGGAATAATTTAACAATCATTTGGTAATTGTACCGCTCCTTGAAAATAGCAGTCCTGAACAACAAGGAAGATTCAGCTTGTCAGCTTCTATAATTAAAATGATTCTTCTACAGTACTTCCTCAAAGCACAATATTAAAAAATTGATTAATTCCAGAAAAACTGGAAACTATCCAGATAACACCACAGCACTTGCACCACATCAGTTTGTGAAGCAAGGCAAGGTTCAGATGAAAAAAAATCAGACAACTTTTAGAAAGAACCTTGAAACACAAAGCATCATAATTTTGTCTTTATGAAAAATTCTTCCATTCTGAGTTCTTACCACAATGAAAAGCAGCAAACATACGTAAAATTTAAAGATTTGAGTAATATGATTTTATATTATATTTACTAAAGCTAGTTCAAATTTTTCAAGTGTTTGAATTAAACACAATTTGGATAAACTTCAACAAAACTGTGAAAAATTTCCCCTGGTTTTTCTGTTGACTACAGAACAGGTCACAATATTTTGACTTTAACTTTCTTTATTTAGAAAAATCAAGAAAAATTTTGATTTTTTTTTTCAATTCGTCCCCCAATTCCCATTTTTGAGCAATGCTAGTATTTCCCTTTATTTTTTCCTGATGAATGCCATTTGTAACTGTTACAGTTCTTTGTTTTCACTTTGTGCAATATATTAATCACCCCTCCCCCCAAAATCTGCCTCATCTCCATTTATAGGTGTCCTGAGGAAAACAAACTTTATTTGAAAACACCACAGAGAAAAAACAAATGACTAATTACTACAAGAAAAAGGTACAGGAAAACTTTCTGCAAATTTTAAAGAAATAGATGGCAAATTGATACCAAGCCACAGACCAGCAGTTCTCTAATTTGTCTACAAGTGAAACTAGACCTCAAGGAGAAAAATGTGCACCTTTATATAACCTCAGTGTTGGTGCTGACCTCTGTAGCCATGGCAGCAGGTGGGTTAACTGCTTCCAATGATTACACTGTTCACATGACATGACATACAAATTCAACAACATGATCTGTGGAAGCAATTTCAAATGAAATGGCCATTAGTTTAGAAGATGTTACACTCAGTTTAGTGCAAAATACAGCCAGTGAAAAATCTGTCCAAAAGAGCACAGATAGTTGCATTGGCTTGAGCTGCTCTACTATGGTTGGAATGAGTGCATGTTTTCAATTTGAATTAATATAAATTGACTGGGTATTGTCTATGTTTTGGAGTGAAAACTAGTACTATCTAATAAGTTTACACACTATCAAAGGGTTTAAAATAAGTTACTACAGCGATTGCAAAAAACTCTCAAGATTTCTTTTCAAGATTCACATAATGTTAACAAGTGTACTGAAAGAAATTTGATACTATAACAGAAATGCACTGAATTTACCATTTTGCAGGGGGAAGTGACTGCATGTTTGTTACTCCTCCGTCTACCGGTACGACAACCTGTATGTTAGACAGCATACTAGGCACAGTCATAGATTCTGGGTTGTATTTGTAATCCACTCTTACATCAGTAGTGCTAGCATTACATTTCCAGTAAGTTGCAAGATTCAAGGGAGTGGACTGGATACCATTTGAAGATACCTTTTAAAAAATAAAATTAAATATCTATTTACTTATTGTAAGAATTATGGAACTATGTTAGCAACAATTGAGTTTCTAACTCTGTTATAAATCCTGGTTATATCTGAGATAAATGCAAATTAATAATCACTAATGCTCTTTTGGGAGAGGAAGGTCTCATTCAAAAAGTATCACTTAATGACACACAATTGAGATTATCCGTCCATCTATCCAATCGTGCCTTATAACTAAATGGGATATTCTCGGCTTAATTGGGAACAACATCCAAGCCAGACTGGGCTCAGCAGCTTTTATCTCTTAATTCCACAGACTGCTTTTGTCAGACTTATTTGGAGGCGTGGGAAAGGAGGGGGGATTAACTGTCTCCCCTCCACCCCCCAAATTCCCTTCCCTTTCTGGCTCTTCCAATACAAAACATTTGTGTCAGTTTAGTTTTTAAGTTGTCTTTTGTATTCTACATTGCACTGAAGAAATCTGCCTGGAGAGGTCTTATTTTCTCTCATCCACTTGTGGACCATAATGATTTAATTGACAGAGGGTAACTTACAGTCATGGGACAGTTATCACAAAAGTACAATTAAAAACAACTTTTGCCTACCAGTTGAAGCACACATTTGGCTGCTTCTGTAGGCTGAGCACATCACAGACACCAGGGGCTCTCTGTATCCCTATATTCCCCTTACAAGCTCCCTGTGAGCCACCTTCCCATCCTCTTTTATTTCAGACACCGCTACCTTCTCCCTTATGCCAGGGGATCTGGGTGTCCCTAATGGCTCCCTCATGTCTGGGACTCTGTGCTTCCCCATTATCCCCCCCTGCACATCAGGTTCCCCCACTCTCCCCCAGCCTCCAAGCCAGGGCTCTGTGTGCCCCCTCATTGTCTTATACTAGGGTCCCCCATTATCCACCCAAGGATTCTGTATGCCCCCGCCCCCACATCCCAGGGACTCTTTGTGCCCCCCATACTCCCTTTCCCCCCACCAATATCAATGTCTCCCATTCTCCCCTTGCAAGGGTTCTGAGTGGCCCTCTCCTTCCCCACCCTATGCTAGGGGCTTTAGGTGCCTCCCTCTTCCCTGGTCTCCCACATTCCCTCCCAGGACAGGGGCTCATGTGCATCCCCTATTCCCATCTCACCAGATGTTGTGTGCCCCCTTCCTCCATGCCAGGGGCTCTACATGCCCCCCATGACCCTTTCCTTTCCCTCCCTCACACTCTCCTTTTCAGGGCATCAACATTTTTAAACTGTATTGGAAGATGGGGAGAGCTGCTATCCTGGCAAGGGGTATGGGTGCCATCAACTGGTTCTTCTATCTATAGACAATAACAGAGGCAAATGAAGCTGCTGAATGGCAGCTGCAGGGGCTCCTTGTATCCCTCATTTCTCCCTTTTGATTTTTCCAGTTTCACCAAAATCAGTAGGGTTACGCCTAGAATATTTCTTGAAAATTTGGGATTGACTGGATGCAGCATTCAAAAGTTATCACATAGACAGATGGAGAAATACCATCAAATTGAGTATAAGGTCTCACTTCCCTCTGCCAATAATAGTCAAAGGAAACAATGTTGGAACCCTGCATAAGTGTCACATGCTCAGAGCAAGTATGAGCAAACAGAAAAGTCATCAAGTCAGGAGATGCAGCAAGGAAACACCAAGGGCATAAATTGATCCAGCAGCCCGGTGAGGTCCTATGGTTTGGAACAGTTTAGTGTAGGTGTGGCTTAAGAACCATCCAACTAAACGGTGACAATCTTCCTTTATGCCCACATAAACAATAATTCTGATAGTCTCTTTACAGATGTGAAATCTGCAAAAGTTCCTTAAAAAAATAATCTCCAAATAAAAAAAATATTTACCTGATATTTTAAAACATCAACGTTATAATAGGAAGCAGATGGATTCTGCTCTGATAACTTCTTGAGGTAGACTGTGACAGCATGCATGTTCATCCAAAAATCTTTTGTACTGGAGTCACTCTGTGATTGATCACTACATATAAAATGAAGACAGGAATAGGAATAAAAATATCACTTTTCTTATGTTGGTTGTCTTAAAATTAAGTGGTAGACCTTTCCCTTTATTTCTTTTTTCAAACACACAATTAAGAGGTTGTAACATAATTGCACCTTTCAGAATATCAAGACACATCAGTTACCTATTCAATACTAGCTTTCAACACAAATACACACTCCTGGATTACAGGTGAATGCCAGTGGCACCATAGTTAAGGCTGTGTCTGGATTGTGCCTTCAAGAGGACATATTTTTAATATTAAAAAAACCTGACCTGTAGTGACACCTTGAGGGGAAAAAGCTACAAAAGAAAAAGTATCTTTAAAAATAAATTTAATCTAATGTAAGATTATAAACACTAAAATGCCTTGATCGCAATGTGGAGGTTACTTACCTGTGACTAGAGGTTCTTCAAGATGTATGGTCCCTATCTCTAGTCCACGTATGGTATGCATGCACTCTAGGCGCCAGAGATTTCTAGCAGGTGGTTTCCACTGGTTTACACCTGTACAGTTGCTTCCCTCATGCTCTATACTGAGGTTTTGAGGGGCAGCGTGGACCAACACTTCTCCAGTTCCTCCTCTTATTGCAAATCCAGTCATGATCCAAAGTAGAAGGGAAGGAGGGCAGGCAGTTGCATAGAGATCGGGACCACATATCTTGAAGAATCTTCAGTTACAGGTAAATAACCTGCTTTTCTTCTTTGTGTGGCAGTCCCAGTGTGTATTCCACACGAGTGGTAAGCAGTATTCAACCAGGTGAGAGTGCAAGGATGCAGGCAGTATAGATGTCTGTAATACTGCTGAATCTGGAGAATAATCTAGGACTAAGGCATAATCCTTTGTGAAGGTATCGATGGAACTGCAGGTTTCCATCTTACAAATGTCCAGTATAGGTACTTCTCAAAGACATGTTATTGATTTGCACGTGTTCTGCTGGAGTGGACCCTCTCCTCATCCAGGGAAGGCAGATACTGCCAACTGGTAACAAAGAGTGATACAGCTGGAGGTCCAACTAGAGAGTCCCTGAGCAGACAGCACTTGTCCCTGTAAGTGCTCTGCTACAGTAACAAATAGTCTAGTCTACCTAGTTCCCTGAGCTTTCATGTTCCAGAGCCCATAGGTCTGAGGCAGCCCTGCCATGGGGACTGTTCTGCGGCCAGAAATCTCTGGCTTCCAGGGGCCATGGCAGCACCGCCATGTGGATTATATGAGTCTGCAGCTCCATGTGGCGGTGTTTCCAAAATTATTTTCTGGAGGGATTTCTAGTTTGCAAGAAATTTCAAAACACTGAAATTTCTCACAAACCAGAAATCCTGACTTTCAGGCAGCCCTAGCTGCAATTTACAAAACAATTACTCTAGATGGGCACGGCTTTTTTCCCCTCTAAGAATTTTCAGAAGTCCTTTTGCTCATCTATATAAAAAGAAAAGGAGGACTTGTGGCACCTTAGAGACTAACAAATTTATTTGAGCATAAGCTTTCATGAGCTACAGCTCTTATGCTCAAATAAAAGGAGTACTTGTGGCACTTTAGAGACTAACAGCTTATGCTTAAATAAATTTGTTAGTCTCTAAGGTGCCACAAGTCCTCCTTTTCTTTTTGCGGATACAGACTAACACGGCTGCTACTCTGAAACCTCTCATCTATACAGTAACACAAAGTTTCTGGTCTACTGTATAAAAGATGTAGCTTAAAAAAAACCCACAACAGTAATTGTCATATCAGAAAAAGAACTTCTGTATTAACTGCAAGCTCAGAGATTTCCAAGTGAAGGCTGACACTTGATCCATCAAGCATTCCAATGTGATCCCTGTACAAAAAATGCCATGTGCCTTGAAGAGGGAGCATCAGTCTTCTTAACTTTGAAATTTCTAGTTCATTTCGGTTAGTGATCAGGTACACTCTTCATATAATTTAAACATCTATTTATGTATTTAGATAAATTAAACCTGGTTTAATTTGTAAACAGAGCTTGTCTAAAAACATTTAATTTACAAAAACTTATGTAAAGAGAAATCCACAGATTCATACAACTAGATTTTTAAGCAATTTTTGGAGTTTTAGCCATGTGGTTCCCATTATAATCAATGGAAATTTCAAGTCTAGTAATCTATGCAATTCTCATAATGGGATTGAAGTGAGAGTGCTGAACAGAAACTAAGCATAAAAAATATACAGGGCAATTTACTGGCGCATAAATCAAATTCACAGCGAAGTTTAAACAATAAGGTAGTGGAGAATTTGTTTTTAAATATAAATGCAACAATTCACATTTTAAAATTACATCGTTTTCTATTAGATAAAAAAATACAAAACCTGTATACAAGTTGTGCATTTGGAAGAATCTGCTCTAGTTTGCTTGTGTTTTTTACCCTGAAGCAGAGTACAGCTGGAGATGGGTTGCTGGTGAAGACTTTAATAATCCCACTTGGGAATGATACTGTCATATCACCAGTGATCTTCACAATACATCTGGGAGAGAGATGAGAGAAGAGCAATTCTATTACAATGGAATAAAAATAAAAATACTCAGTTCTTACTGCATGTCAAATTTCAGTATTAATCTTAAAGTAAAGATTTACTGTTTTCAGAATATTTGTATCTAAGTCATAAATTTAAAATACAAATTGATTTTAAATGAAGAGAAGGTGGCACTATGACTTATTACACTACCTCTTTCACCTCTTGGGATATGATTTAAAAATTAGATGAGGTTGCAAGTGAAATGAGTTTGGTGGATAAAGCATACAGTCTATTGGTGAACGGTTTTTTTTCCACACCACAAACACAAGGCACAACTATTTGTAGGAGATGGCTACAACTGGCATAGCAGTGGTGTTGCAGGTAGAAATGAGGTGCTTTGAGCTGCATGGGACAATTTAGACAGAGCACCTACCTGAACTATGCCTGGCCAGTGACAAATCACCATCTCATTTTCATCAGAAATTCATTTCAACGAATTTACCACATTCTTCTAAAGTTTCACCATTTTTTCCCCCATATTTAAAAGAAAAGAAAAAAGACCAATTTGTTTTCTAAGTGTAACTCAGTATAGTCAAAACAATTCACTATTTAACTAACTTCGTAGGATCTGCTCCTTTAAAGTAGGCGTTAACAGATTCAGTAAAGGCTACTGCAACAGGCAGGGTGTCCTGGTTTCCAAGGGTGACAGGGCTGGGACCACGTGAAACACCTAGAATACATATAGTTTATAGGTTTAATTTTCAAGAAGCTTATCAGCTAGATTTAAAAATGGTTGGCTACCTATGTTACTGTCACAAGAAGTCACTACCATCAGCTTCACAGCAAAGTCCAAAGTATTTTTTTTGAAAAGTATGTGGAAAAATGTATTCGAAAAACATTTCAAATAAGAATATAACACAATCAAAGTACTAAGCAACAATAAGCAACCTGAGAAAACAGGAGACTCACAATCACATTTTAAACAGATAGATACTAGGGAACACATCATACACGATACAACATAAATGGTAACATCATATTAATTAAAGCCAACAGCACCCAAAGGAAATTAAACATGTAGCTGGTACGACTCATAAAACAAACTCTCTATTGTACGCTTATAATATGAAGAAAATGTATAGTCAAGAAGAGAGTCATTATGGACATGCCCTGATTCCAATTCTGGTCTGCATAAAAATCCCAAGGAGTTTAGTCTTATTCCACATAAATTAAGCACTGGCATTTTTAACTAAGTCTCAAGCACTACCAAGCAAGCAAACACTTTTCACATGAGATGATCACAGAAAATTTTTATTTACTGAGATCTTTATGTCCACCTGTTAAGGAATCAGGGTATGCCTCAGAGTTACAAGGAAATATGCACCACTTTACAAGTCATACAATGTACTGGGGAAAATAGTCAGCAAGGCCTGTGTCCAGCCTTCATAAGTTGTTATGCAAACACCTGCATACACAGAAGTGTTTCAATTTTCACCTACAAAACCAATTGAAGTGTTAAGACTTCTTACAGTGTGGCTGCATGAGAATAGGAGTACTTGTGGCACCTTAGAGACTAACCAATTTATTTGAGCATGAGCTTTCGGGAGCTACAGCTCACACGAAAGCTCATGCTCAAATAAATTGGTTAGTCTCTAAGATGCCACAAGTACTCCTTTTCTTTTTGCGAATACAGACTAACACGGCTGTTACTCTGAAACCTGCATGAGAATAGTGTGGGTTAACGTATGCATAACAACAAAATGTTGTGCATGCACATGTGAAGACCAGGGACTAAAATGTACCATTCTAAAATATATACGGCCAGTTACTGAAAGAAACAGCACAGTGGAAAGCTTATTATTATTCTTTTCCTGTACTCCTATTAAACCTGACTGTCTCATGCAAAGCATATTGCTCACAAAGGAAGCCTAACACTTTTCAACAAGCGGGCAGAAACAGGCCAATGAATATTTTCTACTGAGGTACCATAAAGCAGAAAGTCATATGTTTCTGCTTTCAAACTAATCCTATCATTTACTTTGAAATACTGTGATGTTCTTCTCAGATTTTTCAGCAGTACATGCTGTAGGAGGAGGGTGGGACCTTAATTGGGGAAGCAGCTGTTAGTACATGTACTGATCTATGAAGCAAGTACATGTGGGTGTGGGTACTGTATGTTTAATTTGAGACAGGAGGGGTGGGAGGAGGAGGAGGAGCAGCAGCATGAGGGTGGGAGAGGAGTTTAAAAAAATAATGCTCAGATTCCAGATATTTAGTCTTACTATGATACTATCAAGCCTTACCTTCTCCTCTAAAGTCTTGTGCACTGTTTACAAGATGCTTTAATGTTTTGAATACTTACCAATAGTTACCAATACAATTCACTTACATAAAAAAACCCTAACTAATAAAATAGGTAGTCTTCCTTCGACCCATGGTATTGCCAGCCCAGGCATTCAAAAATCATGAATCAGACTAAAGAAATATTAGCTGACTGTCTTGAAAACATGAAATGAACAAAAAATATGTTGACATCTTTTGATTTGCCTTTCAGTGTACGCTTAGGCCACATTTTCAAGCTTTTTGCTATAACCACGAAGGCTAGAAAGTTTTTTTTTTTTTAAAAGAAAGCTGAGATTTTCACATAACTGTACAATTCCAGAAGCTGGAGCTTTAAGAAAAACAAAATATTGCATGACTCATCAAATACTGCAAGACTCATGGAAATTAATGGGTCCATGATTTTATCATGAGTCAGTAAAACTGGATCCATTAATTTCCATCTTTGTAGTGAAATGCTCAACTATGGAGACAGCAAATAATAGAAAGTAATCTATAACAGAGTTAAAAATGTGTTTAGGCTATAAGTATTGCTCTACAGTTGTATGGGAATTTATCCCCTTTTCATGAGACCAATAGGGAGTAATGATTAGACAGCTCAACTGCAGAGCCAGGCTGGAAGGTGATCACTTCCTACTAAATAAATGGTCTTTTACAGAGGAACAAATTGTTGATTTATAGTAACTTTTTTCTTTTTATATTCGTATAGATAAATTCAAACTAGATTTAACATTGTAAATCAGTGTTCTGTTGGGCTGTTTGCTGTGCAGCCAGGTACAAAAGGATGAGAATCCTTGTTGGGAGTTAGAAAGGAGGCTGGAGCTGGAGATCCAGAAATAGGGGAGTGGTGCGACAGGGGGAGGCTGCAGCTGAGGACCTCAAAGTGGAGGTGGAGAAGGAAAGAAGCAAGCTGAGATGGAGGAACAATAAGGAGTGAGGTAGCAACTTTGAAGGGGATGAAGGGCTTTAAAGAGGCCGGCATGAAGGAACTGTGCCCTAGAGAGGCTGAAGGCAATTTGAAGAGCAGTGGACTGTGGAGTAGACCAGTTTTAGTGTGTACAGGTGGGAAACAGTTCTGAATGTGTGTGGGACTTTCAAACTGATGCGCAGTAGTGTTAGAACTGATTGTTCATGAAGACGAGGAAGTATTTGAATTGATTTGCATTGGAGAGGAAATTGGTTGTGGCGGGGGGGAGGGACTTTATTTTGATTTCAGAGTTGGGCACCCTCCTTGTCACACAACATGAAAAAGTTTGAGAATGCATCACCCAACACACCTCATACCTAACAAAGTCTGGCCATTCTATCTTTGATGCCATTAGAAATTTCAAATGGGGCCCATCTGCCCCCCACCCACAGAGAGGGTCCTGTATAACAAGGGAAGAGAAACAGCAGGAAAAGCAACCTTCTTTTTCCCTCTGGTGGCAAGTCCTTGCGGAACAGGGTATGGAAAAGACGAGTTAGTTGGAATGTCCTCTCCTCTCTTACCAGCTTCCAGTGGCAGAAGCCTATTGGTGGGGTTATGTAGCCTCTCTCCTGAGCCAAACAGCAGCAGTTTGAAAAGTTAGTAGGACTTTGAGACTTCACTGAAACGGGCACCTCAGACTGCAACATAGGTTTCAAAAATTTTAGATCTTTTGAGACTTAAATGGTTTTGAGAATGTAAAAGGTGAAGTAGCTCCACAGTGTCATTATATGAAGAGTGGCTCCAGCAGAGTTACAAAGCGGTGCCTGGGTTCTACTATCCCACAATTTGAAGCACTTTTAATTTTGCTAAATTAGTATGCTGGAGGGTAATGAACAATATCTGTCTGGAAATAAAGGTAACAGAATTATTTATGGTCGAAGTTTTCAAATATTTCAGAGTTCTCCTTATTTGCATGCCACATATAAAATAGGTCCTTTAAAAGAAGTGTTAAGTAAGGATTGTCATTTTAAAAGTTCAAGATAATTGCCCCCCCCGTTTTTTTTGGGGGGGGGGGGGAAAGCTATTATGGAAGATTAGGGAGAATAAGACCACAGGCTTTACCTGTGTTTTTTTTTGGAAATTTTTAAATGACTGGTTATATCAATTTCAAATGATTAATACAACACATAACTGATTAAGCAGTTTAGCTTTGGAGAGACTTTATGGCTGGAAGATAGTACAGATTGCTGGAGGAAGCTAAGTCACAAAGAACTAAAATTTTATTAGGTACAGTTTTAGGATAATTAGTTAACATATAAATCTTCTTCTGGAACAATACCTGCAGGTGTCTCACAAAGTTTTTCAATCGTAGGGAGCTTTCCAATGACTATATCATCATCTATTACATTTAAATGAAACAAAACATTGCAAGAAAACAAAACATTTCAAGCAATAATAAAAAGCACTAATTTAAAGTTACATTATATAAATGGAAGGAGGTTTGAAAAATAAGAATTTTAATGAAAGATGAGGTTAAAATATAAAATAAATTAGTTAAGAAATATTAGACATTTCCACAAATTCCCTTGAAACAATATACATTTGCTGGAGTTAAGTTTAATTTAGAAGACTAAAGTTGTAATAGTGTCCAGCAGTTAAAAATAATAATCAGCCCTGCAAAAGGATTAGGTTAAAAAAATACATTTTTACAAAACAAAATCTCCTTGCTAGTTACACCTCAGGTTGTCAAAACTGAAATTTTTTTAAAAGAAATCAAGGCCCTGATCCTGTAAACACTAACATGTAACTTTATGCAGGTGAATGGCCCCTCTAAAGTCAATGGCACTATTCATGTATATTGCAGGACTGGGGCCCTAATTTACTTTTCACCATTTATGCTCTTTATTTAGTTCCTTTACTTCACTCAACCTGGAGAAAGGAAATGACCATCAGTTCCAGATTTTTTTTCTATGTATCTGCATAATGCTGCAATTATGGGGTTGTAAGCAAGGCAAGGGAACATTTAAAATCACTATAAATTATTTCTAAACAATTTTCATGGAAACAATTCTATTAATATTATGTTTTATAACAGAAAAAATTAAAACAAAACCTGATTATTGGCCTAAACTCAATGGTTTCTTTAAAAATGATTAAATTCATTCTATATCAAAAGAATATTTCAATATCATGTAGAATAAAATCTCAAAGAAATAAATAACAGCCTGCACTTAATGAATACATATCCTGTGTACCAAGCAAGCATTTATAAGCATTTCTACAACAATTTAAAAAAAAATTCACTGAAGGAACTGCCATTCTGGATCAGACCAGTGGTCTATCTAGCCTAGTATCCCGTCTCTAACAGTATCCAGATACTTCAAAGGAAGCTGCAAGAAAACCTAAGTTGGACAAATATGGCTATTTCCTCCTAACATCCAGAAGTTAGTGGTTGATTTATGCCCTGAAGAATGAAGATTTATAGCTTTTCTTAAAAAAAAAAAAGTAAATAAAAATTAATAAAAATTAAAGGCTATAAAGACATAAAATAATTGTTCACAGCAGTCTGAATTACTTACCTACTGTGGGTGTATTTGCTGCACTTAGAGAAGCAGAAGACGATATTGATGAGATACTCTCTGCACGTGCCAAAGGAGCTATAGGTGGTGGACTGGAGTTAGAGGTCAAGGGTGGGCTGAATGGCCTCGGCTTAAAACAAAATGTGTCAATATCATTACATACATATAAATGATTTTAAATGGATGAAACAAAGGAAATCTTATGAGAATCAAAGAGAACCAGAAAAGACATCTTCATCTAGTTCATTCCCTGCCTAATACAAGATCGTTCCCTACGATATATTTTTTCTAGTGTTTTATCCATCCTAATTTTCAAAGTAAAATAACTTATGAACTGCTACCATTTCCCTTGGGCAGTTATTCTATAATTTAGAATATTGTTAGGAAGTTTTTCCTGATAGTCAATCTTTAATGAGTTAACATGATGCTTGGCCTATATAACAGCCTAAAGTAACCCCATTTCAGGCTGAGCTAAGTGCCAAAGAGCAAAGCAGAGAAGCTAAACTTGTATGCTGCTGCCTGAACCTGCAGCCCTGAATACATGAGCATCTTCCATGGATGACTACTTTAGGGGCCACACTAGTGGAGAGGGAAGGTTGGTGTCTTTCAAAGAACCATCTGCTGTTTAACCTGGAGATGGTGCAGTGCCACTGCATTGTAAAAGAATGGATCTCAGGCTTTCCACACACATTAATCCTCCCCTCTGCCCTGAACTCTCCTCACCGAAATTCATCTGGTGTTGCACAAGGGTAGTTTCACACCCAAGATTAACAAGGACAGATTAGATTAAATGTTAGTAACACCCGAACAAACAATTTAACATAAGCAAGGGAAGAGCAAATCTGAAACAGTGGAGGTTGTGGTTTGGTTTTGCTACCCATGTCTCCTTTTTTACAGCACTCATAACCTGTAAAGAATTCTCAGGTACTACACTGATGGGTAGTACAGAAATGCACATAACAGTAATAAAATTGTACCTAGTCAGAGTAAATGTTTCAGGAGAGCTAAGGCCCTTTTTGCCAACTTCTAGTGAGCCATGTTAGGTCAGAAGAATTCAAAATGTTTATCATAAGATGGATAAACAGTATCAGCCTGACAATATGAATGAGTTGCTCTTCCCTGGTGTGGTTCTCTTTCCTAGAAATTGGGGGTGAAATCCTAGGAGTTTTGCGATTGATTTCACTGGGATCAGGATTTCACTCAAGGTTTTTTCTAAAGATATGGCATTACGTATATGCAATCTTCAGTTTTTAAAATTGATTCTTTGTTTGAGCAAGTAAAAGCAAACACACTTAACCCCTCCAAAAGCCGCTTTAGCATAAAAAATACTAACGAAGTTATGCCACCAATAATTACATTCACAGTGAACAATTTCCATGCACATTTTAGGTTGACAACAATTAAAATGGGTGATTTATAAACTCTTGAAAAGTTTGATGTAAAAAGAAACTGACCGTTAACTATAATGGAGTAAATGATTGCTTTATTTCAAGTTGAGCTATACCTTGAGAAATAAGTTATATAATTAAACAAAAACTAAAATTAAATACATACTATTTCATTAATTCCACTAAGTTTCCCTGTTGATATCTTTGGTCTGGAAGCAGGCCTTGGAGGTGGTACAATAGTGCCTACAGAAAGAGGAGTTGTGGGCCTGGCTGAACAAAAAAAATAATGTGAAGAAAATCATTAGTATTATAAAAGTCACTGCGTGCAACCATTATAAATTACATTTCTGTTAAAGATTCTACTTTATTACGAACTCTATTGTGCAGGAATTCATAAACAAAAACTGCTATGGTATTAAAATGTGATTCTATGGTACTCTGAAAAATGACTACAAATGGCATTGTGGGTTCCATCATTATAGCTCCTTAATGATTCTATATCAAATATACCCAGTTTGTAGGTAAAAAGATGGTTTTATCTAGCTTTCACCCTGAATGCTCAGCCTGGGCTCAGGGTGAAGTCTGGTCTTTTATCTCTCATATGTCACCAACAGTAATAAAACAGGCCAGTTAGGCCTTTGATGACTGCTGTGCAGCTCCATTATCTTCAGATCAGGCCACTGACATATGAGAAACCACACTGCCTTCAGTAAGTTTTCACAGGTGTTATAAATGATTAAAATTTAGTAAATAATTGAGTTGATGTGTGAGAAACCATGTAACTTCTCATTTCTTTCAGCAGGACTACCAGAAACTTTAAAAAGCCTCTACAATGAGCAGATATAACTCTCAATACACGCCAGGGCACCATAAAACCTTAGTGAAAGAAGGTGCTATTTTTACATGGCCACTTTCCTGAGAAGAACTATACTTCAAAACAGCAGTTAGATGTCATCCAGTGAGTATGCTGAATCAAAAATGTGCCTTTTTTCTTCAAAAAAAGCAAATACATAATTACATGATAAACAAGAGTTATAGCATATTCAATTATCTGTCCAAAAATAATTTTAGATGTGCTTTTAGCCAAAAAGAATATTCATGAAAAATTACAGTTAGTGTAGCATTTTCAAAAGCACTCAGAGATGGCATAACTCTGTTCCTATTAGAGTAAATGGCAGTTTTATCAATGACTTCAATGGAAATAGAATTAGGTCAATGCTGAGCACTTGAAAATCCTACTCATCCTAAATTTGTACCATAAATGCCAAAAGCAAACCAATTCGAGACTAACATTACCAATCTTCCCTTTAAATTCATTCTTTTATGCCTACTGTAAGTACTGCATGATAAACACCCCGATCAGAGGCACACAATGAGAGGAGATGGAATACCTGTCTCAACACTGATTTTCTTTACATTTGTTACTTTGTGTCACAACTGTAGTCTCAACTGCACTTTAAAATTTGATGTGTTAAATATCAAAAGGATAAGTACAAATTAGATTTTTTGCTCTAATAATAGCTATATAAAATTTAAAAAACACCACAGTTACTTTTTGAAATTCTAAATATTTACATTTTCCAGAAGTTTTTGATCGCTCACTGCCTTTGACATCCCTCAGAATAGTATATTCGCTACTTTTTTAAAAAGCGAAGTTCCACTTGATCAGGAACAATGCCCTTAGTCAAGAAGGTTTTTTTTTTTTTCAGTTGGATACTTATTTTTATGTTAACTGACTCACTTAGGAGGCTTGGTGCTAAAAATGTTGATAATATTTAGTATCTTTAGATGAGAGGATGAATTAATTTTAATATCAGGTGAGTAACAGTGAGGGAGAGAAGTCAGTCTACTTTTTGGAGTCAGTTATTAGGCAAAGACCAATACACAACACATGCTTGCCATACCCTTGTTTATATGAGCACAAGTGGAGACTAAACTAGAGTCCAGTGGCACTAATGAAGATGTGGAAAAAATTTCAGCAGCACTGCCAGTTTCTTCAATGAATAATTTTTCATGGCACATAATATTACTGTCAAGGTCGCTTTGATCCTCAGAGGCACAGCTATTGGAAGAACTCCCAAGCAAAGCAGCAGAGGCAGTGCGGAGATTTTCCATTTTAAAATGCAAACTTTGGGGCTCCTTGTGGTTTGCACTTGTTTGTTCAACTGTAACAAGATCACCAGTAAAGCAAACAGATTTTGAGACCACAAAATAATATATAAAGTATTTGTGTTCCCTGTTGGTTCTGTTGTAATATAAGGTTTGTACAAAGAGCTAAAGGTGAAGTCTGGTGATGATGGGCTCCTAGACCCGGAATCTGTAGGTGCCCAAGCAAAGATTCAGATATTACGTACTCAGGAAAATCAAAGGTAGATGAGAAGACGCTCCTATTTTGCTCTTTTAGCGTAGCTGAAGGAAAAGGGAAAAGTTGAAAGCTAGAAGCAATATGAAAATTTTAAAAACTCCAATATAAATCCAAACTTTAAAAATTTACTCAACATATATACCCTGAAGATTAAGCCTACTAGCCAAGCTGAAAAATAACTGTTCTCTCAGGCCCTGTCTGCAATTTAAAGGATTAAAAGTTGTACAGTGGAGTCGCATCATATGCACATTTAACTTAAGCAAATTCAACTATACGCGCTTGGCAAAAAAGAAAAAAAACAATTTAAATAGGGCGGGCGATTCCGCCCACCGTTCCACTCAATGAGTGTATGTCCCAGAGTGAGCGTGAGATGCGAGACGTGAATCTGCTGTTCCCTCAGTTGGTCTCAGTTCCCGCGTGTCTCTCATAGTGTGAGCATCTCGCTGCATTGAGTGTGATTCTAGTGTTCAAAGATACATATTTTTCGAACAACATGGCCCCTAAATGCAAGCCAACTACTTCATCTGGTGCTCAACTGAAGAAACAGCAATCTGTTCCAACGCTGGAGGAAAAACTGGCTGTGTTGGACTTACTGAGAGACGGTATGTCGGTCTCCAAATTGGCGCGTAAATATGGCTATTGGGGGAGGTCCCGGACGACTGGAAAAAGGCTAATGTAGTGCCCATCTTTAAAAAAAGGAAGGAGGAGGATCCAGGGAACTACAGGCTAGTCAGCCTCACCTCAGTCCCTGGAAAAATCATGGAACAGGTCCTCAAGGACTCAATTTTGAAGCACTTTGAGGAGAAGAAAGTGATCAGGAACAGTCAGCATGGATTCACCAAGGGCAAGTCATGCCTAACCTACTTGCCTTCTATGAGGAGATAACTGGCTCTGTGGATGAGGGGAAAGCAGTGGATGTGTTATTCCTTGACTTTAGCAAAGCTTTTGATGTGGTCTCCCACAGTATTCTTGCCAGCAAGTTAAAGTAGTATGGGCTGGATGAATGGACTATAAGGTGGATAGAAAGCTGGCTAGATCATCAGGCTCAATGGGTAGTGATCAATGGCTCCATGTCTAGTTGGCAGCCGGTATCAAGCGGAGTGCCCCAAGGGTCGGTCCTGGGGCTGGTTATGTTCAATATTTTCATTAATGATCTGGAGGATGGCGTGGACTGCAGCCTCAGCAAGTTTGCAGATGACACTAAACTGGGAGGAGTGATAGATACGCTGAAGCATAGGGATAGGATACAGAGGGACCTAGACAAATTAGAGGATTGGGCCAAAAGAAATCTGATGAGGTTCAACAAGGACAAGTGCAGAGTCCTGCACTTACGACGGAAGAATCCCATGCACTGCTCCAGTCTAGGGACCAAGTGGCTAGAGGCAGCAGTTCTGCAGAAAAGGACCTAGGGGTTACAGTGGACGAGAAGCGGGATATGAGTCAACAGTGTGCCCTTGTTGCCAAGAAAGCTAACAGCATTTTGGGCTGTATAAGTAGGATCATTGCCAGCAGATCGAGGGACTCATTGGCCTCATTTGGAGTACTATGTCCAGTTTTGGGCCCCACACTACAAGGAGGATGTGGAAAAATTGGAAAGAGTCCAGCGGAGGGCAACAAAAATGACTGGGGGCTGGAACACATGACTTATGAGGAGAGGCTGAGGAAACTGAGATTATTTACTCTGCAGAAGAGAAGAATGAGGGGGGATTTGATAGCTGCTTTCAACTACCTGAAACGGGGTTCCAAAAAGGATGGATCTAGACTGTTCTCAGTGGTAGCAGATGACAGAACAAGAAGTAATTGTCTCAAGTTGCCATGGGGGAAGTTTAAGTTGGATATTAGGAAAAACTGTTTCACTAGGAGGGTGGTGAAGCACTGGAACGTGTTACCTAGGGAGGTGGTGGAATCTCCCTCCTTAGAAGCTTTAAGATCAGGCCTGACAAAGTCCTGGCTGGGATGATTTAGTTGGGGATTGGGTCCTGCTTTGAGCAGGGGGTTGGACTAGATGACCTCCTGAGGTCCCTTCCAACCCTGATATTCTATGATGAAACTGTGAAACCACTTTAGACAAAAATTTTGGATGCAGTCTTCGGACCACTTTGTCTCTGCAAACTGCATTTATGGAAGTTCTGCCATTAAGGCCTGCAGTTCATTCACTCTCCTTGAAGCTGTTATGGAAATAAGAAAAGCCACCTTTTGGCAAAGGAGAGAGAACAAGTTGTGAGGATGCCCCATAAAGGTAGCCAATATGGTACTAAGGTCCCATAATGGAAGAGTTTACTTCACAAGTGGAAAGAGACAGACAACTCCTCTTAGAAATCTTATTACCATGAAGTTTGAGAAAACAGACTTCCTTTGGATCAGAGGACAGAATACAGAGATTGCTCCTAAGTGGACCCTCAATGAGGTGAGAGAGAGAGAGAGGGGGAAAAAAAGAAACCAGGGGACTAAAAGATGTAACAGATAATCCAAAGTGTCCTCAATGCTGGCTAGCTTCAGCTGAATTCCCTTGGCTAGCGATGAAACCAAAAAAATGTTTTCACTTGGCCAAATAGATAACCTTAGTGGAAGGTTTTCTACTAGTAAGCAGAACTCTCAGAACTGCTTCTGAACACCATCCTTCCCCTCATCTAACCATGCAGCATATACACCGTGAGGTACAAACTACTCAGCACTGGATGCCAAATTTGACCACGGTGCTGAGGCAGGAGGACAGGATAGAGGTAAAGAGATCTGGGACGTTAAACACAGACTGAGAAGATTTCAGAACATTGTCTTGCAATGATAAAATCTGATGCAACAAGTATCAGTTTGGCACGATCCAACATCAGATTGTTTTCAAACTGCGGAAAGAGTGGGCTTCGGGGGAAAGTATACATCAGTACTGATCCCCAGTTCACATGGAAGGCATTGATTAAGGATCCCGGACTGAGACCCAGTTGAGAACAAAACTTGTTTTTGGTTGCAAACAGGTCGACAGTTGGAATGCCCCATTCTCTGAACATGGACCTCAGTCTGCTGCTCTTCAGAGACCACTCGTGATTCTGGCAGAAATTCCTGCTGAGGTGATCAACCAAGTTATTCTGAGCATCTGGTAAGTGAGCAGTTGTGGAGATGTTTTCCCTAAAGCAAAATTGACAAACAACTTTATTGCTTCCTGACAAAAGTGGTTGGGGCACGCTCCTCCCTGGTTTTTCACATAAAACATTGTGGTGATATTGTCACTGAGGATATGAACGTCTGTGCTCTTCATCTGTGCCCAGCATCCACTGTAAATGGCTTGAAGCTACAGGATGTTGATATGAAGGGATGCTTCCTTGTCTGTCCATAAACCGTGAACCTTCAATGTCCCCAGTTGTGTTCCCCAACCTGTTGTGATGGCATCAGTAACTATGGTCCTGATTAGAGGAGGATGGGCAAAAGGAACACCTTTGCAAATACTGATCTGTCCACCACTCTAGAGAGACTCCAGGATGGGCAGTGGCAATGACTGACAGTTCAGTAGATACACCAACTTCAACCATCGCTGAAGAGGATGAAGATGTAATCTTGCATGTTGGACCACGTACGTAAATGTGGCCATATGACCTAACAAATTTCAGCATACAAGGATCAGAGTTGAAGGGTGAGAGTGAGGGACAGCCACAGGCAATGAACTGCATGAAATCCTTTTCTTGACAGAAACACCCTCAAACTTGTATAGTGTAGGAGGGCTCCAGTGAACTCTATTTGTGTGCTGCTATCGTGGTGGCTGGCTTTCCTTTATTCACAATCAGAGCCAGACGATTGAAGAAACATAGAGGAAACAGAAGACTTGGTCTCTGGACTTGCCCCTTACTAATCAAACATCCAGGTAAAGGAGACATTAATTCCTCTTTTTCTGAGATATGCTGCTACTATAGTCATGCATTTGGTAAATATGTGTGAGCTGAGGACAGGCCAAAGGGAAGCACTGTGTACTGTTAATGGTGACCTGCTACTTCAAATCTCAGAAACTTCCTGTGGCTTGAAAAAATTGCTGTGGAAATAAGCATCCTGAAGATCAAGGGCAGCAAATCAGTCGTGATTCAAAGTGGGGAGAACAGTAGCTAGGTTATCCATATGGTATTTGATGTACTTGTTGAGACGACAGAGATCGAGAATAGGTCTCACCCCTCCATTGGACTTGGGGATCGGGAAATATGAGTAGAATCCCTTTCCCTGATGCTGCAGGGGAAACATGAAGCATGCAGCCTAGACCTGTTGAAGGAGCTGTGACTCATGAGAGGAGTCCCTGAAAAAGGATGGGGCAGTGGGGTGGGAAGGGGAAATGAACAGAAATTGAATGGTCTAACCAACTTCCACAGTGCTTAGGACCCATTTATCCTTGGTTACTGTTTCCCAAGCATTTTAGAAATGAGACAGCCTGTCCCCAAATGGTAGAGATATGGCTGGGGAGATAAAGACCAAAATGCAGCTCTCAATATGCAAGTCAAAATGGCTGCTTGCTTGAAGCTGATGGAGGACAGGCTGGCTGGTTAAAATTGGACCCAAAAGGCCTCCTACTCTGTGACCTGTGCCCCTTCCTGGAGAAGTTGTGCTGCCTACCAGGGTAGGACAACTACCAGAAGTATCAATGAGAGTGCTATTGCTGCTGTTGTTGATAACCTCCATAATGACATCTCTTTACGAATAAACCCTCAGTGAAAGCAAAGTAGCACAAGACTCCTTAGCAAATGTAGTGTCTCATCAATCTTTTCATAAAATAAAAACCAAGCATTGAAAGCTAAGTCCTCTATGCTCTGCTGGACCACAGGAGCACAACCACAAGGCCTTGCCAACAATTGCAACCACAAGGCCTTGCCAACTTTCGAGGACAGTGCCTTGAAGGCAAGAGAGAGAAGGAAGATGCTCCTAAGTTCAATCTTGAAGAACCCTTCAAGCAGCCTAGTGGCAACGGACAAGCATCTCCGGGCAGGGGCAAGTAAACATCCAGCCTCATCTGAAGCCCAATATGCAGACTGCACTGGTGTGATCAATGATAAAGTAGCTGGCACATTGGGCCCTGGTGGGGGCATTGCATTCATAATCATTACCAATGTCTGTTTTGGTGCTGAAGTCAAGGCTGGTACTAATATTGTAGAGGTGGTCTGTACTGAAACAGTCATTGGTACCGAAAACAAACGTGTGTACTGATGAGCCCCTTGGTGCCGAGAAGGAGGCCAACCTCAATCTGCACCCTGAGGATTAAGCAGTGTGGAAGATGGTACTGACAATAACAACAATTCTGCAGCCCTATGCTGCCTGGTATGCCAATGGTGTGGAAACAGTCAGTGCCAACACAAATGCTGTCAGTACTGGACCCAGCGGATGCCCCATGAATAATACTGGAATTGATGGTATAGTGTCCAACTGATCTCGTCTCAGTTCCAAAGAGTGGGTAGGGGCCCAGCCCTATCTTGGGCATCTGAAAAATCTCAATGCCGGTCCGCACTCTTCTTGGAAGAAGAGGAGGAATCTCTCTGAGCTCTGTAGCCCAGTTCATCTTGAGAGTCGTTTTCCTTGGGGGACCAGAGGAAAAAGAACAATCTTTCTTCATCCTGGGGGAGCAATCAAAATCTGGCCGTGGAACATGCCAGCTCCAAAGCTCTCTGAGGGGCCAACCGACCTGTGGAGGTCCCTGGTGCTGAAGCAGCACTGCCTAGTCCATAAGATATTGTTTCAGATGCAAGTCTCTAAAGCCACCTTCATTCTCCTTTTGAATGACTTGCAAATGAAGAACTTTTCTTTAATGTGCCATTCTTCAAGGCACAATAAACACTGAATGTTGGGTTCACAATTAGGAACAGACATCTCACATGAAAGGCAGTGTTCAAAACTTGATGAAGGTATCACACCAAACCAACTAAACCGTATCTAACTTTGACTACTTTACTAAATCCTAAGGACTACATACATAAGAAAAGCATGGTGACAGAGAAATGTGAGACAAAATACCACATGGATACACTTTGACTCAAGCCATGGCTGGTGAGAAGGAACCCTTCTGGTTGTAGGGGTTTGTATTCCGAAGGACCAGAGAGTTGCCCTTGAATCCTTCATTGAGTGAAGGACGTTGTTTGTTGTGGAGGCAAAGAGTTTGTCGCCGTCGAATGGAAGGTCTTCAATAGTAGTCTGGACCTCTCGAGGAAATGAAGAGGAAGAGAGCCACGAACTTAGGCGCATGACTACTGCTATAGCGGTGGATCTTGCTGCAGTATTGGCCTCATCGAGGACCGCTTGAAGAGCGGTACATGATATGATTTGTCCCTCACAGACTAAAGCAGTGAATTGTTGTCTCTTTGCTTCTGGAATATCCTCAATAAAGTCCATGAATTTGTTGTAATTTTTGTATTTTGCCAGGAACGGCCGTATAATTAGCAATTTGAAATTGTAGGGTGGAAGATGCGTATACTTTAGGTCCAAGCAGATCTAAATGCTTACTGTCTTTATCGGCTGGGGTGGAGTGGGGATACTGGTGCTTGTTCTTTTGATTGACTGCGTCAACTACCAGTGAATTAGGTGCTGGATGAGTGAAAAGAAATTCAGAGCCCTTGGAAGGGATGAAGTACTTGCGGTCCGCTCATTTGCAGGTAGGTAAGCTTGCAGCAGGAGTCTGCCAGATGGCTTTGGCAGGTTCCAGAAGGGCTGGATTGATCAGCAATGCAATTCTGCAAGAAGAAGTCCGCAGGATGTCCGTTAACTCATGCTGCTGTTCAGGAACCTCCTCCAGATTAATTCTTAATTCACTGGCCACTCTTTTGAAAAGGTCTTGAAATTCTGAAAAATCATCTGAAGATGTCGGGGGAGGAAGAAGCAGGGCTTCGTCAGGCGTAACAACTGGGTCTGCTGGGTTAGAGACAGGTCATGCCTGATTTTGCACTTGTGATGGTGCTGTCTGGTGACTGGCATCAGTGGCAGGTTCGTGAGCTTGTGGTGCTGGGCCGGTTTCGGGCCTGGTTCAGGTGGCATGGCGAGTGTGGTCTCAAGGATAGGATGCCCACAGGGCCCAGTATTGCTACTGTGGTGGGAAGGGCATAGGTGATACCATCCACAGGTTTACACACCACAGGGCAGGATCCTGAGAGTAGGACGAGGTGATGTTTCTACGACTTCCATTAATTGGGGTCTGAGGATGAGAGACTTCATACGGTGAAAAATCCTCCTGGAGACCAGCTTCCTCCTCACTGGAGGAAGGCTGTTCGGACCCTGGCTGAGCATTTGGCGAGAAATAGGCATTCAGTAAGGGTGACTGCAGAATGGGTGACACAAGCAGGTCACTTGACTGCGTAAATTGGAGTGCTGAAGCTCCTCTGTGTGGTGAGGGCTGAGCGAGAGGAAACTGCTGTGACGAAAAGTTCCTCTGTACTGGTGTCTTTAAAGTTGTTTGGCTGCCGGCCAGCTCAGTGGGTGCCGGGGTGATAGCCTGCAGGGGGTCAGGCACGTCTGTATGTGTCAGCACGGCTTCCACCGTGGTGCCAAAAGGTGCCATCTGAGAGGCAGGCAACTGGAAGCCTGAAGTCTTGGCACCGGGGCTTTGTGGTATCACTGCAGCCACAGGTGGGTTTCGCACGGCATGTCAAAACCGCTCAGCCGGGAGAGCGCTGGGAGGGAGGCGGTAGACCTGCCGGGAGAAGCCTTTTCCCGTGATGTTCGCTTTGCGGGTGACAGAAGGTGATTTTTTTTGAAGTTATCTTCATCTTCTTAGAGGCGGGGGGGCGGGGAGGCTGTGGTGTGGAGCAGAGTCGGAATCAGCGCCTGGGTCTTAAGCTGACTAAGGATTTTTGCAGCAGGAGCAGCTTTAGCCTCAACTCCCTGTCCTTTCGTGCCCTAGATTTAACTTTGCTGCAGTGGGCACATTTTGGGGGGATGTGGGACTCCCCCACACATTTTATGCATTGTGAATGGCCATCTGATAGAGGGATGGCATCCTTACAATTAGAGCAGCGCTTAAAGCCTGGGGAGCCAGGCATGTCGGAAGCAACTGCATTGACAGGAACTAAGAGAATTTTTTTTTTTTTTAAAAGAGAAACTAACACACTCTACTGGTAATACTAATAACTAACACTATTGGTAACAAACTATCTATCTAATAGGGTAAGAGTAACAAGGGAGAAAAAGTTTTCTAACGAGTCTGCTGAGCTCTGTCTTAGGCCGGGTACGGTAGAGAAGGAACTGAGGAGACCAGTCGCGCATGCGTACTATTAAGGTACACTCGGGGGGGGAGGGGGCAAGCTCTGCGCGTGCACAACGAGTACGAGTACTGCTGTAAAAAGCCCCGAGCGAAGGCGCAGGGACGCACCAACACCTAAAGTGGAGCACCCAGAGGGACAGCTCTCGAAGAACTACTTCAATTCTGGAGAGTTGATAGCACTTGCCTGGGAAAGCTTCCTACTTGCCATAGGCTAGTAGATTTTTCAAGCCCTGAAATCTACAGATTTAGAAGATCTTACTGTTCCTGCTAAATGCTTTAAACATTGTTTCTAAGGTTTGCATTGCTTACAGGTCCTAAGTTAAAACAGTGCACAAACACAAAAAACTGCATTTTTTAAACTACATATGAACATACTGGAGGAAATAGGGAAGGAAGGAAGAAAATAAGAGTACATGAAAGAAGCATTTTTATAACATGAATAACTAATCCGGAAAGCATAACTAGCCAAAATAATTTCTATCATGTTTTCCCAAGATGACAAAGTTTGCTTCAAATCCTATCAAAGGACAATTATCCACTGAACAATCTAAGTTTACTTCTATGCGGCACAGACTACCAATTGTTTAAATACTATAGTAATTCATATTGAGCTACAAAACACTATTCAAAAGGAAGGTTTTAAGCAGGGTGAAAAGGAAAAGAATGCCCATGTGGTGACTTTTTAAACCACAATATGTTATATGTACTTGCAAGTACATTTCAGTCAGCACCTTAATTATTGGGATGGGATTGTCAAAAGAGCTAAGCATGGGCTTAACTTTTGTCCAACTGAAGTCAATGATAAAACTCCTAGTGACTTCAAGGAGTGCCAAATTAGGTCCAGTCCCAGTGGTTTTGGAAATCCCACTCCTTGGTATCTAACTGCAGCTCAAAAAGCAATAAAGGTCAGCTTGATTTAAATAATACTATCAAAACTTACTTTCACAGGATAATTGCCTATTGTTGCTTTTGCCATGGCACATATTTTTCCAAAGTACATTATATTTATTCTGTGATATTTTCAAATACTCACTTTATTTAATATTGTATACATCAGGTAACAGATGTAGATGGATTCATTTTGCTTTGGACAAGGATCAGCTGAAGTGAGCATTATTCACTGTGGCTAAAATGATCATAAGCATTGACATCCATTTTCCAAAGTGATTTAGGCTCTCAGTAGCCTTTAAATGAGATTTATGGTCCTAAGTGCCTAAATACCATTTGAAATGAGATGTATGCTTCTAAATCATAGCAACGCTAAATCACTGCAATGCTGAATGCAGTAACACCTTTAAAAATCTGGGCCTTAGGTTCCTTTGAAATTTTATCCAGTGTCTTTAAACAACTGGATTCTGGCTCGTTTTTGACAACAAACAAAATCTGCATTTCAGCTAATAAAAAGACAGGTTAATTAGAAAAATCCAGGTTATTTTTATAAATCTAATTTGTAACACTCTCTCTCTCTCATTTCAACGTATCAGAAAATTAGGGTCTGCTAGCCTTCTGATTGACTAACACTTTGTATCGTTATAAGTCTCTATTGTAGCAAAGAATCAAAACATATAAACAAATGTTATGAGGCTTGATCCAAAGCCCACTGAAGTCAGCTGAAATCTTTCCATTAACTTCAAAGGGCTTTGGAGTAGGTCCTTGGACACACTTTTTGTCTCTTACCTATTATAAAACACTAATTATAACTGGATTAAAAGTTACCATTTTTACCTGAGGTACTGGTGGTATTTGCTGTGCAATCTTTAGACAGGATGCAAGAAGAACAAAGAGAACTTTTTTGTATAGGAACAGATTGGGCTACAGAAAATAGCAAGAAAAAAGCATAGGGATTATGAAGAAATTTGCATACTATAGGGCAGCATCTGAGATGCCATTTTGAAAATAGTAATACAAGTGTCCTGAGCAAACTATTCACAACAACAGAAAACCAACCCAAATTTCTGGAAACCATGTAAAATACTAGGATATTCAAAATTCATATCAAGCTTGATCTTAACTGAATAAAAGAAAAACACACTTAATTTGGCTGTTTATTCCTGGCTATGTGAACATTTTCAGAGCATCAATTTTAATAATTAAACATGGAATACTTCCCACAATAACCTATTGCAAGAAAAGTAATTTATCTAGATAATTGCGACCCAGTGAACCACTTACAGGCAAATGCAAGGATATCCAAAGATTCTTAAAATTTTCCACTAACCCTCTTTCTTCAGTGTCATGTTCCATTAAAGTAATTAGTTAAATAAAGGTATTTGCCATGTAAAAATACATTTTTGTAATATCTGAAGAGAAATAACCATATCTTTTCAATAAAGGAAATGTTTACACCACCAACAAGCAGATTTAAGTTTGAAAACAGAATACTTTGCTTCTGATTTAAAAAAGACGTCCTTAAAACCAAAAGATTAGAACAGGGGTTCCCAAACTTGGTTTGCGGCTTGTTCAGGGTAAGCCTCTGGCGGGCTGCGAGTGACTTTGTTTACCTGAGCGTCCGCGGGTATGGCTGCTGGCAGCTCCCAGTGGCCGCGGTTCGCCATTCCGGCCAATCGTAGCTGCGGGAAGCGGTGGCCCGGCCTGCACCGCTTCCCACAGCTCCCATTCGCCAGGAATGGTGAACCGCGGCCACTGGGAGCTGCCGTACCTGCGGACGCTCAGGTAAACAAAACATCTCAGGCCCGCCAGGGGCTTAGCCTGAACAACCTGCGAACCAAGTTTGGGAACCCCTGGATTAGAATGAAATCAATTTCAAAATTGTAAAAACAATGGCCCAATTTTTTTCCTCCTTACATCAGATAATTATGGGAAACATCCAGTGATGCATACCAGGATGTCACTGCAGGAAATTCCGCTGCTGTGTTGCCTAACTTCCTTGCAGGGGACGTAATTTAAGGTAAACTTAGCTTTTAACAATGTATTTTTTTTAAATTAACAGATGTGGTGATCAATAAGTGTCTAATTACCACACCTATTAAATCTTTATATTACATTATGAAGTTAAAAGCCCAACAGACACATGCAAGGAGATGGGCAACCCATCAAGGTACTTCCTGCAGTCGGTTTCCATTGTTTTTCATAGGATCCTTCTACAAAGGACCTGAAAATAGAGAAAAATAAAATCCAGTCATTATTTTAAAGTCAAGGCAATTTGTAAGAAGCATGTAGACAAGGTAAGATTAGGTTTCATTTTAAGAAGGTCTACAGTTAATTATTGTGATAGCAATGTCAATTACTCCTTACACGGATTACTCCTACCTATGCATGCATGCTTCCTTTTTGCCCTTCCATGCATAAGATCTAATGGAGAGGAAAAGTTGGAATGGCACTAGCATTACAAAAGGAGAATCTGAGTTCTTCCTTAATCTTGTTGTAACAGGATTATTCACTGTCCCTTTAAGGGTAGTAGGGACTACAGGCCAGTCAACCTGTTCCAGTGTGCCCCTTTAAAATTCCTGTGACTTTTTGAGTGGACAAATGCCTAGCAAAAGACAAAGGTAGGTGTTGGGAGAAAGGAAGATAGTCCCTGTGGGAACAATGAATGCTTGGTGAAAACACAGACTACTGTTTCTTTAAAGACCCAGAACCAGAAGCCTTGTAGTGCACGCAGGGCAAGGCTCCCTTCCTTCCCAGAGCTCCCCAGGTTGGTTGGGAGAAAGGGCAGCATATATGCTACCTTCTTTCTAATAACAGGACATACACCATCAGGGGAAGGATGGCTGCCTGCTGACCTGTCCCAGCCCAGGGACTCAAGGACTAAGTAAGGAGGGGCCAGCTAGGAAAAGCTGCTTGAAAGCTGCAGTTGGCCTGTATCAGCACAGCCACAACAGAAGGGCTATGGGACTCCTCAACCCAGGAGAGGAAGCCTATTTGAATCAACACAGTCCCAACAAGGACGACCGTGGGACTCCTGACCCTAGGAGGAGAAGTTTGTTTGAATTGTAGCATGGGCCCGTGGGGGAGACTCTGGAACCAGGAAGAAGAGTTGGACTTGTGGGGCTAAAGAAGAGTTTTATACTCTGTAAAAGAGATAATGAGTCAGACCCCACAACAGGAGTCAATTATTGCAGAGAACCCAGGAAACTGGGGGCAGGGTGCCTACAAGGCCACCTCAGACCATAATAGGGTGCTCCAGAGGCAGTGATCCAGTTACATTGACCTAAAAGAAACAAGTGGGAGCATCCTTTCCTAGGAAGAGAGACAGGTGAAGGAGCAGGAAAAGCCCCATACATTATTTGGATTGTAACCCTGGGAAAAAGTAGTGCTTAGGGAACCCAGTAATAGTAGGTGGATTATGGAGGAAATAGGAAGAGCTGTGCACAGTACTAGCAAAAAATGGACTCTGCCTTCAGTTTATTCAGATGCTCAAGGAATGAACACAGCTACTTATAGTAATCCACATTCTAACACACTGTATCCTGCTGTACGTACAAGTTATATCATCATATGAATGAGAGAGATCATGTTTCAAAATTCTCTCTCATTGCAATTCTCTCTAATGCGAATCCCTTCCAACAGTAAAATAACAAAACAAAAACTCCAAAGAAGGTTTTTATAATAAACACTTAGGATTTATAATAGAATTTCTAGTCTCAAATTTTTTACCTAATGAGGATGAGGATGTGGATGTCAATGAAGCTGAAGAAGATGAATCAAGAGAAGTGGCAAAGGGTAGATCCCATGCCAGGAGGTCATTGTTCCCCTTCCTATTGTAAAAGTTAAAATAGGAAAGTAAATACAAAGCATACATATTTATAACCGAATTACTGAAGTGACTTGTGTGCTGTAATCAGTCGAATGAGAACATCCCTGCCACATAAAAACATTCTGTTGGATAAATGTAGGTCAAAGGCTGGTTCACACACAGACTTGCACCAAAAGAACAAAATGTTTTAAATTTACACTTTATGTTATTTTGGTGCAAGTTTGTGTGTAGGCTCTCTTAATTCAGAACTAAAGGGTCCTATTTCCTTTTTCAACAAAATATGTTCATTAAAACTAGGGCTGTCAATTAACTGCACTTAACGCAAAAAAATTAACTGTGATTAAAAAATTGATCGCGATTAATCGCACTGTTAAACAATAGAATACCTACTGAAATTTATTAAATATTTTCAGATGTTTTTCTACATTTTCAAATATATTTATTTCTACTACAACACATAATACAAAGTGTACAGTGCTCACTTTATATTATTTTTATTACAAATATTTGCACTGTAAAAATTATAAACAAAAAATAGTATTTTTCAATTTACCTTACACAAGTATTATAGTACAATCTCTTTATTGTGAAAGTGTAACTTACAAATGTAGATTTTTTTTTTGTTACATAACTGCACTCAAAAAACAAAACAATGTAAAACTTTAGCCCACGAAAGCTTATGCTCTAATAAATTTGTCAGTCTCTAAGGTGCCACAAAAGTACTCCTGTTCTTTTTGTAAAACTTTAGAGTCTACAAGTCTACTCAGTCCTACTTCTTGTTCAGCCAATTGCTAAGACAAACAAGTTTGTTTACATTTACGGGAGATACTGCTGACCGCCTCTTATTTAAAATGTCACCTGAAAGTGAGAACAGGCGTTCACATGGCACTTTTGTAGCCGGCGTTGCAAGGTATTTACATGCCAGATATGCTAAACATTCATATGCGCCTTTCATGCTTTGGCCACCACTCCAGAGGACATGCTTCCATGCTGATGATGCTTGTTAAAAAAAGAATGCATTACTTAAATTTGTGATTGAACTCCTTAGGGGAGAATTGTATGTATCCTGTTCTGTTTTACCCGTATTCTGCCATATATTTCATGTTATAGCAGTCTCGGATGATGACCCAACACATCTTTGTTTTAAGAACACTTTCACAGCAGATTTGACAAAATGCAAAGAAGGTACCAATGTGAGATTTCTAAGGATAGATACAGCACTTGATCCAAGGTTTAAGAATCTGAAGTGCCTTCTGAAATCTGAGAGGGACAAGATGTGGAGAATGCTTTCAGATGTCTTAAAAGAGCAAAACTCCGATGCGGAAACTACAGAACCCGAACCACCAAAAAAGAAAATCAACCTTCTGCTGGTGGAATCTGACTCAGGTGATGAAAATGAACATGTGTCAGTCCGCTCTACTTTGGATCATTATTGGGCAGAACTCATCATCAGCGACATATGTATTCTGGAATGGTGGTTGAAGCATGAAGGGACATATGAATCTTTAGCGCATCTGGCACGTAAATATCTTGCGATGCTGGCTACAACAGTGCCATGCGAACGCCTGTTCTCGCTTTCAGGTGACATTGTAAACAAGATGTGGGCAGCATTATCTCCTGCAAATTGTAACCAAACTTATTTGTCTGAGCGATTGGCCGAAGTAGGACTGATTGGACTTGCAGGTTCTAAAGTTTTACATTGTTTTATTTTTGAATGCAGTTATTTTTTTTTACATAATTCTACATTGGAAAGTTCAACTTTCATTATAAAGAGGCTGCACTACAGTACTTGTATTAGGTGAATTGAAATATACTATTTCTTTTGGTTTTTTACAGTGGAAATATTTATAATAAAAATAAATATAAATATAAAGTGAGCACAATATGCTTTGTATTCTGTATTGTAATTGAAATCAATATATTTGAAAATGTATAAAAAACACCCAAAATATTTAAATAAATGGTATTCTATTATAGTTTAACAGTGCAATTAATTTTTTTAATCGCTTGACAGCCCTAACTAAAACCAATTTAGTTATTTCAGTAAAACTTGTATGTGAACCAGCCCAAATCTTGACCCTATCAAACTTGTATTCCTTAAAAGTTATGGTAGCTTCTGGATGAATTTAGACTATTAACAGATTTCTTTTACTTTTAATAATTTTAATATAAAATATCATTTTATATTTATAACTAAAATAATTATGTGAGCCAATCACAATGAAGAAAACGAAAAGGTAGAAAAAAGGCACGCCCATGAAGAGAAGAGGATAGGATAAAATTCCCAGTTTTTAAATAAAGAATTTTGAATTAGTCCTCACCTCTTAGGAATCACTAGCTATCCAGCCTAAACTGGATAGCCAAGTCTAGCAATGGATTTCTCAATCCTGTATCAAACCAAAACCAAAACCCCCACACAAATGGAATTCAATGTAAAGCCTACATTTTAAATGTGGAACTTACTCATTAGATGGAGCAGAATGCTTTGATTTTGTTAACTCTTCACCTAATTAAAAAAAACACACCCTATTATGACAAATGAAAGCCATGAAATTTGATTAACAAAATCATTCAGCTTCATGATAAAAAACAATCTGGAATGATAATAGCTGCAATGAAAATAATTCAGAATTATTGAAATGGAAAGGATGAAATTAATGTTATTTATGTGATGTTATGAGTCAGCTGCTTCTAAAATACTTCCTAAAATATGCTTAACATACAAAAATGAACGATAATTTTTGTTAGAAAGTCTTGGTCCTTTGAAAGTATATCTTTATGGGATGCAACGTAAGTCAACTTCATTCTTTTGCAGTTTTAAGTCCCTACTGCAACAGAAAAAAACATTAATTTTTCGCAGATGTTATTGATCATCTAAGTTTTCCAGGAAAAGCAGATTAAAGTGTGAACACTAAACACTTCAAAACAAACATTATAATTCTTTAGCATCTAGAATACTAACAAGATAATACTAGTAAAAGGCTAGTTGCTATTTCCTGAAGCAAATACTACTCTGCCCCAAAATAAGGGCCATGTAATTAGCATTTTCTTTCAAAAGCTAATACTAATGAGCTTTGATTGAACAGTATTATCATGCAGCATTTCAAATGTATTTTCTGACTACTTCACATCGTTGCCTTCTTTGAGGTAATTTTGTACATGTCAGTGGAGGAACTGAACTCCTCAAAAAGCATGGGAGTCTGCACTCACATCTTTATTAAACAGCACTCTAAAGAACAGCTCCTTTCTGAAGGACTGGAATTGCCACTATCATGGCTTCACCCACCCTTTCCTCCATTGACTGGGATTCTCCATTTTAAGAGTGAACTCCCACTGCTCCAGCCAGAATCCAGCAAGGGGACAGCAGCTGCCACTCTTCCACTGCTGCTCAGTCAGTGCTTGGCCTGGTCTGCCACCTCACTCACCAGGACTCCATTCTCTAAGTCCCTGCTCCTGCACACTTTTTGATCACAGGACTGGGACAAACTGCTGTTTTTTATGGAGCGGGAGGACAAAACATGGGATGAAGGAGGAAGTTTGAGAGCAGAATAAGAGGAGTTTTTGGTTTGGGGATTTGGGAAACTAAAATGGTTCTGGGGTTGGTGAAAGAGGAAGAATGTTATTTTAGGAGGTGCATGAACTAGAGTACTCAGTACACAGGACTGACAATAGAATGTTTTCAATGAGGGCCCCTTCATTCTGAAACTTATTCCCCATCATTGATCACAAACAGCATGAATCTATTAAACTTTGCAGGATGCCCTAAAGGTCATCTCTTTGCTAGGACTTTTGGGGAGAGCTGAGAAGGTAGACACAATAAGGTCTTTGGGTAGTCCACATTCACTGGTTAGAAACACTGGCTGGTAATGTTCATTTAACATTTTTTTCTTCAAGTTTTAATACATCTGTTGGGTGGTTATTTTTTCTAAATTCATTTTTTATTACTGTTATGGCAACAAGAGCTGATAACAAGCATCTTTCTTGTATTTAAAATAAAAAATTTAAAATTGACCATAATCAGGAAATCGGGAAATTAAATTTTCATGCTAAATATAAAGATTTTGATAAGAAAAATACAAAGTATACCCTAATAGTTAAAGTTTGCACTTACTAGGTGAATTCCTGTTCATTTGAGCCTAAAATAAAAATGAAAAATAATAGAAACAAACATTAATTTTTATTAATCATCTACTAAAGAACTAAATGGCACAAGTATTATTTAGCATGTACCCCCTCCCATTCATAGTTTTGTTTTCAATGCTGGGGAGACAGCGTAAAGTTCAGGGCGGGCACAGAACATGAGCAGGATACAGGTGAGTGTAAGGAAGGTAGAGAGGAGAACAGAGAGCACTGGCTGAAGGCAAGGCAGCAGGAAATGGGAAAGGGTATTTAGAGTTTGAAGGTGGGAGTTGAAGCAGGGAAATTAAGATGGAAGACTGTGGAAAAAGAGCAAGCTGAGTTGCAGCATGTCAGCAGTTGTCAGCTCAGGGAGAGATGGGGGTGAGTGGAAAACAGTCTAAGAGCAACTACTCCTAGAAAGCTAGGGTTTGCAGCACTCCATGAACACAGCAAAAGTAAGATGTGTCAGCTAGCTGACACTACAGCAGTTCTGAAGCACCTTCAAAAAGTAAATCTACACGTACGGCTGTGTGTAGCGCACAAACACTGCACACCCAGACAGCATGGGTGTAAACAACAGTGGTAGAGGGTGAGGTCTGGCTTGGGTGAATAGAGTTGAGAAAGTGCCCTGCATGCCTGAACCCCTTTGGTATATACCTTACATGGTTCACTATTCACCAAAGAAGTGCTTCCCACTATTTTTAGTAGTGTAGAGTCCTGCTACCAGAGCCTTACACTGCCTTGTGTAGCGCCTGTACTTTACATAATGCGGTAAGTGTAAACACAGACATACTGTATATTGGAACCAAGGGGATACAGAACACACAAACATGTTCTTACGTATAATATTTTTTTAAAGTATATAGAATGATAGAAATGTAGAGCTTGAGAAGTCATCAAATCCAGCCCCCTGTACTGGGGCAGGACCAAGTAAACCTAGACCATCCCTGGTAGGTGTTTGTCCAACCTGTTCTTAAAAATCTCCAAAATGGGGATTCTAAAGCCTTACTTGGAAGCCTTTTCCACAGTTTAGCTACCCTTATAGTTAGACAGTTTTTCCTAATATCTAACCTAAATCTCCCTTGCTGCAGACTGAGCCCATTACTTCTTGTCCTATCTTCAGCGGACATGGACAACAATTGATCACTGTCTTCTTTATAACTTTGAAGCCCTTAATATATTTGAAGACTGTTAATCAGGTCCCCCCACCAGTCATCTTTTTTCAAGATTAAACATGCCCAGGTTTTTTTAACCTTTAGCTCAGAGGTCAGGTTACCTAAACTTTTTATAATTTTTGTTGCTCTCCTCTTGACTCTCTCCAATTTGTCCACATCTTTCCTAAAGTGTGGTGCACAGAAATGAACACAGTACTCCAGATGAAGCCACACCAGTGCAGAGTAAAGCAGGACAATTATCTCCCTTGTCTTACATACAATATGCCTGCTACTACACCCCAAAATGAAATTAGCCTTTTTCGCAACTGCATCATGTTGCTGACTCATATTCAATTCGTGATCCACTATAACTAAGGCTACATTTTAGTCACGGATATTTTTAGTAAAAGTCATGGACAGATCAGGGGCCACGAATTTTTGTTTACTGCCCGTGACCTGTCTGTGACTTTTACTAAAAACACCAGTGAATAAAACTTTGGGGAGGGCTGTCAGAGGGCCCTGTGGGTGCTGGAGGAGGGTGGCTGGGAGCAGTCTGGACCCCACTGGTGCTGGGGGGCGGGGGCGGCGAAGGCACGCAGCCCAGGACCCCTGCTGGTGCTAAGGGGGTTGGTGGGGCCAGCAAGCTCCATACCTGACTCTGCGTCTCCCCCCCAGCAGCAGCAGAGTTTGGGTGTGGGAGGGGGTTGGGGCAAGGGATGGGGTGAGACGGGTTCTGGACGGCCCTTACCTGGGGGGCTCCCCGGAAGTGGCAACATCCCCCTTGCTCAGCTGCTAGGCGGAGGCGTGGCCAGGCAGCTCCGCACATTGCCTCCTCCTGCAGGCACCGCAGCCGCAGCTCCCATTGGTTGCAGTTCCCAGCCAATGGAAGCTGCGAAGCCAGTGCTCTGGGCAGAGGCAGCCTGCAGTGACCATGCCTCTGCCTAGCAGCTGAGTGAGGGGGATGTTGCTGCTTCCAGGAAGCCCCCCAGGTAAGTGCCGCCCAGAGCCCGCCTCACCCCATCCCATGCCCCAACCCTCTGCCCCCTCCGACACCCAAACTCGTGTGTGTGTGTGTGTGTGTGTGTGTACACACGTGCAGTGGCGTGTGTGTGTGTGTACACACGTGCAGTGGCGTGTGTGTGTGTGTACACACGTGCAGTGGCGTGTGTGTGTGTGTGTGTGTGTGTACACACATGCGCAGTGGCATGAGACTGCAGCGGGTGCATCTGGTGCAGGCGCTGCCTGAGCTGCCCCTGAGCCAGGTGCACTGGCCATTGCAGAAGTCACTGAGGGTTACGGAATCCGTGACCTCTGTGAAAAACTCGCAGCCTTAACTATAACCCCCAGTTCGGGGCTGTGTGTGCAGACCCCCTCCCACCCCCGCAGACCTGGAGCACAGGCCGGCCCCCATTAGCCCCAGGGCAGGGAGAAGAGCCCCTCGCAGCATTGCGCTGGGAAGCAGGAAGGGGCCTGGGGGTGGAGTGTGGGCAGAGCCAAGCAAGGCTGTTTGGGGAGGCTCAGCCGTTCCCTGCCTTTGATACCCACCACCCATGCTTATTTTACAGAATGGATAAATTAAATGAGTTTCACAAGATAACACAGCAAGTGTTCGACAGATCCAGGAAGAGAACCCAGACCACCAGAGTCAGTCCTGTGCTTTAACCATTAGAACTTGCTTCCTCCCTTAAACAACAATTATTTCGTTTTTAGTCTAAAAATGGGGGGAAAAAAAGGCATTTTGTACTTACAGGACTGTGTCTCTAGTATCAGCATGAGAAAGAAAAAGGGAAAAACATGATTAATATAGCTATATAATAGTAATGTCCAGGACTGATATTCTGCCTGTGTATCATTCTGAAGCCTAGAGCGTCTGTTGAGTCAGCATGAAATGATGGAAACAGCTAGAAGCATGCCTGACTGCTCTTTTTGGTTAGAATATCACCAGGTTCAATCATCACTAGGATTTGTGGGCTTTTACAATCCAGTTTTTAAGTTCTTAGTCATTTTTAGCTTTTTTTTCCCCCACGTTATGAATTGCATGGGTATGCCAGCACAGACTTTCACCTAGTTTTTAAAAAATAAGATTGTATGCTTTAATGTCCATGCCTTTTTATTCTAACCTTCATTTTGCACTGATATCACTTATAAGGTTCAACCGTAATCAAAGAATATCAGGGTTGGAAGGGACCTCAGGAGGTCATCTAGTCCAATCCCCTGCTCAAAGCAGAAATGTTAATCCTAAATACAAAAGGATCACTATCATCCTAAGGAATAAAACACAGCAAGCTTCAATGTATAGTCATATATACCCCTGGTCTATCTTAGGGTTTTCTATAGTACTTATCCCCTTAGCTTCAAAGTGCTTACAATCCAATACAAATCTCATCCATCTGTTAAAAAGGATCCCCAGCACATCGCAATTTAAACCCAAAATATGGATCCCAGAATAGAGAGGTTATATCTGTAAGAGGCTTGGGGAGAAGATAATAATCACTATTTTTCTTTCATTTGTTAAGGTTGCCCCCTGGAGCACATCTCACACCTGGAACTAACATCATCAATCCCAGAAACAAAGTGGTGATGAATACCACTTTGGTATGGGAGAGAGACAGATGCTGCAATTTACAGCTGGAATTAAAATGGATGCTTGATGCCTCAGGAGTTAGACCTATCTTTCTCAGTAAAATCTGACCTTCCACAGAAAAGAGTAAAGTTGATAGTTCATGTGAAACAAAATGTAAGGAATACATTAACTTGCTTCTCTTCTAAATGTAATACATGGAACAAATTACTCACAGATATTGCTGGGGAAAGAGTGATGTTCCCTATAGATACTTTTAATTCATCCAATGAAGCCATAGTGTAGTGAGAGCTATTATTTGGCTGTACAGGTTTGATTTCTACATGGAATCTCCTCGGTTCATCATCTTCAGAGTCAGAATCACTGGATGAGTAGAAATGGTTCTCTTTGATATGTTTTTCTCAGTTAAGGTAACTGATGTTTTAGTGTCACCTATATAGTGAATAGATCAGTTTCTCACACACTCCTCAACATATACATCTTCAGCAAGTAAACACTATTCACACATAAAACTAACAAAGTTAAAAAAGTGTCTGACAAAAGCTACTTGAAAACACCATCCACAGTTTGCCAATACTCATACTTCAAAGTTAAACTTTGATGCTTTCACCCTAAGCATTTAACAAATGCAGAAGGTATATTAATGCAACTTTACTGTTACAAATTTAAAATGACAAGTGACCAGAACGGAAAAATTTAGGCTCTACAGTAATATTAATTTGTCTGCAATGCAGGTTGGAGAATAAAATGGAGTCAAGACTTCTGAGTTCTATTCCCAGCTCTGCTACCAACTCACTCCGTGACTACAGGCAAGTTACCAAACCTCTGACTCATTTCTGCCCCTCTGTAAAGAAGTTATTTACTTATACAGTAACTGGAATTCTTCAACATGTATGTATTCCACTTTGGTGTGTATGTACCCCATGCACTTGAGATTGGAGTCTTTTGCCTAGCAGTGTCCACTGGGTCTGTACATGTGCTCTGAGAGTGCTCATGCTCCTGTACTGAGGGAATAAAAGGTGATACAGAACCAACTACCCCTCAATTTCTCCTCCACTGCAGAATCCAACTGTAGGACTCCAAAGAAGAGTGGGTTGAGGAATATATGGACAACATCTCAAAGGATCCTTGTTACTGTACAGGTGTCATCAGGGCTGTTGCTTCTCCCCAGCTCCAAAGCATGCGTTACCACGCCCAGTCTCAGTCAAAAAGGTTTATTTGTCATAACAGAGGGACTTAACTCGAGCCTTGACCCCAGGCTTCAGGGCCACGCCTCCCAGGAGTTTTTGGCTCTCCAGCTCCTGGCAGCCTCCCAGCATCAGTCAGTTCTGCTCCCCTCCTGCAGCAGCAGCTACAGGGCTGCTTCCCTGAGACCCTGGCCCTTGCTCAAGGGACCCATCACAGGAGCTAGCTCCACTCTAGTGTAGCTTTTCCTCCCCAAAGCTTAGCCTGTCTCAGTCCTTCCTCCACAGCTGCCTACTCACAGCCCTTTATTGACTCAGGTGTAGCCCAGCCCTCTACAATTGGCTGGATTAGGCTCACCTACTCTGGTGCAGGAGTACTGGGCTTAATCTAGCCACAGGGATTAGTTACCCTGTGACAACAAGTATAACTTTTCTTTCTTCAAGTGCTGGTCCACATACATATTCCACTCTTGGTGCTTCCCAAGCAGTGAATTAACTAAGGTGGAGGGTGCTCTGAGTCTTCATAATAGACTGCAAAACAACTCTGCCAAACAACTCTGCTCTAGATGCTTCCACTAAGGCATAATGTCTAGTAAAGGTATGCATAAGAGCCCTAGGTGGCAGCTTTATAGAGATCAGTTATGGGAATGCTTCTCAACAAAGCAGCTGAGGCTGACTGCAACCTGCCAGAATGGGCTATAATACTGTCTGGTGGATCTAATTTATCTAGGTCATATCAGAGCCTAATACACCCTGAAACCCATTTAAATAATCTTTGGAAGGACACAGGGTGGCCTTTCATCCTCTCGGCAAAGAATAAGAATAGCCTAGGAGAGGACCTAAAAGGTTTGACTCACTGAAGTTAAAAGGCTCCTGTGCTCAAGAAGGGTATGTAGCTTAGCTTCACCATGATTAATATTCAGAGTAGCAGCTGTTTTAGTCTGTATCCGCAAAAAGAAAAGGAGGACTTGTGGCACCTTAGAGACTAACAAATTTATTTGAGCATAAGCTTTCGTGAGCTACAGCTCACTTCATCGGATGTATGCAGTGAAAAATACAGTGGGGAGATTTTATATACACAGAGAACATGAAACAATGGGTGTTACCATACACACTGTAACGAGAGTGATCAGGTAAGGTAAGCTATTACCAGCAGGAGAGGAAAAAAACCTTTTGTAGTGATAATCAAGGTGGGCCATTTCCAGCAGTTGACAATAAAGTGTGAGGAACAGTAGGGGGGAAATAAACATGGGGAAATAGTTTTTGGTAGGAACTTGGGCTGTGTCCTAAGGAACACCTTGACACAGTGGAAAATAGTGTGTGTGTGGGGGGGTTCCACTGTAAGAACCCCCATCTCCTCCACCCTCGCAGCAGATATGTCTGCCACAAAGAAGGAGGTCTTCATAGACAGGTGTGAGAGAGAACATCCCATGGATAAGAGACACTCAAATTACTGAACATTTTGTACATATCTTTGTTGGGAAGAGTAACTCTTCCAATTAATGACACTCTATTGAAACCTGCCAAGAATACATGACAGACACTAGCTATTGCTGCCCCATATATGCAAATACACATTGTTAGACAACCACTGCTCAGTTCCTCCTCCCTGCTCATGGCTTTTCATGGAGCTCCCAGTGTCTGCAGTACTATCTCCCCTTGTTAGAGTGAACTGAGGAATTAGTATATATGTTGGGGTAGTTACATAGTTGCCCATTAGCACCCTTCCCCCCATTTTTGACAGGCTTTGGGTAATTTGAGGGAAAATTTTAATTCATTTCCTTGTATTCATTTCCCACTGGAATCTTCTTGGTACCACGGCTTTAGGATTTAAATATTGTCCCTCCTGCAACATGGCAATTCCAGTTAACAATGGACACATGAGGTGTCTTTTTTGCCTGGGGGAATCCCACATCCTCCATAAATGCACTGTGTGCTAGTCCTTTTCGAAAAGGAGTTGAGAATCCAGGCTTAAAATGTTTCTTTTTGACCACTTCCAAGCAAGCTGTCTCAGACAGAGATTCATCTGATATCCCTGTACAACTGCCTGTTGTGTTGAGAAGCACCTCTGAGAGCTCATCCCCAATTAGCTCCAGGACTCTACTGGCTAAGCCTTTGATTTCCAGATATACAGGTAGGATTGTCCCTGTTACAACCGCTGAGGGAAAGGAGCATCATTCTTCCTCTAAGAGCAGAAGCAAATCTCCTCAAAAGACCTCCATAAAGAAGAGTTCAAACTCTCCCCTTTAATTCCAATCCAAGGAGATCCTATAGCCCAAGTTGGGCTCACGGTACTACCATTTAGTACCACCCACTGAGCCTACCTTGTCAATGATCAATAGAAAGACTGTAACCACTGAGGTGTCTGTAGCACCACATGTATATGGCACTGGTTGCTGCCTCTCCTTCATTGCCAATAACGGTACTGGTACTGAGCAAGTTGTTACAGATTACTTCAACTCTGGCTACTCCTATGGGCTATAATTTAGCCCCAATTTTAACAGCCCCATCTGCCTCAGTGACAATGAGATATACAGTATCAAAGGACCTCCAGGTTACAGAGGAAACTAAGTCTCCCCTTGCTATTGGTAGGGCTGCACATTCTATGAGCATGAGGGCCCACTGCCTCAGTTGTACCGGCCTGTTCTTTGGTACTGAATGCTGCTGTGGGGTTACAATCTATAATCCCTGCCTCTGCAGCCCCCCCTTTGGCACTGAAATTTTCTTATTCCTCTTCTGACTCCCAACAAAGTGGGGAAGGATCTCCCACCTGCTGCCCTAGAGCCTCTTCTTCCAAGTTTTATGGGTCAGAGAGGAAGACTAAGGTCTCCTACAGATCTAAGCAGCAGAGACTATGAGGGTGACCATGTGCCCTGGTACCTTTCTCTTTGGGCCCCTACTTCTTTTCCTTATAATACTCCTTCACTGCCATATTGGAGCCCCAGGTGTTCATATCAAGAGCATACACTGAATGCATCACCTCACAGAGAGAAGTACAGGAGGCAGAAAACAGTGCAGCTTCACGCAGCTTCTCAGTGAGGAACTGTCTGTAGGTGTGTGACATTTCTCCAAAAAGGGCCATATTTTTGGAGTTTAATGTACCTATCCCTACACAAATCCACAACATATATAATTTGAAAGTTTATTTTATGTACATTTAGATGAGGTCTGATGGGGAGCTGTCAAGTGGTGCCATAAGCCTATAGGTGAGGTGAAACAATGGTACCCAAAATGGGAAAGTGTCATTTTTTGCACAGTTCCAGAAACTCAGCAACGTGACTATGACTACAGTTTTTACTGTTCAAGTTAAACACTACATTAAGGTGTTGAAATTATTGGCCAAAGCTACCAAATGACAACATATTAAATTTTTTTGTTTTAGTATGGGGATGTATTTTTCCCCCAGGAAATGAAGAAGCTGTTTAGAATGTGACAAAAATGGTGATCATCAACATTTTGCAATATATTCTTAATTGTCAAAGTATCTCACAAGTGATTATAATAGTTTTATATATTTTCAATTTAAAATTGCTTAACCGATCAGTCTCACACTGAAGTTTGTGCACCAGTAGTAGTAGATTACACAGTAGTTTGTACTGCACAGTGGGTAGATATAAATGTACGTGAATTCCTAATGTAGTGCTTCTCCATTTGTAAGATTCTGTACATACAGTATGGCGTCTAGTCTGCCAGGTAGAATTTGTCATTTGTAATTGCCTATCCATACAGTACTAGCCTTTGAAACATTCTACAAACTAGGTTTTTAATTCAGAGACACTTATGTGCAGGTCAGTATTAGTGTTAGAAATAACAATACACAACTTCCTACTGGGCTTCAAGCAAATGGCTCATTAAACAAAAATGACAATTGTAATACTATCATACAGATCTAATTTATATCTAATTTAGCACAAGTCTGTATACTTGTATAAGATGAAAAATGGTGGCAGTAATGTTAGCAATATACTTTTGGAATTTTACCTCTACAGGGAAGTGACAGTATAAAATGGCATGGAGGACAAAGAGAAAAAGATTCTCCACATACAAGAAATGTATTAATTATCAAGAAAGTCAAAAGAATGAAAAACTGTCGAAAGCCACCAGTACTGGACAGAATTCTGTGATCCTGGCAGCAGAAGTTAGGAGAGATGAACTATATTTACAGCTACTGGATGAGTTTTCTAGTTTAGATGATGGGCCACCAATACTCTATCACAGAGGTTCCTTTCAAAAATACACAAACAAGTTGAATTGGATACCACAAAGTTGTACTAAACCCAGGAAGGAAAACAGACTCTGAAAGTGATCAGAAAGCATAACGTTAACCTGCTTCTATAGCCACGAGAGCAAGCACATCCTCCAGCAATTAGTCCTGTTGCATTGTTTGCTTGAGGAAAAACACACAAGAAAGACAAGAAACTTAATAAAAACAGAAACATATGAGATAACCAACCTAAGGGAGGCAAGCACTTCAAAGAGGAGATGATGACATGATGCGCAAAATATCTGTGGAAGGCTTGATTGCTAATGCTTCACTTTATCAGTTAACATGCCTTTCTTTCTGCTTCAGTACAACAAATCTTAACGCAAAACCACCTAGTTATAGGTCAACTATACAGTCACTTTATGACACTGCATCTTATCAGCTGATTGGAGCGAAAGAATGATCTTATGTACAACAAGAAGGCTCTTCTCTTGTTCAACCAGCTATAAAAATATAAAGCCTACTTCTCTCAGATCTAGAAACTGCAAGCCATTCCAGTAGCAAATTACAGGCAAAATTAGGAGATCACTATGGTTCTGTCATTTCATTCCATGCAGAGCATGGGCAAGGCACATCTATCTTCGTTCTATGCAGCACAATAACATTAACTGATTCTATCCAAGCTGCAACTAATCTGAAGCCAGGAACTTAAGTCATCCAAATGTTTTGTGGATGTTCTTCTGGTGAGTGAGCTTAATGAACAGCTTTCAAATGAACAACTGGTTTTGTATAATGCCACTTCAATCCTTTGGTCTGAAATAGCCAAAATGAAAGCCTCAGAATATTAGCCAAAGCTAGATGATTGTTGTTTACAGATGTCAGCTACTTTTGTGCCCCATCTGATGCAGGAGTTTGTCTTTTGGTTGATGGATAAAGAGGCATATAATTCAGCCTGCAAAGAGTATCATCTTTTAGAAGACATTAAAAGAAAGTGCTACTCAGTTGTGGAGTGCATACTATTTAACAGTTCCAAATTTATCATACTACCACATGTAAACCTTACTGCACAACTACATCATGAGTTTGGATCTTGTAATGAAACTGACATACTACATCTTCATGATTCTGCATCCATTCTGATGAGCTGAGGCAATTCATCATTAGTGCTCCAAAAACTGAAGTAGAAAGACTCCAGGGAGGTGTTCATTCCAAATGGAATAGTACCACTTCGTACTAGTGGAAATCTCATTCATGAAGGAGATGGTAATAGAAACATCAAAGTAGAGACCAGTGAAAGAAAGAATATCTTCCAATTAATGGCTAGAATAGTATTTCAGGAACAGTCTGCAGATAATCTAGCATCACAAGAAATATCACTGAAGCTTGGGAAATAAAAGTTACTTACTCACCCTGGGCAATCAGAGTCTCTTATGCAGTGTACAGAATTTGAAAAACCTAACACGTCCAGATCCAACTTGCCATGAAAAGTTGAGAAAATCAACTGCACTCAAGGCAGGACTACATAATAACTAAATCATTCCTGATGGGTGTTTATCTAACCTGTTCTTAAAAACCTTCAATGACTGTGATTCCACAAACTCCTTAGGTAATACGTTATAGCGCTTAACTACCCTGAGCGGTCCTTACTCTTGGGGGAATTCTTCACCTCTGCATGCGGGCAGAATTCATGTCACCTGTAGATTTCTTTGCTTCCCCATAGAAAAATGTCTTCTGACAGGGAAGCAAAGGGAAGCCACAAGAGCAGTTACGCATCCCTCACCAGCAGTGTGGGTACATCGCTTTGGGTGCCCGGAGCAGCTAGTGAAGTAAATCACTGTGGGGGGCTGTGGCTCCTACTCTGTGCTGGGCTCAGCTGCTAGTCCGGGGCTGAGTCAGACCCACCCTCAGGAACCTCGCCTGGCTGCAGGAAGCTCTGTCCCCCCTCTTCCTGTCCCCATCACTCCTCAGCTGCGGTAGGAGGGGTCACTGCACAGGGAACTGCTCTCCCGTCCGCCCAAACCCCTGCATCCGGACTCCCCTCATAAGCAGACCCCCCCCGCCAAGCCCCATCCCCCTGCACCCAGAACATCCACCCCACCCAAGCCTCATCCCCTGCATCTGGAGCCCTCCCTGCACCAAGACCCCTCTGCCAAGCCCTGCCCCCAGACCTCCCATGACAATCCCACCCCAACATATTTGCAATAGATAAAAGGATATTCTGGCTTGCTTCTGGTTTAATACTGTATCCTTCGTCATCTACGTCAGGAATGTTCTAAAAAGAAAAAAAAAGAAAATTTATGGCACTGATAACCTCTTCTATCCCTCTGAAATGTACAATCACAATAATGTATTTTTACTTGAAACTGTTGTACTTAGGAATTTAGACTTGTTTGACACTGTGGCCAGATTAAAATTACAGTATGACAGTTTGTGAAAGCGACAGTTACCCATTATTATTGGGCAATTATTTCAAGTTACGCTCCATGGCTCAGAAATTCTCTCACAGTTCAGATTTCACATTTCAAATAAGTGCTAATGGGTCTGGAGTTATCTGTGTAACTTTAACAAAATGCACTGTATACAGATTGATTTTATTTGCCTGCAGTTTTAAGTCTAAAGCACTTATTCTCCTAGCCCCATAGTTTTCAAATCTCTTCCCAATTTCTACTTCTACTATTTCAGCTACATTATTGCAGGCTTTGAGTTTGCAGGATCTCACACTCCAATTAATACACAGACTGGTCAAAATCTGGTGCATGATGTAATTTCTTTTTCCATAGGTAGCAATCCTGTATCACTACTTTAACAAAAGATTTTCCCCTCATTAGTTTTAAAATATATGAATAAGATTTTTAAAAATGGGAAGCTCACATCAGGCTCCTGCATCCCTATTTAGGTACCAACATAAAAGTTTTCTGATTTTCAAAAATACTGACCACCTAGCAGTTCCCAATGATTTAAGGTGAAATTGATGGGTTTTCATCACTTTTGAAAATCAGGATACTTATTCAGGCATTTAAATATGGACTAAAAAGAACACTTTAAGCATCTATTTTTAAAAATTTTAGCCATACAGTTTTAACTTTATAAAATTATACTCAAAGAGAGCCTCCTAATCCAAGGAGGGGAGAAGAGCAGAAAGTTCCTTTAAGTCCACTAGTGACCCCAACATGCAGATTTAATTTGTGTGTGAAGTGTTTAGACATTATACTGATAGGCACTGTAGAAAACTGCAAGACAGGGAGATCTCCAAAATGTAGAAATCTGGCCTCTTATAAATTCCTTATCAAAAAAGAACAGTAGTCTAGGATTAGGATGCTAAATTGTTTCTTTTAACAAGTTGATTGGTTATACGTTTGCGGAAATACAGACACTTGCGAGGAAAAGAGCATGAAACAAGAAAGTAGTTTATATATGACTTTGACTAAACAGGCATTAAAAGCTTGCTCCAAAAATTTTGAGGCAGGACTTAGACATTTTTTCCTCATCCTGAATCTTTTAAACTATTGATCCAAGACACATACAGGAAATTTTGTGATGGCACAAAAGGAAGTGAATGTAATGGTCTGTTACAGACAACCATAGGAAAAAAGTTATTTTCTCAATCAATTTTTCTATTTTCCTGCCCCCTCCCCTTTCTATTTAAAAGGGCAGGGGGTGGGAAAAAGTTGGGGGGAGGGAGGAGAGAAGGATGGAGAATTAGTGGACTAGAATCTTCCAATAAAATTTATTTTTAAGAAAAATCCAGAAACAAGAAAAACAGACTCCAGAATTCTTTCATAACCCATTTAAAGGCTGTTAGTGAAGTCTGTCAGTTAAGGGTGCAAAGCAGCAAGAAGTCAGGCCAGGAAATCTGACATAGGGCCTCTAAGAATACTTGCTACTTTCTTGGCAAAAAGCATGAGAAAGGATAATGCAGAGCTGCTGAAAACTCACTGCTGTAAAAGTAATTTTTGAAAAAAATTCAATCTGGGGAAATTGTCAAAGGGAGGGTCTGGACAGCAAGACAGTATTTCTTTGTATGGTTTAATATTGGTATAGTGTTTATGCTGTATTATGTATTTCAGTAGTTTTCAATGTTATTCATAGAATTTCTTCAATTTAAATTGATTGTTTGGTGGCTCTTACTAGTTATTTACATCTTGTTAATCAATGTTTTCATGGTATGACCACTATATCCTACCCCCAGTCATTTATAGGATTTTCTGGGTTTTCTTTTGGGCTCTCTTATTCTCCAGTAGCTACCTCTGCCATGTTTATATCAGAAAACTGAACCAATCCTGACTGAACTAGTGAGATGATCATTATAACCATAGCAGCAATGCTTGCTTGTTCTCTGCACCACTGCAGATTTGCCCCATTGTCCACATTAGAGCTGTTGGAAACAATTTCAGTTGCAGCACCCTCTTTATACTTTTCCCACAGTTCAGAGCAAACTTCCTAGAAGCACTGGATTCTGAGAAATTTCAAAAGGCTGCAGCTACCTTATGGGTCAGCAGTAGGATGACTATCTGAACCATTTTCATACTAACACTATATCTGAACCAGTACGGGCTGAAAGAGTTTAGACTACACTTATTTAGATGTGTAGAAATTAACTCTACTTCAAACAGTATCTGGGATGCACAAAGTGAAGCACTTGTGTATGGATACACTGTACTTTACAAGTGGGCTTTGGGGACCATATAGTTCTTAGAATGTACAAATGTGTCTATTGTAGACATGTCTTAGTCATCTTTCTGGGGGTCTTTAAGTGAATTCTCTTTAATTTGTTCAACTTTCTGTGCAGAACCATGTATATTTCATTTGAGAGTGCTGCAGCATTTCTAGTTAGAGATCATTCCACGTACTACCCACATTTATTTTAAGTTGTCTGTCACCTGGTTCTCTAACAAAGCAGAATAAAAGCATCACTATGAAATATTCCTGCAAGATACATAATTTCATTTCAGATGTGAATATCTTGACTATAATAAGGAACTTTAGACCTACCTACGAATACATACACAGTCAAAATTGTCCAATTCCCAAATCTAAATAAGGAGTATCGAAACTGTTGACAGATTGTGCATGTGTGCGCCAAGCATCCTCATGCCTGCACTTGAAAATATGAATCTTTCTAACCCTAGAGATAGTTTTGTTTTCAGCAGTTAACTTAAGAAGGAACTTCTTGTATTGCATTATTTACCCTGGAAATGGAACAGTAGATGCAAGATTTGCCAAGTGAACATAGACAAATCAAATGGAAAAAGCCCTGTTAATTTAAAGTTTCCAAGAGGCTAATAATGTGGAATAAAATACAAAAGTAGAGAAAAATATTTAACAGCACCTCTCTAATGTTTAATTTCAATACATGGATCCTGGGTTTCCAAGAAATCAGACGCTGATTTTAAGAAGTTATTTAGCTTTTCTAATTTTACTTTTCAATAAATAATATTTTTGTCCCAAAAGATGAGTATAAGTTTACCTTGTTTACTTTTTCCTCAAAGGACCAACATAGCTTCAGTGGTCATCTTAATAATATTTATTTGCCAATAGTTACCACACATTCAGAGATACTACAGTTTTTTCCTATACTTAAAACAGGAAATAATTTAGTAAATATGCAGCATCTGGTGGTAAATGTTTAAATTTTAATGGTAGCCAGTATATTAAAATGTTACTTTTAATTTAGCCTCACCTTTTACAATTTTATTTTGATTGACAGAGCCTCATCTCATAGCATCAAGGCATGGATTGAAAGAAGCCTGGGCATAAGTAGTCAACACTTTTTCTCTACTGCCCCCGCCCTCCAAAAAAAAAAAAAAAAAAAGTTGAGAGGGACAAAATAGATTGAGGAAAGTTTCAGAACTAAAAGGATATAGTAATGGTCATTTAATTGCCTAAATTTGCTACCAGTTACCATTTCCTTAAGTCTGGTACATTGAATCAGTTACTACAATAAGAATTCTTGTGTAAATATTAAACATAGTTTTTGATACTGCCAATAAAACCAAGAGAAATTTTTTTACATCCACAAAAGAGAAGCAGCAGATCAAAAATCTGTACATGTCAAACTTTTATTTCAAAAGACTTAAAACACGGGGAAAATTGTCATATGAATGTTTTGCATTGCTGCCCATCACACAATATAATGAAATTCAAAAACATTTTCCATATATGATAATGTATCATATAAAGTGTTTGTCACAAACTTTATAAAAGTTTTTAAAACTAATGGGTTTCAGAGTAGCAGCCGTGTTAGTCTGTATTCGCAAAAAGAAAAGGAGTACTTGTGGCACCTTAGAGACTAACAAATTTATTAGAGCATAAGCTTTCGTGGGCTACAGCTCACTTCATCGGATGAATTCAGTGGAAAATAGAGTGGGGAGATTTATATACATAGAGAACATGAAACAATGGGTGTTACCATACACACTGTAACGAGACTGATCACTTAAGGTGAGCTATTACCAGCAGGAGAGCGGGGGGAAACAACCTTTTGTAGTGATAATCAAGGTGGGCCATTTCCAGCAGTTGACAAGAACGTCTGAGGAACAGTGGCGGGTGGTGGTGGGGGAATAAACAAGGGGAAATAGTTTTACTTTGTGTAATGACCCATCCACTCCCAGTCTCTATTCAGGCCTAAGTTAATTGTATCTAGTTTGCAAATTAATTCCAATTCAGCAGTCTGGTTTTGAAGTTTTTTTTGTTGAAGAATTGCAACTTTTAGGTCTGTAATCGAGTGACCAAAGAGTTTGAAGTGTTCTCTGTCTGGTTTTTGAATGTTATAATTCTTGACGTCTGATTTGTGTCCATTTATTCTTTTACGTAGAGACTGTCCAGTTTGACCAATGTACATGGCAGAGGGGCATTGCTGGCGCATGATGGCATATATCACATTGGTAGATGTGCAGGTGAACGAGCCTCTGATAGTGTGGCTGATGTGATGGTGTCCCCTGAATAGATATGTGGACACAGTTGGCAACGGGCTTTGCTGCAAGGATAGGTTCCTGGGTTAGTGGTTCTGTTGTGTGGTTGCTGGTGAGTATTTGCTTCAGGTTGGGGTCTGTCTGTAGGCAAGGACTGGCCTGTCTCCCAAGATCTGTGAGAGTGATGGGTCATCCTTCAGGATAGGTTGTAGATCTCTGATGATGCGTTGGAGAGGTTTTAGTTGGGGGCTGAAGGTGATGGCTAGTGGCGTTCGGTTATTTTCTTTGTTGGGCCTGTCCTGTAGTAGGTGACTTCTGGGTACTCTTTTGGCTCTGTCAAATCAGCAGGTGGGTATTGTAGTTGTAAGAATGCTTGATAGAGATCTTGTAGGTATTTCCCCTTGTTTATTCCCCCGCCCCCCACCGTTCCTCAGACGTTCTCTTGGCAACTGTTGGAAATGGCCCACCTTGATTATCACTACAAAAGGTTTCCCCTCCCCCACTCTCCTGCTGGTAATAGCTCACCTTAAGTGATCACTCTCGTTACAGTGTGTATGGTAACACCCATTGTTTCATGTTCGCTATGTATATAAATCTCCCCACTGTATTTTCCACTGAATGCATCCGATGAAGTGAGCTGTGGCTCACAAAAGCTTATGCTCAAATAAATTTGTTAGTCTCTAAGGTGCCACAAGTACTCCTTTTCTTTTTGCGAATACAGACTAACACGGCTCCTACTCTGAAACTTTGTGAAGTGTTCACCCACAGGTGATAGGGTGTTTTTGTCTTTTATCATTTTCCTGTGTGAGTTCATGTGAGAGCACAGTGATTGTCTGGTTTCACCCACATAATTGTTATTGGGGCATTTAGGGCATGGTATGAGGTATACCACGTATTGTGTTATGCATGTATAGGATGCATGGATCTTGAAAGGTGTGTTGATCATTGTAGGAGTGGAGCTATGTCTGCAGGTTTGTATCTATTGTTCTAGCAGGGTCTGGTGCAGCTTTGAGTTGATATGTCCTGGTCTGTGGGGGCCTTGTGTCTGATGATGAATTTGCAGAGGTTGGGAGGTTGTTTGAAAGCCAAATGTGAGGGTTCAGGAAAGATTTCTCTCTCAGACCTGAAGAAGAGCTCTGTGTGGCTCAAAAGCTTGTCTCTTTCACCAACAGAAGTTGGTCCAATAAAAGATACTACCTCACTCACCTTGTCTTTCTAATATCCTGGGACCGAGATGGCTATAACTACTCTTCAATAAGGGTCAGGAACTGGGAAACAGCCACAGGGCCTTCAGAGGGAAACCCTTGGCTGCTCAGTTCCCAGAAAGCAACTGGGAAAGAAGAGGAAAAAGCCAGAATGAGACCTGCCTTGGGTGCTACTGAGGCAGCTGCCCCTCCGACTGACTAACTGCAAGCCAGCTGACCCTTTCATATGGCTATAAAAGCCGGTCAGGTGGAGACAGAGTTGAAAGGAAAGGTGTTCCTATCACTTATGAGTAAGGCTACGTTTTAGTCACGGGTATTTTTAGTGAAAGTCATGGACAGGTCATGGACAGTAAACAAAAATTCACAGCCCATGATCATGACAGGTGCTGGGGGGGAGGCAGCGGCGCATGGCCCGGGACCCCTGCTGGTGCTGGAGAGTGGTTGGCGGGGCTGGCAGGCTTCCTAACTGGCTCCAAGCCTCCTCAGAAGCGACAACATCCCCCTCCCTCAGCTCTCAGACAGAGGTGTGGCCAGGCAGCTCTGTGCACTGCCTCCACCCCAAGCGCTGGCACCGTGGCCAGTGGGAGCTGCGAGGGCGCTGCCTGCAGGCGGAGGTGCCACCACCTAGGAGCTGAGGAATGTTGCCACTTCTGGGGCGCCCCCTCCGAGGTAAGCGCCGCCCAAAGCGCTCACCCCCTCCTGCACTAGCAGAGGCTGGTGCAGCTGTCCCAGGGGCTACCTGAGCTCAGGCAGCCCCTGGGCCAGCCACATGGCAGCTACAGAAGTCACAGAGGTCCCAGAAAATCACGGAATACATGATTTCTGTGACCTCCATGACAAACTTGCAGCCTTACTTATGAGACTATAATCTGATAAAAGCATTAGAATTTTATCATCTCTGAAAGAAGCCTTCCTTGACAATATCCACAAATATCTGCTGACAGTGTTACCAGTACACTAATACATTTTATTCATGGACAAAACAGATAGTCTTAAGAACTCTTAGAAAATCTGCATGAGGGCTGTATACCCAATTTGAGGATGGCAACTGCCTGGGCTTGAAGACATTCTTGCTTACCTCTCTTCCGAGTCACTAATAGAATGGAGAGAGAGTACGAGGTGACAATATTAGAAGCCATAATCTGAAAACAAGCTCAGGAGGTAGAACCTTCTTGTACTGACAGCATATTTAAATTTCTACTTAATTTCCTACGTATTGTCTTACAATACTTTTGTTCAGAGCTTCTCAAATTGTGCTCCACAGACAGGTGACTGGTCACATTACTGGCATCTCATTTTCACCTGCTAAACTGCGTTAAAAGACAGTTTAAAATACATTAAATACTTTTACGGCTACAGCTGCCACAGGGAGGGTTATGTCATTGCAAATGGGAGGGAGGCAGTCCATGTGATTCTCTCTCTATTAAGAGATCTCACTATGAAAAATTTGAAAAATTCTCGGCTCTAGTTCATTCTTAATCTTTTTGAGACACTTTATGAAAGGAATGATGTTAAAGAGTCTTCATGGACACCGGAATGTAGGGCTACATAAGTAACTGAAAAGAGCTCTGCATATCTTTCCATATGGATGTCGTCTTTGGCAAAGAAAGCTGACTGGGCTCTCCAAATCAGACCAGCAGAACTTTCACAGACAGTTCTGAAGGGATCCTGCATTTCTCCTGGATATCGCAGATTATGGAATATCTAACTAGTCTTAAGGACAGTACAAGTAGTTTCATTAGCTCTCTGCAGCAGTGACAAAGAAACTGAGGTGGGTCAAACTTCTTTACACAGATGTGGGTGATGACATCATCTTAGCCCGGGTCTACACTACGAGTTTAGGTCGAATTTAGCAGCGTTAGATTGATTTAATCCTGCACCTGTCCACACGATGAAGCCATTTTTGTCGACTTAAAGGGCTCTTAAAATTGATTTCTGTACTCCTCCCTGACGAGGGGATTAGCTCTAAAATCGACACGGCCAGATCGAATTTGGGGGTAGCATGGACGCAATTTGACGGTATTGGCCTCCGGGAGCTATCCCAGAGTGCTCCATTGTGACTGCTCTGGACAGCACTCGACTCAGATACTTTGGCCAGGAAGACAGGAAAAGCCCTGTGAACTTTTGTATTTCATTTCCTGTTTGGCCAGCGTGGCAAGCTGATCAGCACAGGTGATCATGCAGAGTTCATCAGCACAGGTGACCACGGAATCTCAGAATCACAAAAGAGATATAGCATGGACCGAACGGGAGGTACTGGATCTGACTGCCGTATGGAGAGATGAATCCATGCTATCAGAAGTCCGTTCCAAAAGACGAAATGCCAAAATATTTGAAAAAAAATCTCCAAGGGCATGAAGGACAGAGGCTACAACAGGGACCCACAGCAGTGCCGCGTGAAACTTAAGGAGCTCAGGCAAGCCTCCAAAAAAACAAAGAGGCAAACGGCCGCTCCGGGTCAGACCCTGAGACATGCCACTTCTATGATGAGCTGCATGCAATTCTAGGGGGTGCCCCTACAACTACCCCACCCCTGTACATGGACTCCTGCAAGGGAGTCTCATGCAACAGGGATGAGGATTTTGGGGACAATGAAGATGAGGAGGAGAAGGAGGAGGAGGTTGAAGATAGCGTACAGCAGGCAAGTGGAGAAACCGTTCTCCCCATCAGCCAGGAACTGTTTATCACCCTGGAGACAATACCCTCCCAACCTGGGCTCCCGGACCTTGGAGGAGGAGAAGGGACCGCTGGTGAGTGTACCTTTGTAAATATAATACTTGGTTTAAAAGCAAGCGGGTTTAATGATTAATGGCAGATTAAAGTTAATGGCAGTCAGATCCAATACCTCCCGTTCAGTCCATGCTGTATCTCTTTTGTGATTCTGAGATTCCGTGGTCACCTGTGCTGATAAACTCTGCATGATCACCTGTGCTGATCAGCTTGCCACGCTGGCCAAACAAGAAATGAAATTCAAAAGTTCACAGGGCTTTTCCTGTCTACCTGGCCAATGCATCTGAGTTGAGAGTGCTGTCCAAGCAGTCACAATGGAGCACTCTGGGATAGCTCCCGGAGGCCAATACCGTCGAATTGCATCCACGCTACCCCCAAATTCGACCTGGCCGTGTCAATTTTAGTGCTAATCCCCTTGTCGGGGAGGAGTACAGAAATCGATTTTAAGAGCCCTTTAAGTCGACAAAAATGGCTTCATCGTGTGGACGGGTGCAGGGTTAAATCGATCTAACGCTGCTAAATTCGACCTAAACTCATACTGTAGACCAGGGTGACAACACTACTGCACCCCCACAGTGGGCACTGTTTTTCTATAAGTTCTTCAGTTCAATGCAAAGGCATTGAATCCCATTAGTGGGAATGCAGAGGGACCCTTGAAGAATAACTGCCAAATCTGTTCAGAAGTTAGTGCCCTTGGGAGCCTTACAGGCTCCCAAACACTTTGGATCAGATTGCTTACTACCATGTATGGCCTATGGCAGGAGTGGGTAAACGATGGCCCAGGGCTGCATCCAGCCCGTCAGACGTTTTAATACAGCCCTCAAGCTCCTGCTGGGGAGCAGGGTCGGGGGCTTGCCCCACTCCGGCACTCCAGCCGGGGAGCGGGGTTGGGGGCTTGCTGTGGCTCCCGGAAGCAGTGGCATGTCACCCCTCTGACTCCTACGTGTAGGGGCATCCAGGAGGCTCTGCATGCAGCTCCCATTGGCTGGGAACTGCGGCCAATTGGAGCTGCAGGGGAGGCTCCTGAGGACAGGGCAGCGGCACAGAGCTGCCTGGTCGCACCTCCGCGTGGGAGCCAGAGGGGGACATGCTGTTGCTTCCGGGAGCTGCTTGAGGTAAGCGCTGCCTAGAGCCTGCACCCCTGACCATCTTCTGCACCCCAACCCCCTACCCCAGCCCTGATCCCCCTCAGGCCCTCCGAACCCCTCGGTCCCAGCCTGGAGCAACCTCCTGCACTTCCAACCCCTCCAATCCCAGCCCCACCCCAGAGCCTGCACCCTCAGCTGGAGCCCTTGCCCCTTCCTGCACCCCAATCACCAATTTCGCCCACCATAAAATTTCCATACCCAGATGTGGCCCTCAGGCCAAAAAGTTTGCCCAACCCTGGCCTATGGGGTTTTCTCTACTCTTTTGGTGGTCAGGAAAATATTTTTATCCTCCTTCTCTACAAGGAACAGAATGAAACTTTTTTGCTTGAACAGAAGTTCATTAGAACCGAAACCAAAAAATTTCTATATCAGTAGCAACAACTTCAACTGCACCCTGAAAAGATTAAGAAACCTGTGAATTCTTTAGAGTACTGGTGTAATATGCTCCCTCCTGTAACACATTTAAAGAAGCAGACAGATTCATGCTTCAGCATGTTCACTTCTGAAATATTAGTGGGTCCAGGACCAGCAATATGTCAGGTCTGTGTCATGATCATTTTACATACTAGTCTTAATTTTCAAAAATGAAATCCAAAATTGTATTTTCAGCTTTTTCTTACTATACTCCTCATGTATATATCACTGCCTGCATGTATGTCATACTAAGAAAAAAAAGATTTTCCTCTGTACACATCTCAAGGCACAACAATTCTCAATTAAAAATGAGTGCATTTACACCTTGCTCTAATTTCCTGCTGAAGAGAGTTTTTCCACTAAACAATTCCGTTTTTAATACCATATAACACATTGACGGTTTATAGATAATACCTTAAATCAATCTTTTCTCAAATTTGGTATTCTATCTTGAAGCTCTAACTTTAACATTCAGAATATTTAGATCCAATTTCTCTTTTTTGAAAACTTTCAGAACTATGTGATTTTAAAAACCGGAGAAGGGGAGCTTCACACGGTCCAGTACCTTATATCAGCTTGTTCAAATCACAAGGTTCTTAACTATGCTTGACCTCAAGCTGACCTAGTTTATGTGCCAAAAAAAGTACTAATGAAGCTTGACAACAAAGTAAACAGAACAAAAACAAATAGCCAAAGGCTGTGTACATGCCCATATAATAATACAACCAAACTGACTCCTGAAACTAATTACAACGGTAAGCTATTTTCCAATATTTCAGGATCTTTCATGGTTAAAATAGATTAAAATGAAACACACATCTTTATAAACACAATAAGCATTTACTTTTATTTGAATTTTGGCCAGATCCAATATAAAAATAACCCAAAAATCCACGCAGTAGCCAGGGATAATGGGGAAAAAAATGTCAATAACCGGTAATTTTGCCTTCTTTATTAGCATACAATTGTGAAAACTCATCTTGGAGAAGTGATTATTAAATTGTTTCTAATGTACTGAATGCTTGCAAGCAAGACAAAATTAGTGGGTAAATTCTTTTAGAATTTCATCTAAAAATCTATGTATTACTTTGTATCTCAGATCTGATTTTGCAAAACCTCTTGCAACTATGATTTATCAACAATGTTACTTTAGCATCTATACACCGTGATGTACTGAGTTAAAAATCAGTAGTAAAGTCAAGGGTAAATGCAGGTAAACAGAGTTTACCCACTTCTCATTTGGGATATATGGAGTTTAGGTTAGGTTAGTTTACCCACTTCTTTTTTTAATCACTACACCACTGCTTAAAACATAGAAAAAGTAGATGCTCAGCAGCTAAAACTATGAGTGACCTGAAAAGCATCTTGTCTCTGCCTTCAATGCTATTCACGTAGCTGGAGTAGCATAACTTAGGTCGACTTACCTCGGTAGTGTTGACAAGGCCTTAAGTTTTGGTGTGAAGGCCTCTATTTTTACTTTATTTAGGACAAGTGAAAAAAGGCATTATGGGCCTGATCTAAAGCCAATGGAAAGATTCATTGACTTCTGTGAGCTATGATTCAGGCTCCATACCCTGGGAGGCTCTCTGGACTAATATAGCAGATTATGACGGCAAAGTATCTAAACTACATCACAGCAACACAGTATTATACTACTCCACACATTTTTTGTATCAATGTTTCCCAGCGTCCTTGGTTTAACTCAATGCACACCTGAATTAGACAATAAGTAATTTACTTAAAATTTTCTAGGAGCTACAGCTTCCATTTTTGCATTATCGAGTTCCAAACACCAGCTAGACATTAATGAATTAAAAAAACAAACAAAAAACCCCGAAAACAAAGACAGAAAAGTTAAATAAACAACAACTGCAGACATAAAATCTGCTTTTCAACAATCTCTCTCGTGTTTTTCTATAAAGGTCCCTCTACTTTTACTATAAATTCCAAAGCCACAAAAACTTGACACAGAGTCAAGAAAACACCGCAACCTACTCTCTATACCAGTGGTATCCAACCTTCTGAACCTGAGGGCTGGACATAAAGGACCGACAATTAGAGTTAGATACAATTTTTCAGGCAAAATCTTTTTTTTTTTTTTACACTGAAAAATTTGGGACTCTGGTAGACAAACATTTAGCAAATTTGTGTAGATTTTGGTGAATTGTTTGAGCCTAAATGAGAAAAAAAATCAAATGTTAAAACAAACCATTAAGACAGCATCAAAATGAAATTATCTGAGATGAGGGATACCCAAGTTCCAGGCACTGCTCCAAAGTAAGGATTCAAACCTGGGTCTCCCATATCCCAGGTGAGTGCCCTAATCATTGGGCTATACCGGGAATTGGGCAGGGGACATCATCACTTCCTCTGGTGGTTCTGTGAATCTAGCTCTTCATTTCCTTGGCTTTTATTAAAAATATTCTAAATGAAATTTTTTTGATTCACTGAAATTCAGACATTTTGAATTTGGTTTGACCCAACCAACTCCATTCTCCCCCAGCCCCCGCCCCAATGGTGAACCAGAAAAATCAGTTATTTATACAGCTCTATCCATAACTAATACTTTGCAGCAGATTGTTGACCCTATTCCTCCTGGCACACATGGGAATGGGAAGCACACACAAGTCCCATGCTGGGGATTCTCCTGGAGTATGAGCCAGCAGTGGGTATGTCAGGCTTAAGAGGGGGAGTGTCTGGAGAGGGCTGCCCTCTGGCCACTTCAGCTGACATATGATCCAGAGGGAACCCTCACCAGCTAGCAGAGGTTAGAATAGTCTCCAAGCTGTAGAGGGGCAAAGAATCAGCTAACCACAACTGGTTGTTGGTTCTCAGTTCTTCCTCCCTTTCTCATCCCGTGGGCTACCCTGGGTGGCTGTGTAGTAGAAGTGAGGCTTCCTCTGCTAGCCATTCCTTAGGTGCAGGCAGAGCCTAATGCAAACTAAGCAAAATAGTAAACCAAGGATAAATTTAATGAAATTTTAACGTGCATGTAGTTTCTGATACATACTATAGCAGTAGTTTTAAGGCTTTTTCTATACAGTGAACCACACCTAACTAGATAGAGACTGTCTTTCTTGGAACAAATCCACCCTCCTCAGATTTCTACAGACCACACCGACCCCTCTGTCCCCCATTATTGATCACATAACACTCTTCTGGCAACAACAGGAACTGGTTATATGGAAAAGTAGCTTAAGGTAAAAATTAAATGTATTATCTTTCTTTTCACATGATTTGTAGCTGCAAACAAAGATGATCAAGAGCACAGTCTGACCAGACAGATCTCCATGGATCAGCCTAAGAACTGCTGGAATTATGGTAGGAAATGCATTTTCCACGGTTGCCTTATTATATATTGCTTATTTTTCTTTTTCTATTCATAAATACTTATTACAGTATGGCCAAATATGAAAGTCCTAAACAAAGTGGTGTAAGTGCTACCTCTGATTTCCCACAGTTTATACACAAAGACTAGTGGATAAACTACTTCCCTTACACATCACAGGTACTGAGTTCAAATCTTGTTGGAGGCTGTATTTTTGTAAAATGTCTACATTTTTCTTCTCCATGACTGTAGTTAAGATTGTACACAGATTTCCTCCTCCCACTAACCCCAGTCCCCCAGGTTACCTACCTGTATTAGTAACTGTTGTTCTTTGAGATGTGAGTGCAGACGTGTATTCAACTCAGATGTGCATGTGTCCAGCACAGCAAAGCCAGAGAACTTTGCTCAGCAGTACCGATTTTGGCAGTGCTTGCGCCCTCTTGTACCCCCACCCAGGGCTATATGACTGATGGCAGAGCTGCCCTAACCTCCCTCAAGTTCCTTTGCACCGGAATCCAAGACTTGAGAATCCGATGCAGAGGGGATGGAGGGTTGTGGAATACATGTCTGCATCCATGTCTCAAAAGGTACACGTAGGGTAACTTTTTTCTTTGAGTTGTTGCAGATGTGTATTCCACTCAGGTGAGTCACAAGCAGTAATGGATGGAGATGGGGTCTCAGAATCTGCTTAAATAACAACTGCAGAATTGCCCTTCCAAAGTTTGCATCTGATCTAGAATAATGCATAATAGCATAATGTTTGGTAAAAGTCTGTATGGAAGACCAGGCAGCATCCCTGCAAATGTCCAATATAGAAACATCACTAAGCTATGTAGCTATGGCTACATTACGAGACTTTTAGCAACACAGCTGTGCTTCTATAGCTGTGTCGTTAAAAGTGTAGCTGCCGTTTGTCAGCAGGGCAGAGCTCTCCTGCTGACAAAAAACTTCCACCCCCCACGAGTGGCAGTGGTTTTGTCGGCTCTCCTGCCGACAAAGCGCTGTTCACACTGGCACTTTTCGTCAGTAAAACGTGTGTCATTCAGCGGTGTGGTTTTTTAACACCCCTGAACGACAAAAGTTTTGCTGATGAAGTGCCAGTGTAGACAAACCCAGAGAAATGCAACCAAAGTCGCATGGCACCTTGTTAAATGAGCTACCAGTTTCTGGGAGTTGTGGTCTGAGCTACCCCATATGCTATCATAGTGCAGGAAGGAATCTATCAGAAATTGTGTGGAAATCACCAGATCCTTCATCTGATCTGCATAAGAAACAAAAAGTTGAGGTGGCAAGTCCTTTACAGACAGAATGCCAATGATTGTCTCACATCCAAGGAATAAATATGCTGTTCATCTGCATTTGAGTGAGGCTTAGGAAAAAAACCAGGTAGGTATATTGTTTGGTTAAGGTAAAATTGTGACATCATTACTTTTGAAAAACTGAGTACATGGAGATTCCTCCATTAAGGCCCACAGCTCACTAAATCTCCTTGTGGAAGTTATAGCAACAAGAAAAGCTGTCTTTTGGCAAAGAAGAAACAGAGAGCAAGTGGTTAGGGACTCAAATGGAGGACCCATGAGGGCAGCCAGTACAGTATTGAGGAAGTTAATTCTTTTACAGGAAGAAAGAAGTGGACAATGTGTTATAGAAATCTAACCATCATGGAATTGGAAAATACCAACTTCTTTTGGACTGGAGGATGAAATGCTGAGATCATTGCTAAGTGGACCCTCAATTTGCTGAGTCAGAGAGTTGAGAACTTGAGATGTAACAGGTAATCCAAAATATCTTGAATACACAGTAGCATCAGCCAAATTCCTTAAGCTAAAGAACACTTCCACTTAGCCAAACAGGAAGACCTAACAGAAGGTTTTTTTACCATTAAATAGGACTTGCCGCTGCACTGCTTGCAAACATTGTTCTTCCTCCTCATGCAGCATCCATGCCATTAGGTGCAGACAGCTCAGTGCTGGATGCTGTATCAGAGTATGATGTTGTGTCAGCAGGTCAGGAATGAGGGGAGGAGATCTGAGAGATTGAATAGACAGACTGTGAAGGTCAGAGAGCCAACACTGTCTCAGCCAAGCTGGTGCAATGAGTATCAGATTGGCATGTTCCAGCTTCAGTTTGAGAATGAGTGGTATCAAGGGGAACATATATATTAGGGCCAATTCTCAATTCAAATGAAAGGCATCAATTAATAAGCCTGTACTGAAATCCACTTGAGAGCAAAATTGACTGCATTTCTTTTTTGTCTTTTGCTGTAAACAGGTCAACTGTCAGAATGCCCCATTCTTTCAAAAGGGACCTCAGCACACTCCTTTTCATGAACCATTCATGACTCTGGGAGAAACTGCTGCTGAGGTGATCGGACAACCAATTCTGAGCACCTAGTAAGCGTGCAGCTGTGGGAACAATATCTTACTTGATGCAAAAGTGACAAAACGTTATTGCTTCCTTATAGAGCTGGTTGGAGTGTGCTCCTCCCTGCTTGTTGGCATAATACACTGTGGTGATATTGTTGGTAAGTATGTGAACCGCTGTGCCCTTGACCTGAGCCTGAAAGGCCTGGCATGCATTGTCAACCACTTGAAGCTCCAGGATGCCGATATGTAGGGAAACTTCCTGTTTTGACCACAAAGCCTGAATTTTCCATTTCTCTTTACTTGCCTCCCAATTTATTGTGGCGGTATCAGTAAATATAGTACTTGTCAGAGAAGGAAGGGAACACCCTCTCATACATCGCTCTGTTCTGCCCATTACTGTAGGGACTCCAGAATCACCAGTGGCATTTGGAGAAGCTTGTCCAATGAACAACATCTCAGATGACAGACCAACTTCAACCACTATTGAAGAGGACAAAGGCACAATCTCACATGCTGGACTATATAAGTGTTTAGTAGGCCACATGGCCTACTAAACTCAGATGTACATGGACTGTAGCTGAAGTGTGAGACTGGAGGGACAGACACAGGCGACAATTTGTTTGGAAATGTTCTTGTGGGAGAAAGATCCTTAAACTCAGCGTCTAGTAGGGCCCAATGAAGTTTATTTTGTGTGTTGGAATTACTGCTGAATTTGTCTTGTTCAAAATCAATCCTAGCCAATCGAAGAGATCCAGCATGAACTGGACATGACAGAGGACTTGTTCCTCACTAGCCAGTCTTCTATGTATGGTAAGATGTGAATTCTCATCCTCCTGAGACAGGCTGCCATTACTGTCATGCATTTGGTAAATACATGTGTGGCTGATAAGAGGCAAAAGGGCAGTATTGTTTAATGGTAATGTTGGCCTGCTACTACGAATCTCAGTAACTTCCTGTGGCTTGGGAAAGTTGCTCCATGAAAGTAGGCATGCTGAAGATCAAAGGCTGCAAACAGTCATGGTGATCTAATGCGAGGAGAATTGTAGCTAAGGTTATCATGCAGAATCTCATATATTTGTTGAGTCCAGAATAGGTCTCATATTGGACTTGGGGAAGGTACCTCAAAAAAGGTAGCAGAGTAGAATCCCCTTCCCCAGTGCTGAAGGGGAAGTTCCTCTATGGCTCCAGAAACGCAGTCTGGATCAGCTGTAGGAGCAGTGACTTTGAGACGGATCCCTAAAAGGGACCAGATGGGGGGGATAGACAGGAAATGGATAACATAACCCCCAATCCCAGAGTGTTTAGGACACATTTGTATGTAGTTCTTGTTTCCCAAGCACTGTAGAAGTAGGACAGTGTCTCCAAATGGAGAGGAACTGGTGTGGAAATTGACAACTGGTAAGCTGCCCTTGTTACAAGCATCAAATTGACTGCTTAGCTAAAGCTGATTGAGGATGGGTGGGCTGGTTCAAATTAGAACCAAAAGGCCTTTTTCTCTGTGACTTATGGCTCTTTCTGAAGAAGTCCTGCTGTCTAGCAGCATAAGCTGACTGCTTGTAATACCACTGGGAATACTGTTGGTACTGCCGCTCTCCATAATGCCATCTCTTAATCATGGGTATAAACCCGAAATGAACATAAAGTAACTTGAGAGTCCTTAAAAGACTGTAACGTCTCATCCAACTTTTCTGGAAACAAAAAGTAACCATTGAAATGTAGGTCCTAGCTGGACCTTGGGAGCTATGCCAGAGTCCTGTAACTATGAAGCTCTTCTCTGTTACATCTGAGGCCATAATCCTGGAGGAGACGTCTGCCACATCCAGTGCTAACTGCAATGACATCTTTCCCACTCAATGACCTTCCGCCATAAAAGCCTTAAACTTTCTTGGAGGATTCTGGTAATTTTATCATATTCTGAAAACAGTGCCTGCTGATTGGCAATGTGCATTTGTAAAAACAAAGTCGAATAAATTTTTCTTCCCATCAAATCCAACCATTTAGACTCTTTTCCTTTAAGCACTCCCTTAAATCTCCTGTCTTTTTCCCTCAGCAATACACATCAGGGCAGCTTGAGGGCCCTCTGCTGTAGCCTGCCACTGCATGTTGGCATAAGGGGGTGGAGCCACACCCAACCCTCTCACTTGCTTTTTATCAGATAGACAATGATAAGAGTGGGGAAGGAGGGCAGGTCATGGAATGGACATGTGCAACACATCTTGAAGAACAGTTACGGAAAGATAGGTAACTTTCTTCTTGGAGTGATTGCACTTGTCCACTGTAGGTGATTAACTTGGAGGTGGGTTGGCGTCTACTTGAGCAGAGACTAGAGAACAAGACATCCAAAAGAGGAATCGTCCTGAACTGACTGGCTATAGCATAATGAGAAGCAAATGTGTGCACTGATGACCAAGTTGCCGCTTTGCAAATGTCCAGAATGCACCAGGAAAGCTGCTGATGCTGCATGCATCCTAGCTGAGTGAGCCAACACTCTAGTGGTGAAGTAACACTAGCCAACAGGTAGCACAAATGAATGCATGAAGAAACCCAGGATAAAATTCTCTGAGTGGAAACCAGATGGCCTTTCACTCTGTCCGCTATCACAACACACAGCTGTGTTGAGGACATAAAGGACTTAGTGCAGTCCAGATAGAAAACTAAAGCTCTTTTCACTTCGAATGAATGGAAGTTTTTCCTCATCTCTCCGAGCGTAAGACTTTGGAAGGAAAGTCAGCAAATAAACTGCCTGGTTATTGTAAAAATTGGAGACCATCTTTGTTAGGAATTTAGGATGAGGGTGGCGATAAACTTTAAACTTCTGGAAAATTGCACAGAAAGGATTTGACACCAGCGCTGTCAACTCACCCACTCGCCTCGCTGAGGTAATTACAATTAAAAAATCATCTTCACAGAAAGATTGAGCAGAGAGCAAATTGCAAGAGGTTCAAGAGTGGCACCATTAATTTTGCCAACATGAAATTCAGATTGCATGGGTGAATAGGATCTTGCACCTGTGGGTATAATCTGTCCAAGCCCATTAGAAACCCGATGGTGATGGGGTTGTGTGACATTCCCCAGCGTACAACATGGACTGCTGAACAGCTAAAGCATTCTGCATCACTTTATGTGAAAGTGACTATGTTTTGAATGCATTTTATTACAGGATTTCACCAAAGCGAGCAGTATGAATAGCTTGAAACTTAAAAAGAGACAATAGATGGAAGTTATAAATCTTGTTCTAAGTGCATTCATGAATGGCTGGGAATGATACAGACTGGGAAACAAATGAAAGTACAAATTTTCTGGTTAGAAATTATGAAAATATGAAATTTTCAGTCAGAAAGAATCCCAGGCACATTTACAGTTGAATTTGTTTCATTAATTTTTTAAACCATGAGCATCAAAACAAGCAAATCAGAAAGTAAACATTGTAAGTCAAACCCAGTTATGTTTCACTCCACTGATTTAACCCTAGAGCTGTCAAAAGCCACTATTTCCATGAAGGACCTGATAATTCTAGGGTTAATTCTCCGTTCTTTCACTGTAAAGTCACCCAAAAAAGAACATTTGCTTTGTCCAAATTCTTTCAGCAATTTAAACAAGCTTTTGTAACAGATAACAGAGCTGTGTTTCAATTATGTGGATAATAAAAAAAACCTGACTGTTCATAAATTATGTACCTTTGTACCAAATAATGAAGAGAATTTAATGTACTTTTTCTTATTTAGCAGAAGTGCACAACTAGATTTTTTTTTTGGTAATCCAAATCTCCAAAATGTTAACTATCATTAAAACAGTCAAGTGCATAGATAGTACCATGAACAAAAACAGATTAATTTGGATCCTTAAACTCTTCTGTTTTATGAAACAGAAAAGTACTGAATCCACTGTTTCATTTAGAACTGCTACATCTTCAAAGTTGAAAGTGAAACTATAAAATACACTATAAATGGACCTGAGAGGAATGAAACAGTTGCATAAAAACAAAGCTGTGTCTATCATGCCAATAAGTGAACAAATTTAATATAAATTTCAGACATTTACAAATGTAGTCTCTGAACCTATACTGTCATCCATGTGAATAAACTGTTGAAGCCAAATGGAACCCACTGAACTCAACAGGGCTCTGCAAGGGCACAGCAGTTGGCAAGGGCAGATGACAATGCAGGGCTAGGATCTTTCAAGAGCATTACGAGTGTTTACTCCATTAAGTAGTACCTATTAAACTTCCAAAATAAATTACAAATAGTTAAAGTGTCTTGTTTAAAAATTCAAGTTTCTATGAAATGTAAATGTATTAGAGATTTAAAAAATTCTGTTTGCAAACTTGGTAAAAATAACTAATGTACAGGCATTCCAATTCAGACATTAGAACAGAATAGTACTTTGCTTTGTCATACCAGAAGATACGTCAGTTTTGACTAAAATTTTAGCTCCTGACAAAGTTAGATTACACACTTGTATAGGAAATAAGTCTACTTACAACTGAATCTGCATCTGGACATTCCCTGTAAAAAAACAAAGAAAAAAATGTGTAACTATCAAAAATGCACAGACAGAGAAGTATTTTATTTATACAATTTTGGAATCTCCTTTAGTAGTTTTTAATTTGCTTACAACCCATCCCTTTGCACATAACTCCTAAAAAGCAACATTAACATGGTCTTATTTGACTGACATTAATATTAATGAAGTGAATTCTCTTTATTCAGCAGCAAGAAAAGAACATTAAAGTAACTGAAGGTTTAAGCTGAGTCCACCAAAGCAAGGAAATTCACATAAATGCTGAAAATCAAAGCTGACATTCCAGCCTTAACTCACACCATGATGCAAAAAAGAAAAAAATATAATGGAATGAGTTAAGGCAGGAGTGCCATTTTAAGTTATATCTGTGAATTCCCACATTGTTGTGGGTTTAAGGCAAATGTTTACCAATTTTGTGTAGATTTATGTAATTTGAGACAGTCAGGTCTACGCAGATGATGTGCACATGCAGAAAAACCCTGTCACCAATACTAATGAAACTGTCCATACAAAAAAATTCACTCATTTGGACAATAATCTGTTCTAGAAACAACTGTGACTAGGCTAATGGAGTCTCGAGTTTCTCTCTTCCATAATTTCACTCTTTTAGATCATGTCCGAGAACCATCTGGGCCTTGGAGTTAGTTAGATAGACTTGGGTTGCATTATAAGAACTGCTGTATCTACCAACAAGTAACAAGACAGATTACCACCACAAGGGCTTGGTAAAAAAATAAAATAAAAATCACCTCTAAGAATAAAAAGTTTCCCAAAAAACAGTTGGTGGGTGTTTAGTATTTGTGAATGCTTGATGTGGGACTGTAAACTGATCCTGTCATAGTTTCTGGATTCAAACAATAATGTTTTCAAAAATGAAAGTCAGTCCAAGTGACCAGACATGAAATTCTCCAAGACAACTGATAAATGCAAGCTGGAGCTACTCTTAACTAAACACCTGAATATGAAATTAGTACACAGGCCTTCTGTATCCTGCACCATCATAAATCAAATAGCAAATGTCACTGTAAATGAGTATTTTGTTAATTATTTCTTAAAGACAGCTGTATTTATGACAAATCGAAAGAATAATAAAATTGGTAACAGACGTATCTTTGATAGGCCAAAAAGGTAATTCAGACATCCAACCTATACATAATCTCTTCATGAATGACGAAAGAAAACTTGCAAAGAAACTGAACCATTATTATGGAATTCCAACATCATCTTAAGAAGGGACTTAGAATGAGGTGTCTTTCTAAAAAGAACACAGGAATACACAAGAAAACCGTGAACAAGTTTTTAATTGACGTACACTTTACCTCTTTGCTGGCCTAGCTAAGGTGGCGGCAACAGGCAAGGCTATTTTAGAAAACAGAAACTGCAAGTGATGGCTCAAAGAGAAGGCTCACCGGATTTCTCCCATGTGTCTCAAGACATGAGAACTAAGTTTTACAACATCTGGTATTAAAAAAAATAATTATCTGAACTATACAAACAAAAGATGATCCATAAACAAGGAGGATTAGAAACTACTGGAAGCAAACTAGAATGAAGATCCATAGCAGGCTACAAAATCAATGCAGCACATATCAAACGGATTAAAAACTGATGGATAGATCTCAAAAAGAAAGTGTAAATGGGGAATCATCATACAGTGAGGGCAGCTCTGTGAGGTCACACAAGGCTATATTCTTGGCCCAATACTATTCAATATCTTAATTAATGAGCTAGAAGAAAACAAAATCATTGCTGGGAAAGTTTACAGATGATACAAAAATTGGTAGAGCGGTAAATAATGATAAGGACAGGTCAGTTCAATAGAATTATCTGAGATTGCATGGTAAGATGGGCTCACAAGAATATGTGTTTTAATAAAGCTAAATATGAGGTCACAAAACTAGGAACCAAAAATGGAGGTCACATTTGCAGGATGGAAGACTGTATTTGGAAATCAGTAACTCAGAAAAAGACTTACGCATCACGCTGGATAACCAACTAAAGAGCAATGTGGTGGCTAAGAAAGCAGATCATAGAATAGAATAGAATAGAATAGAATAGAATAGAATATCAGGGTTGGAAGGGACCTCAGGAGGTCATCTAGTCCAACCCCCTGCTCAAAGCAGGACCAATCCCCAATCAAATCATCCAAAGATGCAATGTTTGGATGTATACATAGGGGAATAGAAAGTAGAATTAGGGAGGTGTTATTACTATGGCATAAGAGCATTAGTGAGACCATTACTGGAATACCATTTTCCAGTTCTGGTGTCCACGCTATAAAAAGCGCTTGATAAATTGGAAAGGGTTCAGAAAAGTGCCACAAGAATTATATGAGATCTGGAAAAAGCTGACTTACAGTGAAAGGCCAAAGAAGCTCAATCTGTTTATTTTAACAAAGAGGTTAGAGGTGATTCAAAGAGAAGATTTCTGATAGTACAGAGCTCTTTAATCTAGTAAGCAAAGGCATAAAGACACAACAAGATCCAATGGTTAGAAGCTGAAGCTAAACAAATACAGACTAGGAATATGACACTGTTTAAAAAGAGAGAGAGAGAGAGTGAGAAAAAAGAATGTGGCAATTAACCACTGGATTAATCACCAATTTAGAAATACAATTTATTTCCAGGATATGTAGTGGATTTTCCATCACCTGAAATCTACATAAAAGCTGGATGTCTTGCTAAAAGATGCATTTTTGCTCAACGAAAAATAATGACTTTGATGCAGGAATCACCAGTAAAAAAAATCTATGGCCTTTGTTATGTTGGAGGTCAAACTAGATGACAATAATGGTCCCTTCTGACCTTAAAATCTATTCCATGTTATACTCAACAGTTAAAAATTATGTAATTCTAGTCCTCAAGGAAACCATAGACTTCAATGCCAATAGGAGAACAGGAAATAAGGGGTTTAAAAGGATTGAATAAGCTAAATGTCATCTTCTAAGTTCTCCCTACTGTCCTTCGACAGGCTTCTTAAATGGAGAGGCAGACCGAAGTTTTCACCAGTTGACTCTGGTGAGGCTGGAAAGAGATGTCACATTCAGAAACCTGCTTTGGGGCTTTTGCAAGGCTCAGATAGGAAGACTGATCACCTTCATTTTACTTTAATTAACCACTTCCCCATACTACAAAAATAATCCAACTCTAGCACAATATCTAGAAAGCAAGGATGCAAAGAAGTTTGAAAGAGTCACTAGCAATAAACAATAAAACAAGGCTATATTTAGTTTTTCTAAAGAAAACCTTCAAATTAAAAAATCCTCTGAAACCTGCTAACCCAGGAACACTCCCAGATCTTTCAGTGTACAAGAGGCAAGAAGGAAGGGAAGCAGGATGAGGAAAAGTTAGGGTTTGTCTACATGATGCATTAGCATGTCATGCACTAACATGCCAATGTGGACCCTACTAGCGCACGCTACAATTTCTCTATTATGTGTTAATGTAGTGCTGTTTGAAACAGGACTACATTAACATATACTAGGGAACTTTTGGTGTGCACCAGCAGGGTCCACACAGGCCAGTTAGTGTGCACTAGAATTTACACCCTGTGGTGAGAACTAATCCACCATGTAGTCAAGATCTTAGATTACAGTAAACAGGGTTATGGTTGAATAATAATGCTAGTCAAAAGTGTTAACATTTTTGCAAAATTTGTTCCTGATTTTAGACTGACTGTACTGAGATATTTTGTTGGGGGAGAGGGCGGGGCACAGCGGCAGTGTGGGGTCATGTCATCTCTTCAGTATTGTGCAAAACAGAACTGTTCGTAAAAGAATGTAGCGCACTAAGCAGCTTCAAAATGAGGCCAGTTTCCTTCTGATGCTGAATGAAATGTATTTTGCCTGAAGACAGTCACTCAGTGTATCCAGATCTAACTGATAATCGTGGATAATTCTGTGAAAATACATGTTGTGGCTTCACACAGTTCAGAAGCCAATGTCCCAGCCCTTCCTGTCTGAGAAATGACTATCCTTCAATTATAAATTGAGAGGAAAAATGACCTTGTACAGAAGGCAGATATAATCATTGATCCACCTGGCCACAGTTGACTTGGAGGCTTCTGGCCTCTTTATTGAACCCCTGAAAAAAAATATGAAGAGCCCTAAGTGTTCCTGAAAATCTTCATTCTTTCTAGATAAAACTGAATTTCCCCTGTTGCATCCAAGGAATGAAGTTTCTCAGGGAATGAGATTCCTGGTCTGAGAACAAGCTAACTTAACCATTGAGTAATATGGAATATGAGATTAATTTGTGTAATAAACCATAGTTAAGGTCAAAATATAATTCTATTGGCAAAAAATTCAAGGAGGGTTAATAACTACTGAACTTGGGTAACCCCATTCACACAAGAAAGCTAAATGGAATCAAAATGGCTACTTTACAAGAAATTTTTTAAACTGTACAGAATGTTTGTCTAAAAAAGTTTTTTTCTTATGAGCACACAGCAAATATTTATAAATTCAAATTTTTTCAAAAGAAAATTCCTTCTCATTCCAAAATAAAATTTTATTTTCTTATGCTTCTAGAAACTTCACATGACGACAATGTATGAGTCATAATTATCTCATACTTAAAGGGACATCCCAAACTTGAATTTTTTTTAAATTCACTTTCTGATAGAACATCCTTTAATACCTCATATTGATAAAACAATTCCCTTGAAAAAAGTGGCTAAAGGTTATTCTGCTCTTCTGTTGCTTATAAGGGTCTTTTCAGAAAGAGAGAAACTAAGGCCCTGATCCTGCAAATACTTAGGCACATACAACTTTACAGCTAAATATTTATCTCCACAATTACGCTGTTCCATTTTCACTTAGGATTGAATGCTCTGGGTTTGAAATCTACTTACACAGATTCTGCATCTTTTTCTTTCTTAATTATTCCTGATAAACCAAATGCCTTTCTTTTCCTTGGTTTGATCCCTACAGAACAAATGTTTATCATTAGAAGACCACCAAGTGAATTTATATTTAACAATATAGATAATACACTTATGAACACAATTCTCTGTTTAACATTTACAATTCTGTTTAACATAACATTTATGTCCATCTTTAATACATTTATTTTCAATATTTTTTTTAAATGGCTCAGATTTGTTTTTGATTCTCTCTCCCCATTAATTTGGGGGAGAGGGTATGTAAGATTTACAGCTGATTTGATGGATACTGCTCAATGAATACATAATCTTATATTATTTACACCAATGCAAGATGGTGGACATTTCAGAGAGAATGGGTAAAACTGACAATACAGCAGTAAATGTCATGAAGATTCCTCTACAAAAAAAAACTTTATAAAATAAGACGACATGCCACAGAGTCTTATTGTAGTTTTCTATATTGTATTAATAAATTATCAGAAGCATGGAATTGGCAATACCACAGACCATCTAGTTTATTCAACTGTCAAAACCCTAAACCTTTCAAATGCTGCAATAAGTAGTCAAGGAGGAAAACCAGTCTAACTTCCCTGGTAAACCTGGAACTAAATTAGTGGAGTCAAAAGATTTGCAGCATACTTACAACAAAATAGGGAACTGAATAAAAATGATTCCAAAGATTAAATTCCTTTGTATCATAACAATAAATATGTTCTGCATAGTACAACTGACTTTGAATTGTACATGATACAAATATAATTACTACAAGTTTTATTTTATAATGATATTATATGTCAAAATTAGTTTTAGTCAGACACGATATCAGACTCCTCTCCTGGATTTATGCTGGATTTACTTCTTCCACAGATCTGAAAATATGGGACTGACTATATGCCTCCACAAACAGCTGGGTAGGATGCAAAACTATGCCTTTTATTCCAGTCTTACCAAATATCCTCTTAATTTAAAGCAAGCTGTATTTTTAGGAAGGAAGTTTTATAATCTGGATATCTGGAACAGTAAGTCAACAACTGTTCTGCCAGTTTGAAAATAATGTTACGAAATGACAATGTTCCCCTTACTAGTAGCACATTAGGTGCATGGACACAGCAAAGGGATTTCCCCAGTCTTGGAAATTTTCTGGCTGAGAAAACTAGTGTCCTTTTATAATCACGAAGCTACAACTCAGCCAATTATAAAATAAAAAGGAGGCAAACTGATGGAATCCTTCCCCTCTGGAGAAATAATAATTCTTCAGTGATCTGATATTCATTTTCCATCTAGTCTATTTTAGAAAGCACTCTTTTTCTTGTCCCTTATCAAACTAAAAACCATTACTATTGTGGTGTGAGATTATAGGTCTCAAAATGGTGCTTCCCTGATCAACTGTCAGAATATTATGAAAGTCCTTCCATTGTAGTTTTGGCAATTTACTTTAAAACTTGTAAATTATCCAATCATTTGAGGTCCAATATTCTAGAAACAGAGGGCCAGACTAGGGATCACAACCAAATGGTTATGGATGGAAGTACAGCCGTTTATGAGAAACATTTTGATCCCTTGGCAATTGTACATAAAGAGTGTAAAATAGTGGTATTGGATGTTTTCTTGAATATCAGTTTAAAACAAATAATGCATTACCCAAAAATATCATTTACTTATTAGCCTTTCAAATGATTTAAAAGTAGAGTAACAGTTTTATATAATGTGTTGAATACCCTTCATACCCTGGGTTCCATTTTTTAATTTACACACACATCATTTAAAAAATATCTATCTATACAGATATATCTTCGTGCAGACATTAAAAAAATTATGCAACAACTTTACTGCAGGAACTCACCTTCAACTGCACTAGCTGTGTTGCATTCTTCAAATTCGATAAGGCCTTAAAGGAAGAACATTGAACATTAATATTAATCTAACTTAGCTATTAGTTTTAATTTTAAAAGGCATTTTCTGAGATGTTTTGAAAGTGGCATCTTTTTCTTCCAAACAGACTGGATAGTTTAGTTTGCAGTTGTTGCTGTAGCTGTGTTGGTCTCAGGGTACTAGCGAGACAAGGTATGTGAAGTAATGATACTACCTAACTCTGAATAGTCTTGTTAAGATCCAGTTTACATCTCAGACACCCCTAACTGCACCGTGATCAGTTAAGTTGCACAATCATACAAATATAATGATGAACATATAATTAAATAACTAACATGACAGTAAGGTTTCAAATTTGAATATTCAGATATCAGGGCAACAATATTACATGGTCCGGATCCATACAGAATGTGTATGACTACCAATAAGAATATTGCAAGTACAATTTAATGTATGTTACATTCAAAGTAGCTAAGTTAACACTGCATTTAGGACACCTAAACTTTTACCTTTTATTGACTGTTTATTCAAATTTGCAAGCATATTATTATATTAATATTAAGTTTTTAATTTAATGTTTTTTTAATGAGAAAAGAGAAATGCAAAGAAAAGTCAAAATGGGAAAGAAAGACATGGCTCCAGCACTACAGTGGCATACAAATCTGTTTTATTCAAGTTTATTCTTCTCTTTTTTTTCCAGTTTATTTTGTGCATTTGACAGCTCCTTGTTTGTAGTTAGCTCTCCTGTTTACCCTGAAGGGTCAATTATTTTGATGACAAATCGTTTTGTTTGGGCTGGTCTTTTATATTGCAAGAGCAGACACACAAATATTTTTTTAAAAATAGAGAAAATATTGTAAACATGACAAAAATACCAGAAGGCATCAGGACAGGTGCAATACTTAAATTACTTGTAACTCATTGTTTCAAACAGAGTATAGATTTCAAGCAGTCAGTATCCTTTTAACAATGGCGTTCACTGTCCTGGACACTACACTTTAGACACTGAGGGTATATATACGCTGCAATGTAAGCCTGTGCTTGAGGCCCCCCTCCTTGCATCTAACATTACTAACCAGGGCACAGATCCCAGGTCCCAGGACCCTGAAGGATCCAAGCTCTAATTAAGCCGGGACCCAGGATCCAAGACCTATTGCTTTACAAGGTAGATGAAGTCCGGCTTGACTCGGGTCCTGGGAGTCTGCTGGAAATATCCCACAATTCCATGGACAACTTCCTTATTCCTCTCTATCCCAACAATGTGCCACCCACTCTATTGAAAATGGAAGCCACCCTCACCACCTTTGCAAACTGCAGCAGCTCAAGTCAGCCTTAACCCATTCTCTACTGTTCACGGATCTGTAAGCACACTATCAGAGAGCCTCCTGGGCTTGCAGTGGAGAGCGAACTGATCAAGACTTTTGTGAGGTGCTATCTGGTCAAGTGCAGGGCAGGCAGTAAAGCTTTCCCACAGTGCACCACAGTCCTAGAGCTAAAGTGGCCACATTTCAGGGAAGGGACGGGCACATGCTAGGGACTCTGGGATTTCGTTACTTTGACTTGGGTCTGCGCACTTTGGTGTGGATCCCAGAGCCCTAGGTTTGAGCACAATTTAGAAAAGTCTTAAACAGCATTAAAATACAATGTAGACGCTCAAGCCCAGGGTTCCCCAACGTGGGTCAACTGATGCAATTCCCATTAACCCTGGGCTTATATTGCAGTGTAGACATACCCTAAGTTCTTTGGGGGCAGGGACTGTCCCTTCTATGTGTTTGTACAGTGCCTATTATAATGGGCCAAACCTCTGCATGTGTGTACGAACACACATGATATTTATATTATGTGTAAGGTAGGAAAAGTATTGTTTTCAAATCCCATACTCAAACCAAAGAACTTATTTTTCTTCTCAGACTTTAAAATAAATTACCACTTTTAGGTAAAAAGAAAAGGAGGACTTGTGGCACCTTAGAGACTAACGAATTTATTTGAGCATAAGCTTTCGTGAGCTACTAAAACCTCTCCAATGCATCATCAAGGATCTACAACCTATCCTGAAGGATGACCCATCACTCTCACAGATCTTGGGAGACAGGCCAGTCCTTGCTTACAGACAGCCCCCAACCTGAAGCAAATACTCACCAGCAACCACACACCACACAACAGAACCACTAACCCAGGAACCTATCCTTGCAACAAAGCCCGTTGACAACCGTGTCCACATATCTATTCAGGGGACACCATCATAGGGCCTAATCACATCAGCCACACTATCAGAGGCTCGTTCACCTGCACATCTACCAATGTGATATATGCCATCATGTGCCAGCAATGCCCCTCTGCCATGCACATTGGTCAAACTGGACAGTCTCTACGTAAAAGAATAAATGGACACAAATCAGACATCAAGAATTATAACATTCAAAAACCAGTCGGAGAACACTTCAATCTCTTTGGTCACTCGATTACAGACCTAAAAGTGGCAATTCTTCAACAAAAAAAACTCCAAAAACAGACTCCAATGAGAGACTGCTGAATTGGAATTAATTTGCAAACTGGATACAATTAACTTAGGCTTGAATAAAGACTGGGAGTGGATGGGTCGTTACATAAAGTAAAACTATTTCCCCATGTTTATCCCTCCCCCCCGGATGTTCCTCAGATGTTCTTGTCAACTGCTGGAAATGGCCCACCTTGATTATCACTACAAAAGGTTCCCCCCACCCCCCGCTCTCTTGCTGTTAATAGTTCACCTCAAGTGATCACTCTTGTTATAGTGTGTATGGTAACACCCATTGTTTCATGTTCTCTGTGTATATAAATCCCCCCACTATATCTTCCACTGAATGCGTCCGATGAAATGAGCTGTAGGTCACGAAAGCTTATGCTCAAATAAATTTATTAGTCTCTAAGTTGCCACAAGTCCTCCTTTTCTTTTTGCGGATACAGACTAACATGGCCGCTACTCTGAAACCTGTCACTTTTAGGCAGAGATCCAAGCCTGGAGAAACTAAATTACAGTCACTGAAAACAGAGAGTTAGAATGGAAAGATTTACACAATCTTAAATACAGAAGTTGTTCCCATTCTCACTATAAGGCGGCTTTCGTAATAAGCAATACTTTGAGACTGCCTTTTTGTCATATTTTGAGTTTTACTGTGTTAGAAATACAAGAAAGTTGTGCATCTTTCAGAATGTTTTGATCTAGATTAGAAAAAATGCAAAAAATACTAGTGGTGCTCTAGAGCATTTTTTTTTATCTGTTTTGACTGGTACTCATTACAAAATGAATGAGTCATTCTTAAATGAGGACGAGAAGGAGGTGGGGCTAGGGGTCCCACAGGGTCTACACAGGAGCTAGTGGGGTGACAGCACTGAGCCAGGGTCTGCATGGGGGAGGCTCCCCAACTCCCTAACTATCCCTTACCCTCCCCACAAAAAACCTGTACCATACGGTCTCCCACCCACCCACAACATTTACTCTCCAGGTTTATTCCCAGGCTCCTTACCTTTCCCTGAGCTCCTCCATTACCCCCTGACTCCCCCAAGCCTTTGCACTGCTTCTGAGGGGTGCAAGAATTACGTTTCTGTATTGTAGTTTAAATGAATTATTACTCAAAGCTCTGTATTAATATGCCTAGTAAGGAATCTATTTGTCAAAAAAAAAAAAATCCGGAATCTTTTTTGTTGTCTGTATTGTTACAGTCATACTTGCTGACAGGTATTTTGAAATAAATTACCAAAATAATTGAAACTGGCATGATTATATTTTGATAAATGAAATAGCAGATTTTGCAGAATTTTAAAATACGATACTGTATGCAGAATTTTAAATTTTTTGGCACAGAATAAGAGGAGTAAGACAAGCATGCTGCAGGTTTCAGGTTTTTTTAAACAGTATAATATACAAAATTATACTGTAATTAGAGAAGATATCACACTTCAACACTTTAAGACTTCATTAACAACCCATCACGGCTTCTATATTTTATCAATCCCACTTGCTACCACCTGCCTTTGAAGATTATTTCACAGTCTAATACATCTGATATTTCAATAGACGTAAACATCTATTCTACTCCTGTTTTGGGTATCTTGAGGAAGACTACTTATTGTACTAGAATGTACCAAAGTGTATATAGTGCACAAATGGATGCAAGAATAGACACTACTGCTGGAGTACAGCCGGAGGGTTACAAAAGGGTGTAAAACTGAGACCAGATCATCATCCACCAAAACAGATCACTATCTCCTAGGCAACGAGAGACAGTAGAAAGGTGTTATGCATGGACACTGCTATTCGACAGCTTAACATCAATGAGAAATCCAGAAGCACACCTAAACTGTGTATTGGACTAATTGTGTTTGTGCATCTTCAGCCAATAGAGTCTGCACTGTGAATACAAAAACCTCAAAGTGCTTTCCTCTGTCAACCAACATACCGCTTCCTCTTTTTCAGGTTCTGCTTCAACCAGACATTTTTCATTCGTGAGCTGACCTCATCTAAGCACGTGGCCAGCTCGATGGCAGTGATTCTGTCATATGTTGCGTAGGCTAGGAAGAGCTGAGAGTATCTGCATATATTGGCACTGGAATCCACATTGCTTCACCTGTTCTTGTAAAGGTTGTATGGAGATGTTGATGTATATGTGTTCACCTGCTCACCACGAAGCAGACAGAAGTCCCTATCAACAACTCCACAATATCCAAGGACTGAATAGAGGACAAAGGACGAAGCCTACACAGGGTCACCACAGAAGGCTGAAGAAGTCTCAGTATAAATATACTTCTGTTTAGGTGGTGAACTGAGATCCTAGCTGCACAAACTCTATTGCTTATAGAACCCAATGGTGCACAGGCTAACGCCAATAACCCTGAGAGCCAACGATCTAACAGTGAAGATGCATTATCCACTACAGCATCCAAAGAAGAAAAAGTGATGGTTTCTAGGTACAGGATGTAATATTGGTACTGAGAGGGCTAAACCATCTCCTGAAGCAGATTGGCTAGCCAAAGTCTTCAGAATCAGTGACATAATGGGGCCCTGATCGGAATCTCTAGGTGCTACTGCAGTACAAATTAATAGGAACATAAGTTAACTGTATTATAATTGAAGAACTGAAATCTCTTCCTTTCTGGCTCCATTAAGATAAGGAAACATAATTCATGTCAACGAGGAGGAACCCTATTCCGCCATGCACATGAAATGTGAAATGGCAAAAACATGTTCTCTCATCTATATAATCTAAAGCAATGTGAAAATGAAAGTGGCCAAAATAGAACATTTGGTAAATGTTTTAAGTTTTTTTTTAATTTTTTTTTTTGCAATACCAAATATTAGGAAAATTAACTACAGACACTCTCTCTCTCATTTTTGATTACTAATATCTCTATCAATTATAAATATACTCTTTTCCTAAACAGACATGTGATTATTCCTCTATGGACTTATGATTTGGCCAGTTCCAGGTTCTAAAATGAAGCTGTTTGAGAGTTATTTCCACACACAAAAAATCTGTAATTTGCATTTATTTTGGGCTTATTCTGACAATTCTAACAGTTGAACTAAATTTCACACTTTGCAAAAAGCCCCTCAGTTATCACTCAGTCAGATCAACCATGGATAGTTTCAGCCTGCAGACAATGGTTTTACCGAAAAGGGAGGGAAAAGCTTGAATAGAACCTTTCTTAACTACAGAATTGTAACTCAGTGCTGCAAACATTCTATTATTATATGACAAATATACATTAAATTCATGAACATAATGTATTTAATAATTAAGTCACAAAATGTAAAAGCTACATTACTAGGAGAAATTTAAATTCACCCACATTGCACATACTATTATGTAGTATTTTAAATTCTTAATTAGACTATTAAATGTATATATATATTTATATTCATTATGGGTGAGTTATTTTATTAGGAAACAGTTACTTACATTTCCTGAATTTTTTAAAATGTATAATAGTAACATTGTATTAATTATTCCATTTCATTAAAAAAAATACAAAGATATTAATAATAGAATCATAGAGTATCAGGGTTGGAAGGGACCTCAGGAAGTCATCTAGTCCAACCCCCTGCTCAAAGCTACTAACAGTGTGCTAAATTTCTGCAATTGGTCAAAGTAAAAAAAAAAATGTCTGTACTGATATAACTCTGGAATGTAATTGTAATATAAGTGCACACTCACCTAATTAATAAACACTACATGTCTAAAATACTCCATAATGATGTAGCCTGTAAACTAAACAGAAATGATGTACCACACATGGTCTAAAGTATATTGGAAATTGCTTATGTCTTTCTTTTTTTCTAAACACAAATCAGGAGTCTATTACTCAATGAATGCTACCAACATAGTTCATATCAATTTTTAAAAAAGTCTACTGAAGAAGTTACTACATAGGTCTATTCTAAATGAGAAGCACGTAGATAATACCATGATGCACACTGTAGAAAACAGAGATAAGAAGGAAAACAGTAACAAGGATAGAAAATTTCAGCCACGCTCAAAAAAAAAAAAAGGGGGGGGCATTTTAAAAAAGCAGAATGAGTTGTTTTTGTAGTTGAAAAATTATAAATGTTTTTCCTTCAACTTTAAAAAAAAATTTGAGGCCACGTCCAGAAAGTTTCAGTTCAAAGTAAGATATTTGAGAAAATTATGAGCCATTCAAAATAAGTTTATAATGAAAGTCCATATATAATTTAATAAAATGTTTCAAGAGACACATTCAGGGAAAATTATCACATTTACAATAAGCTGAACTATAGCTCACCACTCTCACTAACCTTCAAAGCAGAAGGATGAGAAATGTAAAGTTTCAGTGGCCAACCCTGCCATAGGATATGCATCCTAATTACTTTGATATCAGTGGGAGTCTGGATGCATATCCTGTGAGAAGGAGAGGGCCTCAAAATAAGTAAGCTCTTGAAATTGGGTATAAATTATCCCAACCGCACTTAATCAGAAAACAGTTTCAAGATAGGCTAATGAAAGCTTCTAGGTATACATTCCAGAAGCATTCCAGATAGGGGACAACGTGGGAAGCACAGATACAGATGTGGGAGAAACAAGCTAATGGGTGTATAAGGCTAGACTAGAGGCACTGATAGCATGGAAAAGACAGGAGCAATACATCAATTAGGCTAGAGCAAATAAGCAGGGAGTGGCTGAGTTGTAAAGGGCTTTGAGGGCAAGGACAAGAAGCTTGAACTTGATACACTGGAAAAGGGGAAGTCGGTAGGATGACTGAAGGGGTAGGATAATGTGATCAGAACAATGGACAAATTCTACTGAAATTAACCAACTACTACTTGAAACAATTTATTTATTACAAGTAGTATTAATTTAATAAGCCACAGTGTCTTCAACTTATGACATAACTCCTAGAGTATCAGAGTATCTACTGCCTGTCCTCTAGCTAGAAAAGGTGTGTGAATGCATGGAGTTTTGTGACACTTCAAAAAGATAGAAAAGGCTGACCAAAGATACTGCAATATTAATCTCACTCCAAAACTGCCAGGTCAGCTCTGTTCTTTGTAACAATAACGCTCAATAGTGGTATATAAATCTGCAACTGCTACGATGTATGTAGAATTTACTTTTTAATTCCTGAATGGAAAAGGAAATAAACTATGTCAATAAAATTCTTTGTTTTTTGTCTAGTGGATATTAGGAATATCTTTAAAAGGATGCATTTCTGAGGAAGATGAACAGACGGAAGGGTTTTTAAATGAAAACAATCTTACACTTGCTACCTAATTAATCTATGAAGTGGCACTAATGTCCTTGAAGACATTTATGTCTCGTCAGCCAGATTGAACAGGTTGCTACAACAAGTCACTAGTATATGCTTTGGGGGAGAGGCTAAGAGAACAATTTTGGCTAAGACTGCAACTATAGATTAGTGGGATAGAATCACTTACACTGCAAAAAAAAACCCCAAAAAACAAAACCCAAAATAAAACACACACACAAGGTAATTCTTTAACAAATAAAAGAGACAAATAATAATTTAAAAACTATTTCAATATTGCTGGCAAAGAAAACATAGAATTATATTGTACATTCAAAAATAGCCTTTGAGATCTCTTGTAAATACACTGGGAAATCCCGACACGCTAAAAAATTAATCAAAATTAAATAGTCAAATTACTTTTTCTACTTAAAATTATCTACTCTTTTATGAACTGCATTTCACTTCATTGCAAAAAAATTTAGCTTTACTTCACAATCAGTTTATATATACATTAATATACACAAACTTTTTAAAATTTTCATCAACCTAAAACTTATAAAATTGAAAAAGAAAAAATTGCAAAGCTACTTGTAGTTACCAATGTGATAAGGCAATATCCTTGTTTTTGAGAAAACAAGTTTTTTTTAATTTGACAAGAAATCATGCATGAAAGGAGGACAATTTTTTAAAAACTGCATATGCCTCTCATGCCGCTTCAAATGGCAAAGCTTTGCGTGCCTGGCTCAGCGCCAGCTGACAGCTCAGCTGGATATCAATGCACATTCTGACCCCCCTTGCAGTGTGTCACTTCTGAATTGTTTTCACAGTAGAAAGTTTATTCAACCTCTCTCTTGAATGCAGTGGACCGACCATCATTCTGCAATTTAATCATAGCAGGACAAGTTATTTTTCTGACAGCACTAGAGCCAGAGAGCAATTCCTAATGAACAGCTTGATACAAGTGGAATTTCAACTGTTTTAGCCTCAATTAATTCTGCTGTCAAAACAAATGACTGCTCTTGGTGCTTAGATGTTAAGCTGGATCACAAAGGTCAATTTTGTGTGTACACAAACACATAGGCAATTTTTTGCTTGCTATCATCTGATGCTATTTCATGTTTATTATCAACAAAAAATTCAAAGTTTTCGAACAGAGAGACCAGAAATGCAAAATAAATTTGTCTAGAGTACCATTTTTAACAGCAACATTACATTTTAACTGCCTGTCTGATGAAAAATGGAAGATAAATCTCTTTCCACATTTGTAAATAAACAGATAATGAAGGAATCATTTTCTGTTCTAGAAAACATCTAGTTTTAGAATGACCAATTACTAAAAGTTTATTTTCAGAACTGATCAACTGAAGTATAAAGGTGAACAGGACTTACTTATCTGTAAGGAAATGTATTTAGAATACAGTATTCATCCTGCCTGGGTCAAGTGGCCTTAAGCAACTACTTGCTCGCTAAATATATTAAATAAAATTTAAATATATATTTTACTCTATAGACAATGCACTTCATCTCTGAAAATGAATGGACATATAATAAAAGATATATAATTAACTGAAAGACAAACAAGAAACATTACAACTAAACTGAAAACAGGGCAGGAAAAACTTTGAAAATTAATGCTGCTATAATTGCATTCTATTACATTTTATAAGAAAATGTTTCAAAAAGTGTAAATAAAGGATTTTTGTGGGTGTTTTATCAAACGAACAAAAGAAAGATGTAACCAGGGCCTGTCCTCATGATCCAACAGAAAGTACTGTGGAACACACAACTGCCTCATCTAGATTCTTATGTGGTTCCCAACATACTACTATTTGAGTGCCTAATCACAGATTGTCATGCCCCCATGCTTTTAGACTCCGCCAACTTTCTCACCGAGGCCAAAAGACTGTGTGGAATTTCTTTTTTTGTCCATGTTGAACGAAGAAAAATGTCACATTGTTGGGACAAGGACCCCCTCCTTCCAAGAAGGGACGGGGGCAGTAATGGAGCATAGAGTTATTATAATTAATAGTAATAATTTATACAGCACTATTTTTCAGAAGACTCCTGGCATTTCTCTTCCCTTTTACAGATGAAGACATCAATATACAAGGAGGCTGTACATAGCACTTTCACTGTACAAGTCAGTCTCAGGGTCAGGATTAGGATGGAAGAGTTAGTCCCCTTAAACTAGGTTAGAATTTAGCAAACTGTTTATTATCAGCAAGTGAAGATCAAAAAACCACAAATCTCTTGTAATGTTACTCCACTAAACCCAAAGGAGGCAACTGGCTAGCCTTATTCAATTAAAATAAAAATACGTTATTTCTCATTTGGTCTCCAGAGAACTACATAACAAAATTTTCAGTAAAAACACTTGACCACAACGTCAAAAACATACTGGGATATCTACCCTACCAAAGATAGACTTGGAAAGATGAAGAATTCACTATGTTTCAACATTTGACCTGATTATGCCAGCCTAGACAATGGAAACTTCAACAGTAACTTATATAAAGATATATAGATATATATAAAAGATATATAGAACAAAAGGATTATAGACTGCATCATGTATGACCCACCTGCTGAAAGCTGCATCTGCAGAGGCTGCCATTGAAAGCCTGTAATGGAATACTTTATTCCAAATACATTTATTTACAGATAAGTAATGCACATTTAGAGAGACATACTGTGGAATAATGTTGATAGCTTATCCTCTCTGTATGGTATGAGAGCTTTCTTAATACAGTCTTTAACCTAAAACAACGAAGTCTAAGGAGGCTGTTAAGAATTCATATGGCCCTGTTCCTAAAAAGAATGAATAGGTGACGTGTTTTTAATTTCCTGAATCTTCTGCAAATAAATAAATGAATAAATGAATAAATGAAGTCCTCTGTTTGTGGAGTGTAGGATGGTACTTTCTTGCTCTGTTGTACCTTGGAGGAACGTCTGATCTAACTGGAAAGATGATTTCACTTTGGAAAGAAACAAGATACTGACTTAATCACTACTATTTTGTCCTGATGGAATAAACAAGTATAGATCTATATGTGACAATTCCCACAAGTGATTAGACAAAAGAACACTAAAAAGTCATCTGAAGAGTGAAAAATCCCAATAAATTTATTCTCTGCAGTTCAGAGGGAGCATGTGAGCCATTTTAGCAAAAAACTTACAGTACCTAAGACTAAAGGGATGGGAGAGCCTCTAGTTTACTTCTGAACAAAACAAACAAAACAAATCTCACCACTTTCAGAAGGAAATCTATGCTCTGCCGTGCCTATTTAGGGCCAAACAGCGGCTATTTGGAGCTTCAGGGAATGAAAACTTTGGCTTTTATTATGCCAGTCATTTAAACCAAAGGATGTTATGAAAAGTATGTCCAAAAAATTACATTTTCTGTCCTTGTATCAGGTCCTGAAGATGTCTTAATATGTCAACATTAGACAGGTGCACTCAGTATGTAAGTCACCGTTTGCAATATAAGCCAATTCTTCACATGTACTCAGGAGAGTGGGGTGGGAGGAGGTATTGTTTCATGGTCTCTGTGTATATAATGTCTTCTGCAGTTTCCACAGTATGCATCCGATGAAGTGAGCTGTAGCTCATGAAAGCTCATGCTCAAATAAATTGGTTAGTCTCTAAGGTGCCACAAGTACTCCTTTTCTCTAAGAACTAGATTCACAATAGTGATCAAACCAGATTTTCCCTGATGAACTGGGCTGTGGAATGAGGAAATAATATATGAAGATAAGGGCAAGCTACTGAATCTCAGGGAACTAAGTCATAGAGTTTAAGGCCAGAAGGGACCTCTAGCTTATTTAGTCTTACCTCCTGTACATCAAGGCTATTGACATCACCCAGACACCTACACACTAAACCCAACAACCAGAACAAGACCAAAATATTATAGCTCTCTGGAGACTAAACTATTGTGTGGCACAGGCAGAAAACAGGAGGGACCAACATGCACCATTGTCTGTGGCCCCTACAATAGCAGGGAATTGATTAAGTGATAAATACACACAGATGATCCCAGCAAGCAACCCATGCCTCAGAGTAGGTGAAAAATACCCAAGATCACAAGTCTTCCTGGGCCAATTAAGGGCTACCAGAAATCCTCTAGACCTTCACAATCTTCTGAAAGACTTAACCAGTCAGGGGAAGGAGAGCAGTTAAGTTCAATTTCTAATGGTTAGGGACGTGTTCATTCCCAGGGATAATAGGTCCAGGAACTTATAGGAGAACCCAAATATATTTAAGATCATATTTAATCAGAAGGTATTGAGGTCCACCTGAAGAGCTCATTATTTGTGGCTAGTCACGTCAATGTCCCTTGGTACGTCTTTCTTAAAGAAAAATAAACCCACAAACAAGACAAATTCACTAGCCCATTGAAGTCTACATGCATACTGTTTAAAACTGGTCATCCTTGAGTTTTGAAAGTGGGCTAAAATGTTTCCAGTATTAAATATTTCAGAACCTCTTATATGTTCTGTTAGAAACTCAAATGACCAACAGATTTTGATGCAGATGGAGGCTATTTTCAGAAAAAAATCATCAGCAACTAATCCATCTCAACCTTAATTATAGAATTTAGACAATAAAATGAACATAATTAAATATTGCTATATTTTTAAAAGCTAGGAACCTGAAGTTATAGTTGGTGAATATATATGTGCCTCAGACACAAAGACGATAAGTTGAGTACATGAAACTAAAGTGGGTGGATCAATAGGTAATTATCTTACAAGAACACTTGTTTTTAAATATATAAAACACGAGGGAATTCTTGCTTGATGCAATTTATGTAACATTTAATCAGCATAAAAGCTGTTTCAACTGTTCATACACAGAAATGAGTTAACTTCATAGCATCAAGTGGTAGGGGGAGGGTGTGTGGTGGGGAAACCTAAATGTTTGCTGCTGCTTTGGCATTTTTTCCCTGTTCCTGCTTCACACCATTCAGGTGACAGGTCAATGGGTGCCCCACTGTTCCTTCATCTGACAAAATGAAGAAAATCAATATCTAGTCTTTAAAAATAGAACTACTGGTGCAGAAGGTCACTATAAACTACCAGCAACTCTATGACAATGGAGGAACCAACAGAAAAATACTGTGAGACTGTACTCCTGGAGACAATGTAATATGGACATACATGAGGTCAAACAAATAGAGTGAGAATTTACTTGCAGTTGCCAAACAGGTTTGTTCAAGGAAAAAAACCTCAAAGACATGCACTCCTGATGTTAAACTAGTGACTAATTCTTAAGAGAAATCATTCAGGAGCAGACTACCTTTGAGAAAAATGTCACCCTGTAGCACTGCCAAGACCAATGAAATTTTGGATATGTACAATGCAATTGTCCCCAGCAAAAGTTATGTTTACCTACCAAGCAATTTAAACCATATATGCAACCTTACAGATAATAGTATTTTCCTATAATTCAACTTAATTTCATTAGGAAAGTAGAATATATTGCATAATATAGATTTTTAATTTAATACACTTTAATTTCCTCATACTTCCTTGCTTTAGAGCCTCTCCTGAATAAAAACCACTTTTTTGTGGTAAATTATGGCAGGACTACGAAAATGAGAAGGAAAAACCAAATGCTTCTTCACAGCTATATGAAAAGTAGCATGCATATTTTGTAACCATCAGTACAATCATATTTGGAATATTTTCTGTTAACAGAAAGTCAAACTTTGGCTGTGTACCACTTTATGACCACTTAAATAGCGAAGAACTACAAGAAACATGCTTAAATATATTAACATAATAAATTTGCTGTCTCTTGAGTGACAGGTATTTCAGAAGGCTTGGACTATCACCATAATGTAACAGTACCCCCCAGAGAGCAGAACAGAAACAGCTGTATTAAAAACACTACATTGTAGATTAATTTAAATCAACCATGGCTATTGGTTTATTGTTTTTACTTACCTTTCCTAAGAGCAAAATCAGTAATTTATGAGTTATTTAATTTTTATCACTAGACTATTTTATTAATATCTACTACTAGACTACCTTATTAATATCTGGGATTCTCAGACACTCTGTCTTCCCCAGATCTATTAGATGAGGTTCTTGCAACCCTATTTACCCCCACAGTCTTTATGTTGTGATGTTGTGGGATCCTTCTGCTTGTATCAGCATCATCAGTTAAACATGGATTATGTCTAGCCAGTCATTCTTCTGAATTCGCGTGTATTCTACAAATACATCCTCTACTCTCACTTCTATAACATGATACACAATTCAATTTACCTTATTTTGGAACATATTTTATTAAATTTATAATAAGTGTGCCTATAGTGGACTCTAATATAGAAAATTATCTTTAAAACCACAGACATTCATAATCTAAACATCAAATACCGCCAACACATTGGTATCTAAAGGATATCAAAAAAGGAGAAGCCTACGTTGCTAAAATTTTGAAATAATTTTCATTTCACATGCTTCAAATTGTACCAATTCTTTGTTTTTTCCAATATTTTTGGTAAAAATTTTTTTTAATCAACTACTTAAAATGTCAGAAAAAGAATATAGGATTCCAGCCAGTTTGGAAAGGCAAAAGCTGAATGAAGGAAAAACACAACAACAAAACATTCCATTTTTCATTTCCAAATTTGCTCCCCAAAAGGTTGAGAAATGTAAGTTTTTTTAGTGAAAATTTCAGTTCTGACAAGAGGCCATTTTTTAATGAAAAAATTATTCAAAAAATTCTGATCAGCTGCAGTGATAACATTTTCTGTCCAAACAAACCAAACCTTCCCTTTCCTTCCACCAAATATAATATAACCCTGTTTGGCCATAATCATTTTACCAAGCTTTGTTTTTTTCTTTGGTGCAGAAGAGAGTTTAGTGTGTTAATCTGGTCACAGAGTCCTCACGTTGTTCAACTATTTTATCAGCCAGCCTTCATTTCCATAATTGTATATATCCAGTAATCCATTACCACTGCACCCTCTCTATTTCATGACATCATAGTTTAGTATGTTTATTTCACACTCTAATTATTTAACCTTTCTGCTCTTCCACTACCTAAAAAACCCAAATTAATTGCTTTATTTATTTCTCAGTATCTTTGCTTCCTCTCATTGTAGTGTGATTTGCTTCTGTAACAGTTTCCTCCTAAAGGCCAACTCATGACATCTCTTACCCTTCTCCCTCTCCACACCCCATTGCAGTGTTTCTTGTTCACTGAGTACTTATTCTTTATACCTGGCTCAGCTCCAGCCATTTGGTTGCACTCCAAACCACAGGCCACAGCAAAACTTTCAAACAAAGAGATACAATAAAAAGTACTTTACTTTCAACTCAAGATCACAAAAACCCAAACCTCTTCCTTGCTGCCTCTACTGCTGACAATCTGTCATATGTTTCCACTTTTGTTGTATCTTGTTTGCTGTTGGGATTTGAGCAAATTTAAACTTGCACAGCTAGAGAGCAGTATATTAAGTGTCCTAAATGGCTCATAAGAATATGGGTACATGTAAATATACCCTAGTAGTGTGTGCCAAAGAACAGAAGATAAGCAACCAACCTCGCAAGTCCAATGATCATATGCTTCCAAGAGATGCACTGAGTCAAACAGATCCTTAGATACTTTCTATGTGTTGCCTTTTATTAGCCAATTCGCTAAATTAAAAAAAAAAAAAGTACTTCTTTCTAGTACTGCTATAACTATAAAGAGTTATGTAAATAACAAGAAAACCCTACATTTGACAAACTTTCTTTACCTTCTAAACTCAGAGAGAGAGATTCTGAAATTGAGATTTCCTATGAATGAGTATTTACGTATTCATCAGGTCCACAGCACAAAACTGTCCTCTTTCATGAACAGAGGAATTGCTGCCAGACAGAATTTTAATTTGTTAGAATAAGACAGTTGAAGTCTCAGCTCTGGAACTGGTCATAACCTTCATCTTTTTGCGTCAGGAAGCACTAAAAACTGTTCCCCTATTTTCTTCTGGTCCATTAGTTGAACAACATTTCTGTAACAAGAAGAACTGCATTTTCAGCACCGATTCTAGCTGATACTACTGAATACAAGCTCATGCTTGAGAAAAGCAATTTGGTGGGCTTCACCAAAGTCTCATGTTCTAGTCATGTCAAATAATGCTGAATTCCCATTTGTCTGATGTGTCCAGCTGCTATCAAAAGTAGAATACCATTACTTCTCCCACAGAAAAATCTTTTGGAACCAAAATTGGCTGTGTAAAAACTCCAGGCCATTAAATAAAACAAAACCAAACCAAAAGATTTAGAGGCATTTTGTTCTTTGTGTTACGGAAGTCTGAAACCTTGAAGCCTACGTTTATCAGGAGGCTTAGAAGTCTGCTGGAGGCCCAGCTTCAGCAGACCTTCTTCTTAGTTGGTAGCTGTCAGAACCTAACCCAGTCACACTCTGGAAGGACACCTGTCTGTTTCTGAGTGGTCCCAACTGCTGGATCCCACATGCTCTTAAGCCAACTGAGCCTGGGACTTTGTTCCTACCTCTAGGTCCTGAAGATACACTCCTAAGTGCAGACCTCATGTTTGTACCTCTTCCTTGAGATGGGGGGGATCTGCAGCCAAGCTGCCCTAGACAGCAAAATCAATGGCTTAGCCCTCCCAGGCCCCCGCCTGCTTATACAGATTTCCTCAGAGTTCCACCTCATTATTGACACACTGAGTTTCTCAATTAACCCCTTCAGGGACAACAAGGCAATCAAACAAGGAATACAGGCTTTGCAAAGGAATTTTTTAACCACAGTCACTTAAAAGTACCACAGAGTTACTCATCTTTGAAACTCATATATCTTAAGATGCATCCTCCCCCACACACCCCAGCACTGATCCCACCCCTTCTGAGACTCTGAGGTCTGGTCAGTGTTTGAGGCACTGGAACTGTGGGGGGGAGGGCATGCGCCCCACGTTTAAAACAAAAGAAACATAAGCACAGAATTCATGTTCTGTGCAAATTTACAGCCTCCCACTCGCCCGCAGAATAATAGATTCTGCCAGCGAGGCACTGCAATTACACTTTTTGCCCAACAGGGGCTGCTGTGGCACCAGAAGAGAGGGCAGCAGGCTCACCACCAGAGCAGCCAGCCACAGAGAAGGAGGGGGCACTTTGGCCTTAGCCCTCCCACTTCTACAAAAGTTCCGGTGCCCTTGGTTTGAGGCCAGGAAGATTCCTACTGCCTTCTCTGTCTCTCCAACCTGCGGAAATGGACATCCTCCCTTTGCAGAGAGCATTCCCTCTTAAATACAATCTAATTCCTTGAGCATGTGCCTAGGCTGAGAAACACAAGCCCCTTCCCCCAGCCAGTCTTCTGAGTAGAGTTTATTATTCTTGTAGACGGGCCTGAAGTTGAGAGAGAATCAAAGCTGATGGCCCTCAATGGCTGTCTCACTGAAAATCTTCTCCAAGATGTTCCATACCACTTACGAGCAGTGCCATATCTTGGATAGACTGGCCTTGTAAAACCAGACTGGCCTTGTCAACAGAGATCACAAATTATCCGTTAACACACAAAATGGAAGAAACAACATGGTGATGTGAAAGCCAATACTATAACAGGGTTCAAAAGGAAGCTAGATAGATTCATGGAAGATAGGTCCACCAATGGCTATAAGCCAGGATGGGCAGGAATGGTGTCCCTAGCCTGTTTGCCAGAAGCTAGGATTGGGTGATAGGGCACGGACCACTTGATGAAAACCTGTCTGCTCATTCCCTTTGGGACACCTGCCATTGGCCACTCTCAGAGGACAGGATACTGGGCTTGATGGACCTTTGGTCTGATCCAATATGGCTGTTCTTATGAGGATCATTTAATTGTTAAGCACTCTTTGTTTACCAAATATTTTTCTTCCCTTGGAAGGAGTTTTCTACTGAAATATAACACAGGTGCTCCCAATCATCTAGCTCCTGTGGAAGAACAGTCCCAAGCCCCTGCTCACAGGCATCAATCTGCAGGAAAAATTTCTCTGAAGTCTGGACTATACAGTACTGGTTGACTGCAGAAGATGCATTTGATCTCCCCAATGGCATCAGCACATGCCAGGGAACACTGTACTTCCAAAGCTCATTATTGTACAGGAGGTCAGGTAAAGGAACAGTTATGGAAAACTGGGTCACAAAGTGTCAATATTATCATGATAATTCCAAGAAGAATTTGACCTGCCATTTCGTAGTGGAAACTGGAGATGCCAGTATGACCTTCACCTGCCCATCCCCCAAGGTGTACTCCAAATATTTAGTCTCTACATAACAAATCTGGCACTAGGCTGGGTTGACTGTTAGTCATATTGCCCCAGCCCTCTCAAGATGTTCTGACCACATGATCAAACAGATCATCACACCATCAATAGAGAGTGCAGTACAGGCTCAGTGAGACAAAAGCACTTCCTTTCTCCACCAACTGATGAAACATGGCCAGGGCCCATGAAGCCCAAAGGAGGAGGGTCAGAAATTGTCACAAAAAGAGTGGAAATTCTGTTGTCTTTTTGGATTCCAGGACCAAGGGTAGCTGCCAATGCTTACTGATGAAGTCCGGGGTGTTATATATATATATATAAAACACCCCGGACTTCATCAATAGGCAATGGCAGCTATACATATATGTAGCCTTTCCTAGTTTATCCAATATCTCATCTAGCAAGGACACTGGATAGGCATCAAATTTCCACACCACATTCATGTTCCTAAAGTCAATACAGAACCAGATACTATAATGTGGTTTTTGGACCAGCACAACTGGGTTGCACCACTCACTCTGGGACCTTTTATTTCCCTCCTAAGCAGATCTCATAATCCACTTATTCTAAGTGATGCATGACTTCAAAAGGACCTTGTCACTTTGCTAACATGGAGGAACATGCATCCTGGATTAGCTGGGACATGAATGAAATGCCCTGATTGGTTAAGATCACCCTCAGGATCTGACAGGAAAATGCTTTAAGTCACCAGCTATAGCCTGTGCTGATACGGAGCACAAAGGCACAGCTTTCAGATGTCAAGTGGCATACTCCCCAATCACTACAATAAACTGGCAACTACTCAAACTAGGGGTCACACCAAATCCACTCTAATTTGCCTGCGCATAACTGGAGCAGGACTAAGAGAGCCTTGGGAGCAGGCCTGGGTGACACAACTGGAAAGCAAATTAGGAAGCACAATTGTCCCTGTTCTCTTGGTAGACTCTCGGCCAAAAGAATTGGGCTAGCAGACTCTCCTATATCTACTCAATCCATAAGTGGCCTGACCATGGCACAACTTGGGTTAGGTTAATACCCTTCTCTAGCAGAGTTTCGGAATAAGGAGCTAGGTTCAGCATAATCCTGTCTGGGCATCCTGGATAACCCTTTCAGGATTGAGCTCCAAGGGCACAAATGGGGAATACTGAGAATCCCAAGCATGGTCAACAAAAAACCCTAGCTAATCATCTGTACAGCTAACTGAATACCATATCATGCCTCTAGCTTTGAATAAAATCAAGCCTGCGAGCTGTGGTCTCAGTATCTCCCAACAGGAAGGGGGTCTGAAGGGTCCTATCCTTTGCATGGGCATACTTTTGGGTTCCAGTTTACAATGCATCGCTGTACCTTTTCCATTTTTTTTCCCCCAGGGTGTCCTGAGTTCCAAGAACCTCCCTCTTTCTCCTTTGAAGTTTGGGATCAGAGAATGGAAAGATAACCTCAGGCCAATTCTTCCGCTGGGTGCTGATGCTTGGCTCTGGGTCTGTCTCAACAGTATCCCTTGTAAGACCAACTATGGGCACCCGGTGCTGGCCCAACACCATTGGGAGGCTAAATGCCTAGCAATAGCGGTTATTTTGGTATCCCAGCCTTATACAGATAACCTTGGTCATAAGTCAGGGTCATACATCCCGATGAATGTAGCCTACACACAGCCACTTTCCTCCCTGCAAAGTTTCGGGGTAATCAGCTGTTCCTGGATAAATGTCTGCCCTGAGCCTGATTCCTCCAGACCTAATATCTCTGTTCTATTTACTATGGCTAGAACTACGTAGTCTTTTAGACCATGGGTATCCTCTTGGGTTTCAGATGCACAAGCTCCAGCATAATTTGATACTGGGACAAACCCAGTACCACAGCCCACTGGAAAACCGGACTCCCCAATCCCAGCATAGAACCCCATCCCTCCTTTCCATTTAGGACATAAGTGCAGCCATACTGGGTCAGACCAAAGGTCCATCTAGCCCAGTATCCTGTCTTCCAACAGTGGCCAATGCCAGGTGCCCCAGAGGGAATGAATAGAACAAGTAATCTCAAGTGATCCATCCCCCGTTGCCCATTCCCAGCTTCTGGCAAACAGTGGCTAGGGACACCATCCTTGCCCATCCTGGCTAATAGCCATTGATGGACCTATCCTCCATGAACTTATCTAGTTCTTTTTTGAACCCTATTATAGTTTTGGCCTTCACAACATCCTCTGGCAAAGAGTTCCACAGACTGACTGTGTGATGTGTGAAAAAATACTTCCTTTTGTTTGTTTTAAATCTGCTGTCTATTAATTTAATTTGGTGACCCCGAGTTCTTGTGTTATGAGAAGGAGTAAATAACACTTCCTTATTTACTTTCTCCACATCAGTCATGATTTTATAGACCTCAATCATCAGGGCTGTCCTTACCCATACGCAAAGCACGCAGCTGCACAGGGCACCAGGAAATTTGGTGCCCCAAACTTCCTGGTGCCCTGCGCAGCTGCGTGCTGCTCCAACCCCTGCTCTGCCTCTTCTCCAGTCCCCCGCCCCAGCCCCACCCCCACTCCCCTGGGGAGTGCAGCAGGGCCAGGCCCGCATTCACCAGCAGCGGGAGTGCAGCAACCCGGCCCCAGCCGCGCTGCTGGTGAGTGCTGGGCAGTGGATCCCCCTGCCCCCCAAGTCAGGCCCTCCCACCCCCTGCAGAGGCCTGGGGCCTGGCTGCCCCCCTGTGGAGGCCTGGGGCCCCACACGCACCCCCCCGCAGAGGGGCTCCGTAGGGCCCCAGAACAGCCAGGGATTGCCCTGTCAATCATATCGCCCCTTAGACGTCTTTTTTCCAATCTGAGAAGTCCCATTCTTATTAATCTCTCCTCATACGGAAGCCATTCCATACCCCTAATAATTTTTGTTGCCCTTTTCTGAACCTTTTCCAATTCCAATATATCTTTTTTGAAATAGGGCGACCACATCTGCATGGGCGTATCATGGCGTATCATGGATATATGGGTATATCATGGATTTATATAGGGGCAATATGATATTTTCTGTCTTGTTCTCTATCCCTTTCTTAATGACTCCCAACATGCACTTTTTTGACTGCTGCTGCACATTGAGTGGATGTTTTCAGAAAACTATCCACAATGACTTCAAGATCTCTTTCTTGAGTGGTAACAGCTAATTTAGATCCCATCATTTTATATGTATAGTTGGGATTATGCTTTCCAATGTGCATTGCTTTGCATTTATCAACATTGGATTTCATCTGCCATTTTGTTGCCCAGTCACCCAGTTTTGAGAGATCCTTTTGTAGCTCTTCGCAGTCTGCCTGGGACTTAACTATCTTGAGTAGTTTTGTATCATCTGCAAATTTTGCCACCTCACTTTTTCCAGATCATTTATGAACATGTTGAATAGGACTGGGCCCAGTACAGACTCCTCGGGGATACCACTATTTATTACCTCTCTCCATTCTGAAAACTGACCATTTATTCCTACTCTTTGTTTCCTTTCTTTTAACCAGTTACCAATCCATGAAAAGACCTTCTCTCTTATCCCATGACAGCTTACTTTGCTTAAGAGCTTTTGGTTAGGGACCTTTGCAAAGGCTTTCTGAAAATCTAAATACACTATATCCACTGGATCCCCCTTTTTCAATGCTTGTTGACCCCCTCAAAGAATTCTAGTAGGTTGGTGATGCATGATTTCCCCTTTCAAAAACCATGTTGACTCTTCCTCAACAAATTATGTTCATCTATGTGTCTGACAATTTTGCTCTTTACTATCGTTTCAACCTGTTTGCCCGGTACTGAAGTCAGGCCTACCAGCCTGTAATTGCCAGGATCACCTCCGGAGCCCTTTTAAAAAATTGGTGTCACATGAGCTATCCTCCAGTCATTTGGTACAGAAGCTGATTTAAATGATAGGTTACAGACTACAGTTAGTAGTTCTGCAATTTCACATTTGAATTCTCTCAGAACTCTTGGGTGAATACCATCTGGTCCTGATGACTTATTACTGTTTAGTTTATCCATTTGCTCCAAAACCTCCTCTAATGACACCTCACTCTGGGAGAGTTCCTCAGATCTGTTGCCTAAAAAGAATGGCTCAGGTTTGGGAATCTTCCTCACGTCTTCAGCCGTGAAGACCCATGCAAAGTCGTTAAGTTTCTCTGCAATGGCCTTATTGTCCTAAGTGCTCCTTTAGCATCTCAATCGTCCAGTGGCCCCACTGGTTGTTTAGTAGGCTTCCTGCTTCTGATGTACTTAAATTTTTTTTGCTATTACTTTTTGAGTCTTTGGCTACCTATTCTTCAAATTCTTTTTGGCCTTCCTAATTATATTTTTACACTTCATTTGCTAGAGTTTATGCTTTTTCCTCACTAGGATTTAACTTCCATTTTTTAAAGGATGCCTTTTTGCCCCTCACTGCTTCTTTTACTTTCTTGTTTTGCCATGATGGCACTTTTTTGGTTCTCTTACTTGTTTTTTTAATTTGGGGCACATATTTAAGTTGAGCCTCTATTATGGTGTCTTTAAAAAGTTTCCACGCAGCTTGCAGAGATTTAACTTTTGGCATTGTACCCTTTAATTTCTGTTCAACTAACTTCCTAATTTTTGTGTAGTCCCCCTTTCTGAAATTAAATGCTACAAGTGTTGGGCTGTTGTTGTGTTTTCCCCGCCACTGGGATGTTAAACTTAATTATATTATGGTCACAATTACCAAGTGGTCCAGCTATATTCACCTCTTGGACCAGATCCTGTGTCCATTTAGGACTGGATCAAGCATTGCCTCTCCTCTTGTGGGTTCTAGGACTAGCTGCTCCAAGAAGCAGTCATTTAAGGTGTCAAGTAACTATCTCTGCATCTCATCCTGAGGTGACATGTATCCAGTCAATATGGGGATAGCTGAAATCGCCTATTATTATTATTATTGAGATTTTTATTTTTATAGCCTCTCTATTCTCACTGAGCATTTCAGTCACTATCACTATTCTCGTCAGGTGGTCGGTAATATATCCCTACTGCTATATTATTAGAGCATGGAATTACTATCCATAGAGATTCTATGGGACAGTTTGGTTCATTTGAAATTTTTACTTCATTTGATTCTACGCTTTCTTTCACATATAGTGCCCCTCCCCCACCAGCACAACCTGTTCTGTCTTTCCGATCTATTTTGTACCCTGGTATTACTATGTCCCATTGATTATCCTCATTCCACCAAGTTTCTGGGATGCCTATTATATCAAAATCCTCATTTAATACGAGACCCTCTAGTTCACCCATCTTATTATTTAGACTTCTAGCATTTGTATATAAACACTTTAAAAACTGGTCACTTTTTGGCTGTCTGCCATTACATGATGTAATTGAATGTTTTGGTTTTTTTTCATTTGACTGTTTCTCATCAGAGCCTACCTGTATTTTATCATCTTCCATCCTCTCCTCCTTACTAGGACATAGAGAATCTCCATTAATAGATTAAGGGATGTCTCTGTCTGAACCACGTGCTCCTCCGCACCTGTCGGCTTTTCCCCAGCCCTTAGTTTAAAAACTGTTCTATGACCTTTTGAATTTTAAGTGCCAGCAATCTGGTCCCATTTTGGTTTAGGTGGAGCCCATCCTTCTTTAACCAGGGATGCCCTCATCACAAGTCTATTATCTCCAGACCCAGACCCAATACTGGGGTCTACCCCTGGTCATGGCCACCCTGTGACAATAAGCAAGCCCCATGGCTCAGTGAGACTGTTCCCAATGGGAGCCTCATAACACACAGCCAATCCCTCATAATCCCAGCCATCACTGGCCTCATTCTCAAGTAGGAGGATTGTTTCAAAGATACTACAGTCCAATTCTGTGCTAGGAAGTTCTTCACAAAGTACGATGTTTCCTCTAGGTGGGTAACCCGGTGGTGGCAGAACCACTCCTTAGGCTCTACTGGTAGGATCTGACAAAACTGCTCCAGTGCCAGGACAAACTATTTCCTCTGAGGACTGTACTTCCAGTGAAAGCAGAAATCCATTGAGCCACCTCACAAGGCTGAGGGTATGGTGCAAACTGTTCCCATCTAAGCCAGGAGCCATATCCTTTCTCACTGAAAAGAAAATGTTCCAAAATGGGTCCAAAGTGATCCATAATCCTGAGCTGAGGTCCCATTTATAGCATGATATGTAGCTTGAGATTCCCGTATCAAGTAGAGGGCTATCTTGATGGCCCACACCTTTCTGGGCCATCAGTGGGTACCTGCTAACCATTCAAAGGTCACTAAGGACAGACCGAGAGGGGGACGGTCATCCTCCACTGCCATCTTAAGTGAGCTATCTTCCCCCATTCCAGGGTGACTGGATGTCATGCAAACTTGTGTCTCAACAATGCTGATCCAGTAGTTGGAGCAGAAACTGCTCCTGGTTTTCCAGTTTCTGTTGGAATTGCTATTGCTGCAACTGTCACTCCTGTTGCTCCAAGAGCAGCTTCAGCTATTGTTTTTCCCCCTCGGCCATTTCAATAGCACTCTGGATCCATTTTTGTCTTCAGGCTGGGACAAATTCCCGCAATCTCCACCACGTGTAAAGATGGGGAGCTCTCACACCAGCCTAGGAGAGAATCAGTGCCATGCCCAAGTCTATTTCAGTCCTTTGCCTTATGGCACAATTTATTATTCGAACACAAACAAAAAACAAAGCAATTCCCCTGATACCTTTCCCTTCGTTACTCTCTATCCCCAGAAAAAGGAAGGGCTCCCAAAGCACACCCTTGGGGCAGACAAGGACTCAAAGCAGGTTGTGTAAAGACACTGAAGTTGAGTTTGCATGGTGGTACTCCATGGATTTTTTTAAGGGGGGGGTTGCGAATCAGTGGGGGGGCGAAAATTTAGGGATACATTTGTTTATCCCTAAAATGAATGTAAAGTCTGAGGCAGATGCTGTAAAAGATGCTTGCTTTTAGGTTGAGAATAATCAAGGATCTGCTATACTTTGGCTGATCTGCACTTGTTCCCATGGACTGATACCCTGAACTAATTTAATACCAAACTGAAACAGTCAGTGGATAGTTTTCCTGAAGACAAGAGAATTTCAAATCACTTTCTAAAAATAGCCTTTCCTGATTAGTTGTCTTCATTCTACGTGGATTAAATCAGACACAATTTTCCTGTATTTGGAAGTACCAAGAGCCCTTGAGATAACAGATTATAACACAAGGGCAGATGAAGAGGTGGATAACCTCTGTAGGTCCAAAACCTAAGCTAGAGTGGTTACTAGTATTACTGATGCCATCTCTTTTTATGGATCTTGGGTTACTGCAAGTAGAGGAGAAAAGGAGAGAAGATAGAGAAAACTAGTTGGCCAGGGCTGGGACAATGCTTTCTCCCACCGACTTTGGTAGGAGAATATGTGGTTTCCGGCATTGTTTGGTTGCAGAAAGATTCCACATTACTCCTAATTTCTGTGAAGGCAGTGGATATGGAGTGAGACACTATTATGCAGGATCTAATGACTGCTTGCTCACCCATTTCTAGACTCTCTTATGACCAGAAACTTGGGGAATCATCTGTGGGTAAGTTCTTGACTAGGATATGTAGGTAGGCCTCTCAGAGGCCAAATGAAATCAGAAAATCTTCATAGAAAGTTTCTAGTGTAAATTTCAAGGTTTGCATTTTGAACTTTCATTTCATGTCTAATTTGTTCAGGTTTTTCAGGCTGAGGATGACACTAATCTCACCTGAAGTACTTACAACTGCAAAGATGACTAGAGATAAATAATAATAAGTAACAGTAATAGGGACTAACTCACATAATAAATGGGTGTATATATTTTTTTTAAGAGACAGATCTCTTGCAAGGAAAGGGGACGTGGACTCAAAACCATAGCCACTGCCAATTTTCATCGTGAGCCCATACTGAAGTCACTGGGCTCATAACAAAAAACAAAACAAAACAAAAGGCCTTGCCCTGCCACCCGCTCCTTGGACATAGGGGAGTCTGAGGGTGTTCTTGTGGAACACAGTAGTGAAAGACTGCCTAAAGAAGTTGTTTCTGGCTCTTCCACCTACGTATTTGTTCTGTTATCTTCTTGAGGAGTCCTTGGGCCAGATCCATGGCCCAAATTCTGAATGCTTTGTGCTGCTGCAGTTAGAAAAGGGTCCTTCTGGCTATTCCTCTATGCCAGCTCTATGCCACCCACTCTTCCAGTGAAACAGGCAGGGTTAAAGTACCATGTGCTGTGGCTGAGCCTCACTGGCATAAGTTAGAGCAGACCAAGAAGAGGGCAAGGGGAGTTGAAAAGATGATTTAGAGCTACCTTTGCCCCAATCTCTCAATTATGCTGAGTGTGAGCTCATCACATAAGCGTGTGTCTGAAGGCAAGTACAGACAAGTAACTAGCATACTTGAAGTATGTAGTGCTGGTTATGGCACCACCCTATACCAGCACCAGTGTGCAGTGTGGACAGAGGTAAGAGGCACATACCAGGTCTTGAGTTTCAATAGTCCTCCACTCCCTTTCCCAAATTCAATGAACCTTTTTCTGCCTGACCTGACTCTTTCCCAATCTATAAAGCTCCCTGTCCCCCCATTTCCACCAGTCGTAGCAAGCTGCACTTGACCACATCAGAACACCCTTCTGCTGCACTCTTTTGACCGTTACATATGGATATGGCTCCTGCTCCAAGAGCAGCCCCCTGGCCTGCCGACCACACACAACTGCTAATCAACATATGGGTGAAGTACACTGTCCTCCAAATTTTCTCCCAGAGCAGCAGAGAAATACACCTGTACCAGGAAATTTCACAAAGCCTGGAACAATGCATCAAGCACCTCAGGATCCTGTATAGCAGGGCAAAAGACTCCAACAATGAGACTGGGCTCATCGTATAGTCCCCTTCTTCAGCGAGATGGACCGGGTGTTGTCAACAGCTCCTGGTACTGAGCCTGAAGTGGCTCACAACCCTGAGGAGGACCCCAAGTTCTGGTAAGAACCAGAACCCGAGTCTGCTAAATTACAGTGGAACTCCCCACCGATATCCTTTCTTGCTCTGGTGCTACATTTGTGATTTTAAGCCCAGCCCCCCTGCTCCACTTCAACTCTTAAGGGCCCCTGAGCAAGACACAGCTATAAATCAATGATTTTATTGATTTCTGATGAAATATTATTATGCATTTCACAGAAGCTATAACAGATTATTAATGTACAATCACTGTGCCTGTGTCTGTGCATTTCTCAGCCAACTCACAGGCAGTGATGGTCCAGAGGCTGCGCAGATAGGAACAAGCAAAGGTGTAGGTTTAAAAAAGTCCCAGCTGGGGATGGGACAGCTGTAGAAAACAATTTGTCTAAAGATGGTAACAGCCTCCCTTTTTTCCTTTGAAACTTTTATATACAGTTTCAGTGCCTTTCCCATACCATTCCCAATCTTACCATGCCTGTATAAATCGGAGCTGTGTGGAAGGGGGACGGGAGAGAGGGAGAGTTGAGGTGGAGGGGAGAAGAGGTCTAGGAAGGGAAAACTTTATTTGACTGAGGAAAAGTTAGTCACAGCAGTCCTTTCTCCTCTGGAAGATTACAAAATTGTTACTTTCTCTGGTGTATAGCCTTCTCCATGCACTGAGCCATGCTGCATAAGCCAGGGGAAATGGGGCAGGAGCAGGATCCAGTTTAGCATTTAGATAAACACAGTGAGGTATCCCACTGCAGTGGAGAGGTGAGGAATTAGTCATGCGCTGATCTGAAACATCAGGTAATGAAATACATTTGCAGGGTGTGGCTCTTTCATTCCCCGTCCATTTCACCATTGTTATCTGGTGATGCTGGGAGAGGGATGGGTGGGTGGGCAGCATTCATGGTATGTAAACTCTATATGCTAGCTGAGAATATAGACAATAACCAGTCAAAATGCCTCCCAGTCTTGTAATTTTAGAAAATTTCTGCTGTAGCAGAAACTCCATCTGGGTCTTGAGGGTCAACAGCAGTACAAGTCTCCTGGTCCACATTTTAATAGCTGACCAAACCCTTCATTTAGTAATATGCAGATGAGTGACCATTAGCAGAAACATGCAGCAATCTATGCCAGATCTCTTTCACAGGACCAGGAAGCCTCTTTTCCATTCTGGTACCTTGAAAACTGCTATGTTCTCAAAATGTTGGCCTGCTTTTAAAGAAGAAATTGCAAACTGATAATATAGCCCCTTTAAGGAACTGCTTCCTCCTCCTCCTACGAACATTTCATAGACACTATGAACATTTCAAATTTTTAAAAACATCAATACATGTATCTTATCATAATTAGCCTCTGTTCCTTCTTTACCCGCTGGAAAAGTTGCCCGAGAACCAAGGATAGTCTAACAGCTGCATTCGTGGAATGTTGAATAGCATCAAAACGGTGCCTTCCATAGCAAAAAGTTATGTAATGTGAGAGGATTTCTCAGTTTCTTCCACAGGAAAAAAAATGCTACCCTTGTCTTTGAACTGGTAGGACCATCAACCCCTCAGAGGGATATCATTCTGCTGGGAGGACAGGAGCACCACCAGAGAGACAGCAGAATCAGACAGAGAAAGACCCTGGAGGACGTGCTCACTGACATGGACAGGAGGAATCAGGAGCAGTTTGAGTCCCTCAGGGCATGGGAAAATCGGTCTCTTCAACAGGAAGAGACACTGATGAACCAGTTCATGGAGAAGGAGGCATGCCTTAGTGAACAAGAGCATTCCGTAGTGGACAGACTGATAGAACTGGTGGTCAAACGAGTTTGGGGTCTGCCAGTTGCCATGGCCATTGTACCTCTTCATGAACAGCCACCAACACCATTGCCTCTGGCTGCCACCCAGAGCACTGCTGAGGTGGAGGACCCAATCCCCGCCCCGAGGGACCAGCAGGAGCCTGTACGACTTCAGCACTGAAAATTCACCAGTCCCCAAAACCCCTTGCCTGGGGACATCCCTGAGCAGAACAATGAGTCCCTGAAGCCCACCAAAAGTACCCGTCCCTTAAACACCATAAAGAAGACATCCCTGGTTGTCCCCAAGAACAATTTTCCACAGTAATTTCCCCTCCTTGTCGGGGTAAGGGAGAGGGCAATAAGACAAGAGCAGACACATTAACATTTGACGACTGTTCTCAGATTCAGTCTGATTATGTTTCGTTGGTTTGCATTTCCTTTTAAAATATTTCAATTACACCTTGCACAGTACTTTTAATAAATGTAATAGTTTCTTCGACTAGTGTCTGGTCCCTCATTCCTAGGGATGATGAATGTAAGGTATTTTCTCATTTGGGATTCGGCCCCATGATGCACAGCACGTGAAACGGAATCGCATAAATGTCTGGTGCCATCATACCACAAACGCTTTTCTGTCTGCCCCACACCCAAATCTCCCCCACCCACGTTAAGAAATAGCTGAAGCCGCAAGGATACATGGGAGGGATGAGGAAAGTGCATTGTTATGTACTTACAGAAGGCACTGCTAGCTCTAAATGCAGCAGAATTCACCACACAGACAATGAGTAAACAATCATCTTTATGGCTTGGTTCAGATGTAGGAAAATGAAATAATTCACGTAACAATACAGGCATCTGCCACTACCTAGTGATTAAATGCCGCCCCCCAAAAAAACATTGACCTCTTTCAACCTTGAGATTGTATTCCATAACAGCCACCAAGTGGTTAGCATCGTTGACAATGAACCGTTAAAAAAGAATAAGTGCACCCCCCCTCTCCTAAAACCAAATGTAGATAAGGTCACAAAGACCGACTGAGTGCTCTCAGTAACTAAGGTATGCACATAAGTGTGACCATTTAAGACTAAAGAATTACATTACAACTTTGCTGCCACCCTCCCAACTCTAATGTGATAATCTGAGGGAGGTGCCCTGCTATAATTATGTGTAATGGGAGAATAGTCGCATGAACGAAAAGCTAATGACTGTCTGCTATAGGGGAACAACACCCTCACAACAGTATGTTGCCCCACAAGTATGTGCCAATGTTCCCTCGTATGCTTTTCCAGCAGCTGAACAGGGTGTGAAAGTATCCCTCAGCACAGGCAGCTGAGGTATCACGCTCTGCCTTCCTGCTGTGCCAAGAGATGCGAACACATAGCATCACTTCTCTTGCCTGCCGGGAACCAGGATGAGCAGGCACATGGGTGGGATCTAGCTGCCTGTACAAAGTTTGTAAACCAGACTTGTCCTGTGCCCACATAGGATGGAAGCACTCCCATTTACCTTCACAAACATTATGCAGTGCGCAGCAGGTGGGGATTATGTGAATGGCACTGGCCACACTGGGATCCAGACAGGTGCATAGGCAGCGCCAATGAGATCTCAGCCTACCAAATGTGCACTCCACAACCATTTTGCAGTTACTGAGGTTGTAACTGAATTCCCTTTTTCCAGAGTCGTCGATGTTGGGATATGGTTTCATAAGCAGGTATGCAGGGTACCCCAAAATAATAGTTGGCACAGACACACCGTCGAGAGCCATGCAGTTTCTAGGAAATGAAGTCCCTTCCTTGCCCCTTCAAGTACAATCCCAATCTTCTCAGCATCTTGCTGTCACGAACCTTTCCAGTATTTCCCATGTTGGTATTCATGAATCTGCCTGTCATAAATATAAAGGGAAGGGTAAACCCCTGTAAAATCCCTCCTGGCCAGAGGAAATCTCCTCTCACCTGTAAAGGTTAAGAAGCTAAAGGTAACCTCGCTGGCACCTGACCAAAATGACCAATGAGGAGACAAGATACTTTCAAAAGCTGGGAGGAGTGAGAGAAACAAAGTGTATGTGTGTCTGTCTATATTCTGTCTTTGCCGGAGATAGACCAGGAATGAAGCCTTAGAACTTTTAGTAAGTAATCTAGCTAGGTACGTGTTAGATTATGATTTCTTTAAATGGCTGAGAAAAGAATTGTGCTGAATAGAATAACTATTTCTGTCTGTGTATCTTTTTTGTAACTTAAGGTTTTTGCCTAGAGGGGTTCTCTATGTTTTGAATCTAATTATCCTGTAAGGTATCTACCATCCTGACTTTACAGGGGGGATTTTTTTTTTTATTTCTATTTACTTCTATTTCTATTAAAAGTCTTTTTGTAAGAAAACTGAATGCTTTTTCATTGTTCTCAGATCCAAGGGTTTGGGTCTGTGGTCACCTATGCAAATTGGTGAGGCTTTTTATCCAACATTTCCCTGGAAAGGGGGGGGTGCAAGTGTTGGGAGGATTGTTCATTGTTCTTAAGATCCAAGGGTCTGGGTCTGTAGTCACCTAGGCAAATTGGTGAGGCTTTTTACCAAACCTTGTTCAGGAAGTGGGGTGCAAGGTTTTGGGAAGTATTTTGGGGGGAAAGACGTGTCCAAACAGCGCTTCCCCAGTAACCAGTATTTGTTTGGTGGTGGTAGCGGCCAATCCAAGGACAAAAGGGTGGAATATTTTGTACCTTGGGGAAGTTTTGACCTAAGCTGGTAAAGATAAGCTTAGGAGGTTTTTCATGCAGGTCCCCACATCTGTACCCTAGAGTTCAGAGTGGGGGAGGAACCTTGACACTGCCTCTGGGGTCCACTAAGCCTTGCAGAACAAGAGAATACCACCTTTTGGTTCACAAACTTACTTGCCCCTTTTGGTGGGCAAAATAATGGGATGTGGGTGCCGTCAATGGCCCCAGCTCAGTTCAGAAATCCCATCCTCTTACAGCTAGCTATTATTTCCGGAACTTTGCTTACGGCAACCACCCATAGGTAGGACACAGCTTTAACTGCCTGCACATACACAACCCTGCCAGCAGACTTTCCAACTGCAAAGGGATTTGCAACTGACCTACAGCAGTCTGGCATTACCAGTTTCCACAAAGCAATAGCCACCCACTTCTGTGGCGGTATGGCTTCCCTGAATGAGCATCTACCTGCTGCAATCAAAAACATATGCCCTGTAAAGAGGCTTGGCAGGATCGGATTTAAATCGATAGATGTTGGTAAACAGATTTCTGCTCACACTGAAATTGACAAGAAAATATCCAGCAATAACAGTTATGCGAGTGTAGCCTTCTTCCCACAACTTTGTGCCTGTAGGGATTGCGTGTCACCATCTCTGTGGCAATGCAGAGAGCCCTCTGCAGCCCTGCTGTCACGGGAGTGAGGGAGCAGGGACTGGACAGCAGGGCTCCAGAGGGCTCCTTGCACAGCCAAAGGGCTGGGTGACACTGGATCACTGCAGGTCGAAGGTGCAGAGAGGGCTGCATTCCTGCTGGGGAAGAACAGAGATCTCCTGGCCAGGGCTGCGAGGAGAATGACAAGACCCTGGCCAAGGCTCTGCTCTGCCCCATCAGGACCACAGCCTTCTCCGCACATTGTGCCTGCAGGGATCCAACGTAATGGTTCCTGCTGTTAGGGCCCTGCTCACTCCCTCATCAGCCAGAAGTGCAGGGACTATCCCAGGCCAGGAAGTGTTCAGCAGTGGGGTGTCTTCCCCCATAGCCCGAGGTTCGTCTTTCTCCTTGCAGCCCTGGCTGGGGGTCTCTATTAAGCTAGGCCAGGACTGCAGCCTCCCCCAAACCTTGCACCCCAATGTCTTGAGCCTCTATACCATGCAGGGAGCCCCCGTAGCCCTGCTGTCAGTGCTGATTTAACCCTAATCCCAACCCTATCCCTGAGTGTAATAATTAAAATAGTTCAAAATTTAAAAATAAAAATATTCTTTGAAATTGAAACTAAAACTGCCAAGCCTACCCATAAACGTTTCAGCACAGTCTATGTGGATTTACTACCACTGGGTAGCTGGACATTTCCAAGGATACAACAGAACACATTTAGGCACGTGTTGTTTTTGCTGACAACCTTGACATTGTTTTGCCATTTCCATACCTCCCAATGTTTCAAGTGGCTAAAACAGAATGAAGCGCCACTCAGATTTGGTCCATCTGCTCCTCCATAGATGGAGACAGATGGGCCATATTTGATTAGCATTGGGGCCTGCTGCACAGGGTTGCAACTCCACTACATATTTGCCCTAAGGAAGGCTGTGTTGCTGGTGAAAGAGAAAATATATAAAGCATTATGTCATGGGGCAACGGGCCCTTAGAAGAGGAGTCAGGGCCTAGATTGCCCAAGAAGACCCTTGTGAAGACCCACTTTGGAGTAACGGGTCGCCCCAAGTGACTGTGTAATGGTCAATAGTAAAGGAGCACCTGCATTCTATAAAAAGGCTTCTTGAGCTCAGTCAGGGAGAATACTCCCAGGAGCAACGTTCCTCTGAGTTGAGGGGGCTTTTAGGAAGCATGGCAACCCCAGGGCGTGAGAGTTCCCGGTATGAAACAGAAGTATCCCAGGGGAAGGAACTAAGAGGGCTCCAGAGAGAGACAGACTACTCCCCAGGTGAAGGGAACAGGAATATCTTGAAAGGAAGGAACCTGAGATTGTTCTCCAGGTCAAGGGAACAGGAGCAGCTGAGCTCTAAGGGAAGAGAGCAGGAGCAATATAGAAGTCCTGGCTCCAGACAAGGAGCTTGACCTGGAGTGTCCCTTGGCTACCAGACCAAGAACTTAGTGGACTGATCCCAAGATAGCGAATTTCCTGTGGATACAGGAACGAGGTCTTGCTTATGTTTATGTTCATCTTAGTTTCAATAAATGAGATCCTCTGAAAAGGGGGGCTTCTCTTAACACACAGAAGGTCTTTTTGGACTTATCTAAACCAGGGTAAGGAGATCTAAAGGAGGGCTCACCCACGATGCCACACCTGAATGGTAGGGAGCACAGAGGCAGAACCAGAGCAGCCACATGAGTACCGGAAAAAGTACTAAAATGTATAATTTTGGGAAAAAAAGTTTAGTTAATAAAGTTATACTGAACAATTATCACAGATAAATTAGTGTAAGTGTAAATTATCATATATCTAAAGTTTTAGGGCAAGTTGTAAATTATATTGACTTTGATAAATATATGATTGTGTAACTAAAGTGTAATGCAAAAGCACAAGGGGGAAGAGGTAAGAAAGTACAGAGAACCTTAAACTTTGAGATTAATTGACAATAGTTTTCAGTGATTAACCATTCAAGACTAAAATTTAATTAATATAAGATTTTGTTCTCTCCCTCTTTCTGTGCAAACATAGCGACAGTCAAACCCCCTCTGACAACATTTACATCAATAAAATATCCTACATATATAGCTGTCAATCAATATGTCCAGAAACTCAACTGTAGTAATAGTAATATGATACGCTAATAAAAAAATTACACATTACGGTATGAGAACTGAAGACTATAAACACATTACAAACATACTGTACATTATTCAAAATCATTGACCTGTATTAGATGTGCAAACTTGCCAAATAAATTCTAAAATTTATATTTCCAATTCTTCTTGCATTTATAATCTCTTACCAGGTCTCTCCTTGCCAGTGCCTTTTGACTCTGCAAATTTTTGTATCAAACTTTCAACTGTAGTATTTGCCATGTTATTAATAAATTCTTCATGAACCTTTAAGAAAATAAATGAAAAAGGTAAAAAACAATATCTGGAGAAACTGATTAGTTTAAACAGTTGATTTTCCTATAGTTAGTGTTCAAAACATTGTCTTCCAGAGTAAATTCTTAAAAGGCTGAAGAACATGACCAGACATCTTAGCAATGAAACTACTTTGTTCCTGTAACCCTAGGCATGTGCCAAGCAGGATTCACAGGAGGGACAAAGCAGAGAATGACTGTTAGTGAAAATGGATCTAGGATTTTCCTTCATTTCTTCTTTCTAAACTTATTTTATTATAAATAAATAATGAGAAGAGATTATACATAGCAACAATTATGATAGATGGTCTCATCCATAAATTAGAAAGACAAGCATTCTGGGGCAGCAACAGTGAGCGAGAGTGTAAATATGTAACGTACAATCATAGCTTCCACCTACCTGGCTAAAAGCAGTGCTCAGAAAAAGCCTCTCCAACCCAGCAACATGGATAGGTGTTTTAAAAATAAAAATGTTTAAATAATAAACAGCAGCAGAACAATCTAATAGGCACAGTTTTTTTTTAATTGCTAAGGATTAGACATTCCCATTCTGAACTATAAATAAAGTTAAATTTCAATGCATTAACAAATTATAGGAAAGAATAAAGTTTATTGTTTACACATAATTATGTTGACCTGAGAGTAGAATCTGTAGGAAAAACCACTGACTCCAAAGCTTGCTTCAATATTTTTAACAAGAGCCCCATAACTCCTAAAAAAGCATAATACAGTATAATGCTTTAAAGCTTTTTAAGGTCCAGACAGGGACTTCTACAGTTTTGCCTAAAATAAGTGAGTGTAATATCCCAATTACATGTGAAACAAATATAGACTTGAAGTCTGGGGAAGAAAGCTTTCTGGTAAACACTGACAATTCCTTTAATTTTTTAAAAGGCAAGATAATATTTTGTTTCCTGGTATACACACTTGAACATTATGAAAAATTTGACCTTGATTATCCAAATATAATGGGGGACAATGAATAACTTCAATTTATTGAGATTTCAGAAATCTCTAAAATTTAGAAAATTTCAGTTTACTGAGGGAATTTTTTCCCCCATATAATGAGTAGAAAGCAGAGAACATGACCCTGTTTCAGATAACAAGGAGCTTCAAATAATAAAGACGGAACTGAATTAAGAAAATAAAATACTATTTAACAAGATAAAACTTAAAACTATTTTAATAAAAACGTAGCAATGTTTCATAACTCCTTCAAATCTCTGATACACTCAAACTCGGCATACTGCAGAGGCAATGGGCGGCATCTGGTGGAAAAAAGCAGGAGTTGCTTGTTTCTGCTATGAGTCCCCCATATACAGCATATCGCCACTAGCACAATCGCTTGCCCACCAGGCTGGATAAAGAGTGTATAAAACATGAAAACAGCATACAAATCAACTAAATTGGCACAAAACCAAAATATTTTTCTTAGAAAGAACTATCAAATAAATCTAATGTAATCAAGCATATGCCTGGTCCACTGGTAATATGTGGTGGCAGAGAGGAGAAAGAACCACAACGATAAAAAAAAACAATGACTTACCCTATGCACACAAGAATAAATTTTTATTTATTTATTTATTTATCCCAGCTTGTGGTCCCATGAGAGGCATAAAGGGCGCAACAGCCATGGACCACACACAGTTTCCTTGCAATTCATAGCTGTAGTAGCTAAGGACTACGAAAAGGGAGGTTGGCAGGCAGGTCATGGGATTCACACTGATGCCATGAAGAACCACAGTTTCTGTAGTGTAAGCAAGCATTCTCTCTTCTTTGAGAATGTGTCTGTAGGTGAATGACAAGCAGTATCTCAGAATGGAGGGGATGAGGAGTTTCAGCTGCATCAGTTGAGCAGTGATTCAAGTACTGCTCTCCCAAAATAGCCAGTATGCCCCAAGCCACGGTGCTTGACAAAAATTCGTGGGTTAGTCCACATTATAATCATACAAGTCGCAGCTATTGGCACATTCCTGAAGCAGTCAGAGGATGTTACTTTTGCTCTTGTGGAGTAAACCTTGATGTTCAGTGGGAGAGGTACTCTAGTCAGCTAGTAACACAGCAAGATGCATTGTGTTATTCACTTCGATATTCTTTGTGAAATGATGGCTTGACGTTTAGAATGCCCAGCTATATCTGTCAACAACTGGAGCAGCAGCCTGAATGGTTTGGTTTGGTCAGTTTAACAAAAGGAATATCCTCGGAACAGCTGGTGTGAACAATTTGGTTTCTCCTGTTGCCAAGTGTGGCTTTGGGAAGACTACAGTTCTATGTGAAAATCTGAGACCACCTTAGGAATTAACTTTGAGTGAGGTCTGAAGACTACCTTGTCTCTATGGAATGTCTCATAAAGGGTTCAGCCATGAGCACCTGAAAGCTCACTCATCCTCCAGCCTGAAGTGTGGCCATCAGGAGGACCAACTTTAGAGTGATGTGGTATAAGGAATATTCAGTGAGAGATTCAAACAGGCTCCAGGAGCTGCAGGAAGACCAAACTGAGATCCCAGACAGGAGCAGGTTCTTCAACTGGTCAGTAAGTATGCAACAGCCCTTTGAGAAACTTTGAGACAGTGAGATAAGAGAAGCATAAACACAAGGCAGACCTTAATAAAGCTGAACAGGCCAGCCTGTTTCAAATGTAGCAAACAGTCAAGGATCTGAACTGGGGTACAGACTGTGTTAGGCAACCCATACTGAGAATCAGTTCTATTTAGAGGATTAAGTCCTTCTGGTAGATGTTTTCCTGCTCTGAATTAGGCTTTCCAGAACCTGGAGGAAGCAGTCTAGCCGTAATTCTTAACTAGCCAACATTCATGCTGTCTAGTGCAGTGATTCCATGTCTGAAGCGTGTACTTGGCCACGGTGCCGTGAGATCAGGTCCAGGTGAACTGGAAGCTGGATCAGAGGCTGAACTGATATCTGTATTGGGGTTTGTCAGCCAAAACTAACTTGGCCAGTATGAAACTATGAGAATGATCATGGTGAAAGAGGCTTTGTCTCTGTGTTTTGGAGGCTGCCCTGCAATCAGGGGAAATCAAAGGAAAATCAGACAAACTTCTGTTTCACTGCAGGACTGAGGTATCTGATAACGATCTTGGATTCAGATCTCCTCTGGAGTTGCCCTTGGTGGCAAACAAGTCGATCATGGAGAATCCCCAATGACAGAATATCAGTCTTATTGGACTGGTGCAAGGACCGTTGGTGACTGGTCACTGATTGCTTGTTCAGGAAATCCAGTAGGCTGGTTCTGACTACTGGGAGGGGAAGGGCCATCAGGGTCATGTCATTCTAATGGCACCAAGTGCGGAATTTGATAGCTTCTAGGCACAGCATTGAGGAGCAGGCATTCCCTTGTTTGTTTACATAATGCATATCTTTAACAGACAACACAAAGCTTTCACTATAGAGTTTAAGAGGGCAGGCACAAACATGATAAAGATCAGTCTGATGGCTTGTAGCTGCATATCATCCAGGAGATGTCCATAATGAATATCTTTGTTGGGATGGGGACTGAAAAGGGTACTCACGTTTGTGGGATCCAACCACCTGCCTGCCCTCTGAAACTACATATTGCAAATCTTCACAGGCAACACAAGTCAGTTCTGAAGTGACACAATGAGACATTGACACTTTCCTGTGTAACTAATGTCTCATTGGGGAACAGCATAGCTTTGGCTCAGGTTGGATGGTTCACAAATGAAGTCTGGAAAGCAGCATCACATACACGTGTGCCAGCATGTGGTAAAATACAGTGAGGCAAGTCCATAACATTATAGCTGGTTTTGATGTTAGATGAAGTATAAGTGCCTGCAACTGGAACCTGTCCTCAGGCACGTACACTATTTTTAAAATCTGGAATCTATCACAGCTCCTATGAAGTCTATCGTTTGCAATGGGACAAGTGATATTTTATAGTTCACTAGGAGGCCCAACTGGATAAGCAGAGAGAGAGTGCACTCCAGGCTCTCTGCTTTGATAAGCCTTTGTTCAGCCAGTTGTCCTAGTACAGTAGACATGAATGCCTTAGTTTCACCGGTGGGCCTCTACCACTGCAAGACAGTTTGTGGAGATTCTTGATGTTGTAGACAGTGCAAATGGCAGTATCTTGTATTAGTAATGATTGGTCCCTCTAGCAATCTCAGGTACATCCTGTGGACCGTATACACCATGTGAAAGTACGAGTCATGGAAATACAAGTCTTGCAAGTTGAGAGGCACAAACCAGTTCTGAGTCTGAAGAGATGAAATGATGGAGGCAAGTGTTATCACACTGAATCTGAGGCAGGGTATGTATTTGTTCGGTCTCTGCAGGTCAAGGATAGGAAAAAGAGCCCTTTCTTCTGCTGGAGTTATTATTTGTAAGACTTCCTTTAGCGGGTTGGTGTATAAACACCCAGTAACCTCAGGATGGCCCTTCAAGAGTTTTGGTTTTTGTTATTTTTAAAAAGTGGAGTACTTTGTCTGTTTTCTTACTGAAGAGCTCCATCCCCTCGAACAGTAGGTCATGGATGGTGTCTACGACTTCTCTTGGTATTTCAGATCCTAAAGCCAAGAGGCCAGCTGCAGCCATTGAGCTTGTGGCCAAGTCAGAGGCATCCAGGACTGCTTATAGGGTTTCTCCAGCAACTATGTGACCTCTTATTTTCCCTCTAGTGTCCTGTGGTACTTTTGCGAGGAAGAAAGTTATCCTTTCCCATGTTTGCCAAATATAATTTCCTGACAACACCTGATTGTTCAACGTATGATGTTGCAGTGAGGTGGACAAGTGGACTCTGTGCCTGAACTAGCCTAGCTTTTTGTGGTCTTTATCTTTGGACATTCCTTTAATCAATTTCAGCGTCTCCTGCACTGTTGCAGCTGACAATGATCCTGGGTTTGGGTGAGAGCAGAAGTGTTTGAAGCTTTTCCGGGGCACTTTATAACATTTCTTCACCACTTTGGAAATAGGTTGGATGGTGGTTTGGCAGTGCCCTTTGTCTGGCTTTAGTATGTCCTCATTAATGGGGAGAGCAACTGTGGCTGAAACTTACGTGATCAAAAATGTCAAAGAGTTTATGTGATTTCTCTTGTATCACTGTTTTGAGATCTAGTCTCCATGATGTGAGGCAAAAGATCCTGAAAGGCTTTCAAGTCACCAGCCATTGGGTAAGGGCCTCATATACAGGCCAACAAGACTGCCTAGTCCTGCAACAAGGACTATTCTTTCAAAGGAAACTGAGGGTGCTGTGATTTTTGCATTGCTCCCAGTTACTAGACACTGCCATCTGTCCTATGGGTCAATGGTCTGGGTAGTGATGTTGCCCAAGGAGCTCAATTGCTTCTTTCTGAACCCACAGGAAGGGAATCTACTGTGGGACACTTGAGATAAAGGTCCCCAATTGGGTCAGTATGGCCAGGGTGGCACAGAGTATGGATACTGGTCCTGTGCTGACTGGTCAGCTCAATGCAACTCATGTCTCTCCTGTGGTGGTCCCTTGCATGAGGAATCTCTGGTACAGACTCTCTCTCAGTGTCTACAGGCAAATCATCCTTGTTCAGCATTGGAGAGAAGACTCAGTTGACTGTGATGAAGAGTAACACTCTTTGAATAGCAGCTTTGGTACCTGGCATTACCCCCAGGATTTATGACTTCCCAGGAAGGGACCTCGACTGTTCCATGAGGGCACATCTTGATTCTGTAATCAGCACTGGGTGTCTTTGCTGGTGTCTGTGCCAGTGTCACTGCTGGTTTACCTATACTACTCCCTTAAAGGAGGACAGACACCTTGCCCTTAGAAGGAGCGATGTCTATTCTTGTCTTCTTGGGGTGGTGTCTGAAGCCATGTCTGACTCTGCCTGGCCCTGCCTTTCAGTCTTGCTCTGGTGTTGGGGCGCTGGTGTCAGTTCTCATGCCAGAGGCATTGGTGCTCAGGGCCAGTGCCAAATCTGTCAGTACTTGTGCTGAAGGGGTTGACAGAGCTAAGGTAGCAGTGGCCAGTGCCAAAGGCCCCCCATGCTAAGTTGTTTAGAGTCAATTTCTATGGTGTTATTTTCCCCTGTCCTCCTGTCACTATCAGGGTGCAGTGTCTGTTCACAAGGGTACTCGCTGAGGATGACCTTTCGATTCTTTGTAGGTGGTTATCTCCTTTGGGTCTAAGATGACATGCACTGAATACTTGAATGGGTATAGTTTCAGCTGTAAGTGCCTTGACTTGCAAATCCTCAATAAGAAGGATTTCAATACCAAACACTGATCAGGGATGTGGGTCTTCCCCAGAGACAATAGGAACTAGTTATGCCCACTGACCAGGAAAATTAGAGAGATGAGATGAGACAGAGTTTAAACCCTGAGGGTTTAGAGTTTATCATGGTAGTTGCTGTGGGGCACTTTGTCTCACAGTATAAAGAGATGTATAGGGATGGTAATCTGTGTTTAATTTGGACATTCAAAAAAGAAAAATAAAGAAATTAAAGAACATAAGGGATAAGGACCATGAAGAGAGTTTCACCACCAAAACAGCATAGGAAGTGAGCTTGAAACACAGAGAAAGTAGCAGTAAGACACTTGCCAGGTTCCATTTCACTGCCACAAGAGGTAAGAGGGAACAGAGGGAAGGTTGCAGCCATTTCGCCCTTTTTGCCTTTGCACAAGAGCACGAGGTGGTACAGGGCATGTGCACAACCACAACAGACATTGCTATTAAAAAAAAAATCCAATCTGGTGCATGCGAGGCGCATGTGCACATACAATGAGATACACACAGACATACTCAAAGAACAAAAAAACAAAAACAAAACTTATTTATACACATGAAATACCAGAAAAGTTGGGGGTACATCTGAGGTCTGAAAACTCTACTTAACCTGTAGTACTTTTAAAAATTACCTAGCTAAAAATCCTACTTAGACATTGGATAAAATATTTATTATATGTATTGTGGTAGGCTCCAATCAGACACAAAGCCCCACTACTTTCCATGCCGTAAACACATATAGCAAGGAACATTCTCTACCACACAAAGCATCAGCATGTCTCATTTGTTCTCTATTTACCTTGTCCCCCACCCCAAGGCTCCAGGACAAAACAGACACATAGCCACAGCATTTTAAAACACACACACACGCTAAAAGCATATTAAGTTTGCAAAGTCAAGCACTCAAAATATAAAAAAGTCCAGAATTAAAGTTGCTTCTGCAACTTTCATTCAGGATCCTTATGTGTACGTTTTATGATTCTGTCTTTTAAAAAAAAAAAAAAAAAGTGGTCCTGTAATTAAACAGGACCCCTCCCTCATTCAGTGCACAAAATAGACGGTGCTCGCTAAATGGGCAGCTGCACAACATTTTGTTTTATCCTCACTGTCTGAGAGTGGCCCCATGTCTTATTAACTGCACACTATTAAAACCCTGCTCTAAATACATAATTATTAATTTTCTCATGGGCTTTGTTATGGTACTCATTTAAATGCTTCACTAAACATCAACTGATTAATTTTCACAACACTCCTGTGAGGATCTACTGTTATGCCCATTTTACAGATGGGAACTGAGGATCAAAGATTAAGGTAAAAAGAGTCCACTAATTTTGGGCTGCCAAATGGAGATGTTAAGTACTCTGAAGAATCAGGGGATAGTCATTATATAACACAGTGCCCACTAACTTCAGTTGCAGCGGTGAGTGCTCAGCAGTTCTGCAAATGAGACTGCTGCATCTTAAAATTGGCATCCTGAAAATGAGGAATATACAGTTAGTTGGCTGAATAAAAATAGGTGACTAAAAAAAAATTGAATTGGATTTTTATGTAAATAAAAATATATTTTTTAAAAACAAATCTATTTAAAAATAAACTTAAAATTATGACAATATGTTAAGTCTTAAATTTACTATAATCTATTAAAATCTTTAAAAAATATTTTTTTTTAAATTGAAATTAATTTCAAAAGCTTGCTGCCAAATTTTAAAGATAGTCACTGAACTGGTGGAAGTCACCTAAAATCAGGGTTGGCTGAAGTTAAAACAGCTTTTGACAGCAGTAGCCTCTTCTGCAGGAGCAGAGAGAATATTTTCTTCATTTCAATTTATTCAACTACTTCAGTTCGATGATTAGTTTGTTCAAAGTCAAGAAACCAACTGAGAGCTGAAAAGGCAGGAAAGTTTTTTCCTCTTCCAATCTATGAATAAAAATGAAGTGAGAGAAGATGAGATCTACTAGTTCTAAAATCTTGAAGGGCATGGTGGCCAGGACCAATTAGTTCTTTTCACTAACTGCAGATAATACTTTCTTTGTTTAGTAATTCAATAAACGCAAAATGTTTTGATGAATTTTGATAAAATTTGTTTCCTTACATATCCAGCACATTTAAAGTAGCTTCATTTAACTAAAGAAAATTTAACTATTTTTGTAGTGAATGAGGCTGAGAACTTCAGAAAGGAAAGATGCTGTCATGGTTAATGCAGCTGAATGTCATAACTCTCTGACACCACATTCTAGAGGCCATTACCCTCTGATCCCACTGAGGGTTACCAAAAGAAACTACACCATCTGCTCAAGAAACTTCCTGAAGAAGCACAGGAACAAATCTACACAGACACACCCCTAGAGCCCCGTCTATGGGTATTCTATCTGCTACTCAAGATACATAAACCTAGGCATCCTGGAGGCCCCATCATCTCAGGCATTGGCACCCTGAGAGCAGGATTGTCTGGCTATTTGGATTCTCTCTTCAGGCCTTCACTCCCAGCTATCTTCGAGACACCACTGACTTCCTGAGGAAACTACAATCCATTGGTGATCTTCCAGAAAACACTATCCTAGCCACTATGGATGTAGACGCTCTCTACACCAACATTTCACACAAAGATGGACTACAAGCCGTCAGGAACAGTATCCCTGACAATGTCAGGGCAAACCTGGTGCCTGAACTTTGTCCTCACTCACAACTATTTCAGATTTGGGGACAATTTATACCTTCAAGTCAGCGGGATTGCTATGGGTACCCGCATGGCCCCACAGTATGACAACATTTTAATAACTGACTTAGAACAATGCTTCCTCAGCTCTCGTCCCTTAGCGCCCCTACTCTACTTGTGCTACACTGATGACATCTTCATCATCTGGACCCATGGGAAGGAGGCCCTTGAGGAATTCCACCAGGATTTCAACGATTTCCACCCCACCATCAACCTGGCCTGGACCAGTCCACACATGAGATCCGCTTCCTGGACACTACTATGCAAATAAGTGATGGTCACGTAAACAAACCCTATACCAGAAACCTACTGACCGCTACACTTACCTACATGCCTCCAGCTTTTATCCAGACCACACCACACAATCCATTGTCTACAGCCAAGCTCTAAGATACAACCGCATTTGCTTCAATCCCTCAGACAGAGACAAACACCTACAGGATCTCTCTCAAGTGTTCTTAAAACTACAATACCCACCCCGGGAAGTGAAGAAACAGATAGAGCCAGAAAGGTACCCAGAAGTCACCTACTACAGGACAGGCCCAACAAAGAAAGTAACAGAATGCTACTAGCCATCACCTACAGCCCACAACTAAAACCTCTCCAGCGCATCATCAAGGTTCTACAACCTATCCTAAAGGATGATCCCTTACTCTCACAGACCTTGAGAGACAGGCCAGTCCTCATTTACAGACAACCCCCCAACTTGAAGCAACTACACACCACACAACAAAAACACTAACCCATGAACCAAACCCTGCAACAAACCCCATTGCCAGCTCTGTCTGCATATCTATTCAAGGGACACCATCATCGGACCTAACCACATTGCCACACCATCACGGGCTCGTTCGCCTGCACATCTACCAATGTGATATATGCCATCATGTACCAGCAATGCCCCTCTGTCATGTACATTGGCCAAACCAGACAGTCTCTACGCGAAAGAATAAATGGACAAATCACACGAAGAATTGTAACATTCAAAAACCGGTAGGAGAGCATTTCAGTCTCCCTGGACACTCAACAACAGATTTAAAAGTGGCAATTCTTCAACAAAAAAAACTTCAAAAACAGACTCCAACAAGAAACTGCAGAACTGGAATTAATTTTCAAACTGGACACCTTCAAATTAGGCCTGAATAAAGACAGGGAGTGAACTGGTCACTACAAAAAGTAATTTCCCTTTGCTGATACTCACAACTTCTTGTCAACAGTTGGAAATGGGCCACCTTGATTGCATTGGCCTCGTTAGCACTACAAAAGTAATTTTTCCTCCCCTGGTATTCACCCCTTCTTGTCAACTGTTGAGAACAGGCCACTTCCACCTTAATTGAATTGGCTCGTTAGCACTGACCCCCCCACTTGGTAAGGCAACTCCCATCTTTTCATGTGCTAGAGTATATACTCTGCTTACTGTATTTTTCACTCCATGCATCTGATGAAGTGTGTTTTAACCCACGAAAGCTTATGCCCAAATAAATTTGTTAGTCTCTAAGGTACCACAAGGACTCCTCGTTGTTTTTACCTGAATAACTGGATTCTAACCCTGCCTATGCCACAGAGTTCCTATGCGATGCCAGGTAAGTCACAAAACAAAAAGATTCCACAAGTGGCCACTATGTGCTCCTTATTTTCTGGGTACCCAACCTGAGGCACCTGGGGTCTGATTACATGCTGAATATTCACAAATGCAACTGATGGGAACTCTGCTCAGAACATATAAACTGCTATAAAATGCTAAAATTCAGGCCATAGGCTGAACTCGGCACCTAAAATTAGTGAAAATTTGACAATTGTGACTTTGAGTCTATGTTCTTCATCTGTAAAGTGGTGATTCTCTCATAGGGTTGTAGTAAAGATAAATTCATTAATGTTTGTAAAATACTACAATGAGAGCATCACAGAAAAGTCCACGAAGAAATTAATAATTCTGTATTCAGTGCAGGATTTGGACAGTGTTAAGTAAATAATGCACTGGGCCACACACTGGCTACTCGCTCAGTGAGCAGCATCCATCCTGTGCACCAACTGAGGCCAGGGTTCTATACAAAAAATAGCATAAGTTTGTGTAATTAAACATGATCATATTGCACAAGAGAGCTGAATTAAGGTTGTATAAGCAACTTAATTCTTGCATTTCCTAACTTTTGAGTGCTTGATTTGGCAACTTTAATATTCTTTTAACAGTTTTTTAAAATGTAGTATTTATAGACACTAGATATCTATTACATACCTATTTACATTATATGTCTTGATTATACTCAAGAGCTTCTCAGCATACCCATTATCAGCTGGACTGTGTTATTTTAAGCAAGGTTGCTCTTGAGGGATTTGAAGGAGGAGACGAAAGTGACCTCACAGATAAATTAAGGGAGAGTGTTACATGTGCAAGGAATTGCGTTGACAGAGATGTTTGCGTAAGAAGTTGACAAATGGGTAGAGACTATTGGCATGTTTGGATGGCTGAGCAGAGACAAAGATTACACAGTACAAGGAAAGATTGAACACACAGGGATTGGCAGAGTTGTGAAATATAAACTATAAGAAATGCACATGCCAAAAATATAGTCGCCACATAATCTTGCTACTGTAAACACTGTTCCGCCTCACCCTATTTGTCACCCACTCATTGCATCACTGCTAAAAATAGTGGTTAAGTTCTTGAAGGCAGGTATCTTATCTTGTGTATTTCAGTAAAGCACCCTAGCACATTTTTCAACAATACGAAAACAAAATAAAATATACCACCACTGACTTCATTTTGGATTATACTGGTGAAACGAAACATCCATTATACTAAAGATTAAAAGAACAAAATACGAATGTTATGATGGTAATAAATAACCAATAAATAATACATAGAGAGAGGAAAGTGAAGAGGAAAGCGCTGCTGGCCTCAAAAGCTAGTAGTGTGCCACATTCATCCTCTGGCCCGGAGCCTTACACCTGCACTATTTGGGACAAGGACTGTCATTCAAGAATTGGACATTTTAGCTACTTGCAATGCAACAGCATGACACACAGCAGCTGAACTGCTTTGACATTTACACCACTGTCTTTCAAGACGGACGATTGACATCAATAAATATCACCACCACCAGAATATAGCACTTACAGGGTATTTTACCTGAAGATATCAGAGTTCTTTACAAGGATAGGTTTTATGTCTATTTTACAAATTGGGAAACAGAAGTGAAATTATCTTCTTAAGGTCTCACAAAGTCAAGGGGCAGAATTCGGAATGAAATCCAGGTCTCCAGACTTCCAGTCCCCTACTGTAACCAACAGACAAATTTGCTTTCGGATATATACATACTCTTGCCCTAAATGCAAAAGACAACTGAACTGGGTAACTATAAACACTATGAACCAGCATCTGCTCATGGAGAAAAAAGATCAAGAAATCTCTTTGAAATATATATGTTAGCAACTTTTGTGTAACTAAAAATACACAGAATATGCCCCACATGAAATTGCGCTGAGATTCATGAAAGATATAACGGCAGCCATACTGGGGCTAAGTGTTTTAAGAGATTACTATGATCCACTGTACGGAATGCTGCTGATTAAGCAAAAGAAGCAAGAGTAGAGAGTTTACATCTGGATCCATTAGTAAATCACTTTATATGCTCACTGTAGTTTCTGTACTGTAACATGTTCTACACTTGATTGAAATTTTTCAAATACTCAAAAATGCACAAGCTTTTTGCATAACTGATTATTAGAGCTGGTCAAACAATTTGAAAAACTTAAAATTTGGACAAAAAGGGAAAAAATTGTCATGAAAATGTTCATGAAAAATGTATCCTGGTTTGATAGCGAATGAAAATTTGGAAGATCAACTATCAAAGAAGGTGTCAAGGCTGGCACTCTGGCACTTCGAGTGCAGAAGCGAGGAGCCCGTAAGGACTCTAAAAATTAATACTTGCCACTCCAGGCTTGTATTAAACTCCCAAGGTTACAGCTTTTTTCTGACCTTGGATTGGTAAATGCTGCCACCACCCAAGTGCAAAACCCCTCTGAGAACCCAGGAAGGCGCACTTGGGAATTCCTTCCTGTAGGGTACCCTCAAGCCCTTTCACACACACCCCCACACGGGGAAGAGCTGAGAAAGAAAAACAAAGGAAATCAGCTGTTGCCACCAGCTAATTAAACAACATGTGCACAAACCTCTTAGGACACAAAAATCCAAATCTGTTTTTTAAAAAAGGTGAATTTTATTAAAAAACAAAAGGAAGAAAATACATTTGGGAATTTAGGCTATTGCTAGATTTAAAAAGAGCAGCTACAAGGATTAAGCATCAAGAATAAGTTCTTGAGGTCCAGCTTAAAGGTTACAAGCAAAACAAAAGCACCTGGGGTTAGCACAGAGGAGTCCACAAGCCATAAAGAAATAAAAGGAGATAAAGATCGCATCATCTTCCTAGACATTTCCTGATTTACTTACATATCTGAGGTTTCAAATAAGTAGAGCTTCTAGATATGATACCTAGATTTTTCATACCTGGCCCCAAGCTTCTTACAGCATAGTTACAGCCCTGCCTGCCTCTCCCCGAGGACAACAGACAAACAGACAAAAGGGGAGTCTTGAATCAATTTAAAAAAGTTCTACCCTTCCCATTGGCTCTTTTGGTCAGGTGCACACTCACTTCCTTTTACCTATGCATAGCAGTGACTTTTAATCCTTCATGGTAAAGCAAGTAGAGAATAGCTACTAAGAGGGATTTTATAGCTAACTGGCTGGCTGGCTGCATAAAAGGGAGTTACGCCTCCCTTCATTTATCACAGAAGGCTTTTTTAACTATGGTGGTTTTTAACCAGAGCACTGACAACTGTCTAAAAGCAGGGATAATCCCCTTCTTTCCCCCTTTTCTAAAAATTAAAAGACTGATCATTCTCTCTAGAATGACTCTCAATAGTCAGTTCCTGTATCACTTCACTAATACCTGGTATACCCAATTAGACAAACTATTTTAAAAGTCCTTAAAATGAAGAGTATGGAAGTCTAAAGGTGGAAATAGGCTGTTTAAGTAAAGAAGAAATCAATTCTGAATACCGAAAGTTTATTCATAATTTGCAGAATTTATCCAAAGCAGGAACTGAAAGAGAAGCCTTTTCAATGGTCTTCAGACACAGGGGGATAACTGCCCAGAAATGAGAAAAACATAACCCTATTTGCCTGAGAGGATCATCATTTAACGTTTGTGATTTTCATGCCTCAAAAACACATACTATCTTGAATACTGAAATTCTACACAGTGTTGAACTTTTAGATATTATCCTTCTGTTAAAATTCCTATAGCATAGGTATACTAAGGGGAACAACATGAGAGAACCCAGACCTCTTTGTAAAGGTACTATCATCTTATTCAGTTTCATCCTTAACCTATAATCCTATTTCTATATCAACCAAAGCTGCATTCTTTACAGAGCCTTCCAAATATTAATCTGATAAAAAAAACATTAGAATTTAGAAGTCATGAGGGAGAACAGCAACTTTCAGAAACTGATTGAAACTGTGATTATGGGTAATGAGGAACATTTATTTTAAGATGCTATTTTGTGTCTTAAATTTCTCATACTTATTCTCACTCTAAAAATAAGGTTTGGCTCCAGAGTTTGATAAAATTCTATTTTGCTTTTTTTTTTTTTTTTTTTTTTTTTAAAGTTTTCAGAATATAGATAACATTTTGTTTTTATCAGGATTGAACTATTTAAAAAAATAACTGAAATATTAGCATTATATACTTTTGGATAAGGAATGAGTACTTTGCCAGATTGAAGAATACCGGTTGAAGGGAACACATCATCAATGAAGTGTGTATACTGCCCCTGAATAATCCTCAACAATGCATGATATCCCTCGTGGCTCTATATGTACACCGAGTGCAGCTATCCATCACATACATGTATTAAGTATAAGTACATAAGGAATGTACTTCAATTTATAAAAATTATGAGGACACAAATAAATACGATCAGTGGACTAAAGTTAGAAGGGATTTAAACACTAGTGTAATTTACACCTCAGTAAGTGGGTGTAATTTACATACTGAGAGAATGGGAGCACAAGGCTGTAATAGAAAAAGCAAACAGAAAGGTGTATACCCTCGTTTGTTGTTTTCCTGCTAAAACCCTACACACCCCATTCAGAGTATAATTTATACTTACTTGGTCACACGTACTTTATACAGCCATTTATATTACCTATTAATTTGGCCCAATGTGTTTATTGTAACATGCAATCACTCAAGAATAAAGCCACAGATATATGCAAACACATGCAGCATAAAGACTGTGATTTTACATGCTCAAAAGTAATAAAATTCAAAGTTCCCTGGTTATGTTGCTCCTATATATTAAGATGTGAGTCTATACAATTTGAAGGAATAAAAAAAAGTCCTGCAAAAGAGTGATATATTATAATAGTTGTGGCATCTATACATTTGAATTTCATAGCTTGTATTGTCATAAAGTGACAATTTCAAAGCTTGTATTGTCATAAAGTGAACAATAAGGTTACAGGAAAAAAATTTTGCTGGCACATTTCTCCTTTTTCTAGTGGAAGACAAGTCTATGTCATGGACCAAAAACTGGCAATCGTTGCCGAAACAATAAGTGATATATGACTTTTCATAATCTAAGAAACAAATCTAACAAATTTTATAGTCAGATTAATACAAAGATTAATTTAAATAAACTCACCTGGCCTATTTGTAAATGAATTTCTTTTACAGTATTTGACAAAGATTCTACAATCTCTTTCATGTGAAGGAGATGCATTTCTTCAATGTCTTGAAATTTCTGTGTAGTAAAAGAAGCAATTAGAGTCATGACGAAAACAGTTAATATAGTTAAAATAATTAGTGAACTGCGGTGTGATGACTGCAGTATTAGATACGCTGGCCAAGAAAAATAATCACCAACACACAGTTTACTTTCCAGGTCTGAACCACAGTTATTAATAAAATGTGTAAGAGGAAGGCAGGCATTTTTGGATACACTAAAGCTAGCTAGGTAGTATACTTAGAAAGATATTCTATCATATCACATTCAACCATTTGAGCATTTTAAAAAATTCACATTCTAGTATAGTTGAAGATTAGTTACTACTGCAATTTATGTAGTACTTACATAACTAACTTCTAGTGGCTCTTTCGGAGTACAATTTTGAAAAGCTTTCATACAATACATACTTTTGCAAACACAATTATTGCAACTGTACTTGTAAATATCTGTGGAGACAAACAGAAAACTAACTGGTTCAACACTCCCACTCACCAAAAGGGCTGTTCACTTGACAGGGTCTTCAATAAGCACTGCTCTCCAATTTCTATTGCTGAGTTCCCCTCTCCAACCATTACTTTCTTTTTCTTTTTTTTTTTTTTTTTTTTTTTTAGCATTGCCCATCAGCCCTGCCCTCCCCCCATCCCCATATCCTGTCACTTAGCCTTTTCATGACTTCCATTCCACCAGCATTTACGAATTCTCTTCTTTCAGCCCTCTCTTTCCTTTCTTCCACTGATGTGGTTGACGACTCTCCATGCTTCATTCTCCTCTACCCTGGATTTTTTTGCCACTCCCTCCCACCACAAAACCTGCTCTGCCAACCCCAAGCCCTGGTTCACCCCCAATATCTGCTTCCTTTGCTCCTGCTCTCATGCTGGAGAGCATCTCTGGTGAAAATCCCATGACCAGGCTGACTTCCTCCACTACGAATTTGTTCTCTCCACTATGAGTTCTGCCATCTTCTCAGCAAAAGGAGAGGTTACTCCCCTTGTGTTGTAACTGGAGCTCTCCAGGATATGGGTCTCTGGATGCTCCACCAATGCACCTTTGATAGGAGATTTTTGGTGGCAATGCCTATTCAGCCTGCATATACACTCCAGTCCTGTTTGTGGACTGTACTGAGGATATATAAAGAATTGCATGGGGGAACTGCCCCCTCAGTTCCTTCCCTATTGTGAAATCCTGACATACAAGACTCTGAATCAGAGGGGAAGGAGAGCAGGTAGCAGAGACTCACAGGGACACACATCTCAAACTCCTTCAGTTATTGCCCAAAGAGAGTAAGCTCTTCTTCAAAAGTGTTCCTATGGATGCTCCACTGTAGGTGACTCCTGAGCAGTATCCCTTGATGAAGGTGAGAGCTTCTAAGTTAGATCTAACACTGAAAACAAGACTGCACTGGCAACAGAAGCATCTACTCTAGAAGCATGGATCTGAATTATTTTACCTGTATGTAATATTTCTTGTGTACCCATTTGCCAGTGGGCATTGCGCGCCAGATTGTTTTGTGGGATCCACTAACACTCATTCATTAGTAGAACCGCCCTGCCAGAAGCTGTTGTAAGTAAAATGTCTAAAAGCTTATGTTGGGACTCCTGGACCTCTTGTAGTAGAATCAACTCCTGAAATTGCTTAAAGTCATCAGCGAGAGAAGGTGTTGGCAGAACTATGGCCTCATCTAGTGAGGATGATGGAATATTAGTTTGCAGGGTGTCTTCCCTGTCCACTCTAGCTTCCTGGTCTTCAAAAGACTTCTCCTGAGGTTGAGGAGGGAGTAATGAGACAGAAGCATGTCTCCCTTCATGGTCCCTTTGGGAGGAACTGGGAGGCTTTGAGAACTGCTGGAAGTAAACAGCCCACAGATCCAAATACAGGCACTGAGGTGGACCACAAAGCAAAGGAGATGGCATCCAACCCTGGTCATGCCAATAAGGAGGGGTATGAGACTGTCCCTGAGATTTCAGTCTCATGGTAGAAAGATGGGGGAATGCCTGTTGTAGAATAGTCAGGGGATTCCCAAAGCAATCTGAGAGTCTGAGGAATCATCCTTGAAAATCCAGTAGTGGAGCAGATGCCTGAGGTGAATGCAACTGCCTATCTGACGCAGTCGGTACTGAAGAGCTAGGATGTACTAGTGTAAGATATGGTCTCGGTGACCCAATAGATCACGGTACTGACAACTGCTTGATTCCTATTAACAAGGAGGATTCCAGCTCATCTGACATAAATAAGTCTCTAGAATATCTAAATTCTTATGGAACTGGTGTAAATTAGTTTAAATCAGTCAAGGGTCTGCAGTAATTGGTGTCACTACCAAGGGAACTGCCTGCTTTGGTGGCCTCATCTTGGAAGATGGGGCAAGTACCGAAGGCACTGATTGCTGAGACACCGGCCTGTCCAGATGACTCCAGTACAGATGACATACACAGCCTCTATTATACAGGTGCAGACACCTTGGATATTCATTCAGATACAGAACGCAGGGAGTGTGAAGATGTAGCATGCTTCTGTGAAATAGAGTGGAGTCTTTGCTAGATTCATCCTGCTTCAACAATATCTGGTTTGGTTTCAATACTGAGGTATGACTGGTACAATGGTGTTTCGAGGAACTGGAAGTCTTCAAAGAGCTCCCAGTACTGGAGCAGCTTCGAGCCTCCATGGAACATCCCTGGGGACCTGCAGCCTCTAGAGCACATGGTCTCTGAAGTGATCTGGCTCTTTTTGGAAGTTTTCCACAAGGAGAAAAGACAGTTACCTTTTCCGTAACTGGAGTTCTTTGAGATGTGTTGCTCATGTCTATTCCACAATAGGTGTGCGTGCTTGCCACGTGCACCGGTGCCGGAAGTTTTTCCCCTAGCAGTACCCGTAGGGGGGGAGCGCACCAGCAATCCCTGGAGTGGCGCCTGCATGGCGCAGTATAAGGGGAGCTGCGCGCTCCCCCCACCCTCAGTTCCTTCTTGTCGGACAACTCCGACAGAGGGGAAGGAGGGTGGGATGTGGAATACACATGAGCAATACATCTTGAAGAACACCAGTTACAGAAAAGGTAACTGTCTTTTCTTCTTTGAGTGATTGCTCACGTGTATTCCACAATAGGTGATTCCAAGCTATATCTGTTGGAGGCGGGTAGAAGTTCACAAGTTCTTAGGGCGGAGGCCAGCCCTGCCGAACCCAGCATCATCCCTGGTTTGGGAGACGATTGCATAGTGCGAACCGAAGACCACATGGCAGCCCTACAAATGTCCTGAATGGGGACATGGGCCAAGAAGGCAACCGACGAGGCTTGCGCTCGAGTTGAGTGTGCCTTCACAATTGGTGGCAGGGGGGATACCCGCCAGGTCATAACAGGTATGGATGCACGAAGTGATCCAGTTGGAAAGCCACTGAGTGGAGATCGACCTACCTCTCGTGCTCAGCCGAGGCGATGAACCGTTGCGAGAACTTTCTGAACGGCTTGGTCTGCTCGAGGTAGAAAGCCAGAGCCTGTTGCACATAGAGAGTGTGGAGATGGCGCTCCTCACTAGAATCATGGGGCTTGGGGCAGAAGACCAGGGGAAAAATGTCCTGACCCATGTGATAGGCAGAGACCACCTTCGGGAGAAATGTAGGGTGTGGGCGGAGCTGGACCTTGTCCTCATGAAAAACTGTGTACGGAGGCTCAGAAGTCAGGGCCCTGAGCTCCGAGAACCGCCTGGCCGACGTGATTGCTACCACGTAGGCCACCTTCCACAAGAGGTGGGACCAGGAGCATGTGGCTAGCAGCTCAAACAGGGGCCCTGTGAGATGGGCCAACACCAGGTTCAAGCCTCACTGCGGGACCGAGGGCCTAGCATACGGAAAAAGACCAACCCCTTAAGGAACTGGCCAGTCATAACTTGGGAGAGTACCATGTGACCCTGCACCGGCGGATGGAAGGCCGATATGGCTGCCAGTTGCACCTGGACTGACGAGGGCACCAGGCCCTGGGCTCTAAGGTGGAGAAGGTAGTCAAGGATAAGCTGGATCGGGGCAGCCACCGGGGAGACACCCCGTTCACCCGCCCATCTAGAAAACCAGGACCACTTCACCAAGTAGGCGCGGCGCGTGGAGGGCCGCCTGCTTTCTAGCACGACACGTTGAACCCCTTCTGAGCATGTCCTCTCCTCCCTACCTAGCCATTGAGCAGCCACGCGGTAGGCTGGGGTGGAGAAGGCGACTCTGGTCCTTGAAGAGCAGATCTGGATGGAATGGCAACTGCCACAGTGGAGCAACTGCCAGGCCCGTGAGGGTCCCGTACGAATGTTGCCTGGATCACGCCGGGCAACCAGGAGAACCCGAGCTTTGTCTGTCTTTATCTTTTCCAGGACCTTGCTGATCAGTGGGAACAGGGGGAAGGCATATAGGAAGTGGCCTGACCAGGACAGGAGGAAGGAATCGGAGATAGCGCCCCTTCCCAGTCTCCCACTGGAGCAGAGCCGTGGATAGCGCCGGTTCTGCCGAGTCGCGAACAGGTCCACCTGGGGAGTCCCCCACACTCGGAAAAGCCTGTGAGCCACTTCCGGGTGGAGAGACCATTCGTGTTGAGAGAAGTCCCTGCTCAAGCGATCCGCCCGGGCATTCCGGGTACCCGGTAGATGGAAGGCCTTTAGGTAGATGTCGTGGGCTATACAGAAATCCCACAGCCTGAGGGCTTCATGGCAGAGGAGCGGGCCCCCCCTTGCCTGTTGATATAGAACATCAAGGCTGTGTTGTCCGTGAGGACTCTGACCACCCTGCCCTCCAGGTGCGAGCGGAAGGCCACGCACACCAGCCGTACTGCTCTGAGTTCCTTGATGTTTATGTGCAGGGTCAGATCTTGAGCCAACCACAGGCCTTGGGTTTGAACGTTCCCCACGTGGGCCCCTCAACCCAGGTCCGACGCATCGGACACCAGTTCCAGCGATGGGGCCCTGTCCCTGAACGGGACCCCTTGGAGCATGTTACTTGGGGCGGACCACCACTGTAGGGAGGCGATCACCGAGTCGGGTATGGGGAGGACTTTGTCCATCCTGTCCCTGGCTTGGGAGAACTCCGAGGCCAACCAACGCTGGAGGGGCCTCATCCTGAGTCTGGCGTGATGGACCACATATGTGCACGCCGACATGTGACCCCAGAGCTGGAGGCACGCTCTGGCTGTTGTCACTGGGAACCTTATGACCGTGTCAATGAGCCCCTTCAGGGTCTCAAACCTGTCCGGTGGGAGGGAGGCTCTGGCCGACGAGGCGTTCAGGAGTGCCCCGATAAACTCTATGCGTTGAACTGGGACTAACGTGGACTTGGTGTTGTTTACCAACAGGCCCAAAGCGATTCATGTGGACAAGAGGAGCATCACGTGATCCCTCACCTGCGACCGGGAGCTGCCCTTGACCAGCCAATCATCCAGATAGGGAAAGATCTGGACCCCCCAGTGCCTGAGGTAGGCTGCTACCACTGACATACATTTTGTAAATACCCTAGGGGCAGTGGACAGGCCAAACGGGAGGACCGTAAATTGATAGTGATTCTGCCCCACCACCAAACGGAGGAAGCGTCTGTGCCCCTCGAATATATGAACGTGGAAGTACGTGTCCTGCAGATCGAGGGCAGCGTACCAGTCCCCGGGATGCAGGGAGGGGATGGTGGAGGCCAGGTAGACCATGCAGAACTTGAGCTACACCATGTACTGGTTCAGACTTCGCAGGTCCAGGATGGGCCTGAGTCCCGCTTTGGCCTTTGGGATAAGGAAATAGCAGAAGTAGTACCCCTTGCCTTTGAACTCCCCAGGCATCACTTCCACCGCTCCTAGGCCAGGAGCGGCCCCACCACCTGAGCGAGCAGAGCTTCGTGCGAGGGGTCCCCTAGGAGGGACGGAGGATGGTTGGGCAGGGAGTAAGTAAACTGGAGGGTGTAGCCCCGGGAGATGGTGTTGAGGACCCATGGGTCCGAGGTCAGCCGCGACCACTCCGGGAGGAAAGCACACAACTAATTGGAGAAGGGAAGCTTTACTGAGGGTGCATCCCTGATGAGAACTGGCAGGGCGCCCCCGAGCGTCCCATCAAAATCGCCTTTTCCCCGCTTCCTTGCCCTTGGAGGACCCAGGTTGGGGGGCAGGCCAAGACTGCCTCTGAGGGTGCCTCTTACAGTCCCGCGACTTCTTATGGGCGGCCTCATATTTTAGGTGGGTGGCCCGAGCGGGAGTCTGCTGCGGCTTGAATTTAGGTTTAGCCAGAGCCGGAACACAGAGATCCAGAGTCTGGAAGGTCGTGCAGAAGTCTTTCATGCCATGCAGGCTTGTATCTGTTTGCTCTGCAAACGGAGCTTTGCCATCAAACAGGAGATCCTGCATGGAGGTCTGCACCTCGCTGGACAGCCCAGAGAGCAGGAGCCACGACGCCCTTCTCATGGACACTGTGGAGGCCATGGACCACGCGGCCATGTCCACCACATCCAAAGCTGCCTGCAGGGTTGCCCTGGCAGCCACTGTACCCTCCTCCACCAGTGCTTTGAACTCCTTCTTAAGGCGCTCCTGGAGGGAGTCCTTGAACTTGGGCAGGGAGCCCCACAGATTGAACTCATACTGGCCCAGGAGAGCCTGGTGGTTTGCCACTCGTAACTGGAAGCTTGAGGACAAATACATTTTTCTTCCAAAAAAGTCCAGCCTCCATGAATCTTTATTTTTCGCGGTAGGGGCTGGCCGGCCCTGCCATTCCCTGTGGTTGACCGACTCGACCACCAGGGAGTTGGGCTCTGGGTAGGTGTATAAGTACTCATGTCCCTTGGCGGGTACACCCTTTTAGAGATGGGGGCCAACGAGGCGGGTATTTGCCACAGGACATTCGAAATTTTTGCCATCCCTTCATGGAGAGGCAAGGCTACCCTGACCAGTGCCAAAGAGGACAGCACATTAAACAGGGAATTCGAGGCCTCCTCCATCTCCTCTGCCTGGAGGTGGAGGCTTGATGCCACCCTTTTTAAGAGTTCTTGGTGGGCCCTGAAGTCCTCCTGCGGGATGGAGCGGGGCGGGGCCGTAATCGCCTCATCCGGGGAGGGCAAGGAGGCCGGTGCGGTACTCTGGGTGTCCGCTGGCACCAGAGGATCCACCACCTGGTTGGTCTCTGGCCACGGTGCCGAGGATGTATGTCCCACCGACTCCTTCCTCGGCGGTTTGGAGAGAGAGGCCGAGGGTGCTTCCGAGGCTCCGGCCACCAAGCGAGCCCCCACAGGGGGCTGCATCGGGGGCCATGGTACCCACTGGTACCATTGGGCCAGCCATGGCGCCCAGTGCCACTGCACCTGCTGCAGCACCGGCAGGGCCGGCTGTTCGGCCTGGCTGGCCTGACCCATTGATGGATGACTACGAATGGAGGCTGGGCTGACATACGACCTGCCGCTGTCCCCGGATCCCTAGGTGGAGGACCAGTACCGTCGGTAACGGCTGCTCTGTGATCTGCTCTGATGGGCGGACCCGCGATGGCGAGACGACAGCGACTGACACCCGGGGCTGCAGAGGAGATGCCTTGGCGGAGTCTTGGAGCGGGATTCCGAGCGGGAACGGTGTCGACGTCTGTGCCATGACCGGCTGCAATAACCCCTCCGAGACAAGGACCTTTGGTGATGCCTGCCTCGGTCCCGTCAGTATTCGCTCCTCGAGGTGGAGCGGTGCCGAGTCTCTGTCTGACGGAACCCAACCAGACAGTCTGGTGGGAGTCGAGGGCGATCCACAGGGACTTTGCCCTGAACAGTGGCTGGGCGGCGAATGGCATTAGGAATATTCTCTGGACCGAGACCAGTACTGAGCTGGGGGTGACTGCGGAGATTTCAGCAGTGGCTTGCCCCTGAAGCATGGGGCCGACATCGGCGGTGCTCCTGGTACTGGCATGGACATAATGTCCCGGGCCGCCTGCAGGGCCTCCGGTGTGGATGGCATCCGGACATTCAGGAAGGCCTGCTCCGAAGGGGCCGCGCTACTCTGCTCTACATGAGTCAGACGCCTAGAGGCTGGTGGGGATTGAGGACTGCCCAACATGGGTCTAGCCTCTGTCCCGGGTTTTCCTCGGTGCCGCTGCGAAGGTGGCGTCTTTCTGGCCTTCTTGGCGTGCCCTGTGGATGGGGAGCGGTGCCGACTGGTCAATGGCACCGGAAGGTCGCCACGAACCGACACAGCGGTGCCCAGTGCCGGCTCAGAGTGGCGCACCGGAGTCGGGGTCAGCGCCGACTCCATGAGAATGGCCCAGAGCCTAATGTCCCCCTCTCTCTTGGTCCGAGGCTTAAATGACTTGCAAATTTTGCAACAATCGCCGATATGGGTTTCTCCCAAACAGCGCAGACAGTCTGCTTGCGGGTCACTCCTTGGCGTAGATCGCCTACAAGTGCCGCACAACTTAAAATCCGGGGCATGCAGCATGCTCCGGCCAGGGCTCTCTGACTAACTGAACTAACTAAACAGCTAACTAACTACAGGTACCAACAATGAACAAATGAACAGGTCTGGGGACGAGCTACAGCAAAGCTGGAGCAGAGTAGTTCCGACGCACCTTCACTGGAGACAAGAAGGAACTGAGGGTAGGGGAAGCGCGCAGCTCCCCTTATACTGCACCATGCAGGTTCCACTCCAGGGGTCGCTGGGGCGCTCCCTCCTACGGGTACTGCTAGGGGAAAAACTTCCGGCACCGGTGCATGTGGCGAGCACACACACCTATTGTGGAATACACATGAGCAATCACTCGAAGAACAACTAGAACTTATTTTCTTTGGAGCTTAGTCACTACCTACTGTGTTGTTCTTTGTTGAGGATCTTGGTGACTGAAATGCAGCAATTGATGGGGCATTAATAAAATTTGGAGGCCAGCGTACAGTAGGGTTACCTGTATCCAGATCCAAGGCTGGTTGCAGAGCTTGCTCCATCAGGAGCCTAAACTTGATTTCTCTGTTTTTCCTTGATCAGCTTTTAAAAGAGATGCAGATCTTGCATGTTGCGGGTATGTGAGTGTCTCCCATATAGCAAAGACACTCAGGGTGTCCATCACTAACCAGGATGGATTCCCAGCAGGAGAGGCAACATTTGAATTCCAGGGATTCCAGCATACCATGGCAAGAACTACCCCCAAGGAGCTCCCTTTAGAGGAGGTGGAGGGCGGAGGTTGTAATCACATGAAAAACCTCTCTAAATAACTACCAGGTTAAATAAACTACTACTGTTAACTAAACTAAACTAACTAAACTGCAAAAACAGTAATGCTAATCACGATGCAGGCATGTTAGATATACAAAGCAGCTGAGAAGGAACTGAGGACTGTTTGCCTGTGCAGAGCTATATATCCTCAGTGCAGGACGTGAAGGGGACTGAAGTGCATGAACAGGCCAAACAGGTACTGCCTACCTAAAATCTCCGATCAAAGGTGCATGGGTGCGTGAACACCTAAAATGGAGCACCCACAGGGATACTACTGGAAGAACTGCTTCTTCAACTTTACTGAATCCCATTACCACAATGTCAGCTGTATTTTTGCCTTTGACTCACTCCTCAAACCCTCACTCACTTCCTCTTGTCTCCACATCTCTTGCTGTACACGATCTTGGCAATTTCTTCCAAAACAAAACCTTCCTCCTCCCTTCAACTTGCCTTTCCCACTTTGCCTCCAGCAACTCTCACCTTCTTCTTCCCTGTCACAGAGGCAATTTTTTCATCTGCTCTTCTCTTCTAACCCCTCCATTTGTCTCCGTGACCGCACCCCATCTCCTGATCTCCCACAAACATAATCTCATCCCCTCCCTTAACCTCCGATTTTCCTCTGGCTCTTTCCCCTCACAATACAACTTACTGTACTCTCTATCATCTTAAAAAAATCCCACTGTTGTCTCCACTTGCTTCTCCAGCTACTGCACTTTCACCCTAAGCTTTCTGTATCCACAGGGTTCTGTCTTTGCATCCCCTTCTCTTCCCCCTCTACACTTTATCTGTAGGTAATCTCACCCACAAACACAAATTCAACTACCATATATACACCTCTACCCAGATATAATGTGGAACCAAAAAATCTTACCGTCTCGTAGGTGAGATCGTGTTATATCGGGGTAGGGAGAGGAACCGCTTCCCGCCGAAGCTCACCTCCACCGTGCCTCCGCCTCCTCCCCTGAGCGTGCCACCACCGCTTGCTTCTCCCTCCCTCCCTTGCAGGCTTGCCGCGTCAATCAGCTGTTTGGCATGGGAAGCCTGGAAAGAAGGAAGGGGGGTGGGGGAAGAAGCGAAGTGGCGGCGGCGTGCTCAGGGAAGGAGGTGGAGGCGGAGCGGAGGTAAGCTGGGGTGGTGAGTGGTTCCTCTGCGCCCTCCCCCCTGCCGGTTACTTGCTCTGGCCCTCCCCGCATCCCCCCTGCCCCAGCTCACCTCTGCTCCGCCTCCTCCCCTGAGTGTGCCGCCACCACTCTGCTTCTCCCCCCAAGGCTTGCTGAGAATCAGCTGTTTGACGCGGCAAGCCTGGGAGGGAGGGAGGAGAAGCGAAGCGGTGGCGCACTCGTGGGAGGAGGCAGAGATGAGCTGGGGTGGGGAGGCCGCAGCAAGTGGGGGGGGGGCATAGAGGAACTGCTTGCAGTAACATGAATTCGGATATAACGAGGCAAAGCAGCCCCACTCCCCGGAGCGCTGCTTTGCTGCGTTATATCCGAATTCACGTTATATCGGACCGCATTATATGGGGGTAGAGGTGTATATGCTGACAACTCACAGATCTACCTCTGATCCACAGCTGTTTCCTGTCCAAACTAAAACCTCGGCCTGCCTCTCCGACAACTCCTTGTGGATATCTAGTCAACAGCTTAAGCTCGATACAGCTAAAACAGATCTTTTAATCTCATCCCCCCCCCAAACCCAGCTTGCTATGTCCTCTCTTGATCACTGTGACAACACCATTATCCTGCCTGTCACTCAAACCTGTAACCGAGGCATCATCTTCAATTTGGGCCTCTCTCTAGGTCTTCACATGCAAGCTATATCTGAATCTTGCTCGTTCTTTCTGAATAACATCTCTAAAATTCCGTCTTTCCTATCCAGACAGTGTCTAGGCTCTCATCTTGAGTCTCGATTATTACCACATCCTTCTCTCTGACTTTGACAATGCAATCTTGCCCTACTCATATCCGTTCAGAATCCTACTGCAAAGATCATTTTCCTAGTCCGTTGCTTTGATCATGCCACCTCTTTCTTATCATTCTTCTATTGATTCCCTCTTCATCATCACATTGAACAAATTACAAGTCTTCAATTTTATAGCCCTTCATGGCCTACTCCCACTCAATCTATCTACCTCTCATTCACTACTGAGATGTTGACTCTCACCTGATTAACAAAAAATAAATGTATGATTTAGCAGACTTTTTCTACTCTTATTTAAGAAATAAACAGGTCCACTAAACTTTCACAGACATCTTGTCAAAATGTGTAAGTGATGAACATGTGGAAATTCAATGTAACAAAAAGTTTTCCAAATTCCTGTTTTAATAATCCAAGGAAGAACATTTACTAGTTAATATTTAGACATTTTGCTTTTATATTCAAGTTGCTTCTTAGATCTTTTAAGCTAGTATTAAATAAGAATGGAACTGGCTTATTATCTAAAACTTTGTGCTTCCATATTACTGTTGTCATGAATTGGTTGGTATTCATAAAAAGATAGTTGCAAACAGTGCACTCAAATTATGCTTAAATGCAATTTAAAGTGCGAGTTTATGGGTTTTTTCCCCCTATTTTCTAAAATTACACATATCCCTTCCCGTAAGCTTTCAAAAAGTGTTGTGAAAAGAAAAGTTACTTGCCCAGAACTGTATTCTGTTCATACAAAGTCACTATTGGATTTCTGAACCAGTATTTAACACCTGTAGACTTTTGAAGAGCTCAGGATTCCAAGATATTTAACTTCCTCACTGATTGACATACAAGTACTTCACTGGAGATGCATAACTATTTTTGACACCCTCAATTGTCTGTTCCTTTTCAGCAATTTAATAAAGATAAAGTGACATCACCAAAAATGAACATATAATCCCAAACCTAGCAGGGAAGGTAACTAGGTCAGTGTGAACCTATGAGAGAGAGAGAGAGACTTTCACAGAACATTTGGTAAGTAAACCTATTTCCCTGTATATGGAAATTTTAAACAGATCTGCAATCATTCAAACTAAAAAAAACAAAGAAGCATTTACCTCAATTATTAAAAAATGCTAAAGTTAGGCCTGTGTAGGAACTTATTACAAGCCTCTCTTCTTACCTTCTAACCTTGTGAAAAAGTTACCCCCTCGAACTGAAATTTTTCATACTTGTACTTAGCCTACACTTGCTTTTTTTTTTTGTTGTTTTTTGTAAAGAATGTTTTGCAACATTTACGTTTAATTTTTTCTGAGTTATCTCAATTAATGGAAATAGCAACTATGCAAATGCCACTTTCTATTTTCATTAGAAGTGTGTACCAATTGCATAATATATATCTGGCTATCTATATACACCTTTATATAGAGTATCTATTACTTCAACTTATCAATTGGATATGAAGCATATGTTTGTTTTTTAAACACCCTTAACAATAAAGTTAGTTCTAAATCATATTTCTTCAAACACATCAACAGCATCTGCACTCATTGAGGAGTAAGTTATAATTTAACCAATTTGAAAGAGCAAAACACTCTGGTGTCCGGTGTGTTTGTGTATGGTTTTTTTTGTTTTTTAAACCATCACAATCTAGCCTCTCAAATTCGCAAGTCATAATCTGTCTCAAAACACACTTCACACACACATCTGGAGTCCGGAAGACATTTTTCCTCAGATCAGATTGGCAGTGACCTTGGAGATTTTTCACCTTCCTCTTCAGCATGTGGGTGCAGGTTATTTGCTGGCATTATCTGGATATATTTCACTTAATCATTTTCCTGCCATTACATAAGCCTTGACTGCCAGTGCACCTCAGTCCCTTCTATTCTCTGCCCGTGGCATGTAATTGTATAGTCTCCTGGGGGCTGTAATACTTAGGCCTAATTTCAGTTGTTAGGTTAGCGTGTGGGTGCAGGGTAGTGCTAGTGGGCTGTGAAATATACAGGTCAGACTATTTGGTGGCTCCTTACACTATATTACTAGGACTTAGAATAGTAATCAGTGGTTCACAATCAAGCTGGAAGGGCACATGGAATGAGTCCCGCAGGGATTGGTCTGGGGCGGGTTCTGTTCAATATCTTCATCAGTGATTTAGATAATGTCATAGAGAGTACACTTATTAAGTTTGTGGATGATACCAAGCTGGGAGGTGTTGCAAGTGCTTTGAAGGATAGGATTAAAATTCAAAATGATCTGGACAAACTGGAGAAATGGTCTGAAGTAAACAGGATGAAACTCAATAAGGACAAATGCAAAGTACTCCACTTAGGAAGGAACAAGCAATTGCACACATACAAAATAGGAAATGAGTCCCTAGGAAGGAGTACAGTAGAACCTCAGAGTTACAAACAGCTCAGAAATGGAGATCGTTTGTAACTCTGAACAAAAATTATGTTTCTTTCAAAAGTTTACAACCGAGCAATGACTTAATATAGCTTTGAAAACTTTACTACACAGAAGAAAAATGCTGCTTTACTTTTTTTCAGTAGTTTATGTTTAATACTGTACTATACTGCTTTTTTTTTTTTTTTTTTGTCTCTGCTGCTGCCTGATTGTGTACTTCCAATTCCAAATGAGGTGTGTGGTTGACCGGTTAATTCGTAACTCCAATGTTGATAACTCTGAGGTTCTGCTGTACTGTGGAAAGGCATCTGGAGGTTATAGTGGATCACAAGCTAAATATGAGTCAACAGTGTAACACTATTGCAAAAAAACAAGCAAGCATTATTCTGAGATGTATCAGCAGGTGTGTTGTAAGAGCAGAACACAAGAAGCAACTCTTCCACTTTACTCCATGCTGATAGGGCCTCAGCTAGTGTGTTGTGTCCAGTTCTCAACACATTTCAGGAAAGATGACGACAAACTGGAGAACGTCCAGAGGAGATTAACAAAAATGACTAAAGGGCTAGAAAACATGACCTGTGAGGAAAGATGGAAAAAATTGGATTTGTTTAGTCTGGAGAAGAGAAGACTGAGGAGGGATATGATAACAGTTTTCAATTACATAAAAGGTTGTTACAAGGAGGAGGGTGAAAAATTGTTCTCCTTAACCACTGAGGATAGGCCAAGAACTAAGAAAACATCTAGAGTAAGGATCTGTGTATATAAATTTGTATTATTTTAGTTAAATTGGTGCAAAGCACTGTGTGGATGCTTATTTCAGTTAATTATTTCATTTTAAGAGTGACTTGTTTCAGTTTAGCCTAAACCTGTTCCAAATCAACTTAAGGAAACTGCTAAACCAAAATATACTTGGTTTAAAACAGAAAGAAGAGCTTGTCTACATTTAAAAGTTTTCTACTTTAACCCTGCTGGCATAATTAAAGTGGCAACCACCACTTTACTGCGTATGCAGTTATACAAGTATAAAGGTATTTATTCTGGTACAGCTTATTTTGATTCCCAAACCAAAATAAAGTATATTGGTATATCTCCATCTACACTGGGGGGAAAGAGATCCTAAGAGTGAGAGAGAGAGAGAGAGAGAGAATGCTTTCCCAAATCTGGCATTATTCTGGTTCTAGCAGCCAAGTCCAGTACGTAACGGTTACAAATATCACTGGACTACTCTACACAGCAGTTATTGTAATTTCAGAAACAGGAACAGGATGTTGCTTGAACTGTAGTAAAGCCTTGGTGGACAGTGGGGGTAGTATCTCTAACAGCTGGTAGCACAATGTGATACACTCAATAGTCCATTAAGACAGTCAGATTAAATGTCTTGGCCTTTAGAGTGACCATCTATCACCAAAAACGTGCATGGGGGTAGCCTGAAAGATTTAGTCCTGTCCATGAAGTAGCATAGAGAATGATATCTCCAGGGTGTGCAGTTTCTTTTCCCTGTGTGTGGAATGTGATTTAGGGAAGAATACAGGTAAGCTGATTACTTGAATTAAGTGAAATTCAGATACCGCTTCGGGAATGAACTTTGGATGAGGTCTCATAACCACTATGTCCACTGTATATAGAAATTCAACCCTGAGCACCTGAAACTTACTCTCCTGGCTGAGGTGATGGCCACCAGAAAGACTATTTTAGGGGTCAGATAGCAAACAGGGCATTCCGTGAGGGCTCAGAAGAGGGCTCTATTAGCTTCAGAAGAACAATGTTGAGGTCTCATGTTGGGGTAGGCTCTGTTCCCAGTGAATAAGTGTACATCAATCACACCCCTAAGGAACTTCAATATTGTCACATAGGAGACTATCAAAAGCAACAGTATTAGAGGGCAATATGCTGATATCATCATCAGATGACCCTTCATCTAACTGAAGGAGAGTCCAGAATGTTTCAATTGCAATTAAGTAATCCAGAATCTTCAGTATTAAGGCCTGGTCAAGCACTAGACTGTGTTGGGTTGCCCATATGGAAAATCTCTCGCATTTAAAGGAATGGATCTTCCTCATGGATGGTTTTCTGCTTTGTGCCAAGATTTTCTAAACATGTGAAGAGCAGTCTTTCCACGCCTCCAGCCAACATTCAGGTCATCAGTTGTAGAGATGCTGGGTCTGGATGAAAAATTTGTTCTTGGTTCTGTGACAACAGATCTGGGCTTTCTGGAAGTCTGATTGGAACCTATGCTGATATGTGCAGCAAGTCCATCAGCCAGAACTGTCTCATCCAGTAGGGAGTTATGTAAAAAGTTATCCTTGGTCAGTACCAGAGCCAGGATGTCAGTCTTGTTGGGGAAAGAAGAGGATTCTGTGGGTGGGGTGGGTGGGGAAGCTGGAGCATCTCCTGGGCCAGTTTTGCTAGCTTGCCCATTTGCTCTTCCAGTTTTAGTGTGAGGGCCCTGGACACAAATTCAGAGAGGGCCTGGGATATCCTCCTCCTCATGGAGATATGTGATGGGACTCAACTCATGGACAGGTGGGATGGTGGGCCCCAATATGCTCAATAGGGCTCTGGTGGTAGATCATACAGGCATTGGCCAGGCTGTGGATGGACCATCCACTACCAATCTTGTAGGGGACTCTTTGGATATCCCCTAAGGCGCTTCCGTTTCCCTGAAGAGGGATTTCTATTGGAGTCAGGAGAGGAGTACCTTAGAGAAGGGCAGAAGAACTCCTCTGGGAATCGTTGTACCATCAAACACAGTTCTGGGTGAAGATGATGCCAGTGCCCAAGTTAGTGCTAACATCGGTGCTGGGAGAAAAAGTGAGGGTGGATCCTGAATGGCAAACTTTGGTGTCTGGAGTGGTTCTTTGACCAGTGCAGGTGTCAGTATGAGAAGGGCTCTCGGTATTGATGTTGGCACCAGGGCCAAAGCTTCTCTGGCTTTCTTTGCTGTCAGTGCCCTGCTACCAACTTCGGAACTGGAAGGTCCTCCTTCTGAGGCAAACATAATGTCTACTTGGAGCTGCAGTCACAGCAGCACTCCGTACCCAACACAAAATGTTAAGGGGCTCTTTGTCCCACGGTCAGTGCAGAAGGTCTGCACTGATGTCTTCAATATCAAGGAGGTATCTGCCAGTAATGGGGATCCCAGTACTGGTATTTACTTAGCCAGTTTCTTCTCCCTGCTGGAACCAGAAGTAAGCCTGTTAGCTGGGGCACTAATGACAAAAGGCTCTAAGGTTCCAGTTGGGACCATGTTTATTCCAAATGGGTCTGATGTCACTTTCATGGATTGCTCCAAGAAGTGCAGTTTGAGCCTTATATCCCTTGACTTCGAAGTGCAGGATAAGGAGAAGCAGAGGTAGCATGTATCAGAGGACATGAGCTTCCCTGAGGCAGAAGAGACACCTGCTGTACCCATCACACAAAGGCAGAGGTTAAACCCAAGCACTTAGAGTCTGGTATTTTTCATGGTTGTGTAACTTTGCCCTGCTTTATAGGGAGTGGGGGAGCATGTACAGGGGGCTCTCCCCGTCACCTCTTATTTTCCCCCCAGAACATCCAAATACAATGAAATATTTACAAATTAAACTAACAAGAAGAGCATTTCTTCACAGACAAGTCTGAAGCTTAAACAAAAGTGTGAGCTGATTGGATGCAGTCCAGCATCTGTCTCACAGCCACTGGCAGTAAGAAGAAACATAAAAGGTCATCGTTTCTCCATCTTTTTTGTCCTCGTGCGGGATTACAAGGAGGCAAAGGGCACAAGAGTGGTCCTGACAGACATGGCAAAAGACATGACATGGCAAAAGATTCCAAGCTTGTGCACACAAGGGACATGCACATTGACTACCTGAAGTAGTATTTTTAATGCAATACATCCCTCATGAAACCAATGACTAAGAGGAGAATATCACCTTCTTGGAAAGCCAAAACTATAGCCAAATGAATGATAGGAAGATGTTTAATTTGCATGGAGGTAAAGTTAACAGAATACTGTGCGTGGAATATTTGACTTAACATCATACTTCAAAATGTCTTCATCTAAATTTATATTGTCTTCTGATAGAAATATGTTATCCGATATTTCAGACAGATGGCTCTAACTTCTCTGAAGCCATGCCAACAAAGATTTCAGGAATGGAATCAAAGATATGCCCTGGCTTTGAGTTACCAAATGTGACACAAAACAGACAGGGATCACACACCATGAAGAACCTCCAGTTATAGGTAAGTAAAAAATAGTTACTCACCTTTTCATAACTGTTGTTCTTCGAGATGTGTTGCTTATATCCATTCCAATTAGGTGTGCGTGCGCCGCGTGCACAGTAGTCGTAAAGATTTTCCCTTAGCTGTGGAGCCCCCAGGAGTGGCACCTCCCCACCACCGACCCAGCGCCTCCTCAGTTCCTTCTTGCCAGCTACTAAGACAGAGGGGAAGGCAGGTGGGTTTGAAATGGATATGAGCAACATATCTCGAAGAACAGTTACGAGAAGGTGAGTAACTGTTTTTCTTCTTTGAGTGGTTGCTTATATAGATTCCAATTAGGTGACTCCCAAGCCCTACCCAGGAGGTGGGGTTGGAGTTATGGAATCGCTGACTGGAGCACCGCTCTGCCGAATGCTGCATCATCTCTGGCGTGTTGGGCGATGGCATAATGAGAGGTGAACGTCTGCACCAAAGATCACGTTGCCAACCTGCAGATCTCTTGTATCGGTACTTGGACCAAGAATGCCGCCGAGGAAGCCTGTGTCCTTGTGGAATGTGCCGTAAGTGCACGAGCTGGAAATTTGGCTAGCTCATAACACATCCGGATGCAGGATGTGATTCAAGATGAGATTCTCTGTGATGAGACTGGGAGACCTTTCATCCCGTCCACCACTGCCACAAAGAGCTAATTCGACTAACAGAATGGCTTTGTGAGCTCCATGTAAAAGGCCAGCACTCGTCGAACGTCCAGTGAGTGGAGCCTCTGCTCTTGGCAGCTTGCGTGAGGTTTAGGGTAGAATACCAGTAGAAAAATGTCTTGGTTGGTGTGGAATTGGGACACCACCTTTGGAAGGAAGGCCAGGTGAGATCTGAGTTGTACCTTGTCCTTATAGAAAACGTATGGGTAGAGGGTCTGATGTGAGGACCTTTAACTCAGATACCCTGCTAGCAGAGGTAATGGTGACTAGAAAGACTACTTTCCACAACAGGTAGAGGACTGAGCAAGTCGCCAGTGGTTCAAACGGGGGCCCCCAATAGCCTGGAGAAGACCAGGTTAAGGTCCCATGCCTTGTCTAATTTGTTGGTATAGATGTTCCAGACCCTTGAAGAAATGTCCGACCATGGGGTTGGCAAAGACGGAACACGCAGCTGCTCCTGGGTGGAAGGCCGAAATGGCTGCAAGATGCACCTTGATGGATGACACTGCCAGGCCTGGCTGTTTCAGGTGTAGCAGGCACTCCAGGATGAAAGGTATGGGTGCCTGAAGTGGGGGTGTGCAGTCTTGAGCACACCATAATGTGAACCTTTTCCACTTTGCCAAGTATGTAGCCCTAGTAGAGGGTTTCCTGCTGCCAAATAAGACCTCCCTCACTGGTTCCGAGCATAGGAGCTCCATGGGGTTTAGCCATGAAGCTTCCAGGCCATGAGAGGGAGGTACTGTAGGTCGGGGTGTTGAAGGCAACTAGGGTCTTGGGTATTCAGGTGCAGTAGGAGTGGCAACATAATCGGGGCGTCTAACGACAGCTCCAGGAGCGTAGTGTACCAGTGTTGGCAAGGCCATGCCGGTGCCACCAGTATCACTGCTGCCCTGTACCTGCTGGTCTTGAGCAGGACCTTGTGTACAAGTGGGAATGGCAGGAACATGTACAGCAGATGTTCTGTCTAAGAGAGCAGGAACGCATCCACAAGTGAGCCCGGGCTGTGTTTTTGGAAAGAACAGAATTGCGGGCACTTTGTTGCTTTGTGTGGCGACCAGATCGACCTGGGGAGGTCCCCACCTCTGGAAGATGTTGTGTATGATAGTCGGGCGGATGGACCACTTGTGGTTGCAGAAGGATCTGCTGAGGTAGTCCGCTAGCTCGTTCCGTGCCCCCTAGGAGACAGGACTCTTCCAGGTGAATGGAGTGGGCTATGCAGAACTCCCATAACTGAAGGGCTTCCCGATAAAGGGGAGAGGAACGAGCTCCAGCCTGCCTGTTGATATAAAACATGGCAGTGGTGTTGTCCATCACAGCTGCCATGCACTGTCCATGCAACTGGGCCTTAAAGGTTTGGCACATTAGTTGGATCGCCCTCAGCTCCTTGATATTGATATGGAGCGAGAGCTCGTCCTGAGACCAAAGGCCTTGCGTCTGGATGTCTCCCCGGTGCATGCCCCATCCCAGCGCAGGCACGTCTGATACCGGGGACAAGGAGGGCTGGGGGCTGTTGAATGGGACTTCCTCGCATACTGATCAAGGGTCGAGCCACCGTCAAAGGGACTCAAGGACTTGTGGTGGAATAGTGACCCCGGACAGTAGACCAACGCAAGCCATGCTTGGAGGGGTCTGAGCCTCATTCCGGCACGCCGGACTATGTATGTGCATGCTGTCACGTGGCCAAGGAGACTCAGGCATACCCTAGCTGTAGTGATCGGGTATGGCTTGAGGCCTTGTATAATGTCTGCCATTGCTTGAAAGTGGGCCTCTGATAGGAACGCTCTGGCCTGGACCGAGTCCAACACCGCACCGCTAAATTCTATTCTTTGGGTCAGTAACAAATTTGACTTGTTCCCACTGAAAAGGAGACCCAGGCTCTTGAAGGTGGATCTGACGAAGCAGACCTGAGACTCCACCTGTTCCCTGGAATGCCCCCTGCAGCAGCCAGTCATCGAGGTAGGGATATACCTGCACCTGTCTCCGGCAGAGTAAGGCTGCTATGACCGACATGCACTTGGTGAACACTCGGGGGGATGTCGACAGGCTGAAGGGGAGGACTGTGAACTGATAATGGTTGTGGTCGACCACAAACTGGAGAAATTGTCTGTCTGCAGGCTGTTTAGGTATGTGAAAGTACTTGTCTTTCCAGTCAAGAGTAATGTAGCAGTCTCTTGGATCCAGAGAAGGGATAATCGCACTCAGGGAAACGATCTGGAACTTCTATTTTTCCATGAACTTGTTGAGTCCTCGCAGCTATAGAATGGGTCTGAGACCCCCCCTTGGCTTTGGGAATTAGAAAATATTGCGAATAGAATCCATTGCCCCTACGGCGAGGAACGTCTGCACCTCCTGGATAAGGAGTTGCTCGTGAGAATGCTCCCTGAAGAAGGAGGCTGGGAGAGAGGGGAGGGAGCAGAATTGGAGAAAATATCCCACTTCTCCCATGCGAAGAACCCAGCGGTCCGATGTTATTTGGGACCAAGCACGGTAGACGTGGGATAGGCAATACATGAAACGGGGAAGGATCCAGTGTCATGGCGGGTGTGCCGTCCTCAGGCGCACCTTCAAACGGCCTACTTTGAGCCCGACGATGATTTAGTCAGGCCCTAGCCCTGCCCGGGCGGAGGATGGGAAGGTTTGCGCCTCCCATTTCTGCCCTCCTTCTAGAGAAATCCTGCCTCAGCTAAGGAGGATACGGGCATTGTTGAGGTTGCAGCCTGAAGTGTTTGCATTGAGTTGCCGGTGCGTGCATACCCAACGACTTCATCGTAGCCTGGGAATCTTTTAGGCTGTGCAGCCTGGAGTGTGTTTGCTTCACAAACAGGCCTGCCCCATTGAATGGCAGGTCCTGCAAAGTTTGCTGCACTTCCAGCGGTAAGCTGGATGCCTGCAGCCATAAACTCCTCCTCATAGCTATCCCTGAGAAAAGGGTGCTGGTGGCAGAGTCCACAGCATCCAGAGAGGCCTGCAAAGAAGTCTGTGCCACTGCTTTCCTTCCTCTACTATTGCCGCAAACTCTATCCTCGAGTCCAGCAGCACCAACTCCTTGAACTTCAGCATGGAGTCCCATGAGTTGAAGTTATACTTACTGAGGATAGCTTGCTGGTTAACTATCCTTAGTTGCAGTCCCCTGGTCAAATAGACCTTCTGTCAGAAAAGGTCCATTTTTTTCAACTCCTTGGACTTCGGAGTCAGTCCCTGATGCCCCCGTCTCTCCTTCTTGTTTACTAAGGTCACTACAAATGAGCAGGACTGAGGGTGCGTGAAAAGATACTCGTACATTTTAGAGGGTACAAAGTACTTCTGCTCAACCCACTTGCCAGTAGGAGGAATGGAAGCAGGGGTCTGCCACAGAGGCTTAACATTGCTCTGAATAGTCTTTATAAGGGGCAGAGCGACGCTCGATGGCCCCTCCAGTGCCAAAACGTCCACCATAGGGTCCTCAGGTTCGACCACCTCCTCTGCCTGCAATCCCATGTTGCTGGCAATCCTGCACAGCAGGTCTTGGTGGGCCCTGCTGTCCATGAGGGGCAGATCCGAGGCCGAAACCCCTGCCACTGCCTCATTCGGGGACAAGGATGACGAGGCCAGAGGGGATGCAGGGCCCTCCTGCCCCTCTGATTCCCTAGTGTCAACCTGTTCAGCACCATGGTCCTCAGTGCTGACAGTCATCCCGGTGCCAGTTGCAGGGTTGGGCGCCGAGTCGGGTGGGTTGCTGTGTGCGGACCTCATCTCAGAGCCCCAAGGCGTAGGTTGGCCCCTAAGACCCTGAGAGGCCATCGACTGTGAGCCCCTGGAAAGGGAGCCCTGGGCCTGGTGGTAAGCCCAGGGGGTCCAAAACGGCCACTGGCCTGGAGGCTGCCACTGGGGCTGCCAGGGCACCATATCCGTGTCCTGTTGATGTCGGCGTCTGTCCGACCAGTGCTGGCTATGCCGTGAGTAGTAGGAATCGGCGTCCAAGTTCAACAATCTATACTACGACCTTGAGGACCACGGTGACACCGATAGATACTGCATGGGGTAGTGGTGCCGAGGAGGCCGCATAGGTGACCAGTGCTGCTCTGCCGGTGATCGGTGCCACTCTGCCGTCGATCGGTGCCACTCTGCCGTCGTCACCGGCAAAGGTGAGCACCTTGCTGATGGTGCCGGGGAACCTCATCTGGAGGTTGGTGCCGGCAAACAGTGCAGCAACGGGGGTGTCCTGGAGCGGTGCTGCACTTGTGAGGGTGACTGCCTCATCATCGCAGGCTTTCTTCTGGATGGTGCTGCTTGTTGCGGCACCTGAGGTCTGTCTCTGCCTGCTGGGGGCTGAGGTGCCATCATGGCAATCAGATCCCTCGTGGCTTCAAAAGTGTCCGAGGTGGAAGGTAGTTCTAACTCCTCCACCTGGCACTCTCTCTCAGGAGAGTCAATAGGCGCCGGACTCAACGGTCCCCTTAGAGGGGTCAAAGTCAATGGCATTGTCTCCAGCAATTTTGGCACTAAGTGCACCTGTGTGGAATGCACTGCTGTCGTGCGTGCTGGCTGGCACCGCTTTCTTCGGCACAGGGGAACAGCCCGTCGGTCTTCCTGTGCCACTTATATGGCACTGGGGTGTGAGAGTGGTGCCAGCTTGTCTCCACAGTCTGCCATGCCGGGGAACACTGGTGCAGAGGGTCTCTTTGGTCTGAGTCCTTCCTCATCCTGTTGGCCCGAGGCCAGATGAGGACGAAGAACTGCCTCAGGAGCTGCTTCAGATGGAAGTCCCACTCCTTTTTCATCCTTGGGCAGAACACCTTACAAATTCTGAACCTTTCTATTTGGTGCGCCTCCCCCAGACACTTCAGACACAAGTCGTGGGGGTTGCCTGTTGGCATAGGCTTATTGCAAGTGCCACGGGGCTTAAACCTATGGGACAGAGACATGCCCCGGAACTCAGGGGAAGAATATGGGATGGGGAAACCCCGCTCCCACTAACCTAATACTACTAACTAATAACTACAACTATTAACTACAAAACTACGATCAAACTACTGTACAAAACTAAGTGAAGCACTTGCTAAGCAAGCGACCGCAGTTCCAGCGACCATCACTGGCGCTAAGAAGGACCTGAGGAGGCACCGGGTCAGCAGGGTCCTATATTCACCGCCATGGAGGAGCCACTCCAGCGGGCTCCACAGCCGACCCGACAGGTGCTGCTAAGGGAAAAACTTTCCGATGACTGTGCATGCAGTGTGAGCACCTAATTGGAATCAATATGAACAATCACTTGAAGAACCTCCCCTTCTTGAAGTGATGGTCCCTACTGTATTCCACTGAGGGTGAGTCAGCTAGGAGGAGGGTGAGAGGAAGCTGATGGACCCCTGGAATAGAGGACTGCCACATCGAACAAGGCATCTGTTGCAGAATCATGCACTAGGGCATAATGAGAGAAGAAGGTGTGTACATATAGACACGTGGCCGCCTTACATATGTCCGCAAGGGGCACGTCATGCAGTTGATGCTTGCGCTCTCATGGAATGCTCCCATACCCCATCTGGTGGGGTCCTCCCTGATAATTGATAGCAGAGGGTAATGCACCCTGAGACCCACTTCAAGATTCTCTGGGCAGAGATGGCCTGCCCTTTAATTCTTTCCGCTATGGCAACAAATAGTCTAGGGGACCTCCTGAAGGGCTTTGTCCTTTATAGGTAAAAGGCCAGGGCCCTACGGACATCAAGGGAGTTAAACCACTGTTCCTCATTTGAGGTGTATAGTTTGAGAAAGAAAGTTGGCAAATATATGGGTTGGTTGAGGTGGAAGCAGGAAACCACTTTTGGTAAAAATTTGAGATGCAAGCGCAGCAAAACTTTGTCCTTACAAAACATGGTGAAAGGGGGTTTGTCATCATGGCCCCTAGTTCACCAATCCTTCTTGCGCAGGTGATCATAACCAGGAAAGCGAACTTAATGGAAAGAAGAGAAAGGGAGCAGCAGGCCACGGGTTCAAAGGGAGAGTTCATTAATGAGTAAGCACTAAGTTGAGGTCCCACTGAGGAGCAATAGGCTGAATGGACAGGTATTTACGTACAAAGCCTTCCAGAACCGGACAGAGTCAAAGGGTAGGTAAAAACCAAATGTCCCTCCACCAAAGGGTGGAAAGTGTTAATAGCCACTGTGTGCACCCTGATGGAGTTGAGAGTGATTCCCTACAGCAGCAGCACAGGTGAGCGAAGGCTGAGACATACGTGCACACTGCCATGTGGCCGAGGAGGAAAAGACAAGTTCTGGCTGAGACCAAGGAGTTGGATATCACTGAAACAATCAGGTCCAGTAGGCTCTGGAATCTGTCTTTCAGCAGATAAGTATGTGCAGAGGTCATGTCAATGCATGCTCCAATGAACTCTAGGGACTGTGTAGGGTGCAAAGTCAATTTTTCAATATTCACACTCACCCCTAGGGAGGAGAGGAGTAGAAGGACCTGGGAAGTCGATTCCCAAGCTTCTTTTGGGATTGCACCACCAGCAGCCAGTCATCTGGTAAGGGAAGACAAGGACTCCTTGCTATCGGACGTGAGCCTCTACCATGGAAAAATCTTTTGTGAAGACTCATGGAACAGTGATAAGTCCAAATGGGAGGACCCACTGGAAGTGCTGACCCCACAGTAAACCTTAGGAACGGTCTGTGGGTTGAATGGATGTTCATGGGGAAGCAGGGGTCTTGCATATTAAGTGCCGTAAACCACATGCCTTTTTCTAGTGAGGGAATGATGGCTGCAAGTGTGACCATGCAGAAATTTCGCTTGTGAATGGAAAGGTTGAGGTGTCAAAGATCCAAGATTGGTCTCCATCCCCCTTTCTTCTTGGGCATCAGGAAATATTTGGAATAAAGCCCTGTGCCCTGAAAGGCTGTAGGCACTGGTTCCACTGCTCCTCTCTGCAGGAGGGAGTACACCTCTAAAGTAAGAATACTGTCACGAGAGTGATCCCCGAAATGGGACCAGGCGGGGCATGTGGCAGAGGTAGCATCATAAACTCATATTGCTGTTTTGAATTACCTCCAGGACCCAGTTCTCCGTTGTTATCGCACTCCATGCTGGTAGAAAAAGTTTGAGACGGCCCCCAGACAGGGTGTTTGGCATGAGAGTTGGGGTTCAAAGTGGTTGACAGTTCTCTAGCTGCACTTAGAAATATTGCATATGTGAAGACAGGGGGTGCTGCGCTGAGGACTGCACCAGCAGACCAGGCGGACAAGATCTGTTGACCTTCGGGTATTTCTGTTGAGGTTCATAGGCTCGCTGGTGGTAGAACTGGAGAATTCTATAGTGTTGTGTAGGTGGTGCGCGGAAAAACTTTCATTTTGGTGCTGGCATATAGATGCCTAGGGACTGCAGGGTGGCTCTAGAGTTTTTCAGTGCATGCAAGGAATCATCTGTTTTCTAACTGAAGAGGTGTGATTCATCAAAAGGGAGGTCCTCAGTTGTGCTCTGTACTCTCTAGGAAAGCCTGAGGAATGTAACCAGGATTCCCTCCTCATGATGATTCCAGTTGTTTTTTCTGGAAAGTTTGGAAGTGTGTCACCAAGGACGAGAAAACAGCAAGAGCTCCGACTCAGACCATGTGGCAGTGAGAAGCAATTGAAGACGCAGTCGGTCCACCCTGCCCTTGACTGCCTTGGGCAAAACCATGAGGCCATACAAGGGCGCATGCGCGGACCAAAAGACGCTACTGTTTTGGAAAGCTCTGGCTCTAGACGCATGGCGCATAACCCTCAGTGGACTATAAAAGAGACCATCACTTGAAGAACTTCTGATTCAATTATATTAGCAAATAAGTCTTCATACTCGAGAGGAAGAAATGTAACCATTCTGTCTTTGAGTTCAACACTAATCTAGATATGTAATTAAAATGCTTTCCTGTCAGTAGAGGAAAACAGAGTACCTGCAGTTATTTCACAATATCCTCCACTTACAAGGAACTTTCCATTTCAGAATCACCAGTAACAACTAGAATGACCCAACCAGGATGTTCTTTCATAAGTGAATTTTCTCCAACTCAGATTTGACACTCTAAAACTTGAGAGAAGGGGACTGAATTGTTGTAGGAAAACTCAGGAAGTAAGAGTTTGACAAGTAAAATACAATAATATTATTTTTGGCTACGTATTCATCCTAGCAAGTAAACCTTAAAGAAATTGTTAGGGTGGACTGTTATTCTTCTCACTCTACTACTTTGCATTACTGCCCTAGATATTTTTCTGTAATGCAAAACACTTAAAAACAACACTATCAAAAAGGAACAACTGTTCACAAACTTCAAATAGAAAAAAAGGATGAAGCATGTACTGATTTTGGGGAGTCAAAACCAAGATCGCTGCTCAGTCCCTTCTCCCCTTTACCTAACTGCTATAGAATCATAGAATATCAGGGTTGGAAGGAACCTCAGGAGGTCATCTAGTCCAACCCCCTGCTCGAAGCAGGACCGATCCCCAATTAAATTATCCCAACCAGGGCTTTGTCAAGCCTGACCTTAAAAACCTCTAAGGAAGGAGATTCCACCACCTCCCTAGGTAACACAGTCCAGTGTTTCACCACCCTCCTAGTCAAAAAGTTTTTCCTAATATCCAACCTAAATCTCCCCCACTGCAACTTGAGACCACTACTCCTTGTCCTGTCATCCACTACCACTGAGAATAGTCTAAATCCATCCTCTTTGGAACCACCTTTCAGGTAGTTGAAAGCAGCTATCAAATCCCTCCTCATTCTTCTCTTCTGTAGACTAAACAATCCCAGTTGCCTCAGCCTCTCCTCAGAAGTCATGTGTTCCAGTCCCCTAATCATTTTTGTTGCCCTCCGCTGGACTCTCCAAGTTTTCCACATCCTTCTTGTAGTGTGGGGCCCAAAACTGGACACAGTACTCCAGATGAGGCCTCACCAATGTCAAATAGAGGGGAACGATCACGTCCCTCGATCTGCTGGCAATGCCCCTACTTATGCATCCCAAAATGCCATTGGCCTTCTTGGCAACAAGGGCACACTGTTGACTCATATCCAGCTTCTTGTCCACTGTAATCCCTAGGTCCTTTTCCGCAGAACTGCTGCCTAGCCATTCGGTCCCTAGTCTGTAGCGGTGCATTGGATTCTTCCGTCCTAAGTGCAGGACTCTGCACTTGTCCTTGTTGAACCTCATCAGAGTTCTTTTGGCCCAATCCTCCAATTTGTCTAGGTCCCTCTGTATCCTATCCCTACGCTCCAGCGTATCTACCACTCCTCCCAGTTTAGTGTCATCTGCAAACTTGCTGAGAGTGCAGTCCACGCCATCCTCCAGATCATTAATGAAGATATTGAACAAAACCGGCCCAAGGACCGACCCTTGGGGCACTCCGCATGATACCGGCTGCCAACTAGACATGGAGCCATTGATCACTACCCGTTCAGCCCGACAGTCTAGTCAACTTTCTACCCACCTTATAGCGCATTCATCCAGCCCATACTTCTTTAACTTGCTGACAAGAATACTGTGGGAGACAGTGTCAAAAACTTTGCTGAAGTCAAGGAACAACATGTCCACTGCTTTCCCTTCATCCACAGAACCAGTTATCTCGTCATAGAAGGCAATTAGATTAGTCAGGCATGACTTGCCCTTGGTGAATCCATGCTGACTGTTCCTGATCACTTTCCTCTCATTTAAGTGCTTCAGAATTGATTCCTTGAGGACCTGCTCCATGATTTTTCCGGGGACTGAGGTGAGGCTGACTGGCCTGTAGTTCCCAGGATCCTCCTCCTTCCCTTTTTTAAAGATGGGCACTACATTAGCCTTTTTCCAGTCGTCCGGGACTTCCCCGGATCGCCATGAGTTTTCAAAGATAATGGACAATGGCTCCGCAATCACATCCGCCAACTCCTTTAGCACTCTCGGATGCAACGAATCCGGCCCCATGGACTTGTGCACGTCCAGCTTTTCTAAATAGTCCCGAACTACTTCTTTCTCCACAGAGGGCTGGTCACCTCCTCCCCATGCTGTGCTGCCCAGTGCAGTAGTCTGGGAGCTGACCTTGCAGAATCCCTATTTATGGCCTATCATCCTCCCACCTAACCCCAACAAATCTTTAACTCACTCCAATGCTCATTCCTTCTAGCAAAAAAATAAAAAGAGTCTAGACTACTCTCCATGAGGCTTTCCCTCCTGGACCCTAAGACTTTCCCTACTACATATTGCCTTTTGAACTCCAATACAAGAACTCCCTTCTGGATCAAATTTCCAGCTACAGCAGTCACCTGATTTCCCACAAGTACATGCAAACACATCTACCTTTCCCCCCAAAAGATCACTTTCTCTTCCCCATACGCACCCCCAAAATCCTAGAACACCCATGCCTACACTTCTCAATTCAGGAATCTCACTGGTGGAAACAGAAGCCAGTCATCCTAAATTTATCTTGTGTGCCCCAAATTACTTTTAAAATATGCAACTCTCATTAACTTCAAATAGACCTACTTCACAATGATTCTATAATGTATTATTCTTCAAATTCTTTGTCCCTTTGGGGCCACCTAAAATAAAACTTGACTGGATGCAAATAATCCAACACTTACCTGTGCAGTTTCTGTCATTTTCTTTTCAAAGTCAGATTTAGCTGCAGCATACTTTTCTACATACAGTTTATAGGTATCTGTAGCTTTCTTTGATTTTATTGCTGCCTGTAAAGAACAGATGACACAAAAACTATTAGAGTACAATTATATTTTTCAATAAATTTATTCCAACCTAAGGCAATTTATATTTATCACTACTGAAAAGATGAAGATGGGGATGATTTATACCAAAATGTCCAACAGGGCAGGAGGCAGAAAATAGTAAAATGTGTTTTATTAAAATTCCACAGAATGGTAATTTAAGCACTTATAATAAATGATCGTATTTTTATTCAAACCCCATACTGTACATGAAATACATAATTGGAAGTGCCAGATTTCAGCGAGCACCTGATCTTGGGGAAATGTCATAAAAGGTAAAGATAACTACAAGTCTTATACGAAAAGCAGATAACTAGAAAATGGTGAGTAGCAGAGCCAGGAGGGAGAAAAAGCAGCAGAATACAGGTTTCTGGTTACCGATTATTTTGGGGAAGGAACAAGAAAGAGGAAAGAAAGTACATACTATAGGCCTTTTTAGATTCCCCTATTGGCACTAGCTATTCCATACATTGTTTGTTGAAGTATTTTAAGAATTTTGTACATTGCTAAGGAGTAACTGATTAGCTCATTTTAGAAATCACAAATAAATGTTTAACTGAAGAATAAGGAAAAGGTGCAGGAAAAAATGCAGGTTCAGAAAACAGAGCAAATAAGATGCAAGAGTTTCAAAGACAGAATCACAGAATATCAGGGTTGGAAGGAACCTCAGGAGGTCATCTAGTCCAACCCCCTGCCCAAAGCAGGACCAACCCCCAACTAAATCATCCCAGCCAGAGCTTTGTCAAGCCTGACCTTAAAAACCTCTAAGGAAGGAGATTCCACCACCTCCCTAGGTAACACAGTCCAGTGTTTCACCACCCTCCTAGTCAAAAAGTTTTTCCTTATATCCAACCAAAATCTCCCCCGCTGCAACTTGAGACCACTACTCCTTGTTCTGTCATCTGCTACCCCTGAGAAAAATCTAGATCTATCCTCTTTGGAACCCCCTTTCAAGTAGTTGAAAGCAGCTATCAAATCCTCCCTCATTCTTCTCTTCCGCAGACTAGATAATCCCAGTTCCCTCAGCTTCTCCTCGTAAATCATGTGCTCCAGCCCCCTAATCATTTTTGTTGCCCTCCGCTGCACTCTCTCCAATTTTTCCACATCCTTCTTGTAGTGTGGGGCCCAAAACTGGACACAGTACTCCAGATGAGGCCTCACCAATGCCGAATAGAGGGGAATGACCACATCCCTCGATCTGCTGGCAATGCTCCTACTTATACAGCCCAAAATGCCATTCACCTTCTTGGCAACAAGGGCACACTGTTGACTCATATCCAGCTTCTTGTCCACTGTAACCCCTAGGTCCTTTTCTGCAGAATGCTGCCTAGCCACTTGGTCCCTAGTCTTTAGCAGTGTATGGGATTCTTCCACCCTAAGTGCAGGACTCTGCACTTGTCCTTGTTGAACCTCATCAGAGTTCTTTTGGCCCAATCCTCCAATTTGTCTAGGTCCCTCTGTATCCTATCCCTACGCTCCAGCGTATCTACCACTCCTCCCAGTTTAGTGTCATCTGCAAACTTGCTGAGAGTGCAGTCCACGCCATCCTCCAGATCATTAATGAAGATATTGAACAAAACCGGCCCAAGGACCGACCCTTGGGGCACTCCGCATGATACCGGCTGCCAACTAGACATGGAGCCATTGATCGCTACCCGTTGAGCCCAATGATCTAGCCAGCTTTCTATCCACCTTATAGTCCATTCATCCAGCCCATACTTCTTTAACTTGCTGGCAAGAATACTGTGGGAGACCATATCAAAAGCTTTGCTAAAGTCAAGGAATAATACATCCACTGCTTTCCTTTCATCCACAGAGCCAGTTATCTCATCATAGAAGGCAATTAGGTTAGTCAGGCGTGACTTGCCCTTGGTGAATCCATGCTGACTGTTCCTGATCACTTTCCTCTCCTCAAAGTGCTTCAAAATTGAGTCCTTGAGGACCTACTCCATGATTTTTCCAGGGACTGAGGTGAGGCTGACTGGCTGACTGAGGTGAGGCTGACTTTCTGGGTCCTTCTCCTTCCCTTTTTTAAAGATAGGCACTACATTAGCCTTTTTCCAGTCATCCGGGACATTTTTTAAAAACTGTTGGAAGACTCAAGAGGCAAACAAATGGAACGATCTAGTTTTCAAAAAGTGAAAGAAGAAACGGGAAAAATAAAGAAACTAGAAAGTCCAGAAAAGGAATTCAAAATTGTGCTGGATTCTGTGTCATTGGAAATTTTAAAATCAAGACTGGATGTTTGTCTAAAAAAAAGATGCTCTAGTTCAGGGATGGGCAAACTTTTTGGCCCAAGGGCCACATCTGGGTGGGGAAATTGTATGCAGGGCCATGAATGTAGGCCTGAGGTAGGGGTGCGGGGTGTGTGTGTGTGTGTGTGTGTGTGTGTGTGTGTGTGTGTGTGTGTGTGTGTGTGTGTGTGTGTGCGCGCGCGCGCGTGCAGGAAGGGGGTCAGGGCAGGGCGTTGGGGAGCGTGCCTTAGCCCCACTGAGCCATGGGGCTCACAATCCCATGGGCCGAACTGAAAGCCCTGATGGGCTGAATCTGGCCTGCGGGCCGTAGTTTGTCCTCCCCACTCTAGTTCAAATAGGCATTAATTCAGGGAAGTCTTGTGGCCTGTGTTATACAGGAGGCCAGACTAGATGATCAAAATGGCCCATTCTGAACCTCAAATCTAAGATAATTTCATTATTTGAAACCACAAGATTTTTTTTCCTTTTTGTAGGTATTACTAATCTTAGAATATATATTGGTATGGCAGTGCCTCTGTATTAAGTTGGGTTCAGTTTTTCATGCAAAGTAGGGATTTGACCTTTTTAGTACAAAGAACCCTGTCTCAAAATTTACAGCAGATAATCTGTAAGGGAAGACTGAATTTTCTGAAGGCTTTGTACTTTTACCAATTTTAAGTTAGAATTAGTGAAAAACAGAACTTAATGTTTTTTCTTGAGTACCTTAGCTTTTTTGCAGCCTTTTGTTAAAAAACAGGTGAATTCTCCTTAAACTTTCTGAATATTTAGAACTCAAAAAATTAGTGCAGAATCCTTAATTACAACCCACCATATTTAGACATACAAAGTTAATTACTGTTGTGTATTTGTTCTTATAATTACAATTGGCTCTTCACAAAATAACCACTATTCCCCACAACTCTCAATCAGACTGAAGCGACCCACTGAAATTAATCATGTTCTCTGCAAAGATGGCAACTGTCGTAAATATAAAGGGAAGGGTAAACACCATTAAATCCCTCCTGGCCAGAGGAAAAACCCTTTCACCTGTAAAGGGTTAAGAAGCTAGGATAACCTCACTGGCACCTGACCAAAATGACCAATGAGGAGACAAGCTACTTTCAAAGCTGGAGGGGGGAAAAACAAAGGTTCTCTCTGTCTGTGTGTTGCTTTTGCCGGGACCAGAACAGGAAAGAAGGTCAGAACTCCTGTAAAGGGCTAATAAGCAATCTAGTTAGATCTGCGTTAGATTCCGTTTTGTTTAAAAGGCTGATAAAATAAGTTGTGCTGAATGGAATGTATATTCCTGTTTTTCTGTCTTTTTGTAACTTAAGGTTTTGCCTAGAGGGATTCTCTATGTTTTGAATCTGATTACCCTGTAAGGTATTTACCATCCTGATTTTACAGAGGTGATTCTTTTACTTTTTCTTCAATTAAAATTCTTCTTTTAAGAACCTGATTGCTTTTTCATTGTTCTTAAGATCCAAGGGTTTGGGTCTGTGTTCACCTATGCAAATTGGTGAGGATTTTTATCAAGTCTTCCCCAGGAAAGGGGGTGTAGGGTTTGGGAGGATTGTGGGGGGAAAGACGTTTCCAAGCAGGCTCTTTCCCTGTTAAATATTTGTTAGATGCTTGGTGGTGGCAGCAATAAAGTCCAAGGGCAAAAGGTAAAATAATTTGTCCCTTGTGGAGTTTTTAACCTAAGCTGGTAAAAATAAGCTTAAGGGGTTTTTCATGCAGGTCCCCACATCTGTACCCTAGAGTTCAGAGTGGGGAAGGAACCTTGACAGCAACTATTTCACTAAAGACTTGAAATATGAAATAACACTATCCCTGTAAAAAATGGCCATCACCTCTCATCATAAGAACATACAAATGGCCCTATGGGTCAGAGCAAAGGTCCATCTAGCCCAGTATCCTGTCTTCCAACAGTGGCCAGTACCAGGTGCCCCAGAGGGAATAAATAGAACAGGCAATCATCAAGTGATCCATCCCCTGTCGCTCATTCCCAGGTTCTGGCAACCAGAGGCTAGGGACACTATTCCTGCCCATCCTGGCTAACAGCCATTGATGGATCTATCCTCCATGAATTTATCTAGTTCTTTTTTGACCCTGTTATGGTCTTGGCCTTCACAACATCCTCTGGCAAGGAGTTCCACAGGTTGAGTGTGCGTTGTGTGAAGAAATACTTCCTTTTATTTGTTTTAAACCTGCTGCCTATTAATTTCATTTGGTGGCCCCTAGTTCTTGTGTTATGAGAAATAATAAACAACACTTCCTTAACTACTTTCTCTACACCAGTCATGATTTTATACACATCAATCATATCTCCCCTTAGCCATCTCTTTTCGAAGCTGAAAAGTCCCAGTCTTATTAATCTCTCCTCATACGGAAGCCGTTCCATACCCCTGATTTTTGTTGCCCTTTTCTGAACCTTTTCAATTCAAAGATAACTTTTTTGAGATGAGCTGACCACATCTGCACACAGTATTCAAGATGTGGGGGTACCATGGATTTATATAGAGGCAACATGATATTTTCTGTCCTATTATCTATCCCTTTCTTAATTATTCCTAGCATTCTGCTTGCTTTTTTGACTGCTGCTGCACATCGAGTGGATGTTTTCAGAGAACTATCCTCAATGACTGCAAAATCTTTTTCTTGAGTGGTAACAGCTAATTTAGACCCCATCATTTCATATGTATAGTTGGGATTTTGCTTTCCAATCTGCATTACTTTGCATTTAACAACATTAAATTTCATCTGCCATTTTCTTGCCCAGTCACCCATCTTTGAGAGATCCTTTTGTAGCTCTCTGCGGTCTGCCTGGGTCTTAACTATCTTTAGTAATTTTGTATCTGCAAATTTTGCCACCTCACTGTTTACCCCCTTTTCCAGATCATTTATGAATATGTTGAATAGGACTGGTCCCAGAACAGACCCCTGGGGACACCACTATTTACCTACCTCCATTCTGAAAACTGACCATTTATACCTACCCTTTGTTTCCTATCTTTTAACCAATTACCAATTCATGAGAGCACCTTCCCTCTTATCCTGTGGCACCTTACTTTGCTTAAGAGCCTTTGGTGAGGGACCTTGTCAAAGGCTTTCTGAAAATCTAAGTACACTATATCCATTGGATCGCCCTTGTTCACATGCTTGTTGACCCCCTCAAAGAATTCTAGTAGATTGGTGAGGCATAAGCTCCCTTTACTAAAACCACGTTGACTCTTCCTCAACAAATTATGTTCATCTATGTGTCTGACAATATTGTTCTTTATTATATTTTCAACAAGTTTGCCGTGTACTGAAGTCAGGCTTAGAGGCCTGTAATAGCTGGGATCAGCTCTGGAGCCCATTTTAAAAATTGATGTCACATTAGCTATCCCCCAGTCATCTGGTACAGAAGTTGATTTAAATGATAGGTTACAGACTACAGTTAGTAGTTCTTCAATTTCACATTTGAGTTCCTTCAAAACTCTTGAGTGAACACTATCTGGTCCTGGTTACTTATTGCTGTTTAATTTATAAATTTGTTCCAAAACCTCCTCTAATGATACCTCAATCTGGGACAGTTCCTCAGATCTGTCAACTAAAAAGAATGGCTCAGGTTTGGGAATCTCCCTCACATCCTCAGCTGTGAAGACCAATGCAAAGAATTCATTTAGTTTCTCCGCAATGGCCTTATCATCCAGTGGCCCTACTGGTTGTTTAGCAGGCTTCCTGCTTCTGATGTACTTAAAAAAAAAAAAAACAACCTGCGATTATTTTTTGGGTTTTTGGCTAACTGTTCCTCAAATTATTTTTGTCCTTCCTAATTGTTTTTTTACACTTCATTTGCCAGTGTTTATGCTCCTTTCTATTTGCCCCACTAGGATTTAACTTCCACTTTTTAAAGGATGCCTTTTTGCCTCTCACTGCTTCTTTTACTTTCTTGTTTAGCCACAGTGGCTCTTTTTTGGTTCCCTTATTATGTTTTTTAATTTGGGGTATACATTTAAGTTGAGCCTCTATTATGGTGTCTTTAAAAAAAGTTTCCATGCAGCTTGCAGAGATTTCACTTTTGGCATTGTACCCTTTAATATCTGTTTAACTAACCTCCTCATTTTTGTGTAGTTCCCCCTTTTTGAAATTAAATGTTTCAGTATTGGGCTGCTGTGGTGTTTTTCCTGCCACGAGGATATTAAATTTAATTATATTATGGTCACAATTACCAAGTGGTCCAGCTTTACTCACCTCTTGGACCAGATCCTGTGTTCCACTTAGGACTAAATAAAGAATTGCCTCTCCTCTGGTGAGTTCCAAGACCAGCTGCTCCAAGAAGCAGTCATATAAGGTGTCAGGAAAAAAACGGTTACTTACCTTCTCGTAACTGTTGTTCTTCGAGATGTGTTGTTCACGTCTATTCTACATTAGGTGTGCGCGTGTCGCGTGCATGAGCATTGGAAACTTTTCCCCTTAGCAACTCCCGTCGGGGCCCCAAGTACATATATACCCCGCCACCCGACCCCCTCCGGTTCCTTCTTGCCGGCGACTCCGACAGAGGGGTAGGAGGGTGGGTAGTGGAATGGACGTGAACAACACATCTCGAAGAACAACAGTTACGAGAAGGTAAGTAACCGCTTTTTCTTCTTCGAGTGCTTGTTCAAGTCCATTCCACATTAGGTGAATCACAAGCTTACCTCTGGAGGAGGGTAGGAGTCACGGAACAACTGATTGGAAGACCGCTCTGCCAACTGCTGCATCCTCTCTGGCCTGCTGGTTGACCGCGTAGTGGGATGTGAAGGTGTGCACCGAGGACCAGGTGGCTGCTCTGCAGATCTCCTGGATTGGGACCTGTGCCAGGAAAGCCGTGGAAGTCGCTTGCGCCCTGGTTGAGTGGGCCGTGACCGCCGGGGCCGGAACACCTGTGAGCTCATAGCACGCCTGGATGCAGCTTGTAATCCAAGACGAGATTCGCTGCGCCGACACCAGGAGGCCTTTCATCCTCTCGGCTACGGCCACGAACAGCTGCGCGGATTTACGAAAGGGCTCGGTCCACTCCAAATAGAACACCAGCGCTCGGTGGACATCCAGGGTGTGTAGGCTGCGGTGACTCGGGTCCGTATGGGGTTTTGGAAAAAACACCAGACGACAAATGTCCTGGCCCAAATGGAATTGCGAAACCACCTTAGGGAGGAACTTTGGGTGCGGTTGGAGCTGCACCTTACCCTTCTGAAACACTGTATATGGTGGCTCAGAGGCGAGAGCCCTCAGCTCAGACACCCTTCTGGCTGAGGTAATGGCCACCAGAAATGCCACCTTCCAGGAAAGGTGGAGGAGGGAGCAGGTAGCAAGGGGCTCAAACGAGGGTCCCATGAGCTTAGAGAGGACCAAGTTAAGGTTCCAAGGAGGGACTGGGGGGGCGTGAGTACAGAAACATTCTCTCCAATCCTTTAAGGAACCGTCCCACCACTGGGTGGGAAAACACCGAACCCTTCCACCCCGAATGGAAGGCGGAGATGGCTGCCAGGTGCACTCTGAGTGAGGACGGGGCCAGCCCCAACTGCTTGAGGTGCAGGAGGTACTCGAGGATGGCTTACACCGGGGCCTGGCATGGCCGCACTTGTCGGGTCTCACAACAACACGAGAACCTTTTCCACTTGGCCCTGGTAGAGGGCTTCCTACTGCCAAGCAGAATCTGCTGCACAGGAAGGGAGCACTGGCTCTCCAAGGTGTTTAGCCACAGAGCTTCCATGCCATCAGGTGTAGTGATTGCAGGTCAGGGTGGAGAAGCTGCCCGCCGTCCTGCACGATGAGGTCCTGGTGTAGGGGAAGACTACCAGGGCCTCTACCGACAGCTCTAGGAGTGTTGTGTACCAGTGCTGGCGGGGCCACGCCGGGGCGATGAGGACCACTGCCGCCCTGTCCCTGCGTACCTTGAGCAGGACCTTGTATACCAACAGGAGCAGGGGAAAAGCATACATGAAGTCTCCTTCCCCCGGGATCGCAAACGCGTCGGGGACCGAGCCCGGGCTGAGGCCCTGGAATGAGCAGAACCACAGGCACTGGGCGTTGGCCCTGGTGGCACACGTCTACCCGGGGAAACCCTCACCTGCGGAAGAGCGAAAGCACGACGTCCGCTCTGAGCATCCACTTGTGCATGCAACACGACCTGCTGAGGTAGTCTGCCAGCTCGTTTCGCACCTCCAGGAGATACGACGCCTCGAGGTGAATGGCGTGGGCTATACAAAAGTCCCAGAGGAGGAGAGCCTCGTGACAGAGCGACGAGGAACGAGCCCCGCCCTGCTTGTTTATATAAAACATGGCAGTAGTGTTGTCTGTCAGAACTGTCACGCTGTGACCACTCAGAGTGGCGGGAAAGGTCTGGCAGGCTAGACGAACAGCCCGGAACTCCTTCACATTGATATGGAGTGACAGCTCTGCTCCAGACCACAAGCCCTGAGTCCTGAGGTCCCCCAGGTGAGCCTCCCATCCGTGGTCTGACACGTCCATCACCAGCGTCAGGTCCGGTTGTGGGGCGGCAAAGGGGATGCCTTCACAAACCACAGGCTGGGACTGCCACCACAGCAGGGAGTCCAGCACGTCCCTTGGGGCTGTCACTACCAAGTCCAGGGGATCCCTGCCTGGGCGGTACACCCGAGCGAGCCAAGCCTGCAGAGTCCTGAGTCTCAGTCTGGCATGCCTGACCACATGCGTGCATGCTGCCATGTGGCCCAGCAGCCGCAGGCAGCACCTGGCCATTGGAAACTGGCGCAGGGAGGCCACCGCTTGCTGGATAGCCCGGAATCGGAATTCTGGAAGGCTTGCCCTGGCCTGCACCGCGTCCAGGACTGCCCCTATGAATTCCACTCTCTGTGTGGGCACGAGCGTGGACTTGGGGACGTTGACCAGGAGCCCAAGCTTGTGGAACAATCTCAGGGCCAACTCCACCTGGCCCCGCACTTCCGCTTCAGATCAACCCGCCAGGAGCCAGTCGTCGAGGTACGGGTAAATCCGGATCCTCTGCCTCCGTAAGAAGGCCGCCACCACTGCCATGCATTTTATGAACAGCCGTGGGGTCGCGGCTAGACTGAACGGGAGAACCACAAACTGGTAATGTTCTTGGCCCACGGTGAAGCGCAGGAACCGCCAATGTGCTGAGTGGATGACGATATGAAAGTATGCGTCCTTCACGTCGAGGGCAGCGTACTAGCCTCCCGGATCCAGGGAAGGGTTTATGGTGCCCAGACAGACCATGCGGAACTGGGCCTTGACCAGGAACTTGTTGAGCCCACGCAGGTCTAAAATGGGACAAAGGCCCCCTTTAGCCTTGGGGATGAGGAAGTACCGGGAGTAGAAACCTTTCCCCCTTAGGCCGTGCAGCACTGCCTTTACCGCCCCCGCCTCTAGCAGAGTGCGAACCTCCTTCTCTAGGAGATGCTCGTGAGAGTGGTCCCTGAAGAGGGATGGGAAAGGGGGTGGGAGGGAGGGAAGGAAGAGAATTGCAGCGAGTACCTGTTCCGTACCGTGTGTAAGACCCAACGGTCTGACGTAATGCTGGACCACGCACGGGAGAAACGGGCCAGGTGGTTCAGGAAACGAGGGGATGGATCCGGTGACCAGTCTGGTACGCTGTCCTCGAGCGCACCTTCAAAAGCCTGGCTTAGTGCCTGGCTGGGATTTGTGCTGACCTTGGTTCTGAACTGGCGCATTATTGTTGTGATTATTGCGCCATCGCCTGTTATCCTTGCCTCGCCTACGGTAAGGCTCATGCCTATGATGAGGCTGGTACTGGTGCTGAGGGGGAGGCTGCGGCTTAAAGGGCTTCCTCTGTGTCACCGGGGTATGCATACCCAGCGACTTAACTGTAGCCCTCGAGTCCCTGAGGCTATGCAGCCTCGCGTCTGTCTGGCCCAAAAAGAGTCCGGACCCTTCAAAGTGGAGGTCCTGAAGCATACTCTGGACCTCATGCGGCAGGCGCGACTCCCGAGGCTCATGCCGAGCGCCTCATGACCACCCCCGACGCGATTGTTCTGGCCGCCGTGTCTGCTGAATCCAGGGAGGCCTGGAGAGAGGTCTTAAGCTACTGCCTTGCCCTCAACCACCAGGGCCGTAAACTGTTGAGAACCTTGTGGGAGGTCGTCCTTAAAACATCCGCCCCCGCTGCCCAGGAGTTAAAATTATGCCTGTTGAGAATGGCCTGCTGGTTAGTAATCCTCAACTGAAGGCCCCCTGACGAGTACACCTTTCTGCCAAAAAGGTCCAGGCGTTTTGCCTCCTTGGTCTTAGGTGCCGGGGCCTGTTGTCCATGGCACTCCCTTTCGTTCACCACCGAGACCACCAGGGACTACGGACTTGGGTGGCAGAACAAGAATTCGTAGCCCTTTGATGGGGCAAAGTACTTGCGTTCCACACCTTTAGCCGTTGGAGCGCTGGAGGCCGGGGTCTGCCATATAGTCTTATAATTTGATTGAATGTTCTTAATTAGCGGGAGCGCTATTCTAGATGGACCTTCAGGGCTCAAAATGTCCACCATGGGGTCCTCCTGCTCAACCATCTCCTCGGCCTGCAACCCCAAGTTCTGGGCGACCCTACGCAGTAGCTCCTGGTGGACTCTGTGGTCTATGGGTGGAAGGCCGGACACCGCTGTTCCCGCCACTGCCTCATCCGGGGATGACGAGGAGGTTAGCAGCTGCTCAACCCCGTCTAGCTGGTCCTCCTACTCCCCTCCTCCCATGGGAGGGGCCTCCGGCTTGGGCTGGGGCGGGAGACCTCGGGGCAGCACTGGACTCGGTGCTGGTCTCTCCAGTTTATCCTCGGGGGATGCTGGAGGCCTGGATACTGTAGCTTCCAGCGCCGTCGGGCGTTAGTGCGGGGACCAGGACCGCTGCACCGAGTAGCTCGCCGTGGACAGGGCCCTTTGGGACTGTTGATAGGGCCAAGGAGTCCAGAAGGGCCAATGACCTGGCGGCCCCCATTGCGGTGCCACCTCGTCTGAGGGTCCTTGCTGTCCGGAGCACGGTGCGAGTAACTGTAACGGCCGGAGTCGGCGCCGGACTGTGGCGACGCCGACCGCAAAGGCCACAGCAGTGCCGACGATCTGTGCTGGCGGGAGGTCAACGAGTGGCTCAAAACAGAACGGGAGTGAGACTGGTACCAAGATCCCTGGGACCGGGATGTGGACCAGGACCGGCATCTGTGGGAGTCCTCTGGCGAGGGCCGTCTCAACTCCTCCTGGTGCTGGTCTATAGTTGGTGCTGGAGAGCGTCATGCCTCTTCCGTTACTTCCTCGCGCCGACTCAGTCCCAGTACCACAACTTCCTTCTGAGCTGCGGGTAACTGGGAGTCCGCAGATGCAGAGCTCAACAGGACCAACTCCGGGACCGATGCCGGGACGGTATCCTCGAACAGCACACCATTGCTGGCTTACCCCTCGACGGCACCCGTGGCATGGGTGCCGGAGGATTCTCCCTGTACGGGAGGGGGCTCGTCGCCGACAGCTCAGTGAGGTCCTTTGCAGCCTCAAAGGTGCCAGGCATGGAAGGCTGATCCATTAAGTCCTCGAGCCCATCATCCACACTGAGCTCACTTGGACCTGGGCTTGGTGGAACTTGCGGTGCTGAAGCCACTGATGCCAGCGCCGGTACAGCAGCTTTCCCACTCTTATCGGTGCTCAGGGCCTTGGAAGGTGCTGGCCTCCTATGTGGGGAACGTCCGCGCCTTCCTTTTGGTTGTGCTGTGGACCGCACCGGGGAGGACGAGCGGTGCTGGGGCCTAGTCTGGCACTCTGGGGCCGACAGCTTTCGGTGTTTAGCCGGTGCCAGGTCTCCTGACAGCTCCAGGACACTACGCACCAAGGAAGCCGGAGCCGACGTTGGGAGCTCCAGGCCCGGTGGCTGCAATGTGGCTTCCCCCAACAACTGCTTCCAACGAAAGTTTCTTTCTTTCTTTGTTCTTCGCTTGAATGCCTTGCAAATCTTACACTGCTCAGTTTGATGTTCTTCCCCCAAACACGAGCCGTGGGGGTCACTAACTAGCATAGGCTTGCGGCACGTATGGACGTGCGGCATGCCCCGCGGCGGGTGCTGGAAGCCTCCAAGCACCTAATCACTTAAGTGTCCACAACAAAGGTATGCTAACTAACTGATAACAGCTATCTATGAGAAAGGCTAAGGGACTGCTCTCACACAAGAGAGAGGTTGTTCCAACGCCGCCACAGACGGTAAGAAGGAACTGGAGGGGGTCGGGGGGCAGGGGGATATATGCATGGCGCACTGGCGCCACTCAGGGGGCCCCGCCAGCCTGACGGAGCCGCTAAGGGAAAAAGTTTCCGACGCTCGCGCACACCTAATGTGGAATGGACGTGAACAAGCACTCAAAGAAGAATTTTATCTCTGCATCCTGTCCTGAGGGGACATGTACCCAGTCAATATGGGAATAACTGAAATCCCCCATTATTATTAAGTTTTTTATTTTAATAGCCTCTCTAATCTCCCTGAGCATTTCACAGTCACGATCACCATCCTGGTCAGGTGGTCGAGAATATATCCCTACTGCTATATTCTTATTATTAGAGCATGGAATTTCTATCCATTGAGATTCTATGGTACAGTTTGATTCATTTATGATTTTTACTTCATTTGATTCTATGCTTTCTTTCACATACAATGCCACTCCCCCACCAGCATGACCCGTTCTGTCCTTCTGATATATTTTGTACCCTGGTATTACCATATCCTATTTGATTAGCCTCATTCCACCAAGTTTCTGTGATGACTATTATATCAATAAAAAGAAAAGGAGTACTTGTGGCACCTTAGAGACTAACCAATTTATTTGAGCGTAAGCTTTCATGAGCTACAGCTCACTTCATCGGATGCAGTGAGCTGTAGCTCACGAAAGCTTATGCTCAAATAAATTGGTTAGTCCCTAAGGTGCCACAAGTACTCCTTTTCTTTTTGCGAATACAGACTAACACGGCTGCTACTCTGAAACCTACTATATCAATATCCTCATTTAATACGAGGCACTCTAGTTTACCCATTTGATGTTTTAGACTTCTAGCATTGGTATATAAGCACTTTAAAAACTTCTCCTTTTAGCTGTCTGCCATTACACAATGTAATTGAATGGGACTCTTATTTGACTGTTTCTGATCAGTTCCTGCCTGTATTTTATCATTTTCCGTCCTTTCAGCCTCATTAGGACACAGAGATTCTCTATCATTACCAAAAGAATTAAAGCCAGAATGTCCTCAAGAAAAAGATGGTTACATTCTGTGTGCTGATTCGAAAACAAGACTGAAAACTGAGGAGGACAGTCTACCGTAAACCCCAGTTCAATCAGGGGAAGTAGCAGCCAGGGCTCCAAAGGAAAAGAAATGAAGTGTATGCCTACACAGCAATCAATCAATAAAGCAAGCAAGCAAGCCATGGCTGCAAGTCTCAGTGCACCAGTCAACTGACTCAGGTGTGTGCTGCACATCTAAAAATCGCCATGTACACATTTTGGCTCAGCCTGGAGCCCAGGCTCTGAAACCTGGTGACGGGAGAGGGTCTCACAGCCCAGGCTCCAGCCCTAGCCCAAACATCTTCCCAGTCATTTTTAGTACTGCAGCACGAGCCAAGCTCTGGCCCAGAGACTCGTTATGTGGGCCTTTTTTTGCTGTGCAGATGTACCCTAAGGGTACTGGGGCTTTCCAGCTTTGCCAAAGCTCTGTGGTATAGACAGAAATTTCTCCACTCTGAGGAATCATGGCTGGTCTTGCATAGCAGAAATGGCACTCAACAGGCTCTCCTACACATCAAGAAAACAGACACGACTGTACTGGAATTAAAGAGGGTAGAAATGGGATGCACCAGCCCCGCCTACGGTTGCCAATTTTGGTTGGATGTATTCCTACAGGTTTCATCAAACGACAATCTTTAATTCAAGATTAATCTTTAATTCCTGAAACTCCAGGACAATCCTGGATGGGTGGCAACCCTAGCCCTAGCCCCTTCCCACTCCTGACACACAATTAATCCCTTGACCCATGTTTCATTAATCCCTGCCTTAGTATCTCCACAAGCCATTGGCAAAGAGAGGAAGGGGACATTCCTGCCCTCCACTTCCCAAATACCCTTCTGTACCTGCAGTATTAAAAACTCACAATATTCCATAAACAAACACTTGATTTAAAAGAAATTAAGGTTAAGTGTGAAATCTCCCCAATGCAAATCCTTAAAAAGCAAGGAAATGTCAAGTTATAAGACTTTTAAACTAAGACTTATTTTATTAAATTTAAAAAATGATTTAAACTTGAAACAGCAGATAATACATTAACAGTCTAAATACTGTAGCTATGGTTTATAATACAGACGAAAATCAAGGTTCTTTATCCCATAACTATGTATGACCTAAGCACAGGAAGAGCAATTTGTGCTTTGAAGAGGGAAAACTTAACTACTTTGTGAAACTTACTGAGGAAAATTACTGAACAAATGAATAGCAAATAATCAAACATCTTTAGAGTTCTACAAGCAGGATGTTTGCATGTGTGTACAAACACACTTACTCAGCAATTGTTGGGACTCCATTTGGTAGATTTACTGTAACTAAAAACTTGGCTGTCGGTCAAAAAAATATTGTAAAGTCATTACAAATGAAGAAGTTCAGGAAGTTTGTGCTAACATAACAGGGAGCAAGATGAAACCATAACAGAAGCTAGTACTAAGATTTTAATGTCAGATAGTTGCTTAAGGTTACCCAATTCTGTAATAAGATTTTTCAAATACTTTCCTTTCAGATGCCTCAGTACAATATCTGTTCAATGTTTGATTGTACAATGAACTTTTAGTAGATACCTACTATTGCACCACAGAGGAGCACATTACTTGTCTTCTGATAACAACTGTTTCCCTATGTTTGTGATATAAAGATATATTCTGTCCTGCTAAGGTGGTCAGAGACCACTCTATCCAGAGTTGACTGGTACAACCTTTGGTAACATGTCTCTGAAGTTTTTTGAGTGCGTACTCTTAAGTAAAATGGAATCAAAGAGAACATAATAAAGGCACAGTTGGTAGCTCCTAATGGGAGCACTGTTTCACGCAGCTGTGTATTCAGCCAATGCTTGAACAGTCACTAGTGTTTAGTGAAGATTTGGACAGTGTGCCAAATGACGGCCTTTGCTTGAATCATCCATCCATACAACTTTCTCAACTCACAAACTAGACATTACACAGCTTGAGTGTTCTGAGTCTAAGTGTACAAGACATTTCCACAGACATGTAACCATCCTGGACACTAGATCTTATCTATTCTGCTATAATATACCTTGAAACCTTTAAGTCCTTTCATCGAGCCTTTGATGAGTGCATCAACTAAATTTGCCCTCCTGCAGAGTTCCAGTCTACCTAGGTAAACTATGGTTTTTCCCTCCTAGGTTCCTGGGCTGCGGCAGAAGCTAGGAAAGGAAATGTCCTGGTTTAAGTGAAAAGACAAGATGACTTTAGTCTAAAGACTAGGACAAGCTCAAAGGACAATTTTGTCATCAGTGAAAATCTAAGGTGAGAGGACAGCCAACAATCCTATTTGCTGAAGCAAAGGGATAGTCAGCAAGAAAACCACACTGAAGGTGAGAAAACTCTAGTCCAATAAGTGGAGGGCCTCAAATAGTCAAACAGTGATTCACATAATCACTGTAGAACGAGGTTAACACTCCAGAGTTAAAACAGGGGATCTGAATGGAGGCAGCGAAATATCACAACTTTCAAGAAACAAAACAAGTGAAAGGATCTCACTGTCCCGCAATCCAACCATTTTTTTAGGATGCTAAATCCCACCATTTGGGCTTCTTTAGAGCTGGGGGCTAGTCCCTTGTAAATGTATCATAGTCCATCTAGCAGAGATCATTTGGCCTGCACCAGGCAAGAGAAAACTGCCTGCACCAAATGGTAGGCAAAGGAGGTACTCTTTTTGCATGAATAAAATACCATCAAGGCTACCCTGTCCGAGATACTCCTAAAGGAGTTATGGTGTCTTGCCACAGACCAGGGCCAAAAGATTTTGGGTTTCTAGATCCAGATGCTGGTGTCTGCCAAAAAAGTGGTGGGACAGAAGAAGAGGGACCTTGTTCCCTTGGGACAGGATTAAGAGATCCATGTATCAAAAACTTCTTGATCATTTTGGAGCAGTAAGAATTAGTCTGGGAATTGCAGACTACCTCTTGATTGTCCAGAGGAAAATGGAAGGGAAGACAAACTAAGGAAAACTACATGGAATGGCAAACCCATCCTTTGAAAAGTCAGTAGATTTCTCCTTCCTCTGCAGCAGGTACACAATCAACCGGCACTCTTATTTTGTTTTTTTTAAATTGAGATCAGATCCATGCCCAGGTTTCTCCTCCTTTCAACATCAGCGACCCCAGAGCTGGGAGCACTTCTGATCTACTGAACCAGTCCACTGTGTAGTTAAGTGGGTGGGCGGTGGAGATATTTTACCGAAAGGAGGATCACCTCTGCCCATGAGAACATGAAAGTGGACCTTCTTCAACAAGTTTAGGGCATATCTACACTGCAATGAAAAGCCTGCAGCACCAAGTGTCAGACCACAGGTCAATTCACTCTGGCTTGTGGGGCTTGGGCTGCAGGTCTCAAAATGCCAGTGAAGACGTTCCTGCTCTGGGTGGACCCTGGGCTCTGAAACCCAGCAAGGGGAGGAGGGCCTTGGAGCCAGGGATCTAGCCCAAACGGAAACATCTATATTGTTATTTTTAGTCCCAAAGCCTGAGCCAATTGACCTGGGTTCTGAGATTCAGTGCTGCAGGTTTTTCTTTGCAATATAGATACAACCTATGTCTCCAGTTGCCACCTTGGCATTACTGCTGTGTTGTGAAATTCTGAGTATGTGTCTTCCTTTGATTAAGTCCTGAAACATTAACAGGCTTAGCATGACTGCCACAATTCAAAAGTGATGATACAAAGCTTTGTCTTCCTTTGAACCAACTGAGAGCACAAATAGGCTCTCCACCCTGTCAGACTTCACATTTGTGGTAAACTGGATTCTACTTTGGGTCCTAGAAGAGGGAAATTTATCCTCAGTATGCACTGTTCTCCAGAGACGAGGTTATCCAATGTCATCTACTATTCAATTTCTCACTAGCTGGAAAGGTTAACCAGTACCTCTCTTTGTTTCAAATATCTAGGATTCATGATAGTCTAATAACTACATAACAGAACTTAAACAGTTTAATACCTCTTCAAGCCATTTCAGTATAAATGGTATCTTTGGTCAGGCCAGTTTTTTCCAACCTGGAACAGAATTAAAAATCTACCTTTCATCCTCATTTCATTCTTACAGAAAAAAATTAAATTGTTAAAGAAAAACAGGAAAATTGCTTAGGAGGTCATTAGTATCTTAGACAATGAAGCTAAAAGAAAAATGAATGAATGTTTTCTATCAGTAACTTTCTGATTGTATCCAGGCATTAGGATAATAGTAAATAACTACTTATATCAGACTAACGCAAAAAGTGTATTCAACTAAGCAAATAGAAGCACAATCTCAACTCACGTATTTTAAAATAAGGAAATTTGGTATTTACATATTTGACTGAACTCAATTTAATAAAAGGATGTAGTAGGTGCTGAAAAGATTATATCCAATTTCAGTAAATACCAACAAAACCCCCCCCTCAAAACTGCATGATGTGTTTAAACTACAAACATAGTTTGCACAACATTTAACAGTGAAGAATTCAATTAATCAAGAGACAAGGCATTGAGAAAATACTGGTTACTAACAGGCACTCACTGTTTCACATGAAACAGGAAAGATTACACTTATCTATTGCAATTTTTGATGTTGAATATTTCTCTTGAAGTAATAATAATGAGCCAGCTCACAAAATGCATCATAAATTACTAAACAATTTGACAAAACACTGCATTTAAATAAGACTTTGCAAAATTACCTTGTCAATTTCTCTTTGTGTTGCTCCTTCCTTTTTCGAACGTTCTTGTTCCACACACTTAGTATTATAGTTCTCTTTTGATTTCTGTAGGGCCTGAATGATACTTTGAATGTTTTGCACTGCTTCCAAAGTTCCTGAAACTTCTTCTTTAGTCTGTCAAATATTACATACTTGTCAAAAATGACCAGTTTAATACTTTAATTGTAACAAGTAACTGAAAACACACAAAATGGAGAGTGAGTAACCTTTTTATGAGCTTTGATTTGTTCATCTCCATACTTCTGCACTTCTTTTATTAGCTCTTGTAATTTCCGGACAAGCTCCAAGTGACAGCTTGCTACTTTTTCTGTTGATATTTTGAAAACATCCCAAACTGGAGCAAATGTCCTAAAAATAAAGGTTACAGGGAAGAGAAACATTATTTAATGTTGAATTCAATTTTTTTCTTTTTAAAACCAGCTACAATTTTATAATAGAACCCTGAGGTATTGATTATATGCTTATAAAGTGCACTCTCCTCTAAGACTAATGATATAAAAATGGCACATTCTTATTCAAATCTATTCCTTTTCCTATTCAAAGTCCTCCCTACTAACTTCAAAGACAAAATTAAATGTTTACTGCTTTTTACTCCTGTTAACCATGCACAGTCAACATAAATAAAACAGAACAGAATCAAGCTTACTAAGTCTTATATCTTGTACTTACGATGGACAAGTTCCAGTCCGTTATACCCGCGTAAACCCACCAAATAATAGAATTGAACAGATGTTACTAATCATACTGGTGATATTGCAAGTAAAACATCCATGTGCACTCACAGCCAGATTGACCATGCGAGGCTGGCTGTTTTCAGAGCAGAACCTCACTAAGGATGGGACGAGACTTTTAGATACTTATAATGCAGAAAAATTACCTGTTTGGCTGAAACCTCATGCTTGATCTTAGCCTATAGCAAAAAATTTTGAGAAATCACAGGAAAATCTTTTTTCATTATCAGATAACTTGAAAAGCTCAAAAGAAAACCCTTGTTTTAACATACTTGGCAAAAATAATATTTAAGTTTAAGATCTTATATTCAGTGGCTTAGACTTTCTAAAACAACCTTCTGGACTGAAATTTCTCAAGCCTGTTCTGGGGCAGATTTTTTTTCTTTTAGATATCTTTAAAATCATAGTCCATATTAATGATGCGGTGATGATCAGAGACTGAAATAAATGCAGGCAAAGTTTGATGAAATAACTGAAAAAATTTATCTTTGTCATTAAGAAAATAAGGAATTAAATACAAACACTACAGTAGTACCATGTTAAGATTGCAGTACTAAAAAGGAGATTCAGAATTAATGTTCAAATCCGTTAGTGTATCCCTGCAAATATGCATTATAATATTCTTTCCCTCTACAACAGCTTCCCCCATCTCCCAGCGCATAGCTGAGAGCCTCTCCCGTCATGGAGTTGGGGAAGTAGCTATGAGCAGGGTCTTCAGACATTTACGGCCACATTTCCCCTCTCCTCCCACTTTTGTTTTTCTTCCTGACTGAGGCTGAATCTATTTCTGTAAGGAGGAAGGAAAATATCTTGGGTAATCAGTTCAAGTTAGCTATGGCACCAGGACAGACTAAGCGTTAGGTGCTTGTTATAAGGCAAGGGGGATTGTAATTAACACATTCTGTATTTCTGACAATTTGCAGTCTTTGTTGTTTGTTTCTATTCATCCTACCTTTTCCGACTATCAACTCTCTGGAGCATGGATCAATATATACTCTCATATATTCATAAATACTCTCAAACAAACCATCTTAACTTTTGCCATCTTAAAATTCAAAAAAAGTATTGTTGTATTAAAAATGTCATACTTGAACACTGAACATGACATCTACAGTGACTCTTGCCATATGATATTTCTAAAGATGTAATATCAAGCTTAAATCGTTTCATTTTTTTAAAAAACTTTTAAGAACAGATTCACTGGCACACGAGAGCACCACAAATGAGGTAGAGAGCATTGCCAAGTTAAGTTGCATTTACAGTTACAAGGATCTTGTTCTGTTTTGTTAGTATGGTGCCTAGCACAATACGGTCCTTATCCTGAGAGGTTCTTTATGCAATACTATTGTACAATTACAAATACACCCCCACAATCATCACCCAGCAAAACACAATATAATAAAATTGAAAGGAAATATTTTCTTCAATATATTCCAAGACAAAAATCTACATTAAGGTGTGATTTAATGCATATAAAAGTGTCTGTAAACCCTGGTTAAACTGATTTTTATAGTTCTCCCTCTTTATGGCATCACTACAGGGAAGAGTTAAGGTTGTTCGGTGTCTTAATTGCACATTCAAACCTTACACCATGTTAAGGTTTCTTCTGAGTGTAAACTTTAACTGAATTTCCTAGGTTTGTAATGGTTGGTTTTGGGATAATTACACCTCCTCTAATGTTTTTTACCCTGAACATACTGATATATACTGTCAAACATAGAACCTTAACTTTTTTCCCTCGTCTTGGAGTTTTAAAAAAGTATTAAAAATGTCATGCTTGATGTCATAAATATAAAGGGAAGGGTAAACACCTTTAAATCCCTCCTAGCCAGAGGAAAAACCCTTTCACCTGTAAAGGGTTAAGAAGCTAGGATAACCTCGCTGGCACCTGACCAAAATTACCAATGAAGAGACAAAAAACTTTCAAAGCTGGAGGGGGGAGAAACAAAGGTTCTCTCTGTCTGTGTGATGCTTTTGCCGGGAACAGAAAAGGAATGGAGTCTTAGAACTTAGTAAGTAATCTAGCTAGATAGGCGTTAGATTCTGTTTTGTTTAAATGGTTGATAAAATAAGCTGTGCTGAATGGAAAGTCTATTCCTGTTTTTCGGTCTTTTTGTAACTTAACGTTTTGCTTAAAGGGATTCTCTATATTTTGAATCTGATTACCCTATAAGGTATTTACTATCCTGATTTTACAGAGGTGATTCTTTTACTTTTTTTCTTCAATTAAAATTTTTCTTTTAAGAACCTGATTGCTTTTTCATTGTTCTTAAGATCCAAGGGTTTGGGTCTGTGTTCACCTATGCAAATTGGTGAGGATTTTTATCAAGCCTTCCCCAGGAAAGGGGATGTAGGGTTTGGGGAGGATTGTGGGGGGAAAGATGTTTCCAAGCGGACTCTTTCCCTGTTATATATTTGTCAGACGCTTGGTGGTGGCAGCAATAAAGTCCAAGGGCAAAAGGTAAAATAGTTTGTACCTTCGGGAAGTTTTAACCTAAGCTGGTAAAAATAAGCTTAGGGGGTTTCATGCAGGTCCCCACATCTGTACCCTAGAGTTCAGAGTGGGGAAGGAACCTTGACACTTGATCAATCAACATGACACCTACAGTGAATCTTGCCATGTGATCTAAGGTCCCTCTAAGCTGCCTGGCTGCGCAGCAGACTATCAAGGGCCGTGCAGCAGACTATCAAGGGCTACGCAGGTGTGCAGTGGGGAGAGGCCCCGGCCGGCGAAAGGCTCCTCTCCCCTGGCCCCGGGCTGCTGCGGCAAGATAGGGCTGGGGGGAGTCCTCTCTCCCCGCCACAGCCCGCACCCCAAATCCTTCATCCCTGGCCCCACCCCAGAGCCTGCACCTCCAGCCAGAGCCATCAGTCCCCCGCACCTCAACCCTCTGCCCTAGCCCTGAGCCCCCTCCCACAATCCGAACCCCTCAGCCTCACCCCCACCACACATCACCTCCATATTGGTGAACATAACAAAATGAATTCCGCACATGGATGTAAAAATATACAGGGAACATTGCATGTGATATTTCTACAGATGGTGTAATATCAAGCATAAATCATTGCAAATTTTTTTTAAACTTTTAAGAACAGATTCACTGGCACACAAGAGCTGCACAAATAAGCTAGAGAGCACTGCCCTGTTAAGCTGTATTTACAGTTACTTTGCATGCAAAGCAGCCAAAATGTATTGGTGATTCTGTCCAGTTTTATCACACCACTGGCTCATCACAACCAACAGAATTGTTGCAAGCAAATTAGCTATAAAAAGGAAGGATGGTGATTGGTTGAGTTACCTTTGACAACACAATGGACCCACTTAATAATTAACTGAGCTATTGATCTGACCCTGTCTCTAGCTAAATGACAATTAGATACAACTATTAATTTAATTTCAACTTAATTTCCTAAATACAGCCTATGCACAAGATTTCAATGAATTCTACCTATATGGAAGGGCTGAAGACTCTGTTTTTCTGTTACTAAGATAATTCAGGACAAAGAAAATACTTACACAGATGCTACATTTCTTATAGGATGCACTTTTAATTTAATTTGAACAACAAATTTACTCTGAATTTTCTGAAAATTCAATCTGTACTCAGAGAGTACCTGCTATAACTTTGGGGAAGAACTGTTGTATTTTTCATACATAACGAAGAGCTTGAATCCCTGCTTTAAGTACAAAATGGAATTCAACCTTAATTATAGAGCCACAACAGCCAGCTCCATAACTGTTCCTCCAGTAAGACTGTATGAGTAAATGGACTTGTGAACCATTTTATATTTAAACTGAACCTTTTTCTATAATCCTTTTCATATAGCCATGTGGATTTTATAACTGGTGCATAATCATGTAATTAAAAGCCTTATTGTGATACAATGCATTTTAAAAGATTCCAGAGTTAAGGCTGTTACTAGAACTTTAATTTTGTTAATGCAACATTGAGGTTAAAATGCATAAATGTTGCATACAGGGATTAATAATTTTGCTTTTATACACATATTAACTTACCCAAGCTGTGTGTAATTGCTTGCTGATTTGGCTAGCTTTGTCATTGACCTTGAATATACCTCCTCTATTGTAGCCCTGTTAAAAACAAAACATACAAAATCCCTAATGTTAAGTAATCCAAATCACAATCAAAGCTATTAGGATCCATGAACATATATGCTTTAAAGGTACAGTAAAGGAAACCCAGCTTACCATGTATTATTTTAAAATGACAAAGGCAGTGTTTTCAACGTACCCTCATAAAATCCACCACCAACTTAGATTTTGCGTGCTAAAAGTCAGACATGGTGAATAGTGTGGCAGAATGATGCTTACAAACACTGCAGAAACTCAGCTCATTAGCTCTTTATCAAACTGTCTCAAGAGCTTCACAATAAGGTGGGAAGGGGGAGCCATTCTGCCTCCATACACTGCTGGATGATTTGCCAAAGGCTGTTTTAGTACTATAAATTTCTGATCTACAGAGTAGTGCAATTGTAACACATGTTTTTACAAGATACTTAACAACACTCAAATAGACAAATACTAAATATAAACAAAGCAATCACATTCATTGGTGAAGTAAGTTGCACTAAAAAGGTATTTAAAAGTGAAATTTTAAGAACGGGCTCATCTTCTAAGATCCCTCTGAACCACTAGAATGGCATACTGTGATTTTAAGTGTTGTTTGGAGTTGGAGTAACAGTATGGTAGGAATAATGTCATTGTGGTATTTAGAGTGCTTTTGTTTGAATGACCTAGAAATATTTTTAGAGAAGCTCATCTGCACATACTGAATTCTCTTCCACCCTCATTTTCTAAGTTAATCTCCTTTGAAACCAAGTAAGCCTCATAAGAGCTGACATTTTTTATTTTCCTACTTATTAGATAAATTGTTAAAATTTTGTGGGGGAGATTATAGAATTTTCCAACCCAGTTGTCTTGATTGTAGCTGTTCACTGCTGAAGTGGTGGTTTCTGATTTTCCCTTCTAGTGGGACTTTTTAGGCAAAGGCATTTCCTTTGGTAATACGAGACCAAGGAAGAAGTAATCACTTCAGAAATTTCACTAGAGAGCATAAAGATCAATCTATTCAACTCCCAGTAAGATGACTAGGGAGGAGAAGACTCTGTATATGAGTTTCCCTCTGTCTCATCCCTACCCTCCAAAACAAAAATCCAGCCTAGACTCAGTTTTTATCTAATTCTGATAGGGAAGGGGCTACATTAAATACATTTTATAATTCAAATAAAACAATGGGTCAAAAACTTGATCTTTTACCTAGGATTAAAAAAATACAAGATCTGTAGAACATTTTAAGAGGCATCACTGGAACATTAAAAACAGATCAGCAGATATCTTTCTAAGAAAACACTGCTATGAGTAAGAGCTTGGATTGTCATTTTAAAGGAAGGGGCTTCAAAAGATCATCATTTTATTACTGTGTGTGTATATTAAGAAGAAATTTAAAATATCAAATTTGAAACTACAATAGAAAAGCCTTTTCACTTACAAACATGTTAGTTTAAAAAATATTTTTTTGAAATACTTTAAGAGTCACCAAGTTAACGTTACCTGATGTGACATGGGAAACACAAAGGAGTATATTTTCATGAAATCTAAAAACATTATGTACTAGAAATTTGCCAGTTTAATATCGGATCGTTTATGCATAGCACCTCCAATCACTGCACGTTTTCCTTTTTGATGTTTCTGCTCTTCTATTAATTGTATGGCTGAACAATTTGTCCTTGATTATTCCACATTAGAAAGGACAGGTCTACAATATAAACTTACATCACTATAACTATTTCAGGGGCATGAAAAATCTACACCCTTGAAAGACGCAGTTATACCAACCTAACCCCTGATGTAGACAGCACTATGTCAACATAGCTACCGCCTCTCGCGGAAGTGGATTAACTATGCGGTGTAGTAGCATCTTCACTAAAGCATTGCAGCTTTTTAAGTATAGTCCTGCCCAAAGATAATTAAAATGTGTGTTTACGTATTTTTATACAAGGCTAGCCTTACCGTGAAGCGAACTGAGGCAGCTGCCTCAGGTGCCAGACAGGGGGAGAGGGGGAGGGGCGCCACTGGGACCCAGAGTGTAGAAAATTGTGTCTGCTGCTGGTGCATATGTATTCTCTCTGCTCTAGATGCACAGAGATGGTTGAGTGCTGTGCTGGAGGAAGGAGGGCACAAGAGACATAACAGGCAGGCAGAAAAGGTGAGAGGGAATAACAGAAAGCAGCAGGAGCTACAGGGAGAGAAAGAAGGAGGAGCCTCTTACGTACCTCTCTAGCACCCCCAGGAGCCTGGACTGATTAACACCAGCTTCTCAGGGAGCTTCCTGTTTCCTGCTGTTTCCCTGAACCAACTTGAGGAGAACAGGCAGTCAACTAAAGTAGCAGAAGCCAGTTAGGCCCTTAAGATGCTGATATCTTCCCTCACTCAGGCCCTGCTACCAGCCTGCTTATTTGTCCCCTTCAATTCTGTGTTGAGAGCCACGATAGCTGGCACAGAACAGCAGTCGTGAGTGAAAGAAGAAAATGCCCCTCTGGGGTAGCATTCAGAAAAAGAAAAAGCAAAGGAAGCTTTTCTATCTAAGCAGGAAGGAGCTCTCCTGAGATACATAGACACAAATGTTCACGGTGAGTCTTCTGGCCCCAGTGAGGATGTGAGTGGTGAGGAGATGCCTGATCTTCCAGTTAGTCAGAGTGCAGGTGACCTGGCAGCTACTGCAGCATCCATATCTCCATCTTAAATGGATGTAACCATGCACATTCCTGAAGAAAAGTGTAGATCAAAGAAGAGTGTGGTGGAGGCGCAAGAAACAGCTGCTGCTGAGTTTAGTTCCTTAAGTCTAGATGATCCAGGACTGTGGACCCACTTGAGCAGCAGCCTGAGGGACTTCCTTGTACTGCATGGGCCACAGCAAGTGAAAAACTTCATGTTCCCCAAAGACAATGAAAATAGAAGTTTCCATCCAACACATTACTGGCATGAAATCCCCAATGGTGACAAAGTGGAGAGGCCACGGCTTATGTACTCAAAAACCCAGAATGCTGCATACTGTTTTTGTTGAAAACTCTTCCAGTCTAATGTTCCAGCCACATTAGGTTCTACAGGAACAAAGGACTGGAAAAATCTGGCTAGAAATCTGTCATGTCATGAGAAGGCAGCAAATCACCAGAGAGCATTCCATAGGTGGAAAGAGCTTGAGATGAGACTAAGGTTAAAGGCCACCATAGATGATCAGCATCAAGAGAAGATTGCATCAGAGTCTCTTTACTGGCAAAATGTTCTGAAAAGGCTCACTGCCATTGTGAGAATGCTTGCTACTCAAAACCTAGCACTGTGTGGCACTTCAGATCAGTGTATGTGCCAAACAATGGAAAATTTCTTAAAATTGTGGAGCTGATGGCTGAGTTTGATGCTGTACTCCAGGAGCATCTAAGAAGAGTCGCCATCTGACAAAGCTCTGTCCTTGTCTCAGTGGGTCCCATGCTTCCTGGAGGATTTCGCTAGCCTCAGAGGTTCACTGTGACCCTCCACGTAGCCCTTCTCTTTCTAGAGGCAAGGGTCACAGTCTATTGAGCCATTTTCATCATAAGCCAGCAAGGGAAGTGAGGAGATGCAACCCTCCCTTGCACAGTCTCTGTTGTCTCCCAGTCTTAGTGATTAATCGGGGAGGGAAGTTGGGCATCCCCAGGCCCACCCTCTACTCCAGGCTCCAGCCCAGGGACCCTATAGTAGCAGCTATGGTAGCTGACATTTTGGAAATAGGACGTGTAAGATTCCCTGGGCCACTTCCCCACAGCAGCCCCCACTTCCTCAATATCTACTTCTCCGTTACCTCAGGGCATCCTTCCTTGTGTCTGGTATGATTTGTACTGCTTAGTTCCTCCAACAGCACGGCTTCCTCCTACAGCTCCTGACACGCGCACCCAACTGACTAACTGGGAGGCTTTTAACTCGTTTCAGCCAGACCCTAATTGGCTTCAGGTGTCCCAAACAACCTTCCCTGCTTTCTGGAAAGATCTTAATTGGTCCCAGGTGTCTTAATTGACCTGGAGCAGCTGCCATTTACTTATCCTGGTAACAGGGATTTGTTTAGCCTGGGGCTAATATATCGGTCTCCCACTACTTTTCCATAGCCATCTGGCCTTGCCCCGTCATACCACCCAAGAAATGTACACACACCACTACCTTGGAAAAACAATTCAAAATGAGATCATATAGTTACTGGTAACAAAAGTCAAACAGAAGATTGTGGCACATCTGAAGTCAGCAAGATATTACTCTGTTATTCTGGACTGCACACCTGACATCAGCCATATGGAACAAATGACTAATGGTGCGTTTTGTAACAACAACAGAACCTAGTGAAAATGTCCCTGCAATGGTGACTGTCAGAGAGCATTTTCTAGAATTTATTGACATTGATGATATTACAGGAGCTGGTATGACAAATGTGCTTCTTAAAAAACTGGAAGATACGGGAATTGTGATAGCTGACATGAGAGGTCAGGGCTACAATAATGGTGCCAACATGAGAGGAAAGAACAGAGGAGTGCAGACACGGATCTGAGAGTTAAACCCTCAAGCTTTTTTTGTCACATGCAGTTCTCATTCACTGAACTTGGTGGTCAGTGATGCAGCATCAACTTCTAGTGAGGCTGCTGAATTTTTTAATGTAATTCAAAGCATCTATGTATTTTTCTCTGCATCAACTCATCGATGGCAAATTTTGAAGCAACATCTGGGAACATCCTCTCTGACACAAACCACTGAGCACCACACGATAGGAAAGTCGAGTGGAGGCGATAAAGTCTATCAAACACCAAATTGGGAAGATAAATGATGCCATAGTTGCCATTATGGAGGATAATGCTATGACAGGAACTGTTTGTGGGAGAACAGTGGCAGAGGGAAATGGAATCACCAGAAACATACATAACTTCAAATTTCTGTGTGGCTTAGTGTTGTGGTATGACATACTGTTTGAAATAAATGTTGTAAGCAAGAAACTCCAAGGTGTTGACCTTGATATATCTGGAGCAATGGAACAACTGGACAAACCAAAGTCATACCTACAGTCTTACCGGTCAGATGAGGGATTTCAAAACGTTCTGAAGAGTGCAGAGAAGTTGGCAGAGGAACTTCACACTGAAACTATTTTCCCACCCATTCAAGAATACAAAAGTCACCGAAGAAGACATTTTGATTATGAGGCACGGAATAATCCCATAAGAGACCCGAAACAACAATTCAAATTTGAATTATTTAACCAGGTGCTAGACTGTGCAATACAGTCAGTTGAAGAACGTTTCATGGAGCTCAAGGAACACAGCAGTATATTTGGGATGTTGTATGATATTCCAAAGCTCCTCATTATACCTGAAGAAGACCTACACCAGCAATGCAGGGCACTAGAGACAGTGTTGACACATAATGACATGCACGATATTGATGAGAGTGATTTAGTTAATGAACTGAAAGCCCTTTCAAAATACATTTCAGCAGGATCAACTCCAAAGCCTGTTCTGGAATATGTGTGCACAAATAAGATGACCACCCTCTTTCCAAATGCTTTTGTTGCTCTATGAATACTTCTAACACTTCCTGTAACAGTTGCCAGTGGAGAATGCAGCTTCTCCACGCTGAAGTTAATAAAAACACATCTACGCTCCACAATGACACAGGAGAGGCTGGTCGGCCTTGCAACCATCTCAATAGAGCATGAGCTTGCCCAGACTGTGGACCTTCAGGAAGCAGTTAAAATCTTTGCAACCAAGAAGCCACCACTTTGATTATTCAAACAGATAAAAATGCCAGTGTTTACTATGCAGACAAGAAAAGTTACATTTAATATAAAAATAAGGGAGAAGGAATGCAAGCCAAATTAGGAAAAAAGCACAGGTTACAGAAAATTTAGATAAATTAGATGTATTCAAGTCAGTAGTGCATGATTAAATTCATTTTAGGACATTGAAGGAACTAGCTGAAGCAATTTTGGAACTGTTAGCAATTATTTTCAAGAACTCATGGAGGACAGGTGAGGTCCCGTAGGACTGGATAAAGAGAAACATAGTACTTATCCTTTCAAAGAGAAACAAAGAGGATCTGGGGAATTATAGACCTGTCAACCTAAGTTCAATACCTGGAAAGAGACAGAAACAAATTATTAAGCAATCAATTTGTAAGCAAGTAGAGAACAGCAGGATGATAATTAAAGACAACATGGATTTGTCAAGAACAAGTCACACAGAACAAGTCACACACCCCAATCTAATTTTCTTCTTTGATGGGGTTACTGGCCTAGTGGGTGGGGGGTTAGCCGCAGATAGGATACATCTTGATTTTAGTAACACTTTTGACTCAGTCCCACACGACATTATCGTGTCATCATAAGCAAACTAGACAAATGTGGCCCAGGTGAAATTACTATAAGGTGGGGTGCACATTTGGTTGAAAGACTACTCAAGGAGTAGTTGTCAATGGTTCACTGCCAAACTGGGAGGACATATCTAATGGAATCCCACAGGGATCTGTCCAGGGTCCAGTATTGGTCAATATTTCCATTAATGACCTCGATAGTGGAGTTTGCTTATAAAATCTGTGGATAGTATCAATCTGGGAGTGATAGCAAACACTTTGGAGGACAGGACTGGAGTTCCAAACGAGCCTGATAACTTGGAGAAATGGTCTGAAATCAATAAGATGAAATTTAGTAAAGACAAGTGAAAAGCACTATATTTAGAAAGGAAAAATAAATATACTGCTACACAACAGGGAATAACTGGCTAGGTAGTAATACTTCTGGCCAGGATTTGGAAGTTATAATGGATCACAAATTGAATACAAGTCAGCACTGTGATGCAGTTGCAAAAAAGACTAATATTCTGAGGCGTATTAACAGGACTGTCATATGTTTGACATGAGAGGTAATTGTGCCACTCTACTCTGCACTGGTGTGGCCTCAGCTGCCAGTAATGTGTCCAGTTTTGGGCACCACCCTATTAGTAAGATGTGAACAAAGTGGAAAGAGTCTCGAGGAGAGCAAGACAAATGGTACAAGGTTTAGAAAACCTGACCTGTGAGGAAAGGTTAAAAAAACTGGGGATGTTTAGTCTTGAGAAAAGAGAACGCGGATCTAAAAACAGTGTTCAAATATGTTAAGGGCTTTTATAAAGAGGACAGTGATCAACTGCAAATAGGCTTCCAAGAGAGACTGTGGAATTTCAGTTATTGGCGGCTTAAAGAACAGATTGGACAAATACCTGTCACAGATGGTCTAAGTATACTTGGTCATGCTTCAGTGCAGGGGGCTGGACTAGGTGACCTCTCAAGGTCCCTTCCAGCCCTACATTTCTATGATTCTATGACTGCCCAGGAAAGAAAGATTAGAGCAGATGTCAGAAGTAATCCACTTTAGGGCTGTCCTTCAGTTCTTTTCACTTACTAAAACTTTAGCAAAGACTCAAATAATGAAGTTGAAAGGTGAAGAGAGCAAATTTATACTGCTATAAGAATTAACTGAATATTGTCAATATAAATCCGAATCTTGGGAACTAGCAGTAACTAGCAGTTACAATCCTGTAAAACAGTGGGTCTGAGTAGGGTTAGTTAAATTATAGGGCAGCTTCCTCAAAATGGATGCCTGATCTAACTGTCTAGTCAAAGTAATGCTGTGTAACTATGTCAGTAGAGTTCCAGGTAGCATCGCCTAGAGATGGAAACTCTAAATCTGATGGAATTTGTTCAATGAAGGCTGTAGCACATCTGAGACCTTCAAATACCAATATGCATGAAATGTCATAACAAGTTTGTACAAAACAATGATTTATTTATGCAACTCCTAGGTACAAACAGAAGATCCTTCTGCTGGAACATGGTAAAATGAGATGGCTGCCAGATTAAGCTTGACAGTACTCAAGGACAACCCAGACTTTTTTTTTTTTAATTAAAGTTACAGTAGTACACATAGGCCTCAAATCAGAATCCAGCTCCATTGTGATAGGAACTGTACAAATGCTTGTACAATACAGTCCCCTCCCCAAAAGAGTTTACAATCCAATGTAAGACAAGTTTCAACAAATGAGTGTAACAAACTGAGAGTGGGAGGACGGAGGAGGAAAACAGTGATTAGATGATGCAGCTGTATAGGCTAGCTAGTGTATTTGATCAAAAAGTAAAGAAAAACTGCTTAATTTAGTTAGACCATGCCTAACCTGTTTTTTATGTAAACCCTACCATTTTTAACTCATAGCTATTCCTAATTTAAAAAATAAAGCAACTCTGCTTCTGGCTACTTCTAATTGATTTAAATCTAACTTTGGCCTTTTCTAAATTTGTTTTTCTTCTGCTTAATATCCTTTTGCCTACTTTGATTTTGTAAACAACTCTATTTCAGTTTTCATTTTTATTTTTGTAAATCCCTATACTAATTTTATATGTTTAAATTAAAATATAAAATAAGAATCAGTTCCCTGGTTAATTCCTTTTAACCAAACAAGAATAAACACATTCCTAGTTAATAATGTTACTGGGCCTCCTGAAGTATTGAAGGGGAGCCAAGAGAACTGCCTTCAGACCCATTATATTTTTGCGCAACTCAAACCCTTCAAAATTCCAGAAACTGTGCACTGTTAGATGGTCCGAATGAGCTCACCGTGGATTGCCTGAGAAAACGGTTATTACGACAGCGAGGTACTGAATAAAACATCTTTGCAGGCATTCTCACACTCTATTCAGTACAAAGGGATTTCTTTTAGGAAATGACTACAGGAGATTAATTTCATCATGTAAAAGATCTAACTGAAGTCTGGCAAACAATTTTATGTAAATGTAGGAAGCCACGAGTCCTAGAAACCTCAAGAAAATGCTTTAAATATTTTGGATACTTGCCATAAAAATGACAGTGTCTGTGAACCAATGAAGTTTACTTTTAAAAAGAGGAACTGACATTTAAAAGGGTAACGGATTGTCATAATAAGTGGAAGTGCACATAATAGGCAAATAACTAAGATAGGACTTTTGTACGTTCACCTCATCCTGTCCCTATCAGTTCAAACACTGAAAACTTTCAATCCAAAGGTGTTTAGTGCCAGACCCATTTAACTCTGATTGCAACAAATCTGAAATATGATACTACAGAGGAAGAGTGATGAAGGAGACCATTCTATTTCATCAATAGAAACTATCCTCAAATAAAATCTTGAGATAACTGGTCTTCCCAAAAGAATACTGACGACTTTGTAAACCATCCTCATCTTCCCAAATATTAACTTTTCAGAAACCAAAGGAGTCATATGGGAGGACAGACTGGGTAATTTCAGAGAACGTCTGAGTAAAGATGAACTCAATAGGTGGGTCAATAATTGAAAATATACACTAAAGTATACTCAATTTAAATGAGACTGTACATTAGTTTTTGTAGCATTTTAATATAGAAAATCATAGAACATCCATTCCAGATTAACGAGGACTCCGGTAGCACCTTAAAGACTAACAGATTTATTTGGGCATAAGCTGAAGAAGTGGGTTTTTTACCCATGAAAGCTTATGCACAAATAAATCTGTTAGTCTTTCAGGTGTCACTGGACTCCTCGTTGTTTTTGTGGATACAGACTAACACTGCTACCCCTCTGATACTTGACACCATTCCAGATTGTAATGTTGAAATATCTAAGCACAGTAAAGTGAAGTTAAGGATGATACAATGTCCAGGCCTGTGTATCCTGATTTGATTGTTGTAACGTCTTCCTCTCTGTCCTGACACCCACATTACTCCCTCTCCTATAATTCACTCAAAATTCAACTGCTAAGGTCATCCTTCCTCATCACTTCAGACATGTTACCCCTTCATTCCAAGGGCCTCTGCATGTCTGCCTCCTTTATCTATCTATCTATGCATCTTTTATTATAGTCCCATATTGTTGCCAGTGACACCAACTTTAACCTCACCCAATTTGTATTTTTTTCCCAAAACTGATTTTGCACTTTCTTTATGACTTTATCCATGGAATATCCCTTTTATACATCATCCTATTTCAAGCTCTCCTCATTTCGACCATGATACCAACAAGAAATTATGTTTTTAAGTAGAGAGGCGTTCATTTTAAATGAGTGGTTCTCAACCAGGGGTATGCGTACCCCTCGGGGTACATCAACTCGTCTAGATATTTGCCTAGTTTTACAACAGGCTACATAAAAAAGTACTGGTGAAGTCAGTACAAACTAAAATTTCACACAATGACTTGTTTATACTGCTGTAAATACTACACACTGAAATGTAAGCACAATATTTATATTCCAATCGATTATATAATTATATAGTAAAAATGAGAAAGCAAGCAATTTTTCAGTAATAGTGTGCAGTAACACTTTTGTATTTTTATGTCTGATTTTGTAAACAAGTCATTTTTAAGTGAGGTGTAACTTGGGGAACGCAAGACAAATCAAGATTCCTGAAAGGGGAACAGTAGTCTGGAAAGGTTGAGAGCCACTGTTTTAAACAATAAATGTCAGCTACCCTCAAAGTATATTTTTTTAGACCTCTTCCACGTCCCTTGGTAGATTCATTGTTTTCTTACATAATAATGTCTTTTGGGACTGTGTTTTCATATATATTTGGAGAGAACATACTAAAATGTGGGCACCAAATGCAATTAAAAAAGAAACAAAGTTTGATTTTAAAAATATTAATATTTCAGGTTTCAGAGTAGCAGCCGTGTTAGTCTGTATTCGCAAAAAGAAAAGGAGTACTTGTGGCACCTTAAAGACTAACATTTATTTGAGCATAAGCTTTCGTGAGCTGCAGCTCACTTCATCGGATGCATTCAGTGGAAAATACAGTGGGGAGATTTATATACATAGAGAACATGAAACAATGGGTGTTACCATACGCACTGTAACGAGAGTGATCACTTAAGGTGAGCTATAACCAGCAGGAGAGCGGGGCGGGGGGGGGACGTTTTGCAGTGATAATCAAGGCGGGCCATTTCCAGCAGTTGACAAGAACATCTGAGGAACAGTGGGGGTTGGGGGTGGGGAATAAACATGGGGAAATAGTTTGTGTAATGACCCGTCCACTCCCTGTCTCTATTCAAGCCTAAATTAATTGTATCCAGTTTGCAAATTAAATTCCAATTCAGCAGTCTCTCACTGGAGTCTGTTTTTGAAGTTTTTTTGTTGAAGAATTGCAACTTTTAGGTCTGTAATCAAGTGACCAAAGAAATTGAAGTGTTCTCCGACTGGTTTTTGAACGTTATAATTCTTGACGTCTGATTTGTGTTCATTTATTCTTTTATGTAGAGACTGTCCAGTTTGACCAATGTACATGGCAGGGGGGAATTGCTGGTACATGATGGCATATATCACATTGGTAGATGTGCAGGTGAACGAGCCTCTGATAGTGTGGCTGATGTGATTAGGCCCTACGATGGTGTCCCGAATAGATATGCGGACACAGTTGGCAACGGGCTTTGTTGCAAGGATAGGTTCCTCGGTTAGTGGTTCTGTTGTGTGGTGTGTGATTGCTGGTGAGTATTTGCTTCAGGGTGGGGGGCTGTCTGTAAGCAAGGACTGGCCTGTCTCCCAAGATCTGTGAGAGTGATGGGTCATCCGTCAGGATAGGTTGTAGATCCTTTATGATGCATTGGAGAGGTTTTAGTTGGGGGCTGAAGGTGACTGCTAGTGGCGTTCACTTGCTCCAACCCCTCAGACAGAGACAAACACCTACAAGATCTCTATCAAGAATTCTTACAACTACAATACTCACCCGCTGAAGTGAAGAAACAGATTGACAGAGCCAGAAGAGTACCCAGAAGTCACCTACTACAGGACAGGCCCAACAAAGAAACAACAGAACGCCACTAGCCATCACCTTCAGTCCCCAACTAAAACCTCTCCAATGCATCATTACACAAAGTAAAACTATTTCCCCATGTTTATTCCCCCCCCGCCCGAACCGTTCCTCAGATGTTCTTGTCAACTGCTGGAAATAGCCCACCTTGATTATCACTACAAAAGGTTTTTCCCCCCCACTCTCCCACTAGTCATAGCTCACCTTAAGTGATCACTCTCGTTACAGTGTGTATGGTAACACCCATTGTTTCATGCTCTCTATGTATATAAATCTCCCCACTGTATTTTCCACTGAATGCATCCGATGAAGTGAGCTGTAGCTCACGAAAGCTTATGCTCAAATAAATTTGTTAGTCTCTAAGGTGCCACAAGTACTCATTAATATTTCAGATTCTTGCTGCTCTGAGTGCTGTAAGGATCTTAATATAGCAAAAGCATTGCATAATCCACAGCAACATAGACCTAAATTCTGCAGCAAGGACATCCAGCTTCTACAATATTCCAATGGTGCAGAATAAAATGGCTGTGATGCCTTCAAGTAAGCTCAAAATTGGAGGTTTTTATCCAATTTAAAATGGAAATGAGTATCAATAAAACATCATTCATGTAATCAATTATTAAGTTTGATTTATTCTGTGTGTTTTCTATGTGCCACAGATCTTTGTAGTGACAACAAAAAAAGTTTCATTGCACAAAATGTCATGGGAATTTGGAAGTTTTGGCAGCTTGGTAAGGAACTTTCGGAGCTTTTGGCACTTGGGAATATGTGGGACCTAGTTTGAGTTGGTGGGATAGGCACAACTGAAAGGGACCACTAAAACATCAGATTTAGAAGGTTTTCTTGCTTTGTTTCTGTTTCTTTTCTTTTTTAAAAACCATAATGGCTTATTTATTTATTTTTTAAACAAACAGATTTTTGAGCTCAATTCTGTGGTAAGGACATCAACAATTTTGGATTACACAGGGCATTGATTCAACTTGCCTTCAAAGGAATGCATTTCCCTTTTTTAGGTGCCAAATTTAGAGATAAAACATAGTTTATTATTAGCTGCTATATGATAGGTTTTTTTAAAAACACTTTAAACAATCCCCCTTGAACGTTTACAATTCAAAACACTGAAGCAGGGAAATGCTACTTTTGTGACAATTATACAGCTTTCCTGTTCATCCGGAAGCTGGCAGTTAGAGACCTCTCTTACCCTATTTTCTGTTAGTATATGAGGAACAATGGGAAAGAAAATGTCAATGCACTTTTACAGCATTTTGTAGATAATTTTTTTTAAGTGAGGCATCAAAGGTGATTATTGATCATTATTTTTACTATGACTTACGTTGCTTGTTATACTACTAGATAAACTATAGAAATTTAGAAATTAATGAACAAAAAATTAATTGAATCAGGTGGATATTTCTATTATGTTTCCTGTTACACTACCTTTTCATGAGTTAAGCTAGTCAAAGATTACTGCCAAATAGTGTGGGTGGGTATTTAAAATGTAAAACTTGCTTTCAAAATTTTTGATTCTGTTAGCATGAATCTAGCTGAGACTGGTAATTCTATTTCTGACCGAGTACCCAATATTTGTCCAAGAAAAAAATTTAAATCAGATTAGCAGTCATGAATTAGCACTGATTGGACACAGCTGACAGTAGGTAATTTTCTTTAACCATCACCCTAATTCTCTCTGGCACTAAGTTTTTTTCCCTGTTTCTAATTTCATAATTAAAAACCTAATGTCATACAAAATAAAGTTATCTTTTCAATCTGAAACTCTCCTTGCTCCAGAAGTGTGTGTTGAAATGGGCCTTTGAAGAACAGTAAGACTCACTTTCCCTTGTGTCAACCTTGATTTTATCATGAAATCTAGCTCCTCTTCTATTGAATTTTCACCTAAGAAAGAATGCTCAAATGAATCTCAATTTTGGTTAAAACTAAGCTTAATTAAGGGAATCGCTGGGAACTGAATGCCTCTAATGATTATATTCTTATGAGTGCATGAGAAATAGTGAAAATGATCAAATCAATCATTTTCCACAATTTGTGTTTTCCTTCTTTACATTTATCAGACTACAATAATATTCTTATTAGCGTTTTAAACTTCCTTTAACTATATCTTGAAATTATTTGGGTCAATTTTTGTTTAAGGTCCTAACCCTGCAATACTTACTTATACAAAACTCTCAAAGTCTCATGTTCCTGGAAGACAATTCTCATAAATATTTACTTTTTAAAAAACAAAAAATTGCCCTTAAATGTAAAGTCCCTTAAGTTTTAAAGTACCCTAAAAAAACCAAAAGATTTAGCATAAGGGTTCCACAAACCTATACTTGTCCAAATAAAAATGTGCCCTTTTGTAAGTTATACAGTATTAAATCTATATTTTTATTAAGAGCTCTTTTCTAAAGATATTTGATAACAATCTGAATTATAAAATTCTAGTTTGTGCTCTACATTGTGTGTACAAGCAAGAACAAAAAAATATCTTTGCCATGAGTCCCATTAATGGTGGAAGATATGATAAAAAAAAGCTAGTCTGCATTATGTTTTTGCTGAGCATTTACTCTTGATTATGTAAAAATAGAACATGCACATTTTGTTGGCCTAAGTGTCATGTTGCTAGTCCTGCAGCTCACTCCTGCCAATTCTGAAAATATGGTAGGCACTCTTGTTTGTTGGTTATATTTTTTTCCTCACACCCCCATTTACTCTATTTTGATTCTGAGTCTCTTTTTTCTGCTATTTTTTAAATTTGAGAATTTCACTTTATTAGATATTATACTAGAGCCTGGGGAGGTGTTTGTTCTCACTTTATGAGCAATGATCGTGCTAATCTTTCTCGAACAAATATTGTTTTTACTGCCTAAGAAAAGAAATCAATGGTTTTCTTCCAACAATTAAACAGTATACTAATTTTTTTTTAAATAGTTGACTCCTGACACTGAATATTCTGGCATCTCCATCTTTACCCTTCTTAGCTCACTAAGGCAAATGTCAGCTAAATCAAATCCGCAAAGTAGAAATCAAGTAATAACTGAAGCACAAGAGACAATATGCATTTGTAAGCAAACAGAGTATGCCTAAAGAACCTGGAAAAATATAGCAGAGCCTGTGAAAGCCACAAAAAAATATGCATACCATCACATTACACAATCAAACTTTCAAAAGTAAACACACACAGGTATGCTAAAATTCAAAAATAGTAAGGTAAATACTTACCTTTCTCTTATAAAATCTGCTAAATCTTTTGTCGACAGATGTCCATGTTTCATGTTATGATAGAGGACATCAAAGCCATTGTTCCTTTCCCCCTAAAGAATAAAAAGACTTTATAGTTTAATCAAAACTATGAAGCACAACTTATTAAAACAATTATAGAACAAAGTATTGTACCTATACATTGTAATAGTTGATTAACTTTCATCCTCCTTGAACAAGCTGGCTGTTCCTTATGCTTCAACTTCTGTCCACCAATTGCTTTCCTGATCTGCTCCAACCCAGCTTATTTCCTAACCACTCAATTTCCATTTAACCCAATAGAGAGACAAGGTAGGTGTCCTTCAGCTGTCCTTCAGAAGAGTTCCGTGTAGCTCGAAAGCTTGTCTCTTTCACCAACAGAAGTTGGTCTAATAAAAAAATATTACCTCATCCGCCTTGTATCTCTAGTATCATGGGACGAACACAGCTACAAAAACACTGCAAACAATTAACCCAGTAGTCACAAATGAACTCCTTGCCAAGTCATGGCCACTCTTTCATATGCACTTTTTCTATGCTATGTTGAAGACCCTCTTTTCCTTGGGTTTCTGAATTACTGTACCCCCCGCCATCCTAACCTCCCACACCTTGCAGGGTGCTCCTTCAGCACTGAATTCTTTCTCCCTGATCCTCCACCTCTGTTGTTGTTCCCAGAAAGTCTGTCCTTCATCCTCTCTTCTCTTTCTCTATACACACTCCCTGAATCACCTAATATACTCCCATGGTGTTCCTATCTTTGTGTTGATTACCTAAATGTCTCTCTCCAATCCAATCTCTCCCATTCTTTCCAGACTCATCTATCTTCCTGTCTTTCTGATTTTTCCTCCTGGATGTCTCACCACCACTTCTCAAAACAAACTTGTCAAACACTGAACTCTTTCCTTCTGCAGTACCTACCCTTCCCCTCTTCTCCATCACTGTTGACCACTCCACAGTCCTCTGTGAAAAGTCAGTTTGAGTGACCAATTCTTCTTTCCTCAAATTCAGGTCCATGCCAAATTTTGTCACTTCTCCCTCTATAATATTTGGTAAAATGGCTAAAACCATTAATCGCTCTCTTCCATCCCCTACAACCTCCCTTTGCCTATCATCAATTATATTTGCGATATTTAGATTGTAGAGCACTAAGTGGCATGGACAGTTATCTTCATAATGTACCAAGCGCACTTAAAAGGTGTTATATATAACTATTAAACAACGAAATATAATAGCAATCTGAACTGGACCACCTTCATTCATCTACCTCAGTGATATCGAGACCTCAGGAGCTAAATTAGCTATCAACATTACCCAAAAGAGCCACAGTAGTGTGAATTCATTTACTATAGTACTATATATATTTATATTTAAACACAGTGTGACGGGAAATATTTAATGTATATTATATTATTCTCACAGCAAAATGACTGACCAACTACAATTGATTAACAACATGGTAAAAGCATCTTGACTGGTTAATAACTTAGATGAGTTAATAATTAAATCACACTGTGTGATTAATATCACGTGCTGCAAAGAGCCGCAAGAGACACATTCAAGAGCCAATCTAAGTATATCTGATCTACCTCATAGTAATTTTGGGTTTTTTTGCTTTACTGGTTCCAAACAACATTAAGAGTATTAATCTTATTTTAATTTTCAGGTTACCATTCATCACAATGTTAAAAAAAAAAAGGTGAATATAAAGTTCAGCAAGTTGCAGATTGATTTAGCTGTAGTTATATGTCTGTACCAATTTAGTCTCTTTACAGGTATGTAAATGGACTGTCTTGCATATAGTTAAGCACAGTAAACTATAAATGGATTAACTTTTTTTTTAAAAATTTAACACTGGTGTAATGTTGCTGGTGCAGTTTCCTGGAGCTCATAGCTCAGAAAAAAGGAACAGAAAAATCTGATTAATAGAAAAATATAACTTGTTTGGCTAACAGATTTAAGTCTTTCCACTTTATTTGTGTAGCCTTTTTGTTTCAACTACTGGTCTAACTCGAAACCAGAAAAAGTGAAATGAGAAGTCTTGGCTCAATCAGCAGTTAAGGCCAATGTTACCAAACTCAATGCAAGAAAATTCTTAGTACTGCGTACAAAGGAACATAAGTCAGAAAATACCTTAAGATCAAAGAGTTCATAATCAGCAAATCCAGGTGATCAGAAGCCAGAACTGTATTTATTTACTCTACATAGGCTATTTGCAAATGCTAACCTTAGCCAGTTCAATACCTACTCCCCTTCCAAGTTATCACACTGCTTTGCTTTGTGTATCTAAAATGTAGACCAACGTAAAGCTAAACAGTACTTGCATACTCATTCAACAATAGGTGACTACTAAACTTACTACAATTTTTGCCTGACCTAGGAACTCCCATTCCTCTGCCCCCACACTATGGAGGCAATAAGGCATTAGAAACAATTCAGACAGAACTAAACTTACTATTTATATTTTCATGAGACAATTTAGTTTCCAAATTTGGCCACAATAACTCTTCAGAGAACAACAGAATCTACTATACATGTATTAAAGTAAACCATTAATTTTTGCAGAGGAAACATTTTTAAATGCTCCCTTTTTAAAATACTGTTCTATTTTCTTCACATTTATTTGGTCCCCACAAACTCCACAATTCACACACTAACATATTTCTAAATATCTTGAAACACACACCACTTTTGAACTTCTAAAATTGAAGGTATTCTCCTTAGATTTCATAATGTGGTGGTTCTCAACCTTTTCCATACCGGAAAACCTTAATTCTCTTCACATTTAACAATACAATTTCCAATTCCACTCAAATGCAGCCTGACAAATTCTAAGTACAAAATCATAAAGTAAGAAAAGTCATTCACGATCTTCTAACATAACAAAATGTAAAAATGAAGAGACTGAGTAAATGTATGTTAAGCTACATAATTGTTTAAATACATTTGCAAAAAATAAAGTGCATCTTCTTAGGTAAGAAAACTTACCAAATTTAGTGTAAAGGCTATATCTCAGAGGTGGGCAAACTATGGCCCGCGGGCCACATCCGGCCCACGGACCATCCTCCCTGGCCCTTGAGCTCCCGACCAGGGAGGCTAGCTCACAGCCTCAGCTCGCCGTGCCACCAGCACTCTGGGTGGCAGGGCTGCAAGCTCCTGCCGGACAGCAAGGCTGGGAGAGCCACCCGGTGTAGTGTATTACATTGCTCCCCGTAGGAATGTGCTACCTGACTGGCAGCCGTTAGTACACTGTAAGTAGCACATTCCTACGGGGGAGTAATTTAATACACTACAAGGCTGTGCCTCCCCAAACAGCCTGGCCCCTGCCCCCTATCCACCTCCTCCCACTTCCCACCCCCCTCAGAAACCCCGCCCCATCCAACCCTCCTGCTCCTTGTCCCCTGACCACCGCCTCCCGGGACCCCCCCGCCCCTAACCATCCCCCCCACTCCTTTTCCCCTGACTGCACCTACCCCATCCAAACCCCCACACCCTGACAGGTCCCCCGGGACTCCCACACCTATCCAACCACCCCTGTTCCCGACCACTCCCTGGAATCCCCTCCCCTTATCCAACCCCCACATTCCCCACCCCCTTACCATGCCGCTCAGCACACCAGGACTGACAGCCATAAGTAGTACACGGTAAGTAGCACATTCCTACGGGGAGCAATTTAATACACTACACCTGCCCTCCATACACTTTCAGAACCCTGATGTGGCCCTCAGGCCAAAAAGTTTGCCCAGCCCTGCTGTATCTGGTTGCAAATCAACATGTTTTAATGGTTATACCAACTACTGAAAATGAACCTCTCTTTAGGAAAATAACTAAAAAAATTTATCAGTGAATAAACCCACTTTCGATTTAACTCAAGCAGTCCTGTTAAGATCCCTTCTTAGTGTAGTTTCTTTGACTAGATGATAAAACGTTCATTAGTTCTTCCATGAATCTCTCAGCTGTGCAATGGGTAAATACAGTCTTATCAGTTAGTACATGGAGCACAGAAATAGCTAAAGTGTACTTTAATGAATGACACAAAGTCTCCTAATGGCTTAAAATGAAGCAGATACTACAGAAGGGACTGAATAGAGGAGGCTGATGCTGGATCTCTGTTAATATTATTTGCAGAAATAGAAAACTTTTTCCATTTGTGGTCATAGCAACTACAGATTGATTGTTACTGGAATTTAGTAAAATCTGTTGCATTCAAATCAAAACGAGACATTTCAAGGTCCCATGGTCCATGCTATCAAGAGTGTGGTTCCTGAAAGTAAATCCAACCATTCAAATGGGTCAGGAAATCTGTGATGACTTACAGACCATCATCTATCCGAAATAGTATTTGTCTCTCAGTAATTTCTGTCTTGCCCAAGCTGGGGCAGTCAAAATTATTCTGGCCTTGTCCAGTCTTATTTTCTTTATAATACTTTTAATGAGTACAGATGGGGAACACCACAGAGAAAATCTATTTCCCAGTAAATCAGAAACGCATCTGATATGGACAGAATCATAGAATTATAGGACTGGAAGAGATCTTAAGAGGTCATCAAGTCCAGTCCCCTGCACTCACGACAGGACTATTAACTAGAGTAGACCATTCCTGACAGGTGTTTGTCTAACCTGCTCTTAAAAATCTCCAATGACTGAGATTCCACAACCTCCCTAGGCAATTTATTCCAGTGCTTAACCACCCTGACAGTTAGGAAGTTTCTCCTAATGTTCAACCTAAACCTCCCTTGCTGCAATTTAAGCCCATTGCTTCTTGTCCTATCCTCAGATGTTAAGAACAATTTTTCTCCCTCCTCCTTGTAACAACCTTTTATGTCCCCTCTCAGTCTTCTCTTCTCCAAACTAAACAACCCCAATATTTTCAATCTTCCCTCATAGGCTATGTTTTCTAGACCTTTACTCATTTTTGTTGCTCTTCTCTGGACTTTCTCCAGTTTGTCCACATCTTTCCTGAAATGTGACGCCCTGAACTGGACACAATGCTCCAGTTAAGGCCTAATCAGCGCGGAGTAGAATGAAAGAATTACTTCTCGTGCCTTACTTACAAGACTTACAGAATGTCTGCTTCTGCTCTAAAACGAAATTTTGGACATTTTGAATTGCATTTCATTGCCAACAGACCGATCTGTGGATACTCCCAAACAGGGAATATCTCATTACTCCTGAGTTCTTCAAGTGACTATTTGTACTGCTGTCTTCTATTCCTGCTCAAAAGATCCACAGGCTGTTGACTTGCTCTATGGGATAAATGTCATGATGAATGCACCGGTTCCACTATTCCACAGCTTCCTTCCACAGCTGTCTAGAATGAGCTCCTCCTTGTTTGCTGACATAGAACATTGCCTCATTATCTGACCCACTTGTATCACTTTGTCTTGCCGATGAGGGAGAAAGAACTTGACAGAACACCAAACTGCTCTCAATTCTAATATGTTCATATGCAGATTCTTTTCCCAGGGGTTCCAATGTCCATGAATTACCAGGCTGTTTAAGTGAACTTTCAAGGATCTAGAATGGGTGGAAGACCCTCATCCTTCGAAATATGTGGAACAGAATCCCTTTCCCAATTTTTTTTTTTTTTTTGGGGGGGGGGGGGCTTCTTCTATAGCACCTACCTCCAATAGTGAGCAGACTTCTGTTCTTAACAGATACTGGAGATAGGGATCCCTGAAGGAAGGTTTGGGAGAAAGTGGATGTCAAATTGGATGGAGAAACCCCTCTGAATGACTTCCTGAATCCCTCTGTGTCTGTAATGACAGCACTCTCGAGAAGTTGAAAAAGTGGGAAAGTTGGCTTTCCAAAGGGAAGAGGGGAGCGAGGAGGTAGGTAAATGACTCATAGCTGGTTTGAGGCTCTCAAATCTCTCTGCTAAGACGGCGAGGACGTAGCCCAGAGGTGGGCAAACTATGGTCCGGAACCCTCCAGCCCGGCCCCTGAGCTCCTGGCCTGGGAGGCTAGCCCCCGTCCCCTCCCCCACTGTTCCCCCTCCCGCGCAGCCTCAGCTCACTGCGCCGCTGGCACAATACTCTGGGCAGGGGGGCTGTGTGCTCCTGGGGCAGCACAGCTGCAGAGCCCCGGCCTGACCCGGTGCTCTGTGCTGCACGGCAGTGGGGCTGTAGCGCCGCCAGCCACAGGTGCTCCAGACAGCACGGTAACAGGGCAGGGAGCGCTGGATAGAGAGCAGGGGAGTTCGAGGGGCTGGCCAGGGGGCAGAGAACAGGGGGGTTGAATGGGGGCAGAGGTCCTGGAAGGGCAGTCAGGAATGAGAGGAGGGGTTGGATAGAGCAGTGGGGAGCAGTCAGGGGACAGGGAGTGGTGGATGGGGCAGGAGTCCCAGGGGGGCCGTCAGAGGACAGGGAACAGGGAGGGTTGGATGGGGTAGGAGTCCTGGGGGGGCTGTCAGGCGATGAGAAGCAGGGTGGGGTCGAATAGGGGTCAGGCCGTGCCTGGCTAATCGGCCCTCCATACAATTTTGGAAACCCAATGTGATCCTCAGGCCAAAAAGTTTGCCTGCCCCTGACGTAGCCAGTTCCCCTTTTTGGGGAGACGTAAATTTTTCTTTTTGGCTGTTGCTGATTTAATCTTTTGGGAGCAAAACAGGTTGAAAAATAAGAAAATAGGCTGGCTGTGGGATCTGCAAGTAGAAATGCCGAATCTTCCAAGCGATTGAGAGATCTTGAGGGATTATAGCCATAGCTCTACTAACCTTTGGTTTTTGCATATCAGCTCTAGCACTAAAGGAATTCATCATCCTCAAATGGAAGGTATTCCACTTGGGTTCTTGCTTCAGGAGGCAGATCAGATGATCAGATCCGTGAATGGCACCTCAAGGTAATAGTTAAAGCTATCCTAAAAGCTGCATGCAAGGAGCCAAAGGAAGCTCTTAATGCATGTCTGGGCTGCTAATCAGTGCTCAGAAACAAAAGCTTTGACCAGTTTCTTTTGCTCCTCAGGTATGGATTTATCAAATATAGCCATCTTCTTCCACAGACAGTACTGGTATCTGGACACTAAAGCTTGCTAATTACTCTAATGCCCAGTAAAGCTGAAGAGAAGATCTTTCTTCCCTGGGCATCTAGCTTTTTAACTTCCTGTTCAATGGGGTGAAATGAGCCCATCCCTCCTCTTATTCTCTGGACAACAGCAGTGTCAGCTAGTGTGTTAGGACCAAGGTATATATGAAACAGGAAAAACCTTCAACTGGAAACTGGTAGATCCCACTGGCCTTTTTTGGAGATCACTTGTCCAGAGGAAGGATTCAGCCACATACTAGTAGAGTAGTAGTAGCAGCTGTACCATCAGTAGTATCACAACACCTATCAGACCTGGACCCGTGTACTAGGCACTGTACTACAACCAGCTCTGTTTGTACCCCCTTCTGTACAGGGAGAGTGATTTTACCCTTGGAAGGACACCCCAAAAAGTCAAATATGGAGTGAGATACCTCTTCCACTGACACTGATAGAATTTTCAACGTGGAGGCCATTCTCTCTACCAGCCCATGGAACTGAATCACATCTTCTCATGGAGGAGGTGGCAAAGGAAACCCAAAGGTTTTCATCAGATGAGGTTTGATCATCTGGCTCTAGATCCATCTTCTGGAGTCCAATAGGTCCCCTAAGGTCCTTCCTCTGACAATGTGTTCAGGGCTAATAACATGAGACAATTCTCTGGCAACTGGAGAGTCACACTGATCTGGTGCATGCAACATCCCTCAATCCGTTACAGTGGAAAGTTTCTTAAAAGTTTGTCTAGGGCAGTGATACTCAGACAGACTCCTGAGCCACAAGTGGCTCTTTAATGCGTCTCCTGTGGCTCTTTGCAACACATGATATTAAAACACTGTGATATAACCAATCAGGATGCTTTTATTATATTAACTAATAATAACCAATGATAAAATAATAATTCTTCGTCAGTTAGTTTGCTGTGAGAATAGTGTGTATGTATTTAAGGATTCAGACCTTCCAGTTTCTTTTAGCAATAGTTACCACCCTCTGCTATAACGTGGAGAAGCAGTGAAATCAGATGCTGATTTCCCATCTTCCCTCCCAATCCAACACCCACAGATATGGCTCTTTTGGGGTAGGAGGAGAGCTGTTTTTCACCTGGAACATCTCCAGGGAGGTTAGTTCCAATACTCCTCACATCATTTTGAAGGATTGCTTTGTGAATATCTCTGTAGTTAAAACTATCTGTTGAATGGGGATTGTGTCAGTCCTCCCCAACAAGACTGCAGCTTTGTGTGTGTGAACCCTTCCACACACAATCATCACTGGTTATTTAGGACTTCTGGTATTGCTTTCTTTTCCTCCCACAGGCATTGAAGATTTTCTCTTCAGCAGCTGGGCTTCAGATTGATACTTCTCTTCTGACATTGTCATAAAGGGGGTCCTTCTCAGATGTCAGGGGGGAGAGCAGGGCAAAGAGAAAATGGGGCTTCCAGTATCCATTAATATTTCTATTAAATAGGCCCATGTAAGGATATTATTTACCCAAACTATGCATACAAAAAAGTAAGGGTCACAGAAAGTGAAGGTAGCTAACCTTTAGATGATATTTCATTTCAATTTCCCTTCATCAGCAACTAAACAATGTTCTCATGAAAATGAAGTAGCCCTGTCAGCAACTCTTCAGCCTGAATTCAGTTTTTCTACAACCTGTACATAACAGGAAACGGATTACAGGAACTCCCTGTTTTGTTGAACTACCGTAATACATCTTGAAATTTCCAAGAAGAAATTCTCATGTTTTATATGTAGCAAATTTGAATGTAAAGCTTATGTTTGGTATAGTAGCCAGAATTAACTTGGCACATCTGCAGCAGTACTGATTTCCTACATTTTTAATCAAGTAGTACAAAGTACAAGGACTGTCTACTTTGCACACTGTCTGTTAGCATAAAACATAAATACAGACCTAGCTCCTAACATAAGTATGTGTAAAATGCATCACCTCTTAAGTTTATCCTGAATTTTCCTGCACTAGACAAGACAGATACTTCTGTCTTACAGTTAATGGGAAAAGCAGCTAACACCATTATTTTATCTGCAAAACTAGGCAGATGAGCTGCTAACAAACAGTAAATACGTGCAGATCCAAAGCAGCAGTCCTTTCTGTCCGTGATCAAACTTTAATTGTCTTTGATTATAGAAATTTAGAACACAGATTGTCTTATCCCATCAAGGACGGGAAAGGTAAACAAACATCTGACAAAAGTCAATTATACTATTTTATCTAAGCTTTATTAGCTAATTGGTACCTTCTGAGTTTGTGCAGGAGTACGCTTTGCCTAGAATCATCTATCCAAAATTCAAATAGCTCCACTCCCTGACAGTAATGTGAAAAAGGAATTATAAAAATACTCTGTTATGATACATAATTTAAATATGATTTGTTTAAGCCTAAAAAAAAACAACTTATTCTCTAGGAAACAAGCAAACAGACATTCAAAAACTACAGATGGAAAAAGTCCTCTGACTTAATAGGATTTTATTTTAATCCATAAAAAGTCGAGGTCTCTTAACTTTGAATTCGTATGAAATGAAAACTGGATAATTTCCTGTTTTCAAATCATCACTCATTTTAATTGATGTGCCTTTGTACCCACACTTTTTGAACAAGAAACCATTATAGAAACATTTTAATTAAGATATCTAAAGTTATAAATGAAACAGCAGCAATCATTTGGAGGTCACATACTACATTATAATGAATTCTGGTCCTTATTTTCTTGGTCAAAACTCCATTCATTACAAGAACTACAACCCCATGGAGATGTTGCAAGACCCCTGACATGCCGTCCTGAGTAGTGCCATGACCAAATATTTCCTTCTTTATCAACAATGAAACCGAAATTCTAGAATACTCATTCACATTCTCTCACATGTCAACCCTACAATGTATTTGAAAATGCAGTGCCTACATTACTGGTTATCTGTCAAGTTGTCTTTCTTGAATGTTTCAGTGGAATCTACTCTACAGGAGGCTACTGGTAATACTAAACAACTATGTACTGATTTTGAAAAGCTTTTCAAGCCAAAAGGTGAAACCTGCAGAAGCCCACAAGGTGAAGTTGACCAGTTGACCCAACAGATCAAATTCAGCATCCGTGACCACACTTCCAAACTTTCAGCTCCATAAGGCACATATTATACACCAATGACAGTGTAGTTGTAGCCATGTCAGTGGCTGGATATTAGAGAAACAAGGTGGATGAGGTAATATCTTTTATTGGACCAACTTCGGTTGGAGAGACAGGAAAGCTTTCAAGCCACATAGAAGAAGAGCTTGTCTCTCTCACCAACACAGGTTGGTTCAATAAAAAAATATTACTTAACTCCTCATCACACCTATGATGGTTAGTTCACTACTTTACAAACAAAATGGTAGCCTTCTGACAAATGTTAATTATTGTGTGTGCATGCAAAGGGTGAAAAAAATTAGAAACTAGAGCTGCTTCCATACACATGAGAAAAGGAACAACTAATTGTGTTCATATTAAAATTACTCTCTTCCACATTCACCACAAAACAAGACTAGGAATATTTGCCTCTTTTTGTTGGGGCTCTGGTCAACTCTAAAGAGCTCATTTTTAATATTAAGTGCAAAACTCTAGAATTAAGTGCAAAGATAAAGTCAGATCAAACAAACATAAAATCAGGTAATTCTAAGATTTACAATTGCCCCAGCACTGCTAACTCTGTCATATTCCAAAGTATGTATATTTTAAGTAATACTTTAACCGGATTATGACAAGGCTTACATTTAACAAGTAGAAGAGGAGCAGAAAACAACACATTTGTAGCAGAGATCTCCTTCCTGGAACAACTTTAACATGAGATTTACTGATTTTTGAATGCTTCTCTTCGGAACTTCAAATTGTGCATGCTCATGTCTGTATTTTCAAATATTCATAACTTATTTTAAAACCAATTCCTCCTCCACAAATTCAGTTAAATATGCTATTCATTAAGGTTTATTAATATATGAATGAACTAACTTATTTCACTCACACTCGCGTAAATCAGGTGACTCCCCTGAAATCAAGTGGTACAGTATTAGTGTAAAACTGGTGGAAGGAGAATCAGGCCTCAAAGTTTTAAAGTAAACTTAAAGGGGTTTTTTGTTTTAATTTGAGACACATTACGAACTCTTCTGACTGGAAGTATAGGTCCTTCTGGTAAATGATTTCCAAAAACACCAGAAACAAAGCATATTCTTGAAGATCACCATGCCTACGAGCTCCTTATCCTGTCAGCAGCCAGGCTGTTAAGGAAAGTCTCCTGGGATGGGATGGAGCAGTGCATCCCAGTCAGTATGAAGATTTGAGTCCAGATTCTCAACCTGATGGAACTGGCTTTGGCCATCTACAATGGCATTTAGAACCCTACCCAACTGGGCCAATACAGGACTGTTAGGATTATCAAACCTGTGTTGCTCCTGAGCTCCAAGACAACTGCAAGAGCCTACTTCTAAAGTGGATAGACATATCTTGCTACTGGAGCTTTTTCTCAGTGCTGTATGAAAACGAGTAGCTTTCTATTCCGGAACATTCACTGGAAGAACTGATTGAAAACTCCTAATCCTGCAACCACTCCTATATATGCAAGGCTTTCTGACCTTGAAGGGATCTAACGTTTTATACTGCTTACTGTTTTATATAAACAGTGGCCCAATAGTACTTCTCAACCACACCACCTTTTTGGGATAATAGTAATCTGAAAGAACTGAACGCATCCAGGACTACCCTCCCGTCCAAAACATTCTGTAATTGTTTTTCCTGAATACACCAAGTCCTTTGATGTGGAGCCTCTAAGCATAGGCTCCCTTTCCCTGATACCACATTTGTGGTTGCTACAGTTTGGACAAGAGAAATATGGAAGCCCATTCCTAAATGCTGATTGAGTTGATTGCCATCTGTCATCTGCATGGGATGTAAGAGCCCAAATTTCTTGCTTCCACTGGGATCTCAGGGTCAAATAAGGTTGCCTTGTACAGCGACGTGCCATAGGTTTTAAAAAATTAATTTGCGGACATCAGTAGCAACATTCATAGCATTGTTCTAATTGTCATTAGTTGTTTCTTGCATATCAGTCTGGCAGCAAAAATGTCCTTGATCCAGCGATTTGGCACAATCAAATTTTTGAATTGCTCCGCTTCAGCACCAATAGTGACTGCTCCAGCTCTGCTCTGACTGTGCGCCGACTCAAATTAATTTTTAACTAAATAAAAAAGTGCACACTGTAATTTTGAACACACATTTTTATTCAGACTTTTAAAACAATTTAAATATCAACAATGATACAAACTAGAATCATTCATAATTCATCCTGAAAAAATTATTGCAGCAATCAAGTCATCTTTCATAGCCTGCTGCAAATCATATAAAATTTACTTTAAAGCCGAAAACAGTCGTTCTACACTAGCTTGAGTTGTTGGCATGCTCAAAGCAATTCTACAGGCAGCCTGAATGCGGTGTGGGTAGCTGTGAATGGCCTCAAAAACAGACAACTTTTAGCCTACCAATAGGCTCCATCGCCTCACAATCTTCCCGAAAGTTTCTCTTTAATAATGCTTCATTACAATTATGAATCACAGAAACTCGTCTGCATCTTTCTTGTTTATCCAATTCCTTTTCGAAGGCGTCATCTTCTGAAGAATTGGTGCTTGAATTATCTCCATTTCCCTGTGATGGTTGAAGACGTCTCAAGGATGGATGCTCGAACAAGGTCAGAGTAGAGATGGAAGTTTGAGAACAGCCTGCTATTTCTGAAGGATGTGAACGTTCCGAAACCGCAAATTCGATTGTTGATGACCCCTTTTGTTGTGTTTCATTTTCTTCAACCTCTTTCGCTGAGTTCAAATGAAGAAATAGATTTTTTTTTTTGAGTCGTCGAGCAATATCAAGGAGCCCTTCCTTTGCCTTTGGTATTTCCCTTGAGGTAAGAAGAATCCAATACCGGGGGTCAACATAAACTCCAGCAAGGAAATTAATATTGTCAAAAAGCTTCTCTTCGCGTTTCTGCATGGAGGATAGAATTCCTTCTGCAATTTGTCCACCATTTTCTTGCAAGAATTTTGACAGTTTTCGCCATTCCTTCATTAAAACTACCAGGGTTACATCGACAGCTTGAAGATTCACGGTTGTTTGGTTTGGCTTTGCCAAGAGGTCTCGCAGGTTCTTCACTTCATCCCATTCAGCTTTTGTTAACTTGAGTTCTCTTGTTCCAGCAACAGTCACTTGTTCACAGTAAGATTGAAAAACGAGAAGCCAATCAATCATCGCAAATGTTGAACCCCAGCGAGTCACAGTACCCAATGACTGAGTTACCTCATGCAGATCAAGCAGAACACTTCGAATACTTGGGGTTTGTAGTTTGACAACGACTTGTCGAATTTTTGCCAGAAATTTCTTGGCATGTTCTTTGTTCTCAGTCCATTCCAGATTGCCAACTGAAGAGTGTGAATACCACACCTCATCAGTTGGACTTTTGAGTTGTCCTCATGAAGCCTATGTTGGAAGTATGAGGCTAGAGTCATTAACCCATTGCGCAGCAGCATCCATGTTGAGTTTGATTTCATCCATTCCTTTAGTTCCTTCATCAGGCAAAAATAGCTTCAGTTCTGTCCACATCCCTGTTCTCAGAGGTAGAAATGGTTTCATTGTCCTCGCTGAAATTTTTGACGGCACACGTCACATTTGCTGCATTGTCAACGCAGATGCTCAGCACTTGCATTTCACTGATCCCCAATTTTTCTAGAATAGCTTTTACTTGACTTCTCACGTATGAAGAATTGTAACGCCCTTCAGCGTCAATTATGTCCAAGGTTTTTACCACAGCTTTATCTTTTCCTTCTTCGTAGTACTGAGCATTGTTTGCAAGGAAATCTGTTTCCACGGGTTGCCACATCCATTTTCAGGTAGCACAAAATTTTTGCTCCAAAGCTTTCTTGAGCTCTTCGCGACCAGACTCAGCTGTGCTGACAACTAAATGATGAACCGCATCGTGCCCCGTCAAAACGCCAAGCTGCCGACCCATTTCACCTGCAATTTTTTGGAATCCTTTGTTTTTTAGCCTGAAAGTAGTGAGCAGTGTTGAACTCAAGCAAACTATTTCCATCAGCCCTTCACGGAAAGTATTGGCATCCCTGGTGACCGTAACCTTTGAGGACTTCAAACATGAGTCAAGTTTTGTTTGCTCAGTTTTGGGTTTCTTTTCAGATGAAGCTCTGCAAAAAAATCTTTTCTCCGGGAGTTTTCAAAGCGCCAGATGAACATCATTTAGCTTTCTGTTTTGCCTCATCTTCCTGGTCCTTTTTTGTAACCAGAGCCCCGCATAGTTTTCAGGATGATTACGTTTTACATGCCGCCAAAGGTTGAAACTTTTCACAGCACTTGCTTCACTTGTCTTGAAGCTACATGGTTTGAGCTCGCCATTCATTTCCCTTTCCACCTTGCACGTTGCTGATTACTTCTTTGCTTTTCCCAAAAACCCAAACTTGGGCTTTTCAAATTCAAAAGTAAAAATGTCGTTGAGATCCTTTTCTGTAGATCGGCTATCACTCATGGGGGGCAGATTTGATTTTTTTTGTGGAAGTCATGGCCAAATCTTCTTGTGCTGCTACCGCATCCAAATCTTTCTTGTTATGATCTTCGAAAAGCAATGAACAAAAACATTACTTTTTTTTATAATGTACCCGCTTGTGATATCTTAACTACTTAATGTACTTCGAATTTATTTTGGATTTTCTGGACAAAAGTGATTGCATTTTCTTTTTACATAAAATTACTATTAAAGTATATTTTAATATTTTAACATCTTTCTTGCAGTTTTAATGAAGTAAGAAGTATTTAATATACATAATTAAGTTAGTTTGTCTTATGAAATTTTGCAATAAAAATATTCAAAATATTTTCCAAGATTTTAATTAATATCTCAAAAACGCTTTAATATAGATATATCATGAAATTTGGTATGTGTCATAGCTTTAGTACGTGCTATCACTGTTCTACAACATTAATTGTTGGGAAATAACGAGGCTACACGTTACAAGGTTAAAATAAACTTTAATGGGAAAGCGGATTCAAATTGCAATCAGAGTCCTTTTAGTAAAGAGAGCATATTTTTGGAAATATGTTTTTCCTTCATCAGCCTGAATAGATTATACAACAGGTTCTCTCTTGTATTATCTATTCAGGCTGATGAAGCAAAAATATATTTCCGAAAATTTGCTCTCTTTACTAAAAGGACTGTGCTTGCAATTTGAATCTGCTTTCCCGTTAAAGTTTATTTCCAAAGTTCTATCACACAACACCATTCAAATAAAATTATTTAAACTACAGGTGTCGTGAAGTGGGGGGACTGAGCCAATTTTATTTAATATTTTTTAAATCTTCGACTATTTAACAGATACGACCCTGGAATATGATTTAATGCTAAAACATGCATTAAAATGGCACTCTTAATTTATTTTGTACAATTAACAGTTTCCGAGAAAACTCTTTAAAAATTTTAATCTGCTTAGATACTTAGAATGATACAAACAATTTTACTTATTTTTCAACTTTGGAACCATAAATTTTAAACGTAATAATAAATAATAACCAAAAATTAACAACTTATTATCGAACATAATATTACCGCTCGTAGCCAGGCGCAGTTGACAACAAGCCTTCCTTGAAATATGAAATAAAAATTACCATAGTTCGGGACGCCTATGGTTTAAATAATTTTGGATAATGTAATATGGTAGCACATACTAACGCTAAGACACAGACATAATTACTTTATATTAAAGCGTTTTTGAGGTATTAATCAGAAATTAACTTTTCATCACCTTGAAGGGACTGTAGCTCCCTTAAGAAGAATTTAGGACACGTGTTCACGAAACTTTTTTCTTAAAATGACCTAAGGATTCACCCCCAAAGATGTGTTGGACATTTTCCAATCATCTGGATATATCACAAAAATCACTCCTAATTTATGCAAAAATGTTTACTGTATATTTATATATCTGCTGCCCGCAACTTTTTCAGTAAATTTAAAATTACAAACAACGCTACCGAACACTATTAAACAGATCACATAAAATAAGTCTGCCAGAGTGATACGGGAGCATGTACAAATGAAATGGTAACAGGAGCCCATGTGAGACATGAGCTTAAGCGGTTAATATCTTTTGCGATATCTTAATATATCAATAAACAAACATTTTTTTTTGCAATATACCCGTTTGTGATATGTTAAATGTTGCGTCTTGCGTCACACTTTTCCGTAATCACAGCACTCAGTGTGTCTCGTTGATCAACCCTTACAAAAGAAGTATCAACACATACTAATCTAACTAATCTATGCAAGTACGTAATTGCCTAACCTTGGCGCAAGGGTGGGTGCAGTCTGCAGTGTTGCCGGATGTCTGATAATTATCTGATTCTTTAATAAAACCTATCTCCAAAAAACTTTGTAATTTTGTATCTATTTATTAAATCTTGATTTCGGCCAAAATGAGAATAACTGTGACATATTACGTAAAGTGGTAAAGTAAATATTAATATCAATTGTTATACAATCTGAAACTTTTTGGCACCTTTAGGACTTTCTTGCTAAATATCATTCATTTTGGATTGAAAATGAAAAAAAACAAACTGGAGCAGTCAAGATTTTCTGTGCTCCGGCTCCGCTCCAACTCCAGGCAAAAACCTGCAGTTCCACTGCTCCGCACTCCAGCTCTGGGCTCCGCTCCAAAGCTCTGCTTTGATCATATCCTGGGACAGGAAGGTTTTGCATTGAGAGCAGTGTTTAGTAGGCTCATATATGCTCCAATTGTGCACTGAGAAAAAGTTGGTCCTTTAAGTACACCTCTACCCTGATAGAACGCGGTCCTCGGGAGACAAAAAATCTCACTGCGTTATAGGTGAGACCGCATTATAGCGAACATGCTTTGCCCTCCCCCCCATTCCTTGTTCCCTGACCGCCCCCTCCAGAGACCCCCGTTCCTAATCACCCTCAGGATCCCCACCCCATACCCAACCCCCCTGCTACCTGTCCCCTGACTGCTCCGACCCCTATCCACACCACCCGCCCCCTTACAGGCACTCACCAGCAGCAGCGGGAAGTGGAGCAACACGGCCCCAGCCCACTCCGCCACCTCCCAGCCGCGGCGCTCCGCTTCCCACCGCTGGTGAGTGCGGGGAGGTTGGGAAAGGACTCACTCTAAAAGAGGCAAAGATACACTTGCTCCCAGAGTGATCTTTGACATTTTCATGGACCAGATACGGATTCAGGATGAGTCAGTACCCTCATCTTTTGTTCATCAGGAAGTATCTGGAATAAAATTATTGTCATGCTGTCTGGAGTGGCTCACCACTGTGAGTGCCCATCTCAGGGCAGACTTTCAGAAAACAGGGGCAGACACCCCAAACTGCTGGTATATTCTATAATTAGATTTCACCAAGCCAGTAACAAATGTGAACTCGTGAATCATTATACCAGTCTTGCCATGGAGTCACAGACAGTCCCCTTAGCCTCTCCAGTCTATCCTGAAACCCAGACAAATAACCTTGTGATAAAAGGTTATTAAAACCAAAACACACATCAGTTTTCTCCCAGTCCCGAGAGACCTATCACTCACCCCAGATCAATTGGTACTCCAGACCTTACACAAAATGCAACGCTGGCAGCCAATTCTATAGTAAACTAAGTATAGCTTATTAGCTACAAAAAAAAGAAAAGAAAGTTATTGAGAGGTGAAAGCAGGTAAAATATAACAACCGGTAAATCAGAGTTTGTAACTCCAAATGGTGGCAGTGATGTAATAGACTGCCAGTTTCCCAAAAGTCTTTCAGGGCTGCTCAGAATAACTATGGGGACCTGTAGCCTCGTGTTCAGTTATTCTCCCCTTTTAGAATCCAAACAGTCCAGAGATAGAGTATCTGTCTTTGAATCCATATTTATATCTTCTTCTCACAGAAAACAAACTAACCGTCTCTTTAACCATGTGGGATTTTCTTTTCCTTGACCTCAAATATCACACACAATGATCAGTTGCTTTGAAAGCAGTATTTTCTGTTAAAGTCCTTAAGTCCTTCATTAGCATTTCACAAGATTTCTTTGATGGGCAATTTAGTTACAGGGTTTTACACAAATGTAAATGTTTGCTGCTACACTGTAACAGGAATAGATAAGTGAGAACAATACAAGTAATGACCCACTAGTTTTTAAGGACGTTTAAACATCTAGATATGCACTTACTTTGATCCATCCTAATAGCAAGTAAATCAGCCTGAACATACTCTTACATCTAACATTCACTTTTGATCTAGACTAACAGACAAGTGAACTGGCCTAGGACCATGATCCGATCTGGTTTGCCAGCATCACAACCCTCTTTTCTTCTTATCCACTGACATCGTTTGATGGCTCTTCGCAGCGTGGATTTGATTTAAATCAAATTTAAGGAAGACTCGATTTAATCATGGATTTCTACATAAAAGTGCATTCTTGTTGGTTGTTATAACCTTAATACACATTCTTCACAACTCAGAGATAGATGTAGGTTTCATTTTTAGAAGGTACATACTATACATTTTTAAACAGTGATTTATTTTGAAAACTTTTCAGATTAGTTTCACAGCTATATCAAAAAATGAATGATTGTTTGGTTATTTCATTTACCAAAGGTAACTGAAGCAGATATTTATGCAACCATTGGGAGGTGAACTATCTCCAATTCAACAGGCTAATCATTAATATTTGGAGGATTTTTTTGCCATGTTGTATTAGGAGGAGAACATCACCAGACAGACATTTAAATTGTTTTAGTTAACTAAAACAACAACACTATGTATTATGGATTTTTTTCTTCAACAGCAAACATATAATACTTTAACAAAACAAGCATATGTCCCTCGCTTCTCACATTTATCTCCAGACTTCTTCTCCCTGTCCAGATCTATTCCGCGCCCAACAATCTTCTATTCATTGAACTTTTTGGAACTTTGCACTTTTAGAGAGAGGTAAGGGATTGACTCTGTGTACACAAATTTGCAAAGGGACAATAGGATTGAGGTCTGTTATTTCTCACCTCTATATATTTATTTATTTTAAAACATTTTTGCTATTAACAAGCATGTTATCCCTGGAGACACAAATCCACAGTTTGAGAACTGCAAAACTAAGCAGCTCTGATCGTATCTTCTAGACTGAGTGCTGAGTCCCATTGGGTAGTGTGGCACGGTCAGGCCAGATGGCTGCGGGAGAGTGATAGAAGGCAGATATGTTAGCCCCAGGTTAAGTAGGTCCCTTTTCCCTGGGTAAGGTAACAGGGAAGGTTCCAGAACAATCAGGAACTTTCTGGAAACAATTAAGACAGACAGGCTGATTAGAACACCTGCAGCCAATCAAGAAGCTGCTAGAATCAATTAAGGCAGGCTAATCAGGACACCTGGGTTTAAAAAGGAGCTCACTTCAGTTTGTGGTGCACGTGTGAGGAGCTGGGAGCAAGAGGCACTAGGAGCTGAGAGTGAGAACGCGGACTGTTGGAGGACTGAGGAGTATAAGCATTATCAGACACCAGGAGGAAGGTCCTATGGTGAGGATAAAGAAGGGGTTGGGAAGAGGCCATGGGGAAGTAGCTCAGGGAGTTGTAGCTGTTGCACAGCTGTTCTAGGAGGCACTCTCGACAGCTGCATTCCACAGGGCCCTGAGCTGGAACCCGGAGTAGAGGGCGGGCCCGGCTTCCCCCCAAACCTCCCAACTCCTAGTCAGACACAGGAGAAGTTGACCTGGACCGTGGGTTCACAAAAACAGCCAAACTGAGGTCTGCCGTAAATCTCCGAGGCGAGCAAATCCGCCAATAAGTGCAAGACCCACCAAGGTAGAGGAGGAACTTTGTCACAGTAGATAGAAACCTAAATAATCTATACAGCACCCTGTGGAACCCCATAAGAGTGGGTCCCTAATTCATGAACTATTGGAACTCATTTACAAAACTTTTCTTAAACATTACATGACTATAGTGTCTCATACTATAGAAATTAGAATGTATAATTCCTATTCCATGATGAGATACATTATAGCTCAAACATATCTTAATTAAAACTATCTTTAGATAGGTTTGTTCCTCAAAAAGCATTTTATCAAAAAAATCCCATTTAAATAAAAAAAATCCTATTTTTTTTTAATTTAAAAAACAATTCATCGATTTTTATCCAACCTGGCTCTTTGTCAGGAGCAACTGGATTTCCTGCAGCACGAAGTCTTAACACCAAGGAATAGGAATGGGGAAAAGGGTGTAATGTGAAAAGTTTTGAAAACATAAACCAAAACCCAACCCTTGATCTTGTAGCCTCAAAACAAACACTCAGGACTCAGTGACCTAGGGCCATAGAATAAAAGGTCTGACGGAAAGATCCTGACAGAGTGATGGTTAGTGGCAAACCAGCAAAACTTTTTGAAGCCTTTCAAAACCCTTTGGACTTTGGTGTTTATTGAAAGAGAATTTAGGACCTGTCAGTTCGTGGTGGCATTGAGGCTAAACACCCAGTGCATGGAGTTGCTGATCTCTATTAAAAACAGTCACTGGCTCAGGAGGCCTCGGAGCTGCTGCGGTCTGAATGGTGAGTGTCTGAGTGCCTTTCCTAAAGAGACAGTGCACTGTTTGAGATTTCCTCAGCAGCCAGCTCACACCTGTCTCTCCCCCGCCCCCCAACTCCTCCTGCACCCCATCTCTGCAGAGCGGGGGAGGGGAGACAAAAGGGCTCAGGAGAGCTTTCATTGACTGTTTTAAAGAGACAGCGCATGGCTTTCCCCAGCAGCCAGCACACACACAGAGTCTCTCTCTCTCTCACACACACACACAGTTTGTGTGTCTCACTCACCTCCCAACACATATTTGTATTGTTGTTACTTTTGGGTACTTCCTGCAACGCACATATATTCTCTGTAATTTTATTCTTTCAAAGTGTTACTTTAGTGTTTTGACTGGTCTATGCATTTCATAATTTTTATTTCTCTTACACTTAAATTCTTTGAGTAGTGAGTTCTAAAATGCCTAACCTGTCCTGGCTGGAGTAATTATCCCTATGGTAACTTTTTTTTAAAAAAAAATTATATCTAGGTTTTTTGTTTCTACTGGTAGAGCATATTGGCACATACCTCGGTGCACATAAAATTTATTCCGTACATGGATGGAAAAAACTAGAACATTGGGAGCAACCATAAGATATGGTGAGGAAGATTTCTTCACCTTTAATTTAGGGTGTGTACTTTCTCTTCGTGACTCAATTTTGGCAATTTGGGGGTTGTGTTGGATCAGATTCCTCAGCTGCTGTGAAACTATTCTAATAGCAGCAATGTCTGGGAACTTAGTATGCAACAGTGAATGTTTCTCTCTCTGGTGATTCAGCCAGTACTTTTTCCTTGTGCTTCATGAAGTAATCTACCCTTGGAACTGCTGGCAGATGGCTAAATGTTTGCAGCAGTTAGCTACCTTACAAGACTTCGGCTGAAGGGTCTTCTTAGAAATTACATTAGATGTCATTGCAGTAGACGAAAAGATTAACGGCCTAATCCTACAAGAATTCTCATTAATTCCAATGCAAGCTCTGTATGCAGAAAAGTTGTAGCACCTGGACATGAACAAGTCTGAGATAGATGCATGGATATAAAATGAATCACCAATGATTTCCAAACTGATTAAATTGCAATGTATCTATATTTCCTACAGTTTTAATTGGATAACATGCTCTTCACCCCTTGTCCTGAACAGCTGGATAAGACTGCTGTACATACTTAAATAGCTGCCACATTTCACAGGTGATTTCATTGCAATGGTGTATGTGACATGATGCCTGTATTTGCAGAAAGTTTTGAGATCCCCTGAAAAAAGGATATCCTGCTATATATATTTTTAAATGTTAGTTATCAGTGGCTGCCATTCAAGCATATTGTCTCTGCAGTGCCATTGAAAATTCTGACACCCAAAATTCCCTCTTCCATTTCCAAGAATCCTAAGGAGGACTCCACTCCCACACCAGCATCAACTTCCCTGACTCCATGATCAGCTTCAACAATGGAATGCTACACATGACCATACACAAGAAACCCATAGATCACCACACTTACCTTTATGGATCCAGTAACCACCCCAAATACAACCAGGCTTACAGATACCACAGAGTATACTCTGAAAAGAAAATCCAGGATATACATCTTAACATACTTTAAAAAGTCTTCACCAAATAAGGACACTCCATAGAAGTAGATCACATCATGGAATGCGCCACCCAAATATCCCAGGGGAACCTGCTTCAATACAGGGTGGGAAGCATCAGGCACACAGTTCTAGTTGTCACATACCTCCCCACACTGGAAAATATAAAGAGCATCATCAAGCAATTACAACCTATATCCAATAGGAACCACATCCTGAGAGAAATCTTTCCCCAACCCCCTCTTCTGGCCTTCAAACAATGCCCCCACCTAACCAAGCTCATCATCACAAACAAGCTCCACACAGATGAGGGCACACCAACTCAAAGCAACACCAGATCCTGTCATAACAGATGCAAAACCTGCAAACACATCTCTATTGCCATGATGATCAATAGGCTCCATAACACACCTTTCAAGATCCATGGGTACTACACATACCTAAGAGAACATTTGGTATACCTCGTCCAGTGTGCTAAATGACCTAACAACAACTATGTGGGTGAAACAAGGCAATCACCACGCTCCCAAATGAACTTACTCAGAAAAGACAAAAATACCCATGAGGAAACACTTTTCACAAAATGATCACTCCACATCTGACCTCTCAATCCTGCAGAACACCTTCAAAAGACAAGCCTTGGAGCTTAAATTCGTAACTTTGCTAGACACTAAAAATCATGAACTCAGTAAAAAACATTGGATTTATGGCTCATTACAACAATCTGTAATCTACTAACCCTCCTTTGTCCTAGACTGCAGAGGTGTTAACTGCCCACTTCACACTGAATGGTCTCTTACAATGTCATAACTCCTTATGCTTAGTAATCTGTTCCATCTTGAAGTTAGCTGTGACACTCAGAGTACCTTTCCCAGACCTCAAGAAGATCTCTATATAAACTCAAAAGCTTTTCTGTTTCACCAGCTGATGTTGGTCCAATAAAAAGATTATCTCACCCACCTTCTCTCCATACAAATGAGGAAGGACAATGAGGGCTGTACATCTGTGGAAAAATATAGTCAAAGAACAAGTAATATTTTTTTTCACCTTTGAGAAATTTCTCAGCAACCCTGAAGAAGCAAGAAAAATGCTTAACCAGTCATATCCTCGCCCCCCTCCCCCCCCCCCCCGATAACCTCATCGACACCCCATTCAGGGGGCACGCCTGACAGTTTGAAAACCAGCAGTTTGGTCCAAGTGTTCTCCAACTACAAATTTTGAGTCAACATTTAAAAAAAAGAGATCCTTTTATGGCCCATGATCCCTTCCCAACATTTCAGTCTCTGCTTGTCTGCACTTGAAATATTTTATTCTGCAGATGACAGTCCGAGAACCACAATTCTAGTCAAATTAATACCACATGGAATATGTACCAGTTATTTAAGTACTGAAAAACACTTATTCACTGAACATATTCTTTTTTCTTCCTCAGCTCCTAAACTTCAGCTACTCAGTACCTAGCTTCTTCATGAAACATTTTAATAAGTTTGGATGGAGTTTCCAATGGGCCTCTTCTAGAAAAGTAGCAAGACAACATCCAGTCATTATTTAGAGTAAGGGAGCAATTGTTTCTCTACTGCATCAGTATCAAAACACATTAAGTGACAAATTACAATTTATTTTTACAATGGGAATACTTTTCATAAGCATTTTATTTCACCGATATCTCTGCTTTAAGTCAGCATACATTGTATATAACAGTAGGTACCCATTGTTCTGTGACAACATCCTAATTAGGAGTGTTGAGAATGTCCAGTCAAGTGATTTGAATGCTTGGAACGCTACCTCATAACAATGAATTCAAAAATCATTTATAATCTACACCACACTTGTCTTGCATTTTTACCCTACAACAACAAAAACCTGTATGAAAAACTTGTTTTAAAGCAATATATCCTTTTTTTCTGTTACTATACTGCATTTTAAAATATTCCCATAGAATACAAACACTAAAAGATTATCTAGTTTTCACTTTTTCCTCCCCTCAAAAAAAACAAACAAACCATGCCCTCTGTTCAAATTCTAAATGTTGCCACTTTTAATGGTAACCTATTATTTAAAAAATTTCTTAATCTTCGCCACTGAAAAGAAAACAATATATTTTAAATACATTTGTTTTGTTTACATCAGTACATTACTGAATCATTTTCTCAAAAAAGTCCTTAAAAGTAGCAGCCTAGCGTACTGGAGACAGAATTACATAAATAGGGTGTTTACATGTGTCACTTCCCTATTCTGAATGGAATCAGACCAGACCATCAGGTTTCTGGTGTATTCCCTAATGACTACAAAAGAGGATAAGTATTCAAGCCAGTGGAGGCCCATTTAAGGCACAAGATCCATGGTTTAGTTTCCCATGTGGCATATGTTGAGTTTCAACTGGAGACGAGTGTACATTCCAACACCAAAGAGATACGGATTCATTATAAAACTATGATTTCATTTTCTACCCCCAGCATTCCTTTCTCTGAAAGTCTCATCCTTTTCCTTCTAAAGGAATCCTGAACTGTACATTTTGAGACTTTTCTCCAGATTTCAATTCCACTTTGGATTCATGTCAAACCATGTCGATCATTTGTAATCACAGTACCATGAACATCTAATTCACAACTTTGTGGATTGAATTTGGATCCCTTTGCTACATAAACAAACGTTTATTCTAAAATCGTGGAACATACTCCGGTTCGGCAAGGGCACACAACAAGTGAGCTTCAAGAACTGCAATCACTTAAAATAGTTACTGAAGAATGTAGTCTAAATATATTTCCCTTTCATGGCCAGCCTCCTTACTCTAAAATAATAAATGAAGGGTTGTAACGAAAAAAAAAAGTAACTGAATGTTATGTAATAAATATACCTAGTTCTTATATTGTGCTTTCCATCATTCAATCTCAAAGTGCTTTCAAAATTATCCTTGTTTTACACATGGGGAAACAAGAAGGTGAAGTCACTTCCCAAGGTCACCCAGCAAGCCAGTGGCCAAGCGGGGAATAGAAGAACCCAGTTCTCCCAAGTCCTAGTTCAGTGTTCTATTCACTAGATAGAACCATGAAGTAGTCGGTAAAGGTACACAGAGGTGGTGTGTTATATGTTTAAATTATACCTTTGTTGGATATAATGTTGTACATTTAAGTGCACTGGATTATTTTTTCCCTCTTATTGTCTGAACTGTAAAAACGTTGAGCATTTAGACATTTTAATACATTTGGAATTGTAGGGTCTGTATTCTGTCCTCTCTGAAACAAGGAAAGAATGATATTGAACAATGAATTGATCTGAAATGTTGATGGGGATAGACTAAGCTTTAAACATTAAAAATGCGCTAAGCTACATTTTATTTGACTGTACTATAGACAATAATATACCTTCAGTTTGAGATTTTATAGATACGCAATATTTTCTGACATGTGAAAAATATGGTTCATTCAAAATTAAATAGACATTATCAACTTGTTTGTATTTTAATTAAGTAATTAAGACTTTTAAAAAGTTTTGATAACCCTCTGAATACCACAAGCAGTTTATTTTTTTAGACCCCTTGAACAAAACAAAAAAAAGAAGGGAGGAGTACTACTGCCCTACTGATGTCTTTAAGGGTCTTTCAAGGAGAAGAGAATCATGGTGTTGCTCTCAGGTCTACCCACATATGCTCAGTAATATTCATTCTCTCCTGTATCAGTGTGCACACACACCTGCTGTGCCTCATCCTTAATGCTATAGCTTCTAGGGAACACTCTCTTGGAGGACCCTGGGGAAGAATGTGCATGTGAACTCCCCACAGAGTAATGCATGAGTGATACTGACTTGCCAGTGAGACAGAAAGCACAACTGGACATCAAAACAGTTAAAGGGCCTACCTCAGTTACAATAATTTTGTGCTTCTTGGTTAACAGTAGGAACTAAATTTTCAGATGTGTGATTTTATTTTTGTATCTGTTGTTAAAAACACCAAAGGTTACCACAGTTTGTTCCTACTGTTAAACAACTAAGACCAAACATTACTAAGCATCCTTTTAAATGCTATTTACAAAGCTACAGAAAGTTTTCATATGTAGTTAAACATACATTCCCCTCCAATGCTGTAGTACTGTTCAGAATTTTTACATTGGATTTAATAACATACAATTTTAATAAAGTTGTTGAATTTAAGACTGCAAACAAAACATGTTTGCGGTTATTTCTTAAAATTTCCATTATATTTATAAAATTAGTTTACTGTAAATAAGGAGAACTATTATTCATATTTACAAAGCAGACAAATCTGAAAGCAACACTTTCCCTTCCGATGTTATCCCTGCTCAACTTTTAGCAAATATGTACTTTGAAACTATCATGGCTCATTTGTAAACCTTTGCATATAAAAACATTAAGGCAAAGACATCAGAGCTCTAGGAGCCCACAAGATTATATATACATCTATGGGCTTTACATTTAAAAGGGCCATATGTTTCTACAATAAAAACAAAGCTCTTCAAGTTACACATAAGACTTTTGACGATAAATACACTAAAACTTAAAATCTAAATTTGAATTAAGACCTATCAGTGTAGAAGGCTAGTTTAAAAATTCTACAGACTTAAGCTAGGGTTCAATGTTTTGTAATTTCTCTCAGGAAAGGATTAATCCAGTTAAAACAAATCAAAATTCTCTACAATGCATATGTATCCATTATTCACAGTTCTGTAAGTAACTCAAATCAGGAAATTAAGACTAGCAATTTCTCAAAACATTTAGTTCATTTCTCACAATGCAGTAAATTAGTTAAAACTACAGGATAATTTAAACTAATAATTCTGGAAGCTATAAATTCCTGCCGTTACTCTGCATCGCTCCCACTATGTTGGCAGAAAAACAGTTTTCACTGGGAGGGCATGACTTCGGAAGCACAGTTTGTGTTTGCTAATACAAATGCAGTACGCTGGAATCGGTGCTATTTACCGGGGCAGTTTTATTGTACGAAAAGTTAAATGAATAACCTCTAACTTTCAAGTATGAGTTTTAACAAAGAGATTAGGAACGAATGAGACCTAGTTGGAGTTCCCTTCCAGCGCATCCCTCGAGATACGTGGTCGGTAATGCCACAGAAGTCACCATGTCTGGAGTATGTCCAGCTAGTGCTTTGCAGGACCGTGAATCGGTGCATATCCAACAGCAGCGCACAGCGAGCTGTGCCAGCTTCTCCCTACAGCAGCCTGCCCCTAGCCTTGGCGCGACCAAGGGAGCCGGCTCCCCACAGCTGCAATAGACACACTCGGCAAAAGGGCACCCCAGCCTCAGCTGCGCCCCGTGCCAGAGGGGACCGGCTCACGGGTCCTTCCACAGCAGGGCTCCGTGTGCGTCCCGGACACCCCAGTCCTGTCCCCAGCAGGGACGCGAGGCGGGGAGGTCCCAGGACTGCCGGCAGCGGGAGAGGCCGGGGACACGGCGCACGAGCGCGACTCCGACCCCCATCTCCTCCCGCACCAAGGCCCAAGCCCAGTCCTCGGGGTGGCGTAGGAGCCAGAGCGGCTTGGCCCAGAGGGGACTCGGCTATGCCGAGTCCTGTCCCTCCCCTGCAGCGGGCAGAGCGGGAGCGAGCCGCGGCCCGAGCGGACACAATCAACGGCTCCTACCCAGAAACTCTCCACGAAAGACGCCATGACCGCGCCGCCGCCTCAGCGCTGGGTGAGCCCGGCTCCGACGGCCTCAGCCACCAAGACCCAACGGAGGAAACAGCCACCGCCGCCGCCCGCCACAGAGCGCCGCCCTTCCCTTTACTGTGCGGCAGCCACTCTGCAGCCCAAACCGCCCCGGCGCGCACGCGCCAGCCAGCCACGGCCACCTCCCCCAGTGCGCAGGCGTGTCGCTGCACCGCCCGCCTCTCCCCCGGCCAAGGGTGTGCGCAGGAGTCGAGAGCGGGCGGTGCTCGGCCTGAGAGGGGCCCGGCCGTGGGAGAGCGCGGGTTTCGCGCTGCCTTGAGTTCTGCAGCAGCGCTGGCCCAGCGCTCGTGGGGCGGCGCGGCTGCCCCAGGCGGCACAGGCCCTGCTGCGCTACTCGCCACTTCTAACGCGTGTCGGGAATTGAAATAGTAAAATAGGGAGCCGGCTCTGGCAAGGAAAAACTTTCGCACCCAAGCAGCAAAGCCCGACGCTTGAGGCAGGTTCGATAGAGGGCGGTAATGTTTTAAGTCTGCCTCAGCAAAACGTTTCCCAAGAAAAGTTCAACTACGCTCCTTTCTTCAACCAGTCAAGAAGCAAGGGTGAGCAGAGAGGGGAAGGTTACAGTGCCGGGGTGGACAAGTTCTGTCTTATCCAGAGTGGCTGCTAAGCGATGGGCCCCAGTTGAGGTTGTCTGATCAACATGAGAGCCGCTGCCAAACCACTGTTCCTGACACGGTTGAAGTTAAGGGTAAGAAAAATAGTACAGCTATGGTGAATGATGCATCATGATCAGCACCTTTCAAAAGAACATAATTCCTGCTCAATTAAAAAAGGATTCATGCTCTGGTAGCATCAGCTCTTTTATCATACATTGTAGAAGCAGGTGGAATGGATGCAGGTTAGCCAGGTCCATCAGTAGCTCCAGAAGACCCTCAGTCAAGGGACAAGCCCTACTGTGCTTATTGTGCAGCTCCAAGATATGAATACAGGCTTGTCATACACTCATGATAACAGTAGGTCAGAAGTTTGTGACCACGGCAGTAAATTCCTAGAAACGATAAAAGTCGTCCTCAGAAGGGATTGAGAATAGCAGTAGCTTCACTAAGAAACTGACCGCCACATTATCCAACCCCTGCTCTCTTCTTCAAACTGGTTATCTTCCCTCTTCATAGAAGCCAGGTATGAAGAACAGGTGGACACCCTCCCACATTAGAGATTAAACTACTGTGCCAAAAGGCAGAAAAGCAGCAGCTGACATGCCATGTCTGCCTGGAGCTCTTTCCAATAACAGGCTGACCTATGTAGATACTTCGGGGCTAGGATCCAAATCATTCCCTGCTAAGAAAGTGGTAACCCCTCTCCAGTATATGTTATCATGGGGACAGCTCAAGAGGGAGCTGCAAAACAATAAAGCTGAAGCACATTCAGTATGGAAGTTTCTACTGCCAGTTCTTTGCTGTACTTTTTCTGTGTACAAATGGAAGACATTCGATTTAGGTTCTTATACTACCCCCATCAGCATTGTATCTGAGTATCTTCCAATAGTGCATTAAGCATTATGACTAGTATCTGTCACAGAAGGTTGATTTGTTTGGTGAGGGTTTGTTTGTTTGTTTTAAGTGTACATGCTGCTGTGCACAAGAGAAAAGGCAAGGTCAAAGGAGTGGAGGTTTTGCATTTGGAGCAAATGGAGGTTAGGTTTCCGATACTCCTTAGTTCCTGTAGGAGTTCATTCCACAGTCTTGGACCAACCCCAGAGAATGATACATCTCTTGCACAGACAAACTTTACACTGAGTGAGTTCTACTGTTCCAAAACAAGTGGAGTTGACTGAAGTTTTCATACCAGAGGTTTAGGCAACCTTTTAGAAATCCTAAGTCCAGACAACAAACGCTATAAAGATAAAGACTAAGGACTTGACAACATCCTCTGAGAAGCCACTGTAAAGATCAGAGGACAGGTTTCAGGTAGGTGTAGTATCAAACATTGCTGAGAAGACATGCTTTAGCAGTCTATATTAGCCAAAGCTCCCCAAGATCTGATAGCTCCATGCCTACATGAGGATACCAACACTGTAATCCAGAGGAGATATGACAAAGGCAGGTATAACTAAGGCCAGCTCATCATCTGTCAGGATGGGAGTTTCCAATCCAACCAGACAAGGCAGATAGCACTACTTGTGGATTTTGTTATGTGAGAACTTGGAGTTGATGGCAGTATATGGTCTTACGGGGTGAAGAGTAGGTGGAGGTATGTGTAATCTGCATAGTGCTGACTCTTGCATACATTTCTTACTGGTTCACCTAGTGGCTGCATATAGATGTTGAACAGGACCAGAGAGAATTTATCCTTGCCTGACTCCAAAAGTGAGAAATTTAGTAGTGGAAGTGCAGTTTCTCATCGCTACTTGTTGAGTGTACCCCTACAGGGAAGGACTCGAACCATTTTAGCACATTACCTTGTACCTCTGCCACCTCTCTCAAATGGAACAGCAGTGTCTCATGGGTCAACAGTGTCAAATACTACAGAGAAGCCCAGGGGGATGAGAATGGACATCTGGCCACTCTCCACTGACAGCTGTACATCGTACATCAGGACCTAAAGAGGGTTCCATCCCACATCCCAGCCTAAATCCAGATTGTGCTGGGTTCTAGGATATTAGCATCAATTAGATGAATTGTAGTTATCCATTGTCTAACTTCTCTGTGAGCTTGGTCCGGAATGGTAGAACAGATACATCCAAGGTGGATTTCTTCAGTGGTGGTCAGATTATTGTACGTTTGAAGGAGGAAGGGAAGATTAATTCACTGAATGAAGCGTTAGCTATTTCATTCAGAAATTGTTTATGACTCCTTCATCAGCCAGAGAGGGCATAGGTCAGACTCCCATTTGGGAGACTTGGGTTGAGATTCTTTTAGGGTATCGCAGTAGCCCTTGAGGAATGAATGTATTGAACTCTGGAACATGTTTGTTAGGTGGTATAATGGGATCGATGAAATTTGAGAAGCCTTTGTTAATATTCAGGAACTTTTTGGCTAAGTAGGATAATAGTTATTTCACAGCATTTGGGTTCTGTTTTGGCCTGCAGGCACTTAAGATTGATGACGCTGTTTATCACCTTGGATAGCTCATTAGGGCAGGATTTGGCAGCTTCAATGGAAGCCACTAGGAAAGTTTACTTGGCCTATTACACAGCCTCAGTGATAGGCTTGAAGAAATTCTTTGTTTCAACTTCAATTTTTTGCCATCAGTGGCAGAGTTTCCAGCCCACTCTCCATCTGGGGCAGAGTGTCAGAAAATGAAGGAGGTCTGAGTAGGAAGAGGCCATGTGTTAATAGTCAGTGCTAACATACAATGATGATTCACCAGATCATTCACTCTTTGTCCTGTGGGTGAAGGGCTGCTGTTGTCCTTCAGCATGCTTGAAAATTTGATGAAGTCTATGAGTCTTCACAGTAGAGACAGCATCATAGGTCTTTGACCACTGGCTTAATAAGGTCATGGTCTGTTCAAGACAGCGGCTGGGTTGTGATGTCCCCAATATTGACATCTAATTTGAAGACCAGGTTGAAGGAGTGACCAGCTGTGTGGGTTGTATCTGTGAAAGTTCTAAAGAGGCAGATAATGAGACAAGTTTTGGGCCTTTTACAGCGGCAGCCTTGTCAACAGCTGTTGAAATCTCTAGGACAAGAAGTCTGGGGTATTTTACCACAATCACCAATGTATCAGGAGCTCTTTTATGAGCCAATTAAACTTTGGAAGTCTCTAAATAGCGTCTGTATTAGCATTGGCTCTGGTTTCTATTTTTAGAAAAATAAAATGGAGTGAATCAGGGTGGATAAAAAAAATCAATGATTTTTTTAAATTTAAATTAGCTTTGTCCTCAAAAAAGGATTTTATCAAAAAAATCCATCTAAAGATGGTTTTAATTAAGATACATTATAGCTCAAAGATATCTCATCATGGAATAGGGATTAGACATTCTAATTCTATAGTATGAGACAATATAGTCATATAAAGTTTAAGAAAAGTTTTGTAAATGAGTTTCAATAGTTCATGGATTAGGGACCCAATCTTATGGGGTTCCAGGGGCTTCTGTGTAGATTTAGGTTAATTTTTCTATCTACCTAATGGGACTCAGTGCTTAGTCTAGAAGATACCAGCAGAGATGCTTAGTTGTGCAGTTCTCAAACTGTGGATTTGTGTCCCCAGAGATAACATGCTTGTTAACAGCAAAAATGATTTAAAGTATATAGAGGTGAGAAATAACAGAATAAATAAATAAATAATAATAAGAGTCAATCCCCTATCTCTCTTTAAAAGTGCAAAGTTTCAAAAAGTTCAATGAATAGAAGATTGTTTGGGGTGGAATAGATCTGGACAAGGAGAAGAAGTCTGGAGATAAATGTGAGAAGGGAAGGACAGGCAGTAGAAACAAAATTGAAACTGTTTGAGCAACATATTCCAGAAGTCTGGAAGTCTGTGTGTAGCCTTCATTGATTTGAGATCTACCATACCATTCTCTCACTAGAAGGGAAAACCTATAATGGCAGCAAGCCGTAAAAGAGACCCAGTTTGGGAATATTTTAATGAAGTTCCTCTACCTGTGGGTAAGACAGGCATGCATGCAAAATGCAAACAGTGCAACAAAGAAATGCAAGGCCTGGTTGCCTGAATGAAACATCATGAGAAGTGTTCCTTCTCAGGTGGAAGCTGCATTGAAGATGATAAAAGGAACATGTCTGAACATGCAGGATCTTCAGGTTGGTAAACTTTTTTATTTCAGACTTCTTTCTTAAGGACTGCCTATCTTCCTTCTGGACTATTCTTGAATTCTCATGTTTGAGCAAAAAATATAGTTGTTACTCTATGGTACTATCATTTTAGATGCAGTTGTGATAAAAAATAAATAGCTGAAATAGGCAGATCTGTCTATTTACAATTTCACCTGTAAAGTAGTACAGAGTGTCAGTGAATGCAATGAGTAATACTAAATTAGCAGTATGGTAATCCTAATTAAATAACTGCATTGACATATTTTGTTTAGGAGAATCCATCCTCAACTTACAGGATTCTGAAGACTATCCACCTTCAAGATCATCATTTTCTACAGTTTGAGTTAAGTCATGATAGTGTTTCAGTCACATCATGTATGTCACATAGGCACAGTATATCACCTATAGCAAAAAGAAAAAAAAAAATCTCCATCTAGAAACAACCATAGATAAATTTGTGAAAAGAACCAGATTACAAAAAGAGGTAATGGATGAAAAAATTGCCCAGTTTTATGCAATCAACTCTCCTTTCCGTATGATTGAGAACCCACACTTCATTAACATGGTGCAGTCATTAACACCAGCATACAGTCCACCCACCTGAGCAGATGTTGCAGGCAAATTGCTGGATAAAGTGTATGGAAGAGAAATTGAGCAGTGTGCAAACGGTATAGAGGGTGAAATTGTTAACCTGAGTCTTGATGGGTGGAGCAGTGTCCACAATCATCCTGTTGTATGTGCTTGTGTGACAACAGAAGAAGGGAATGTCTTCCTTACAGAAACAACTGATACATCAGGAAATGAACACACAGCAGAATACTTACAAGTATCAGCAGTAAAAGCTATAACAAAATTGTGAAAAACAATTCAAATATCTAGTACGCAGCTTGGTCACACACAATGCTGCAAGTGTATCCAAGATGAGAAGAAATTATTTAGAAGAGGGTCCCAACAACACACAGTTGCAATGCTCATTTGATGCACCTCTTAGGCAAAGACTTCAGTGTTCCAGAAATAAAAGCTAATATTGTTGAAATTACAAAATACTTCCATAACAACCACTTTGCAGCAGCTGCTCTGAAAAAAGTGGGAGGAATCAAGCTAACTCTCCCACAAGACATGCGATGGAACTCAGCAGTGGACTGTTTTGAGCACTATATCAAGAACTGGCCTAATCTGATGACAGTTTGTGAACAAAATCAAGAAAAAATAGATGGCACTGTCACAGCCAGAGTTGTCAACATTGGGCTTAAGAGACATGTTGAACACATGCTGAGTACCCTAAAGCCTATTTCTGAAGGCTTGAACAAAATGCAGGGAAATAGCTGTTTTATTGATGATGCTGTTGAAATTTGGAAGGAACTGAGTGAAATCTTAAAAAGAGAAATATGTAATGACAGAGTTAAATTAGAAGCATTAAAAAAAACAAAAACCGAATGGGACAAGCACTCTCTCCAGCTCATTTTCTTGCAAATATTCTCGATACTCAGTGTTAGGGTCAAACCTTAACTGCTGAAGAAGAGGAGTTGGCTATGACATGGACATCCAGCAATCAGCCCTCCATAATGCCAACTATAATAAACTTCAGAGCTAAGGGCGAACCATTCAAGAAATATATGTTTGCTGATGTTGTTTTAAAGAAAGTCACACCAGTGAACTGGTGGAAGTCATTTAAGTACTTGGATTCAGAGACTGTTGAAGTGATAATCTCACTTAAGAAGCAGTAGCTTCTGCTGGTGTAGAAAGAATATTTTCTTCCTTTGGACTAATTCATTCCAAATTGAGAAATCGTTTGGGACCTGAAAAAGCAGGAAAGCTTATTTTTCTTTTCCAGATTATGAACAAACAGGAAAATGGAGGTGAAGACAACTGAGTTAGCTGCAGAAGCCAATATTTTAAGTTTCTCATGTTTACCTGGCTGACAGTTGATTTAATTTTTGTTTTTAAAAAATATATATTTCATTTAACTATTTTAGTTAAAAACAACTTTAACAAAAACCTGATTTTAAAAAACTTGAATGTTTAACTAAATTCAAAAATTCATATGTTTGTTTTGTTAAAATATATGTTTGCTGTTGAAGAAAAAAATCCAGAATACATAATGTTTTTAGTTAAATAAAACAATTTAAATGTCTGGTGATGTTCTCCTCCTACTACAGCTTGGCAAGAAAATCCTCGAAATAATAATGTTTAACCTGTTGAATTGGAGATAGTTCACCTCCCAATGACTTCATAAGTATCTGCTTCAATTACCTTTGGTAAATGAAATAACCAAACAATCATTCATTTTCTGATATAGCTGTAAAACTAATCTAAAAAGTTTTCAAAATAAATCATTTACAAAGTGCATAGTGTGTACCTTCTAAAAATAAAATCTACATCTATCTCTGAATTGTGAAGAATGTGTATTAAGGTTATAACAACCAACAAGAATGCATTTTTCTGTAGAAATCCATGATTAAATAGAGTCTTCCTGATTAGTGATTTAAATCAAATACACCCTGGAGTGAATTCATCTCACTTGTGGATCCTCTTGGATTTGATGTTTGAAAAGGTGAATGCAGTGCCACCAGGCTTGTCCTGTCTGTGATAGGCCAAGAAGCTGACGGGTGGAGGGAGAGGAGGAGAAAGAGAAGGGGGGCTAACAGAGCTTGCAGTGTCATCAGGCCAGGCCTCTTATGCAAGCTCAGTTGAGTGCTTAATCTCTGAAGAGGTCATACATTGTTTATTGGCAACACACCTTGCATTGATTAGCATAAATTTTAATTCAGGTAGTTTTTGGTTACTGTCTTGGGGCCTGTACAGTGGATAGATAAGGTTTCTGTTTCCTTGGACAGTTCTTCCCAATTTGGTCTGTGAAATGTAAAATAGTGCATTGCGTCATGGCACGTTCTGACTGGAGGAAAGGTTGACTGGTTCACAAAATCTCAGGGCAAGACAGGTCTTTTGGATCCTTTTGGCACTATAACTTGATTGAGTCCTGAGACTTCAGAGCTGGAGAAGTCTGTTTCTGAAGTAGTGGTGAATGTGCTGGAAGCATGGTGGAACAACACTACTCCGTAGAGTCAAGTCCAAGGAAGGGATGAGGGGAGGGAGTCAGCATCAGGCATTCATTTATTTAAAATAAGTTAGTGTGTTGTCATAACACCCTTAGTGCCTGCACTGGCTTTGTGGGGGGGAGAGAGGAATGGAAATAGAGTGACAGCTGTAACTATTTTTCTGACCAGAAGATGGCAGCAAAGGCTGCAGGAGCAGAGCGGAGGCTTAAGGCTCCTTCCCATATGCAAGATAATCGTTTGGAAGCCTCATTTCCTGGCCATGGTTCCTGTACTGGAGGGTGATCTGGGAGAGGAGTCATAGCCTCACTTTCACATTTTAGAAACATCTAATTTTTCAGAATGAAACAGTGGCCCCTGCCCTGCTACTGTGTCCATTATGGGATGGGGGTGGTGGGGAGGAAGGAGGAGAGAGGGAGGCAGAGAAAGGCCAGAAGAACAGGGACCTAGCCCACTTTAGTTTCCTGACATCAATTCAGAGCTTTACACAAACATTAAGCTAACTTAAGAAAAATATGGGATGTCCAAATCAGTTAAGTGAATCTTAAAAACTTATCACTATAGAAATAATGAGTTTAGGGAACACGTCAAAAGAAAAGCAAAGAAGGAAGCAGCTAGTATTCAGCAAAATCCCATTCTTTCTGCTGAAGCAAGAGGATAAAAAAGGTCATCTGAACAAATTTTAATGTCGAAAATATGTATCATGAACAGGCTTGCTTTAAGGTCCAGCATTACAAAAAGAATGGATTTCCTAGGGTTTACTAATTTTCTGTGGAGGATTATTAAAGAAGGTCCTTTCCCATATTTTGAGATAGAAGAAATTGAAGGAAAGCTATATAATCTGTTCTGTGCCCTTTTTGCCTTTGGTTAAAAGCATGGAGGAAGGCAAGGGCACATGCGTGGACCAATGGACTCTGCTTACAAGAATTCTCTGAGTGCAGGTGCTTGGAGTGAATGCCCACACCCACAGTGGAATATACATGGGGCTCGGGCCTTGAAGAAACATTTGTTATGTTTGTAAAGGAACAGGATGATTTATTCATATCATATCTTGATGAAATATTTTCTATTCTATCGGTAACTAGGGAGGATGTTAAAAATGCAACTATTAACTTTAAACATTTTACAAATCAGCAGGACCAGGTAACTTGCACCTAAGAGTATTAAAATAATTGGTCAAGGAGCTCTCTGAACCATTAATGTTGATTTCTTAAAAGAAGTTTTTGAACACAAAGTTCCAAAGAACTAGAAAATATGTACCAGTATTTTAAAAGGTTAAATGGGATGACCCAGGTAACTAGATGTCAGTTAGTCTGACCCCAGACAAAATCATAGAAAGGTTCATATGGGACATAATCAGTAAAATATTAAAGGAGAGTATCATAATTAATGCCACTCAACATGGTTTTATAGAAAAACCTCTGAGATTAAAAGTTTGGTTGATAACTGTATTAACATAATTGACTTCTGTAAGACATTTAATTTAGGCCTACATGTCCTTCTGATAAAAATTAGCACCACACAAAAATCAATGTAGCGCATATTAAATGGATTTAAAAACCGGTTAACGGATAGATCTCAAAAAGTCCTGCATAGATCTATTATTGGCCAAATGCTATTAAATATTTTTATTAATGGATCTTTAAGATAATAATTGTTGCTGGTAAACTTTACAGATTACAAAATTTGTGAAGTGGTAAACAATGGAGTCATGTCACTTACCCAGATCAATTTGTATCGCTTTGGTAAGGTGGGTTCCTTTGAACATGGATTTTAATACTGACAATGTAAGGAACAAAGAATGTAGGTCACAAAAGACGGAGGACTATCCTGGAATGCAGACACGCTGAAAAGCGCAGAAGTAACAAACACAACAGCAGCAGCTCAGTGCAATACTGTAGCTCAGTGGTTTCAACATGTGGTCCATGGACTCCTGGGGGTCCACAGACTATCTAAGATTTTTCAAATGGGTCCACACCTCTGTTTGATATTCTTTTAGGGGTCCACAAATGAAAAAACATTGAAAACCATTGTAGCTAAAAGGATTAGCACAATCCTTGTCTATATAAGCAGGGGACTATCTAACAGCAGGGAAGTGGTATTACTCACTAGTGAGATCATTACTGGAGTACTGTGCCCAGTTCCAGTGTCCATAATACAAGGACAACAGATACATTAGGAGAGGGGCTTCGGAGAAGATTCATGAGAATGTTAGAGGATTACAGAACATGCCTTATGATAGATACTCAAGGAGCTCAATCTTAAAGAAAAGGTTAAGGGGTAACTTAATCACAAGTATAGGTACCTATGTGGGGAACAAAAAAAAATGATAACTTACTCTTCACTCTAGCAGTCAAAGCTCTCATTGCACCAGTGCCAAAAAGAGGTAATATAACCTCCTTACTCCTAGTAGGTATTCTACTATTTATACATCCATGGATCACATTAGCCCTTTTTGCCACAGCACCACACTGGGAGGTCACATTCAGCTGAATACCCAACATAACCACCAAATCTTTTTCACAATCACTGCTCCCCAAAACAAACGCCACTAGCCGTCACCTTCAGCCCCCAACTAAAACCCCTCCAACACATCATCAAGGATCTACAACCTATCCTGAAGGATGACCCAACACTCTCACAAATCTTGGGAGACAGGCCAGTCCTTGCCTACAGACAGCCCCCCAACCTGAAGCAAATACTCACCAGCAACCACATACCACACAACAGAACCACTAACCCAGGAACCTAGCCTTGCAACAAAGCCCGTTGCCAACTGTGCCCACATATCTATTCAGGGGACATCATCACAGGGCCTAATAACATCAGCCACACTATCAGAGGCTCGTTCACCTGCACATCCACCAATGTGATATATGCCATCATGTGCCAGCAATGGCCCTCTGCCATGTACATTGGTCAGACTGGACAGTCTCTACGTAAAAGAGTAAATGGACACAAATCAGATGTCAAGAATTATAACATTCATAAACCAGTCGGAGGACACTTCAATCTCTCTGGTCACGTGATTACAGACATGAAAGTCGCTATTTTACAACAAAAAAACTTCAAATCCAGACTCCAGCGAGAAACTGCTGAATTGGAATTCATTTGCAAATTGGATACAATTAACTTAGGCTTGAATAGAGACTAAGAGTGGCTTAGTCATTATGCAAGGTAACCTATTTCCCCTTGTTTTTTCCTCCCCCCCCGCCCCCGACGTTCTTGTTAAACCCTGGATTTGTGCTGGAAATGGCCCACCTTGATTATCATACACAATGTAAGGAGAGTGGTCACTTTGGATAAGCTATTAGCAGCAGGAGAGTGAGTTTGTGTGTGGGGAGCGGGGTGAGAAAACCTGGATTTGTGTTGGAAATGGCCCACCTTGATTATCACACAATGTAAGGAGAGTGGTCACTTTGGATAAGCTATTAGCAGCAGGAGAGTGAGTTTGTGTGTGGGGAGCGGGGTGAGAAAACCTGGATTCGTGTTGGAAATGGCCCACCTTGATTATCATACACATTGTAAGGAGAGTGATCACTTTAGATAAGCTATTACCAGCAGGAGAGTGGGGTGGGAGGAGGTATTTTTTCATGCTTTATGTGTATATAATAAGATCTTCTACACTTTCCACAGTATGCATCCGATGAAGTGAGCTGTAGTTCACGAAAGCTTATGCTCAAATAAATTGGTTAGTCTCTAAGGTGCCACAAGTACTCCTTTGCTTTTTGCTCCCCAAGATACTTTCACAGAGAGAGAGAGAGACTGTGGCCTACATTCTTTGTTCCTAGACGTATAACTTTACATTTGGCCATATTAAAATGCATACTACTCTGTGCTCACGCCCAGTTTACCATGCAATCCAGATCATTCTGTATCAATTGTCCTGTCCTCTTCATTATTTAACATTCTCCTAATATTGGCAAGGAGAGAAAACAGACATATTTTAGAGATCCGCATTTCAGATTAATACCTAATAATACCTAGCTGTTTCGTAGCATTTTCATCAGCTCTCAAAGCACTTCACAATCTCTAATGTATTTATCCCCACAACACCCTGTTAGATAGGGAAGTATTATCCGCTTGTTTACAGATGGGGAACTAGCACAGAGAAATTAAATGACTTGCGGGTGGTCACACAGAAATAAGTGGTAGAGCAGGGAATTTAATCCAAGTCTCCTCTCCCAATTCCTAAGCCAGTGTTCTAACCACTGGACCATCTCTCCTCTCATTAAGTCTATTGCCCAGAGAGAGTTCTTGCTTTTTTCTGATCCTATATGACCTCTTGGGCATCCTGCATTTTAGTACAGTAACTCCTCACTTAACGTCCTCCCGCTTAACATTGTTTCAAAGTTACGTTTCTGCTCAATTAGAGAACATGCTCATTTAAAGTTGTGCAATGCTGCCTTGTAACGTCGTTTGGCTATCTCCTCTGTACACTGCATGTAAGATTTTGTGGAAGAGTAGCAACTTTACAAGGGAGCATTGCACAAGTTCCCCTTCTCCGCCTCCTCCCACTCCCTCCCTGCGCTTCCCCCATCACCAAACAGCTGTTTGGCAGCACTTAGGACTTTCTGGGAGGGAGGGGGAGGAGCGGGGAAGTGCTGCGTCTCCACTCCTCCCCCTCCCTCCCAGAAAGCCCTAAGCGCTGCCAAACAGCTGTTTGGCAGCACAGAAGCGCTGGGAGGGAGGGGGAAGAGTGGGGAAGCGGGGAAGAGGTGGGCCTGGAGCATCCCCCAGCAAAGTCAGTGCCTGTTCTTCTCTGGGTAAGCTGCCACTGCTGCTGCGAAGGTGCTTCCTAGCGTCCTTGCCTGCAGCGGGCTGTGCCTGTGTGATGTAAGCCAGGGGCACTTCCCAACCACAGTACAGTACATAATGCCTTTTGTCTGCCCCCAAAAAAATTTCCTTGGAACTTAATCCCCTGCATTTACATTAAATCTTATGGAAAAATGAGATTCGTTTAACATCATTTCACTTAACATTGTATTTTTCAGGAACATAACTACGTTAAGTGAGGAGTTACTGTACTGAGGAGCAAGTCACTATACAGCCTGTTAAGAGAGGCTGAAAGAGGCCTATTAAGAGAGGGAAGAAAGGAACAAAGACTCTTTCTTAGCTTTAAGCGCTGGAAACCAGTATTGGAGTCTTCCCCCCGCCCCCAGTTTTCTCTGAGAAAAGGGTAAAGTATCTTAGCTTCTTCTAACAGAAGAATCTTAAACCAGATTAGAAAACAAAGCTTGTGTAACAGGACTCCTTGAGTCACAAAGAGATGAAACAGACCAACTTGAAAATAATGTTTGGGTTCTTACTGATTCATTCCAAGGGGGAAGCAGGTAACAGGCAGCTGGCACCTAGAAACCCAAAGTGATGGGTGTCTTATAAATGCACATGGAGAGATAAAACCTAGAACAAGATTATCTATGCGTATTTTCAGTGAACGATATGAAACCTCTGAAGTCATTCATCTTATGGTGGGTCTCTCTACAACTAAAAGAGAGGGTTGATTTGAAGGGAATAAGAACTCCTCATATGCTGATTAGCCAAGTATTGTCAGTTTTCTCCGAAAAGTATCCAAAAAAGCCTATCTATTTTCTGCAAATGCTACCAGTTCTGAAAAGCTCACTTCTGAAATAGCTATCTCCAAAACACATTCATTTTAAAAGTCAGTAACTGTGCTAATGTGCTATAGGTAAGTGATTAAGCCTCATATCAATTAATATTAAAAACAAGTTACAACTGTGTAATAGAGCAGAAACAGAATGCAAATCCATCAGATTGTATAGAAGCCTAAACCTCTAACTCTGCAACTCTGATTGGCATCACCTGTCCAACAGAACTAAAGTAGGGTAGAGTGAAGATGCAAAGTATAACTCATTTTTTAATGCAGGTTTTCAGTATTGCTGCCAGTAAAAATATTGTTTTCACATTTTGTACATTGTATTTGTTCTAAATTTGAAACAAGTCAGACTCATCCATCTAATAGGATTCTTCTTCAGTGTTAAATGGGAAGTGAGTAAATAGACTGGACACACTGCCATTCCAAAGTATAAACGGTGTATATAAAATAAAAATGATTTACAGTCCCGTGCAAGTAATTATCTATTCAGCAAAATATACTGAAAAGTGTTTTAGCAAAAGTCTGACTACTCTAGAGGGAAACTATGTACATAATATGTTAACTTCTTTTGACCAATTTAGGTCAATTTTGAATCCTGGATAGTCAAATTAACATCTGTAAAGTACATGGATTTTGTCCACATTTGTCAGTTTTACACTTTCACATCACAGGATTTTGCAGCAGTAGGTTGTGTAGAAAACTAAGAAACAGATTCTCAGCTGGTATAAATTGGCATAGCTCCACTAAAGTCAGTGAAGCTATGCAGATTTACACCACTTGAAGATCTGATCCTAAATCATAAGACTATGGCAGTTCTACTTTTTATTAAAGACAGATTAAAACATAGAAGTTTTGTGCCTTTCATAACCTTATTTCTATTCAGATTTATCAGTGTTGTGTGGTAAATGAAACTTCATTTTGGCACATTAAATGTTTTTAAGTTATGCTGTTTAAAACATACTGAATGCAGTGTCCCAGGTGGCAAAAGTTACCTGCATCACCAAATACAGGTTTATTTCAATTTAGGTATAACCTTTTGCTTGTACAAATACATTTACAAAATATCAATAGAGTGTGAGGCATCTAGAACAAAGTTAATTGGACTACAGGTGTTAGTTGAGCCAGAGACCATTTTCTTTCAAATAAAGAGAAAGTCCTGTTCATTTCAACACTGACAGAATTTACAGCCTTCAGAACAGAGCTGAACCACAAGAGCGCACAGTACAAAAAAATATGTCTGGACATGAATTTATCTTCCATTAAAAATCAGAGTGCAACATCTATATTTAAACAACTTTATTAACATAGTCAAGCAGTGATTAACATTCACATCTATTATGTCACATCATACAAATGTAAATACAAAATTACTACAGTACAATATATATTCTCTGCATGATCCAAAATATTTGGTGGCCCCAAAAACTCTTTAAAATTCAGCAGCTTATCAAAAATTAAAACCATATTCTATTTAAAATGAAGTTCTATTAGCACAGAGGCAGACTTCAAGAAATATCACTCAATTTAGTACAGCTTGAGAAGTTGCAGGAGGATATGTTTGAAGGAAACATTCTAACGTGGCAGGTACAGGAAACGTGAGATTTAAAGCTTTCAAGCAAAACTCATACAACCTAAGTTGTCAGCAGAAAGATCCAGTCATTTTGCTAATTCTAAACTATTTTATTCACTGCATCCAATCGTAACAGTTTTATAACTGTTTAGGTATTAAGTTAGGTCATTTACAACATATCCACCTCCTTTTCCTTGTAAGATAAGGTACTATTAACATAGAAAATTTCTACAACCAAATAAACCTGATTACACAGTGTGGTCCAAACATTGCTCCCACAAAAGTCACCCAGGCTTTCCCAGTTTTGTTACTCATCTGTAGAAAGAGATTTAAGGATAAAGTACCTCAACAGTATCAACTTACAGAAAAGAGATACTACGCTGTAAGCTTTGAACTTGTTTGGAAAGTAGATTTGTTTAAAAGTACACTGTCCAACAAAGCATGGGAATTAACCTTATCATACATCCATTTTAACTTCCCCTCGCATGAATACATTCAGATTTATAAGTATCTTTATTATTTTAGCACAATACACATTGGAAAGGCAAGCCACAATGTACTCATTACAGTTTTCATTTAGAATAACCTAAAACTGATTTAGCTCCAACAATAAGTGCAAAAAGCAAGAACCATCTATAGATAGCGTTTTTGTACTGGAGGAAGAGGTCTCGTAACCTGACAGATGTAAGTCATACTGAAGAATATACATATGAAACCTACAACTAGTGTATCAAACTTGTACCCAAGATTAGGTATTGCCAATAATATGTAATGAATATGTAAGCAAACTGCTGTATGCAAACGACAGTGTTTACATTACTGTGTGTTAAGTGGTTTACAGCAGCAGTTTCATTATAGATCTGAATCTTTACCTAAAGCTACAGTAAAAAAAAGTAATAGTCTGTAGACCTTCCACAGTATTTTAAAGGTCCATCACCTTACAAAAAAAAAAATAAATTGAGAAGCAGTTAATGCCAAGTTATAACTTTTTTTTTTTTTATAATATTTGAAACAAAAAACTTCCTATGCAATGCTTTAAAGCACTATTTATGAAGTATTTTAGTTGCTGTTATGCATGGATGCAGTCTTCTCCAGGAAAGATTGTTTTGCACCTTTATCTGTTAATACATTCAATATGAATAAAATAGGTGACTGATGTGAAGCAAAATCATTTTTGTCCCATAGCAGGTTAATTTAGATTGTAAGAGTTTAAGACATATATGAAAATACATATATGAAATACATAAACTGGTATAATTAAGACGTGTTTTATACATATGTTGTGAACAAAAAGGGTACAAGAGTATTCACCTGAGATAAAACTAGTATCTGAATATTTCATGTTGGCGTAGCAATGAGTTTCAGTTGAGGAAAGCCACTTAAAATTTTAGAATATATATTTGATTATATTATACATATATGCAGCTTAAGTAATTCAGATCAATGCTAAAGAAAGTCTTAAAAAAAATCACAGTGCGTGTCAAGATTGTTTAGTACAAAATTTATGCTACTTAAATTTTAAAAATCATAATGGCTATAAATTTTAAATCCATTCTTTTAAAAGTGATCTCTTGGGTACAACCTCTAGTAAGTAGCAATAAACTGAAACATAAGAATTAGCTTATTACAATTTTAATTATGTACAAACTGATTTAGAAAATCAAGCTTCAAAAAATTTACAAAATTGATCATTTTTGCTTACATTGCCTGAAGTCATGAAGTAGTCTATAATTTTTTTTTAAATGAAAAAAGACAACTTGTTTTCTGAATGTATAAATGAAAAACTGTCGTACTGAACTTTATTTTAAGACTAATTTAACTGCAATTTAGAACTGCCAAAAAGGTGCATTTAAAATTTTAAATACACTTTCTGATACCAACTTAGGTTGATCAGCAGCTTTTGTTCACTGTTAGAATCCTTCAAAAAGGGAAACTCAAACAGGAAAAACAAGGCATATAAAAAACAGTAAACACTGACCTCCTGAGGTTCCTACAACAAAATATTCAAGTAGAAAATCTACATTATCACTTAGCAGCGGCTATTTCTGTAGTTTAGCACACTAACAGCACTTTATTCAGTGCGTAAGGAGCAGATGAAGTAAGCCGTGCTTTTAGCATGCCAAGAGGCAGAAACACTGGAATGTAACAAAGACAAACATACAATTCTACTGGTATAAACATTCAGTCAACATTCAAAAACTGTCAAAAACTACACCACAAGAATTAAGATGCTTTATATATATATATATATATATATATATATATATATATATATATATCCCATGATGCAACAATTTGAATTACAACGGTTAATGCTGAATCAACTTTTCTTACCTCAAGTTATAACCTAAAATGTCTTCTGCAAATGCCTGTACTATTATGCATTAGGAATATGGTTTAATTTGCTTTAAAATATACCAGAGGACCTATTAAAGTACTATGATTATGGCAGTATTGTTTAATTTTGCATTGTTTTGATTATATTCCTTACTGCTATACCAAATCAGTTCACATCTGTAAACAGTCACACGTTTATAGATACAGATTTAAAATACACACATAAAAGTGGATATGATGGGCTAATCTGACTGATTTTTCCTCCAGTTAATGGGGTTGCTGCAATTGTTAGAGCTGAATTTAAATAAAGTCCAAACAACACTGCACTATAAAGTAGGTTTTATATTATATACAAAATTTTAATCTGGAAAAGCTGTAGTTTTTTCCTGAAACTTGCCAAATGTTTAACCTATACAAGAAATTAAAATACATTTGGGTCTAGGACAAGAGCCTACCTCACTACATTTTAATAGTAATACGTCGGACATATTTTTAGTCAAAGAAACCTATTACCCACTCTAGAATTATTAGCCAAGAAGGAAGATTTGTAGTTTCTAACAAAGCAACTGAATTTGAAAGCAAATCACCACATGCAGTTCTGATTAAACGACATGAGTAAGTATCATGTACTAGCATTACTGAATTTAGTCAGTATATGTCAAAACTATCTTCAAGCAAGATAATCTATTATCATTTTGAAAAGCCAAAAAAGGAATGTGTAAAACTTGTTCATGCTACCATGCATTAAAAAAAACTTCTTTAAACAGCATTTATCACACAACTCAAACTTCAGTGCAATGGCTACATTATTCAAACATTCTTAAAGAATAGAACCATGCAAAGAAGATTAAGTTCTTACAAAACCTGTTATCCAGTATTCATTCTGTAATGCAACGGTAAGAAACTAAAACTATAAAAAGGCTGTTATGGCTTAATTTTGTTTTATAGATTAATTACGCAGCACTTGAAAAATGGAAAGGTGTGGCTTCACCTCTGACCAGCAGAGTTAAAATCTCTCCATTTTCCTTTATCATCATGGGATACACTCTTTAGGTAATCTAAATTAATAAAGACTTGCACTTTCAGATGGACACAAGATCAAGTGTACCAGTTAGGTTTTCACATTCACAGTACATAAGAAAATACACATGGAAGGAAAAGTAAAGGGTTAACTTAACAAGGATTTATTCACAGGAATACACGTAAGTAGAGAAAAACAACAGAAAAGCCAAACAAATGAAATGAAGAGGATCCAAACCAACTTTCACTCTGTAGCTTTTAACTTGCACCCTTGTGCACTTAACTACGACACAAAGGGCCACCAACATGCGCCGATACAGTGTAGATACCCTGCATTACATCCATTAACTTAAACATCTCAAAGATCATGCTTTGAACAAAAAAGAAAGCATAGAAGATAATATGTTGAGTGGGAATAAACAATGAAATATAGCAATCATGTCATCAACTTCTACAATTGTCTTTACGTGCCAACTAACATTTATGCAGCCTTTAACAGGTCTTACCATGTAACTCATTTTTAGAAGTTCTGATAAAATCACTAGTAGTATATAACCATGCAGAAAGCACATCACACTGACAGCACAGAGGCAAATATTTTGCACAGCTATATCAGCTTTCCACATTGTGCCGGTTACACACAATACAATATCAATCTTATTCTTAACAGATCCTAAAAAGATATTTCAAGGCCTAATTGTAAACTACAGTACTTTATATCTATATTCTTAATAAAAATAAAAATCCACAGAATCTTTAAAAAAGGATTTTTAAATGCAGGGCTATATTAAATTGGTAAACTGCAACACAAAACTGGCGCAACATAAGTAAAAGTATACCAATCTCACTCTATGTGATGCAAGCATGCTACTTTCCCACTAATTTAAATTACTTCTGATCACTAGGAGCCAGAATGCATGCCTGAACCTTAAACTGCATGTTAAGAATAATGCCTTACTCTTGAAATTAAATCTAATGAAGTACAACCATCAAATCATATCCACTAAAGTTTTTAATGTAAAATTAAGATGTCAATCTTTCCTTTGAAATGCCCCTCCCCCCACCCAAAAAATGAAAGGAGTGACTCATTTGGCATCTTGCAAGTTGCTTCATTTTGTTAAAGTTAAACCTTTATTATGGGGTTTCTATATTGTACACTGCAGGTGCCAGTTCCTAATACAGGTAGCAAGCTGCATTTTAACTGTACTAACTTCATTTGTGTAGTTCTTCATTAACATGCAAATACCTAGGAATCCCATCAAGCAGGATGAAATAATGAGAAAACCCTTACTTAAACAGTCAAAGGCTTTTTGTAAACCCCCACCCCCATTCTTAGGTTTCCTTTATTGTGCGCAGAATAGTTTTCCTCTTTACGTATCCCTATGGTTCAATTATATGGTTCTTGTTTTGGTACAATTCCCCATAATATTCCAGACTGTGCTGTTTTGTGAATAGATTCTCTTTTTTGCTTCTTCACATCCAGTGCAGAGTTGTAATAGGAGACAGATTTCCACCCACAAAGGCTCCAGATGTTAAAACGTTTCCCAACATCGACTTAATACAGTGACGGCAACACCTCCCTCCCGCCCCTCCCAGTAGGCTTGGGATTGTACTGTATTCCCTACTGGTTTACCCTTCCCCCCAGTAAAGGGTAACATTTTCCCTGGGTGCAGAGGCTCCCTCATAGTCTCCTAGACTGAAGGACCTGTAAAGAAAAGAAAAATAGCACAATTAAGTGTTTAGAAACAGGTTTAAATTTACTAAGCTACGCAGGGTCAAAAATAAACATTTTTGTGGTAAACAACTTACACTGTTTTTTGTTAAAATAGATACAGCATTCAGATTCTCTAACAGCCTTTAAAATAAAACAGTATCAATCTCTTCTCATTTTTATACCTTTTGTTTTAAGTCAGGAAAACAACAAATCTTCCTGCCTTAAATACACTAACAACTCCACTCATGTGGCAAGCTTAATTTTGAACAATTTTCACCAGCACTGATATTTTCAGAATAAAAAACTAAAAACTTATCAAATATGTAACAAATCCTACTTTAACTAAACAAACCCATTAAACTTATGTCAACATAGAACTCACTTCACATTTAACGTGGATAAAACAGTTTTCCAAAATCACAATGCAGGAATAACGAATTAATACTACAACATACAGTTTTCCCACAAGTTAACTGAGATTTAAATATTCCATAACAAAATTCAACCAAGTATGAAACTATATTTAATATACTTTGATACTGTCCACTCAATTGGAATTGGGAATCAATTCTATTTCTCAAACTACTTCTTGGAGTGCACCACATCTGGTAGTTACAAAAAAATATTTTCACTTGTAAACTGATCAGATTTTCAAAGGAGTCATTTAGATGACAAATACTGAACCTCTTAATGATTTTTTAAACCACTTTTCAAATTGAAACAGCCTGAAATAGATTTGCTTCTGACTGTCCAGGAACATACTGATGGTTTGAGTCCACGAATAAAAAGATTCCTTATAGTAGCTCCACTCACTTTACACTCTTAGGTTGGAGGACCAAAATTTGCAGGACCATTTAAATAGCGTTGTTAGAAGAACTGATTTCTACTTTCATTCCACACAAAAATTAGTCACATTAAAAGAATACTGAGTTTCATCACTTTATCATGAAATGTTAAGGTTGACTACGCAATCTTAATTTTGCCCCATCATATATGTTTTACCATTTCCCCCCCATGCACGCTCTCTACACACACCACTTGAAAGCTTATTATGTTTACTTTAAGATAAAGGATGATGTGGAGCTGTCAAGTGGCATCGTTACCATAGAAACAATGACACCAACACATTAAAATGAACACTTGGAAATATCTGCATTTGTTTCTGTTACTGTAATGACTATGTATTATTTGAAGACATAAAATTGGATTTCTTTCTGATCCCAAAGCATCACAAAAATCTAAAGGGTAAAACAAAATTTGGTAATAAATTTGTACAGGTATCACTGAAATGTAATAGCACCGGTGTCACTTCTAGTCAACATGATCTTGTTCATCATGATTTCTGTCAAGTGAACGTGGGTTACCATAGTCTTCATTCCCTTGGCATGAACACAGTTCTGTTCAGGAAGCTTGTTCTGACTACAGATATTTGATTGTGCAGTGACCCCTACAAGTACAGGCACAAATAAGGTCTTATAGAAGCTCAGTTACCATTGGGCCATTGAAGAATACAGGAAGCAGTTCATCATCCACATTTTTCCATGCATGCCATAATGATGGCCCAACATCTGATTTATCTATGTGAAAAGACCTTCAATTCTGTTTGCTAAGCTTCTTTTTTGACAGGCTCTTCAAAACTGTCCTCACATGGTGGGAAGTTAGACAGGGACTTTTGATGACTAGATTGAGGCACAACTAATTCAGGTTTCTGTGAGTTTCCTTTTCTCTCTCGCTCTCATCATCCAGCACTGCTACAGCTTCCTTGGTGCAGAAATTGCACCACACTTCCCCAGTTTGTCAAGAGCTCTGAAGCTCCCTTTGTTTTGACAATATTAAACAGATTTTTCTGCCCCAATACAAAATAGGGATGGAACAGAGTCACCTCCTGTTACTTCCTGCTGTGCATGCATGATGTTACAGAAGTCAGAAATGAGTGTGTCACAAATACACACAGGTATGAAGCAATACTTGTCAGTTGTGCTGGTAATGGTGCCTGTTTCAATCTACATTACCTGGGTTTTCCAATTTTGGAAAGCAGTGAACAGCAAGGGCCAAAACATCTGTATCTGGTGACCTAATCACTATGTTACCTTTGACACAAAGACCCAAAAGCCATACTGGCACATATAGCATGCAGAAGCATCCTTGCGTCCACTTCCTCTTCAATGCTGTACATTTCTTGAACTTCAGCACCTCTGTTGATGATGGATTTTGCTACTTCACTGAAAAAGACTCCAGCAAGAAGGAGCTTTTGTGCTGGGTGTGCTCCCACACTTAAGTGGACTTTGAACCATATACTCACAGAAAAATTTAACAAGTGCCTGCTTGTTGGATGTTACATTTAGAAACTTTTTTCCATGGAGGCACAGGACATCCCCTCATAGATCCTGTCTGGCGCTTTTTCTGCAGTTTGTACAGAGTTACTGTTGTCATACATGTCAAAAGACTTCGATTACAGAATTAGCTTTGTCAAATCCTTTTAAGATCTGCTTCAAGTACTCAGCCAATTCATCAAATGTTTGGAATTTGTCTCCAGCCATCATTTGTATGATGTCTGAGATACACAGTGGTTTCTTTGTTGCATGCTCTTAACTCAGGTTGGTCTGTTCTTCTCATTGTTCCATCAACAGAGAAGATGGACTCAGGCACAGGTCTAAGAACAAGTGCCACTGACATCTCTGTATCGTGCTAAGCTCAGGGCTCTGCAGAAAACAATTTCTGGAGTGACAGCTACTGTGATTGTCCTTCCCTTGCCAGACTTAAATCTGGTCTTCCTGGCCATGTCAGCAAATGTTTTAATGCCAGACTTCTTGACTGGGCTAAAGAAGCTATGTGTCCCATCAGAATCAAGTGCACCTCTTACAAATCTCTCCATTTGTTCTTCACCAACATGTGCTCCTTTCAATAAAGACTCTTGTACATCTGATGTAACATGCAATTCAGTAGATATAATAATAAGCACACCTGGATGTAATTCAGGGTCCAGTGGGTTGTTTGTTGTTGATGACATGGTTGGTAAGAGCTGTAACATGCTTTTCATTCCCCTTCAGTTTAGCAGCAAGGACTTGTTTGTGGACTTCATCTTCACTTCTTCTTGTTAGGCCACTTCTTTCATAGTTTTTACATAACCACTCAGGGCATGTCTTGTGAGGATCCACCTGACAAGTGCTGGCTTTTTTCTTGTCAGTCCTACGATCCACTGCTTCCCTTTGAGTCCTTGTTGACAGTTTTCTCTTTCCAGGTCACTCCAAATTCCACTGAAAGAACCCGGAATCTGATGAACAGCAAATTCCCCAGATTCAAAGGCACTGGGTACTTCTTCAGGGAGATTTAACATGTCAAGAACGTTGACCAGTATCTACCCGGCATACACTGTTCCCTCTAAGCTGTGTGCGTGTGCACACAGATCCTAAACCCCGCGCACACAGCGAAACACCGTGCGCACAAAAGTTTGCACGGAAGAAATTTTTTGCGCACACGGCCTGTCAAAAATTAGAGGGAACACTGCTGGCATAGCTGAACCTATTTGCAGTAAAGTAGTATGGAAACTTGGCACACAGTGTCAGTGAAGCTTCCAGTCACCTCCTCGCTCTGCATTTGGCAGTAGTATCTGCATAACCTGGAGAAACTGATTACAGAACTTGAATGTAGGAGACTGGGCATACCTCCATCTCTGAAATTCTTCCAGTTGTGGAGCATATACTTAGAGCCTTGTGCGAATACAAATATATACCCGCGGATTCGGATATCCATGGAACTGCAGGGCTCCCCCAGGAACCGCAGCAGCAAAAGGAGCAGAACATGCCGCTGCCACCCCTGGAGCCAGCGCCCTGTACTGGCAGCACCGACCCAGCCCTGTCAAGTGGGGCGGGCACCAAACTCACCAGCAGCTGCCCCTGGTCACACTCTTGTTTTCAAGCAGCGCGCATGCCCCCAGACAGCTGCATGGAAGGGACGGGCAGTGGGTGGGGCTGGGGGGCATTTCAGCCGCACTGGAGGAGCAGCGGTCCAACGTTTTTGGACCTTTTGCCACTGCGGTTCCAGGAAGAGCCCTGCGGTTCCACGGATACCGATTTATAGCCACAGCTATACATTTGTACCTACGCAGGGCTCTACACATACTAAGTTACAGCATCATCAGACTATTTAATGACGTGTTTTAAGGACCCAGTTGGCACTCAATCCACTGTTACCACTGTGCAACCTTCAGTGACAGACTGATTTGGTCAGCAATTTTAAATTGTAATATTTTTCTATATTTTCAATCACTTTGACATACTTTGATAATTAAGAATATGCAATGTGAAAATATTTCATGTTCGTATTTTGGAAAATGATATTTGTCATTTTTGCCACATGCTAAATAGCTTCATTTCTGGGGGGGAAAAAAAAAATACTTGCCCATGCAAAAATCAATACAAATCTTTTAATGCATGGTCATTTGGAACCTCTGATCAATAAACACCACTTTAAGATGCTGAAATTAACTTAAACAGTAAAAAGTGTAGTCAGTCTAGCTGCAGTGTCTCTGGAACTGTGCAAAAAATGACATTTTGGGTACTGTTGTTTCACCTCGCTTAGAGCAGTGGTTCTCAAACTTTTGTACTGGTGACCCCTTTCAGATAGCAAGCCCCTGAGTGTGAACCCCTCCCTTATAAATTAAAAACACGATTATAAATGCTGGAGGCAAAGCAGGGTTTAGGGTGGAGGCTTATAGCTTGTAACCCCCCATGTAATAACCTCGCAACCCCTTGAGGGGTCCCAACCCCCAGTTTGAGAACCCCTGTCTTAGAGGCTTATGGCTCCACATCATCTCTCATCTAAATGTACATAAAGTAAGATTTCAAATTTTCTATGATGTGGGTGTGTGCAGGGTGCCTACATTAAACTCAAAAAATATGGCCCTCTAGCAGACCTTGTTCTACACTCATCTATTAAAGCTGAAACTCCCCTTTATTATGCACACACACACACACACACACGCACTCCCAGATCAATCCTGGTAAATTATCTATTCATACACACAGGCATATGCAGTCTACCCCGGGGGGATTCTGCACCAAAAAAAATTAAAAATCTGCAAAATTATGCAAATTTTGTCAAAATAATGCAATATAATCACACCAGTTTCAATTGTTTTGGTAAATTATTTAAACTACAATATTGAAAAAAGTCACAACAACTTCAGCATTTCCTAAACACATGAAGGTTAAATTACAAAACACTTGGTAACTAATACCCTGCATTCTAGTTATAACCCTGGATTTTCATTTAAATTACATTACAGAACACCAAATGGGGGGAGGCGGGAGAGTAGAATATCATTTTAAATTGCTCAGACTTTCACACATGAAAGTCATATAGTTTTGCTAATCATTGTCCTGGACCTGGCCAGGTACTTTGTGAAATGCTTGGTTTGATTGTCCTGACATTTTATTGACTGCTTAGTAAATGTTTTATTTGCCCTCCGTCTTTTTTTTTTTTTTTTTAAATAGGTAAGTAAAATAAATCCTGAGCTGTAATCTAAGCCCATGGTGCCACTTTGGCACAGGAAGAAAAGTGAGAAAAGCACATAGATCTTCCTAGCTAATTCCCTTACTGTCATTTATAAGGCTTTACATCACTCTGGCAATGTAGGGGCCTTAAAACATTTACAGGTTTTATGTTCCTGGGGGAATTAACTGAGAATGGGAACAGTTAACTAACTATAGGAACATTAACAATGTCACTATGCAGGCAGGCTGCTACATTTCTGCCTCAGGGAATGAGCTCAATTAACCATCAACAGCAACATTAACAAAATGTGGGGAAGAGGGGGGTTTCAAAAGCTATTTTCTTTAATTTAAAAGCAAATAATTTTCAGTAACATGATACTAATATTTAACTAAGTGTTTTTTCGATTCTCAAGAAGTTATGGACATATTACTAGGCAGGCAGGCAAAGTTTCTGCCTCAGAGAATGATATCAATTAATTAGCAGGCAGGCTCCTACATTTCTGACTCAGGGACAGTGCCTCCCTTGTGCATTATAAAAAGACCTACCCCCCTGCATGCCTGGTGAGCCGCAGAAGCAAACGAGAGGGACACAGAGTCTCTCTTGCTTGTTGGCCAACCCTGCCCCGATGGTGATCGAATGTCTCCTCTGCAGGCATGCACGCCCAGCCCCTTTCCCCCTGCAGTGATTTGCCTCTCTGAAGCTACTCCAGGCACACTGGAACAGATGCGCTGCGCACAGAAATATGCGGACCATATGAATTCTGTGCTGCCATCCCATTGGAACATTGTGAAATTCTTTTAAAAACACTCATAATCCTGCCAAACACAATCCAATTATCAAAAAAGAAGAGCACATTGTCTCCAGGTCATAAATATAACTGTCATATTTCAAGTTTCCGTCAGCTTCTCTTGTTCAAAAAAATGGTTGAAAACATTTCTCCCCCGCCACTGATCCCATGCTTAAAAACAGCTTTTTGATAAGGGCTTAAGGAAAAGAACATTTTGCCCCAAATGAAAGCAAGCATAATAAATTTCATCAAAAAGTAAAACTAAAAAATTTCAAAGCAACTGTGTGTGACCTTTTACTACAGGTGCCACGTATAATAATCATGTACAGTATTATAGCATGCATTAAAAGAAGGATGGTGCAAGAGCCAAATGAATAGGAACAAATATAGCCTATACAGTGACTGTTTAAAAAACACACTTCTTGTAATGCAAAATGGACTTACAAGTTAACTTCATAAAACTTGAATTTATTTTTGTACTTACCCCTAATTATGGGACTGCAGTTTGAATACATGAGGTTAAACTCCATAGTAAGCTGCAAGGCGCTCTTTTAAGGGAAGAGGAAACTGGTCAGAGAAACGCCTCCAATTTTCATCCCCAACTTGATTTTTAAATCCATGAAGGATCTGCAGGGAGGTTAAAAAAAATTACATTTTTACCTCTGAGTATTCTGAATCTCCAGTGTAAGAGTCTGGAACACTTGCAGTCAGTTGCTCATCAATTACATATCATGCAGAAAACAGCACCAAACTTTGCTAAGAGTTTTGTGCCAGGAAGTGTTGGCCTCAGCTTATCTCACTCAAATTCTCCAGATGAAACTTCCATAGCGCTGAGAAATAAAGGAATTTTAGTGATCACTCTTAGTTCTAAATGAAAAACTGAACTAAGCAGCACTTTTTATGAAGTGTAATTAGTGAAACATTTGCTATACCTAAAAAGGGGTTAATCTAAAAAAATATTACAATTAGTGAGGGTCATTCTAGACAAGTGTTCTAAAATACAAATTTTAAATTTTAAATTTTAAAATACAAATTTTAAATTCTGCCAACCAATATACTTCATACTTTATTTCCTTAATCCATTTTTAAAGGAAGCAAACTAGAACTACAACCCAACCTAGTGTTTGACAAGGTTTAAATGCCTATCTGGCAATTCCTGGAGTAAGAACAAAGAAAGACCCAAATTGGGGATTTGCATCTCATTGAGACCTCTAATTTCTATCCCCAGGAGATGGTTACAATCTGAACAGAATGGACCCTAACATTCAGAGGATACCAAGTCCCTTCATCCAAATATAACAACTGAATAGAGGCTTTAAATCAAAAGGGTTAGGATTTTAAATGCCTCTGCTGGTATTCCTCTAACATAATAAATAAATGGGAAACAGAAAATATTTAGTTCTTTCAAAGTCAAATTTTAGAGCTTTATTGCCTAGAGCATTCCAGAGGTACTCAGCTATTGCAAAAGAAAAGAAAAAATGAGTTATATATTAAGTAAGGGGAATCCAAAAGGAAACTTTGGAAAGAAAATAATTTTAAGGACTCTCTTCCTATCACCATGAAAGATTTAGTAGCATGTAAGTGTCAAAAGACCAGAAACACAGACTCACTGAACCCTCCTTGCAGAAATTATAAGAAGGAAAGGCTTTAAAAGATTTAGAAAACGCTTAAAAGGGTTTAGAAAAAACTCAGTCTTGGTCTGCAGTACCAATGTATGTCAGTATAACCACCTGAGCGACGTGGTTTACTGACCTAACCCCTGGAGTAGACAGAAGGGTTTCTCCCATAATAGGTAGTGTCTTCACTAGGCACTACTGGTGCAGCTCTGCTGCCTTACATGTAGACAAGCCCTAAGGGACACTAAACTGGAGGACATAAAGGAAGCCTGGCTTGGAAACTCTTCCTCAGGCAGAGCAGCTAGTCCAGAAGCACCAGAGGGTGCCTCAAACTAGGTAAAGGCTGAGACCAAAGGGACCTTCACTGAAACCAGAAATTGACACTAAAAAGTCACTGCTTCTCTCTCTGAAATAGAATTTTTGCAAGCTATTCCACATACCTCCTTCCTACACAGGTGACTGATCAATCAACTAGAAGATTGGCAACAAGACTCCAGAGTTCCCAGTGGAGACATCCCTAGAGCAACATAATTAACGTAACCCCAGCTTGCCAGAAAAAGAATTTCAGCTGAAGGTACTTGTAGGTATAGGTTCAAGTCACTAGACACAAATCAACTAACTCCACCGTGGCTTTCATAGTTCAGACTCTGACATGTTCCAAGAGGCATCAGCAAATTCTGGATGGTACCGTATGGACATCACTGGAAATATTCAATGGTTATCTGCAATCATTTTAAATCAAAACAAAAGGTGACAGATTCTTCTCCCCAGGCTGGTATGAGAAGATTTCCCTCTGTCCTCCATGAGGGCTCCGGGGTTTATCCCATCTTTAGAAGCGGATTTGAAACTAGTTTGGAAAAAGACCTTTTTTGCCTTCAAGTGAGATAAACTGTGGTCCTACTACATTTTTGGTAAGGAAAGCAGAAGACATGGTCATAACTGAAGTGTACAGGAAATCCAATTAATCCCAAACTCTTGCTCATGGAACCCCTGGATCCATTTTTCCAGATGTGCCACCCAGGAACTTAAAGTCTTGGTGCAGCAGGTCCAGAGATACAATGGTTGAGATACACTTGATCACCAGCTCATATCTGGATAAGGAATTGGTTAAAAGGGAGACTACAGAGGATCATACTGAAAGGTGAACTGTCAGGCTGGAGGGAGGTTACCAGTGGAGTTCCTCGGGGATCGGTTTTGGGACCAATCTTATTTAATCTTTTTATTACTGACCTCACACAAAAAGTGGGAGTGCGCTAATAAAGTTTGCGGATGAGACAAAGCTGGGAGGTATTGCCAATTTAGAGAGAGACCGGGATATCATACAGGAAGATCTGGATGACCTTGTAAACTGGAGTAATAGTAATAGGATGAAATTTAATAGTGAGAAGTGTAAGGCCATACATTTAGGGATTAATAACAAGATTACCATAACAAGTTTAGTTATAAACTGGGGGACGCATCAATTAGAAGTAACGGAGGAGGAGAAGGACCTTGGAGTATTGGTTGATCACAGGATGACTATGAGCCGCCAATGTGATATGGCCTTGAAAACAGCTAATGCGGTCTTGGGATGCATCAGGCGAGGTATTTCCAGTAGAGATAAGGAGGTTTTAGTACCGTTATACAAGGCACTGGTGAGACCTCATCTGAAATACTGTGTGCAGTTCTGGTCTCCCATGTTTAAGAAGGATGAATTCAAACTGGAACAGGTACAGAGAAGGGCTACTAGGATGATCCGAGGAATGGAAAACCTGTCTTATGAAAGGAGACTCAAGGAGCTTGGCTTGTTTAGCCTAACCAAAAGAAGGCTGAGGGGAGATATCATTGCTCTCTATAAATATATCAGAGGGATAAATACTGAAGAGGGAGAGGAGAGGAATTATTTAAGATCAGTAGCAATGTAGACACAAGAACAAGTGGTTATAAACTGGCCATTGGGAAGTTTAGACTTGAAATTAGACGAAGGTTTCTAACCATCAGAGGAGTGAAGTTTTGGAATAGCCTTCCAAGGGAAGCAGTGGGGGCAAAAGACCTATCTGGCTTCAAGATTAAACTCTATAAGTTTATGGAGGAGATGGTATGGTGGGATAATATGATTGTGGCAATTAACTGATCTTTAACTATTCATGGTAAATAGGCCCAATGGCCTGTGATGGGATGTTAGATGGGGTGGGATCTCAGTTACTACAGAGAATTCTTTCCTGGGTATCTGGCTGGTGAATCTTGACCATATGCTCAGGGTTCAGCTGATTGCCATATTCAGGGTTAGGAAGGAATTTTCCTCCAGGGCAGATTGGAAGAGACCCTGGAGGTTTTTTGCCTTCCTCTGAAGCATAGGGCATGGGTCACTTGCTGGAGGATTCTCTGCTCCTTGAAGTCTTTAAACCATGATTTGAGGACTTCAATAGCTCAGACATAGGTGAGAGGTTTATCACAGGAGTGGGTGAGTGAGATTCTGTGGCCTGCATTGTGCAGGAGGTCAGACTAGATGATCATAGTGGTCCCTTCTGACCTTGATATCTATGAATCTGCTCTTAGAGAGATTCCAACTTCACAGAATTTTTTCTTCTTTGGTGGGAGGTACTTTCCTCGCTACTCAACAATGGATGCAACAAAACTCTTCAAGTCCTTAGCTGAAACTCCTAACATGAAGGACTCTATAGGGTACACAAAGTCTATTAATAGCTTTGAGAAGGATTAGTATGCTCAGGGTAAGCCTTAGTTATTTATTTCAGATCTCTATACAGGGAAAACATCTTTTCTTTCCCTTCCCACTCCTGGAAGGAAAGAGATGTTCTCTCAGAAGAGTTCTAAAAACCCTAGCAATCTTAAGTAAAAGGAAGTTAGGTCATCTGATATCAAGGGCATGGTTCAAAGGACAATAGGGTCGGGGGGTGCGGAAATCAGACATTGGAATCTTCAGAGAAGTCCTATTCTTCATAGTCCCCACCAGCACCCCGAAGTGACTGGGCAAAGAGAACTTTGATCTCATATGAAAATAGTTGTGTCTTCATATGGTGCCAAGACCTATTCTACTGGAATGAGGTACCTAATAGGAAGGCCTGCCAACTTAAGAACATTATTGCCCACTTTCTGGAGAGGTGGCAATAGATGGAGTGGAACAAGCACCAAGAGGAATTCCTGGATGCATTGGAAGATAGTAATGTTTTTGTGTCAGAGGGCCAACCCCTGTTGTATCTGGCTTGAGTGTATCAGGCTCTCTACCAAGAGCTTGAGGGAAGAGAACATGACCTCACTGCTGCTGTGAGTTAAGTTCCTGCTGAACAGATGGAGGAAGCTCTTCCCTCATGCTGAGGAGAAGCTGTCCCAGGCAGAGACCTTGAAACTGCCCTAGGCAACCAACTCAAGATGTGGCTCAGACTTTTCCCTATGGCTGAAATTCTCCTCTTGTCAGTATTCAAGTGGCAACAGTAGGTGAGAGTGTGTATCTGGAGCTTTGGGTTCCTTAATGGGGCTCAGATAGATCAGGTCCTGGGTAGAAGACAAGCAATTTTTTTGACTTGGTCATGTGGCTGAAATTCCAGTTTCTGTTCAATTTACATCCACATTGTCTGAAGGAAAAACACCAAGATTAGTCCATCATCCGAGTAAAGTATGACAACTATACCCTCCTTTAGGAAGGCTGCCACTACTGCCATCCACTTTTGTGAAGAAACAGAGAGATTATAAAACAGATGGGAGGGCACAACACTGCAAAGGAGTTGAGGGAGTAGCATTATGTCTATTTAGGAAATCAGTAAAAAAAACAAACAAAAACAGAAAACTTGTTTCATGGGTATCTGCTTGACAGATTTTAATCAAAGCAATTGGACGCTGAGAGCTGAAGAAATGACAAGTATTTAAGACAGTCCTTGACAGACCCACAGACAGTAGAATAAAGTGTTTTCTTACTCCTTTTTCTTTTATCCTTTATAGACTTAAAGAAACAGGCACCTGCTTTTGTGATTCACTCCAAGCTGCAAAAGTTTGATTTTCATGTCTCTTAGGAAAAAAAAAAATCAGACCTAATAACAAAAAGCACAATTTAATAGGCTTTTCTACCTAACCCTAACATGACATGCAACTAACTCAAGGCATTTTAGATTGCATTACCAGGAAATGCAGAAGTTAACTGTTTGATGCTGAAAAATTAAATGCAAACAAAAACAAATTTGTTAATCCCTGAATCCCACTTTTCACAGGACAATTGCACTGCAGCTGACAAACTCTTTTAAAGTGGCCAAAAAGTATTGTTAAAGAATGCTTGTAAGACTTTTCAACATCACCAAAGACAAGATTATCTTCTATAAACAAGATGATTTTAAGTCAGGTTAAGTAAAGTTAACACAAAAACCGGCAACCTTTTTTCCCTCCCTCTAACCATACAAAAAAAAGTTGTTGTATATTTTTAGGCAAAAATCTCATTTTCTGTATTTAAAAATGGTTTTTAATTGAAGTTTAAAAGTTTGATAGTTTATTGTATTATAAAAATATTGGTTCTTCCATACATAGCCAAATTCTATTGGGCATGACCTTTAAAGCATCTTTAAAGCTTGCTCTGCCCCCTGAGTAAACAAACTTTCAACACTGCTAAAATTGCAAATCTGAAATATTTCCAAGTGTACAGTATATTTTTAAAAATCTATTCACAAGTTTTTGCTTTGGTGAGGTTTGATGTAAAATCCAAACTCATACATTAGGACTCCCACATTGGGACTCGGTAATTTTCTTTTTGCTCCATGAACACAATAAACCAAAGTAAAAAGGTATGGGGAACAGGGAAAGTAGTATAGAGAGTCAGAAGAGAAGTGAAGGAGCCATAAAAGGTAGGCTTTACATTTTCTATTAAATTAGAAACATTACCTTACAGAACATGTCTCGGAGATCATCTTTTGGACTAATCCACGATGCAACAGCATCACAAAAAAATATAAAGTCCTGTAAGATTAAACATTACATAGGTTAGAAACTCCATATTTGCATCATTTTAATTCATAAATTAAGGAAATCACTGATTTCTTAATTTGTAAGTGTTGGCGGAATCTCAACTTCAATCCACACGTTTCTATTATATTTTAGATTTACTTTTAAGTGAGTTTAGTATTTGTATAAGGTGAAGTACGAAAGTCCTTAAGATTGAATGCCTCTAACTGGTAAATTTTTCCCAGATACATTTGCCCAACTAAATGCACTGCACTGGAAAGAACCAAAGAGCAGGGAAATCTTTCAGAGAAAAGAGACTACTGCAAACTTACAGCTATAATACATCTCCCCCTGCTCAAAACACATCCCCCCCTGCTCCCCCCAAGGCTGCAGTACTCCTCTCAGGAGAGCTGGGATAAAGTCAATACAGCCCAAATGAAGTTTTTCTAACCCATTAGTGTCATAATCCATAATCTATTCCCCCAAAAATCCTGCATCCCGGGTTCATCGGCTCTGGTGGGTTATTCCTCTGCCCAACCATTAAACCATACTTCCTTTCATATTAAGTTAAAAATATACACATCTGACATTTCAGGAACATAGGAAGACTCCTATATAAATGTTAAATAAAGAAAACTCCTTTTCTTTCCTTCTCTATTTTTTCCCTTTCACCTCTTTTGAAGCTGTATGTTAACATGAGTCTTCAAAAAATCACAATTAATGAAAGCACAATGGGGGCAAGAGCGATGGAAATATTATGTAGAAAATAAAGCAAAAGTGGAATGAAGTGAAGGAGCCAAAATCCACAGCCAGGCAACTTAGTAAATTTCTATGTCACGCCTCAAATTCCAGATCACTATAGTTATATGATTAGATAACTACCAGCTCCATTTATAATACACAGGGTAAATCAATGTCAGTATAGATAAAAGGTTTCAGAGTAACAGCCGTGTTAGTCTGCATCCGATGAAGTGAGCTGTAGCTCACGAAAGCTCATGCTCAAATAAATTGGTTAGTCTCTAAGGTGCCACAAGTACTCCTTTTCTTTTTGAGTATAGACAAAAGACACAGTGAAATATTAGCATTTTAAAAGTTTAACAATAAAATTTGCCTTTTCTTAGCTTTTTCTTCCAGCTGCTTGTAACAATATTCTCCCAAGTGCCCTTCCCCTTCAATCCCCAAAATTTTACTTCATTGGACTTTAGATTCCATCCAGCTCACATGACTAACAGGCTACAATTACATCATCCAATGTTTTCAAGTTTCCACATTTTTATATTTAATTTACTGTATATCCAACCTTCTATCAGATTTAATGACTAAATGACTAAAACAGATCTTTTTATAAATCTTCTGTAGCAAAAAAGTTAAGTAGGTTCTCTTTCAGAAATGGTTTATGACTAAGGCTACGATTTTATCGTGGATATTTTTAGTAAAAAAGTCAGAGGCAGGTCATGGGCAATAAAAAAAAAATCACGGAACCCGTGACCTGTCCCTGACTGTTACTAAAAACATCCATGACAAAATGGGGAGGGAGGAGGGTTCAGCACCCTGCTGCCATGCCCCCACCCCACAGCGGCTGGGAGCTGCAGGGACCCCATTGTCCAGTGGCTGAGCAGCTCCGCAGTTCCTCTGCCACCAACAGCTGGGAGCTGCAGGGGTGTGGAGTTGCTTTGACTAAAATTTTTCAATTTGTTCTACCAAAAAAGTAATAATGATATTCATGTAGTAAATGCAGTTTATCATGCATCTTTGGCTGCCTCACCTGTACTCTGTCCACTACACCTACTCAACTCAAAGGAGGAATCTAAAATATTGAGATTAAGCAACTTGAACAAGGGTACACAAGAGATCTGTCAGAATCAGACTGCACTCCAGGTCTGACTCTCAGTCTTTTACTCTAACCCACACATTATGCAGCTTCTAAATCAAAGAAACACGAGGATGAAGTGTGATTAAAGAAAAACTGCAGAGTAGTCAAAAGCTATTCTAACACTGCAAATTAAGAGAAATGAACCATTAACAAAATTGATTTTTAATTTGAAGTAGTAATTATAGCATAATCAGCAATGTCAGTTGCTGAGATAATAAAACCATGACAAAACTTAGTAAAAACAAAAATGTTAAAAGAATCAATCAATCACTGTAGTACACCTTTAAGATATGGTAGATAGTGGCAGTCATTTATTAGATACATGTTACTATGTTCTTTATGCCCGTAACAAAATAGAGAAGATCTGAAGTGAATACTGTAGACTCACGCATTATTATAAAATTAAGCATGCCAAACAATCAATCATTCTTAAAGGGAATGAGATGCAAAGATGTGACACCATGCAATTTATGTTAACATTTAATTGGAGTCTGAAGTCACTAGTGCATATTAGACAAGTTACATTTCAAATATATTTTGCATACATATACTATTATACAATTACATTTGTCAACTATCTTTTCAGAATTTGAAGCTGTTTTCAAAAGAAATTAACAATAGACTGAAATGAATGATTGAATGAAAGACTAATGATTTTTGTCAAGACTATACAGTTTCAGGATGTACAGACTAACAATAAAACACATATTTTTGAATAGTTACATATACATTCATTATTTTTCCAATTGTACAAAGAACATTGTGTGTGAGGGAGTCAGTGTGAAATAAGTTTACATCTTTTGAAAATTTAAGATATGGTTTGTACACTTTGAAGTGTGATGTTGAGATTTAGAAAGAAAATACTATATTTTTAATTGACATGAACACTGCTGTGATATGATACAACCACTTTGTCAACATATTTTTACTTTTTGGCAAGGAGTGCAATAAAATATCTAAAATTAACTGTGTGTGTCTTCAAAATTTCCATTTCAATTATAGTAACCACAGGAGGAAAAAAGCCAAACTGAGTCAGATCCTCAGCTGATGTAAATGGTTTAATCCTCTTGAAATCAATGGATACACCCCACTTTACATCAGCTATTGTTCTTTGAAAGTTACTACCAATTGCAGAAAGGAACCAATATGTACTTAACTTCTTTTACAGCATTCAAATTAAGCTTTTTTTTTTTTTTTTGAACTGTTATTCCTACTCAATTTTAGGATGAGCATGTCAGAACAAAAATCAAATGCCTGTGCAAATATCTTACTTGGACTACTCCACTAGGGTTGACTGTGATCATGGTACAAATCCCACGGAAAGCAGAATCCTTTTCCTCATTGTCCCTTATGTTCCGCAGAGAGGTACACCTAGTAAATTGGAAAACCAGGCTATTAGGCAACAGAATCAGTTTTTATTTAGTTTAATTAACTAGTTTGACAGTATTTGATGGAGTAAGAGTCACATTGAGGAGAAATTCCTAGAATAGTTTTCAAAACACTTCAAATAAAGATTTCAGAGTTTCTTTTCATGTGTAGTTTATTTGCATTTAACTTCAGAAGTTAGATATAATGAAACTTCTACATTTTGAAGAATTCTGAATTTTAAATCTGCTTATACCTAATGCTGTATCATGTACAATTATGATTTCTAAAAAGTGACATGTATTCCATTAAATACCACTAAAATGTTTATCCGCAGTACTGGTAAGAGCTATCATTATTAGAAGAACATAGACTATACTGCCACAGTTTGAAGTAGATCAGATACCACTTACAGAACAGTTATTTAACTTTTACAGAAGCAAGCAAACTATTCCATATGTAACAAATCTATAAACATGTATTCCTTACAGCAATTCAAGTCTCAGACTGAATTTTTTTAAAGTAATGTAATGCAGTTTAACTTTTACAGTACTTGCATGCATCATATTATCATTCTGATGGATTTTAAAATGCTCTTTCATAATCAGGCTTATTAACACAGCAAGCATGTGACAATCTTATCCCATGCATCAATTAGTCGTTAGCCACAACATAAAATGTACATGACGGTGCTACTAAAAACTCACAAACCTGATAGGACAAGATTAGTCACATGGTTGGCAATGATTAAGGATTGTGATTTTGTAACCAACTGAAAATATATCTAAAAGTGAGATAGAGAGAAGAAAGAAAGAAAGAAAGAAAGTGAAGAAAAATGAATTAAAAAAAAAGATTGAATAATACACACCAGGGTCTTATAAACTGCTGTAGCATGGGGGCCACCTCTTGAGGACAAACGTAACCAAGACGACCAATTGTTATTGCTAAGGTAACGCAATCACGGTTATACACCACCAAACGCCAACCAAGACATGAGCAAATGAGGGGGAAGGAGAAAAAATAAAGAAAAAACAACAAATAACTCAGAAACAGAAACCAACAGAATCTGTGTATGATAATAAACATAAGATTTCACTAGTGCTGTTTATTACCACCCCCTAAAATAAAGGGCAGCAACATATATGGTATACTCTTGGGGATTAAAAGAAAAAAGAAAAAAAAAAGGAATTAAGTAAATGAGAGAACACCAAAAACACAATTTAAATTCCAAAGGCTATTTGAACAGAGCTATTGACTTTGCCCTCTTCAGATTTATCTCTGCAATCTTGTTACTTAGAAGTCAGTGATAAACTAGCTACTCACATGTATTATTTCTAATGTTCTTGGTACAAAGACACTAAGCATTTTCAGTTTATATCATCAGCGGAATATACTATAAGTAATTTAAGAGAGTTACTTTGTTTTAAGCTTGCACTTTTTTGAATTTCAAAATTAAAGTTTGCATTAGATTACAATGTTAAAATTAAACCCAAAGAATGTGGTTATTTGAATATGCTCTTTCATCTACAACTAAAATATTAATATACAAGTACTTTTCTTGCTAAGGACTTCATATATCCAATTTCTTCATGATTTTTAGCAACATTTTTTTTCTAAATTAACTCTCAGCAGGTAAATAGCTCATTAATAGCTATAGAATTTATCATAGTGAAATAGGCTCCTTAAATCACATCTACTGAACACAATAGAATTTCTCTTGGGAGAATCGGACTTCTGGCACAAAAGGTGTTAGCACAAAAAAGTTTATTCCATTTGTGTATCTGACTAAATAAATAGCTTACTGCTTTTATTGTAAGGGGCAGACTGAAAAGTAAGGTGCTCACACAAGAATGATTTATTGGTGTTCACTCAACTCACAGAAGATTAATCTTTCAGAAAAAGGAGAGGGTGGGGAATAATGTTTAAAGATTACTTGAAGCAAACTACATGAATAATACTAAAATCCAGCAGATTCATATGAAGCAGAGAAAGGAAACCTATGTTCAAGAGACATACTATGCAACACTCTAACTAAAACAGGCATTTGTGAGCACTCCCATGAAACATGCAATAAAGCAGATGATGCTCTCTCCAGTCAAGTTTGGTGTAGGATATGCAAGCTTTCTGAAATTCACTTTGGTCAGATGCCCAAATTATATTAAAGCATAATGGTCACATAATACTTCTGTTTTCCGTATCTGCAATATCCATGGCATGCAAATTTTTCAGCTGAATTAATTATAAGAGCAGCCTCACAACAGTGCCAATTTTAATATACTTACATAACATTAGCAGCATTTTTATATCAGGAAGACAGGCAGTTAAATGTTTATATTACAAGATTTTTTTTTTAAAGCCACATTTGATAAACTCCACTCATCTTCCACATTGCAGAAGCCAATACAAGGAGAAGTATTTTTTGTGGAGGCTGAAGATTGTGCCACCTATCCACTTCCTATGCAATGATTTTTTTTTACTGAGCGTGTCTTAATTATATTGTTCCAGGAGAAAAAGTTGGACAAAAATGACAGTAAGACAATACACATCAGGAAAATGTAAATATTTTGGTAGCTTCTTGCTTGCTGTGCTAAATATTAGGGTAAACAGAAAAAATATTCTAGAACACGTAGTATATAGGGTGATATCCTACAACAAACTTCTTGTAAGTACACCACATTCAACATTTATTTGCAGTTACATATCTACATTTACGTTAACTATTAAAGAGTAAACAAAAATTCAGTGTTTGGATGCTTCTATAGTATCTGCAACGGTAATACAAGCAAGCACTTTTGAGCACTGGACGCATGTCAGTTACTATATCCATTAAGGAGAAGAAGAAAAACCAGAATTCACTTGTCAATATTACCATTTGGCAGTTTAATTAACATAGCTGCTCAAAAATGGTCTCTTAAATAAAAACAGTATCTATAACATGCCAAACAACCAGCTAATTCTTCTTAAAGTTCACCTTCCACACTAATTTTGAAAACACTACATTTTTAACATTTAGTTTCACAAAATACTGGAGAGGACATACACAAACTAAAACACTTCCAAATTCTCTTTTTAACCTCTCATGGTACAGTGCAGTCCTGTTCTTGTGACATCAATGCCAATGACATCAGCATGTGATGTTTGTTTAAGAAGGTTACTCACCCTGTATAGCAACTAGTTCAAGGTGTGTCCCCCAATGGGTACTCCACTTCAGGTGTGCATGCACCTCACGTGCCTTTGATAGATTTTCATTAGCAGTGTCAATCTGACCAGCACATACACTGCACCAAGGCTACGTCAAACTGAGCAGGCAAAACACCCTTAATTCCTTTTCCACCACTGAGTCTCAGGAGAAACTGAAGCAGAGGGGAAGGACGATGGGTAGTGCAGCACCCAGAGGGCGACAAATCTCTAAAAGCTACAGTTATCCACAGGATGAGTAATCACTTTCTTCTTGAGTAGTGTCCCAGGGATACTCCTATACATTGTGTATTCTGAACAGGAGTCGGTGTGGATTTTCCCATGTGCAATTGGTGACCCAAAGTCCAAGAACAGAGAAAGTGTTTTCCAGGGGGCTGACAACACTTCCTGGTACGACCGTCCCTTGAGCAACTAGTCAATGAGGTACAGAAATACTATGATTGCCTCATGATGCAAGCAGGCAGTCACCACCGGGAGAACTTTTGAAAACACTCTGAGCCGAGGAGAGAACGAACAGGAGCACCTGTACTTAAAATGATCCCAGCTTATAACAAAATGCAGGAACCTTCCGTTAGATGGGCGTATTGCTATATTGAAACATGCAACTGAAGGACGAGGGCCAAAAACCAATCCCCTGAATCAAAAGAAGGAGTTACAGCTGCCAGAGTCATCATCCTGAACTTCTAAGACTCCTAAACAAATTTGTGAGGTCTCAGATCTAAGATTGGCCTCTGTCCTCCTATTTTCTTTGCACAAGGAAGTACATTGAATACAAGTCCCTTCCCCAAAGCTGAGGAGGGACTGTCTTTCTCGCTCCTAAACGAAGAAGGAAGTTTAATCTCTTGTCTTAGTAAGAACGGATGAGAGGGGTCCCTGAAGAGGAGAGATAAACAAAATAAGGATGGTGTAGAGCCCGATATTACTTTCAGCTCCCATTTGTCCAAGGTGATATGCTCTCCTCCTGGTCAGAACTGGGGGTTAGTAGACAAATCATTGCAGCTGACAGGCTAAAGAGAAGGGGGAGTCCGAACCCTCAATCATCCCCACAAAACTGACACTTTAATGAAGAAGTCTTTGGCGAACTTGGGTTAGGTGGGTTAGAGGATCTTTTTCTCTGGAACCTACGTGTGTGTAGGTGGTTCCATCAGTCTCTGAAAACCAGAGAATTGCATTGGGTGGGATGTCTGAGCGATTTGCCATCTACTGAATTTTCTATTGTTCGCAGGAGTGTAGCTGCCCAATGAAAGTAATGCGGCCCTGGAGTCTTTAAGAACATGCCACAACTCATCAGTATTCTCTGTGAACAACTTCAGACCATTAAACAGGAAATCCTCTACCATATTCTGGACTTCTCTGGAGGAAACCAGAGCACTGTAGCCAGGATTCCCTGCATATCACCACTGCGACGGAGATGGAATGGGCTATGATATCTGCAGCATCAAGAGCCACCTCAAGAGATGTCATGGCCAGTAATTATCCTTTAGCAATGGTAGGCTGAAATTGTTCCCTTTAATCCGAAGGAAGGTGTCAACGAATAAGGAATAAAGGAACTAAATTTTGCATAATTTGTGAAGTTGCACTTGGCCATCAATACCATATATTTCGCAGTGCAGAACTGTAGGGTTGCCAATGGGTAAAATTTTCTCCCCAGAAGATCCAGTTCCTTCTGGTCTGTCATATGTGGTGGATTTATACCAGTGTTGTTTGCCTCGTTTGATCATCATTTCAACCATCAGAGAGCTAGGTGGAGGATGAGAAACTAGGCACTCAGAGATCTTGGTAGGAAAAACACTTTTTAAATTGTCTCCCTTACACGTGCGTGTTACTCTAGCAAATGTTTGCCAAATGGTATTTTCAGGTTCCACCAGAGCCTTGTTGATAGGAAGGGCCACTCTGGCTGATGTCACAGAATGAAGAATATCCAACAGCTTGTGTTGGGATTCTTTGACTTCCTCAAGAGGTATCTGTAGGGAGTCTGCCACCTGTTTAATGAGGTCTTGAAACTGCAAAAAATCATTGGCAATAGATGGAGGAGGAGGCATTATCACCTCAGCCTGTGTAGATGAGATGGCAGCCTTTATCAGCCCTTCTCTTCATCCTCAAACATTTCCTCCTGTTGTTGGGGGGGGGAGACGTTTGAGTCTCCCTATCATCCCGAGAGGAGAGGGGCTCTGGAGACTTGCCAGCGAAAAAATGCCCAGGGACGAATATGGCCATTGAGGACCATAAAGGGGAGGGGGCTGCATCCAGAGTTGCTCCCACCAGGAGTGATGAGGTTTCCAGATATCTTCCCTGTCTCTTTGAGAAAGGGGGGTTTGTATATTGGTACATAGGAGAACACCGAACAGAGATCGATGATACACAAAGGAGATCTCCATTATCATCCTCTTCTTCCTCTAATCGGACAGCTCTGACTCAAGAGAGGTGACAATACTGGGGAATGTATAAAGATTCAGAGACAGAGGTTTTCAGTAGAGAGATGCTCAGTACCTGTCACCAACAGACACACTGGTTCAAGCAGTCACCAATAAATCCTTCAGCTACCTAAAGTCTTCCAGTATTTAGTTGTGGTACCGACAGACCAGTACGCCTATCCCTGCAGAAGGGTACCAATGGTTTTGCGTGCTTCACAGGTAGCGCTGCTGTAGATGGAGGTTAAGTCTTAAAGGGTACCAAAGAGCTCGATAAGAGTACCGGGAGAGGTGTTAAGTCCAATAGTACTGATCTTCTGTGTTTGCTCTGACCATCTCCACTAGACAATACTAGCTCCTTCTCAGAGCCATGTTTACTCTTAAAGAGTTGCAGGATTTTCCCACTTTGCTGGTACCAGCAGAGCCTTTTGCCACTACGGTACCAAGCATGGCTGCTGACCTGGTCGGAGAGTGAGCTCTTTCTGAGATGGATACCTTAGGAGGGGAATTAGAGCTCCCCTTCTTAAGATCTTTAGAGGAGATCCTCAAGGCTTTCCCCTTTGTAAGAGAGTATTGTGCTGAGGTCAAAGGGCTGCTAGAGACCCCAGGGACTGATGTACAAAGGAGTTCTCCTGACCTGGCTCCAAACCCAGGTGAAGGGAGCACTCCATCATTAACACTCACAACTTGATTTCCCAGTTCTCCTATGTCCCATAGCTAAACAGGAGTTACACTTCTGTGGGATTCGACTCTCTCCCAGGCAGTGAATGCAGTTAGACTGTCTATCGCTGACTGGGATAGCCTCTCTACACATGAGGCAACGCTTCATGGATTTCCCCAGAGGAAATAAAACAAATCTTAAAATAACCACTAATTAATTATTACTACTAACAACAAACTAAGCTAAATAAACTAAGTACAAAAAACTCAGCAAGTGGCCAAGGCACACAAAATACAGACATAATAAACTCCATCTCAAGCCAATGTGGTTGAGAAGAAACCGAGGGCAGTTCTCCTGCACAACCTGATGTAGCCTCGGTGCTGGGCATGAGGATAGCAGCAGCATATACGCAGACCGAACAACACTACTAGTGAAAATCTCGGATCGAAGGCATGTGGGGCACATGCACACCAGAAGTGGAGTACATATAGGGACACTACTCAAAGAACTCTGTTTCCTCACCAAAAGGAAAATGAGTAACTGCAAAAATCTGAGAGGACACTCAATTACTAAGAAAATGCCAAGAAAAGGTCAATGTACTAAAATGAAACTCACTAAATCATAATTAAGCTTTTCTAGAGTATGGAAGGTGCTCTTTATACCAGAACATGCTCTCTAAAAATGCAAAAGAAACAAGCCTCAGGAGTGCATGTTTAATGAGACACTTTCTAGCAACTCCCAATATGAAGGCACTGTCATTGGCCAGAATATAAAATGTGCATGCCATCATTGAAGTAGTTTTCATAATTTGTAATAAAAAGTTAGGCACTACAAACTATATATACACTTTTTATTTTTACACTTTAATTTGATTGTAGTAACGTTACCACTATAGATCAAAATTTTTTAGTGCAATTACTACAAACTGATTTCTCTCTAATGTTTGGTGCACCCACTGGATTTTTATGGTTTTTGTTAATTCCAAATCTTCATTTTCCTCTGCTGTTTTCACATATGCCAATTATGTTTTCAAACTTTTCCAAGTCAGACATATATATGCATGAATCTACATATAAATATGCATCTAAACTAGTGTAAAAGAAAGACCTGAAAGAATTGGAGGTTAACAAAGCTATTAATTTTATAAAATAGGTTTAAAAAGCAACAACCTAAATATAGGACAGTTGGTTCACTGCAGCACTGAGACTTGTAAAAACTTCTGCAAAACAGAGCTGCTTTTGCTTATAAATGTTGTAAATATATCAGTTCTGGTTTGGTTTCCCTAAGCAATTTTTAAAGGCTATGGGTGATTTTTGATCTCAGAGACAACTGCATAATTCCTTTCACCACAAACATTTCAGTTTTTGGGTACCTGTGTTCTCTAACAACGTCTTTGGTGTGTTGGGTCTGTTAATGATTTCTACAAGCTGGTGCAACACCATAGGAATATAAGGCTGCATGTCTATACCTAAAATAGCCAAAACACAAAAATTCAGAAGAAAATGACTATTAAAATAATCAAAATAGATCCATGTGTATAGCACTTTAGACTAACACGCAGAATCAAAATTTTCATTTGCCATTTAACCGAACAAAAATACATAAACCTTTAAACATTTTACAAAAAAAAACAAACAAAAAAATCAATTCTTACCCATTTGAATGGAGATTTCTCCAATTGCCCATGTAGCATTGTTGCACACAGAAATGAACTCAGGATTTAGGTTGGTTCCCAAAATCGGCATGAAATCAGCTAGAAAGAACAACATTTTTAAACTGACTGTGTACAGTAAAGATTTTTTTTTTCCACTACTAGAAGTTCTCAGTATACAATGTTTCATAACCTAAAAATATGTAAACGCATGGAATGCCTCATGTAGAACAGACAAGAGTTAATTGTAAAACTGTTGCTCCTAATTCCTCAAATAAGCGTGTCATGAAGGCACACGTCATTGAGCTGATAAAACATCTGACAAGAATGAATTCAAATTTTAGAATCCCCAAGTCAGTCCAGTAATTGTTTGGAGGAAAGTTACAGGCCTCTCTGGCATATGCCTCTGCCAAAGGGATCAGCAAGTGCTATAAAAACCTACAATGGATACTATAACCCTTCTGCTGAAATAAAGACAATAAGCTCTTGGCTAAGCTTTTCACATTTTCAACTATTATGTGCAGATGTTTGCAATGAAAACAACATACTCCTAAAACAAGCAGTATAGGTTGTAAATCAGGGGTAACATTTTATCAGCTTTCCCATTTTCAGCAGAAAGTAGCTACGTTAGTTACAAAACAGTCTGAATACACCAGACCAAAGATGACCATGGTATAAAATCAGTCTGGAGAAACTCACTCTTGAACAGTTTAAATTTAAAGAAAAAAGCAAAATGCAGTGTGTCTTTATAAAGTGTGATCTAAATAGATTATGTCCACACATTGTTGCTGGTTCAGGGTGATGAAAACGGAACTTTGCACCAGCCTGGCCCAGTGGGCTTAATTTACTCAGAAGCAGGGATAGTCCATTATTTTTTGTCCAGGTACAGACTCCAGAGAAAATAATAAAAAATGTTAAGTTTAAAAAAAAAAAAAAAAAAAAAAAAGATTTTGGGGTCTGTTCAAAAGTGCCTGGCAGTTAGGATTTGGCCCACGGTCTGCCTATTGACTACCTCTGACTCAAAGGATGGTTGGTACTGCCACATCTCTTCCTCATCAAGGTTTCTGCTGTGGGATGGCAGCTTTCAAGTCTGCTATCAGGCCTCCATTGGAGCCTTTGAAGCGACTGCTACCTATGAGATACTTTGAACTAGGACATCTACTCCTACCCTTAACAGCACACACTTCCTAGTGAGAGGAACTGACTATGAGGTAGCTGTTTGGAAACTGATACTGCCCATTTCCCCACAACACGCAGACCTTCCACCACCAGGAGAATCAATCCGGTCCATGGTGAAGATACCACCATTTTTTTCTTCACCTATCAACATGTGAAATAAGTAAGGCTGTCGATTAATCACACTGTTAAATAACAGAATACCAATTGAAATTTATTAAATGTTTGGATGTTTTTCTACATTTTCAAATATATTGATTTATATTACAACAGAATAAAAAGCGTGCTCACTTTATATTTATTTTTATTACAAATACTTACACTGTAAAAATGATAAGAAATAGTATTTTTCCAATTCAATTCTTCAATTTGTAAGTATAACTTACAAATGTAAATTTTTTTGTTACATAATTGCACTCAAACAATGTAAAACTTTAGAGCCTACAAGTCCATTCAGCCCTACTTCTTGTTTAGCCAATCGCAAAGACAAACAAGTTGTTTACATTTACATTGCCTGCTTCTTATTTACAATGTCACCTGAAAGTGAGAACAGGCATTTGCACGGCACTTTTGTAGCTGGCATTGCAAGGTATTTATGTGCCAGATATGCTAAACCCATATGCCCCTTCATGCTTCAGCCACCATTCCAGAGGACATGCTTCCACTCTGACGCTTGTTAAAAAAAATGCATTAATTAAATTTGTGACAGAACTCCTTGGGGGGGGAGAGGGGGGAAATTGTATGTCTCCTGTTCTGTTTTACCCACATTCTGCCATATATTTCATGTTATAACAGTCTTGGATGATGACCCAGCACATGTTCGTTTTAAGAACACTTTTACTGCAGATATGACAAAACACAAAGAAGGTACCAACGTGAGATTTCTAAAAATAGCTACAGCACTTGACCCAAGGTTTAAGAATCTGAAGTGCCTTCCAAAATCTGAGAGGGACAAGGCGTGGAGCATGCTTTCAGAAGCCTTAAAAAAGCAACACTCCCATGCAGAAACTACAGAACCCGAACCACCAAAAAAGAAAATCAACCTTCTGCTGGTGGCATCTGACTCAGGTGATGAAAATGAACATGCGTCAGTCCGCTCTGCTTTGGATTGTTATCAAGCAGAACCTGTCATAAGCATGGACACGTCCTCTGGAATGCTGGTTGAAGCATGAAGGGACATATGAATCTTTAGCGCATCTGGCACGTAAATATCTTGCGATGCCGGCTACAGCAGTGCCATGCGAACGCCTGTTCTCACTTTCAGGTGACACTGTAAACAAGAACTGGGAAGCATTATCTCCTGCAAATGTAACAAACTTGGTTTGTCTGAGCAATTGGCTGAAGTAGGACTGAGTGGACTTGTAGGCTCTAAAGTTTTACACTGTTTTATTTTTAATGCTTTTTTTTTTTTTTTTTTTAAACAATTCTACATTTGTAAGTTCACCCTTCATGATAACAAGATTGCATGACAGTACTTCTATTAGGTGAACTGAAAAATACTATTTCTTTTGTTTTTTACAGTGCAATTATTTGTAATAAAAAATAAATATAAAGTGAGTACAGTACACTTTGTATTCTGAGTTGTAACTGAAATAAATATATTTGAAAATGTAGAAAACAACCAAAAATATTTAAATAAATGGTATTCTATTATTGTTTAATCGCTTGACAGCCCTAGAAATAAGCTAACGACATAATATATATATAAAAAAAGAGACATACCTATGCAAGGTTTAACATGCTGAAAGCATGCCTTTGTCAGGTCACCTAACAAGGCAAAAGAACTCTGTCGTACCTCAGGCATTTTATCCTAAAAACCAAAAAAAAAAAAAAAAAAAAACCCACAAAAGGTAGAAGAAAGAAGTTGATTAGAACTAGGCTTATTTAAAAAATAAATCCCAGGATTTACAAAAAAAATTCTTCTCACCTGCATGCACTGGTACATTAGTGTCAAGATATTACTGCGAGCCACTAGCTGTTCAATGTTGCCTCCAAGTCCTTCAGCTAAGCCACTGAGTAAATCAAGAGCCACAATCATGAAGTCTTTATCTGGTGCCTCGTATTGGTCTGGCTGAGCATTGTGCAACTGTAATAAAACACTAGTTAAGACACTCACCTTCAATATAAAATCGATTGAGTTCTCTCTATGCTATGCATGCAAATCAGGAATTGGTTTATGTTTTGTCACTTCAGTCAGATGTTGTTTGATGGATATGTTATAAATCCCAGTGTAATACACACGCAGTTGCATACCCAATGCATCTACAAATCCTGGGAATAATAGAAAAATACCATGGCTTGTGCAAGAGTCTTCTGTACCAGGTTTACACAACGCTGATACACGGGTTCACAGTATGGAAGGAAACCAGATTGCAAGGCAGTGGCAACCGAAGACAGGCACTGGAACACAAAAGCAACGTACACGTGATAATGAAAATGTACACTTTGTTTCACGAGGCCCTACTTAAATACAGAGAAGAGAAAAATTTAACCATTTTGGCAGACACTTTTTCAGAGAATAGTATAAGATGCTACCGTTATGGAAAACCTGGGTTTAGGACTGGGCTAATAATTTTCATGCCACAGATTTTGAAGGGGAATGTTCAGTTTACAGGAGATGGCTGACAGTGTCCAACTGGGAGCGCCTCCAAGTTTTTCTATGGGAGCAAAGTTGTAGGAATAAAAGATGGGCAGTAAAAAAAACTCTGTAGGAGAAGCACACAAGGACTCCAGCAAAACTAATCTAAAATCTTTGCTCCGGGAGGAGATATTCCCAAATGGCTATATCTTTAATCACAGAAAAGGGAAGATTATCTCTTTCCAGCCAAAATGAATGAGGTATGCAGAAATGGCTTTTTCCATAATTAACATTTTTACCTCTACGCCTAATCTCTACAGTCTCACCACCAACCTGAAGTCTTTTCAGAGGAAAGGATCATTCTTGTAAGAGCTACACTAATTTATGCACAATTATAATTCAGATCCTTAAAAGATTCAGCACAATAAAATCCAGACTGCTTAATAGTAAACATATTTATAACACAAAAATCAACTTAGTAGAAGAGAGACTGTATAGGTTATCCAATTTCACACCAAAATACTTCATAACATTTACCTCTAACAAAGGGAAGAGATCTTTATCCTCATCCTTCAACATGTTCCATTTCTGGATTAGTGGAGGCATTAGCATCTGAATATATTCCTATTTATAGTGAGGAAAAATATTGTTGATTAACTGCTGAAATACTGAATTCCAAAAGTTTTCTACCTCAGTCTGAAACCCATGATTACGTCCCATCTCACATTTTCTCTTTTACAAAAAAGGTCCTTATTACATATCAATGGTGAAATTACTACAATAGTTTCAATTGTGATAATTGTAAACAACTGTCTCTCCTGCATGACTATTAATAAAGTTTCATAATGAGTTCACAGTTTGATATTTCTCAAATTAGATTTTAGGAAACATCAATGTATTAACAAAGCTTGTTTTTTTACCACCATATATTAGGTGCCAATAGATACACCATCACTGACAACTTTGCTCACTAGAGGCAGTTTCAGTAATATCCATTTATTCTGGGAGATTCAGTTCTCCCATGTTCTAGTTTAATCCGTATAGAGACTTCCACAAAAGGTTATTTCCACACCACATACACACACCACTATGTGCGTGACCAAAACCAGCTATGTGATCATAATTAAAAGTGTACAGTTTATACACAGGAAATATGTTTCTATTGTAAAGTCACAATGCACCCAGTATAAAAAGTTTTACTTAATCTGACTTTCTGGACTTGAAAAATATAGGGTGAAATCCTGACCCTACTGAAATCAACAGAGTTTTACCATGGACTTCAGTGTGGCCAGAATCTCACTCAGCTACTCTAAAAACGTATTGCCCAGCAACAACAATATCAATGATGGCACAGTAACTAACAGCATATCCTTGGACTATAACGCTCAGAAACCTATGCCTAAAAAGGTGCCCTGAGGGAAGCTCAGCTGTGCCAAGATATATCAAGAGTCTGCTTCACAGTTCTTCGCTGAGGCATATTCTCTCTGAATCCTCCTATTAATGATACAGCTGTCTGTTTTCCATCCTTTCCTGGGCCCATATTATAGGATAAACAGGGTGTCAGATCCTACACTCTATGACACAAGAAAAGTTCAGGACTTCACCTAAGGAATGCCAAGTCATATCCCTCAAATAAGGCTGGCAGAGGACAATAGGAAGGGAAATTCTTCGCTCCACAGGAAATCAGGACACTAATTTTGGAGACGATGCTGGGAACCAGAAGACGGTATGGTGAAAGACAAGAAGGGGCAGCAACAAGGGAGGACCATTGGCTCACCCACTCTCAGCAGAGAGGTATTACTCACCAGAAAGGACAATTATATTGCCATTCATAAGGATGCAGATACTAAGGACTTGAGGGGGGAAGTGGACAGCCTAATAAGCTTTGCATTTAGTTTCTAAGGACAGCATATTTAAGTTTCATTAAATTCTGTTCTACTTCCCTTGACACTAAGAGGCAAGAGGTAATCCCTAATACAGATGTAGTCAATTTTTGTCAAGATCCAAATTTCTTGGTCAAGGTCTAGACTCCAGAGAAAAACAAACAATAATAATAAAAAGATTTCAGGGTCCATTCAAAAGCATCTGACAGTCCGGATTTGGCCCACAGTCCGCCTATTGACTACCCCGATCTTTATAGCTCCTACTGCTGAATCTTATCTTCTCAGAAAGTTGAGACATCCTTACCTAACACTGGTTTAAGAAACTCGAAGACCTGAGAAAGAGCATACATTGGCCAACCACCAGCCCAAACAGTGATCAAAGATGAAGTAAACAACCCAGGTAGCAAACAGCTCTCTTGACCTCAGCAGCATCCATCACCAGGAAAGTCAGCCCAGCTGTTTCAAGAGCCACTTCTCACAAACTAGGATATAAGATACAGCATCTGCAATAGCATGATTACTTCCACCTGAGACAACAGGTATGGAAGGTGATGCAGGGGAATAAAGAGTCTGGTTGATGGCACTCTGAATTAGCATTTCTACGATGTGTGAAGCCAGTTGGGAGACACGAGGTAGGATCAGCATACCTTCATTTGTCTTTGCTTTCCCCTCCGTTTTCAGTCATCCCACAGGCCCTAACTTAAGTATTCTAACAAGATCAAGATTCCAAGAAGCTGGAGCACATCTGGCTCTTGGGATCCGCTTCTGATACCTTGCTAGATCAGTCTCTCTCTCTCTCTCTCGGAAAATAGGAGACTACCATCGAGACAGTCCCCCAGAGTGCTCCCAGATAAATCATTCACTGAGCTGGAATGAATTTGCTTTTCTGATTGATAATACAGCCCAGTCAAAAAAGATACTGTAAAAAAGAATCAAGTTTCTGGAGCCAGAGAGAACCTTTCAGGGCTGACACTACACTAAAGGGCCACAGCATACTGAGGACCAATGGCAAGTTGCAGGAATCTGAGATGAACATGTGACTATATCTGTTGTAAGACAGAGGCAAAGAAGTCTCAACTGGAATAAGTCTGAAGTGCTCATAGTTGCTGAAATAATGGGGAGCTCCAAGATTAGCTGTACCGATATTCAGACTGTACTGAGATAACAACAGTCTTGTCCTATAAAACAGGACAGACAAGTGATGGGCAGCATTCATCATGAGCTGAAGCTTCTAAGGGGTCCATCCACTCCAGTATCCTGTTGCTAACAGTGGCCAGTATCAGATGACTCAAAAGAAGGTGTAGATCCCCATAATGGCAAGGAAACTAAAAAGGCAGTAAAAATATTTTTTACTGTTATACTCCCTCTCTCTCACACACACACACACACAAAATGTACAACCAACCCGTGGAACATGTTGTCACAAAGATATCGAGTTGCACAGAAGAGTTCAAGAACAGGACTAAACAGACATTTCTATAAACTTACTGTTCAGTGCACAAGTTTACCACTAATTTGATGAGGGCTAGTCAGATACAAGGACAAGGGAACATCCATGTTATGTGAGAAAGCGTAAACAGAAGCACCTAATCTTTCTCTATACTACAGCTATAGGAACAGCAGCAGCAACCTTTAACACTTTCCATTATAACCTTCGGCTTTCCCTCGGGTCAAAAAGGTGTATTGTTTTCTTCATGAAACCCATGCAATGTGGTTGAATTATCAGCCATAGGGAAAAACAAAAAATTCTATTTGCACACATGCATTACTTGTAACTGAATTTTAAGAACATTCCAAACACATGCATACTTCCAGGCCTTGTTCACTCTCCTGCAGTGCATCCATTCAATGCACACAAAACTAGAGGTTCAGACAGAACATAGGCAAAACAGATTCTTCTTTTTCTCCTGCTGCGCTGCTCCTGAACACCACAATTCCCATAGGTGTTGGGGAATATGCATAGCTTTGGAGCTGGCATGGCTTTGGATCCAGCAGACCACGGGTTGCATTCTCACCTTACCCAACTGACTGATGTTAATGCTGTGTACTTCACAAATCTTAATAATCAAAGTCTCATGCCCTTGCCTTATAAAGGCAGGGAAGTTTAATTCCCCCATTTATAGGTAGACTGATGCATGAGCATCATGTCTGGCAGAACTTGGAACAGAACTCAGGTCTCCAATATGGCACATCTAAATCTCATCCATTACCTAGAGCAACTCTTCGAGCCCATCCCAAAACCAAAAAAAAAAATTCAAGGAAAGTAAACACAATTCCAACTTTCAAGTAGTGTACCTCCTATATCTGAAATGGAACACATCACTATCCCCCCCCCCCCCGCATTACCTTTTGTCTTGTGCTGAACCAAGTGCCCGTCTGGAGAAAAGGTAATTTTCATTTTACTGGCAAAACAGGCATCTGGAAGTGAAGTGGCTTGCCCAAAGTCGCAGTCATAGTCCAGTGTCTTAACTACAATGCTAGTCTTCCTCTAGTCCCAATGTTATGGATGTCAATTATCTTACTGAACACCAATTATATAGCAAACATCATGAAGCAACAAGCAGAACTGCCGTCTACTGATGCCTTACATTCCTAAAACAAGACCCTCAGATGAGACCACTGAAACAGATAAGCTACTTATGTCTGGACTGTGAGGTTACTTCCAACAATCATTATGCCTATCAATACAGGGATCAAAACACCCAATCCCTTAGAAGTTAACTCCCTCCATTCCTTCAGATTCCCAAAATGCAACCTTCTCAACCACCTAATGTCTATCAAAGGGGTTAAATTACTGTAATTGGGAATCCAAATAAGGTCCTCCAGGACACAATGTAAATGTCATCTACATTTGCAGCAATATTCTGCTGCAAGGGCCCTCCAAAAGGAATGAAAGAATAGTTCAACACTATTCCATGAACTCATGTGCACTGTAGGGCAAGAGTCTATACACCAGGGGTTCTCAAACTGGGGGTCGCGAGCTGTCAGTCTCCACCCCAAACCCTGCTTTGCCTCTAGCATTTATAATGGTGTTAAATATATAAAAAAGTGTTTTTAAAATGTATAAGGGGGTGTGGTTGCACTCAGAGGCTTGGTATGTGAAAGGAGTCACCAGTACAAAAGTCTGAGAACCCCTGCTATACACCCTTAACACTGAAGCCAGGTGAAAAACGCTACAAACCTTGAAGGGGTCGGGGGCTGGGAAGAGGAATACAACGAGAAACCCCCATGTCCAGTCATCCAGTTCTTCCCCACACAGAAAATATGACTAAACAGGTAATTGGCTGATGACAGAAAGTTTAAGAATCTCCTGCCTTTTGAAACATTTACTTTCACAACCTGTACATAGCTAATGGTTTTTGAAAGGAGTTGAGAGAAAGATTTGTCTTAAGCACTCATTACAAAAATTTTAGCTTAGGAAAAATATTCTGCAGCAGAACTTGCTAAGCAGGGTTCTACAGTCCTAATACATGAGCGTCTGTAGGTCAAGCAGCCTTAGGTTTCAGCATGGTATTGAATGACATTTTCAAAAATGCAGGCTAAGCACAATGCTGAGTATGGTTTAATATTTTAAGGTTCTCATTAAAGGTCCCCACCTACTCAAAAGAACTACAATGGGAGTTAGATTTAAAGAAATTCAATATCACAAACGTTAACATTTCACTAACCCTATACCAGTGGTTCCCAAAATTTAACCACCCGCAAACCCCTTCCACTAAATTGTGAAATCCTCGTGAACCCTGTCCTAAAAATGACTATTTCCAGGGGTTTAAGTTTAAATCTCTTCCGCACTCTGTGGGGCTCCTGCTGCTGGATCCCACCGACCACCCCCGTCAACTGAGCTTGGGCTGCAGGTCCCGCTGACCGCCGGGGCTCGGGCTGCCAGCCCCAACTGCCCAGCCCCACTCTTCCTGGGGCTCGGGCTGCCAGCCCCATGCAGACCACCGGGGTTCAGGCAGCCGGTTCCCCCGCTGACGAGGGCAGGGTTCGGGCTGCCAGCCCCAACTGCCCTGTCCCGCTCTCCCTGGGGCTCGTGCTGTCTGCCCTGTAACCAGGTCCCACGGGCTGCCTCCAATGCCCGGGGTCCTCTAGCCACCATTAGTGAAATTTTTCTGGCGAACCCCCGTAACGTTCTGCGAATCCCAGTTTGGAAACCACTGCCCTATACACTGACTGCATTTAAACGTGTTCTTTTTTGAAAGATTCTATAGGTATGACTCCCCCTATATTTAAAACAGAAAATATTAGTACACTTAATAATCCAAGTGCATCCTTGCGGCAGTGTAAAAGAAAGGTCAGTGTTTTTTTTATTATATAGATTTTAATAAAGTTTTCATTTAAAATCTTATACACTGTACTGCAGTAGGACAGTCATGATGTTACTGTTTCACTATGACAGTGGTTTATACATAATACAAACGATACTTACTGGTTTGTTTAGATGATGTCCTACAGAATCTGCTAAAGTTCCTATGGCATCGTAAAGGATGAGAAGATTCTTATGCTGGTATTTACTAAATGCGAAGACCAGAGTGTCAAGTATATATGCAAGGTAAGGAACAAGCTCTGTACAAGCCTCCTCTTCTAGAGTAGCAAAGGCACTAAGGAGCAAAACAACAAGTCAGATTGTTAAATCAGCATAATTAAGAAGGTGACATTTCCATTTAGATGTGATTTCCAGCTCAAGAAGATCTACTCTTGCTAGCTCAATGAGGGATAGTGTGCAAAAAATAGAATGTAGCCACAGCAGTGAAAGCATCTGGAAGGGCTAACCAACCCATGTACCTAGCATCTGTGATGGGCGCACACTTGGGGCAGCTAGTCCCTGCTCTGCTACATTTTATTTTTAGTACACTAGCTCAATGATATCTAGAGCGAGTATGTCTCCTTGAGCTACCCCAACTCACAGTGAAGATATATCCTTACATAAACGGTTTGCCCCTTTAAAATTAATCCAAAATGTGTTTCAACAATGGCACTGATATCCAGGCAACCAAATCTTGCAACTAAAAGTTTAAAAGGATCAAATTCTAACATTTCTGGTGAATATAAAATCAGACAGACATTCTCTTAAAGCCTATCATGCATATGGGGAAAACCAGAAGTACTATTATAAGTTTAGCTACAATGGGTTAACTGAAGCAGCAGGAACTCTGTGACAAAAGCTGTTCATCAGTTCAGTTATATAATGGGGTATTTATTTGTACTACCACAGCACCTATTTATTTGTACTATCGCAGGCCAGCTCCACTGTGTCTGACAATGTCTAAACCTAATGAAGAGGCAGTCCCTGCCCTCAAAAGCTCATGATCTAAAACAAAATGGATATAAAAAACAGACGTGGAGAGCAGAAGCGGCAAAAATCAAATGATGAGCCAGTAGAGGGAACAGATTTTTTCCCAGTATTGGGAAAAATAGAACAGTTTTACATAGACACACACTGTCAGGGTTCCTTCCCCACTCTGAACTCTAGGATACAGATGTGGGGACCCGCATGAAAGACCCTTATTCTTACCAGCTTAGGTTAAAAACTTCCCCAAGGTACAAACTTTGCCTTGGCCTTGAACAGTATGTTGCTACCACCAAGCATTTTAAACAAAGAATAGGGAAAGAGACCACTTGGAGACATCTTTCCCCAAAATATCCCCCCCAAGCCCTACACCCCGTTTCCTGGGGAAGGCTTGATAATAATCCTCACCAATTGGTACAGGTGAACACAGACCCAAACCCTTGGATCTTAAGAACTATGAAAAAATCAGTCAGATTCTTGAAAGAAGAATTTTAATTAAAGAAAAGGTAAAGGAATCACCTCTGTAAAAGCAGGATGGAAAATACTTTACAGGGTATTCAGACTCAAAACACAGAGGATCCCCCTCTGGGCAAAACCTTAAAGTTACAGAAAACAGGAATAAACCTCCCTCTTAACACAGGGAAAAATTCACATAAAACAAAACAAAAGATAAACTAATCTGCCTTGCCTGGTTTACCTATACTGGTTGCAATATTGGAGACTTGGATTAGGATGGGTTGGAGAAGATGGATTTCTGTCTGGCCTCTCTCAGTCCCAAGAGAGAACAAACTCGTAAACAAAGAGCACAAATAAAAGCCTCCTCTCCCCCCCCCCCCCCGCCAAGATATGAAAGTATCTTGTTCCCTTATTGGTCCTTTGGGTCAGGTGCCAGCCAGGTTACCTGAGCTTCTTAACCCTTTACAGGTAACAGGATATTGCCTCTGGCCAGGAGGGATTTTATAGCACTGTATACAGAAAGGTGGTTACCCTTCCCTTTATATTTATGACACACTATATGCAGTTAGGCTCCAAGGGAATCGAGATGGAACATGCCATTCCACAGGTGTATTTACACGTATGATTGGATAGCAGAAAGAACATGTATGATTGGATAGCACAAAGATTTTATTGGCCTGGATTGGGTCAAAGAAGTACCAATTAATACACTACAGTCTGTCCTGGATGCTAAAAAGTTAATCCCTTTAGAAAAAGTGATCATGCCCCTTTTCTACCACACTCAAGTTATAGAATGGCCATTTTCCTACATCACACTGGAACTGTAGCACACTGTAGGTGGGCAGTGATTATGTTACTTGGTACCCACAGGTATTCCTCCTAATAGGCATTAAAAAGCCAGCGGGATAGAATTGTACAGGTACAACAGTCCCTTGGGCTGGGGATACCCAAGAAGTTTCTTACTGGCAAAGAGACAAGTTTTATGTTTGGGGTTATGTAGAAATTACACAGATCTGAAAATAGGCAGTATTATATAACAATGGCACTTTTCAGTGTGGTAGCTGCTCCAGGCCTTGAAATCCTGTCTGCTGCACAGGGAACAACATTTTCTGCAACGCTGCATCTTACACTTTTGTGCAATTTGTAAAGATAGCAAATAAGATGCCTGAAAGACACTATTGACACTACCACTACCAAGCCTGGTTGATTTCCCAAGGCTTCACATTTTTCACAAACTCACTCTCGGGATTATTTTTCAAAGGATGTTTGATTTCTAAATGCTGCAAAAACTCTGAAGGGCTCATACTCTTAGCATCCAACACTTCAGAATATACTACAACCCATGGTATTGGCTCAACATATGTAAAACCATGCTTCTTTATATTTTTTCTTGCAAGCCATCACTATGACAGTTTGCCACGGATTATTTCATGAAATAATCCAACTTTCCCAATTATCCCTTTACCACTGCCCATGGTTCTCCGTGATTACAGCCACCAGAGCTCTAATTAACTGTACATTTTGTCATTGCCAGTTTGGATTACACGTGCGTGCGTAATAACTTGTGAAGTGGACATTCTGATATCAGCAAGTTCCTGCTCATTCTATAAAAGATGGAAAGTTATCCCCGTAGGAGGGCAGGGAGAAAGGATTTTATGTGAGCAGCAGATCAGATTGGCTAAATAGGTGGGTAGGTTTCAGGAAATAAAAAGGAAAAATGTTTAACAAGTTTTGTACTTGTAAATGTTTTGCTGTAGTATGTTGTGTCTGTTATCTATCTATTTTGTAAGAGTAAACTCTTTTGCACAAGGATGTGTCTATTCAATTTTGTATAGAACCTAGCACAATGGGGCTCTGGATCCTGGCTAGGGCCTTCAGGCATCAGGGGAATACAAATACAATTAAAATAGTAAGTCCAAGCACCAGAAGATTATAGATTTAATACTGTTTTAGTAGCAGAGGCTCTCACAGCCTGCTGCACACAATCATATCCAGCAATAACCTACACTTAAAAAGTTAGTAGGGTTCCTGGGTACAAAAGCTTACACAGAATTGTCCATTTTAAGGAGCAATTTTAAGTTTGCTGAGTTTTTAAAAATAAAGTTATATTATTGCACTCAAGACCTCCTTTCATGGCCCCTGCAAGAGTTGTGACCCACAATTTCAGAAATCCTGAGTCAGACCTAATCTATTTACATAATTCTGTTATAGCATTATTTGTCTTTCATTTTCATTGCCACTGACCTTGCACATACAAGAATGCAAATCAGTAACAAAGTTAGCCTTCCCTGTTAAGGCAAATCAAAATTACCACTTAATAATGAAAATCAGGTACTGCATACAGACAAAATTTCCCTTATTGTAATAAAGTTCTTTAGTGCAGTAATCAACACATTTAAAGATCGAACTGGACATCTCAAAATCAACTAAAATCACCAGGAGGGACTTATGAACCCTACCACATTTGGGGTAAAGTTCACTATACAGAGAAAAATATTTTTTAAAAAAGTTACTGAAGTACTTATTTTATGCAAACCAAGTACAATAGACAATAACTTTCTTGACTTACCTGCAGGCAGCTTCTTGTACTCTCTTGTTGCTATCGAGGATACGTTTTAGCAACTCTGTCATTAATGGCTTCAAGTACGTATCTGGGGGTTGACTAACTACCCAGTGTGCATAGCGGCTAAGAGTCCAGCATGTAATGGAGCGCACAAGAGCCTTTTTATCAGAGAGGCACTGAATAAGGTGAGGGATTAGTTCAGGAAGATATGGAATCATACCCTGCATGCAACCTACAAACACAAAAATATGTAATGTAAAATACTGCTGTTAGAAAGACTTAAAATAACTCTGGCTTAATATTTCTCTCTTCACTGAGACATTCTGAAAGGTGCCAAAAAAAGGAGACTAAATCTTGCCAATATGCAATCAAGCTCATCAGGCCTGGAACGTCTTACTATCTGTGCGACAACAATTTATTACTTTTTGCAACTTGTCAATCCATTTTCATCCAAAATCATCAATATCATCCACTGGTCCCATGATACTTAAAAGCCTTGGTGTGCTAACGGTAGTTTAACAAGCACATCTGCTCAATACAATTAGTTTGCAAGTTTGTGTTAATTTACTTTTGTTTGATAAGACACAGACGATTAGCGCCTCAGTTATAAGAATATGGGCTACAGTTCCCTAAGGGTCTACTCCTTAATGGTGGCTCATTAATACTGCCAGTTTCCTGTGTTAAGGAGAGTTAGGCTGTCCTACTCCCTCACTGCTCTCCATTGGAAGTATCCAAAACAGAGATCAAGATCACTCCTACCAATGTCCCTACCCTTTCAATTTCTGAGGAGCAGCAGCAGGGAGCAGAGCTGCCTAACTGCTTTCAGCCCAACCAACTGGTACCATATTTCTTAGTCCACAGGGGCACTACACAGTTAGGACCTGCTTTTCCTCTCTTGGGAGCTCTGGGAAAAAGAGGGGAGAAAGAGTAGGTGAACAGAGGTAGGGAGAGACAGACAAGATCAGTCAGACAATACAGGAATGATGATGAATGAGCAGTAGACATTTATGCAAGAGACTCTTGACAAAACAAGACATATCCATTAAAAAAGATTGCCGTTAAGCAGTACAACTGAGTAGAGCTTGGTGAAAATTTTTGGACAAATAGTTTATTTACCAAAACTGCAGTTCAGAGTTGACCAAAACCTATTTGTGAATTTGACATGAATTCCTCGAACAGTTTCATCTAGAATAAATAAATGAAAGGTGGAGAGGGAGTCCCCTAACCACTGGACGATAGAGTCACTCTCACTCCCTGTGGCCCAATTAATATTTAATTATTTAAACAAAAATAGAACAGCTTCAACAGGAGAAAGAGAGTCCCACCCCAATCACCCTGTGTCCCAGTAATTAGTATCACTCCTCTACTAAGTTCAAATCCCTGCTCCAAATCAGGCAGAATAGGGACCTGAATCTGGATCTCCTACATCCCAGGCAAATCCTCCAACCACAGCACTATAGGGTATTAGGGCACCAGTATCTCATCTCCCCCAGTGGTTTTGTAAATAACGTTTTCAAATTTTCTTTGAGTTTAATTTAAAAAAAGAGTGGTCAACTGTCCAAAAACTAAACAAGATATTAAATTTCAGGCCAAGCTAAATGTTTAATGTGATTCGAAAAAAAACTGTTGCCTACCTTTTGTAAGTGTTGTTCTTCGAGATGTGTTGCTTATCAGTATCCATAGGGTTGGCTGTAGCACCCTCTTGAATGCCATGCTTATGCGTTGGTATATTAGGCACTGCCAACCCTATCCTACACCCTCTCAGTTCCTTCTTGCCAGCTCGTCCAACAGAGGGATAGAAGGGTGGGCAATAGAATGGACATGAGCAACACATCTCGAGGAACAACAGTTAAAAAAAAAGTTACTCGTTTTTTCTTCAAGTGCTTCCTCATGTCGATTCCATTCTAAGTGACTCAAAAGCAGTATCTTCAGAGGTGGGCTCAAAGTTCAGTCTAGCGGCTTGCAGTACTGCTCTACCGAAGCCAGCATTGTCCGGGGCCTGCTGGGTAAGTGTGTAATGGGATGTGAAGGTGTTGACGGACAACCAGGCGGCCCCCTACAGATGTTCTGGAGAGGCACTTGGGCTAGGAAAGCTGCAGAAGAGACTTGCACCCTGGTTGAATGGGCAGTTACGATCACCAGAGGTGGAACCCTGGCCTGATCGCAGTGAATACAGGCAGTGATCCAAGAAGAAATTCTTTGAGTGGACACTGGATAGCCTTTCATCCTGTCGGCCACTATGACGAATAATTGCGTCGACTTGCGGGATGGCTTGGTCCTTTCAATGCAGAAGCCTAGTGCCCTCTTGGCCTCTAGGGAGTGCAATCTACGCTCCTCCTCCGACTTATGCAGCTTTAGAAAAAAAAAAAAGATAGATAAGTAAATGTCCCAGCCCATAGGAAACTGCAAGACCACCTTGGGCAGGAAAGCCAGGTGTGGCCGCAGCTGGACCTTGTCCTTGTAGAAGACCGTATGGGGCGGTTCTGAGGTAAGCACCCTAATGTTGGACACCTGGTGGGCAGATGTTATCGCAACTAGTAACGCGACCTTTCAGGACAGGCGAAGGAGAGAGCAGGAAGCCAGAGGCTCTAAGGGGAGTCCACTGAGCCACGACAGCACAAGATTCGGGTCCCATGATGGAACGGGGTCCCTGATGTGTGGGTAGAGGCACTCGAGGCCCTTGAGGAACCTAAAAGTCACGTCCTGGGCAAAAACCGACCTACCCTCAAGCAACAGACAGAAGGCCGAAATAACGGCCAAGTGGACCTTGATAAACAAAAGGGACAGGCCTTCGAGCCGGAGGTACGCCAGAATCAACTTCAACGACACGTGCTCGGGCCAAATACCTTTATTCGAGGTCCAATAAGCAAACTGCTTCCTTTGGGTCAAGTAGGTCACTCTGGTGGAGGGCTTTCTGCTGCCCAACAGGACCTGCTGGACAGCGGCCGAGCACTCCTGCCAAGGATCACCTTCGCCCTGTCCTGCTTGATTTTCATGAGGACTCTGTGAATCAGTGGCACCAGAGAGAAGGCGTACAACAGAGCCCCTGACCATGGGAGCAGAAAAGCATCTGACAGGAAGCCTCTGTCGATCCCCCAGAACAAGCAGAACACGTGCTGGACGCGAACAGGTCCACCTGGGAAGTTCCCCACCTCTGGAAGATGAAGCTAGCCACTTCCAGATGGAGGGACCATTTGTGGCGAGACAAGAAGGTCCTGATAAGGCGATATGTCAAAACATTCCTGGCACCGGGAAGGTGTGGCTACGAGATGGACGACGTGTTGTATACAGAAGTTCCAGAGCCTGAGGGCTTCCTGGCAAAGGGCAGACAACCTGGTCCTGCCTTGCTTGTTGCTATAGAACATAGCGGCAGTACTGTCGGTCAGAACCTGGACCACCTTGCTTTTTATGTGAGGTAGGAAGGCTTCGCAGGCCAGGCGAACCACTCAGAGCTCCCTGACGTTGATATGCAGGGAGCAATCGTAACTCGACCAACAACCTTGCGTACTGAGCTCGCCCAGTTTGGCTCCTCACTGGAGGTCCTAGGGCCACTGACAGGGATGGAGCCACAAAAGGGAACCCCCTCCTACACTGATGCAGGAGTCCACCACCATGTGAGTGACGACAGTACATGGTCCACGACCCTGATCACACAGTCCATGCTGTGTCTGTTGGGGACATAGATCAATGCCAGCCAAGCCCATAGGGGACCTGAAGCAGAGCCGCACGTGCCAGACCACGTAAGTGCAGGCCACCATGTGGCCCAACTATCTTAGGCACGTGAGTGCGGTGGCGAGAGGGTGGGCTTGCATGCACGAGATCAGTTACGCCATGGCTTGGAACAGAGCTTCAGGGAAGAAGGCTCTGGCCTGAAGTAGAAGCAAGGACTGCTCCAATTAACTCAGTGTTGTACAGGCATTCAGATCGATATCTTCTCATTTATCAACAGCCCCAGCTCGCGACAGTTGGAGCAAACCAGATCAAGATGCCACTGCACCTGATCCTGGGACCGGCCCTTTATAAGCCAGTGGTCAAGGTACGGATAAATTTGCACGCCTCAGGTAAGCAGCCAATGGTGCTATGCACTTTGTAAACACTCTCTGGGCTGACGAGAGACCAAAGGCTCTCGACTTTCTGAACGAGGAGTTGTTCATGAGAAAGTTCCCTGAAGAGGGACGGGAGAGGTTGGAAGGAAGGGAGGGCCAGCCTCGAACTGCAGGGTGTAGCCCAAAGATATTATGAGGAGCACCCAATGGTCCGAGGTCAGCGTTGACTAGACCAACTGTAAGGGGCGCAGGCGGTTGAGAAAGAGCAGGGGGGTGGATCCTGTGAAGTGACTGGGGCACGGTCCACAGGCGCATCCTCAAAATGCCTGCTTCTGGCTTCCTTGGCCTCTGGAAGAACCAGGCTGGGCAAAGGAAAGGGAAGATGAAGGGTGATGCAGTTAAAATCCTTTGTCTCTGTCCTTCTTTCTGTAGGAGCTGGACCAGGGGACACCCCAGGACTCGACGGAGGCGGACAGAAAGGCTTTCTAGCCTGCTGAAGAGCGTGAAGGCCCAAGGAATGGAGCGTGGTACGGGAGCCTTTAAGGGTGTGGAGCCATGCATCAGTCAGCTCCGAAAAGAGCCCAGCTCCCTCAAACAGAAGGGTAGTCTGCATCTCCTGGGACAGAGGAGAGTACCGTAACCAGGACCTGTGTCTCACAACCACCACAGAGGTGACTATCCTGGCTGCCAAGTCTGTAGAGCCCCATGCCATCTGGAGGGCAGCTCTCGCCACTGCTTTGCTTTCATCCACCAAGGTGGCTAAGTCCTGGGCTCATCCTGTGGGAGGCCCTCCTTGCTGATGGAGTCCCACAGGTTGAAGTTGTACTTGCCTAGCAGGGACTCATGGGTAAGACACCTGAAATTACAGGCTGGCTGTCGCATAAATTTTTCTGACAAACAAGTCCAGCCTCTTGGCATCTTTATTTTTTGGCACGCCACTTGCCTGCCCCTTTCATTGACGGCAGACATGACCGGGGATCCTGCTAGAGGATGGGTGTACAGGTACTAAGACCCCTTTATGGGGACATAGGGGGAATGGAAGAGGGGGTCTGCCACACAGACTTGGCAATTTTAAGGACCCCTAGGTGGATGGGCATTGCAACACGGGCTGGGGTGGAGGAGGGTATAACATTAAAGAGGTCGGACTCCTCCGCTAGCTCCTCAACCTCCAAATTCAAGTTGGCAGCCACCAGCAAGGCCTGTGCTCTTTGAAGACATCTGAGGAGGAGCTGTTTGTTTGTGAGGGGCCCACCACCACTTCGTCCGGAGACAACAAAGATGACTGCACAGTAGGGGGAGGGTCTGCTTATCCTTACTCGTCCGCAGATGGCTCCTTGGGCGTCGGGGCCCACTGTGTTGCCCCCACGTTGGATTTGGCACCGTGCTGTGACTCGGGTGCCAGCTGAGCCGGGTGCAGCTTGTCTGATCCACCGTTCCTCCCACGGTGTGACTATGGGACCGACATAACAGGTACACCCCACAGGTTCCAGTACTGCCACTGAGCAAGCCATTGCCACTGCCTCCACCCTGCTGCTGCAGGAGCCACACCGGTCTCATGTACTGGTGGCGATTCACCTTTTAAAGACGAGGGGTTCAACTCCCCTTCAGGCTTGGACCACTGCCCTTCTGGTGACCAGGGCAGAGCTGTAGATGCCTGAATCTGCCGACTAACCCTCGCCAGCGACCAGTAAGGAGAGGGAAAAAGACTGGTGCCTGCCCAAAGAGCAGTACTGGGGAGCTGGAGACCAGTCCCACAACCTGAAACAATCCCGCACTGGGGGTAATCGACATCTGGGAGACCACCTAAACAATGGTGATCTGCGCCATGGCGAACTCTGGCAGGAGACCCAACAGTACCATGGGTATGTAGATCAGAATAGCGACTCAGGTGTCCTGTGCCTCACAGGCAGAGACCTTAGCATCAGGAACCTGTCTACTAATCGGGGACAGAGGCTGAGGTGCCAGGATCCAAGGCCTGCGGTCTGGAGATCAGGGACGCTTTGCTGCTTTAGGGGGCGATCCCATAACCAGCTTGCCCGTAGATGCCGGGGCTTTGGCCTGCTCCATCACCTGGCTTGGTGTCTGCGGTGCCGGTTGGCCTGGTTGCTCTTTGGCCGCCAGGCCCGTTTTGGGCCCAGATGACCGTACTAGGGGCTGGGACTTCCAGCCACTCCCAGGAGTCAGAGGTGGGATCCTGGCTGGACTAGGAGGTCCGACCGCAGCGGTACCCCCCAAGCAGCTCCGACCAGACACAGGTCCTTTGCCTGAAGCCCCCTTTTTCTCCGATGCTGATGGGCCAGTCAACTTCAACTGCTTCTTAGGCACTGGGGAGGGGGAACGGTGCTCGGAGAATTCTGGTGCCGGTAGTGCACAACATGCTGATGCCGAGGTGCTGGGCGTGCAGTCTGAACAAGAGTGCTCTGAGATAGGACAAAGAGCAGCCTCCATGAGGAGGGCCCTCAAGCAGGTATCTCGTTCCCTCTGAGTTAAAGGGTGAAAGTTTTTGCAGATCCTGCACTTATCTTTTTTGTGGGACTCCCTCAAACACTTTAAACAACTCTCGTGGGGGGTCACTAATGGGCACTGGCCAGCTGCACAATGAACATGGCTCAAAGCCAGGGGAACAGGGCATGCTTTGTCTGAGGCGAAGTCCCAGCTCGGGCTACCTCTTAAACAACAACTATAACATTTAACTTAAAGGTCTAACTAAGTACGTATCAACGAACAACAAAGGAAACAGAACAATGGACTGTAAGAACCCCAACACTCTAGCGATGCAAGACAAGGCACTCTGACCAACTGTCATAGGTGGTAAGGAGGAACTGAGAGGGTGTAGGGTCAGCAGTGCCTAATATACCAACGCAGGAGCACAGCACTCAAGAGAGCGCTACAACCAACCCTATGGGTACTGCTAAGGCAAAAATCTCCAACAACTGTGCACGTGGGCACGCAACCTTTTTTTCTTTTCCCCCCCTACTCTGAGTGCTTGCTCATGTCAATCCCATTCTAGGTGGATCATAAGCAGTATCCCTGGAGGCAGGCTCAGAGTTCATGGTCGTTTGGCTTGCAACACTGCTCTGCCAAAGCCAGCATCGTCTCGGGATTGCTGGGTAAGTGCATAATCAGATGTAAACGTGTGGACAGACAACCGGGTAGCAGTCCTGCAGATATCCTGAATTAGCACCTGGGCCAAGAAGATGCTGGTAGAGGCCTCGCTCTCTGGATACCGGGAGAGCCTGGGAAGGCATCAGCCCTGCCACCAGTCCGGATCCCCTACCACTCCCTGGATTCGGTGCTGGATCCTTCAGGGGGTTAGGAGACCCTATCAAGCTGAGGGGGGGTCGTCCATATGGCTCCAGTGTGGGCTGGCAGCCCGAACCGGATCAGTTGCCCTTCTTGCTCTGTGCCACGGAGCTGCTCTTCTTCGACCTTTTCTTAGGCCCCGGCATCGAGCAGCAGTGCCGGGTGTAGCCTGGCACCAGGGGTGTGCTGCGCACCGAAGCGCTGGGGCAGAGTCTGACCAGGAAGGTTCAGATGCCAGACTGAGAGCAGCCTCCCCTCAAATGGATGTCTCGCTCTTTCCGAGTTCTGGGACGAAAGTTCTCACAGATGCGACACTTCTCCTTCACGTGTGATTCCCCCCAAGCACTTGACGCAGCTGCTATTGGGGTCACTAACAGGCACAGGCCTGTTTCAATCAAAGCAGGGCTTAAAACATGGAGACTGGGGCAAAGTCCCCACTGGGACTCTAACTACACTCCTTAACTACTGTAAAACTATTTACAAGGCCTGAAGGCTTGAAGACTGAAGTAGAAGAATCACTAACCCTTGCTAGGCAAGGGAAAGGTTCTCTGACCAACCACCATGGGTGGTAAGAAGGATCTGAGAGGGGGTAGGGCCAGCGGTGCCTAATATACCAACGCATGAGCATGGCACTCAAGAGGGCACCACAGCCGGCCCTACGGATACGGCTAAGGCAAAAAATCTCTAATGTCTGCGCATATGTGCACACCTAGAATGGAATCTACATGAGCAAGCACTCCAAGAACAGTTTTAGTTTTTCTTGTTTTGCTGATAAAACAAAAAAAAAAAAAAATTAATTTGTGGTCTAGTCAAAATGAAATTTTTTTGATTTTTTCACACAGTTTAACTGCAAAAACAATGAGGAGTCTGGTGGCACCTTAAAGACTAAGATTTATTTGGGCATAAGCTTTCGTGGGTAAAAAACCCACTTCTTCAGATGTCTTTAAGGTGCCACCAGACTCCTCCTTGTTTTTGTGGATACAGACTAACACGGCTACCCCTCTGATACTTGACACAGTTTTTAAACTCTGAATTTCCAGAAGTCAGTTGTAGAGTAAAACATACACATTAATATTTCAACATCTAAGGTAGGATGAAAACGTTTCAACACCTTATTCTGCCTATATACTGAAAGCAAATTAAGCTTTGATCTTCCTTGCTTTTTGTTTTCTAACATATCCTTAAGTTTACTATCTTTTAATATCAGTGAAGGTGGTAAATTTGTAAGTGCTAGACTTGAGTGTAATTCCTTGGCTATATAATGGACTCAAAATGACATTGTTCCAAGGTTTGAGACTGGCTACAGCTACATTAAGCCCTAAATCAACGCCAAAAGAAAGCACTGCTAAATTGGAGGAAGTAAGGGGCTGTGTGTCAGTTTAAACATCAACATTTCATGAAAGGCTAGGGCTAGAAATATAGGATGTATACCATAAAAAAAACCAGGAAAACCAGCTTGGAAATTATACAAAGTCTCTAACCCTCAGAGCTGGCTAAAGTACTCTATTAAATATAATTGTAATTGAACAGAGTGGGGGAACAAGAGAATAACAAGAAACACTAGATTTTCAAGTGTGGGTCACTTTAAATATTTTCCATAATTTTGTTGTAATTAGTGAAGTTTTATAATCATTACTCAGTTTCACATCCCCACCTCCAGAGAACATGGTATTGCTTTTATTGCATGCACTGCACAGTCACAAGCAAGTTATTTTCCGCTTCAGTCCCCAGCTGCCAGGGGAAGGGGAAGGCCGGGGGGAGGAGAACCAGAAGTGCAGGGGGTATCCGGAAGGTCCAGTCACCAGGGCTGCAGATGCTAGACCCCCCTCCTCCCGTAGCATCCCCCAGTCAGGTGCCTCCCCCATTATTTTTAGTAGAAGTCTGACAGGTCACAGGCTTCCATGATTTTTTATTACCCACGACCCTGTCCCTGACTTTTACTAAAAATAACCTTGACAATCTTAACCTTACTGATTACACAAGAAGTGATAGTGATAAAAAGGGATGAGTGGGAAGGAGAAGGCAAGGTGTTACAAGAGAAATAGGCGATAAGTCTGTAAGACATACCTGGATGGTGATTACTGTTTTTTGTTTAAAGAAAAGGAATACCTGTGGCACCTTAGAGACTAACAAATTTATTTGAGCATAAGCTTTTGTGAGCTACAGCTGTTTGTTTTAAAAGGTACCCTTAATGAGTAGATGAGTTTTAGGTAGAATCTGAGTACGGTACAGACAGCAAACAGCTTTTAGAAGGGCATAACAAGCAACGTGGAAGGTGGTAGACATATTTGAGAGAAGATGATGAGAGGAGGCTAGAGTCACAGCTGGAAATTTATATTTTACCAACATAGACACACTAGTATTTTAGAAGTCCAGTGTCTTTGGGCTATAAACACTTAGGCATACTAATAAGCTTTCCCAGGCACTAGCCCTGAACCAGTAATCAAATCAGAGAGAAAGATTCCAATCCTTGCAAACAGCTAGCCAAACAGAAATGTCATGTAATGACTAAAATATACCAAACATATTACAAATGTTCTTTAAACCTGAAGGCATAACCAACCCAAACTTTTCAGACAATGAGAAGCTGAGTCTCACAGTAGCTTATTTTGTTTAACAATTTAGATTTTTTTTTTTTTTTTTTAGTTTAATTTTTTCACCCCTCTATATTAGGACAAACATGCTTTTATGATTGTCCTACAGAATGTCTGACAAAATTAAAGACTTTTTAAAATACTCTTTGTACTAACAGCTAAAATATCAGTTTTCCTAACCGTTTTTAGTCATATTATTCAAAATAGGTGATTTTTTTTAAAAACAAAAATTAAGAACATAAAAAATGGTTATATTTTGACAGACCAGTGGTCCATCTAGTCCAGTATCCTGTCTTCCAACAGTGGCCAATGCCAGGTGCTTCAGAAGGAATAAACAGAACAGGGAGAGGAAAAAAAAAACAAAAACAAAACACACTACCACATATAAGTGACCCACTAAGGCAGGCTCCCTGCCTTCCCCAGCCCCACACCCCTCCTGGAAGCGGCCAGCACACCCCCATGAGAGGCAAGGTGTTCTCCACACGCTACTCCTGCATGCAAGCACTGCTCCGCAACTCCCATTAGCTGGGAACTGCAGCGGCGCCACAGGCCCTGGGTAGGCAGGGAGCCTGCCTTAGCCCACTACCCGGGAGCCGCCCGAAGCAAGCACTGCCCGGTGGGAGCCCGCACCCCAACCCCCCGCCCTGAGCCCCCTCCCAGAGCAAGCACTCCAAACCCCTTCATGCACCCCAAACACTGCCCCAGCCCAGAGCCCCCTCTTGTACCCAAACTCCCTTCCACAGCTTGCACTCCTCACCCCCTCCTGCACCGCAACCCCCTGCCCCAGGCTCAGCCCGGAGGCCCCTCCCACATTCCAAACTCCTCTGCCCCAGCCCAGAGTCCGCACCCACTCCCAAACCCCTGCCACAGCCCATGGAGAGTGAGGGAGGGTGGGGGAGAGCGAGCAACAGAGAGAGAGGGGGTGATGGAGTGAGCAAGGCAGGGCTTCAGGGAAGGGGCAGGGGAGATCCTGGGTTGCACTTAAATTTAAAAAGTGATCTTGTGTGTAAAAAGGTTGGAGACCACTTGGTTAGTCATACTAGAATTCTGCTATAGCATGAGTGCAATTTGTCTTACCTTCAGCAATTGCTCCTAGAACCAGGATACCTGATTCTTTAACCACCCATTCTGGATGAAACAGCAGTTCTTTCAAAAGGGGCAAAATGTGTGGCAGCAGTTCATCACGAAATACATTGGCAAGGACATCTAGTGCAGCAGCAGAACACTTCCCTGAAAATTAACATATTGTAAATCTGAATGTATTATAATACCCGTTACTACATTGTCTCTCTTCATTTCAAACTACCTTAGCCTTACACTAACATTTTAGGGCAACAGGGGGAGCAGTGTAGCAATGCTTCTGTTTCACTGTAGTGTGTAAATACTCCATTGTATTCTGGAACCACAAATCACATTCCAGGGAGAAACAGTCACACTGCATTTATGGGCTACATAGCCATGGACGGGCAGCTTTCTCTACTCAAGATCAAATAAATAACCATAGAACAGAGCTTAAACACTTGTGGATTAGTTGCAGGGAGAAATTATTCCATTTCACAAAATAGTTACCATTAAGCAATTAGCAACACTAAAAGTGGTTTCAGAGCAGCAGCCATGTTAGTCTGTATTCGCAAAAAGAAAAGGAGTACTTGTGGCACCTAACAAATTTATTTGAGCATAAGCTTTCGTGAGCTACAGCTCACTTCATCGGATGCATTCAGTGGAAAATACAGTGAGGAGATGTATATACATAGAGAACATGAAACAATGGGTGTTACCATACACACTGTAACGAGAGTGATCACTTAAGGTGAGCTATTCCCAGCAGGAGAGCGTGGGGGAAGAGGAAGAGAGACCTTTTGTAGTGATAATCAAAAACAGATGGACAGAGCCAGAAGAGTACCAAGAAGTCACCTACTACAGGACAGGCCCAACAAAGAAAATAACAGAACACCACTAGCCATCACCTTCAGCCCCCAACTAAAACCTCTCCAATGCATCATCAAGGATCTACAACCTATCCTGAAGGACAACCCATCACTCTCACAGATCTTGGGAGACAGGCCAATCCTTGCTTACAGACAGCCCCCCAACCTGAAGCAAATACTCACCAGCAACTACACACCACACAACAGAAACACTAACCCAGGAACCTATCCTTGCAACAAAGCCCGTTGCCAACTGTGTCCGCATATCTATTCAGGGGACACCACCATAGGGCCTAATCACATCAGCCACACTATCAGAGGCTCATTCACCTGCACATCTACCGATGTGATATATGCCATCATGTGCCAACAATGCCCCTCTGCCATGTACATTGGTCAAACTGGACAGTCTCTACGTAAAAGAATAAATGGACACAAATCAGACGTCAAGAATTATAACATTCAAAAACCAGTCGGAGAACACTTCAATCTCTTTGGTCACTCGATTACAGACCTAAAAGTGGCAATTCTTCAATTAAAAAAAACTTCAAAAACAGACTCCAACGAGAGACTGCTGAATTGGAATTAATTTGCAAACTGGATACAATTAACTTAGGCTTGAATAGAGACTGGGAGTGGATGGGTCATTATACAAAGTAAAATTCTTTCCCCATGTTTATTCCCCCCCCTCCGTTCCTCGGACATTCTTGTCAACTGCTGGAAATGGCCCACCTTGATTAGCACTACAAAAGGTCCCCCCCCCCCCGCTCTCCTGCTGGTAATAGCTCACCTTAAGTGATCACTCTGGTTACAGCGTGTATGATAACACTCATTGTTTCATGTTCTCTATGTATATACATCTCCGCACTGTATTTTCCACAGAATGCATTTGATGAAGTGAGCTGTAGCTCACGAAAGATTATGCTCAAATAAATTTATTAGTCTCTAAGGTGCCACAAGTACTCCTTTTCTTTTTACTAAAAGTGGGAAAGACTAAGTTGTTAGTGAAAAGAGTGATACACTTCAGCCCTCATGAAATAGTTTCATGCTCCTACCAAGTACAAAGATTTCTATCATAATTTTGTACAGTAACTCCTCGCTTAACGATGTAGTTCTGTTCCTGAAAAATATTACTTTAAGCAAAACGATGTTAAGCGAATCCAATTTCCCCATAAGAATTAATGTAAACCTGGGAGGGGGGGGGGGAGGTTCCAGGGAAATTTTTTCACACACACACAAGTTTTAAACAAAATTTAATACTGTACACAGCAATGATGATTGTGAAGCTTGGTTGAGGTGGTGGAGTCAGAGGGTGGGATATTTCCGAGGGAATGCCTTACTGCTAAATGATCAACTAGCACTAGTCTGAGCCCTCAAGGGTTAACATGTTGTTAATGCAGCCTTGTAGAGTGGGAGGCTACACAAATGGAGGGAGGAGACACAACAGAAGCATGGCAGTGGCTGCAAACATCCCCTGCGGAAACTGAACATGATGATGAATGCACGCTATCCCACTGGAGCGCACCACTCCCTCCACTTTCCAAAGTGCGGGGCGGCGGGCCGGGGGGTGTATGTGTAAGTGAGTGAATGAGAGAGAGATGTGCATTGCCCCTTTAAGTATACTGATTCCACTCTGAGTACACTGCCTTTTTAAGCAGATCAGCAAGTTGAGACAGCGGCTGCTGCCAACAAGCTCCCTCCGTGCAGAGTCCTGTCCCCACTGCTCTATGGAGATGGAGTACAGGAGCAGGGGACACCCTGACATCAGCACCCCTCCCCCGCCCCCAACAAGCAGGAGGCTCCCGGGAGCAGCTTCAAGGCAGAGCGCAGGAGCAGTACATGGCAGTGCAGGGGAAGGACACCTGAACTGCCCAGCAATGGATAACCTGCTGGACAGCTGCCGCACAGGGAACTTAAGGGGGCTGCCAGCCCACCCTGGTTCCAAGCCCCAACCAGCTAGCTCCAATGGGCTGCTCTTCCTGAAACCAGTGGACAAAGCAGATGGCTACCAAACAACGTTATAAGGGAGCATAGCGCAACTCAGGGGTGAAAGTAAGACAGTACGGGTGGGTATGGCATACCAGTAAAAAGTGGCAGCCAGTACTGGTCCGTATCCATCTGACTTTAAAGTGCTGCTGCAAAGGACCCTGCTTAAAGCGCTGTCGTGGCAGCGCTTTAATGTCGTCGCCCCTTTTGTACCCCCCTCCCCCACCTCTGACGGGGGGAGGGCAAAAGGAGCAGCTGCCCCAGGGCTGGCAATTTAAAAGGGCCCGGGGTAGGCCAGGCAGCGTGGAAGGGCTGGCTGGGGGATACTGACCCCCCAGCCCCGCCCTTCCGGGGGCCAGAGCCGGACCCCGTACCGATAAATCTTCGGCTTTACTTTCACCCCGGCACAACTTTAAACGAGCATGTTCTCTAATAGATCAACGACATAACAACGAAACAACATAACCTGGGACAACGCTAAAGTGAGGAGTTACTGTATGACAAACACTTAAAGCTAAACCAAAATTATAGCATATACATTCATTCAACCTGCTCAGATATAAGGAAAACAAGTTGTCGACCAACCTTTTCAAACCATTTACTTTCTAATCTGCTATATATAGCATCAGCAATTCCGAGATTATGTAATCAGATAAATAGAGGAAACTTCACATATGACTTTTCAGTCAGCTAAATATATAAAGATAACTATTCCACTTACAGTAATGAATGTAACAAAATCAAAAAGGAAAAAATACAGATTAAACTGTGTTTTATAGCAATATACAAGCTAACATCTGGACTGTCTCTGGAAAAGATCAATCATGAGCCCAAATCTACTTCTGGATTCTAAAAGTGAACAGGATTCCTGGAACATGGGTGTTGCACATTATTTTGTGATATATATGACAATTTTCTATTTGCATCTGGATTATTTTTAAATAAAATATTCTGTGTTTTTCTTAGAGACCCAGTCACAGTTGCCAACTTTCACGCGGTAAATAAGCACCCCGACTTTCACAATAAGCCAAAAATCAAGCTAATCCCATTTCAAAACAAGGCCAAAACAAGCCAATCCCTAAGAACCCCAACACTCTATGTGACTAGATCCCCCCAGCACACAGTCTGGGACTGTGGTGGGCCCACTGTGCACCCCGACTCTCTCCCCCGCTTGCCAGGAGCCGATCAGGAAAAAAAAAAAAAAAGCAGCAACAAGCTACAAGCCAAAAACTAGCCAACAAGCAACTCACAAGCCAATTAAGCCAAAAACAAGCCCAATTTCTACATTTTCACCATGGGTTTGGCATGTTTGGCACCAGTTTCTAGAATTAATTTGTTATCTGATAAATCTCATCTTGCATTTAAAAGTTTCCAGCTCTCAAGGGTGGGGGAGGAGGGGAGGAACAACAAAAATACCCCACAAAAACACAAAAACCTTGAAACATGAATTTTTCCAGCAGCAGGGAGGCAGAAGTGGGCATTCCTGCTTGTGGCTCTCCATGGTGCATCCCAGAGGCGGCAGGTCATTCCTATCCCAGCAAATGGGGGACAGGGGAAGGCATCTTACTGATGATATGGGTAACAAATGCCACCTGCATAAGCAGCCAGAGCCAGCTCAGCAAGAAGATGAAGCACATGACACCAGTCAGCCTGGCCCAGGTAAGGGATCAGAGCCTGGCCCATACTAGGGGTTCTCAAACCATGGGCCGAGCCCCAAAGGTGGGCCACAACAGTCCCGGGTGGTCCGCCATCATGGGAGGAGTTTCTGAGGGGTGAGCAGCAACACCAGGCACTGTGTGTCCAGGTCAGTTTCCTCACATGGGCTGGGTAAGGGGAGGGTGGGAGAGCAGCTCCTGACACCTCACAACACAGCTCATGTGGGGAAACCAACCCGCATGCACGAGTGCCTGACGTTGCCACTCACCACCCTTTCCCTGAACCTGCTGGGGGGACAAAGGAACGTTCTGGGGGGAGAGCAGTGACACCAGGCACTCTGTACGTCCAGGTCAGTTTCCCCACGTGGGTTGGGTAACAGCTGCCGTGCCATCCAGACTGAGGTAGGTGTATGTCCTTGGTGCCCACGAACCACTGGGTGCTGGTGGCCAGAGTGACCATGTAGGACAGCATGGTGCACACAGCCAGAAGGAGCAGAGCTGTCCCCACTGTGCCAGCTAGGGACTGAGTACATGGCTGGGCCCCGCAGCAGTGGCATCCCCTAAGACACAGCCCCTCCCCACACCCTGAGCTACCTCCCTGCCTGCACACAGCCCCTAGCAATCAGTCTTCTTTCTCCACCCTGAGCTACACCCCTCCCAGCACGCAGCCCTTAGCTATCCACTGCCTGCACCTTGACCTGGCTGAAAGACTGAAAACCAAAGATATCATCAGGTTGACCCTCACTAATGTATGTCCCCAGATGGAAAAACTGTACAAGGAAGAGCAGGCACATCCATCCCATTAAGAATGCTCCTGGTCTGCAAGTTATTCTATATTTTTATTTACAATGTGATTCTTTTCTAATTAATAGAGAATAGGGTTAGGTCTTTACTTACACAGCACAATAGTATAGATTTTACCCTAAAAATATTGAAAAACACAATATAGTGTTCAAGTTGGACAATATTTTGTTTTAAAAATGAAACAGCACAATGTGTTTTAACAATTTTGTTAAATATTGTTGTGTTGCTTATTGTTCAGTTTTATACAAAACAGTTTTCCCTGTTTGAACACCACATTTTGCTCTGAACTTTTTTTAAAGTATAGTTTTACTAAAACTGTTTCATTTCAAAGGTCTTGAAGCATTTTTGGAGTGCATATTGCTAGGAATTTCTAACATTAAAATGAAAATGAAACACACATTGTTTATTACGGCAAAGAGTCCTGTGGCACCTTATAGGCTAACAGACGTATTGGAGCATAAGCTTTCATGGGTGAATACCCACTCCGTCGGATGCATGCCCCGAAGAAGTGGGTATTCACCCATGAAAGCTTATGCTCCAATACACCTGTAAGTTTATAAGGTGCCACAGGACTCTCTGTCGCTTTTACAGATCCAGACTAACATGGCTACCTTTCTGATAATTGTTTATCACAGCATTCTAGGTTATATTTACATAATAATTAAAATGAAAAATTTTCCTCAAGAAGCGTTAATAGTGGGCCATGGTTCCGACTGCAGCTGCACAGATGAGCCTTGAGTTAAAAAAAAGTTTGCAAATCCCTGGCCCAGACCACTGATGCTGTTTTTGGTCTGGCTGGCAGGGGGTGAGGGGTGGTACTCACAACATGCCAATTATGAATCCCGGCCTCGCCCACAGTGGCCCCAAAAGACTCAGGAGAAATACTGCAGTGCTGGCCTGCCAGGAGCTAAGACCAAATCCATCCCTCCATCGGGGCCAGCACCGATGCTGCTTGAAACATGAGCAAAGGCGTGAGGAAGGCCAGTCTTAACAGAGGGATCAGAATGGATCCTGGTCACAGTGTTAGCTGGTGAGAAGCCGCTGTGGGGTGGGGCTGAGGCTCCTAGTCGCTTCAGCACTGCCCCCGTTCCCCCCCTGCCAGCCAGAGAGGAAGCAGTAAAACCAGCCTGGACTGGAACTGGGGCCCTGATCCCTGCCCCGGAGCCAGGTCGGCTGGCACCACAGGATTCATCTATTTGCTGAGCTGGCTCTTGCTATTCATCCAGGTGGCTTTTGTTACCCTGTCCATCAGCAAGACATACACCCTTAGCACACCCTCCACCCCAATTCCATGGGATAGGACCCTACTCCAGGATGAGATCAGTCCAACTAACCACCCATGAGCAGCCAGCACCTCAGAAGGGAGGCAGAAGTCCTGTGGCTGGAAAAATTCACAGCAGGTTGGGGGGGGGGTGGGGGTGGAAACGACCGACTGCAGCATACATATCCCCTGAACACACATTTATCCATGACACTGCTGGAGATTTGTTGGTTTATGTGTTTTTTAAATCTGTGCTTTTCTCAGGGCCTTAAATATAGAAGATTAAAGCACTAAAAAGTTACTCCTTAATGCCCAGTCATGTTAGGCAGATCAGCCATGGGTTTGTGATGATGTAAGACTTTCTGGAACTTAAATTCACTTGGTTTTCCACTAAGTGAGAAGGGTAAATCTGGAAAGTCTTCATTAATCTGAGCAGAAACATCTAATGGATCCATTTGCCATACTAACCAATTAAGGTAAACATACAGTAGTTACAAACACGTGAATTTAGCTATACAGCAGAGTTTCTTTTTAAGCAACAGAAAGAGTGCCAAGCAATCAAAGGATTTCAGGAATGTGAACAGAGCTATCCCAAAATTAAAAACGTCAGCATTTCTGTTTAATGCACTAAAAATACACAAGGAGTCAGAAAGGGAGGGTTCTGAATTACATGAGCTGTAGATTTTACACTACCTAACACAGTAGTTTGACTTACTTAAATTCCAATCAGAAATAGTATCATCATCATCAAGCTCATCATCATCGTCGTCATCTTCCTCAATACCATCTTCTTCATGCTGCTGAGCCACTGTCCGTGAACGATGAAAACGAGGCCTTATGTCCTGTTCACTATCTGGAATAGCTTCATCTTCTTCAACATCCCCCTGTTAAAAATGAAACATTAAGCATGCTTGCAAGTTATTATACCATCAGATTATGAAACAGTACAGCCACGTTGCCCAAGATATTTTAAAAGGCAATATAGTGGGTAATATGTTCGGGAAAACTATGACAACTTCTTCAACTTCATAGCCACCTCAGGCAGGCCACCTGACCAAAAGAGCCACTAATTCCTGCATTCTTCTAGAAACATGAACGGAGAGGGAAGGAGGAAAAAGAGGCAGAGAAATCCTGTTTATTGTACAGTAATAATTCTAAGTTCTGTGTCAGAATGGATTAATTAGCGCAACTTCTTAGCTATATCCTATACTGTACAAGCTATTTCTGCTAAGTAGAAACTGCCCTAGCACAGTAATTTAGAAGTGAATAGTCAAATGAATACATTCCTTGAGAAGTAAAGTGAAATTGTTGCTCACCTTCAGCAGAATAATATCTATTTCTGAGTACTTCATACCATTTACTAACACAGGTATCAACCTACAAAGAAAGGTTTTAATATGTATGTGTTAAAAAAAGCATAATTCAGACAACTGTCAATTTTCTAAGCCAAATTTTGTTTTTAGAAACTGGTTTATATTTATCATCAATAGGCTAAATTTTTCAAACCTACCCCTAAAGTTAAGCTCCTAAATAAAAAAAGCAGTCTGATTTTCTGAGGTACAGGCATCTGGCTTATGAAATTTTGACTGTATGTTACAAAATTTCTAGTTTAAGTTAATGTATTGCATAATTGAGGGAAATCTAAATTAGTTTTAATCATGTTATGCATTTGATGAAATCATGTCTTAACTGTAAGTTGAACATTTTCAACATTATAAAATTAATGCTTCAAAGTGCTTCTGGGTACAGGCCAAATCCTTTGAATGGGGACTCAAGCTCCCAATGTGTGCTGTACACATTGTTTCACCTAACCCTTTAGGACAGATGGAAGAGTACTAAGGTGGCACCCACTTGTCCCAGCCACCTTGCTGTCCCTACTCATATAACCACTCAGCAGGTTAGTCACTCCACTCCTCCTTAGTCAAGGACTATCCCAAATATCTTTCAAAAATTACATCAAAACCTCATAAACCGAACCCACTGTACCCACCGAAAAAGACATGATCTTCACAATGAGAACACAGCTCTGCAGGGAAGGATACAGTTTTAATGATCCTAGCTCAAGATTTGGGCCCAGCTTCACTACTGTTACGAATATGACACAAAGATCCCTAATTGGCCTGGGGTGTGCATAATGTCACCTGCATTAGCCCTACCTGGCACGGACTATAAAACCACTTCCTAATCTATACTGGTCTCTTCCATTACTGTAGCTTTACTGCAATCCTAATCAAGTGTGAAACTGTTTCAGAACTATTGTCACAATAAATGGAAAGTTTACTTAACTTAGCTCGAGAAGGGTGTCCCTGTAAGTGCTCCACTTCAGGATGTTTGCATCCACATGAGCTCTTGATCAGATATGTTCATCAGCACTGTCCACACATCTGCACCTGCACTCTAGGCAGTCTTGCACGACTCCAGTTCCTTCTAAACCACCGAAGTCCAGAGAGAAGACTAAGGCAGGAGGGCAGGTAGAGGAGCTCCCATGGGGGGGGGGAAGGGGGAGGGGGAACACATCTCAAAGCACTCCAGTTACCGTACAAGTAGTGTTCCTTTGGGTGTTCCACTTCAAGAGATTCCAGAGCAGTATCTCAATTATGGAGGATGGTGCTGAAGAGACAGATTCAGTATGGACAGTAGATCAGCACCAACAAAAGCCTCATCAGCTCCAGAAGCAGGCATGATAGCACAATGCTGGGAAAACATGCCTATCAAAGACTAGGTGGCTGCTTTGCGTATGGCTGAGACAGGTATGCTTTTCAGTAGGGCTGCAGAGGTAGACTGAGCCCTGGTGGAACAGGCAATCATGCTAGTTCAGGGGTTAATACCCGAAGCTTTAAAACAGGTTAAGATGGACTTCCAGTCTTTTGTAGAAATCAGATGCCCTTTCATTCATTTTGTAATGAAGATGAGAAGCCTACAAGGAGTCACATAGGACTTAGTCCTCTCAGGGTAAAGAGTGGAGAGCTGTTCTTATGTACAGTGTATGGAGCTCACTGCTCCTTTTGAAGAGCGAAGCTTGGGATAAGATGCCAGCAGGTGAATTTCCTGATTAAGGTAGGAATCGAGGGTGTAGATGTAGTGTCACATTATTGAGATAGAATACTGTGTATGGTGAGTCAGCCACCAGACTCATAGTTCCCCTACACTCCTGGCTGAGATGTCTGCTACCAAGAACAAGATCTTGAGGGACAAATGAAGGAAGGAAAACATTTCCTATAGGTTCAAACGTGGCTTTCCTCAGAGCACTGTGGACTAAGTTGTACATCCATATAACATACCTCATTTTGAAAGAGGAAAAAGGTTGGGGGGAAAAAAAAAAAAAACCTTAATAAACCTTATAGTGGTTGGGTATGGGGGGGGGGGGGGGGGGAGAGAAGAAAACTGTGATGGCAGCTAGGTGAAAAAAATAGTTACCTACCTTTCATAACTGTTGTTCTTCAAGATGAGCTGCTCATGTCTGTTCCATTCTAGGTGTGTGCACGCCCACGTGCGTGGCCAGAGATTTTTGCCATAGCAGTACCCGTAGGGCTGGCTGTGGAGCCCTCTAGAGTGTTGCACTCATGCCGCGGTACATCAGGTGCTGCTGGCCCATGCACTCTCAGTTCTTTCTTGCCAACAACTCCAACAAGAGGGGCAGGAGAGTGGGTAATCGAATGGACATGAGCAACATATCTCGAAGAATTCCATTCTAGGTGGCCCACAAGCAGTATCAATGGAAATGGGCTCGGAGCTCACCGTCATGCAGCTGGTAGCACAGCTCTGCCAAAGCCAGCGTCATCTCGAGCCTGCTGGGTCTGCACAAAGTGCGATGTGAACGTATGAATGAACGAGCAGGTGGTGACCTGGCAAATTTCTTGGATCAACACCTGCGCCCTGACGGCCGCCGAACATGTCTTTGCTCTAGTAGAATGAGCCGTCATGATTGCCAGTGGGGGCAGCTTCACCAGCTCGTAGCAACAGCGGATGAGGGTAGTGATCAAGACGAGATTGTCTGGACTAACACTGGGCAACCCTTCATCCAGTCTGCAACAGCAACAAACAATTACGTTGACTTACAGAATGGACATGTTCTGTCAGTGTAGAAGGTCAGCTCCCATTCGATCTCCAGAGTACGCAACCTGCACTCCTCATCTGATGCATGAGGCTTCGGACAGAGGACCGGTAAGTAAACGTCTTAGCCAGTGTGGAACTGGGAAACGAACTTGGGCAGAAAAGCCGGGTGTGGATGCAGCTGGACCTTGTCTTTGTAGAAGATTGTATAAGGCAGCTCCGACATCAGCACCCTGATCTCGGACACCCACCGAGCCGAAGTTATAGTGACCAAGGACACCTTCTAGGAGAGGAGCAGAAGGGAGCAGGAAGCCAAGGGTTCGAAGGTGGGCTCATGAGCTTCAAAAAGCACAAGATTCAGGTCCCACAGGGGGACTGGGTCCCGGACATGTGAGTACAGGCGTCTTAAACCTTTCAGGAACTGCACCATCGTCGGATGGGTGAAGAGCCACCTGCCAAAATGGCTGCCAGCTGTACCTTGACCGAAGGCAAAAGCAAGCCCTGGAGCTTAAGATGCAACAAATAGTCCAGGATGTCCTGCAGTGACGCTTCCTCAAGACTGGACGAATGTGCTTGTCCGAGGCCCAACACGTGAAGTGCTTCCACTTTGCCACACCGGTAGCCCTGGCGGAAGGCTTTCTGCTACCCAGCAGGACCTGTTGGACCGCAGCTAAGCGCTCCACGCAGAAGCCACGGTGTCAGGTGCAGCAATGCCAGGTTCAGGTGGAGCAGGTTGCCGTGATTCTGGGACAGCTAATCCATCTGGGTCAACCACTGAAAGACTCAGCAGCATGCCAAACCAGTGCTGGCGAAGCCACGCCGGGGCTCTGAGGATGAGAGATGCTTTGTCTTGCTTTGCCTTTAGCAGGACCCTGGGGATACGTGGTACTGGCGGAAAGGTGTACATCAGCATTTCCAACCACGGAATCAGGAAGGCGTCCAACAGGGAACCCTTGTCTCTGCCGTGCAGGGAACAGAATATGTGGCACTTCCTCTTCCATCTGGACACAAACAGGTCCACTTGGGGAGTCCCCCACCTTCAGAAGATCAGACTGACCACCTCCAGATGGAGAGACCATTCGTGGCAAGACGAGAAGGTCCTGCTGAGATGACCTGCCAGGATATTCTTGGTTCCGGGTAGGTGGGTGGCCACCAGATGGATGGCATGCTACACACAGAAGTCCCAGAGGCTGAGCATCTCCCGACACAGGGCCGACAACCTGGCACCACCCTGCCTGTTGATGTAATACATTTCAGCCATATTGTCCGTGAGGATCTGCACCACCTTGCCTTTCAGGTGGAGCAAGAATGCCTGACAGGCCAGGTGCACCGCCTTGTGCTCCCTGACATTGATACAAAGGGCAAGATCGTGCCAGCAGCCCTGGGTGTTGAGCTCGCCCAGGTGGGCCCCCCAGCCCAGGTCCAATGTGTCTGAGACCAGGGTGAGCAACAGTAATGGGGACACAAAGGGAACTCCCTGCAGCTCTGACTTGGGGTCTGGCCACCAATCTATGGACGAGAGGACGTGGCTCGGTACCGTGACCACTCAGTCCAAGGGGTGCCTGCTAGGAACGTAGACCATTGCCAAGATGTCTGCAGGGGTTGCAGATGAAGCTGGGCATGACTGACCACATACGTGCATGCTGCCATGTGGCCCATCAGCCACAGTCATGTAAGGGCCACGGTGATTGGATGCCTCATGTGGGCAATGAGATCTGACATGGCCTGAAAACATGCTTCCAGAAGGAAGGCCCTGGCTCGCGTGGAGTCAAGAACCGCTCCGATAAACTCTATGCACTGGACCAGAGTTACTGTGGACTTTTCTATGTTTCTGGTTCTCCTGAGCAATAGAGACTCAGGTTCTTCCTGGATACAAAGATCCTCGTGGAAAAGGAGCCTGGATGGTACTAGGGACTTGAGATAATCTTCAGGAGTTAGAATGCTGGGTGGTCCTGGAAATGGTACCAAAGCACAACCTCTGTGCCTTCATTGCTGCTTGCAGAAGATGTGGTTGATGACTATTTCTGCTTAGCCTTAAGAGTCCTTGTACTTTGGAAGCACTGGGTCCGGTACTGACTTAGGTTCTGCTGTAGCTTAACAGATGGCTTCTAGATATGTGGGGTGGCTTTTCTAGCTAGTGCCAGGGTCTTGGTACCAGAGGACATAGGAGCTCAACAATACCCTTGTTGGTATGTGGGGCCTCATGAGCTAAACCAAAAGGGTGACTTTCCCCTTCTCTTATCCCATCCTAGGAAATGGGATCTCTTTTTTGATGGTCTGGACAATTCTGAGGAGTCTCCAGGGTCTCTGCTTACTGCAGCAGCAGTGACAGCTGCTAGGGCTCTCTGCGCAACCAAATCTGATGTACAGGATGTGACTTGGACTCCATAGCTCTCAAGGAGATATTCCATCAACAGACATTTTAACCTGTCTTCCCTTCATTTTTTTAGACCTATTTTTATATCTTAAGCAGCTTTTACAATTGGAAGATGCAAGTCTCTCCCCCAAGCAGAGGCCACTTGAGTGTCTGTCATTGAGGGGGAAAAGACCTGTCAGACCTGCCCATCGGGTTTGGAGCCCAATTTCTTGGGCATAACCCATTACTTGAGGCTGCAGATTGTACCCTGAGAAAAAACAAAGGCTCTGATCAGGCAAGAAAAAGGAGAGTGGGGGAACCCACCCCCCAAAAAAGCACAAACTGTTAAATAACAGAAAAATAAAATAAAAGAATAAGAAAAAGAACAAAAGAGGTAGCAAGCTGCATGGCTAGGGACAACACAACATGCCATCTCTGGCCACAGGCCATTCATTAAGAAGGCACTAGAGCGGTGGTGGGTCTATCCCACCCTACGCCACATATCCTTGTGCTCGGATATGAGGATATCTAGGGTGTAGGCCCAGCTCTGTGGATACTAATGAGGCAAAATCTCCAACTGGGCACAGGCAGATCCTGAAGTGGAGCACCCATAGTGACACTATTTGAAGAACTTCGTGAATGCTTATTGATCACAGCTTTGCCAAAAATCTCCTTTTAAGTGTATGTATATGACTTCTCTCTAGTAAGTTTCTTCAAGTAAATTGTAAAATCAAACCAATTAGACAGCAACTCAATCCATAAAAATAGTACATGCTGGATCTGACTACTGTTGAAGTCCATGTAAACTGAATGTGCATCAATGGGAGAATCAGTCCCTATATGTGTTTTGTGACTGAAAATGAATGCCAGCCTTAATATACAGGCTTCCTATTAGCATACCACCTTCACAACAAATTAAATCATGCTGGTAATAGCTTCTCCCCTACCCAAATAAATCCAAATCCGTTTAAATAGAGAAATACTTAAACAAATTGGTGTTTAGGGATGTATCAGCATTTCTTGAGCATCATTACCATGGTACATGGGTGATGAGTACCTGAAGCTATATAGTAAGTAATCTTACAGAAAAATAAAAAGCCTTTGAAGAGCGAAGGTGGGAAAGGGTGCTAGACACCATAGCAATTGGATCATTTCACAGACACAATTAGCTGAGTTTTCAGGTAGTTTTCTAGGCTTGTCTAAGGAAATAGTACACCAACCTTGCCCACTGTTTAACTTATTATAGCTCTAAGATTTTCAAATACTGATAGAATTATGTTCTCAAAGTTCCCCCTTTAAAGACGACTAACTGCTGAACAAAATGCTGAAGTGCACAATATTGCAAGGAAGACCCGAATGTTAAAAGTAAATTTTTAGTTAAAAAAAAAAACCTTTGTATTCACCTTCTACAGCTACTGAATTTATTATCTGAATCAAGCCTACATTTGCATTGCAACTTTAAAGTCAGTATTAACCATCAACACTAAAATACACTCAAAAACACAGAATGATGTAAAGACAAGAAAAACAGAAGTACTTCAAAATGCAGTAATTAAACCAAATGTTCTTTAGCAGATTGGATAGAACTTTTGAGTTAAATAAAAAGAGTTATGTTTAAAAGAGGTTAAATCAATCTTAAATTTAAAAAAAGTCAGTTTACTTACATGTTGCTAGGGGTTGGTTGTTTTTTTTTGGTAGTAATTTAGAAATATAGAGTGGGAAGAAAGTAAAGTAGATGTTTTGGACTGGTTTCTTTTATTAGTTTCCTAATACTTAGCCAAATTTCTTCTTTTTTTAACATAAAATTTCTTTCTACTAAGAATTTTCACATTTAAACTGCACATCTATAATGAAAAAAGACAAGCCTCACTAATCAGTGTAAGAACACACGCGCACACACACCCCGACCGCAAAAAAAAAAAAAAGGTGACATGAAGACAGCTGATGCAATATTTGCAGCCTAGACCAAGCTTCCTTAATATGGAATTTCCAGAATTAAAATAAATAAGTAAATAAATTTTTAAAAAGCTTTGGCCAGGCTATACTCCATCACAATTTGTGCTCTGAAGTCACTTAGATGTTCTTGAAAATCCCACTCTGGTGTCCAAAATTCAGGTTTAGAAGCCTAACTTTTTGAAAATTTTAGCCCTGTGTGTATAATAAGTTCACAACTACCTTATTAATATATTGGAAGTGTAAATATTTCACTATTAACACTGAAGGAAATTTATTTTGAAGTAACCAATTTCATTCCACTAGGAAAAAAGTTTATTAAAGTTACAATTTTAGCCCCGATCATGCAACATTTATGCATATGCTTAACTCTAATGAAATCAGTGGGACTCTTCATGTGATTATATACTGCTGAAGCATTTTCCAGATCAGAATCTTAAATTTCAGTATTTTGTTTTTCACCCGTGATACCCTACCAGCAGTGGCATTTTAAAATTTATAAATGAACTAAGTTATAAATCCTTTTTCTAAAAAAAGCTAAAGTTGAGATAAAAATTGTAAGTAGTTTTTGCAGAGTCTCAATCTGATTTAAAACTTTTTTTAAACTCCACACACCCTGTTCTTTGTACAGAGACATATCCAATCACGTGGACATTTATTAGCCCAACCACTTCCATCTCTACATACAAAACAGCTGTCAATACTTGAATTCACCATTTGCAGATTACACAAAAAAACAAGCAACTAGAACCACCAGATATCTAGAATTTCTCCTAAGCACTTTGTAAACTTTACAGAACAGATTTCAGTCAGAATTCAAGAACGAGAGGACTAATTTACAATCCTTAGTTTCTCAGTAGAATATGCTTCACTCTGCTTGTTTGAAAATTAACTTACTTAGTAAGATGCCGACATAGCACATCTTTACAAATTGGCTGCTCAGCCAAAGTCAGCCAAAACTCGCACGCCTCCAAAGCCACATTTTCATCTTGGTCCTGAGTCCTCTGAAGCATGTACTACAAAATGTGGAGAGAAATCATTACCTTATTCGCTTAGGTTCCTTTGAACACTTAGAATTCTATCAAAGTTAAATTACTACATGTGTTAGTCTGCACTCTGCCATTATGAATGATCAATTTTTTTTATTTTGTTTAAAAAGGTGCTTTTTGGTTAGTATATACAGCTGCAACAGACTGCCACTTTGACTGCAGCTTGAGGTGAAGATAACTTCATTCTACTTAACACTGTACATGGCTTAAGAATGTTAAGTTCTTCACTTTTCAGTCATCTTCCAATGCTTGCTAAACCTGAGACTAGAGCCAAACACTTAGGATTTTTTAACAGCTTGATCTCTTCCCCCCACCCGAGGGGGGAGAAGAGAAATCTCTCCTCCACCAGCAACTGGAAGGTGCAGCTCCACAAATGTATAGATGCAGATGTTTTCATATTACTTTTAGTACCTTAAAATCCCTACTTTGTTTCATAATCTTTACTACTTTAATACTTTTAAAATAATCTGATCAAATCCCATAATAAACAAGGATATGTAACAGAGTGAATCCAGTAAAGATAAATAGTAGAAATGATAATCTTATTGCCAGCAAGAGCTTTGAAAGACCATGCCTCAAATCAACAAAGGTCCTATAAAGCTTAATACCCCATAATCATTGCTTTAAGCCAAAACACACACTTCTTCTTGCACACTGTTCATACCATTGCTATATGCCACTTGTCATTCAGAAGTGCCAGGTTCATTCAAACCTCTCCCTCAAGTCTCCTTTAAGTTCTGCAATCTTTGCATCCTTTCATGCTGGTCCTTACACGTGAAAATGCGTTCCAATTTACAAAAAACAAGAAAATCCATTTGTTTACCATACCATATAGAGTAAGTAAGGGCTTTAAAAAAAAAAATTCTTCCAGTTGCTTCAGTATGCCACAGCCCACCTCCAAAACATGAGCAGAAGGGGAATACATCACCAGCATCCTTTGCACACCACAGCTACCGAACTTGCCATGGATGTTATGCTCTTGCCACAGAACTGCACTCCAGAATCTGAGCTTTCATTAAAACAAATCTGTTTCTAGCCCTTCGGTTGCAATGGATAACCTTCAAAATGTGAATGCTGAGTAAACCAATGCCATTCTCTGCCTTCGTCTACACACAGTTTGAAACTACAGCTCTAAGAAAATGTGAATAGTCAGGGATCTGACTACAATTGCAGTTGTGTCATTTGGAATTTTTTCCAAAAGCAAAAAGGCATCTGCCGATTTGCCATAGCCAGGTACCTGACATTTTGTTTTCATTCTCTTGCCACTGTCTCCAGTTTTCTCCACAAGTGGGAGTTACTTGGATCACAGTACATGCTCCCTATACTGCTACACTGAGCTAGGCGGCAGTAGGTTAGGGAGCCGGAGCCAGAGCCAGTTTGCAGCCAAGGAAAAGAGAAGAATTAGCTGGTCAGCTACATAGCCTAAAGAACATCTCAAGAACTAAGGCCTCAGGAGTGAATCTGACTCACTCCTAGACTTCAAGGTCAGAAGGGACCATCATGATCATCTAGTCTGACCTCCTGCATATTGCAGGCCTGACTCTGTGGAGAGCAAAAACCCATCCTCAAAGAAAGAAATTACCAATGTAATATCAATGAGTATTTTCAAATACAAGCCACAACTGTGCGTGTGCGCTGTAAAGGAATGGGAACGAAGATTGCATAGCAATAGAATAAATTGGTGTTGCAGCAACACTATTGGCCCCACTGTGCTATGAGGTATATGAAGGCATTACACACCACCACTTGCAACTGAGGCCCCACAAGAAAATGGTTTCTCAGAAGTAATAGCGTACTCAGAACAAGACTCAGGACTCGTGCCAAGAACTTCCTTCGCAGCCAGACCACAATTATAGAACCCTCCACCTGAAGGGATCACGATGTTCACATAGTTTATAGCTTTCGGATGCAAATGCAAGTTTGATTTTTATGTTGCCACTGTCTATCATCAATAAGCATCCTACATCAAGTCATCTCTCTGTTCACAATTCTGCAGACACATTCTGTCCTTTGAGCATTGCCCGTATAGATCCACACATCTGGATAAGTGTTTTCTAGGGGCACAAGATGGGTATCTACTACTACTTAGTGTCTGTGGAGGCACTTTGAAAGTGATTCACTTTGAAATTATCTTCAATGAGATAGTATGACCTTTCATTGCAGCAGGTGTGGTCAGAGAGAGGAGAGGAGAGCACCTGAAAGATATGGTCCCACTGAGGTATAGGGCAAGGTCTGAAAACATCCAAAGATTCAGCTTCTTCACGTAGCAGCACTTGATGCCAGGAGAGAAGATTGGTACTGTGATGGATTGGGTCAAGGAGGTTTCAGAATTCCACCTCGGGTGGGGTGTGGTTTATTCTCTCACATCCTTCCACATGGACAATGTGAAGGCAGCCAGATCATAAGAGTTTGGAGCTCATTCACTCTCTATGCTGAGATAATGGCCACAAGAAAAGTAAAGTGGTGTACTGCGCATTCCAAAAACGATCCCAAGAGAAGCTCCATAGGCTCTAGAAGGATGACATCAAAGCCCCACATGGAAGACAGGTCCCTGGCTGAAGGGTGAATAAAAGTAGGCCGCTGGAGGAATTATGATGTCACAGGGTGTAAGAAGACCAGAGTACAACTGGTGACACAACTGGAGTGTGACAGAGAGACTGTGGCAAGATGAACCTTAAGGGAGTTAAATGCTAATACCATGTGATTCAGGAGCATGATAGTCCAAGACCTTCAGTATCAGAACCTCCTTTGGGTCAATACTATTCTAGGTTACCCTAGAAGTACACCTCAGAACGACAAAACATCTTCCTGGTGGAAGGTTTCCTGCTTTGTATAAAAATTTCCTGAACTTTAAGGGAGCAGTCTACATCAGTGTTGCTTACCCAGCAAATATCCAAGCAGTCAAGTGCAACAAGTGTGGCTCTTAGTACAGTATCTGACAGAGGTTTGAGATTTTCATCTCTGTGCTGGCCAGAAGATATATGGAAGGCCTCTTGGACATTTGTAATAGGTCCAACAGCCAAAACTGTCTCAGCCAGTATGGGGCTATCATGATTAAATTCTTGTTCCATCTGATCTTGGATAATATTCTGGGGATCAAGGAAACTAGAGGGAAAACATATTGAAGTCATCAAGACCACTGAAGGAGGAAGGTGTCTGTTAGAGATCCATATGATCATTGTCCTCTGTGGTGACTAAGTCTATGGTGGGAGTCCCACTTCCAGGAGTACTGGATCTAGGATGGACTTCAACAGTGACCACTTGGGGGTGGTTATCACATTTCTGCTCAGGAAGCCTGCTAGGTTATATAGCTGAATCATGGGAGGTGGGGAACACCAATGGGGTCACCCCATGTTGATGGCACCATTCCCAGAACTTGAAGACTTTCTGACAGAAAGAGGATGGATCAACCACTTGGCCAACACAATGTCCACCAGGAACTGCACTGTGGAGTTCTGAAAAAACAGACAGGAACACTATACAGGCTAGACTGATGGCCCTCTCCTCTGGGACATTCATGTGTATTCAAGTCATCCTGAGTCCACATGCCCTGCATCTGAGGATGTCACAGTCAGATCCTAATATGTCTGTAACAAGTGTCATCCCCAAGGACGGGACAGAACACTGCCCCTTTCCTCAAGTTTACTAGGTCTAGCAATCAAGCGAGTTACTGCAGAATTTGAAGTGGGACTGTGATGCACGTCCGAATGAGAAGCATATGGACCTCAGCCACAATTGTAAGGTCCAATAATGAAATGTGGCAAGCAGCATCTTATACCTGCTTACCGACATATAGCCAAAGAGTCCCAGACACACATGTACCACCTGTAGGTAGTTTACTGCTAACTGAAGAGATCAGAACCTGTTCTCTAGCAGGCAGGCTTTTGTCTATCTGAAATCAAAGATCCTATAAACTCTACCATCTGTGAGTGTGAGAGAGAGACTAAGATTCCAGAATTGTCACTCTGAAGCTTATGTCTGTTGTTGAGTCAGTGTGAAGCACTGGAAACAGCTACAAGCATGGTTGAGAGCTCTTTTTATTCAGAATGATCACCAGGTTCAATCACTGGATTTGTGGTCAGTTACCACACAGTTTTCACATTCTCAGTTTTTTGACTTTACGAATTACACCCATGTGGTGTCGTTATGGTAAGGATATGCCATGCCAAGAGTCCTAAACCACTGTAACAGAGGTAACTCTACCACTAAACTGCATGTAACAATTTCATTTGGTTGTAAGAGGGAACTGCACAGATGGTGGAATACTTGGTCCAACTGCCCCACATATGCTACAGCATGGGCTTTCAGCTACTGGTTTATCACAGTTCACAAGGAAAGGCTGTTTAAGGCCATTTGTCTAATGCTGGTATCTGCCAGTCATCCAGGTATGGGTAGCCAGACATCCTATTTCCTTAAATGCACTGCCACTACTGCCAGCCAGAATATTTTAGGAGCCACTAAAAGTCCAAAGGGCAGAGCCCTGTATTGGTAATGGTTAGGCCCCACTATGAATTGCAGATACTTTCCGTGGGCTGGCTGAATATGTGAAAATAGCTTTCCATTTGCAGGATGTATGAGAGCCAGTCTTGAGCTTGGAGAAAGAGGCAATGTTAATTGTTTCATGTTGAAGATGGCATATATTTGTTCAGTCTCATCAGGTCTAGGATAGGACAAAGACCACCCCATTTTCCTTCCTCAGAATGAAGAAATACCAGGAAAAGCAGCCTTTTCCCCAGTACTCCAGAGGAAGACAAAGCAAAGCAACAAGGCCTCCACATTTTGTAATAGGCTGTCTTGAGAAGGGTCCCTGAAGAGGGACAGGGAAGGGGGTAAAGTAGAACCGGATGGGACAGCCATAGGAGATCACTGAACACTCAAATACCTCATGTCAAGGAAAACCACACCCAATGGAATAGAAGTGGCTTTCAAAGGTGGGGTTCTCAAGTCTTGTCAAGTCTCCGTCATGTCAACGGAGCAGTGGATGTTGCTGAGGAAGAGGAAGGCTGGCAACCCTGTTTTATCTTAGGTGCTTTTTTGGTGTGATACGTCATCTGTTTGGGATGGTAAGACTATGTACACGGTCTCAACTGTGGCTGGGGACAGAAAAAGTGTAATTCTCTAGACAGGACAAGGTAGCTTTGTAGTCCATCAGTGAGTACAGAGCAGTCTGTCCACTTGCTTAACAGCTGGGCCCCCAGAACAAGTCCTCAATTGTGGTCTGCAACTCTCAGGATACCAGATACTTGGAGCCACAATGTTCTACACATTATGGTCTCTGTGATGACAGATTTGGCCAGATTTGGTTTCAGGTGTCCATTGCCCACCAATTGGCCTCTATTATGTCCTTATGCGCCTCTCTGCTTTCATGAGGAAGGTCATCACCCTGACCCACGTTAGAAAGGCAAACTCAGCCAAAATAGCCTGGCAATTAGCCACACATAGCTGTAAAGAAACTGAGAAGTACAACTTTTTTCTAAATAGAGGCATCTGGGTTGTCGTCTTTTGGGGCACTTCTGTTTCATCTAAATTTTGATTCAATGGCCAATATGACTAAGGAGCCTGGGTTGGAGTAAGTGCAGAAGTACTCAACCCCAAAAGGAGGTAACTGGCAACTATTTATGACTCATTTCACAATTGGTGTTAATAGTGACTTGCATCTGCTACAGGGCTTTAGCTGGGTCTAGCAGTCCCTTGTTAATGGGGAGGACGATCCTGGCTGGACTAGAAGCTGACAAGATGTTGAACAGTTTATGGTATTTCTGAGATGACAATGCTTGATTTCCAGAGTCTCAACAATCCACATAAGGAGCTCCTGGAACACTTAACATTGTCTGCTGCCAGTACCTATGCAAAGGATATAGCTTCACGCAGCAACGACTACGAAAGATTGTTACGCTGCAAGATAGGATATTGATGTTGCTCAGCCCCTGAATCATCTACTTGATAGTCTGGTGTTGCCTGTCTGGCCAGGAATGCCACTGGAGATGAAGCCCTCTCTCTTCCTTGAAGACCACCTGCTTCTTGATGTTTATGAAGGCAGACCCTAATATCCCTAAGAGGACCCTGGCAGCACACTGTATAGTACAGATGACTCAGGTTGTTGACTGGACCAATACCAGTCTTGATGGGCCGATGTGAGTTTGTAGGAGAACCCCACAGGGGCCTCAGTGGCACTGATCAGACCTCAAATAAGCATCTCTGCTTGATAATAGGGAGAAAGTACACCATGGTGACAGTGTGTAGACTTCCTCTTGGGGGCATCAACGACATACATGGCATTTTCAGTACAGTAGATGCTCATTAGTAGCAATGTATCGGTGCTCTTCCATTATGTTACTCCTAAGCGGCTATTATTATAGGGGGTATTCATTGGACCAAAGGCAGCCTGCTTTTTCTGATAGTTGCATAAAACAGCTACATACATGCTATCTATAATTGTAACAAGGTGATGTATGTTTATTATTGCTACAGTATTACATTAGTATAGTGTACATTTTAAACATGTGCTCTGTTTTGCAAGTGTAGCCTACCACCATATTGCATCAAGAAAGCAGTATTAATTGAGTTAACGTTATAAAAATATCAAGTTTTATCTTTATGTTTAAAAATAAACATCAACCATGACAACACAACCTCTTGCTCTTATTTGTAAACCTTTTTTGAACTCGCACTTTAATATTTCATATGCACTGTAAGTCACCCTGGATAAGGGCGTCTGCTAAGCAAATAAATAACCTAAATTAGTGTATTACAGTATTATAATTCCACATCAGAAAGTGTATTCTATTTATAGAGTATCAACTTCTAAATTAAGAATGGATAAAACACTCATTTTGTGTGAAAGAAATCTGTTAATTTGCTCTGCTTTCTCAGTCACAATTTTGTTTTGAAGATGGGACTCAATATCCCAGGAAGGGTCTACAGATCTCTATGAAAAGTGCTGAAGTGGGTTCAAAGCCTTCCACAGCTCGGAGTTTGTCGGAGGTGGAACTTCACCAAAATCATCCTCACTCTCTTGATGATATGTTTCATCAACACAAGCTCGTTTCTCTGGCCTTGCAGCATCTGCTGCATTCATTAATTCCTCATTGGTTAGGTCACCAAACATGAGCAAATCCTCATTTCACAGTCACAGCAGCTATTAAGTCCTCTTTTTTCCACATTGACTGGAAATGCAACATCATTCAGGAGGTTGTCAAACTCTTCAATATCCTCATTGTGCACACCTTCCACTGGCACAACAAATTTGCCTTTCCTGAAACAGTTGTAAATTTGTCAGCTTTACATCTAGCCATGCCTCAGCAACACAACCTGTAAATTTACACTTTTCAGGATTGTCTGAATATCTGTCCTGGAGTCTGCATCAAGAGCAACAATAATCTGGTTTTCAATTTTTGATTGGTATTGTCCCTTCATGTTCTTAATCACACTTGAGCTATATATGTTTAATCAAAGATGTAGTGTTGGGGTAAGAATTTGAGCTGAATGTTTGAGAGAACCAATGGAGGTGTGTGAAGCAAGTATCCAGTAAGAGGCATATCTTACAGCTCTGCAAGTGAAGTGGACAATCTCACCTTTTTTAGCCAGTTGACGAAAATCTCACTTGTCATCCAGGTATTTGCTGAACTGACATAATTGAGCGGTAGTTTACTGAAATCCTTCAGAAAGCATGTGGGTTGTTTTGACTGCCTGATCATGAACAGCAGGTGTTTGTCACTACCATCTATGTTGGCACAGATAAGCAGTTATACTGTCCTCTGAAGCTCTCTTCTAGCTTTCCAAATTTTTTCCTACTTGTCCTCTTTCACAGAGCCCTTTCAGGTAAAGTCCTGTTTCGTCAGCACTGTAGATATCGGCCAGGGAAAACTTTTCAAGAATGTGAGGACTTTTTCACACTGCCACTGCTCAGCTGCTGGTTTGTCTGCCGACCGTTTTTTGCCAGGCACTTTTTTGTAAAAGACATTGAAGAGTTTCTTCCATCTGGTAAGCCAATCGTCACTTGCTTTAAAATCATTCAATTCAAGTGAAGCAGCAAGCTGAAGGGTTTTTTCCTTGATTGCAGGTCCAGAAAGCAGTGCTCCCTGCACCCTCTTCTTCTTGAGCCTGCTCGACATCAGGGGCTTTTCCTTCAGACCCATGCTTACGGCAGCTATTTGACTGTCCGTCTTTGTACTTAGCCAAAAGCTTATCCTTCTGCTTCCACATTCTGCAAACACTGATCTGTGCAACTCCCACTTGACTGGGACTTGGTTTTGAGTAGTCCCTGAAGTTTGACAGTCTGGGATAATGTGTACTTTTTCTTTCAGTGAGAGACTTCTTGGCATTTAGTCTGTTTTTGCCACCAAAAAATGATGCTAATAAGAGGAGGATGTGACGTCACAAAGTCACAAAAGTTGCTCTTATGCAGCTGCTATGTTGCTGTTAGCAAGTGGAAAATTCATGGTAGGGAAAGTGTTCCCAGGGAAAAATGTTGCTCATAAGCGGCAGTTTCTCTTACGAAGGGTTGCTGCAAACAAGTGTCTACTGTACCTGAGACTGTAGTGGTGGCAGGAAATCTCTCAATGTCAACGATGGACCTGGTTCTGCCAGTCTCCTCCCCAGACAAAATGTTTTTTTTGTTTGTTTTTTTTCAAAATGCTCAGATATTGTTAAGCTATAGAGGACTTCCATTTTTCCAGAGTTATCTATGTGAAATATTCCACCAGCACGCCATTCATTTAGATGCTCCCGCAACACACTCACACTCTCTCACTTTCTCGGCTTATTTAATTCAGTTTGGAATGAATTTTCCCCTCAATTAAGTTAAGGTCAGTAAAGTATATCATTTGGACCAAGTGTCACATATACAAATCAGCCAGACAACCAGAAGATAATTTCACAGTTGCCAAAAATAGCCTATCCTTTAAGAAGAATGAAGATATAGATATGCAAAAGTTGCATTACACACAGCTGACAAAACACACTATTTGTTATAACTATTACTTTAAAGCATTTATTGTGCATGCAATTTAGGAAACAAAATTTACCTCAACTATACTAATCATATGAGGAAGCAGGCGATCCATTCGAACTTCCAGCAGCATCACCAAAGCCCGACACACATTTTTGCGTACTTCAGGCTCCTCATCTCCAGCCAATGCAAAGAGATTCTGTGGGGAAAAATTAAGAGACTTTTCTAATCCCTTTATTTTATACAGAATAGTACTTGCTATCATCAAGCAAGCTATCATGCAAGTGCACATTTCTGTGTGTTTGACACTCAATACCATTCAGGATTGGAATTAATGCTCCTTTATATTCACCTGAACGTACATGATACTGCACAGATTCTCTAGTACTTTATATGGATATGACCTGGGCTGGATTAAAGCATAGGCACTATATGCTATTGCCTCTTGGAGTTATGTACTTTTTCTTTAAATGAAAGTTTAGGGCTAGAAACTTGCCTTCCGTCTAACAGTTACAAAGAAAGGCTTGAACACATGACCCTAATATAATGGATGCACTAACATTTCTCCAAGCCTGCGGACAAACAATAGCACCAAAGGGTGAGATTTAATCCATGGCTATCAACGAAGCATTAACAGCAAGACCCACTACTCCAGCAGGCCCTGGTGAGAGGATTCTGTGGCAAGTAGAGAAAACAGTACCAGGCCTGATCCACCCAAAAAAAGATGCCTCAGCAATAATAATATTAATGAACGTGGGATGGGGCTCCTGCTGCTGCCAACCCAGTATCTCCAGGGAGCGAGGAGAGAGGCCCATCTCTGGAAGGGGACTAGGTCCCCCTGCTCTCATACTGGAGGCAGCCATGAGGATTGGCCACACCAAAAAAAAAAAAAAAAAAAAAGCTCATGAGGGAGGTCATAGGGGTCCCTCTAAATCATGGTGTGCCTAAGGCCCTAGATTTCCTTGATCTAGCCCCCAAAGTCTTCTATACCAAACCCAACATAAATCTAAGTTAAATAAACTCGCTTCTAAGCAATGAGGACCATGGCACTCAAGACAGAAGAAACTGGTTTTGTACTGGTAACGAAAAAGCCCTCTACCATCACATACTCAAACATTTTCTCAGAGAGCAATCCAGTGGCTCACAAAGGATACGTATTTTTCTTGTTTAAGTGACGCTACAGCATTTATTTTCAAAATTCCAGTTATTCACGTTTAGAACTTTCCTCATCTCAGATTTACATCAACTCCTTCCAATGTAAGCCAAGCCACAAGGACGTCCGAGGCAAAGTTCACTTGAAAGGGAGGTTAGAGCAAAAGGTACTCTGAATTGGCCCACAAACACGCAGCGCTGATCCTATGGAGACATGGCCAGACCACTAAAAGGTGGTGTTGACTCAATATATCCTGTTTCTAGGTAGGCCACAGAAGTTGAAATGCAGATTAAGGCTGTCCTCCCCCAGCACAACAGTGCATGAATACAAAATCTAAGGGTAGCTGTAACCCTGGGTCAATATTCATATCTAGCAGACACACGGGATCTAGTTTGCAAATCCTATTCCAGCAGGAGTTAATCAAGACCCTCATTGTAATGTGTTATATTGCAAGGAGGATCGTCCCCCCAGTCTCCTTCCCCAGTTAACTACTGACAACTGCCCTGTATGTATAAATATATAGGCCAAAAGTGGAGCAGAAATGAAGAGATAACAGGAGGGCATGCATGATCACATTAATAATTTGCCCATGTAATTACTGTACTTGTGTATGGTATATATATTTACAAATGGATAATTAGGCCATATGCATCTATTGTGTTTAATTTATAAACACAATTGTTTCTGATTTTGCACATAACTTGAAAATCTTGCCCATAATGCAATCTAATTGAACATAAAGCAGAAGACTGAATATTTCTGTGAGGGGAGAACAAGTACAGCCTCTATTACAGTGGTTCTTAGTGGTTTTCTTGGTCCAAGATCTATAAAATGTCTGAAAAATTATTCAGAAATCCACCATACGTACTCCAGAATTCTTTGAAATCACAAATAGTTAAGGATTTTGGACCACAGGACAACTCTGGCACCATACTGTGGATTTAAAGAGGTAAAGGTGGAAAGCATGAAGGCTGGTGCTCCTAGGCTGAAGGAGCTACTGGGTGGGGAGACAGAGTCTCCCTTTTTCTACCTACTCACAAAGCACTCAGCTGTGGAAGCTGGGGAGCACTGCTTAGGGCTGCAAAGCTGGTTCTACAATCTCTCAAAGCCACTTTCCTCACTCTAGATTTGAGGACTGCATGGACAAAGGATGCAGAGGAGCTACTTTACGATTGGGTAGTCTGCTGTGGGGTCAGAGGCAGCCACCACAGAAGCAGAAGCGGGATGGAATTGTCTGCTCTTTCCCAGCCTCTGCAGGTTTCTAGGCAACTGCCAGGTTGGATACACCAGTTCTACTCAATAGGCACCCCCCCTCATGCACCACTGGTTGAAAATAGCTGTTCTACTGCAGGGTGTTACTCCACTATGTTTTGAATACTTAAAGCAAACATATGCAAGGGGGGGACGGGGGGGAGAGGAGAGGATATCTTAATAGTTTAACCATTCCTCAGCCAGCAAAGAAAAACATACAAATTTAAAACAATGTAATTAAGTCTAGGGCCAAGTCCTGGATACATGAACTATAAACATTCTGTATCATTACTGCATGCAACTCCTTTTACAGAAAAAGCAGGTTCTTTGTTTAACATTAAACAGTATTAGCAAGATTCTAGTACTAAAAATACAAAATTGGGGGGGGAGGGGGGGACTCACCTACCTCAATAAAAGAATCAATGTGCAACATAAGAGCTTGAGTTCTACTGATGATAAACTGATTGACGCATGCAACAGCATGGGACCTAGAAGTAGAACAAGCATTTATTTAAAACAGATGGAAAAATTCATTAGAAACTTTTTCTAAACTGTATACAATCATAAAAAATTGGGGAGAGGAAAACAAAGCAAAGACATACACTACAACGTCTAACGGTAATTTTCAGAATCAAATAAGAGGAATCCAAATATGCAGATCAAGAGAGTATTTCTTAACTACACTGACTCATTTGTAATATTAAATATTTTCTTTTCCACAGGAAAATCTCAGGAATACAAAACACAATGCAACACCAATGGACTAAACCCTGCTTTTAAAAAAAAAAAAAAATCTAAACAATCCAAAGTATGTGCACTCAGTCAAAAGGCACAACGCTGAGAAATTAAATCCTCTTTTGTAAGAGCCAGCAGGCAAATAGGCCACTTCTAGAAGTTAGAGGGGCAGGCAAAGGAGGCAGAACAGATGTGGGCCACTTCTCACCAGCACAGGATTTGGGGCCAGCTGATGCACAGAGCAGATTCACTGACCAACTTCCTAGATTGTTAACTTTATGCACTGGAACAAAGAATGAAAAGCCACCTTGGAACTTGGCTCCTCTGCTCTAAGGCAGCACAGAATCCCCTAATCAATCTGCTACTATTGGGCCCTTTCATGTCCACACACCTGTGCCTGGATTTGTCCTTAAGATTTTGAAGAAACTGGATGCATTTTGTACAGTTCCTTACACTATATCAAGACTTTATAACAGACTATTTAAAAAAACGCATGATTAAAGATAGGGAAAAACATCATGAGATTTGCTACAATTATGGAATATGGCAGCTCTGGAAACACTACTGTGTAATTTTTGATAAAAGGAGCTTATGCTTATGAATGTTGACTCTCTCTCATCTGAAACTAGAAGTCCCATGCAATCTGTGTGGTGATGTTTATAATGTACCTGCCTCCTCATTGCCAAACAGATTATTATTTTTGCAATATTGTTTATTTTCAGGGGAACTAGTGTATATACACATGACAGGCCCAACTTCTCGAAATCTTAGACTCAAAAACCTGAATTAATTTAAATTAAAATTTTAAAAACTAAAATATTAACAAGATGGAGTGCTTTTTTAAAAAACTAACAGATCCTAAATAAAATACATTCTAGATCACACGAATGAATCTAGACAGATTAGAAATATGGGCAAGGAAACAAAAAGAAAGATCAATAGAAACAGACTGGACAAAACACTAATAAAAGATGTTTTGTAGAACACAATCATACATTAACAAAAGAAGACTGGATTTAACACATCTTTTCCATCCCTAGCTTCTATAATGTTCTATAGAACTAGAAAGTATTTTTTTCTACTATATATCTGTTCACACCATTTGCATCAAAAAACCGCAGTGTAAAAACAACTGCATTCCACGTTTGCCCAATACCTGAAAACAGTTTGATGTTTGTCTTTAGACTTCTCCCCTCTTTTAATTTTAAACTCACATCCTGTTGTTTAGGCCATTTTGGGGAACAGACATGTAGGAGTTTTACAGTTCCCCTCTAAGAAAAATATATTTTCTTCAAGTGTTTAGAATAAATCTTTGATGACATTACTGAAAGAATTACCCAGTGTGGTTGTTCAGTAGGTTCCTTCCATAAAGGGAACTCAAAACGTGTGCGCGCGCGCGCCTTTTTAAACAGTAGGCAGAGGAAGAAGAGAAACAGCATTGACACAGTAAGGAGAATTTGTTTTATTTAGACGAAAATATTTTCCCCCATATGTATTAGATTAGACCAGATCAAGCTCAGGATTGTTCCTTACTGTATCAGAAAAATCTAATGTATCTAGTCTAGCTTTAAAAGACTCAGTGGCAAAAACCCACATCCTTGGGAACCTATTCCACAGCCTAACATTTCACTATCATGAAATTTTTCCATCTTAATTTCTACTGTGATACCTCCCCTACAGTCTCTTCAACCCCATCCCACTAGTGTTTGCAGTATGAAATAATCTTCTGTTGTTCATCTGAATTTTTGCCATGTGAGCCGTAACTTCTAACTTACATGGTGCCCAGAGATGAACTACATAAATATCACAGTAACAGCTAGTTTATTTCTTCTCACATACTATAATGACTCTGTACGTGTAACTCAAAACCACTTTTGGTTTTATTACCCTGTAAAATCATGTTTAATTTCATGCCCATCACCACTCCACAGTTCTTTTATAGTTATCCACTTCATAGATTTTTTTTTCCAGCCCACTGGATATTTCTATTTTATATTAGTATTGTAGTCACCTCATCTGAAAAAACGAATGTGTTTTTAATTTGATCTCATGAAAGATTAGAAACACTAAAACACTGGTACAGTCAGAAAAGCAATTTGATGAGGAACGCGTTAAACACACTTGCTTTACGGACGAAATGTATGTTACTGCTTTTTTTTTTTTTCCATGTTCACACCGCAGCCAATACAGCTATGAAAGAGTGATCTGGATTCTATTCTGGCTCATGCTTTCACGAGCAAGAGATTTATTAACTACGTTCCAGCTGCTGAATCTTACTGCTGGTGAAGCCAGGAGAACACAGTTGACTTTCAAGACCCTAGGCTGGTAGTAAGGCTGAAGACAGACACCACCTTTTTACTTTTTAACTGAGCAAAAAGTGACATGCAAGTCACTGACACTAACATGAACTCTCAAGGCTTCTTTTTTCCCTGCACCATTACACATGCAGAATCACTTTTCGGACATTTTAAACAATACCACAAGATAGCTTATTGATTATCTAATTCAATTTTCATCTGAGACTTCAGTGCTGCATGTATACCTACCTTATTTTTGGACTGCTGTGTTTGAAGAACTGTAAAAATTTAGGGATCATGATATTGAGGGGTCGATCTAATACATCACTATCTAAGATTTCAGCAGAATCTTCACATATCTTCTGAAGAGCTCCAAATGCACCCTGTAAAATACATAAGTTTGCTTTCTTTAGAAAAAAAATTAGCTTCCTAAGAAAGTTTACTCCCCCCCAGCCCAAAAAAAGAAAAGAAAACCCAATGAGTAGCTACATATCTCTATTTAGTAATGAGCCTGGCTAGCTATTTGTAACACACTTAGCAAACAGATGCAGTTATGACCTAACACACGTTAGTAAGTTTCAACTCAATTTCATGACGAAAAGAGACAGACAAGTAATTTTACATTTTGATCTGATCTGCAAGATCCCAACTTGAGTAGTAGTAGACAGATTTTGTTTGGTCATTCAGTGCTAGTCTATTCATACTGCATGTTTTCCCTGCTGTATTTACTAAACATATTTGATGATTAAGAGTACAAATCAGATCTTAAGATATGGACAAAAAACTTTCCTCCATTTATATTAATGCAGAGCATTTTCCCCTGTACTTCAAAGTCTTAAATCCAATGTGACAATTTCCTAAATTATCGGTACTTGATCATTTTGTGGCTGGAGTTTTAGGATTTATCGTACGTATTTAAAATCAAGTTGAACATTATTTTTGAAGTGTTTTCTCCCACTCCATCCAAAATAAAGTATTGAGAAAATAAGAAAAATAGTTTATCCAGGAGAGTTAGCCTACCTAGACCATCCCTGTCGGATTTGATCTTGGGTACTATTTATTGCTCTCGAATCTCTACAGAGACTTTTTTTTTTTTTTTTTTTTAAAACCACAACATCTCAAACAGCTTTTCTAGATCCAATATAGATAACTAAAATCATGTAGCAAAGGGAATCCAGTAGTAGGTTATATTTTCATAACAGAGGTATCAACTGTTCTGATAATTTAAGACTTTAATCTAGCAAAGTTAACATTTGCCTTCTTCTGTACCCATTTTTGATCACCTTACTTCTCAAAAGTAATCTCATTCTCACACCAGTTCAATGTAACATCTACGACCAAGGAAATTTTAGGATAAATTCCAGAAGGAAAGAAACAGAAGCCATACCACTTCAGTCAGGCAAAAGAGTAAGCCACTGTTCAGTTAAAAAATAGGTATGTGGCCATAAGAAGCTAGAATGAATAAGCAGTTGGAACTACTGAGCTCTAGAGCAGTGGTTCCCAAACATTTTACTAAGGTAACTCACTACTCCTGATCCCCCACACACACCTTCCCTTTTTCAGCCCCCTAGCTCCCTGTTTCCCCATCTCTCTCCCTCAGCTCCTCCCACTCCCCGTGCCCCTCCCCAGCCCCGCCCCTTCACTCTTGCTCTCCAAGACCTGTCCCCTCCTGCAGCCCAGCCATGATCATCACCAGGCTGCTGACTGCTCCCTCACTGGCCCTGTCAGCTACCTCTGAGCTGCAACCACAGCAGCCACCCGGCTGCCTCCTGCCCAGGGGAAGTGAGAACCCAAGGGACAGCCTCCTGGCTGGCCACCGGCCCAGCTGCTTCCTCTGTGCTACTACTGTTTGGATCCTGATCCCCACAGGAACTGCTTCTGGGGCACATGCAACCAACCTAGACCATTCCTGCAATCCACTGGTGAATTGGGACCCATTGTTTGGGAAACACTGCTCAAGATAGACCACAAGCATATGAAATATGACATTTTTCCTCTACATTTGTATTTGAAACAAAACTCCTCACCTCACAGGTATTGTAGTCTTCAGAATCCAAGAGGCTGCAAAGCTTTGGTAAGAGTTCAGGCCAATTCTGCAATTCCCCCTTAGAGGCAATGGTTGTAATCAGAATGCCTTGGATGTGTTGAAGAAAAAGAATGAAAAAAGTGAGATTCTCTTAAGAAATGCAGGATCCACTTTTTGGAAACACCCCCACCTCCCCAGTACAATTGCCCAAAGAACTACTTAGTTAAGTAGTTTGCTTTTTGTTAAGAGCAGACAAATGTGGAGGAAGGTAATTTTATTACAAAGAAAGTTACTAGATAACCTCTCCCCTATTAGGAATGACTGGGAATCCAGCTGATTGTTCTTGCCTGTTGCCATGGAGGTAGTTCAGATCTGCTGATCAACAAAAAGCAGGGTCACTCCCCCTCACCCTGCTAGCCCTCAAAACCTCCTTCAAACCAAATGCTAGAGCAGAGCACTATTCAAGCTGTAACTTGGTTTAAGAAATTTGGTTTGCTAACATAGAAATGGAAAAAAAAAAAAAAAAAAAAACACAAAAAACAAACCCCCAATAGAAAGTAGAACCCAAATATAGGAGTGCCAATACTAGGCTTCTTGACATAAGTTTCCCACCACTAGTTGAGCACCACTAACTATAGCAACAGTGGTAAGCACTACGAATAAGCAGGGAGAAAGGTAACCAACATTTTATGGATCATGCCATCCAACACTGCTCACAAAAGAGCTACATGACACAGTACTTAACACTGATGGCTGCCAGTACCTTTTCTACACTAGCATTCCGACTATTGCTATCAGTCAGCATATGTACTCTTGAACACAGGCAATGAGACAAACAAAACTAGCATCCCCAACAGTTCTCAATTTTAAATCAGTTCTCAATTTCCAGGGGTCTTCAATATGAATTTGAACATCCTCAAACATTGTACAAGAGCTTTAAGACCAAATACTGCTCTGTCTCTCCCCTGACTATTTTGGTACTGTGTAGAAGATCAAATGAGTGTTCTCAGGAAGAGACATGCTCTGCTATCCCAGTTTGAAGAAGGTACTCCACAAATTTCTGAATGACCAACTGTTTCATTGTGTTGGTTTTTAATGTAGAGCACTAGATTCCTTCATCTCCTGGGTAGGGATTTAATTTCAGAGTGGTGTCTCCAAATGAACTTTAAAATTCACCCACCTGATGTGATGTGGATGCATAAGGTGAACAAAATGTTGAGGTCTCCTCCCTGTGTTTTTCTGAACAGATTGGGGAAGGAAGTCATATAGTAGTCTGAGGTGGTGAAAGTTTTGGAAAAAACTGGCTATGCACCTGTCTCATGTCCTTCTGAAATTCCTCTAGGCTCTTGAAGAATGAATATCTTTAAAAGGTCTGTCTACAGTAAAGTTCTCTCATTGCTGCTTTATAGAGGAGAGGGATTTCTTACTCTGCAAGTTCAGCAATTGCCATATGCAGGTACTCTTTTAAAAAAAAAAAAAAAAAAAAAAAAAAAAAAGTTTACCGCCCAGAGATCTTAAAAGTAGCCACGAGCTGGTTGGCTAAAGTATCTGCAAGGTGTGCATACAATAGCCTATTCAAGGCCTCTGACCTACTGACAAAGATTAGTCACAGCGACAGTGGACTGAATCTCAGTGTTGCTTGTGGATGATTACAATGCTTCCACTAGTGGTCTTTAGGAAAGTAATGTAGTGGTTTTGCCAACCTTTTGGTCAGTTCCTCCCCCCCCCCCCCCACCTGAGGCAATAAATAGCTAAAATTTGTTTCAAACCCTTAGTATGTAGGCTCAAAGAATAATGAACAGAGTGACTGTGCAAATTAATGTTTAGACACCCTCATATAGATTTTCATCCCAAACATTTAAGATTCTCATGGAATTTTACTCTAAAGATTTAAATAATAGCTCCCATCCCACTTATTCTGGTGGTGAAGAAACTGAGGTGTCAAAGATCTTTTAGCTTTCTAGATTTCTATTTATGAAGTTGAGAAGGATAACAGACAGTAGCAGGCAACGGTAAGAGTTTCTTTTCCACTCCTTTAAGTTACAGCACTGCTAGAATCCTTTTGACCTAATATAAGACTGGAGACAAAGAAAGAAGAGAGGGTTGCCTACCCATCAGAGGAGCAACTGTGCCTCACTTTCCTCAGCTATCAACAGACTCCCTCAATTCAACATGGGCAAGTAGTCTTATGGCCAAACTACAAACTCCTCTCTATCAAAAGATTAAAAAGTTCAGAGCCCAACAAAAAGCCTTCGTCTAGTTCTGCTTTTCGAGCCACAGCTTTTCGTCAGTGGTGTAGGAAAGTTTTTCTACCCTTGAAAAGTCAACAACTTATCCTTTACTCTTGATGCAAGAGCATTAAACAATCCCTCTAAGCTGTACTACTGATGCATAGGGGAGACTCCAAGACCCTAAGCAATGAAGCAATTCTCTCTTCACTCTTCTCTCAGAGCCATCTCCTATGCCTTTCTATCGGTCTTCCTTTCTCCCAAACCATCTCCCCAGTCCTGTCACAGTCCCTCTTGAATTCTTTACCCAGCTCCCTCTCTGTTAAGAGCTGCACTACAGGTCTTGCCCAGACCATCAGCAGACCAAGTTGCTCCTTCTTGTAAGAAAAGGGAACTTGTCTATAGCCCAGACCACCTTCTCAGCATTCTTTCCTCTAGCCTATAGAGCCCAAGCAATCTGTTAGAGAACTACAACCCCCAGAATACTTTCTGTCCTGGACTGAGGCAGCAACAAAATCCTAGTGGGAGGCCTGTTTTTGAAGGGCCAGAGTACCTGGTTACAGAGAAAAGTTTTTAATTTGAGGAGTGAATGGGTCAAACTCATCTCATGATAATCATGATAACATTAAGGGTGTCTTAGACCAGAATCTCATGCCTGTTGTACGCTTTAGCCTTTTCCAAGAAAGAAAAAGGTTGAGAGAGGAGCACTCAGCTACAGAAAAACTCCGTTTGCACTCTACAGCTGAAGATGATGTAATGCAGAGGAAACCTGGCCATAGAACCTACTACGGTCAAGACTGTCAGCATTAGAAGATGAGCCTGAACAGCTGAAAACTGGATTTCACAACAGTTAGTGACTGAAGCCTGGTCACAGATGAAGTCACCCACTTTAAAGCTTCCCAGGGCATGGAGGTGCCTATAAAGGATGTCTCATACACAGAAAACCAATAAAGTAAGGAATAAAAAAGCAAGCAATTTACTCGTGGCGGAACTTTGAAGTCTGTCTGGCTGCTGAAAGATCTTAAGCAGCTAAATAGTTGTGGGGGCTACACACTGAAGTGGTGGATGCCCTTTCATCCAGGGTGGTAGGGTGCTGAACAAGTAAGATTTTGCACTATGCAGGGTGCAAAAAGTGTTCATATACATGAGCTCTGACCTCAAACTTGACCAAGCAGTATAAGCTAGCTTCTCTGTGGAAGCCTTGTTCATACAAGCCTCCTTAAATATTATAGCTGGAGGCAAATAAGAATATGCATGAAAGAAAGCACTTCCATTCATAAATATGAGAAGTAGCTATGCTGAAGAATTATCTTAATATAGAAAGGAAAAGCTAAGTTACTCTTTTCATAATTGCATATTCCATTCACCTAGCTAGGTTTTAAAAGTCTTTGATAGAATAGAAAAACTCTAGCAATTTCCTTTAAGACGGATCTACTTCAAAGGGGTATGAGTAAAGGGAATTTGGTCAGTCTGCACTTAGAAAACCATGCTGGTGACACTGCTCATTAATTGTCAGAATCCCCATATTTTAAAAGAAAACTGCAATAAAAATATAGAAATCAGTTATATAGCATACATACAGACAAAACCCAATCACAGAATTTCACAAATTCCCAGGACAGGGTTAGATTTTCAAGCAATTGCTTTTAGGACGGTAGCAGCAATTTTTCCTTCAGAACAGAGAAAAATGTTCTAAACATAGCACTTTTAAAATATTTGCAGCAATATTTTGCTCTGCTGATTAAGATAAATCAAACCACACACATTCATTGAAACAGCAGGGGAACACAGTTCTTTGATATTAGAATGAGCTACTTTCCAAATGTTAGACTTACTAGTTTTCTTGCTGAAAGTTCTAGGAAGGAATTATTCAAAAGATCCATGAAGGTATGCGGATTGTGTCAGTTTATTTAAAACTAAAGCAGCCCTAAGCAAACAAATTCTGCTATTCTCTATTTTGGAAGTGAGGGGTAGAAGTGTAAACTGTTGAAACACTGACATTCTCCAAATATTTTGTTAGTCTTTGCAGATGGCCTCCAAGAAAGATTGTGGTATGAGGGGTTACTTTTGGAGGAGTTTATTTTAAAAATAAATAAGTTTTTTTTTTTTTTTTTTTAAAACAAGTGGGGGAACAGATTCAGCACTTAAATACATTTTAAATCTTGTAAGAGTTTCAGGCCACAGTTAAACAGGAAGCATCTTGTCTCCCTTTTCGCCTCAAAAAGGAAATATTGTAGTGCTCTTACAATTAAAGAATTTCTGCCTAACAGCAGTGACAAAGCATTCTCAAGATATTCAGCTCTTGTAAGTTTTCAGCATAACCCAACTTACTATCTTGATAACAATGGGGACAAAGTAAACAAAGGCTTCTAAACTCCCAAAGGAACAAAGATGGTATACAAAGTTTCACACAAACTGATTTGGTGCAGAATATGCGCTATCACAAGCTTACATATAAAAATTACAAAAAAATAAGAATATAATTTAACATGACCTTCTAGCACGAAACAAAACTGGAAGATGGCAACTAGTCTAGTCCAATGGCAGTAAGACAAGTTGCAAAAATAGCCTTTAGAGTATTACACGCAGCCCATAAATGTCTGTAGGCCAGTCCCACCCCTAACCTTCCAAAAAGTGCACATATATCATGTCAATTAAGACCGGAGGAAAACTGCAGTAATTCAGGGTAGGCCAGCTGCTTGGGCAACCGTAAAAATTCTGTTACACTTCCACTCTCCTGCATTGAGCTGTGTACCCACAGGGTGCGTTAGCATGAAGAAGAGAGGTTACTTACAAGGAGCTGTGTTCTTCCGTAGGTAAAGGCATCACGCTCCTTTTAAACATCTAGCTCAGTGGTTCTCAATCCGCAGGTCACTTGTGGCCCAATCAGCACATGGCTGCGGCCCATGTGACATCCTCAGGGCCACACAGGTAGTGTGCGTATATATTGCGTGGATTCAACCCACATAACAGAGCTGCTTTGCGGCCCACAATGGTAAATAGGTTGAGAACCACTGATCTAGATTCTGAAGATATACCTCCTGGTATACAACAGGGTTGAATACACTGGCTATAGTGAAGTCTTATACTGCTTCAGGAAAGCACCCAAGATGAGGTCTAAGCATCCATTTGTCTATTTACACTACAATGTAGAGAGGAGCGTCATTAGACCCTGCAATTGAAACACTTCTTGCTGATGCAACCGCTATCCAGAATGTTGTCTTAAGGGACATGAGTTTTAGGAAGGCACCGTTGAAAGGTTTAAAGGGAAGCCCCATTAGCTTGGCAAGCTCCAAATATAAATCCCAGAGGGAAATGGTTCCCTTCTGAGGAAGAGCATTTACTAAGTCCTTCTAAGAATCTAACTAATGTAGAATGAGGAAAAAATCCATTTTGCACTGCACATGCTCATAATCAGCTTATAGTCATGAGTTGTACTTTTACAGAAATACTAGTTATACCTCAAGGACTGGTCACAAGTTGTCCAATATAGCAGGGATTCCCCCTTATGGGCACGAACAGATTCTTGTTGCTGGACCACATGGAGGATCTCTTCCATTTTTGGAGATAAAACAAAACTTTTCTGAACTGGAGGAAGATTTCTTGCATTCTCTGAGATTATCCAGGCCAACAGTTGGGAGTTTCTCCAGGTAGCGCTGAAGCACCTAGCTATTCCACAGAAACAAAAGGTGTAGAGATTGTGGAAATGGGAAAGAAGGTTGTAGGGAGAGCAGCAAGAGCTCAGTGTACCAGCTCTGGGACCAGCCACACTGGGAACACCAGAATAGCTACTGCAGTCTCTTGATTTCCTATAGCACTGTAAGAATGAGTGGGACTGAGGAAAGGTACACAGTAAGCCTTCACTCCAGTCCAGAAGAAACAGATCTGACAATGACTTTTTGTCCCTGCCTGCTTTTCTGCAGCATAAAAGGCACTTCATGTTTCCTCTGGAAGCAGAGAGATCCACTTTCAGGTTTCCAGTCTCCTGAAGGTTGCATGGACCAGTCATTTGGATCCTTCTTTCTCCTGCTGAGGAAGTCTGATTGCACACTGGTCTCTACAAGATGTAATTATGGGGAGGATTTTGTGTTTGGTGCACCAATACCAGAGTTTCCCTGCTTTTGTACAGATGAGTAGGAAGTAGATCACTTCTTGTTTATGTACTACATGGCCACGGTGATGCCCATCAGGACCCAGATCACTTGGTGTTGATGTGGTGGTAGAAAGGTTCAGGTCCCAGCTAACTGCCCTGCGTTCCAGAACACACATGTAGAGCTTTGCCTCTCTGGTATTACAACTGCCATGTACTTGTAGTTCTTGGTAATGCCCTCCCCTGCCCACATTGGAGGCATCTGTAGGAGCAGGAGGAGTTTAAGGCACTCAAAGTGAATTGACTCCTTTTAATATAGATGTTCTTGATTTCCCACTAGTAGTTGCAGAAGCTAGTGTAGAACAGTTAGCCTACTCAACTTGCCTGCATTTGGGATGTGCTGCTGAGTCACCCAGTAATGTAGTGGCCTCATATATAAGCAGTTATACAAGAAGAAAAAAGTTGGGGATGTCCTGTGACCTATCAGCCTCAAAAATAACTTGGTGGGCTGGCTGACTCAGGTTTGTGATGAATTGGTAATACTTATACAATTTATTAATTGTTTGAGATTATGTCAGACTTCAAACTCCATTTTGTGCAGTCTTTTTTCTCCTCTATGGTCAGTTTGCCTTACTGTTAGGTTGAAAATTCCACAGGTTGGTAGCAGAAGAACAACATAGCCAACTTAATTTCTCAGTTGTTGGAAATCCGTCCAGACAAAGGATTGGTCCCTGCTCAAAAAAACTGTTTTAGTGGTAAAGCCACCATGCCAACAAAGTTACCTGACGGGGGTCTGTGCTCATGTGGGGAAACTGACAAGGGTGTCACCTGGTACAGGAGGCTGAAGGTTTTAAAAGGGAAGAGGCAGGTCTGCTTGGAGACCTTCTCCAGTACATAAGGGACAGACTACTCACCATGCAACAGCCTGCAAGACGCACGGGAAATCCTGCGTACCTGGACACTAATGGCACGCCCATGACTCACAAGAAGAGAGTTAGCTAGAATGTGAGACACATGGCAGTTTCAGATGTTTATGGTTTTGTATGATCTATACTATCTTATGCTTCATTTGATTAGATATAAAAGAGCAAAAACTGTTAGATTGTGAAAAGTTTGTGTGTTGACTACTTCACCTATGCACCTGAGAGAGTCCGACTGTAAACCAAAAGCTTCACGCCTTTTGGGTGTAGTTCTGGGAGATGGGTGTGTTTAAGCAACAGCAGTATCTCAGGGGTCAGTGATGGTCCTGGAGGCCTAGAGCAGATGGGCAGAACCACCCCATTTCAAGGAGGCAGAAAGAGTCAATGGATAACTAGCAAAGGATTTAAAAAACAAAAAACAACCTATCTGGACTTTTAATATGTCAAAGAGGGAATCAGGAGGTTCCACCACTGTAATATCTGTTGGCAAAAGGGAGCATGTGGAATGTGAAGCTCATCAAGCTGTTTATAGTCACAGGTGGCAGCGTCAAGTGATGGCCCCAATAAGGGAATCCCCATCATCCAAATGGACAACATCAACCCCCACATCAGTCACTGGTGTGGTGACATGTCAGAGTTGGGGAAGGTACTGCTGAGAAATCAGGTCATCTGGTACAACAGTCAGTGCTGTAGGCTGTGTTAACAGTGTTGATGCTGATGAAGCATCCCTTCAGCTCCAGGGTTAGATGTATGGGGCCAGTCAGTCAATAAAAGCCTGGATAGACCCTTGAAAGTGAGACCACATTAACAAATGTGAAAGGATGCTGCATTACATCTCACCAGGGCCCCCCGACACATGGGGGGCTATTGTGAATCAAAACCCAATGTCAACACTGGCATGGGGCCCTCAAATCCCATCCCAGATTACACTAAGGGAATTTCTGGGCCAGTCTCAGAACAATGTAATCTCATAGATGAGGCTGGGTGACAAGGCAACAGCATGTAAGCTAAGGAGCCAATATATGAGCTGATGGCCCAGTGCCAAGCAGAGACAGAAGGGATCCTAGGGATTCTCAAGTAGAACCACCTCTCGGAGACTAGCATCAACTGGTTTGGCTCCAATAGTTCCAGTGCCAGGAGTTGGAGACGGCATTGTTCCAGTCTGCTTAGTACTGAAAAGCTCAGCACCAGAGAACCCAATGAGGAGCAGCAGCATCTTTCTCTCTGGTACAATGTTGCACGGTGCAATGTTCTCTCTTTTTGAAGGAAGGGGATCCAGAGACTGTTGCTGATGCTAGAGGAGCAGAGGCTAACTCCCTAAGTAAGCTCAATAGGAGCCTAGGCAATTATAGGTGCCTGGTTGTTCAGTGCCAACATAGCAGCCTAGCAGACTGTGATGGCTTAGCAATGGGCTTCTTAGGTTTGGCTAGTGTCAAATGTCCCTACCAGGAGCCAGGTTGTGACTGGAAGGAATCTGTGGGGACCCTGCAGTTGAGATTGTGATGGATGGTGGCGCTGAAGTGGGTGCCTCAGCACTCAGGACGGTCATTCTAGCCTAGACAAAACTAGGCAGCTGGTATTCATCTTCGGAGTTATCATGTGCCAAAGAATCCTTGCAAGAATCCTTCAATGCACAAAAATAGCTGCATTATAAACCCAGGAGCACTTCCAAACCCCTTGTCGCCACCCAGTGTACTTCATTGCCTGGCCAGTTCATGTGGCGTCATGGTCAGAAACACACACCAAGTTGTGACCCTTTCGCCAAGGTGTGTATTTACAAAATCACAGTGTAATGCAGCTTACAGAAAAGGAAGGCTTCCCCGCAGCCTTCGCTCCTCAGTCTAGGCTCACCCTCCTAGCTTTCTTTCTAAGCTTCCCCTTGCTTCCTGTTCCTTCCATTTCTATCCTCCCAATTACATCGTTAACCCAGTGATTACCACCCAGGTGCTCATGATCCCCCAACAGAAAGTGTTTCATGCTGCAGCAACATCAGTGACAGGGTGCTACAAATAGTGCCTTGTCTCACCCTACAGTTCCGTTGGGAGACAGGCAAATCCACTTCAGAAGGAGCAACTGGGTTCTCTTTTCCAGTGTGAGCTACAAACAGGCCACACAGGAGCTGAAATGCACTCCTTAACCAGCTCCACTGATTACATCCTTTGAGGTACATGAGAGCCAGCAGAGAGGATCTTAGGCATTTCTAAGCCCTGAGAGCAGAAGAGTTGCAGAAACTTGCCTCTACCTTGTTAGCAGGAGAACAGAAATGGGGGGGGGGGGTGTAGGAGGGAAATAAAAAAAAAAAATCACAAAGCAATTCTAAAAGAAATGGAGGAAGGTAGAAGAAAGGAGTGTTAGCAACAGACATGCTTCCCCTCCCACCACCTCCCAAAAAAGCCACATAGGAAAAAAAAAAAATCCATACAGAAATGGACTTGAGGGATCAAAGAAAATTTGCTGTGTATCTAATAAACCTTTCTCCTCAATTAGTAATCAGTGAAGATTATAGATACGAACTCCCATATCACCCTCCAAAAAAAGCCCACCAGCTAGGACACAAATAGTGATAATCCATTTTCAGAAACTTTCTCTGATAGGAGATTGTGACTAAATTTGGTCAAACAGTGACTTTTCTACTGTTTGGAATATAACAGAAACAACAGCAGAATTTAAAACATTTAATAAGTTAGACAAGTGGTCAACAAAAAAGGCTAGAACTAAAAAAATATATATCTTCTTCGTTTCTTTTGTTGTCCTTTTCATTGTAAGCACTTCAGAACAGGAAAGGTCGCTTTCTGTGAATCTCTACAACACGGTAAAATGGTGCCCTACTCTTGATTTGTCCCTATTGTCTGTACCACAAACACAATTCACTCGAAGTTTAAAAAAATAAAAAAGTACAAACGCTACTACAAAATGTCAGTTAATATAAGAAGTTGTTTCACTGCTGTAGTCAACAGAAAGTTAAATATGATTTTGAAACGGTCATTCACCGCATTCCAATTTTAGATGCAAAGCTTAGGGACAGTTATGAAATTAGTTAGCAGTACAACCAGCAACCTCGTGTTTCAAGGCTCTATCCAATCACCAGCAGGGAATCAGAAACTATTTTCTTCCCCAATGTGCAGCTGGCTAGATGTATTGTAGGAGTAGTATTTTTCAATCTTTCTCTGCAGCCTGGGGCACCTGCTGGAATCTGGGCATCTCCCACCTAGTCAAAATTATACCAAGCGCACGTCAGGGACCTTGAGCACTGGTGGCACCTTGCTCTCTCCTGTTTTATGCCTGTGACATGTGGTTTAGTCTTTTGAGGACTGAAATGCTTTAGCCTAACTGAAGCCTTTTGGCTTAATATAAGAGTAGCTGTGTGAAAATTTAATGGTATGTGGCATACAGAAAGTCATACTAATGGACCTACTTAGTGGTCCCTTCTGGCCTTAAACTATGAAACTTATGTCAAAAATTATGAGCTTGAATTCTCAATTCAGCTTTAAATAAGAAGGGAACAAGTCAGAAGTGTACGTCTCATGAGTCTGAGAGAAAACTTTACACAGATGCAATTATTAAGCTGCATTTCAGACTCATCTGTATGTTGCGTTCAAAACACATTAGTTTTGACAGTATCATGCTTTTTACACCACTTTAATTTAGCTCTAACTGATCATGCAGATAATGTCAGTAAGTTACAGAATTAGAAGTAACTCAGATTCTCCCTATTTATACATCAGAGATAAGAAATGCAACAAGCAAGCTGGAAGAACAATACCAAAAACAGAAAATTTGTATCTGGAAACTCACCTACAGTTGCTCTAATTAATGGGGAGGAGTCACCAATGTTGTTTAGACATTCACTCTTGATGAAGTCCGTTACTCCATTTGGAAAGTTGTGAAAATGCGCTTTCACATTATTCTTCAATATGAGACCACTCAGGGACCGTGTGGGTTCATCTGCACAATACAATAAAATTACATTCAGATTGCACTGGGTGTATAGGACACTAGCACATGTACTCTTTCAAAGGGAAGAATCATACACAAAATGTTTTGTATCACTAAATTTCAGTATCTCCTGTTCTGCTTTTAAGAGAATAGTTGCTTTCAAGGGTAAAAAATATCCATCAGGTGAAGTTAAGGCTAACTACTAGCAATGGTTGCAGAATTAGGGCATGGCTACACTTGCGAGTTAAGATCGCATTAAAGCAGCCCTGTGTGCTCTAACTCACGATGTGTCCACACTGGCAAGGCACGTACAGCGCTCCTGGTACTCCACCTCGGCGAGTGGAATAACGTTTGATACGCCCCCGCTGGAGCACCATGGAGCCAGTGTGAAAGCCCTGGTCTGTTACTGCGCTCTGATCAGCCTCCAGAAGCGTCCCACAATGCCTATTCTAGCCACTCTGGTCATCACCTTGAAGGCTACTGCCCTGCCCTCAGGTGACCAACCATCAGATCCACCCTTTAAATTCTCTGGGAATTTTGAAAGTCCCTTTCCTGTTTGCTCAGCCGGGCGTGGAGTGCTCTCAGCGAATCTTTCCAGGTGACCATGCCTCCAAGCGTCAGGCGATCCCCAGTATGGAGCAATGGCAAGGTACTGGACCTCAGTGTTTGGGGGGAGGAAGCTGTCCAGTCCCAGCTAGGCTCCAGCCGTAGGCATTACGATACCTTCTGGCAGATATCAAGGGACATGATGGAAAAGGGTCAGGACCGGGATGCACTGCAGTGCAGGGTTAAAGTGAAGGAGCTGCGGAATGTCTACCACAAAGCCCGCAAGGCAAACAGCTGCTCCGGTGCTGCCCCTGCGACCTGCCGTTTCTACAAAGAGCTGGATGCGACACTTGGGGGTGAACCCACCTCCACTCCGACTACCACCATGGACACTTCAGAGCCCAGTTCAACAAGGCAAGAGGAGGAGCAGCAAAGCGGGAGCGAGGGTGGTGAGGCGGAGGAAGACACCCCAGAATCCCTAGATGCATGCAGCCAGGAGCTCTTCTCAAGCCAGAAGGAAGGTAGCCTGTCATGGAGGCCGGTGCTTGTGGAAGGACAAACACCAGAGAAAGTTCCCGGTAAGCAGCTTTTATTTTGGGAAGGAAGTTATTCGGTGCGGGCTCTTCGGATGAGCAGGGTTAGGGCTGCATGCATGCTTAGATGCAGAATAGGGCATTGATGTGCTCTCTCACAATCATGGTAATCAGCCTCAATGATCTCTTCAAAGGTCTCATCCAGAACTTGGGCAATGCGCTTGCGCAGGGTTTCTTGGGAGAGCCACTGTGGCCCTTGCCCCAGTAAGGCTTATATGTCTGTGCCACTGTGCCGTGGGGGGGGAGAGGGGGGACACCACTGCTGCACACAGGCAAGCTGTATATGGGCCAGGGCGGAAGCCACATTGTAGCCGAAGACCCTTCCTTGGTTCCCAGGTCACCCTCAGCAGCGAGATATCTTCCAGGATGAACTCCTGTGGAAAACGTGGGGACAATGTTTAGTATAGGGGCCTCCCGCAGCTGTTGGCTCTCCCCAAGGCACAGAAACCCAGAGGACAGTACAGCCATGAAACAATCATTCCCCCCGGACCCTGTGCTTACTCACCATTTTGGGGCTCCTGTGGGGTATGTGCGCTTGCTTTGGGATGGGCAAATTATGCTATTGTGTAGACTGTGCTTGCTCTCCTTAAGTACGGGGGAAATCTTGCTCAGTCTGGTGTGAACAGTGCTGCCGCTGTTAGTATTGCATTTTCCCTTTGCAGATGCAACCTTGAGATCTCAGCCATCAGTGTTATCACTGGCCGAGAGACTGCAAAGACTCAGGAAGAGGCCACGCAGAAGCAAAGAAGACATGCTGTATGAAGTAACGTAGCAGTCACTTAACGAGAATCTAAAAGTGCAGGAGTGGCGGGAGAATGAAAGGAGGATCCGCCAGCAGAATGCAGACTGCCAGCACAAAAGCGCGGAGCTCCAGCAACAAAGTACGGATCGGCTGATAAGCATCATGGAGCGTCAAGCAGACTCGATCCAGGAGCTCGTAGCCATGCAGGTGGAGCACTACCGGGCCCACGCGCCTCCCCCCCACCGCCCTTCTCCCAAAACTCTTTGGCCCTTTAAACGGCCAAAAGCACACTCCACAGTCATCCTGCATGGGCTCAGCCTGTTGTTGAATCACTCCTTGCTGCTGTCAAGGCTCCTTGTGTAGGGTTTCATGAGCCACGGCATTAAAGGGTAAGCGGGGTCTCCAAGGATCACAATGGGCATTTCAACTTCCCCTACGATGATCTTCTGGTCTGGGAAAAAAGTCCCGGCTTGCAGCTTCCTGAACAGGCCAGTGTTTGGAAAGATGCGTGCGTCATGCACCTTTCCGGGCCAGCCTGCATTAATGTCAATGAATTGCCCACGGTGATCCACAAGCGCCTGGAGAACCATAGAGAAACAGCCCTTCCAATTAACGGACTCTGAGGCTAGGTGGGCTGGTGCCAGAATTGGAATATGCATCCCATCTATCGCCCCTCCTCAGTTAGGGAAACCCATTTGTGCAAAGCCATCCACAACGTCCTGCACGTTACCCAGAGTCACGGTTCTTCTGAGCAGGATGCGATTAATGGCCCTGCAAACTTGCATCAACACGATTCCAGCGGTCGACTTCCCCACTCCAAACTGGTTAGCGATCGATCGGTAGCTGTCTGGAGTTGCCAGCTTCCAGATTGCAATACCCACCCGCTTCTCCACCGTCAGGACAGCTCTCAATCTCGTGTTCTTGCACCGCAAGGTGGGAGCGAGCTCATCACACAGTCCCATGAAAGTGGCTTCTCTCATCCGAAAGTTCTGCAGCCACTGCTTGTCATCCCAGACTTGCATGACGATGTGATCCACCACTCAGTGTTTGTTTCACGAGCCCAAAAGCGGCGTTCCATGGTGGTGACCATGCCAGTGAAAGCCACAAGCAATCTCATGTTGCATGCATTACTCGAGTCGATATCATTCTCAGAGTCCTCACTGTCAATTTGTATCTTAAGGGGTAACTCGACTGCCAAACGTGACATGCTGTTGAGACTCGTCAGCATATTCCTCAGCAGTCTGGGCTCCATTCCCGCAGACCGAAAGGGAAGACAGAGCGCGCAGCACAAAATAGGTTGAAAGATGGCACCAAATGTGGACGGAAGCACAGGGATTGCAGGGATGTTGGGACAGGACCCAGAATGCCCTCCCCCCCAAGCCACAGCACCAGAATGGGAAGAGGTGCTTTATGGGCAGCTATCCCACAGTGCACAACTCCCAATGCCGCTGCAAGTGCGGCCACGCCAGTGCACTTGCAGCTGTCAGTGTGAACAAACGGCAGCACTTTCCCTACTGCGCTCTTCGAAGACTGGTTTAAGTCAAAGCGCTCTACAACTACAAGTGTAGCCATACCCTTAGAAACAGAATCTCTCATGTCTACTGAAAACTGTAAATTAAGCATCCTTGTGGTGGTGGGTGTGTACTGCAAAACATCTGGATTCAGTTTCTCTTCCTTATCTTGCAAGTCAAGCAAGAAAGATTAGAAGTGATGTAGGGACAAGTGCAATAAATCCCTGAGAGAAAGTAGTACATGTCATATTACTGAACAAACTAAGGAAGTATTATACAAGATTCTTCAGACCTAGCTATTCCAAACTATTTCCAGATGGAGGAAAACACGCTGTGTCCCAATATTTATTTTGTTACACTAAGATTCATATTACATAACATTTTAATTAAAGCTCTTGACAAAAAGAAAGTTATGAAGTGGTGTCTGTTTCCCCATGAATCCACTTGGCTAGATATAGAATAATCAAAGCTCGTATTAGTTTTGGATTTTCTGAGTTTACTTATCTTTGCCTTTAGTGTCCCAATAAATTATAAAAAAACAGCTTAGATTTCAAATGCCTTGGGGGCAAGAACCTGTCGGAATGTTTCTATAGAAACATTCAACCAATCACTCAATACACATGATAGCAATTAGATTACATCAAGGAATAAATATTTAACTTCACAGATTAAAGCAAAGAGCAGTATAAATATATGAAGCCTTTCAAACCACCTTTTAGACATTTTAATAAACATGGAATGCAAAGCCTTGACCCAAAAACAAAGTCTCCCCCCACCATCAAGAGTTAAGAATGTCCATAGAATTTTTTTAATGGGAACACTCAGTACTATTTCAGCACTTAGAATACGCATTAGAGAACAAGACTAAAGTACAAAGCACAATAAAACCAGCCACCAAAGAAATGCAGCTGTTCACACCATTTCTAGAATGCTTGAAATTTGAAATACCAGAAGCCGAAAGTTATTATTTCACTTGCTAGACTAGGATCCACATAAAAGACATCCAATTTTTTCAGGTTGGCACGTTAAGAGACTTTTCATCAGATTTGGATTAGCTAGTTAGAGCAGCAGAAGTGATCACACTCACTGGTTTATATAGCACTTCCCATTAGCCAGCTTCTATAGCTGTCTAAGGCAACTACTTAGTGTTATCTATCTTCTGACCAAAAGAAAGGGTCTGAGCATATGAATGGCCTAGAGCTCAGAACCATCAGGCTGGTCTGTGTAACGTTTCTACTTGTCTTCCAAAATTCCATAGTGCAGATAGTCAAGACCACACAACACCCATGCAGTATATGAAGAAGAAAAAGGGCACCCATTTCTAGCCTGAGTATCTGGAAGCCATCTACTTCTGAAATTGTACCCTAAGAACAAGTGCCCAATGGTCCTCAAGCTCCCCAGAGCCATAACAACTCTAGCAGGCTTCCTGAGCAGACAGTGGCCAACCATGAATGGTCCTTGCTCAGTTCCAGCACAGAAATGATACTTCATTGATGGGCATTCCCCACAACAGACTTGTTTGCCACAAGTACAATATAAAATGTCAGAACGTTTGCTCCAGAGGAGACCTGAACCTAGGGTCGCTACGAGATGCCTTCCTCCTGTAGCGGAGATGTATGCCTTTCTACCTGTGCCCCTGATCCCTGGGGTGATCTCAAGATAAGAGAATGTCATGATTACTTAGTAGGAGGGGCATTTCTTTGAACAACAAAGAAGTCGAATCAGTTTCCAGCTTTTGCTAGCTGGGTTCTATACTTACCAGCTCCTCCAATTCACAAGGGTTCTGGAACAGAGGGGGGGGGGGGAAAAAAAACAAACACATCAGTCAACCATCAACAGTGGTAGAGGCATGACTGCCTTGTCCAGAGACTAAGACAAAATAGGGGCTTGAGGGATAGCCTCTTTGTCCACCCTAGCCTCCTGTCCTTCAAAGGTCTCTTCGTGTTAGGGGTTTGGTGGAGGAGATTGACACCACAGTCTCCTGGTGCAATGAAGCTAGAAGTCTATCAAAGTGCTGCCAATATGCTACCCAAGGATCCCAGTATGGTCATAGGGGAGGCCCATACAGGAGAGAGGATAGTACCAAGGACTGATCCCACAACCCCTAATGTGGGCAAGGGGCCTTGTCAAAGTATGGGTTCCTGTAATGATGCAGAGGGGAACCCCACACTGATAAGGAGGAGATTCACTGAATGCCTCCTTCATCCTCCCGAATGTCCTTCGGGGGGAGAGGGGGGGAAGAGGGGTGAAGAATCCTGTGGAATCAGGAAGCACTGGTAATCTGAAGACTGGGGTCTCAGTAGTGACACTATCACTACCGACACTATCACTACCCACAAGCAGTGGGACTTCAGCTTGTCTAACATTGACAAGTCCCTGGAGTAACAGAATTCCTACTGTACTGACTGGATCAGTACTGATGCAGCAATTGATTTGAGCAGTACTGTTGGCTTGAAATGTGTTGGCTCCAAAGCTGAAGGTGCATGCTTTGATTTTGTTGGTACTGACGGAGCCTAGCGTGAAGACACTGTTGCTAAGTCTGAAACAGACTGTGCTGGGGCCCTGCTGCCACCATGTTTCTCCAAAGTACTGTAGGATCTCCCTGCTCCACTGGTACTGGAGGAAGAGTCTTTCACCTCCATGGCGCCAAGTGAAGAGGTCTAGGCCTCAACACTATACACCTCGCAGAAGACTGGGACTTCTTGGGAGCTGGCTCCTTGTGGTGAGAGACCACACTCCTCCTCTTCAGAGATTTCCCTGAGTCCTCCAAGATCTCCTTTTTATGCGAGATGTTAGCCAAAAGTTGAAGGGGCAATGAATCTGTTCAGAGACAAAATGTCCAAAGAGGGTCTCCTCACCTGACTCAGAAGCAGGTCAAAGGGAGTGCTCCATCAGCAGCTTCAGTTTGGTCTCCTGATTCTTCCAAACTCTAGATTTCAGAGCCAGGCAAAAGTTACTTGGGAGAGTCCCAGATCTCCCAAAAACGTAACAGATGCATAGAATGGACATTACTGGTCGGGATAGCCTCTTGACAAGAACCAGGCATGCCCAGCCAAGCCAAATAAGCTCTCCAGAAAAGTGGAGGAGAAGGAAAAAAACAACAAACAAAAAAAAAACCCCACACTAATTCTATACTCCCAACAACGAACACTAACTACAAAACATGAGGCATGCACAAGGTGAAACAAAAATACAAGAATGAAAACACATGGAGTACAAATTTAGAACAGTCAAAAGGGTGTTCACCATCTAGCATCCATCATGGAATAAATAAAGGGATGCCACATGTTCTAGACATCTAGAATGGACTAGATAATACTTAGTCCTGCCATGAGTGCAGGGGATTGGTCGAGAGGACCTCTTGAGGTCCCTTCCAGTTCTATGATTCTATGTTAATTTCCAGATAAAATATGACTCAAACTAGGGTTGTGCACACGATGGCTAATGTAGGCCAAGCTCCATGTGTTGGACAATGATTTATGTGCAAATACAGGCCCATCTTGGGTAGCTGGAAACCACCCCCACCCCACAAGTCCACCTGGGTGTACAGCTCAGCCTATATAAGCAACTAAGTGCAAAACTATATGCATTACAGCTAGCAGTTTACAGGTAGCGGCAGGGGGCGCCAGAGAGCTTCCTGAGGGAGCACCAAATGGATCTGATTTTAGTGGAAACCAGGTTTTCCAGTTTTTTGATTTTTCATCAAAATCAATAGGCTTCTGCCCATCAGCATCTGGAACATTCCCCACAATTGATCAGATGCTCTTTTGAAAAAGTTATTGCTTGACAAACTGGCAAATTCTCTGAGTGCAGGGCCCTGCTTTGCTCGCTCCATTATGTTAGTCTATTTGCATTACAATAATTAATTCACGTCAGATAAGATATTTTAAAAAAAGTTAATAAGTACCAATGGTATATAGACAAGAGGTTGATTACTAACGATTTATAAAAGGTAACTGAAGTAGAGACCCTAAATTATTAAATCATACTTAGCCTGTCAAGAATCATTAAAACTCAGATAAATTCAGTCATAAAACCTTAATTCTGTTAGTTTTAAAACTACACAGATCTGAAACAAAAATGCTTTGTTTCCAAAGATTATCTAAGCAACTCCCATTAAAAACCCAGTTTTTCCTCCCTCCAATCCCCTCTCTCCCTTTAAAAAAAAGGGAAAACACAAAAAAAAAGTAATTTGTTTTTAAAAATAACTTTTGGATGATTCCAGTTAACTCCGCCACAACAATATCCTGGGCTAAACAGACAGTAAGGCTAGAAGGTTTATTAGTCTGGGATATGGCAAGGAGTCAACAGGAAGTATCGAAAGTTATATGGTATCGAAAGTTACACGGTATTGTGTTCCAGCATAGATCTTACTGTAGGATCAGGATTATAGGGGCTTAATTCCTATGTAAACTGAAAAATATTTAATATCTAGAATTAGGTGGGAAGACTGTCAAAAGCTGATTATGTTTATAGGTGCATGACAGATAAGTTGAAAATAGGAGGCAATCAAGCCATAGGGATTTGCATAAGAACTGCATGGTTAAAGAACAAATTGTATGGACATGCAAATCTCAACATTCTGATTGTCCAAAGGCCACTGTTAGGAAGAGGACAGGGACTTGCATAATTGAGCAATAAATATACAGTTATGGATCAGAAGTTGTACTGCCATCTATGTGCTGCACAGCAAAGAATTCTGTGTATAGTATTTTGAAACTGTAATTATTGCTACTCGTTAGCAGACAGATTCATCATTCCAGTATCAAGGGAACCCTACCAGCGTTGTTTTAGGTTCTTACTGAAGTTATGTTCCTATATTTAGGCAGTTGGGACAAATCTGTTTTCCCCATTACATGAATCTACTGTTGATCAGGGTAATGTCAGATAAATTAACAAGGAATGCCATGGTCTACGTACACCGAAATTGTTTGAAATATTTTCCATTCACACAGCACTTTAGGCAAGAAGTGCTACCCTTTATGAGGCCACTTAAAAGAGAGCGTTAACAAAAGAGGGGGAAGTTTTCTTGAAAAACGTATGGTCTTACAATTGTGCTAGCACTGCATAAACATATACTAGATCATCAGCCCCCACAGAGAAATGTCAAATAATATTCACTTAACTGTGCTTTTGCCTTCAACAGTATTATTCCAACAGGATACTCATTCCTCTGTTTTACCTCTTTAGTGTAAGACTAGCAGTACTCTTCAGCTTTTAAAGATTTTTGACACTTCAGAACAGCAGTTTTACCAACTAATTATTTCATCACATGCCTTGTGATGTTGGCTGTTTTTATTAAATCTCCAACTCCCAATTCAAAATACACGCTTTCTAATTTTCCAAAAAGATTAAGTTTCTAGCCTCATGGAAGTGAAGAAAATCCTAAATAATTCTGAAATCAGGAAACATAAATAGAACACAACAGTTATTGTTTTGCACTATGGGGTGTCATAAATATAAAGGGAAGGGTAAACCCCTTTGAAATCCCTCCTGGCCAGGGGAAAGCTCCTCTCACCTGTAAAGGGTTAAGAAGCTAAAGGTAACCTCGCTGGCACCTGACCAAAATGACCAATGAGGAGACAAGATACTTTCAAAAGCTGGGAGGAGGGAGAGAAACAAAGGGTCTGTGTGTCTGTCTACATTCTGTCTTTGCCGGGGATAGACCAGGAATGGAGTCTTAGAACTTTTAGTAAGTAATCTAGCTAGGTACGTGTTAGATTATGATTTCTTTAAATGGCTGAGAAAAGAACTGTGCTGAATAGAATAACTATTTCTGTCTGTGTATCTTTTTTGTAACTTAAGGTTTTGCCTAGAGGGGTTCTCTATGTTTTGAATCTAATTACCCTGTAAGGTATCTACCATCCTGATTTTACAGGGGGGATTTCTTTATTTCTATTTACTTCTATTTTTATTAAAAGTCTTCTTGTAAGAAAACTGAATGCTTTTTCATTGTTCTCAGATCCAAGGGTTTGGGTCTGTGGTCACCTATGCAAATTGGTGAGGCTTTTTATCCAACATCTCCCAGGAAAGGGGGGGTGCAAGTGTTGGGAGGATTGTTCATTGTTCTTAAGATCCAAGGGTCTGGGTCTGTAGTCACCTAGGCAAATTGGTGAGGCTTTTTACCAAACCTTGTCCAGGAAGTGGCGTGCAAGGTTTTGGGAAGTATTTTGGGGGGAAAGACATGTCCAAACAGCTCTTCCCCAGTAACCAGTATTTGTTTGGTGGTGGTAGCGGCCAATCCAAGGACAAAAGGGTGGAATATTTTGTACCTTGGGGAAGTTTTGACCTAAGCTGGTAAAGATAAGCTTAGGAGGTTTTTCATGCAGGTCCCCACATCTGTACCCTAGAGTTCAGAGTGGGGGAGGAACCTTGACATGGGGTCATGATTTTTAAGCTAAAATCCTGGTTTTTGAATATTTAGAGTCACCAGTACAGCAACATTAATGGGGCAGAGCATGAGTCAGATCCCTACTGGCTGTCACACCTCATCCTGCCAGGGTGTAAACACTACCCCCCAAAGCAGTCCATTCCTCAGTTGCCCGGGAAGCAAGCATCTCAGGATATAGGCCAATTTATCAAATGATGATCAATTAAAAAATCACCACCACCACATACGAAAGAAATAGAAACAAGTATTAAGGTACCTTAAGAAGATATGGTCACAACCCCAAGAGGTTCAAGGTGCGGAAAAATGCACTCTGAATTATTTGGAGAACTACAGATCTGCAAAATAGACTAATGGAAAAAAGCCTTCACATAAAAAGTTGGCTAAAAATAAGGACATCCTGAAATGAAACAAAACTTCTTGTAAGCATGGGAGAGTCCAGTCTCCTCCTACCTTGGAAACAAGTGCTACCATTCACAGTATGAACAGACACACTCTTAAAGACTGAATCCAAGCAGTAACATTAAGTATGTAGCTGCTTCATGGGTGTCTGAGAAACAGTCCCAAAGCAGACAGTGTGGCAGCCTACCCTCAGTCTCATTTTTAAGACAGAAGACATTGCAGTATAAAATGCAGACAGACATCCATTTAGACAAGTCCTCTTGATAACAGCACTGCCAAGCAAACGGGAATCAAAAACGTTTGGGTAAAAATCAATTTAAAAAAAATCACATTTTTAATTTAAAAAGTCAGATTTTTAAAAATAAAGCTGTTTAAAGTCTGAATTTAATACAAAATTATTAAAGCCTAAATTTATCATCTCTTAAAACATTTAAAGAAAATAAATAAATACACGGAATCCACAGCCTCTATCAAAAACTGAGTTAAAGGCTGCTTTCCTATATAAAGAAAGAAGGGGGGGGGGGGGAGGGAGAGGGAAGAGGGGCGTGAGAATTAACTTTTGAAGTCAAACTTTATAAAATATGGCACAACAGGGCTAGTTTTGTTTAATAAAAATAAATTTTATATGCTGTTGTGTTCAATTAAATTCCAGTTACCAATCTAATGCACCTTGATACAAGTCATGAGCAAAAAGTTAATTATCTAGTAAATAAGCGTCATTCATCATTTTCTAACATACTAAAAGCGTACAATTAAGGCCCTGAAAATGTTAAGCTATATAATTGCTTAAATCAGTGTATATAGTGCACCCTCCTAAATAGCAAAAAGATGTACCAAATCTAGCGTGAAGGCTCTGTTTAGTTATAAATCAACATTTTAATGCTTGTATCAACCAATGAGAATGCACCTTTCTTTAGAAAAATAACTGAAGTACAAACAGAAAAGTTGATTAAAATGGATTATTTAAATAAAGGCTTTCCACTTGGTGATTTAAATCCTGATCAAGAGTTTAGTGACTTATGGTCTTTAGAATGCTGTCAAAAAAAAAAAAAAAAAAAAATAGCGTACATGGGAATACAGGCCTTATGTAAGTTTTAAAACCTATTTAAGAAATAATTTAAGGTAATTTTTTTCTGTCAAAATGAAAGCTGAAAACAAGCTGTGACACCTATAGCCCAGTTTCAGAATAGGACGGTTTGTAATGTCTAAGCAGCATAAACTGAAGTGATGAAAGATCATAGATCTGAATTTACAATTTTGCTGGATGGATGAAAAGTTGAGTGACTGGTTGTTGGGGGGGGGGGGGGGGGGGGGGGGGACCCTAGCAGTCTTTTATAGGATTTTTATATTTCATTTTCTATAAAACAGGTGACAATGTCATCTCCAGACCACTTCACCTGCATACAACAATGCCAGCTTCTTCAATCCAGAGCATGAGACTACCTGTATCAATATTGTAGGGAACAGACTTGCAACAGAAACAGTGTAGAACTCCAAATATTTTTTAAATTGCTGAATTAGGCAGCACTTTTCCAAACTGACACTAGCTAAAAGTGACCTAATCCAATCCTTAGATTAGCTTACATGGCACCAAAATAGGCCTCACACCAGACTTATCCAAAGATCTAGGAAGTAGATGTTGCAAGGCAGACTAAGCAAAATTCACAAACCATAAGAATCAAGGGTAAGGCCAAGAAGCCTTACAAGCCATCTGACAGAAGATGGTCTCAAGATTCTGGAATGTCTATCACATTGATGTGAGGAAGTCACCTCAACCTGGACAACATGCATTAATCACAGGCTACATGAACCTTTGCCCTATCTGTGGACACACTGAAAGAAAGCCTGTTAATGAGAAGCACTGCTCCTTGCATAGAGTCAGAGCGGAAACTGCAGGCAAGTCAAGACGACTGCAAGAGCTGAAGAGTTTGCAAAGCCTTGTTACCTTATTTTTATTAGGCTGAGATGTCTCCAGCCTATTTAGCCTTTTATTTTTAGGGCACTGGAGTTGAAGTGTGGTTGTGTGTATGTAAGCACCGATGAAGTCCAAATGAGGAAGGCACATGAAAGAAAAGTTCAGCTAAATATGCCATAAACATCATCTCAAAGTTACTGTTTTATGTTTGAAAGTCCTCAGAGACTAGAAATTTTCCCCTGTAATTTTTGGTGTAAGGTGTTAAACTTTGGTTTCTCAAGTGTTTTGTTAAAATCTGTACTGTAATAATGCCTCCAGGGGGAAGGAAGGTACTAACCACCATATAACTGAAGTCTGAGAAGGAAACTTAATAATTGGCTCCAAGGTTGTGGTTCAGTTAACATATTTAACCATTCAAATTATAACTGATTGACTTTGTTAAATTCTTTAGCTGGGATTTATAACCAAACAGATATAGTCACAATCTAACAATGATTAAACTATTTGATGATTTAATTCAAACCCAATAGAGATTAATTTGTTGATCTGATCTTTACATGATAGTTGAATTGCTTTATTCTTGGTTCAGTGTAAAAGCAGCTTTGCTCTGGTGATGATTTCTTTAATTAAAATTCATAAAAATACTAAAGTCACAAACCTTTGAGTGTCCAGAACCTTTGAGGATTAACCTAAAAGCCTGACAAGCTACCTCTAATTAGTCTTTGGTTCACAACAGAAGTCTAAGAACCTTTTAACATTAAGCATATGGAGACACACTTCAATGTGATAAGCATATTAAGAATGTTGGCAGAATGACAGACTCATCAAGGTGGACCACCACCACCATCCTGGGAGGTGAATCTAATGTGAGTATGCAGTACTTCATTTTTGTAAAAATCTGATCAAGTTTGAAGCTAGCCTACTGCTACCTGGAACCTGATCTTCCACATAAGGTTAAATTCACAGGACTGAGTGTTTCAAAGAGCTTTAATCCAAATCAAAGTGGGCCTTTAGATAGCATCAAGCTGCACACAAGCATGACAAGGGGCTGCAGACACTGATCTACTCTCAACTAATTCACAATCAACAGAAAGCTTCCAAAATGAACCTGAATGGAGTGAGTCTTCAAAGCGGGCACAGACACAAAGAAGTTAGTAAAGCAATTTGAGGTGGGTGAGGAGAGTACCCCAATTGAAGAGAACTACCTTGACCGCTAACCTCTCTTTTTGAAATGACAGGTCCTTCTCATACATGTTTTTGAGATGCTAGGACATGAGTTATCTACTGGAAGACACCATACTTACAGATCTTTGCTCTGTCATCAGGAATCAAAGCAAAAGGTCTTGAGTGCCCTAGATGTGGATCATCATCTAGGCCAGATTCTCTCTCAATCTGGTAGAATCAACTCTGCCCAGCCGCAACAGTACAGAGAACTACACTTATCTGAGCTAGTATGAGGCAATTACGATCACACTTTTCTCTCTCAACTTTCCAGAGCCTTAGCTAGGAGAAGGAGCAGTAGAAAAGTCAGAGACATCTCTTCCCTACAGTATGGAAAAGGCATCCTTTGCTAATGGGACTTTTTATGGAAGCCACGAGCAGGCCACCAGTAGTTTTCTGCTTTGGTAAGTAATGATGAGATCCACCTCGAATGTCCCTCAGAAGAGGGACTGGCTGGCACTTCCATATCCTGAAGCCACTTGTAAGGATGTGTTCCAGATCTCATTTGCAATTGTGGTCTCCTTTCTTGCCATGTACACATGTACTATGAAAGTCTTGTGGAGTAGAGCACACTCCAGCCCCTGAAGACTTACCTAACAGGTGGCAAAGCCCAGTACCTCCCTGCTTGTCTTTGTGTTCCTTATGCAAATGAGAGCCCTGATAGTCACTGAACCAGGAACACTTCTGGGGATACCAAGCACGTGGACACCTAAGGCACACAGAGCCACACTGATCTCCAGAACATTCATATGCAACATTCCTTGAAAGACTGATCTCCCTGGATACTGAGACCCTCTGTATGAGATCCCCTGTCCTAAGTTGGATGCAACCATGATCGCTACAGTTTGGACAGGAGACATTTGGAAGTCCATTACAAACTAAGTTCTCCTCAGACAATGAGACACTGAAGTCTCATTACTGGGATGTGACAGGAGACTTGCTTATGACCACTGAGACCTCAGAGTCCAGAGGCTGCTTCACACGGAGACATGCCATGATTAGTATAAATATCATTGGAGCTATCTGGTATGATTGTTCTTTGCCAGGAGGGTTTATATTTCTGGCATGAGAAAGATGCTGTACAAGAGCATTCTTGGTGGATTGGGACAGCAGGGACACTAGCCCCCAGAAGTTCTTCTACAAATCTGATCATATTATCCCATTTAACAATTCCTGGTAGTCATGCAGACTCCCGAGACTTCTGACAAGGTGACAATGGCATGTTACTGTTAGTGGCGAATTGGCTAATCTCTCAGGAAACCCTTCATTTCACAAACTCTCATGCCTTTATGGCCAAAGGACAGATGAAGTTATGGAAGAAGGCAATTTCCCTTACCAACATTTTTCCTTAAGGAGCTAATCTGAAGCCTCCGTTTAGCAGTCTCAAAAAAGGAGCTAAAAAAACCGGTCTATGAAGGCACAGACCAGATCAGCATTAGATGTGGGCAACCTTTGGTGTTTGAAACAATGGCAAAAGCTGTGCTCTTTTTTGAGATTCCTAAAAAGAGGCTTCTGGTCCCTTAAAGCCTACTACTGATTCAAAAGCTAACTTTTTGCAAGTGGAGCTTTTCCCTTCCTTCCTTCCATACAGGACTCAGAGAGACTTGCATACAGGCCTGAGAAAATGCAGTATTTCTGTAGTCATTTTTGCCTTCACCAAAGAGCACCCTACCTGTTCATCAAATGAGTTTTTTTCCCCCAATTTAAAACAAGTCCTCAAACTCTCTGGATTTCCTGGTGAAGCTCAGATGCTGACAGCTGGACAGACATAAGGGCATACACCCCAAGACTGCCACCGTCTCACATGCATCAAATATTACCCATGCCTGATACTGGGCTAAGTCAACATTCTCATGGACTAGCTTTGAAGCTCCTAGCATCTTTCTTGAGGAATAAGGTTACTGAAGGTGTGAATTTTTTTGCATAGCTTCTCCTGCCCTTTAGTTATGAAGGCATGGCCACCCCTGTTGAGAAGGGTTGCAAAATGGACTGGCAAACTGTTCATTAAAATAAGTCTCAGTACTGCGGATCAGGATTCTGAGGTGCAGAGCGTGGCCACTCTTTCCTCTAAGCAAGCTCTTAAAATATTGCTGCCAGCATCCTGAGGGAGCAGATGATATTTTTAACTGTCTTTAGGAGACGCAGCAGCTTGATGCATCTGCCACACCTTCACCAGCTGCTCCAAAATAGAGTGCAAGGGCATGGTACCTATTGAATGTGGGGGAGCGGATGTTCCTCTGCAATGAATATGTACTTCCAGTCAGACGAATACTCCAACTCATTTGAGTCCAGGTAACAATCCTCAACCTTGGATAACACCCTAGTATCTGTATTGTCCAAGCAATATGGAGGGGGTACTTAGAACATATTAAGTACTCTAGGAGCCACCAGCACTGGCTAGGCTGAAGATGCCAATGTTGAGGCCAGAGCTTCCTGGACCAGGAGCGCTGACTATGAGGCTGAAGGTTCAGCCTCAGGACAAAGTGCACTGACTTTGTAAAGAGATTCTACCCCTGCTGATGGAGAGCAAAAGGAATTTTTTTGAAGTACTGTGGGCTTCTGGGCAACCTCAGGGCCTATGTGATATAAAACACCAATTCAGCCCCTTCCCGAGAACAGCTCTTTCAGTACTTTTTTGGCTCCACCCAATTCAGGGTTGAATTCCTCCTCACTCTACACCCCTGGTGGGGCTGGCCCTTTATATTTGGCAGCAGCTCTGAAGTGGTCATTTTGCAACTAGCAGTGTTTCCTGCTCTTCTTCCCCACAAAGCTGGTAATTACCTATAAGCAATAAGAAAAAAAAGTGGTGGACAACCTGATTGAATATTTTAACAGCCAGGAATGATTATGCTGAATCATCAAGAATATACAAATATCCAGAATCAATCCCTTCTAAATTTCAACCACAAGACACAATGGGGAGGGGGGGAAAAAAAACAGGAAGTTTAGATATAAAGCTGCATGTAGAAAGGGGCTTCAACAAGCAAGTGTGGTGTGGTTGGTTCTCTTGTCATCTCTTCCATTTGTCTTGTGCAGAGTTATAGACTTCAAGCATGTATTTTCAAGGAGCTGATGCAGAGATCTCAACTTTGCTGTTCATAGCACAAAGCACTTCAGCTTTGAAATAATCATGCTGGGCTTACTGGGAAGCAGGGTCTGGGGAACCTGGGTCTGTGCATGGATGGTGCTGGCAGTCCATCCCAACATTCCAGTGATCTTGGCTGGCTCAGGCTTTAGTTTTCAGGTTATCCTTCAAAGCACTGTGGACAACCTTGGGCTGGACTTTAAGAAGTTTCTCTGGAGTGCCTGAAAGAGGAACTGGAGCCACTCCCTATATTGCTAGTGCTCAGAGTGACATATGAAGACATAGCTGACACCCACACACATGACAGTAGACTCCTTCCCTCATTCTTGACATACACCCTCCCTCCCCACCCAACCAAAATACAAAAAAGCAGAAGCTAAGGAGATTGTTACTTTTTTTGTATAACCTTGATTTGAACGAAGCATCAAGCAAGTGCTGGGCTGAGTACAAAGTACTCCTGATGCACCAAGAAATGTGCACTTTAAAAAACACAAATTGTTGAAGCACACTGAGTCAGGTGCCAGTATACTGAGAAGAGCCAAAAAAAAAAACTTCAGGGGAAGAGCTCCAAGGGAGAACGGCTGAAACTCCAAGAAAAATAAAAGCAAGAACATGCCAACATGGTATAAGAGAGCTGAAACACATGCCACAGTAGGCAAAAAACACCCTGCCAAGGTAGTTACTGGAGCAGGCCCTCAAAACACTTGCAGTAAAAGCTTCACAAATTAGGCAACTGGACTGGCAATTAAGACTGACTGGAAAGGACACGAAATAATAAAAAGAATGCACTGAGACAATATGAAATATTGGTACAATGCAAAAAGAGTTAATGATGAGCTTCTTCACCACCATTACCAAGAAAGAATTGAATGGTAAATTTGGAGATCAGTATTTAAACCCAGCAGATGACCTGGTTCATACTTACTGTCCACAAGAGTAAACAATCTTTAATAAATAATGGAGTTGTAACAGTCTTCCACTAAAGAGCCAAGACCCAAAGCAAGTATTCTGCTAGATGGGGTCTTCAGAGAAACCTTTAATACCTCTTTAACACCACAAACTCTCTCTCCATCATAAACTACTAAATATGCCAAATTGTGTAATGGTTTTAATAGCATGCACAAACTACTTGGTCTAATCCTGTTAGAAATTCATTTGGATTTGTGACCTCTGAACATCTGTCTTCCAACAAGGAAGGTTATTACACGATCTAATTTTACTCTGATGAAGCACTGATGCTAACATCCAGAGAAAAAACCAAACAAAGGAAAGCTAAGATGCAACCCAGTCTAAAGCCTTGATCCTACAACTGGCAATATGCAGGCAGCCCCCTGAGCCCACTGAGATCCCTAATAGTCATTAAAGCTCCACACAAGTGTCTGTGGAGCAGGTGGTAGAATCAGCACCTAAAATCTATCCTTCAGTCCTAAAAATCTAGACAAATTAATTAAAGTCATTACACAATGCCTAGAATAAGGTAACAAAAACCCAGCAGCTTACCTTCAGACTTTAATTTCGTAAGAACAAATATCAGGTAGTTGTTAAAATCTGGATACTGATTCAGTTGTTCCAGTTTCTAAAAAGTAAGGTTGTTAAGGAAAATGTATACGTTTCAAAGATTACACTAAAGTTGAGTGATTACTTAGACATGTAATTGCTAATACTTCCAAATAGCACTATACTTCCACAGTGACAGACTTTTAAAACACAAATGATGTTCTTGTACATAAGACTCTTTCCATTCCACTAATATCTCAGGAGCACATTAAATAGCAACTATTAAAGTTAAACATTTTTAAGTCAGTAGGTCTGCATAACTTGCATCCAAGAGTTTTAAAAGAGCTGGCTGAGGAGACCTAGACTGGTAATGTTGATTTCAAAGCATTTCAGAAGACTGGGCTAACACTGTGCCACTATTTTAAAAACATACACAGGATAACCTAGGTAATTATAAGCCCAATAACGAAAGGGCTGATATGAGACTTGATTAATAAAGAATTAAAGGAGGGTAATATAATTTATGCCAATCAACATCAGTTTATGGAAGACAGATGCTGTCAAATGAGCTTCATCTCTTTTTTTAATGAGATAAATTTGGTTTGTAAAGGTAATAGTGTTGATGTAATAGACTTCTGGAAGGCATTTGACTTAGTCCCACATGACAGTCCTGACTAAAAACTAGAAAGATAAAATTAATACGGCACACTTTAAATGGATTAAAAGATGGCTTACTGATGGGTCTCAAAATGTAACTAAATGGGGAATCTTGGAGTGGGTGTGTTTCTAGTGGGGTCCCACAGGAATCTGTTCTTGATCTAAATTATTTAACATTTTTATTTATTACCTAGAAGAAAAACACAAACAAAAATTGGGGGAGTGGTAAATAATCAAGAGGACAGGTCACTGATTCAGAGTAATCTAGATCACTTGGTAAACTGGGCACAAGAGAATAGAACATATTTTAATATGTCTAAATATAAATTATACCTCTAGAAACAAATAATGTAGGCCATACTTATAGGATGAAGGACTATCCTGGGAAGCAGTGACTCTGGAAAGGATTTGGGGGACATGGTGGATAAACAGCTCAACATGAGATCCCAATGCGATTCTGTAGCCAAAAAGGGCTAAGGAGATCCCGGAATGCATGAACAGGAGAATTTCAAGTAGGAGTAGAGAAGTTATTTTGCCTCTCTATTTGCACTGGTGCAACCACTGCTGGAATACTGTGTCCAATTCTGGTGTCCACAATGCAAGAAGGCTGTAGATAAATTGGAGAGGGTTCAGAGAAGAGTCACTAGAGTGATTAAAGCATTAGAAAACATGCCTTACAGTAAGAAGCTCAAAGAACTCAATCTATGTAGCTTAACGAAGAGAAGCTTATGGGGTGACTATCACAGTCTTATAAATACATATATAGGGAGGAAAATATTTAATAATGGGCTCTTCAATCTAGCAGAAAAAGGTATAGCATGATCTAATGTCTGGAAGCTGAAACTAGACAAATTCAGACTAAAAAGGCAGCATAATGTTTTTTTTTAAAATGCAAGTAATTAACCATTGGAACAACTTACCACAGGTTGCAACAGAGTCTCTTATCACTGACAATTTCTAAATCAAGGTTGGATATTTTTCTAAAAGATGCTGTTTAGGAATTATTTTGGGGAAGTTCTACACAGGAGGTCACACAGGATGATCACAAAGATTCCTTCTGGCCTTGGAATCTATGAAATAGCTAGCACAGCTTGTAATGTAGAGTAAAAAAATCTGAAGTCAGTTTCCAGCAATTTTAATATTGAAGTACAACATTTAATTAACTTCTAAGCATCCACGTAGAGTCCTTTGTATTATTCATAGTTAAGTATTTAAAGTATGAACAGCATCAACTTTAAGCCAGCCATTGAACCGCTATTCAGCAAGACATTAAAGCATGTCTAACATGTTACATTTTTACTGCAAATAATACTGCATTTCACCATTAAAACTACTGAACCTGACTTAGTATGGTCTCTGAGGCATAAAAGTATGATCTTTAAGACTTCAACAAGACTCTCTTGCTTAATACTAGGCACCTGCTTAAGCAGCTTGCCAAACTGCAGCTTAATTGAGCACTAAGAGTTGAGAATTTTTTTAAATCATGAATGGCTGATACATTGTAGCATAAAGGTTTTTTTTTGGGGGGGGGGGGGGGGGGAGAAGGAGTGGGTTTACTTAAAATGGTAAATATTTAATACAAGATAATCCTTACATACAATGCCCATTTCCTAGAATACAAACTATATATCATAAGGATTATCTTGTATTAAATATTTACTATCTTATATGGTATTACCATCATATATATATATATATATATATAGATATAAAAAAATATAAAACTCCTGGGGAAAATCTGCACCACTGCGATGCAGAAAAATACCTCCTCCCCCACAGATTCCCTTCACTTCCTTACAGAAAATAGTTTCTGTGGGGAAAGCAAAGAGAAGATGCACCAGTGCTCACTCACTCACCCCTCCCCTCAGCTATGCATCTGGAAACCCCTCCGTCTCAGGAACTTCCTGCACCCAGAACCCCCACCCCACTGAGCCCCAACTAGCTGCACCCTGACCTCTCCACCCTTCTAAGCCCCACTCCCCCAGCCTCTCCCCCACCCCTTTAAGCACACTTCACCTGGACTCCAGTGCAGAGTCCCATTCCCCCTGAACCCAGAGCTGTGCAATAAGTCCCTGTGCATCCAGATTCTCTCCCCACCCACTTATCTTCCCGCACCCAACTTGTGCCACACAGAACACTGGTACTCTTGAGGGAAGTCTTTGCCAAAAAAATTAAAAGTTTTAAAATTCTGCATATTTTATTTGTCAAAACACAAACAATATAATCACACCATTTTCAATTATTTTGGTAATTTATTTCAAAATACTTATCAGCAAATAATTGAAAATAGTGTGATTGTGTAATTTTTACAAAGAATATGCAGAATTTTGCAGAATTTTAAAATATTGTGCACAGAATTTTTAATATTTTGGTGCAGACACACACACACACTACCAAAAATGCCAGCTCTTTAAGATATCACGGAGGAACTATAAACAGTATTACGGTGTTCACTAATGAGTCATTCTAATGTACTACAACAGGCCTACAGTTTTTCGATGATTTGTCATTTCCACCTATTCAAAATTTGCAAGTATTTCACTGCTGCTTGCCTAGCAACAGTGATTTGGCATGTTGCTAAATCCTTTTATTTCCATGCCCTGGTTAACTCGCCAATAGTACTTAAATATCTGAAGCTACAAGTGTGCAACACCACCATGCTGTTAACTCCTATATTTAAATTATATATTAAAAAAAACCAAACAATTACACAACAAAATTTCTAAATGATCAAGATTAGTTGCTTAACAGGCAACTGTTACCTAACGTTGTCATATTCACAAACAGAATAACTAGAGTTTCAAATAAGAAATTACCAAAAATATCTATAGTTTGTATCAGGTAATGACTCCGTTCAAAAATAAAAGCTTTACACACTGGGCTACTAAGGCCCTTCTCTCTCCTTTGCTGTGAAAGAGCATGAACTATGGTGGAAAAGCCTCTTTGGTTAAAAAAAAAAAAACAGGGTTGGAATAACAGAATCAATATGGCATGTTCTACACATCTTTGGAAGACGGTGAACCCTCCCCAAGAGCCAAATAATTGTAGTCAAGACTAGCATGACTTAGGCTTTGTCTACAATGGCACTTTCATTGTTAACGCTTTTGTTGCTCAGGGGTGTGAAAAAACACATACACCCCTGAGCAACAAGTTTTAACAATGACAAGCACCAATGTGAACAGCACTTTGTTGCCGGCAACTGCGCCGGCCACAAAGCTCCCGCCCCTCCTTGGAGGTGGAGCTCTCTCCCGGCAATAAAGAGCAGCTACACAGCACACCTTACAATGCAGTACAAGCATAGACTAAGAAGTATGCTGGGATGCAGACATTTTGAGACATTCCCCTTTTAAACCTACAGAAAAAACACACCACAAAAATCAACTGGAGTCAAAACTTGCTATTACCTCTGCATCGTTTCCCCCGCAAAAAAGGAAAAAGTATAGTGCAAGCACAGCAGGAAGGAGAACCAGAAGAGGTGTTCTAAGTGGAAACCCCACAACAACACTGAAGCTACTGGCCTAGGATCCACAGGATTTGCCAGCTCTAACAGCTTCTTCCTCATTCACTCTTTGAGACTGTTGCTAACTTCACATAGCAGGAAGTCACCAGATAAACCCTGAAAAGTCGCTAGATGTAGCTGTTTAAGCACTCAAAAGGAGTCAAAATGTCACTGAACAAAATTTCCAGAGAATTTTATATACATATACACACACACGGGTGAGCAGAGTCACAAAATCATTCACAAGCACCTCAATAGTATTAATAAAATACATTCCATGCTCTCTTCTTACGACATTCTGTTGCACACCAGAAGCAACTACACCAGTACACTGTCATCATCATGAGGGCACCCAGTGCTCATTAGGAAGGAAACTGCAGCCCTCTGCTCATTGGGAAGGATGCTCTGTACAGGGCAGCCAGGTTGGCTGGAGTTGGTTAATTTCAGTTGAGCCTCCCTTTCTTGCCAGCCTGGATTTGAGCCAACAGGTTAGTGAAAGGGAGGGCCCAGAGCCAGGGGTAAGAGGGCATTCGCCTGACCTCAGCTCAGAGCTGCAGAGAGCCAAGAAAGTAGTTTTAAAAACAAAAATCAGCTAGCAGAGCCTCTTCCCCCCACTTCCAGGGTTTAATTTCTGAGAACAGTAGGGCAGCTAACCCCAGGCCAAGCCAGGGGAAGGTGTAAAGGGGAAGCAAAATCAAGCTACCTCCACCTTTGATCCTCTAGTGAGGGCTTCATCCCTGGAGGAAAGGTGACCACTCCCCTACCCCACTGGGGCACACGGTCCTGTCTCATCCCACCCCATCTTCCATCCATGCAGCTCTCCTCGTTGGCTAACCTGCCTCCTCTGCCCAGCCCACTTCATTAGCTATCTTTCCCTGCATCACAGGGTGTGCTACCTACTACGGAGCAGCAAGAAAGAACACACTTGGGTAAAAACAAGTCCTGGCTAATATGCTGCTCTCTCCAAAGTGCACCTGGCTTCAGCAAAGTATTTAATTAGCCTCCACAAACTTCTTTTCCTCCGCTGCAGATTATAGTGATCTCAGCCCAAGAAGCCCTGGAATGTGATTCCTTCTGAGGACATGCTCAATTGGGACATAATGTCATTGACTCGGCGTGCAACAGAATGTAGTAAGAGGAGCATGGAATGGATTTTATTAACAGTATTGAACTGCTTGTGAATGATTTTGTGACTACATATATTGGTGACTTCTTTCTCTGAATATCACCGTAATTGGCAGTGAAAGTAGCTAGATTTGTCACTGGTCACTTTGACACTTATTTTCTCACTTGGGAAACCAAAAAGTCACTAAACCTAGTGACAAAGTAGCTAAATTGGCAACACTGTCAGAATCTTGGATCGTCCTACTCCTTTCAAGTTTTATTGCAGGGTATATAATATGACCCTGCATCAAATAAGCCTTTCAAGCCTACTACTACCTTCATATTTTAAAATAAATTTTAACATTTAATATGACCTGTGTTTAATTACATGTGTTTGAATGCCCAACACAAGAGCAACAAGGTAATCAGCCCATATTAATAAGAAAACAAAAATCAATTTAAAGTGCCTTAAGTTTGTAGTAGCTGGCTCATGCTCCACTGGAACACCTTATTAAGCACCATGGTGCGATAGGACAGCAATCTCAGCGACTTGCTGAAGCAGGCCCATAAATGTTATCAAGTGGCATTTTTATTATATAGCACTGTTCCGCAAGCTATATTAAAAGAGGTTTTTACAAAACTGCATCATATAATAAAAACTGTAAAAAGCCACCACTTACTAGGGCCAACACCAGCAGAGTACATCTTTAATGTATGGCATATGCTGGAGTGTCACAGCACAGCAGACAGCTATTAATTCCATTTTAAGCAAACTGAATGAAAAGAAATGAAACCTAAATGGAAAAAAAATTAAAATAAGTTATACCTTAGATATTTTCTTTCCCTTCCTATTGGGAGCATTCAGTATATGAAAGCTCCCTTTGATTAAACACCCTTCATCAAACATTTAAAATGACAAAAAGTTAAAAATATGGGATGCAGTCAAGTCATCTTAAGACTGCATTAATATCTTTGGTAGCTAAAATTACAATTTACTTATCACTATTTATGCTATTTGCTTAGCATTTCTCACCTTGATGAAATTACGCAAGCTAATTTCACTTTTGTTTAGTCAGCTTCTAATCATTTCAATTTTCACCAACCACTCACCAACACAACTGTTTAAAAACACTGCAACAGAAATTTAAGTTTATAGGTATATGCTATCAGACTTATTTGGGGAGGGTTGTTGTTTTTTTACTAATTTAGGAGGGGGTTTTTTGTTTTTGTTTTTTTTTTTACTAATTTAGAAATTGAGACAAGTTGAACAAGATAGTATCCCTTTAATAATCTAAAAATACCTTATTTAATCAAGGAGACAACTTAAAAACCACAATTTACAACTAACATGATTACTGTAACTGAAAGTTTTAACAGGTTTCAGAGTAACAGCCGTGTTAGTCTGTATTCGTAAAAAGAAAAGGAGTACTTGTGGCACCTTAGAGACTAACCAGTTTATTTGAGCATGAGCTTTCGTGAGCTACAGCTCACTTCATCGGATGCATAGCATATCGTGGAAACTGCAGAAGACATTATATACACACAGAGACCATGAAACAAAACTTCCTCCCACCTCACTCCCCCGCTGGCAACAGCTTATCTAAAGTGATCCTCAAGTAGAGCCATTTCCAGCACAAATCCAGGTTTTCTCACCCTTCCCCCCCCCCCCCACACACATACAAACTCACTCTCCTGCTGGCAACAGCCCATCTCCCTTTGAAACCCCTCTTTATAATGCGCATGATAATCAAGGTGGGTCACCTCCAGCACTAATCCAGGTTTTCTCACCCCCCCCACACACCCCCCTTTTTCCAAAAGTTTTAAGAGTCTCTATTTTAAATTTGGGCATTTACTTTATACTCAGAATACTATCAAATGCACACTCAGTTTCCCATTTGTGTATAGATCTTTCACAGAGCAAAAGGCGAGAAATGAAACATCTTAAAATGGAAAAATGGTTATAAATAAGGCTACAATTTTTTCATGGAGGTCACAGAAGTCACTCTGACTTCAGCCCTGGTGGTGGGAGCTACAGGTTCCCTTGCCGCCCACGGCAGACAGAGGTAGAGGGACCCTGGAGCTCCCAGCCGCCACGGGTGGACCCCTGCAGCTGCCCAGCCGCCATGGGCAGCGGGGGAACCCCGGCAGACAAGCTCCCCATTTTGTCACAGATATTTTTAGTAAAAGTTATCAACAGGTCACGGGCTTCCATGAATTTTTCTTTATTGCCCATGACTTTTACTAAAAATATACATTACAAAAATCTTAGCCTTATTTATAAAAATCACAGGAGCTCACAAAGGAACACAGCACCTGAAATAAACTACATTTAATTTATAAATAAAATTAGAAGTACTCTTAATTTGACCAAAAAGCCTTAAAGTAACCAGTTTTTTTGGAGTGGGGAGAAAGAATGCAGAGAGCGGGTGTTAAATCTAATACCTTGAAAGTATCAAGAATGTCACGTATGTCTACCTGTTTTTTTCTGAAAGGCTTCCTACATATCTCAGTATTTTGTATCTTCATGAAAGGAGAAGGGGATGATGAATCTTAACAAAAACATTTTCCTGCCCAAGGTTTTGCTGGTCTGAATAATCACTCCACTTCTATAGTCGTTGGAGACTTTCAGAGTGCACAAAATCAGAACTGCTAATATAAAAATACAAGCAATGCAAAAAGTACTTGGTTGGGTTTTTTTTTTTTTTTTTGTTTTTTTCAAGTATCAAAGAAACAAACAAAAAAATCAATTTTTCCTTGGCAGGTGACCTTCCCTGGTTTACCATATAACAATTAACTCTTTCAAAAGTCTTCCTTGCAAACAAAGTACTGTTTTCACAGTGTGGAAAACCTGAACTTTCATCCATAGATTGAAGAGGCCAATAGAAATATGCTTGCCAGCGACTACCGCCACCAGATTATGCTTGTTCCATTATCTATGAAGGCACTAGGACATGAAACAGGGCCCCTCTCCCCCAGATCCACCACGCATACACAAAAGATGGGGGCACTCTGACAGAGATGCTGGTACCACATGTCCTGCTAAATGAGCCTCCTCCCTTCTTCCATGGCTGACTCCCGAGAAAAGAGCGGACTAGAGACATCACAGAGTTTAGCCCCGCCAGGCAGGGCTGGGGGTGGAGCAGCATTTCTCAACTAGAAACCCTGTGTCAAGCCTGCCCCCAGCCCTGTTGGCGGGATCCACCCACGCCCTCTATGGAAAGAGGCCTGTGCACGGCCGTAGGCAGCCCTCCAGGAAGGCGAGCTCCGCGCTGCTGCAGCTGGGGGCTGGCAGAGGCCCAGCGTGGGATAACCCGGGAAAGTGGGAGACACCAGAGCGGCATGGCCCGGCCAAGGCTTTAAAAAGAAAAGCTCCACTTAGCTCCCGGCTTGCAACAGGTGCTCGGGCCGGGGGCCAGGAGGGGGAGGTGAGTAACATTACCGCCCACGGGTTCCCTCGGCGGTTCAAACCCCGCGCCACTGCCGCCCACCTCAGCGCCTGGGCGGGGGTTGGGCCAACAGCGCCCCCCAGCTCGCTGGCCTCTCCAGCCGCTCGCAGCGCTGTGGCGGCTCCCTCCTCATCGAGCGGGGCCTGAAACCCGGAGAAGCCACCGCTCCCTCTCCCCTTCCCCGGGAGCTTCGCCGCGCCCCTCACGCCCCGGCTCCCCAAACCCGGGAAGCCCCTATCCGTCCTTCCCCCGCGGGACCGAAGAAGAAGCGGAGCCGGAACCCGTGGAAAGAGCGAACTGCGCCTGAGTGGCTCGGCCTCGGCGCGGCAGGCAGCGACCCCGGCTCTGCGGTAGGCCCCGGACCCGGCCAAGGATACTTGTTGCACCGCTCTCTGCGTGGTGGTGTCCGGGGACTGCGACTCCTTGAGCAGCTGCAGGATCTGCTGGAGCCCCTGCTCGTCGGGTTTCCACTCATACTCCATTTTGGGTCGCTGCAAAACACAGACAACAGGCGGCCGCGATTACTAGCGCTACAGGCCTGAGCGCAGGGGAGGCTGCGCCCGGAGCGCGGCCCGTTCTCCCCCCAGCGCGCGCGCACACACGGAACGGCGGACCCGCGCGCGCCGCGGCCTCCCCCCGGCCGCCGCCGCCCTGATAGAGCTGCAGCTGGCCCAGGCGAGCGGCACGGACCTGCTCCTAGCCCCGGCCACCGCCGCCTGCCCTGCGTGCGCTGAGCGGACTGAGTCACTCACGCCGAATTTGCAGGCTGGCCCTAAAAGTGACGCCTCCCCCTGGGTCTTAGCGTCCGCCCGTCAGCCCGGCCGGCTCAGCCTTTCTGCCTGCGCCCGCGGCAGCAGTCACCGCAGCCTCTAGCCTCAAGTTCTGAGTGCAGCTCTCTCTCTCTCTCTCTCAGCCGGAGGGAGTCAATAAAACAGTTGATTTAAACCCCATGATCTATCAGGCAGCGTTGCTGGATCATATTAAAGAAGTTGAGTACTTGTGGCACCTTAGAGACTAACCAATTTATTTGAGCATGAGCTTTTGTGAGCTACAGGGGATGCATCCGATGAAGTGAGCTGTAGCTCACGAAAGCTCATGCTCAAATAAATTGGTTAGTCTCTAAGGTGCCACAAGTACTCCTTTTCTTTTTGCGAATACAGACTAACACGGCTGTTACGCTGAAACCTGTCATTGAAGAAGTTCTGTATTAAAATCACAAATGAGTTTGATTCCTCATAGTTTAAATTCCAGGGTATTACTAATTAAAAAGTCTCTTGGTTTTTGGTACTGTTTCTCTCCCTCTCTGTGTGAAACTTGCAGCTGCTAATTGTGTTAGTATATCCTAAGATAGAGTCTGTTCTCAAAGCAATTCTTTGTAACAACTACTACTCACACAGAGAGAGAGTCAAAGCAATACTCTGTAACAACAGAAACAGCACCCAGAGATTCCCCGCCCTTCTGTTGTATTCATCTCGCTTTGTTAACAATTGTGATTAAAATAGAGATAGAGGATGTATGTGGATGGATGCCTGGTGTGGATAATAACTGAATGATCAGGGAGGTGCCAGCCTAAGAATCCAGTGTCCATCGGCTGAAGAAGGCGTCAAGTGGAAATAACCAGAGGACCCCCCGGAGGGCAGACTGGAATCTACCCAACAGCCTCAAGAATGGGAGAACCAAAGAACAAGATAACATCTGGCAGCACGGAGCCGTCAGGAATGTGCCATCTGCTGATTGATTCAGCAACAGCATGATGAAGCAATTCCCATAGACTGGCATAGGAAGAAATTCCTATCAAAATGGACTCTAGAAAGTGAGAACTTCGGGGTCTGATTCTGCAAACCAACTTCCAGGAGCATCAGATGAACATCTGACAAGGCCCTGGTCCCTCCTCATGTCCAGACCACCTGGCCAATGGCTTGGCATGAGCAACTCTAAGGCTGGTAACTATGATAACAACCTTGCAGAACCTGTGTGTGTGTGTGTATGAATGAATGAATGAATGTATGAATAAATATGAAATTGAATGGAATGTTATAGCTATAACTAACTGCTTACTATGATTCTTTCTGGATTCACAATAAATGTGGCATTTTGCCTTTTCCCCTTTAATAAGATCCTGCTGGTTTTTATTTTATTGGTATAACAGCATTAATGGATGCACCTCAGCGCAATGTCCAGCAGCAGGGGCGTGGCTTAACTCATGTCACACACTCAGCGACCTGTGAAGGCAGCACCCCTTTCTCCTCCACAGAGTGATGGTCACGCAGCGCTTTCCCTAAGCGCCTCAGCACCACCCCATACACATTCCACCCAATAGAGCCAAGAGAGTGATAACAACACTTCCGATCCCTCCCACCCCAAAAACCTGAGAGAGCAACAGAAGCAATTGCTTCACAGACCTGAAAACACTGCAGTTATGCAGGAGTGTATATTCTGAACAGCGGCAGCAGGGACTAAGGCCCCATCCATTTAGGTGTGAAGTCACTTAAGCAAGCCAATGGGAGATGCAGAGGGGGGATTCTAACTACCCCCCCTCAGAGATAGGTGTATATTGCTGCTCAGTGATCCACAAATGGGACTCCCTCTCTTGGAGCCAGATGGCTTAGGCACCTAAGGCCTTTCATGTAATAAGTTAGCATCCCACACCACCCAAAGAGCCAGAGGAGGAACAGGTGATAATGGCATCCACCTTATAATTTTTAGCCCATTGATTAGAGCACTCATCTGGGATGTGGAAGACCCAGGTTCAGTTCCTCCCTCAGACAACGGGGGCGGGGAGGGGGAAGAGGATTTGAACAGGGCAAGGTCTAACTCTAACCACTGAGCTATGGGATATTCTGATGGGGAAAGGGTTCCCTCCATCTCTCCTGCTGAAGTTGTTCTACAGTTACTAGATAATGAAAGAGTGATTGGAGCAGATGAATTGGCTCCTAGGTCTTCCTCCCAAATAGATGCTTTAACCACTGGACAGTAGAACCATTCTTGCTCTCCGGCCCAATGACTTCCATTATTGATGCAATCTTCAATTTTAGCAGCCTTTCATAGGCAAACAAATTATTTCTCTCCCCCCGCCAGAAACTCCTCTTCTAATTTTATTTCTGTAAAACTGAGCCATAATAAGATATTTTAGTGTACTACATCAGTGAAATGGGAATCCTTTAGTTCAGTTCTAGTCAGCTAAACTTTTCCCCCCAGAGCACAGGGACATTTATTTGTAATATATATTTTAGTAATGAGGTGTCAAACACCTAGTCCACAGGCAAGATCTAGCCCACTTTATGTATTTATGTAGCCCATTCAAATTCTGAAGGCTCATAGGCTATGTCTACACTAGCACTTTTGTCAGTATAACTTATGTCGCCCAGGAGTGTGAAAAAAACATATGCTGAATGACGTAAGTTACACCGACAGAAGCACCAGTGTGGAAAGCACTATGTTGGCTGGAGACACTCTTGTTGGGGGCAGTTTAATTATGTCAATGGGAGAGCTCTCTCCTGTCAGTATAGAGCGGCTATATGGGAGATCTTACAGCGGCACAGCTGTAAGCTCTCTAGCATAAACAGGACCTAAGGCACTGATTCTCAACCTGCAGCACAATCAGCACAAAGCTGCAGCCCATGTGACATCCTCAGGGCCATAGAGGTAGTATTGGATGCGGCCCACATAACGCACTGTGGGCCATATATGCAGTCCACAATGGTATACAGGTTGAGAACCACTGGCCTATGGGCGTGTCTTCACTACTGGGGAGATCAATGCTGCTGCAATCGATGCAGCGGGTGTCGATTTAGCGGGTCTAGTGAAGACCCGCTAAATCGACAGCAGAACGCTCTTCAATCGACTCCAGTACTCCAGCTCCCCGAGAAGAGTAAGGTAAGTCGACCAGAGAGCGTCTCCCGTCAATGCAGCACAGTGAAGATACCAGGGTAAGTCAACCTAAGCTACATAACTTAAGTACAGGTTTCAGAGTAACAGCCGTGTTAGTCTGTATTCACAAAAAGAAAAGGAGTACTTGTGGCACCTTAGAGATTAACCAATTTATTTGAGCATATACATCCGATGAAGTGAGCTGTAGCTCACGAAAGCTTATGCTCAAATAAATTGGTTAGTCTCTAAGGTGCCACAAGTACTCCTTTTCTTATAACTTAAGTAGCATAACTTACATCTACTTAACCCAGTAGTGAAGACAAGCCCTAAGTGTATGTCTACTCTACAGGGACTATATTGACATAGCTGCAGTGCTGTAGCTATGCCAGCATAACCCCGTAAAACAGACACAGCCTACACTGCTAAAAGGGGATTTTCCATTGCTGTAGCAACACCATTTCCCCAAGCAATAGTAGCAAGATCAACAGAAGCATTATTCCACTGACACAGCTGCATCTATACTGGCGTTAGATCAGCATAGTTATGTCAGCCAGGGTGATGGAGTTTTCACATCCCTGACTGATGTAGCTATGTTGACCTAAATTTTAAGTGTAGGTCAAGTATAAGCTTTCATTAAAAAAAAAAAGTTTGACGCCTTAATTACTCCTGGGGGAATTCTGTGCCACTATGTTAATGAAGAATTCATGTCCCCCACAGATTTCTTTGCTTCCTTGCACAAAAATGACTTTCTCATGAAGAAGCAAAGGAAGGCAAGAGCGGTCACGCACCCCTCTCCAGCAATGCGGGCACCTTGTTTTGGGAACCCGGAGCAGCCAGTGGAGAGGTAAATCACTGCAGAGCTGGGGACACCCCGGGCGGTGGCTCCTACCCTGCGCCAGGCTCAGCTGCTAGTCCTAGCTGGGCAATGGAGGATGGGACTCCCTCTTCCCCAGCAAGGTGAGGCTGGGGGCTGGTCAGACCCATCCCCAAAAACCTTCCCGGCTGCAGGAAACTCTGTAAACCCCCCTCCACCACATCCTAATATCCCTGTCCGCCCAACCCCTGTGCATCTGAACCCCCCCATACCCAGAACTCCACACCGAGCCTCACTCCCCCCACATCCAGAACCCCTCCAAGCCCCCCGCACCTGCACCCCCAATCCTGCTGCCTCACCCCCAACATCCGGGACCCCCCAACACCAGATCCACCTGCTGAGCCTCAACCCCTGCAAACAGAGCCCCCCACATTTGAATCGACACCCAGCCTAGCCTCACCCCCTGCACCGGGACCCTCCCCGCTGAGCCCCTCCCCTGCATTCAGACCCCTCCCCTGCACCCAGACCACCCCCTACTGAGCCCCCCACATTCAGACCCCCACCATGACAAGCCCCACCCACCCCACACCTGGACCATCCCTATGAGCCCCCTGCAACCAAACCCCCACCCCACTAAACCCCAACCAGCTGCATCTGGCCCCCACCCCATCAAGCCCCACTCCTTCAGCACCCGGACCCCTCCGTTGTCCCCCATCCCCCCACACCCAGACCCCCCCTGCTGAGCCTCAACCACCTTCACCGGGACCCCCTCCCCCACAAAGTCCTATTGCCCCTGCCCCTGGAACCCCCCCAACCACAGGCACCGACTTTCCAATGTGCCAAGAGGTGCTCAATCCCTGGGTCTACCCCAGGCCCTGCCCCCACTCCACCTCTTCTCCCCCAAGGCACCACCCATGCCCCACGTCTTCCCCCTCTCCCCTGAGAACACCCTGACCTCACTCCTCCCTCCCAGAGCCTCCTGCACACCGTGAAACAGATGACAGACACAGGGAGGGAGGAGGAGGCACTGATCAGCGAGGCCCACCAGCAGGCAGGAGGTGCTGGGGGGAGCGGGGGGAGCTTATGGGGGGCTGCCCCGGAGCACCCATGGAGTTGGCGCCGATGCCCCCAATGAGCCCCTGTGCATCCAGATCCCCCGCACATCTGGTCCGCCATTGAGCCACCCACACCCAGATTACCCCACCCAGAACCCTCTCACCCCAAACCAAGCCCCTCCATACTTGGATCCTGCTGGGCTGACCTGCCTGCTCATACCTAGTGCACCTGGTGCAGAGGAGCACGGCCCCGGAGGTGTTTCTGGGGCAGACCCAGCCCTTGCGCTGTGTTAGGGTTGGGTGCAGCTTCATCACTGACTCTGTGTCCAGGGGAGCTGCAAGGTGATCTCCCACTTCCATACAGCCAGTGTCCTGTGCTTCCCACTGCCATGCTGGAACCTCCACATTTATTGACAATTAAAATTTACAGAATTTTAGAACATATTGTTTGCAGAATATTTATTTTTTTGGCACAGAATTCCCTCAGGAGTACTTAATGTCAGTCATCCAAAGGAGAACTGAGTGTAACTGATTCAGAATGGTCTTTCTGAGACAACAGGTAGCCTAACACAAAGGCAATGAGTGGTGTGAATGACCCCAACCCCTTTTAATAACATTGAAGTGTTAATTTTAAATCTTATCTATGAGATTTTTACATCTTCATTAACTATTTCACAACTGATCATTGTATAATATGATGTGGTGAGAGTGAAAACCACAAGAGGGGCTGGGAATTAGGTCTTGGTGCACAGGAGGAAATACAGATGAAGCGAGAAGAGAAACAGAGAAGAAGATTGAGATGGAAGAAAAACATAGAACAGAAATAACAATAGTCCTAGTAGTCCTAATAGTCATGTAATGTTTAAGAAAAGCTTTGTAAATGAGTTCCAATAGTTCGTGGATTAAGGACCCAATCTTATGGAGTTCCAGGGGCTTCTGTGTAGATTATTTAGGTTAATCTTTCTATCTGTCCAATGGGACTCAGTGCTCAGTCTAGAAGATACCATCAGAGATGCTTAGTTTTGCAGTTCTCAAACTGTGGATTTGTGTCTCCAGAGATAACATGCTTGTTAACAGCAAAAATGTTTTAAATAAATAAATAAATAAATAATATATAGCGGTGAGAAATAACAGACCTAAACGCTATTGTCCCTCTGCAAATTTGTGTACACACAGTCAATCCCTTACCTCTCTAAAAGTGCAAAGTTTCAAAAAGTTTAATGAATAGAAGATTGCTGGGGGCAGAATAGATCTGGACAAGGAGAAGAAGTCTGGAGATAAATGTGAGAAGGGAGGGACAGGCAGTAGAAACAAAAGTGAAACTGTTTGAGCAGCATATTCCAGAAGTATTGAGGTCTTTCTGAGTGTAGCCTTCATTGATTTGAGATCTACCATACTATTCTCTCACTAGAAGGGAAAACCTATAACGGCAGCAGGCCGTAAAAGAGACCCAGTTTGGGAATATTTTAATGAAGTTCCTCTACCTGTGGGTAAGACAGGCATGCGTGCAAAATGCAAACAGAGCAACACAGAAATGTAAGGCCTGGTTTCCCTAATGAAACAACATCATGAGAAGTGTTCCTTCTCAGGAGGAAGCTGCGTTGAGAGAGCTCTCCTGCCGGCAAAATAAAACTGCCCCCAATGAGCAGTGGTAGCTTTGTCAGCAAGAGAGCATCTCCCGCCAACAAAGTGCTGTCCACACCGGTGCTTTTTTTCATACCCCTGACTGACAGAAGTTTTACAGACAAAAGTGCTGTGTAGACATAGGGCATGGCTATACTTGCAGATGTAGAGCACTTTGTGTTAAACCGCCTTCGGAGAGCGCAGTAGGGAAAGCGCTGCAGTCTGTCCACACTGACAGGAACAAGCGCACTGGCATGGCCATATCTGCGGCACTTGCAGCGGCACTGGCAGCAATGCATTATGGGCAGCTATCCCACAGAGCACCTCTTCACATTCTGGTGCTGTAGCTTGTGGGAAAGGGGCAGGAGGGCGGGACATTCTGGGTCCTGTCCCAACACCTCATGATGCATCGGTTCACATCCCAGCAATCCCTTTGCTTCCATCCACATTTGGCGCCATCTTTCCACGTTTTTTGTACTGTGCGCTCTGTCTTCCCTTTCGGTCTGCGGAAATGGAGCCCAAACTTCTGAGGAGTATGCTGACAAGTCTCGTCAGCACGTCACATTTGGCAGTCGAGTTATTCCTTATGATCCAAAGTGACAGTGAGGGCTCCAACGATGATAGCGACTCGAGTAACACATATGACACGAGTTTGCTTGTGGCATTCACGGACCTGCTGACCACCACGGAACACTCTTTTTGAGCTCGGGAAACAAGCACTGAGTGATGGGATCTCATTGTCATGCAAGTCTGGGATGACAAGCAGTGGCTGCAGAACTTTCGGATGAGAGAAGCCACTTTCATGGGACTGTGTGAGGAGCTCACCCCCACCCTCCGGCGCAAGGACACGAGATTGAGAGCTGTCCTGACGGTGGAGAAGCGGGTGGGTATTGCAATCTGGAAGCTGGCAACTCCAGACAGCTACCGATCGATCGCTAACCAGTTTGGAGTGGGAAAGTCGACCGCTGGAATCGTGTTGATGCAAGTTTGCAGGGCCATTAATTGCATCCTGCTCAGAAGAACCATGACTCCGGGTAACATGCAGGACATTGTGGATGACTTTGCACAAATGGGTTTCCCTAACTGAGGAGGGGCGATAGATGGCACACATATTCCAGATCTGGCACCAGACCACCTAGCCTCAGAGTCCGTTAATTGGAAGGGCTGTTTCTCTATGGTTCTCCAGGCGCTTGTGGATCACAGTGGGCGTTTCATTGACATTGACGCAGGCTGGCCCGGAAAGGTGCATGACGCATGCATCTTTCCAAACACTGGCCTGTTCAGGAAGCTGCAAGCTGGGACTTTTTTTCCCAGACCAGAAGATCACCGTAGGGAAAGTTGAAATGCCCATTGTGATCCTTGGAGACCCCGCTTACCCTTTAATGCCATGGCTCATGAAACCCTACACAAGGAGCCTTGACAGCAGCAAGGAGTGATTCAACAACAGGCTGAGCCCATGCAGGATGACTGTGGAGTGTGCTTTTGGCCGTTTAAAGGGCCACTCGCACTCTCTGTATGGGAAGCTGGACCTGGCCGATGACAGCATCCCTGCAGTTATAACTGCGTGCTGTACCCTCCATAACATTTGTGAAGGAAAGGGTGAACGATTCACTTAGGCAGGGAACTCGGAGGTTCAACACCTGGAGGCTGAATTTGAACAGCCAGAGAGCAGGGCTATTAGAGGGGCCCAGCGCGGGGGCTGCAAGGATCAGGCATGCCTTGATGCTGAAAGCCACCAGTGATGTCTGGTGCCCTGCACAGGAGTGAAGTGCAGTGATTCCAACATTAGTAGGAATCTGTGTTTGCTACGCTGACTTGCAGTGCCTGTTTCTTTCCTGGGCTAACATATCTTTTACTTTATGCAATAATAAAGAATGTTTTCAAAGCCAAAAAATCCCTTTATTGAAAAGAAACACAACTGCCTGGGAAACAGAAAAGGCAAGGGGGTGGAGTGGAGAACGGTACAATCATAGATTTGCGTATGTCCTGTTATCATATTCAGCCTTCCTGTCTGGAGTGCTGTGCAATGAGTGCTGCACTTCAGGCTGGCTATACTGCATGGTGATGGGGGTGGGTGAGTGCAGTGGGCAAGGGTCGTAGTTTTCAGGGCTGGGTGGTGAAGCTACGGGTGTTGGAGGCAGCTAGTGGCGGTAAGAACCCAGATGTTGGGGAAAGTGGATTGGAGGTGACATGGGGGCACAAGGGAAAGAGTTTTGGGACAAGGGCCGAAGGGGGGGTCGGGCACGGTAGTGCTCCACCTGCATGGCTATGAGCGCCAGAATCGAGTCTGCTTGGCGCTCCATAATGCTTATCAGCCGATCCGTGCTTCGCTGACGGAGTACTTTTGTGCCAGCGCTACTCATTCTGCTGGCGGATCCTCCTTTCACTGTCCCGCCACTCCTGCACTTTTCGATTTTCATTACTTGAATGCTGCATTACTTCATGCAACGTCTTCCTTGCTTCTACGCGGCCTCTTTCTGATTCTTTGCAGTCTTTCGGCCGGTGATAACACGGACAGCTGAGATCTCAAGGTTGCATCTGTAAAGGCAAAATGCAACACTTAACAGAGGCAGCATTGTTCACACCAGACAGAGCAATGCTTGCCCCGTACTTAAGGGCAAGCATAGTCTACACAATAGCATAAATTGTCCATCCCAAAGCGAGCGCACATAACCCACAGGAGCCCCAAAATGGTGAGTAAGCCACAGGGTCAAGCGTGACTGATTGTTTCACGGCTGTACTGTCCTCTGGGTTTCTGTGCCTTGGGGAGAGCCAACTGTAGCATGGGGCCCCTATACTGAACACTGTCCCCACATTTTCCACAGGAGTTCGTCCTGGAAGATATCTCGCTGCTGAGGGTGACCTGGGAAACAAGGGAGGGTCTTCTATTGCAATGCGGATTCCGTCCTGGCCCATATGCAGCTTGCCTATGTGCAGCAGTGGTCCCCCCGCCTCTCACAGCACAGTGGCATGGACAAGTTAGCCTTACTAGGACAAGGAAAACAGTGGCTCTCCCGAGAAACCTGCACAAGCGCATTGCCCAAGTTCTGGATGAGACCTTTGAAGAGATCACTGAGGCCGATTACCATGATGTGAGAGAGCACATCAATGCCCTATTCTGCACCTAGGCATGCATGCAGCCCTAACCCTCCTCATCCCAAGAGCCCTCCCCAAATAACTTCCTTCCCAAAATAAAAGCCGCTTACCGGGAACCTCCTCTGGTGTTCATCCTTCCCCAAGCACCGGCCTCCGCGACTGGCTACCTTCCTTCTGGCTTGAGAACAGCTCCTGGCTGCATGCATCTAGGGATTCCAGGGTGTCTTCCTCCGCCTCACCACCCTCGCTCCCGCTTTGCTGCTCCTCCTCCTCCTCCTCCCACCTTGTTGAACTGGGCTCTGAAGTGTCCATGGTGGTACTCGGAGTGGAGGTGGGGTCACCCCCAAGTATCACGTCCAGCTCTTTGCAGAAACGGCAGGTTGCGGGGGCAGCACCGGAGCAGCTGTTTGCCTTGCGGGCTTTGCGGTAGGCATTCCACAGCTCCTTCACTTTAACCCTGCACTGCAGTGCGTCCCAGTCATGGCCCCTTTCCATCATGTCCCTTGATATCGGCCAGAAGGTATCATAATTCCTACGGCTGGAGCCTAGCTGGGACTAGACAGCTTCCTCCCCCCAAACACTGATGAGGTCCAGCACCTCGCCATTGCTCCATACTGGGGATTGCCTGGTGCGTGGAGGCATGGTCACCTGGAAAGATTCGCTGAAAGCACTCCATGCCTGGCTGAGCAAACAGGAAGGGGAATTTCAAAATTCCCAGAGAATTTAAAGGGCGAGTCTGACGGTTGGTCACCTGAGGGCAGGGCAGTAGAGTTCAAAGTGATGACCAGAGTGGCATTGTGGGACACTTCTGGAGGCCGATCAGAGCACACTAACAGACCAGGGCATCCACACTGGCGGAGCGGCACTCCAGCGGGGGCGCACAAAACGTTATTCCACTCGTTGAGGTGGAATACCAGGAGCGGACCAGCCACGGAGTCAGAGGGCTTTACGTGCCTTGCCAGTGTGAACGGGTAGTGAGCTAGTGCACCCGGGGCTCTTTTAATGCGCTGTAACTCCCAAGTGTAGACAAGCCCATAGCCTTAGAGGAATAAGTCTTCCTCACTGAGGGCTTTCTGCCTTGTAAAAGGGATTGTTCCCTACAAGTGCAAGAAATCCTGTCTGTAGTAGAGCTCTACAAATAACTGATTTTTCACTTCTCTCGCAGTTCCAAATTAAAGAAAAAAATCAGGTCAAACTGAAACCAGAATTTTTAGCAAATAAAAAAAAAATCAGAAAAATTTCATGTGGGGTATTTTTTAATACAAGCAAAGGAAATGGAGAGCTAGGTTCACAAAAAACCAATGAGATGATCTCCTTAGACCAATCAGGCCTGTGGTTAGGGCACTCATCTGGGATGTGGCAGAACCAAGTCTGAATCCCCACTCTGGGACAGAGTCTTGAACGCAGTTCTCCCCCAGTCTAGATGAGTGCCCTAACCACTTGGCTATTCTGGTCTGCGGGTTTTTTTGGTCTCTCCTTCTGAGCTGTTGCACTTTGAATAAACAATTAAATATTCACTGGAGCAGAGACTGGCAGTGGAACTTGGGTGTTCCCCTTCCCTGGTGAGTATCTTAACCACTGAGCTACAGTCTCATTCTCACTCTCTCTCTTTCACTTTTTGGCCCAGTGACTATTCAATATTTTATACTGGTGTGTATTTGATTAGCCAATTATTGAGATATGAATAGATATGGATGCCTTTTCTCCTGAGATGTGCTGCTACTACTGCTAGGCATTTTGTCAAGACTCTCGGTGCTGTGGAGAGAATGAAAGAAAAGACCCTCTACTGATAGTGATTGGGCCCCACTCAGAATCACAGATACTACCTGTGGGATATGAAAGTATGCGTCCTGCAGGTCAAAAGCTAATCTTGAGCCTGAAGGGAGAGGTTATTGGAAGCAAATGTTACCATCTTGCATTTGTAATGGCAGAAATATATGTTGTCTTCTCAGGTCTAGGACTGGATGAAGACCACTTTTTTGCTTTGAGACAAAGAAGTATCACAAGTAGAAGCCTCTTTTCTGTACTCCCAGAGGTACCTCTTCTCTGGCTCCTAGTAAAAATGGAGAAGCCACTTCTTTTAGTTGGCTTTGTGAGAAGGGCTCCTGAAGGAGGACAAGGAAAGAGAGTTGGTAGGAGCTAAGCAGTGAAACTGGATGGCATAGCCCTGCATATCTACTTCATCACCCATCTGTCCATTGTTATAAAAGACCAAGTCTGATGGAAAGGGGCAAGGCAACACTCAAAATAGGGATCGCCTCTTGAGGGGTTACACTGTGGGTCTCAACCCTCATGTCAAAAATGCTGCCTGGAAGCTGGTAAGAACACACCTTTGGTCAAGAAAGGAAACAGTTTCTTCTGGAATATCTAGGCTTCTTCCTAGGTTGGTATTCAGAAGATCTATTCGGGAGGTAGGTATGCATCTTCTGCCTAGACTGCCCTTGATACTTAAAGGGCTTGCAGTTCAGGGCTGATGTGTATATGGCCAAAGAGTATAGTGTAGTCCTGAAATCTCTGGAGGTAATTCAAGCTGTTGGTACATTCACTGAACAGTTATGTTCCCTCAAAGCACAGTTATGTTCCCTCAGTAGTGTTTTGCATCTCTTCATGGATGCCTTAAGCTTGTGGCTATGAAGCTACAAGCAGCACATGGTCACAGCATTGGCCATGGATCTGGCTGCTGTGTCCAAGGCTGTTCGTAGTGATATTTTGGCTACTAGCTGGCATTCCTTAATGATGTATTTCAGCTCCTTTATGACATCTTGTGGAAGGTTGTATATGAAAAGAGACACCCGCCTCATGTGAGGTAATTATGTTTTGCAAGGAGAACCTAGTAACTAGTGGTTCATGACTGTAGCAATGCTGAGAAACAGGCCTCTCTCCCAAAAAACTCCAGTTTCTTGGGGTGGTCGTTAGCTTTGGGAGTGCTTTTTGCCTGCTTAGATTATTTATGCACAGCAGAGACAAGTGTGTATAGGAGCCAAGGAACCCTAGGTGGATGGGTGCACATAAATCTTGTCAAATCCCTAAAGGCAGGGGTGGGCAAACTTTTTGGCCTGAGGGCCACATCGGGGTTCCGAAACTGTATGGAGGGCCAGGTGTAGTGTATTAAATTTCTCCCCATAGGAATGTGCTACTTATGGTGTACTACTTACGGCTGCCAGTCCTGGTGCTCTGAGTGGTATGGTAAGGGGGCGAGAAGCAGGGGGGTTGGATAAGGGGCGGGGGTCCCAGGGGACAGACAGGGAGCAGGGGGGGTTGGATAGGAGGTGGAGTCCGGAATGGGGGGGCGGTTAGCGGAAGGGCATCCCGGGAGGGGGCAGTCAGGGGACAAGGAGCAGGGGGTTTGGATGGGTCAGGGATTCTGAGGGGGGTGGTCAGGGAGCAGGAAGTGGGAAGGGGATAGGGGGCGCAGACCAGGCTGTTTGGGGAGGCACAGCCTTCCCTACCCAGGTGTAGCGTATTAAATTGCTCCCCGTAGGAATGTGCTACCTACCATAAGTAGCACATTCCTATGGGGAGCAATTTAATACACTACACCCCATGGCTTTTGCAGCCAGGCTGCCCGGGACCTCGCCACCCAGATCACTGGCAGCACGGCGAGGCTGCAGGGGAGAGAGGCTAGCCTTCCCAGCTGGGAGCTCAAGGGCTGGGCAGGACGGTCCCGCGGGCCGGATTTGGCCTGTGGGCCGTAGTTTGCCCACCTCTGCCTTAAGAGGTACCGGATAATGTTCCTCTGTTCTGTTGGCCATAGGTAGTAGAGTAGCTGGTGTCTGCCAAAGGGTCTTAGCTGGATCTAGAATGCCTTCACTGATAGGTAGGGCTTTCCTATCAGGAGCAAATGAGTGCAGAATATCAAAAAGCTAGTGAACTTTTCCCTCTGACAGAGGTCTTAATATCAAGAGTCTCAGAAATTGTGAAGAACACTCCTGAAATGTTTTGAAGTCAGGCAGCAGTACTAGGGTTGAAGAAATGGCTTTGTCCAAGATAGAAGATGATCAGTCCCTAGGAGGGAAAAAACGTTGCTCCTGAGGTTCTGGGACCTGTTCCTCCTCAGCCACTTGCTCATCTCTATCAGTTGACAGGAGTCTAGCCAAAGATACAGAGGGAGACTGATACCTCTCTTTCATGGAGTGGTAGGGAGGAAATCAAATCCTGCAAGCCCAGAATGGAGGTTCCCAGGACGCCCAATAGGGCCATGATGGCATACAGTACTGGTAACACTGGTTCACCTGTGGCTGACTAGGTCATTGCCCTGCCTGTGAAGGATATGTAGGAGTTCTAAAGAAAAAGCCTCCAGTCCTCTCCTGATCTGAGGGAAGATGGTTTTGCGCTAGATGTGGGAGAAAAAGTGTGCCCCAATGAAGGTGATAAGGAGCAGACGTCATCAAGAGGTGGTGCCCAAGAGTTCAGAAGTATGCACCAGTGCTGACTGTGAATGCCTCAGTTCAGAGGACATCACCCCTCCTTACGACAAGAAAGGGACTGGTGCCAGGAGCAGGGCTTGAGTTGTACGAGAACGTCGTTCCGGGACTTTTGGGGGAGCCGGAACACTATTCTGGTACTATTACTTAAGACAGGGAGGCTGGGGGAAGGAGGGGGAATCACAGGCTGTATGGATTACACCTCCCCCCAGGGCTCCCAGAGCCAGTGCCCCTATCCCACCCCAGAGCTCCCCACTGTGACACAGTCCACGCTGGCTCAGGGCAGAGCTGAGTTTGGTAGCATGTGGGGTGTGTACCTCTGGCTTTCACCACTCTGAGCCAGGGGAAGGGTGCTCTGTTTACTGCTGGGATGTTCCAGAGACTAGCCAAAGATCTGTTCTGCTGTGGCATCAGCCAGCACCAGCGTGGAGCCTGCAGGCTTGTTGGAGCATGGAGTAACCTGTGGCAGGTGGTACCAAGAGGCACAGACTAAGCAGGGGGCAGAGCACAGACCTTCTGTGGGGCTCCCCAGACCCAGGGGAAGCTACCCTAGTTTGCATTCCTATCAGGTATGAGTGATAATACCAGAAGGGTGTCCCAGCATTTTCTTTTAGGACTCAAGCACAGACCAGGAGCCATGTCTGTCCCTATGTTTGGGCCTCTCTTGCCTTAGAGAAGAGGCTGCCTTAGAGAGGAGTACTGGTCTTCTCTGCTGGGGTAGCTGGTGGTAGGTTGAACTCTAGTGCTGGATCCCTGCCTGATGCTAATGATCTTTTGTCAACACGGACCTTGGAGTTTGAGTACCCCCTGGAAGGGGCACCCGCAGAAAAGGACTTAGGTGTTGGATCCATTGTTGAAGACAATCTTCTCTCTTTGGGGTCTGAAGTCATCCACATGGATTGTTCAAGAAGATAACAGTTCACACAGGACTTCCATGGACTTCCATGGACTTGTGTCCTGGCAGAAAAAGATCTGCATGCTGAATACCAATCTGCCTTACCAAGGCAGAATAAACAGCAGCTGTGTCTGTCGCTCAGAGGAATTAAACCACCACAGGATGGGCATGATTTAAAGCCTGAAGGCTTTGAGCCCACCATTTAGAGCAGGAAAAGGCACTGAGTGCCAAAGGAAAAAGTAAATTTTTTTTTAAACTGTTTGATTGGAAAAAATAAGAAATCAAGAATAACTGAGAGTAAAGGAAAGGAATTTAGCTCTAAATAGCTAAGTCAGAGGAGAAAAAATTCTAAGGGTAGCAAGCGAACACTGCTAGTTCCATCTTGCTGCCATGAGCATAAGAGGGAACTGAAGGAGGGTTGCGGCACTTTGCTCTTTATGACCTCAAGTGAAGGGTAGAGCACAAGAATATGTACCAGCACAGGCACGGCCCCAGCTGACACTGTTATTCAAAAGATTCCAATCTTGTGCACATGAGGCAGATGCATACCTAGAGCAGGATCCGTAATGACACGCTTAAAGAAGAAACATGTTTCCTTCCAATCTGTATAATCAATATTTTAGATGCTGAATAATAGTACAACATGAAGTGATGCAAACATTTAATATAAAAACCAGGATAAAAACAGTACTATCCAAGTACAGAAGGCAGCATGAATAATACATAAAAGTGTACAGTGTAAAATAAAATATGTTCTCATTAGAAATTAAAACACCACATTAAATATTCAATGAGAATAGTTCCTGTTTTCAGTTTCTCTACTGAAAGGAACAACAAAATCTGAATGCCTAATTTGATTGAGGAGAAAAACAGCACACCCTCAATGGTAATTATTATTTCAATTAACAGACACGCTGAATATCTAATAGAAAATGGACCCTTTATGAGTATTTCCAACAAAAGCATTTCAAGCATTCTTCGTCAACTTTTTCCCATTCAATGATACTCTCTCACTCTAATTGCTCTAGGAAGCGACATCTGAACATCAGAGTTAGGTGAAATCTAGCACTTTCAATTAAGTAACTTATTCAAGTTGTTACAATAAAAACAGCCAACAGAAGCCGCAAAAGCTAGGGGCAAATTACTACAGAGAGCTATGAAGATCTGTGTTAGTAGAATTGCATAGAATTTCCTCTGAAGGTAACAGGCCCCAGAGACCACTGGATAATTCTAGTGGAATACATTTACATACAGTATTTGGTAAGACACAAATCTGTGTGGGAAGTAATAAAAAAAAATTTAAAAAACTTACCTCATGATGTTAGAATTCTTGTCACACACACACACAAAAAACACTTATAAATGGATTTGAAGAGACTCAGGCATTGTCTATGCTGTTTTATGCATCAGAAGAGCAACACCAACATAAGTGTACCAGTGAAAACTCTTACAGATGTTTCAGAGTAGCAGCCGTGTTAGTCTGTATCCGCAAAAAGAAAAGGAGTACTTGTGGCACCTAACAAATGTATTTGAGCATAAGCTTTCGTGAGCTACAGCTCACTTCATCGGATGCATTCAGTGGAAAATACAGTGGGGAGATTTATATACATAGAGAACATGAAACAATGGGTGTTACCATACACACTGTAACGAGAGTGATCAGGTAAGGTGAGCTATTACCAACAGGAGAGTGGGGGGGGGGGAACCTTTTGTAGTGATAATCAAGGAGCCTCTGATAGTGTGGCTGATGTGATTAGGCCCTATGATGGTGTCCCCTAAATAGATATGTGGACACAGTTGGCAACGGGCTTTGTTGCAAGGATAGGTTCCTGGGTTAGTGGTTCTGTTGTGTGGTGTGTGGTTGTTGGTGAGTATTTGCTTCAGGTTGGGGGGGCTGTCTGTAAGCTCTTCTGTCTTCTGTCTACAGCCAAGCTCTTCGATACAACCGCATTTGCTCCAACCCCTCAGACAGAGACAAACACCTGCAAGATCTCTATCAAGCATTCTTACAACTACAATACCCACCTGCTGAAGTGAAGAAACAGATTGACAGAGCCAGAAGAGTACCAAGAAGTTACTACTACAGGACAGGCCCAACAAAGAAAATAACAGAATGCCACTAGCCGTCACCTTCAGCCCCCAACTAAAACCTCTCCAATGCATCAAAGATCTACAACCTATCCTGAAGGACGACCCATCACTCTCACAGATCTTAGGAGACAGGCCAGCCCTTGCTTACAGACAGCCCCCCAACCTGAAGCAAATGCTCACCAGCAACCACACACCACACAACAGAACCACTACCCAGGTACCAGAGTAACAGCCGTGTTAGTCTGTATTCGCAAAAAGAAAAGAGGTACTTGTGGCACCTTAGAGACTAACCTTAGAGACAGTCTCTACGTAAAAGAATAAATGGACACAAATCAGATGTCAAGAATTATAACATTCATAAACCAGTCGGAGAAAACTTCAATCTCTCTGGTCACTCGATTTCTGATATCAAAGTGACTATCCTTCAACAAAAAAACTTCGAAAACAGACTCCAACGAGAGACTGCTGAATTGGAATTAATTTGCAAATTGGATACAATTAACTTAGGCTTGAACAGTGACTGGGAATGGTTGATTCATTATAAAAAGTAACCTATTTCCCCTTGTTTATTCCTTCACCCCCTCTCCCCCACTGTTCCTCGGACGTTCTTGTTAAACCCTGGATTTGTGCTGGAAATGGCCCACCTTGATTATCGTACACATTGTAAGGAGAGTGATCACTTTAGATAAGCTATTACCAGAAGGAGAGTGGGGTGGGGGGAGAGAAAACCTTTTGTACTGATAAACACCCATTTTTTCATGGTCTGTGTGTATAAAAACATCTTCTATATTTTCCACAGTATGCATCTGATGAAATGAGCTGTAGCTCTCGAAAGCTTATGCTCAAATAAATTGGTTAGTCTCTAAGGTGCCACAAGTACTCCTTTTCTTTTAACCAAGGAATCTATCCTTGCAACAATGCCCGTTGCCAACCGTGTCCACATATCTATTCAGGGGACACCATCATAGGGCCTAATCACATCAGCCACACTATCAGAGGCTCGTTCACCTGCACATCTACCAATGTGATATATGCCATCATGTGCCAGCAATGCCCCTCTGCCATGTACATTGGTCAAACTGGACAGTCTCTACGTAAAAGAATAAATGGACACAAATCAGACGTCAAGAATTATAACATTCAAAAACCAGTCGGAGAACACTTCAATCTCTTTGGTCACTCGATTACAGACCTAAAAGTGGCAATTCTTCAACAAAAAAACTTCAAAAATAGACGCCAACAAGAGACTGCTGAATTGGAATTAATTTGCACACTGGATACAATTAACTTAGGCTTGAATAAAGACTGGGAGTGGATGGGTCATTACACAAAGTAAAATTATTTCCCCATGTTTATTCCCCCCCCCCCTCTGTTCCTCAGACATTCTTGTCAACTGCTGGAAATGGCCCACCTTGATTAGCACTACAAAAGGTTTTCCCCCCCCCGCCCCGCTCTCCTGCTGGTAATAGCTCACCTTAAGTGATCACTCTCTTGTTACAGTGAGTATGGTAACACTCTTTGTTTCATGTTCTCTATGTATATAAATCTCCCCACTGTATTTTCCACTGAATGCATCCGATGAAGTGAGCTGCAGCTCACGAAAGCTTATGCTCAAATACATTTGTTAGTCTGTAAGGTGCCACAAGTACTCCTTTTCTTATAGATGTGTTGCACCAGTGTAAAAAGTGATTTTTGTTGTTACAATTTACCTTGTATTTTTTATACCAGTGTATCTATACAATTATTAATTATTATTATTATTGTATTACTGTAGTGCCTAGGTGCCTTAGTCGTGGACCAGGACTCCATTATATTAGGATCTTGCACAAACATAGCTAGATCATTGTTTCTACATCAGTGCAAGAAAGCCCTAAAAACTCAATATGCAGACAAATTGGGAGCTGATGCAGCTTCAGCTAAACTGGACAGAGCTCCCCAGTGATACCCATCCAGTTCGCAATTACGTATGAATATACCTCTTACAAAATGAATCAGGGATTCTCAAATAGTGACCTATTAAGGAAATTCATTGTCATCCCTACTTTGAACTATGAGTTTTCAATATTTTCTGTTAGACTCTTAAAGATTTTAATATAATTTTTGCTGGGCTTATGAATATTATTCACTATACAAAGCATTCTACTATGTATTTATTTTGTTCATTTATGAGTTAGTTCTTAGTCCAAACTCCAGAACTAAGAAGAGTGCCACAAAAAATGACTAATAATGAAACAGACAGAAACTGAATATGCAGAGGATTATAAAATAGTAATTGACAGGTTTCAGAGTAGCAGCCGTGTTAGTCTGTATCCGCAAAAAGAAAAGGAGTACTTGTGGCACCTCAGAGACGAACAAATTTATTGTTTCCCTGCCCCCAAGATAAACGGAGCTCATTGAATGGATGAATAAGTGTTTGTAAATAAGTAGAAATACTAATTTAATATAGTTGTTTTCACTATTTACATAGTGAATGTTTAACAGTTTACAGCAAAGCCTATTTCAATGTCTGTCTGAAGCAGAGACAATGTGTAACTGTTGATAATGGGGGGCACTCGATTGCCCCATGTTTCGCCTCTGCTGCCCACCCATCGGTCCTTTGCATGCTCCTTTCCTTGTTGCTTCATCCCCCAGCTCCCCCTGTTGCTGTCCCCTCCCCGCTTTGCCCCTTCACCCCCCAGCCCCTCCATAAACCCCTCCATAAACCCCCTCCATAAACCTCTGCTCCTCCATAAACCCCCAGCGGGACATGTCCTGCTCCCAGCGCTGTGTGGAGAACCAGCCCTTGGCAGCAGCGCTAAGCACATCTGCAGCTTGGAGAGCGGGCTCCTTCCTTCCCTGCTGCCTCTGGCTGGCCTGGCACCCAGGAAAGCCCAAGACCCTTCCACACAGGGCACTGCCCAGAAGGAACCGAGCTCTGCCTATGCCAGAGCCTCCTGGAGCCCCGCACAGCACCTGTCGGGGGAGCCTCTCCACCCCTCAGATAAGTGCTGGAGTTGGGAGGGAAGCGATTTCCAGCTTGTTCCTGCCCCAAACTTGCAGATTCCACAGGAGCCCCCTAGGCAGGGGCTTAAAGCCCTCTTTGCCCCTCTGCCGTCCCGCTAGGCCCAGGCCTTAGGGACCGTGGGGCTGCTTCATCCCCTAGGCTTTGTGCCCGAGGCAGCTGCCACATGCAGAAGGAGCACTCTTCTGCTGAGCCACCTCTGGCTGGGCTCTGTGGCCACTGAAGCCCCTGTAGAGCCCGGCACCCGTGGCTGGTTCAGGGAAGGTGTGGATGGATCTGCTGGTTCCCACCCACAGCCCAGCTCCCCGCTGCTGGACATCAGGAACAGCCCTGCCCCGCCTGCTACCACTGCCTATCCTAAGGCCCTGCCCAGCCTCAATGTGCTGCCCAGCTGGATGGTCCCTCCATGGAGAGCCCCAGGACTCAGCTGCTCCTGCTGAGCCCACTGGACTGTGATGGCTCCACCTTGCAAGCCCCCCCAGTGCTGGTGGATGCTTGCTTAATAGAAGGTAGAGATCAGGGGGAGGGGAGCGGACATGAACCGACGTGCCTCACGCCACACGTAGGCTCTGTATTGAAGTGTGTTACAGAGGCAGAGCTGTGATTATTACATGAAGAAATCAATCATTTGCACCCACTGATGTGTGTGAGCAAAGGGAAGAGCTGCATGTGTACCTTAAGGATCCAATATGCATCATTTCAATGCAGAATTGTGTACATTATATAAATTAGCAGGGCACAGGGATTTTATTACAAAGTGTGTTGTCAGTAGCAAGCTGGAATATGTTTTCTTCCAGGTATTGATAAAAATGTTAAATAGCATAAGGCCAAGAACTGATCCCTGTGGGGACCCATTAGAAACATACCTGTTCATTGATGATTCCCCATTTACAATTACAAATGTGAGAGCAGTCTAAGCATTTATTGTTCACATACACTCCAAGTACACTAATTGTGGTTAGTATCAGGTATAGCTGTAGTGAACAGTGGAAGCAGTAATTAGCTCTGCATGGGCGAGGTGTATTTGCAAGATCTGTGGATTTCTTTGAGGTGGGAGATAAAGCTGTGATTCTGATATGAGGATCTATGTTTTGCACCTTCTTGTCTGTGAGGAAAAGGAAGAGATGCATTTGTACCTTCAGGATGAAGTATGCATCATTTCTATGAAAAATTGTTTAGGTTTTGTCAAGGCATACGGCTTTTATTACAAAGGACACTGTCAGCAGCGTGGAGGACTATAAGAAGATTCTAATGCTTTAATGATGGTTAAGTGAAAGTGTAGGTTGAGACAGTATCCTGTGAGTAATGATACATCTACATTTGAGCTAGGAGGTATGATTCTGAGTTCATGCAGACATACTGCACTAGCTCTGCTCAAGCTAACACATTAAAACAGCGGTTCTCAAACTTCATTGCACCGCGACCCACTTCTGACAACAAAAATTACTACACGACTCCAGGAGTGAGGACCGAAACCTGATCCCACTTGAGCTCCACTGCCCTGGGCAGAGGGACAAAAGCAGGGGGTCTGTAACCTGAGCCCCACCACCCAGGGCGAAGCCCTCTGGCTTCAGCTTTGGCCCCGGGTGGTAGGGCTTGTGTTTCAACTTCGGGTCTGGGCAGTGGGGCTTCAGCTTCAGGCCCAGGCCCCAGGAAGTCTAACGCCAGCCCATGCGTCCTAAATTCCCTGTAAGCTGCGCAGCCACACAGCAGCCTATTTAGTGCTGTGCAGGCGCTCAGGGAACCCCCCCGGGGACCAGCTTGGCACCCCTCCCCCGACCCCAACCTAGCCCAGCCCCCAACCTGCCACAGCCAGGGCGCCCTTCCGCCAGCCCCAACTCTGCTGCAGCCCGGCCCTGCCACGGCTGGGGTGGCCCAGCCCAGCCCCAGGCGCAGCTGGAGCACCGCAGCCCCAGGCCTGAACCCAGCCCCAGCCCACACCTGCTGGGGATGGGGACGGGGCGCCTATCCTGCAGCCCCAGCCCCAGAGCTGCCACAGGGAGAGAGAGCTGGGGGGAGTCTAGGCAGAGCACCCTCCTGCACCCCAAACCCCTCATTCCCAGCCCCACCCCAGAGTCTGCACACCCAGCCAAAGCCCTCACTCCCCTGCATCCCAACCCTCTGCCCCAGCCCTGAGCCCCTTCCCATACTCTGAACCCCTTGGCCCCAGCCCCCCATTAATTTTGTTATGAGCACCAACATGCAGGTGATGTGTCACACATCTCCTCCATATTGGTACACATAACAATTCATTCCACACATGGGTGGGAAAAATTAGAGGGAACACTGCTGGCAACCCCATTAAAACGGGTTCACAACCCACTTTGGGGTCCCAGCCCACAGTTTGAGAACTGCTGCACTAAAAATAGCAGCACAGCCAGTGTGGCAAGGGCAGCGAATCAGACATGCTGCCCGAGTACAAACCTCCCTGGATCCCCTAGATATGTACTTGGATGGCTAGCCTGAGCCACTGCCCATATTACCCTAGCTGTATTGCTATTTTTATCATGCTAGTTCAAGTGGAGCTAAAACAGGTCCATCTCATGAGCTAGGAATCACACCTCTCAGCTCAGAATGAGGAAGCTATAAAAGACTAAAATAGTTCTTAAATTGTACATGTTTGGTATTTCTTCTGGGTAGTTGGCTAAGTGTGTGAGTGTATGCCAGGATATGAAGCCTCCCAAATCTTAGACTGCAAAGGGCCACCGTGAATACGTGCTATATACATAGTCAGGCATTGTTGGCAGAGGGAAGGTGGTGGGGGCAACATTTTTCCTCCCCCAACCTTTTTTGTCTTCCGATAATATTAGACAGAATCCTGTAGGTGAGAGTGAATACTTTGTAAAAAGATGTGAAGAGTTTGTACATTTCAGCAAGCGTGGGACCGGCAGAATAAAGGTATGTATGTTAATGGGGTGTACTGGGGCATTGCTGAAAGAGGGAAGAGTTAAGGTTGTATTGGCAACCTTAGCTGTGCATTTCCTGGTTTTCAGAATTTTGGTTTTGCTCAACTCAGCACTCTGCAAGGGAACAACATACCACCAAGCAACCATGACTCTGTGATAATGTAGCTTTTTGCCATTGAATTTCCTAGGGTTTTTTGTTTAACATGAAAAGATATGTTGTTGGTAGGAGTTAGTAGTCATTTAGGCAGTTGTACATATCACATTCTGCAATTTGCATACTGAGCCAGTTGCCCTCCCCTTCTCCTAACACACACACACCCCCTACCTACGTATCCACCCAAGCTGGGCCCCACCAGCCCTGTTTAGGCACATCTCCCCAGCCATACCCCTGACCCAATGAATGCATCTCCCTCCAACCTGGCCCCTTCCCACTACTGAACCCAGGCCTCCCCACCATAAGCAGGGAATGCATCTTCCTAAAGTCTTCACTCCCTTGTACACAAATGGTTCTGTTGCTGTTTCTTTCCCTCTCCTATAACCTGACTCACATGCAGTGCCTGGAAAGAAGGAAAACTACATTACAGTGAAATGGTGTTCCTGCCAGTGTTTCACAATGGTTGGAGGGTGAAGTTTGTGGCTGGGCTGGCAAGAGAAATTCACAGACAGGGATTCTGTTCCAGAATACTGACAGTTATATGTTTGAGACAGAGATCCTCTGACCTCTGTCCAGTAAATGCACCCCATCTCTGAGAAACACTGAGGTGGCAGAGTTTGTAATGTTTCTGCGCCATAAAGTATACATTTTCTGATCAGGCATGAACCCTCCAGTTTCCTAACTAATGTTCCTCCAACACTTATTTATAGCTTTCATGAAATGTTGGGGTGTACTGGCAGAGCTAGGGCTGCAGTGTAGCTGGGGTGCAGTCATTAGCACCTCTCAGTTTAACAGTACAAGGCAGCAGAAGGAAATTGTTGTTTGTTTGTTTTTTGAGGCGGGGAGTCTGTAACTCAGGAACCCCTTGGTCAAATGACCCCAAATTTGGATCACTAAGGGTATGTCTACACTACTAAATTAGGTCGAATTTATAGAAGTCGATTTTTTAGAAAGTGATTTTATACCGTCAATTGTGTGGCCCCACTAAGCACATTAAGTCGGCAGAGTGCGTCCACAGTACCAACGCTAGCGTCGACTTTCAGAGCGTTGCACTGTGGGTAGCTATTTCACAATTCCCACAGTCTCTGCCGCCCATTGGAATTCGGGGTTAAGCTCCCAATGCCTGATGGAGCAAAAACATTGTCGCGGGTAGTTTTGGGTACGTGTCGTCAGTCACCCCCCCCCTCCGTGAAAGCAATGGCAGATAATCGTTTTGTGCCTTTTTTCCATGCAGGAGCCATACTGATTTCAGCAGACAGTGCAGTAGGACTGCAAACCATCGTCATCGAACAACCACTTCTGCTGCCACTCTGATCTCCTGCTGCTATGACTCCACCTCGCAGATCCTCTATATGACCGTCATCATCCACCGCTTCCGCTGCCACTCTGCTCTCCTGGTGGTCTCGCAGGGCCGCTTCCACTACAACTCTGCTTGTCTGCTCTTGTCTCGCCATACCACGGCAAGCGTGCAGCCTGCTCAGCTGTTGTATCCTGGCAGCAGACAGTGCAGTAGGTCTGCAAACCATCGTCATTGAACAACCGCTTCCCCTGCTCTCCCGCAGACGCCATACCACGGGCAAGCATGGAGACCGCTCAGATCCCTGCGGCAGTTATGAGCATTGTAAACACCTCGCACATTATCATGCGGTATATGAAGAACCAGAACCTGCAAAAGTAGGCGAGGAGGCAATGGCAGCGCGGTGGCGAGAGTGATGAGGACATGGACACAGACTTCTCTCAAAATATGGACCCCTGCAATTTGTCCATCCTGATGGCAATGGGGCAGGCTCATGCCGTGGAACGCCAATTCTGGGCCCAGGAAATAAGCACAGACTGGTGAGACTGCATGGTGTTGCGGGTCTGGGATGATTCCCAGTGGCTGCGAAACTTCCGTATGCGTAAGGGCACTTTCATGAAAATTTGTGACTTGCTTTCCCCTGCCCTGAAGCGCAAGAATACCAAGATGAGAGCAGCCCTCACAGTTGAGAAGCGAGTGGTGATAGCCCTCTGGAAGCTCGCAACACCAGACAGCTACTGGTCAGTCGGGAATCAATTTGGAGTGGGCAAATCTACTGTGGGGGCTGCTGTGATCGAAGTAGCCAGTGCAATCACTGAGCTGCTGCTATCCAGGGTAGTGACTATGGGAAATGTGCAGGTCATAGTGGATGGCTTTGCTGCAATGGGATTACCTAACTCTGGTGGGGCGACAGACGGAATGCATATCCCTATCTTGGGGACTGGACCACCAAGGCAGCCACTACATAAACCGAAAGGGGTACTTTTCAATGGTGCTGCAAGCACTGGTGGATCACAAGGGACGTTTCACCAACATCAACGTGGGATGGCCGGGAAAGGTACATGACGCTTGCATCTTCAGGAACTCTGGTCTGCATGAACAGCTGCAGCAAGGGACTTACTTTCCAGACCAGAAAATAACCATCAGGGATGTTGAAATGCCTATAGATATCCTTGGGGACCCAGCCTACCCCTTAATGCCATGGCTCATGAAGACATACACAGGCACCCTGGACAGTAGTCAGGAGCTGTTCAACTATAGGCTGAGCAAGTGCAGAATGGTGGTCGAATGTGCATTTGGATGTTTAAAAGTGCGCTGGCGCAGTTTACTGACTCGGTTAGACCTCAGCAAAACCAATATTCCCATTGTTATTACCGCTTGCTGTGTGCTCCACAATATCTGTGAGAGTAAGGGGGAGATATTTATGGTGGGGTGAGAAGTTGAGGCAAATTGCCTGGCAGCTGATTACGCAAAGCCAGGGCGGTTAGAAGAGCACAGCAGGGCACGCTGCGCATCAGAGAAGCTCTGAAAACCAGTTTCATGGCTGACCAGGCTATGGTGTGATAGTTTTGTTTGTTTCTCCTTGATGAAAACCCGCCCCCTTGGTTCACTCTACTTCCCTGTAAGCCAACCGCCCTCCCCTCCCCCCCTTTGATCACTGCTTGCCGAGGCAATAAAGTAATTGTTTCAAATTCATGCATTCTTTATTAATTCATCACACAAATGGGGGGATAACTGCCAAGGTAGCACGGGAGGAGTGGGGGAGGAGGAGAGGATGGAAGGACAAGGCCACACTGCACTTCAAAACTTATTGAATGCCAGTTTTCTGTTGCTTGGGCAGTCCTCTGGGGTGGAGTGGTTGGGTGCCCGGAGGGGCCCCCCCACCGCGTTCTTGGGCATCTGGGTGAGGAGGCTATGGAACTTGGGGAGGAGGGCAATTGGTTACACAGGGGCTGCAGTGGCGGTCTGTGCCTTTCCTGCACCTCAACCATATGCCAGAGCATATCAGTTTGATCCTCCAGTAGCCTCAGCATTGCATCCTGCCTCCTTTCATCATGCTGCTGCCACCTTTGCTCTTGATCCTGCCACCTCTCCTGTTGCTCCTGCCACTTCTCCTTGCATTCATTTTGTGCTTTCCTGGACTCTACCATTGTCTGCCTCCACGCATTCTGCTGGGCTCTTTCAGTTTGGGTGGACTGCATGAGCTCAGAGAACATTTCATCACGAGTGCATTTTTTTCGCCTTCTTATCTGCACTAGCCTCTGTGACGGAGATGCTAGTCGCAGCATTGAAAGATTTGCAGCTGCGGGAGGAAAAAAAGGGAGATTAAAATTGAAAAAGACACATTTGCCATTTAAAAAGAGGGTCTGATGTTTTCGGGTTAACGTGCAGCACAAACCCAACTAACCCCCTCCCCCGAACCCCAATTCTCTGGTATGATCGCTTCACCCCTCCCCCAACCGCATGGCTAACAGCGGGGATAATTTCTTTTCAGCCACAGGCAAACAGCCCAGCAGGAACGGCCACCTCTGATGTCCCCTTAGTAAAATTCCCCTATTTCAACCAGGTGACCATGAATGATATCACTCTCCTGAGGATAACACAGAGAGATAAAAAATGGATGTTGCTTGAATGCCAGCAACCACCGGGACCACATGCTGCCATGCTTTGTTATGCAATGATTCTAGACTATATGATACTGGCCTGCCGTGGCAAAGTGTCCTACCATGGAGGATGCAATAAGGCTGCCCTCCCCAGAAACCTTTTGCAAAGGCTTTGGGAGTACCTCCCGGACAGCTTCATTGAGATGTCCCTGGAGGATTTCCGTTCCATCCCCAGACATGTTAACAGACTTTTCCAGTAGCTGTACTGGCCGCGAATGCATCCCAAGTCTTCAGGGCAAATTAATCATTAAACACGCTTGCTTTTAAACCGTATATTATATTTACAAAGGTACACTCACCAGAGGTGCCTTCTCCGCCTTCCAGGTCCAGGAGCCCGGGTTGGGAGGGTACTGTCTCCAGGGTGATAAACAATTCCTAGCTGTCGGGGAGAACGGTTTCTCCGCTTGCCTGGTATGCGCTATCATCTTCCTCGTCCCCCAAATCCTCATCCCTGTTGCGAGAGACTCCCTTGCAGGAGTCCACGTACAGGTGCGGGGTAGTTGTAGGGGCACCCCCTGGAATTGCATGCAGCTCATCAGCTCATCATAGAAGCAGCATGTCTGGGGCTCTGACCCCGAGCGGTCATTTGCCTCTTGGGATTCTTGGTAGGCTTGCCTGAGCTCCTTAAGTTTCATGCAGCACCGCTGCAGGTCCCTGTGATAGCCTCTGTCCTTCATGCCCTTGGAGATTTTTTTCAAATATTTTGGCATTTCGTCTTTTGGAACAGAGTTCTGATAGCACGGATACATCTCCCCATACAGCGATCAGATCCAGTACCTCCCGTTCGGTCCATGCTAGTGCTCTTTTGCGATTCTGGGACTCCATGGTCATCTCTGCTGATGAGCTGTGCGTGGTCATGCCACGATGGCCAAACAAGAAATGAAATTCTAAAGTTTGCGGGGCTTTTCCCGTGTACCTGGCTAGTGCATCCGAGTTGAGAGTGCTGTCCAGAGCGGTCACAACAGAGCACTGTGGGATTGCTCCCGGAGGCCAATACTGTCGAATTGCATCCACACTAACCAAAATTCGACCCAGTGATGTCAATTTTAGCACTAATCCCCTTGTCGGGGAGGCATACAGAAATCGATTTTAAGAGCCCAATAAGTGGACAAAAATGGCTTCATTGTGTGGTCGGGTGCAGGGTTAAATCCATCTAACGCTGCTAAATTCAACCTAAACTCGTAGTGTAGACCAGGATTAACACTTCCCTACACTCCCAGGAGGCACACCAAATTTTAAAGAAATCTAACTAAGCATGTCCATTTTAGAGAACTTAGAGGTCGACCTATAATCAGATGCAATACGGCAACCTTAACTATAGTGGTGCTCCCACAATGAGACAATGGTATCATTGTTTCCCTGTGCTATCCTTTGTCTGTCTGAATCTGGTTGCTGTCTCCTGTCTTATTCTTAAATTGTAAGCTCTTTGGGACAGGAGCTGTCTTTTTGTTATATAACCGTACAGTGCCTAGTACAAAGGGCCTTCCGCACTCCTCAGTGCTACCACAATACAAGTAATAACAGGAAAAAGTAAGATTTTGGAAAGATTTGGACCATTATATGTGTAAGATTAGTCTAAAGCTACATTGTTTCTTAGGAAAGCAGAACTTTCAGTAAGTTGTGCACCTCTGAGCATAGATGGACAAGTTAAGAATCCTAGAAGCTAAAACTTAGAAAGGTAATGTACTAAGTACCAGCATTCTCTATAGTGTGCAAAAATCTATTAGTCATAAGTTACTCCATTTTGAAGTGTCCAACCACAGACATACTAACATTTTCAGTTTGCAGAAAGTTCTGATCCCCCTCCCCATGAAAATCATACCTCATTTCTGGTGTCTAGTAATTTTTAAGTACCTCAGTTAAGAGATGCCAAATTTGAGATATCTTAAAGAGGGTCTGATTTTCAGAGGGAGTATGGGCAACACTTTTTCAAAATTAGAAATTTAAAGGTTTCTGAAATTGGGCAATTCAAAATCAAACATCTTAAAAATCACTAGTCACTTTGAAAATATCTTAGCCAGGTGTTTTGAGGTTTTTTTTAAATGTCAAAAAAAGTAGGGCTGTCGATTAATCGCAGTTAACTCACACGATTAACTCAAAAAAATTAACTGCGATTAAAAAAATTAATCGCGATTAATCACAATGTTAAACAATAGAATACTAATTGAAATTTATTAAATATTTTTGGATGTTTTTCTACATTTTCAAATATATTGATTTCTATTACAACACAGAATACAAAGTGTACAGTGCTCACTTTAAATTATTTTATTACAAATATTTGCACTGTAAAAATGATAAACAAAGGAAATAGTATTTTTCAATTCACCTCACACAAGTACTGTAGTGCAATCTCTTTTTCGTGAAAGTGTAACTTACAAATGTAGATTTTTTTTGTTACAAAACTGCACTCAAAAACGAAACAATGTAAAACTTTAGAGTCTACAAGTCTACTCAGTCCTACTTCTTGTTCAGCCAATTGCTAAGACAAACAAGTTTGTTTACGTTGACGGGAGATACTGCTGGAGAAAATTTGCAGGAGATAATGCTGTCCACGTTTTATTTACAATGTCACCTGAAAGTGAGAACAGGCATTCACATGGCACTTTTGTAGTCGGCATTGCAAGATATTTACGTGCCAGATATTCTAAACATTCATATGCCCATTCATGCTTCGGCCACCATTCCAGAGGACATGCTTGCATGCTGATGATGCTCGTTAAAAAAAGAATGTGTTAATTAAATTTGTGACTGAACTCCTTGGGGGAGAATTGTATGTCTCTTGTTCTGTTTTACCTGCATTCTGCCATATATTTCATGTTATAGCAGTGTCAGATGATGACCCAGCACATCTTCGTTTTAAGAACACTTTCACACCAGATTTGACAAAACGCAAAGACGGTACCAATGTAAGATTTCTAAAGACAGCTATAGCACTCGACCCAAGATTTAAGAATCCGACGTGCCTTCCAAAATCTGAGAGGGAAGAGGCATGGAGAATGCTTTCAGATGTCTTAAAAGAGCAACACTCCAATGCGGAAACTACAGAACCCAAACCACCAAAAAAGAAAATCAACCTTCTGCTGGTGGCATCTGACTCAGGTGATGAAAATGAACATGTGTCGGTCCGCTCTACTTCGGATCATTATCGGGCAGAACTCATCATCTGCATGGATACGTCCTCTGGAATGGTGGTTGAAGCATGAAGGGACATATGAACCTTTAGCACATCTTGCAATGCCGGCTACACCAATGCCACGTGAACACCTGTTCTCACTTGCAGGTGACACTGTAAACAAGACGTGGGCAGCATTATCTCCTGCAAATTGTAATCAAACTTGTTTGTCTGAGCAATTGGCTGAAGCAGGACTGAGTGGACTTGTAGATTCTGAAGTTTTACATTGTTTTATTTTTGAATGCAGGTTTTTTTGTACATAATTCTACATTTGTAAGTTCAACTTTCATTATAAAGAGATTGCACTACAGTACTTGTCTGAGGTGAATTGAAATATACTATTTCTTTTGTTTTTTACAGGGCAAATATTTGTAATCAAAAATAAATATAAAGTTAATACTGTACACTTTGTATTCTGTGTTGTAATTGAAATCAATATACTTGAAAATGTAGAAAACATCAACAAATATTTAAATATATGGTATTTATTATTGTTTAACAGTGTGATTAATCGCAATTAATTTTTTTTAATCGCACAATTAATTGAATTAATTTTTTAACCGCTTGATGGCCCTAAAAAAAAGCATCATATTCTAAAGCCATCTCTGCTGCCTATAACCCTTGTGCTTAGTCTTAATGTCATGTAAAATCTGATGTTTAATAGGAAGAATACAAATAAATACATTTTCAATGTAATTTTAAAAACGTATGTATTCTGCTACTCCTTTAGAATGTCAAGTGTTTTTTTGACTTCTGTTCATCCCTAGGTTTCAATGACTCAGCTGGGATGTTGACAACCTACGCTGAGAAACTATTGTGTTGGGGGATCTGGCTCCAACACTATAGTCCACCAACAAGTTAAAACAAGATTTGGTCACGCAGTGTTGATAGGAGCAAAGTGTGTTTTTAACCATTTTCCCAAAATATCAAGCTCAAGGCTTAATGCAGAGTTCATTCTGCACTGCAATACCAAATTACGTTAATATCATGTCAAGGGACTACTGTATTATAACCAGACTTCTCTAATATAGCAGTCTAAAAATGTACATGGGACTTAGAAGGTAAAAGCTATACTTTTACTCCACTAAGAGGATACTTCAGGTGCCTTTATTCCATTCTGCCTAGCTGCAGATTCCACAAGACAAATGACAGCAATTAATTGATTTATACAACTTCACAACCAAATGTGCTATGAATTTTATCCTCTTAAATTAAAGCTCATATTCTGGACAGTCCAATAAAGTTAATTGCATTGAATTTATTCAGTTTTCCATGTCCACTGATCTATATTTCCTCTGTACATGATATATTACATTTTTGTAGCTTCTCTGAACAGATGTTTTCAAGAGGCATTTCAGAGCTCAATATGACACAATGTTACAAATTTTTCCAGTTATATTTGACAGTTGCCTGTTAGGTATGATATTATAATGGTTCAAGCTTTTTCATACAGTGGACCATATCGGAAAACAGAGATCCTCTTGTTAACCACCACCACCCTCCCAACTCCATAACTTTCCTGTAGCACCTGCTCTAGTGCTTGGTTTCACAAAAAGAATAAATGAACGAACAAAGTAGCAATATAGATAAACTTGATGCAATGCAATGCATATGGTTATGTCTCGCATCTTCTACTTGTTAAATTCCTTCTCCCTGCAACTTGTAGAGATTTACATTAGTATCAAATCTGCCTAAATATGATTTGTGATGGCAGCAGCTCTGCAGACCACCAGTAGTCTAGAGATAACATTTTAGAACCATTAATATAGCATAAATCCACTATCTCAGAAAATGTATTCCTTAAAATCTGCAATTCAGAATCTCCATTCTGAAGGTTCAATTCTATATCACAGGTAGAAAGAATGCAATGACAGTAGATATTAGCATGTGCAAAGTGCTACAAAATTGGGATGACCACTTACTAATAGGAGAGATCACCACGAGAGTAATAGTAATAAAATGAAAAATACTTGGCACTTATAGAGTGCTTTTTATCCATCGATTCCACAAGATTTACAAGGGAGGATGAGTTTTGTGTACCTATTTTACAGATAAAAATACAAAGGTAATGAGAGGCAAAGTGACTTTGCCCAATGCAAAATGGTAAGTCAGTAGCCAAGGTGGAAATATGATAAGAGATCGGGGTGAGAGTCTGTGTTGCAACTCTGAGATGCGCAGCAAAGAACTGACAGCCCAGGAGAGGGGGAAGGGAGTATGTGATGCTTGTATAGCTTTTTCACCTTTATGCTCTCCCAGCCTGGGGCTGCTCCAGGAGTTGGAGAGGCCACCAATTTAACTTAGACAGCCCTATGGGCCTATATAAATTACAACAACCTTCTTGGGTTTGGCCTGTGGGCTGCAGTGGTAGTTGGAATCTTAGCAGGGCTGCATGTGCGGCCCCAGCCCCCAACATATTCCTCCCACTGCACTACCTTTTCCCACCCTACACCTGGCCTTCAGGGGGGTCCTGCACAGCAGCAATAAGACTACCTGTCTTATTGCTGTCTTCCACAGTGTCTTTAGGGGGGGAATCCTCTCACAAATGGAACTGAGGCTTTTACAGACCTGTAACATTGTTCCCGCCCTTTTACCAGGTAGAAAGGGGCCTGTGCACGGGTAAGGATCTCATCCTAGGTCTCCTAAATCTCAGTCTGGTGCTCTAATATAATACTTGTTTTTATGTTTATACTTAAAAAAGTATTCCCAAAGAAGGAATTTTTATTGCCACCACATATTCTGTTTAGTTTTTTCCTGTCTTCCAAGTACACTGGACTCCAGCTGTAGAACATATTAACAGAAAATATAAAGGTTGACCTCAACCTTGGCCAAGTGCAAGATGCACCTCTTTAATGAGGCCTTCCCTTAGTAGTGGCATTTTCCCAGAACCAATCCACAATATGAGAGACTAGAGAGGAGGAAGTAGAAAGTACGAAAGAAGGAAAGAAAGAAGCAAAACAAAAAATAAAACACCTAAACATCCACAATCGCAAATAAGGGAGGTTGACCACACTGTGCAATAATTAATTGTTGTTCATTACTTAAATACCAGGGCAATAGGTGTTTTAGTTACTACGGAACCACTGTAATCAATGGAATGGGCAGATCTTAATACCGTCTTCCACGGCAACATAAACAAGTTTATACAATGGTTTGAAATGTATACCATGACCATGTGTTGTGGAAATATAGTAAGGTTAAAGGATTTCATGATACAGACACTGTATAGTGTCCTCAAAGCAATCATAATATATACATACTGGAGGCTGTGGAACAATTGATAAATTAAACAGTAATAAGTCACCCGGACCAGATGGTATTCAACCAAGAGTTCTGAAGGAACTCAAATATAATAAAATTACAGAGATACTAATTGTGGTATATCACTTAAATCAGCCTTCATACCAGATGACTGGAGGATAGCTAGCATAATGCCAATTTTTTAAAAAAGCTCCAGAGGCAACCCTGGCAATTACAGGCTGGTAAGCCTAACTTCCGTACCAGGCAAACTGTTTGAAACTATAGTACAAAACAGAATTCTCAGACACAAAGAGGAACACGATTTGTTGGGGAAGAGTCAACAGGGCTTTTGTAAAGGGAAATCATGACTTACCAATCTATTAGAATTCTTTGAAGGTGCCAGCAAATATGTGGACAAGGGTGATCCAGTGGATACAGTGTACCTGGACCTTCAGAAAGTCTTTGACAAGGTCCCACACTAAAGGCTCTTATGCAAAGTACACAGTCATGGGATAAGAGGGAAGGTCCTCTCATGGATCAGTAACTGGTTAAAAGACAGGAAACAAAGGGTGGGAATAAATAGCCAGTTTTCACTGTGGAGAGAAGTAAACAGCAAGATCCCCCAGAGTTCTGTACTGGGATCAGTGCGGTTCAACATATTCATCAATGATCTCAAAAAAGGGGTAAACAGGGAGGTGGCAAAGTTTGCAGGTGATAAAAAAATTACTCAAGACAGGTAAGTTCAAAGCAGACTCCAAAAAGTTACAAAGGGATCTCACAGACTGGGTGACTGGACAACAAAATGGCAGATGAGATTAAATATTGATAAATGCAAAGTAATGCACACTGGAAAACATAATCCCACTATATATACAAAATGATGGGGTCTCAATTAGCTGTTATGACTCATGAAGTCATTGTGGATAATTCTCTGACAACATGCACTCAATGTGCAGAAGCAGGAAAAAAGCTAATAGAATGTTAGGAACCCTTAAGAAAGGCATAGATAATAAGACAGAAAATATAATAACGTCACAGTATAAAGCCAGGATACACCCACACCTTGAATACTGTGTGTAGTTCTGGTCACCCCATCTCAAAAAAGATACATTAGAATTGGAAAAGGTACAGAGAAGGACAACAAAATATTGTAATTAGGGGTATGGAACAGATTCCATATGAGGAGAGATTAAAAAGATTGGACTGTTCAACTTGGAAAAGAGATGACTAAGGGGGCAATGATAGAGGTCTATAAAATCATGAACAGTGTGGAGAAAGTGAATAAGGAAGAGTTATTTATCCTTTCACATTACACAAGAACCAGGAGTCATCCCATGAAATTCATAGGCAGCAGGTTTAAAACAAACATATGGAAGTTTTTCACAAAATGCACTAGAAATCTGTAGAACTCATTGCCAGGGATGTGAAGGCCAAAAGAGTAACTGGGTTCAAAAGAAAATTAGGTAAGTTCACAGAGGACAGATCCATCAATGGCTACTAGCTCAGACGGTCAGGGATGCAACATCATGCTACCGGTGTCCCTAAGCCTCCAACTGCCAGATGCTGGGACTGGACAATAGGGGATGGATCACTCAATAATTGTTCTGTTCATTCCCTCTGAAGCATCTGGCATTGGTCACTGTTAGAAAACAGAACACTGGGCTATCTAGACCATTGGTTTGATTCTTATGTTCGTATGTGCTACATGGAGATAGCTAATTTATATTTAGTATGTCAATTTTGGTAAATAGAGATCACTAATACATTCAAAAGAACTCTCTCCTCTCAGTTTGATTATTACAACTATTTTTTTCTTGTGGCCTCCTGAAGTCCCAGCTTTCCAGATTGCAGTATTTTCAAAATACTGATGATGACTAGTTTCTCCGCACCTAAAAAGAAGTGCAATCACATCACCCTCATACTAAAATTACTCATTTGGGTCTCCATTTATTTTGAGAGACAGTTCAAACCTCCTCTTTTTGTTAACTACTGTTTATGGACATCCTTCAGCCATTCAGACTTTCATCCTTTATGCTGATCTCATATTCTGTAACCCAATGGAGTTCACTGGAGTCACTCCTGATTTCCACGACTGTACCTTAGGGCTTGTCTACACCAGAAAGTTGCGCCGGTTTAACTCAAATCTATTTAAAAATCAGGTTGGTTAAATGAGTGGAAAGCCCTGTGCAGACACAGTCATTTCAGTTTAAGAGCAGCTTATACTCATTTAGCTTAAGTGAGTAAGAATTTTACTTAAGCTAAATGGATATAGGACACTCTTACACCTAAATAAGGCATGCTCAACATAGCTACGGTGCTCAGGGGTATGAAAAATCTAACCTAACTCCCCAGTGTAGAAGTAGCTAGATGGACAGAAGAATGTTTCTGTTGACCTAGCTACCATCGCTAGATGAAGTAGTGATCCTACAGCGACAGAAAACCTCCTTCTATCACTGTAGGCTGCATCTACACTACAGAATTATGCCGGAACAGTTACACTATACCACTGTAGACCTGGCCTCAGTAGGTCTATACAGGGATTTGCTCTTGTTTAACTGGTCTGGTTTAAAAAACGTACCTTTACTTAAACTACTGCAAGTTTGTCTGTAAACAGTCTTTGACGCGAATTAGATCTCTTGTCTACCACTGGCTCCTTAGTCTCTTCTTACCATCTCGCCACCATTTGTACAAGGGCCTTCTTTCCAGAACCTGATATTGGAACAGTCTTTCTGCATCTCTTCCCCTCATCATCGCCCATCTATTTTCTAATCTCAACCAAAAAAAATTTTTGCTTTGACCTCTCTCTCTCTCTCTCTCCCCTTTTGTATTTCATTTTGATTAAATTATTTAGCTTGTAAAATCTTCAGGGCAGGCACCTTGTCTTCCTTTGTGTACAGTGCTGTACACATTTCAACTTTATAAGGTAATTTACAATAGTTTGCATATTATATTATACTCAAACAAAACTCACTTTTATTTAAAAGGTTTTTAATTGTATGCCATGTGTCAGATTTGACAAATACAAAATCTAGACTCAGACTCAGCTTCAGAATCATCCAATCTATAGTAGGCTATGTATTTATTTCAACATTTCATTAATTAAATGATAACATGGACGCTGAGTCTGATTAGGAAAAAAGAATGCATTCTTCTGATGGCTAGAAATGAGCTGAATCAGTTTACTTCTCTACCGCACTAAAATATGCCATTTTCTACTTGTTTGTTAGGATAAATAGGTCAATAAGGTATTTCATGCACAATACTAAAGATGTCCCACGCCACTACCATAAGACAGTGGGAAGAGTAATCAGTGAAGTATTATACTGTTTTTAGATGTATTTAAATTTTTACCTGCCCAGACAGCCTGCAAGAGTGGATTAATTTAATAAATAATCACTACCACTGGGGACAGGAGTGACAAGACAGAGTTACAGCAAAATTCTTCCTTCAGATGCATGGATTGGGCTCCCAGGCCTTGTCTACACCTAGCTTTAAATATCTATATTTTAAATCTCCCATTGTTTCATTACCACTGGTAAAGCTCCATTGATGATAGTGCTAACATTTGTACCATCCTGTTGTCTAGCTCTTCAACACCGGGAATACATTAGTGCAGCTGCACCCATGGGGGATTTGAAAGTAAAGTGCAGACAGAGTGACTAGGATTTTGGCCTGCACTGCAGCCCCTGTACACCAGCTTTGGAAGGATTTCCCGGTGGTGCAGAGCAGGTATAATGGGTTTATGTCACCTCTCCTTGTAGTCCCGGCATTGGGGTGTGCCAGAGGCATGACTGGAAAGGCACAGATATGGGAAAGATGGAAACATGGCCAAACTGCACAAGCTATTCAGGGCTGCTGGACAGCTCCTAGGGAGGCTCCGCAGCTAGCTACAAGTTAGTACTGTCCCTAGGGTTGCCATAATTTACACCAGGGACCACTCTGGTCCCCAGCTTCCTCCTGAATCTGGGAGGTGCCAAGATACCATAAAGTCACTTTCCCTCAGGCTACGCCAAGCAAAATTTAGCTGCAGCCCCAATTCAGGACTGGAGTTGGTAGTCACTGAGAACGCTGCATATATGTGATGGCAGAATTTGGTTCTTAAATCAATATTCATGCCAGCCGCAACTTCTGTACGTGAAGATGAAAAACATTACTTTCTAACCCATTTCACATGCTCATAATTTTCCAAATAAATAATTACCTTTTGTGTTTAAATATTTTTGAGTTTGGTCTGACTACTGATTAATTTTGGGGAAAAGATGGGCACACTCTCCAGCCATTTTATCAACAAAAAATAATTATAAGAGCATAGTTTGCTCCCACTGTAAGAAAACATGATCCTCTTTCCACTCATTCACCCAGTCAGAACTCAAAACCAGCTGATTGTCCATGTTTCAAATATGGTATGCAAAAAGGATTTTCATGAACAGAACAAGTATTGCCAATTTTTTTAAACTGTGGTTAAAACACTGGACGAGGGCTGTGGGTTTAATTCCCAGTTCTGCCATAGGCTCCTTATGTGTCCTTGAGCATAAAATAATATATGTGAAGTGCTCAAACGCTATGGAGATAAGCACTGGATAAAAAATTGAATAGGCAAAGTTATAAGGAAGAATGTGCAGTGGAAAATTCCTTAAATTGCTACCTGCACACTTGGATAATATACAGTCCATATGTGTTCACAGATGTACAGCATTTTGGTTACAATTTATCAACTCCGCTCCTGAAATTGGAGATTGCAAATTCGAGAGAGAGAAAGAGATTAATATCTTCAGAGCAGGGAGCTGTAGAGTTACAAATGGAGCAAGCCACTTAGTACCAAACCGAAAAGCCTACCGGGCCTCAGTATTTCCACTACTCCATTAGCGCAAAGGATTTACAAGTCCCATCAGCTAAGCCTGCCGAATATATAAACCAAACCAGCGCCGGGGTTTTCTGCCTCTTTTAGCTTTTCTTTAAAGGAAAAAAACGCACACAACCAAATCTAGAGAGCGGGGAGACACAGAGACCCACGATGAAGGGAGCAAGGCAATATATATATATGGCAAAGTTCATGTTGCAGAGGAAACTTTCGTTTCTTAACCCTGTAGCTTACGCTTGCAGCCTGGGTATTGCATTAACCTGAGCTACAGCCTCGCGATGGCTGGTACTTAGCACACACCCCCAGCCCTTTAAGGGGCCCCAGCCTCCCGGAGCAAAGACACTGCTCTGCATCACTGTCGTTAAGCAGCGCGGTGACTGGAGCCCAAAGCCGGGGGGAGGGCAGAGCGCGGGACTAGACATGCCCAGCTCCCGCCTTGGGGGCGCTAGGGCCACTCACCCTTTAGGCCTGGAGAAAGAAGCATCCCGGGGGTGTCTGCACTGCCGCCGCCCTTATCCCCGCAAGCAGGCGATGACAGCTTGGGGGCGATGCCCCCCGCCCGCCCCTCGCGGCGCTCAGACACCTACCCACACCATCCCAGAGCCCGGCGGCAGGGGAGTGGCGAGGGACGGGAGCGGCCCGTCCTCTCGCGCTGCGTCTCAGCGCCCAACAAGAAAACGCGACTCCGGCCCCTGAAATGGCTGAACAAAGGGAACCTGGCTTCGCCGCCACCGCCTGTCCCATTGGTCGGGGGGCGGGATTGGGGCGGGGCCTGGCACGCAGGGGCTTCACAGCCCTGTAACCCCGGCAACGGTGGCTCCAGCTGGGACACGTGGCCTGGTGTGTGATGGAGACAACAGTGAAATGGCTGTCCCGCCCCAACCCCATTCCCCTACCCCAGCCTCTGCCCCCTTCCCTCAGAGTCACACATACACCCAGCCCACTCCCTTCTCTCCCAATCACTGCCCCTGCACAATCACACACACACCACTCCCCTCTCTCCCAGCCACTGCCCCTGCAGTCACACACATACAGCCCACTCCCCTTGCTCCCACCCACTGCCCCCTACACAGTCTCTCACACACACACACACAGAGCCTACTCCCAGACATGCCAAACCCACGGAAAAAAACGCAGAAATTCGGCTTGTTTTTGGCTTAATTGGTTTGTGAGTTGCTTGTTGGCTAGTTTTTGGCTTGGAGCTTGTTGTAGCTTTTTTTTTTTTTTTGATCAGCTCCCAGCAAGCAGAGGCAACGGGGTGAGGGTGGGGGGGAGTCAGGTGTGCACAGTAGGCACACCACAGCCCCAGACTGCAGGCCAGGGGATCTAGTCACAAAGAGTGTTAGGGTTCTTAGGGATTGGCTTGTTTTGAAATGGGATTAGCTTGATTTTTTGGTTTATTGTGAAAGTCAGGGTGCTTATTTACCCCATGAGAGTTGGCAACTTTGTCCACTCCCCTCTCTCCCAGCCATTCCCCCCTACAGTCACACACACACAGCCACCTCCACTCTCTCCCAGCCACTGCCTCCTGCACCATCACACACACACACACTGCCCACTGCACAGTCACACAGAGCTCACTCTCCTCACTCCCAGCCACGGCCCCACATGCACACACGCGCGCACACACACACACACACACACACAGAGCCCACTCCCCTATCGTCCAGTGCGTATCCCCCTCAGAGAGTCACAGTATTGCCAACCCCAAGTGTTCAAAAATCATGAATCAGGCCCTCAGAATCCTGAGATTTAAAAACCAAAAATAGTTTGGTGTACTTTTTATTTGCCTTCTGGTTTCTGAATCTTTAGGAGATATTTGGCTCATGTTTTCTACATGACCATGAGAGCTAGATGCTTTTTAAAGCTGAGATTCTCACATAGTCACTTGCCTCCAGGAGTCGGGGCTTTAAGATCGAGTCTTGATAAAATCAGGAGAATTGGCAATACTGCGTCCCTACACAAAGTCCCCTCTCCCAGACAATATCACCCCACGCCCCTGGAGTCCCACATACAAACAGTCCTCCTCTCTCAGCCACTGTCCCCATCAGAAGCGCTCTCTCTCTCTCTCACACACACACACACACACACTTTTCCCTTCTCTCCCAGCCACTGGTCCCTTTAAAGGGTCTCCCACACAGAGCTTCCTTTTCTTCCAGACACTGTTCTAAGAAGTTTCCGAGGGGTAGCCGTGTTAGTCTGTATCAGCAAAAACAATGAGGAGTCTTTATGGCACCTTAGAGACTAATAAATTTATTTTATAGGTGATGGCTGGTGGCATTCTGTGACTTTCTTTGTTGAGCCTTTCCTACTACAGACAGCCCCCCAACCTGAAGCAAATCACAGAATCTCAGAGTTGGAAGGGACCTCAGGAGGTCATCTAGTCAATACCCAGTTTTTGCCCCAGATCCCTAAATAGCCCCCTCAAGGATTGAACTAACAACCCTGGGTTTAGCAGGCCACTGAGCTATCAAACCACTGAGCTATCCCTCCCCCGAATACTCACCAGCAACCACACACCAAACAACAGAAACACTAACCCCGGAACCAATCCCTGCAACAAACTGCATTGCCAGCTCTGTCCGCATATCTTTTCAAAGGACACCATCATAGGACTTAACCACACCAGCCACACCATCAGGGCTCGTTCACCTGCACATCTACCAATGTGATATATGCCATCATGTGCCAGCAATGCCCCTCTGCCATGTACATTGGCCAAACCGGACAGCCTCTACGCAAAAGAATAAATGGACACAAATCAGACATCAGGAATTGTAACATTCAAAAACCAGTAGGAGAGCACTTCAGTCTCCCTGGACACTCAATAACAGACTTAAAAGTGGCCATTCTTCAACAAAAAACTTCAAAAACAGACTTCAATGAGAAACTGCAGAACTGGAATTAATTTGCAAACTTTACACCATCAAATTAGGCCTGAATCAGTGGCTGGGTCACTACAAAAAATAAAATAATTTTCCCTCTGTTGATATTCACCCCTTCTTGTCAACTGTTAGGAATGGGTTACGTCTACCCTAACTGAATTGGCCTCAATAGTACTGACCCCCCACTTGGTAAAGGCAACTCCCATCTTTTCATGTGCTGTATATTTATACCTACCTACTTTTTTTCATTCCATGCATCTGATTAAGTGGGTTATAGCCCACGAAAGCTTATGCGCAAAGGACTCCTCATTGTTTTTGTTCTAAGAGGGTCCCACAACCCTGGATTGTTGCCAGCTCTTGAGATTTTTATCATGATTCCTGCAATATGTGGTCTGTTTTTTAAGGACCCAGCTTCGTGTGATTACATGAGATTCTCATTTCTTTTTAAAATGTAACTTTCTGCCCTCATATTGCATAGAAAAAATTGAAAATATGACCCAAGTGAACCTTAAAGGCTCAAAACCCAGATGGTTAAAAAATATATATATACACGTTTTTAAAATCCTTTGATTTTTAAGCCAGTTTCATGATTTTTTAACACTTTGTTGGCAATACTGCAACAGCTCCATCCCCAAGCCTCTATCCCTTGAGAAAGGGGTCAGCACTCATGCGCACAGCTCCCCCACACCCAGTCACTGCACTCTGACAGAGGACACTGCACATACAACCCTATTCCCCCCTGCCCAATAAAGGCTGCCACATGCCATCACAGCCCCCTCATTTTCTCAGGCATTGCTCAATTCTAAGACATAGTTTCACACAGTTATACTAAAATCCTCCTCTCCTCAATACACATGGTAAAATCTCCCTGCAGCAGTTTTACACGTTTTAAATTATTCGTAGTTTACACTAAGAAATAAACAGAGAAAACATTCTATTCAAAAAGAGATTAAAACAATGGTGTAATAAAAATACATGTTCCATATATGCTGAAAAACCTATTTATTATATACACAGGTTGTACATTTTACATACTCTGTTCTGTTCCTTTTTGGTTTTCCGCCTCTTAATGTTTATGTAAAAAAAGTCAGACAGGTCTTAACCACCAAAATTGCACTCGTTGCTTAATAAAATAAGGGGACAATTGCAGATTTCCACACTTCTGATCTTGCTTCCCCACCAAAGAAAAAAAAGTCCCCCTGAAATTTCACATTCCATGTGTCATTCAAAAATAGAATATTTCCTGTGAAGTCTGGAAAAAATAAGAAAAGGAGTTTTATTGTTATGGGGGATAAATCTTGGTCCCTTCGGTAGCTGCTTTGAGCCAATCTAGCGGCACGAATATCAGTTAAGCCAACTGCTCAAGGACTCTTGCTGGCATACAAAACTCTTCAGGGGTATGTGAACAGTGACTGGGGAAAAGGCATGGCCAGAGTGCCCTTGTACTCAGCAATCACCTGCTGCCAGAATAGCCCTTTGCAGGCTGTTGCTGCGCATTTTAGATTATAAATCAAATCAAATTATAGCAATTTGGGGGTCAGATTGAGGACCATAAAAGCCACTATTCCCCTGCCCTAATCATAGTTCAACTGGATCCAGAGATCAAGGACACAGTATTTAAAAAATTTTCCTTGTAGCTTTGTGAATATTTCTGTAACTTTTTTTTCCACATAGAATTTTTATAATGTAACATATTTTGAGTGGCTATTAGCTGGACTCCATTGAAATACACCTTCAATCTTAACTCGTCTTTGTTTGGGAATAATATTTTAGTCAGCTGTACCTACACAAGGCAAATACTAACAACACTATATTCCCTTTTAATGTCACCATGAACAGCTTCAAAATGTGTTATATCTTCTGTTTTCAACATATAGCTATATCATGAACATAGGAGATTATAACCTGGATGGACCCTTTCAGATCAAGCTGATTTCTCCTGATTAGTATAGCGAATGCATGAAGGAAATGTGTGGTTGAAGCAGAAATCTTATTTGAACTGAACTCTGATTTAGTTTATAAGTCAGAGGCCCTGTCGTATGTACATTTTACATCATAATTTCAAATAACTTCTGTGGGGTAGATTTAGTAACTTTCACTGGTGTTTGTTATTAGTGATTTAATCTCATTCAACTCTCTTTTAAAGATCTGATTCCCCTTGACGAGATCTTGAACTGGAGCAAGTCATCCAGATTCAAAAGCAGTTTTCTTAACCACAAGGGAAGCTAGGAAGTTCTCGTGAAAATTTGTCCTTTAATTTACAATGAATGCACTTGGTTGAGTCTGAGTTGTTGCACAGAAAGACAGACTCAACTTGAGGGGAGGGGTATATGTGCTGGCATAGAGTACCACCATTTTGTACTCCAGAATCTAAGCTTTACTTTTTAAGTAAATCTGTAGTTGTTATGGTTGTAAAGAAAACTTTGAAATCATGACCTGAGTGTAAAAAAAACAAAAAACAAAAAAACAAACCACACACACACCAAACAACAACAACAAACAAAAAAGTCTGCCTAAGTTTGCATCGAGTCTGAAACAATATGCTTTTTTTGCCTCTGTCTTCACAGACAAGGTCAGCTGCCACACTGCTGTCCTGGGCAACACAGTATGGGGAGGAGGTGAGCAGCCCACAGTGATGAAAGAACAGGTTAAGGACAACTTAGAAAAGCTGGACATGCACAAGTCCATGGGTCCAGATTTAATGCATTCGAGAGTGCTGAAGGAACTGGCTGATGTGATTGTAGAGCCATTGGCCATTATCTTTTAAAACTCGTGGCGAGTGGGGAAGGTCCCGGAGGATTGGAAAAAGGCAAATATAGTGCTCATCTTTAAAAAAGGGAAGAAGGAGAACCCGGGGAACTACAGACCTGTCAGCCTCACCACAGTCCCTGGAAAAATCATGGAGCAGGTCTTCAAGGAAACCATTTTGAAGCATTTGGAGGAGAGGAAGGTGATCAGGAACAGCCAACATGGATTCACCAAGAGCAAGTCATGACTGACCAACATGATTGCCTTCTATGATGAGATAACTGGCTCTGTGGATATGGGGAAAGCAGTGGAGGTGATATATCTTGACTTTAGCAAAGCTTTTGATATGGTCTCCCACAGTATTCTTGGCAGAAGTTTAAAAAGTATGGATTGGATAAATGGACTATAAGGTGAATAGAAAGCTGGCTAGATTGTCAGGCTCAATGGGTAGTGATCAACAGCTCGAAGTCTAGGTGGCAGTTGGTATCAAGCGGAGTGCCTCAGGGGTCAGTCCTGGGGCTGATTTTGTTCAACATCTTTATTAATGATCTGGAGGATGGTGTGGATTGCACCCTCAGCAAGTTCGCAGATGACACTAATATGGGAGGAGAGGTAGATATGCTGGAGGGTAGGGATAGGGTCCAGAGTGACCTAGACAAATTGGAGGATTGGGCCAAAAGAAATCTGATGAGGTTCAACAAGGACAAGTGCAGAGTCCTGCATTTAGGACAGAAGAATACCATGCACCGCTACAGGTTGGGGACTGACTGGCTAAGCAGCAGTTCTGCAGAAAAGGACCAGGAGATTACAGTGGATGAGAAGCTGGATATGAGTCAGCAGTGTGCCCTCGTTGCCAAGAAGGCTAACAGCATATTGGGCTGCAATAGCAGGAGCATTGCCAGCAGATCGAGGGAAGCGATTATTCCCCTCTATTCGGCACTGGTGAGGCCACATCTGGAGTATTGCGTCCAGTTTTGGGCCCCCCACTACAGAAAGGATGTGGACAAACTGGAGAGAGTCCACCAGAGGACAACAAAAATGGTCAGGGGGCTGGGGCACATGATTACGAAGAGAGGCTGAGAGAACTGGGCTTGTTTAGTCTGCAGAGGAGACCCTGAAGGGGGGTTCCAAAAAGGATGGAGCTCTGCTGTTCTCAGTGGTGGCAGATGACAGAACAAGGAGCAATGGTCTCAAGTTGCAGTAGGAGAGGTCTAGATTAGACATTAGGAAAGACTATTTCACAAGGAGGGTGGTGAAGCACTGGAATGGGTTACATAGGGAGGTGGTTGAATCTCCATCCTTAGAGGTTTTTAAAGCCCGGCTTGACAAAGCCTTGGCTGGGATGATTTAGTTAGTGTTGGTCCTGCTTTGAGGAGGGGATTGGACTAGATGACCTCCTGAGGTCTCTTCCAACTCTAATCTTCTATGATTCTAATATATCTAATAGGTGTTAAATGTCCCACCCATCAGTGAGGTGTTATCAATGGACATCTGAGTTACTTTAAATGTTAACATTGTTGACTACTTTACTGCTTAAAGTATGGAAGAATGTAATATGATCCTCCTCTTTCTAACATATGTACAATATACTGCGAGTGGCATTTCATTTCAGTGAGTGGATTTGGGAGTGTACCACCATTTACACACACAAAATCAAGAAGAAGCCAAGCCTAAGGAACCAAACAGAGCCTCTCAGCCCCATCAAGGGAGACCCAAGAACAAATCTGAGTAAATTTATTTATATATTGTTTATAAACTTATAAGAATAAAATTGATTTTTTTTGGCTTATGTGAATAGTTAAATAGATAACATTTTTGGAACTTTTATGAATAATAAGGAGGTTGGAGGAACAATGCAATTAAAACCTGCAAACATCACACCACTACATGTCTAAAATATATATGATTATCTGGGCAATGCGGGTCATGTGAATAGACTTCCTGGATCAATTTTTGCACCGATTTATGGCCTGAGCAAACTCACTGACCTCAATGAAATGCCATAGGCTGTAAATCAGTCCAAAATTTGGCCCTCTTTGTAAGGAAAAAATAATATCTTTAAAATTGTCTATCCCCAAATTATTTTCAGTCAAGCTCATGAACTTTCAGACTAGTGCCTGAAACTACTCTCTGTAGATAGAACTGAAAGCTGAACTTTTTACTTTTGGTCATCACGGATTAGATACAACAGGTTTCTGCACCTCTGCTGCTCCCACACCCGCCAAAAAAACCCCATCAACAAAGAACAAAAAACACCAACAATAGTCTCTTCACCAACTCGGAAGCAAGACCATGTTTAATATTTCATTGGCGAGACCCACTGGTGAGTTATATCCTATTTTGTATTGTTTGGCAGGGCTAGGTACCCTTCCTCAAAGAAACCCAGCACATTTTGAGTGGATTTGAAACTTTAAACGATTGCAGAGGTTTTCAAGATTACAGTGAAATGAAGACAATGTATAAAATATATACAAATTAAACATATAATTTTGCTCTAAAGATTAAGTTGTGCTCTCCAGTATTAAATAAGTGAATATTTAGTGAAAGAGACCATGAACTTTTGAACCTAGATTAGTGGTAGCTGCAGACATCAATGAACTGGTCATTTTTCTAGGTGCCATAATCTAGGAGGCATCGTATATATCCTGGAAATTCTAGTTGAATACATTCAACTGGTTCCTGTTGGTTCCAGTTGACCAGTTGTTTTGTGGAACAGAGCAATGAATTACTGCTTTATGAGGGTACTGGCCTTCCAACTAAATACAGTAGAAAGCAGAGACCTGCAGAAGCTGAAGCCATCTAATGAATTCCACAAGGATCTCCAGTACTGCCACTACCACCATGCAGTTCTAGAAAATGTTTAAAACTATCCTTTGCAAGCAGTAAGTGTCAGAAGTGGAGACAAAGAGAGAGGTAGGGGAGGCCAGCCCAACAAATAGCGTTCTCTAACTAGAGCAAAGCACATTTACTAAATGCAAATTCCCCACTCCTGCATCACTCAAGTATCCCGAGAGGCTGTAGGGGTAATTAATTTAAATACCCAGCCAGTAAGTGGAAGCACTGCCCACAGATAACCAGGGTCCATTCATCCTAATATGGGTCACCGAGCCCTTGAAAAGGCAAGAATAAAGGACTCTAACACTCTTAGGGATTGGGGGTGCCCCAGGAGGGGGCTACACTAATAAAAAATATACTACTCTGTTTTTGCTATATTATTGACCCAATTTCTTTTTAGCTCAGAGACATGGCAAAACATTCTTCACCTCAGGAACTAAAACCCAAACTCTTTCAATATATAACCAGCTCAGTTAGATTTGTAATTTTTGGTCAAGATTGGATTTGAGTGTGACTGCTCAGACTGTGTGTATGAGGAAAAATATGATTACTGATCCATTAAGGCACAGTCCGGAAGTGCAGAGTCATTGCCATACAAAAATAGATAAATTGATTCCTTGTTTTTCAATGAGTCATATTTATAAATAATTTCTTAATACTACAAGCCGAAAAATGGCACGACAAAGGTAAATTGTACAAGTACTAAAACTAATACAAAATACTTCAGTGTTATAGATGAAAGTTTTTTTCCTTACAAGTATAAAGTAAAACATATACAATTTACAATTACAACTTACAATAAACCATTACAACTTGCAATATATAAAGCCATTGCTATAGAAGATGTATGGTTAATATTAAATTATAATGTAATCACTAAACATTACTGGTGAAATCTTAACCCACTGAAGCCAATGACAAAACTCCCATTGACTTATATGGGACAAGATTTCACCCCAAGCATTTGCTTTCCCACATGTAGTCCAAAGGATGATAAGGAATGTTGGTCAGGAAAGCCCTTTTACACAAAAGAGCTGAGAAATGGAGTTTTCCTAATAAAGAGATGAAATATTTGTTGGTGCCACTGAGACTTTCCACTCAGGCATAATCTTGAGGTAAAATATTTAATAAAAAGCACTCTGCTTCAGTTGAAAAAGGGTTCGCCAAAGGGGACACTTAGTGCTTAAGGGTTTCCCCCCACCTCCAGAAGGTGCCTATGATAGACCAAGCTTCCGCCTAAAAAGCTTCATAAATATATTTTTTAAAAACCACCAGTCATCTACTCTTCCTCCCAATGAAAACGGGTAGTATTCATAGCCAATTCAAAACTGGATTTCAAAGCAGAGCATGGTGAGCATTTTAGGCATACAGAACACTGATTAGCTTGAAAAAAAGAGTAATTAATTAGACTTATCTTTATTTAGATATTGGATATTTATCAAATGACAGCCATCCCTGAAAACTATTCCAGTACAAGCTGTAAACATTCTTCATAAGGATGCACGGTTAAAATGACATTTGACAACATTTCTTAGCTAAAAAAACTGTAAGTAGAGATAGGCCTGAAATAAAACCATGGATCCAATTCTCCCAAATTTGGAGTAAGTTTGTATACGAGTTTGGGGATTCCACACTGAACCCTGTTAAATAGTGGCACAGCTCCTACTCTTGCATTTAGTCTGGACTCTCCCTGATGGTCCCAGAGGCATTGCGGCTCTGTTAGCTAAAAGCCCTTGGAGATTACTTTTGTTGGACAGCCCCTCCTTACTGTAGCTTGAAAACCATAATAGAGTAGTAGTTTAGATCAGACATAACTTGGTCCCAATGTAGTTGTGAAGGGGATGTGGATGGCACAGTCTTTCCCATCCCCTTTGCATGTGCCTTTGCTTGGGGCACTAGATAGTCTACCACCTCCCAGCATCAACCCAGGGCACAAGTGACCCCAAAGCTGGAAGAGGGGAGGACATGGGACCGTGGTACTGTCCCACCCTCGTGCACTAGCCTTTACACGTAGCTTAGTTCTTCAAGGATAGCAGATTCCACTGTCAATGGTGTGCCATGTACACTTCCCCCTGCAGATTAGGGAACTGAGGCAAGAATTGTGCCTCTTGAGGAATGCAGCTAGTGTGACAGGTCTCGGGGTAGCCAGCACCATGATTCACCTTGTTAACTCACTCCGCCACCCCATGAGAGACTTGCTTGTGCTGAACTGGCTGACACCACCAGCCTGTTTAGCAACCCAACACTGGGCTATGCAAATCTTATTTTTTTGATAGTCTCAATTCTTTTGAAGCATTCCCCTGTTGTGGCCATCCCCTTCTCCCCTGAACACTAACAGAAATACCAGGTCTGCTGCCCCAAGGAAACCGTGTATACACCAGCTTGTATGATTTAACTTGAGGATCATACCCTTGTTTAGTACCACACAGTGAGATTATATCTCTGCAGTGAAAACAATAAGTTTATCACAGATTCCATTATCCTTACTCACTATCTCTTGAATATTGAAACAAAAGGGTTACATATAAAACAAAATCATAATAGACTAACCTCCTGTCTAATGTAGTCTTCTCTCACTTAGAGTCTTTTGCAACATCTTCCTCTAAGGTTGGCAGAGATCCCATTTTCATGAATGTAAATGCATTGTCCATTTACTTCCAAGGTGCAGGATAAAGAGTGTCTTTTTGCCATCTACTTATATCCCCAAAACTGATTGTCTGTGCTCAGAGTCAGAATAACCCCTGTGGCTTAGTTTCCTGTGTGCTGTTGCCCTGTTGACTTTGTATGTACCCATTGCATTAGCTTATGGTGCTTAATTTACATCCTGAGAGGGGAACAGGTGAATAAACATCTTTTGTCTGACAGAAAACCTGTTAGTCAACTCTGCATTGATACAGAAACTTAAAAAAAAATTAATTCATCATACATACTTAATTCCTTACAAAGTATCTGTACATGTACGTTTCACAACAATATTAAGGACCAGCAAGACCCTGCTTTCATTTAAGACCTCACAGGACATTCTTTGGTGAACCAGAATGTACATACCAGAACCAGGATATTCCTGTAACCCCCTTTCCAGCTGGCATCGAGGGGTCTTTGGGTCACACTCAGCTACTTGTTTCTTTCAATCTTAACAAATAATTTGTATCTTTACAAGCAAAAGGTCTACAAACAATCTATTTTTAAATGCAAGCTTGGGTGCTACTTTATGGGGCCATGTTAAAAGGATAGCTCTGTTACTAAGGAGCTCACATAAGCCCCCTCCAATGCTATTTTGTACTGTAAACTGGTAGAATTTAAAAAAAAAAAAAAAAAAAAGGAGAAAAACAGACACAGCAATGTTTTAAAATTAGGGAATAGCTTTTATAAAGTCAAAATAAGGTGTCATAAGCAAGAAAAGATGCAATACAAAACTTCTAGAGAGGAAAGCCCTTCCTCTCTTCTCTATCTTCCCAGCAGCCACTTTTATAGCTCTGTCTGAGCACTTGTACAAGGAGAAGGGAAACTGAGCTGAAGTTAAGTCCTTGTTCAGCAGGGCCTCTGCACTGAGTCACATGTGGTCTTTACATCTATTCTCTCTTATTATAAAGGCATTTCAAATTACTCGTTACTATATACTACTTATGCAGATCTTATGTCCCCCTAATGGTATTGGTCCATTACTAGATGGAAATGGTAGAATTATCAATAATGTAGAAAAGGCAGACTATTCAAATAAATATTTCTGCTCTGTCAAAATCTGGGTTGTCTCATTTCACTAGTATCTCTAGAGAATGAATGTTAAGCAGAAGCTGCTAAAAAGTTAGACATTTTTAAAATCAGCAGGTCCCGATAACTTGCAGCCAAGAGTTTTATGGAGAGCTGGCTGGGGAGCTCACTGGACAGTTAATGTTAATTTTCCAATAAGTCTTGGAGCACTGGGGAAGGTACAGATGACTGGATGATAGCTAATGTTGTGCCAATTTTAAAAAGGGTAAACAAGATGACCCAGTTTTGTACATTATTGGACAGTCAGCTTGATATCAATCCTGGGCAAGAAAATGGAGCAGCTGATACAGGACTCAATTAATAAAGCATTCAAGGAGGGTAGTGTAATTTATGCCAATCAACTAACTAGATATCTTTTTCTGATGAGGTTACAAGCTTGGTTGATAACGATAATAACGTTGACTTTGTACTGCACAAGATTTTGATTAAAAACTAGAATGATGTAAGATTAAAGTGTGCCAGGTTAAATGGGTTAAAAACTGGCAAACTGATAGGCCTCAAAATGTAATTTTAAAATGGGAAAGAGTCATCAAGCAGGTATGTTTCCAGTGCAGTCCTGCAGGACTGGTTCTTGGCCCTGTGCTACTTAACATTTTTTGTTAATGACATGGAAGTAAAAATAATCACTGATAAAGATTGCAGATGACAAAAATTGGGGGAGTGGTAAATAAAGAGGAGGACAGGTCACTGATTCAAAGCAATCTGGATTCGCGTCATAAACTGGGCGCAGCCAAACAATATGAATTTTAATTGACTAAATTTAAATATTTACATTTAAGAACAAAGAATGTAGGTTATACTTCCAGGACTAGGGACTTTATCCTGGAAAGAAGTGACTCTGAAAGATTTGGGGGTCATTGGCAGCTCATATTCAACTCATTATTCACAATGTGATGCTGTGGCCGAAAAACCTAATGCAATGCATAATCAGGGAAATCTCAAGTAGGAGTAGTGAGGTTATTTTAACCTCTGTTTGGCACTGGTGCGACCACTGCTGAAATACAGTGTCCAGTTCTGGTAGCGTCTGCAGTTGTAGAGGGATGTTGATAAACTGGATAGAGTTCAGAGAAGAGCCACAAGGATGAGCTTCTTGAGTCTATCACCATAAGTAAGGCTACATTTTAGTCATGGGTATTTTTAGTAAAAGTCATGGACAGGTAGTAAAGAAAAATTCATTGCCCATGACCTGTCCAGGACTTGTACTATATATACTATATACCCCTGACTAAATCTTGGGTGCTCTGAGGAAGGGGGTGGCCCAGGGGTGCAATGGGTGCTCGGGGCTGGGGTGTGGCATGCAGTCCAGCACCCCTGCTTCCGGGAGGCCCGGCGGCCCGGCACCCCCGCTGCTGCTGGAGGGTGGTGCAGTGGCCCGAGACTGCTCTAGCAGCGGCCGGTGCAGCTGGCCCAGGGGCTGCCCGAGCTGCTCAGGCGGCCCCAGGGCCAGCCACACCGACCACTGCAGAAATCAGCAGGTCCCAGAAAGTCACGGAATCTGTCACTTCTGTGACAGACTTACAGCCTTAACCATAAGTCATGTTTTCTAATCAATCTATTTAGAAGGCTAAAGGATGATTTGGTTACAGTCTACAAGTATCTACATGGGGAACAAATAAAATAAATAAAGACAGAGAGAAAAAAGTATAATGTGATTCAATGCATGGCACTTGAAGGTAAACAAATTCAGACTGGAAATAGGCATACATTTGATAGTAAAGGTAATTAAGTATTGGAACAATGTACCAAGTGTCATGGTGGATTCTCCATCATTGACCATTTTTAATCAAGATTGGATGTTTTTCTAAAAGACATGCTCTCTGAATTAATTTGGGGGAAGTTTCCTGGCCTGTGTTCTACAGGAAGTCAGACTAGATGATCACAATGGTCCCTTTTGGACTTGAAATCTGAATTTTTTGATACCCTGGCAATACCATAGACAGACTGGCACCAATCTCCTTCGCTGTATGAAGTACTTGTTTATTAGAAGGCACATCTTCCTTGTAAATCAATTCAGGGAGACTGGAGTTCTTTTTGCTTATCACTTGTAGATAACCATATTCACCACAGTGTCTTAACAGTTTTCTTACTAAGATATTATATATTTATTTAAGGGAATTTCTGAAGGCTAAGTACCATGAATTAAATTTATTTCCTTGTTATCTAATATGTTTGCCTTCCTACAGTTTCTCTGTAGATTTGGGGCAGTATTTCCTTTAATTTTATTTGGAAGAGGAAGGTTAATGTCATTTTTGTTGTTACTTATATACTCCTTAGGGACTAGCTCATGTTTGACATTATCCTATGTTTTATGGAACATTAGAAAATGCAATAAATGTTAAAGATAAAAAGTTATTAATCACAAAAATATTTTGAGCATGATAAGCTAAGATATTTTCATCTTGTTTTGTTTATTCCTTCAGAATGTTCAATTTTGAAATTGACTCCCAGCTATACTGTATGAGTGCTATAGCCAGCCATTCATGAATTACACTGCAGGGCAACACCAGCAAACTCCCAGTCCCAGGTTGCCCCTAGAAATGTGCGCCTTGTACTGCCCAGCACCCTCCTGGACAATACAAGCTCATTTAAAGTCCATAATTTATTAATAGAAAATATGCACCAATCTTATCTCAAATGGAGTTTCCCAAATACTTCAATCCAAACACACTGGTTTAGCTAAAACAGTAAAACTAGTTTATTAACTACAGAAAGATAGATTAAGTTATTACAAGTAATGAGGCATAAAAGTCAGAACTGGTTACAAGAAAGTAGAAGTAAATCACAACTAATGACTAACTTAACAAGTTAGAGGGAATTCAAAGCAAAGGTCTCTCTCACCACATATCTCATCAGTCTTACTGGCTGAACTCCTTTCAGTCACAATCTATCCCCCAGTCCAGTGCTGCGTCCTTTGTTCTTCAAGTGTTATTGATGCTGTTGGTAGAGAGAAAGGGAGAGGTGATTTGGAGGGGGGGGACACAGGGGATAAGGGGAGTTTGCTCTCATCTTATAGTAATTTCTCTTGCACAAGAATCATCTCCAGCTGACGTTCAGGTGACAGGAAGTCTGCATGGACAGGAACCTCAAGCAGCTTCTTTGTCAAAACTTAGATTCTTTGCCCACACCTTATCTCCTGCTGAGGCCACTTAATCAGGTGATGGTCCATATGATCTCATTAACACCTAGCTGAGGCGTTGGCTAGCCTTTTGTCTCCGGGGAACTAGTTTGTGACTGCCCTCCAGAACATGTCCCAATGATATCACACAGTGGAATCTTATAACTTTACATATAACATTACCACATATTTTACCAAGACAATAATGATCAGCAAATCACGAGTTCTCAAACGATACATAACAAGTCATATTTTGTACAAGTTTTACCATAATCCACTAAAAAGGGGTGAACAGAGGGGTACAGACTGTCAGTGTTATATGTAAGAAAAATTCTGAACAAATGGTGTATCATGAGCCCATAATTTCAAATTGCTTTATTTTCATTGGGATTTTTGTCCTTTGTCTAATCAGTGTTTTGTGTACATGGAAAGTCACATCCTGGAATTATTACTGCTGATAAAACAAACTTTTATCGAATAAACTGTTCCAATACAAAATAATCATTAGTATCCATATAGTTTCCTTGTTGACAATGTGGGGAGAGAAAAATTAATTAATTACAAACATGGAAACTGACAGTCATCCTAAATTACCCATAATATGACTTCCTTTATCTATTTAATTTTAATTTGAAGTCACTGATCATTCCTAAATGATTTATTGATTTTAGTATCTTAAAAAATTAAAACCTACACTCTTACCAAGTTTCCAGATTTGTCACAGTTCAGCACAGCTAGTAGTCTCACTGAGCATAACCCAGGAATAAATGATCATTGAGATTCACACTGTATTGTCAGTTTAATAGAAAATGCTCCCTACAATGTGAATGCTTTGGCATTGTAGTTGGTAAACCTGTACCATAGGGGTGAGCACAGAATGAGACCCTGAATGGAACAGAAGAAATTCTGGGCAAAATGCTGATGTGTACGTATTAGATTTTTAAGATCCCAATCCTGCACACTTATTCCCATTTGTAGGCCTCACAGATGCAAGTAGACCCATTGACTATCGATATCATGCCAGTAAGGATGTTCCTATCAGACCCCAAGTTAGCACAAAGAAGTGAGATGAACACTCTACATTCAGCAACTACTCTAATGATATACTGTGAAAGGAGAACAAGAAGAGCACTACTTGCCCTGGCATAAGATCCACCACTGTGTGTGATGTTGATACAAGGGGTAGGGTTACAGGACAAAGAAGGTGTATGTACCTAACCCAGAGGTGGGCAAACTTTTCGGCCCGAGGGCCACATTGGGGTGCAATACTGTATGGAGGGCCAGGTAGGGAAGGCTGTGCCTCCCAACAGCCTGGCCCCCGCCCCCTATTTGCCCCCTCCCACTTTCCGCCCACTGACTGTCCCCCTCAAACCCCCGACACATCCAACCCCCTCGCTCCATGTCCCCTGACTGCCCCCTCCTGGGACCCCCCACCCCAAATTGCCCCACCCCAGGATCCCATCCCCTATCCAACCCTCCCTGCTCCCTGTCCCCTGACTGCCCCCCCCATCCACACCCCCGCCCCGTGACAGGCCTCCCAGGATTCCCACGCCCTATCCAACCCCCTCTGTTCCTCAACCCCTGACTGCCCCAGAACCTCCGCCCCATCCAACTGCCCCCTGTTCCCTGTCCCCTGACTGCCCGCCGGGACCTCCCACCCCAACCGCCCCCTGTTTCCTGCCCCCTGACTGCCCCCCCCCCCGGACCCTCTACCCAACCTTGCACCGCCCTGCATGCACACCGCCCCCCTACCATGCCGCCCAGAGCAGCAGGAGCTCAAAGCCCTGCTGCCTGCGCGGCAGCGTGGCTGTGGAGGAGGGGAGACAGTGGGGGAGGGGCCAGAGGCTAGCCTCCCGGGCCAGGAGCTCAGGGGCCGGGCAGGATGGTCCCGCAGGCCGTAGTTTGCCCACCTCTGACCTAACCCCACCGACCATCTTGATACTCAACAGATATCAGATGACAAAATTGTGCGTAAGGTACAATAGTACTGAACTGGTACAATTTGTATTACCATTAAGAGAAAATGAAGGCCTCTGAACAGTGTTTCTTTCCCTGCATTTACTAACATGGGCACTTGGGCCTTCTCCTGGCCATATCAACAGGTCATATTCATAAACCCCCCTAGTAGTCGAACATTTCTTCTGCTGATTACCCTTCCCACCTGCACTTCCCATACACAAACCAGATCTTCTTTCACCCTCCATCTGAGGCCTACTTAATGCTACCATCACATTAGCCCCCAACCCTGATCTGGTCATGCATTACCTGAACAACTGCAACTCTCCTAAGTGCAAAAACAGAAGCTGGATTTTCACAATCTCATTTTAAGTCCCTTAGAGTTCCATGCATGTAATGAGACAACTCCAAAATATCAGAGTTGGGAACCACCATAGGCATCTGAGAGGATAATTTAGTCCTTAGTTTAGTGGCAAACTTCAATGGTTCACAGCCTGGATTAATTCTAAATATGTATAGGAACATCCAAAAGTTCCTCTGAATCATGAATTAACTGAATGTTCTGAGGATTCCACTCCTTCCCTTCCCCTTAAACTGCAAACCCTCCTTTCCAAGTCCCCACACAATCTCCCCCCAGCAAATTCCAGGCCCTCCCCCCCATAGACACAATCACCTTTTTCAATAGGCTCCAGTACCTTTAACAGGTGTCAACACATACTGAGGGAAGGTTCTGTACTGGCCTGCCTCTCTTCATAGTCTAGTGTCTTCTTCAGGTGGCAATCACTGCTCCCCTCTACTGGATTTAGAGATCCAGCTGTTAGGCAAGTTACTCCCAATCCTTTTAATAGCAATGGGGCTAGCCTGCTCCTTCCTCTGCAGCCATCAGTGGGGTTGACCAATAAGTCTGCTCCCCAGCAATCTCCTTTTGGTGGAAATTAATGTTTGGTCTTGTCTCTCTGGTGAAGAGACTCTCTCAAGGCATTTGGAACTTCCATGTTTGGTCCTCGCTGGAAACCAGAAGGAGTTGGGTGGGAAAACATTTACCCAAACAGACTCTCAAAACAGGTTCAGTTAAAGTTGGATTCTAAAAGGGCAAAGGTGGGTTTATTTTTTTATGTGAACGCTAATCTAAACTTTGATTTGGCAGTATTCTAAATAATAGTTTGCACTTCTATAGCTCCTTCTATCCAAGAAGCTCAGTCATTTACAAACTAATACATTTAGCCTCAGAATATACCTGTATGGGTCTCACTTAACCTTTTCTTTGAGCACCCAGAGTTCTCACTGACATCAACTGAAGATATGGGTGCTCATCACCTCTGGAAGTCGCCCCCTGCTGCTTCATGCCCAAATTAAGTGAAGAAATTTGAAAATCTCAGTGAAGGGTCGGATCTACAAAAATACTTAGGCTCCTAAATCCCTATTTTCAGTCCACAACTCACCCATCCTATCTGCCTTATAACTTTCAGCCTAGTTGTTAGAACACTTGCCTGGGACCTGGGAGACTCAGGGTCCAGTCCTTCTGCTCCAATGATTCATTATTTATCCAGAGTGGGACAGTTTCAACAGGAGAGATGGAGGGTGTCAGATGACTGGGACATAGGCAGTCATGCCTAATGGTCAGTACAGGAGTGAGTAGCCAGGAATCAGAGCTCAGGGTCACAGCTGGAATCAGGAGTCCAAGCCTTAGGGTCAGAGCCTAGCTACCTGGAGTGAAGCAAAGCTTGGGCTAAAGCTGGAGGAAGACAGGGGAAAGACAGGAAAGGACTGGAGACAAGTAGGCACTATCACAGCTGAACTACTGCTTCTGCTGAGATTAAGAGAAAGCGTGATTTCTCTTCCAACCAATCTGGCAGTGTAGCCAATCATGCAGCCTACTATAGGCCAGCTGTGCTTGTTGGATTGTCCAGAGACTGGGTCTGCTGCAGGACCCGATTCCTGACAAAAGGAGCCCCACATCAGAATAGCCTATAACTAAAGGTTATAGCACTCTCCTGCGTGGTAGGGGGTTCCCCCCAAACTTTTCTGCCTGATGGGGAGAGAAGATTTGAACAAGGAACTGAACTTGGATCTCCCAAATCCCAGATAAGTACTCTAACCACTAGGATAATCATCATAAATGGGGGTACCCCTTCCCCACCTTTATGTGGAGCAAGGCATATGCCTATCTCATTCCCACAAAAGAAATGCCTGACCTGCCTATTTTGTCTACTCTAGGTAGCAGGTGCCCATTTGTGGATCACTAAACAGAGCTAGGTACCGCTCTCTGAGAGGCACAGGGCTTAGCACACACCCTTCTCCTTGCCATGTCCCATTGGTTAGTTTAGGAGACTCTCTGCCCAGGTTGATGGCTTTTGTGGATCACATTCTTAGACTCCTCTTCCCCGTCCCCCCCCGAATTGTACAGGGAGCCTAGGTGCCTTACTCAGCTTTGCTCCTGTGATTTTCTAGGCACCTAAAAGTTAGGTGCCATGCCACTCAGCATTGCAACACTTAAGTCCTCTCACAGAGCCCACCCTAAATGACTTGTCTAAGGTCACAGGAACTCTGTGGCAGAGCCAGGAACAGCACTCACATATCCTGACTCCCAGAAGTACTTTAGCCACAAGATTGAGAATCCTTCCTTCCTTCTTAAATATCACTAATGTATTCAGCTTGTTTCTCTTGTTCCATGTAAACACTATTGTCAACCAGATGAGTGGAAAAAACCCACCTGCCAGCTATTTCTTTCTGTTTGAAAGAATTTCTGGATATTAATTCTTCCTTTTCAGCACTGAAGGCATTAACACCAATAATGTCTGTACTCTTTGTCCTTATGTAAAGGCAGTTGATATACATTCTTCCCCCGCCTACATAAGGAAGTTTAATGAGATTTGACAGCTGTGTTTGGTTAAAGGTCAAGCTCTGATTAGTGAATTAGCAGTGTACTCACCCCCCTCACACACACACCCACCAGATTTTTAATGACTATATATTGATTTGCCAAAAATAAGAGCTTTGGGCCACACTTTTATTTTAATGAAGTTTTGCATAGTTGCAAAACTGCATTGTCACACACAGTTACCTTTGGGCATGAAACTAAAGCAGAGGCAGGCAAACTTTTTGTCCGGAGGGCCACATCTGGAAATAGAAATTATATGGCGGGCCATGAATGCTCACAAAATTGGTGTTGGGGTGCAAGAGGGGGTGAGGGCTCTGGTGGGGGTGTGGGCTCCAGGGTGGGTCCAGAAAAGAAGTTCAGGGTGCAGGAGGGGACTCCAGGTTGGAGCGGGATGCCAGGGGGGCTGAGAGCTCCGGCTGGGAGTGCAGGCAGGTGCTCTGGGCTGGGATCGATGGGTTCGGTGGGCGGAAGGGGGATCAGGGGATTCGGGCATGGGGAGAGGCTCAGGGGTGCAGGCTCCGGGCAGCACTTACCTCAAGCGGCTCCCAGAAGCAGTGGCATGTACCTTCTCTGGCTCCTACATGAGGCGCAGCCCAGCAGCTCTGCATGCTGCCCCATCTGCAGGCACAGCCCCTGCAGCTCCCATTGGCTGCGGTTCCCAGCCAATGGGAGCTGCAGGGGTGGCACTTGAGGTGGCAGCAGTGTGCAGAGCGGAGGCCCCTGGCTGCCCTTACATGTAGGAGCCAGAGGGGAGGCCCATGCCGCTGCTTCTGGGAGCCACGTGGCACGACACCCAACCCTGCTCCCCAGCTGGCGAGCCGGAGGGGGCCATGCCGCTACTTCTGGGAGTCACGTGGAGTGGCCCCCAACCCTGCTTCCCGGCTGGAGCGCCGGAGCAGGACAAGCCCCAGACCCCGCTCCCCAGCGGGAGCTCGCGGGCCGGATTAAAATGGCTGGCAGGCTGGATGCGCCCCATGCACTGTAGTTTGCCCACCCCTGAACTAAAGGGTTAGGTGCCTAGCTAGCTATTTGCATGCACAGTTACCGGATTTGTATGTTTTTAATCACTGTAATTGTGCATTTAAATGTAGGTGCACAGACCTCAGGCTGCCCTTTCTGGAAATTTGATCAAAAATGTTTTCCACCGCTATATCCAAGATGTTTCATGTTTCACAGCTACAAGAAAATAGTAAACATCTAGTGGTTGTTCTCTATACAAAAGGGATGTGTAATATTTGCCATATAAAATCCCAGGAGAGTACTGCAATCTCTAAACCTCCGCAGAATTGATTTTTAGATTTGGATCATGTAAACCAATGGGAATAAAAGGGTTACAGCAGAATAAATGTATAAAATTCTGCACTAAATCAAACTATGCTGGAATGTAACAGTTGCTGCCTTGCTGAGTATCAGAGCTATTTGCTGATGCAGCTCACTGCATCTGAACTCCCACAAGGGAGACATTCCAAGAGCTCTGTGTTCAAGCATGTCTTGGATGAAATCCATAAAAGAGCAGACATGAGCCTAGTAATAAATCCTAGAGACATACATGCTGGTGCCATGACATGATATGATATCAGTACTGCTGTACATAGTCACAACTAAAAGGATAATGAAGGAAATCTAGGAGATTTCCAATTATATTTTTTCTTTTCAGTTAAAACTGATTAAAGCAGTAAACAAGCCAGTTAGAAACAACTTTTACAGTTAACACTAAAACCCGGCCATTCATTTGCAGTAATTAGTATTTAATATTGTAAAAAAAAGATTCATTTTTACAGGGGGGAAAAAGCAAACACATAATGACCAAAATGCTAATAAAAGACAGACACTGTAGTCTTTATAAAAAGAAAAGGAGTACTTGTGGCACCTTAGAGACTAATCAGGTGCCACAAGTACTCCTTTTCTTTTTACGAATACAGACTAACACGGCTGTTACTCTGAAAACTGTAGTCTTTATATACACATAGGGCTCAGACTCCTGCAATCTGCTGAGTGCCCTCAGCTCTCAGTGTAGTAAATGGGAATTGAGGGTAATTATCTAGTATTTCTCAAAATTGGCCAGCACCTTGCAGGTATAGGCTCAATAATGCCCCTGTAAGTCAGGGGGCATTTTGCATGCTTAATAACTGAAAAGTTGAAGCCCCATCTTTCAAGGCACCAAGATGACCAAAGTTGAGGGCTCTCAGCCCTTTGCAATATTAGGCTCTAATATTAGATAATAATAAACAAAGGATTTTTCCTCAAGTTGGAAAAGTAAGATGCATAATCTGTCCCAATGTCATCAGCACCATCACTACTGCTGCTTGCACAGATTGTCGGTGCTTGAATCATCCATGTCATGGTCAGTAACACAGTATTCTTTTCCCCTCCCATCCCCAGGTAGCTCCTGAAGGCAGAGTCTGCTGACAGAGTAATGTACAACCATCACATCATGAAACTGCTGCCTACCCGAGAAGCATATTCTGCAAAACCCCACCAAGCAGCATGTAATTTTGAGAGACACAGAAACATAAGTAGGCAAATGTTTAAAAATGAATTGACTTGCTTTAAAAATCAGCTGTTTGAAAACTTAAATCACTAACAGCATGCATATGTAAACTTCACAAATAAATGGATTTTAATGGTAAACTGAAAAAGTTTCCACCTTCCCAAGTCATGAATTCCATAGAATGTGTTTCCCTTGCAAATGTTAACATTGCTAATACCTAAATAGTTCAAGGAGCTTCAATCCTTACACTGCTTTAAATATTAGGATGCCATTACCTGTAGCAGAAGAAACACAAAACCTTTAACTCAAAAGCAGTTAACAGTTAAGCAAAGGAAGGCCTGATTTTCAAATACGTTTTCTGCTACATTATTTGGACCAAATTCTTCTTTTTTGGGGGGAGCCGGGGGGGGAGTGGTCCATTTGACTTCACTGTTACTCATGTGAGTTTACATGAGCAAGATTTGATCTTTTATTTGTAATTTTTAAGTCAATATATGTACTTGGTCATTCTCAAGGAGCAATGGCTCCATGATGGGGACAGATCAACATTGACGATTTGCACATCCAGGCGCATTTCCTGTCTCTTTTCACGACATGATGGTACTAGCAGTGGTATCGTAATATACTTAGGGTGTATGCACTGGGAATAGTGGTATGCAGATTTCAGGCTGGAAGTCAATCTCTCAGTTCTATTATGGAAATGGTAGAAGATTCAATGTCCTTATCCTGAAGATCTTGATAAGCCTGCAGGAGGCAAAAAGCACCCACTTGGGGGTCCCAGAGCCTCCACACAGCTCTCCGAACTTCCCTCCTGCCAATGACTGTACAGGAACTATGCTCCCACTTGCCCTCCTTCCCCTCCCAAATCAGCTGCATCACATCACATCCCCGCCAAGCTGCCCCCTTTTGGGACTGGTAGATTTTACAGCTACACAGGGGAATTGCTGCTGGTGCTCAGTAGTAATTTAACCTTGCACACCTACGGGGAGTGGGACTGCTTCCCCCTCTTCAAAGCAGCAAAGCCCCAACCTCATGAGAAAACTGGCCTCACTGTTTTCCCACTACCATGGTTTTGATCCATCATATTGCATTTGACTTCATACAGTGGAGGGCAGCATATAGCCCTATATCTGCAATATATCCTTGGAAGAGCAAGATTAACTTGCCAAATACATGTTCAGTCAGCTTTATCAAAACTGGTGTAATGTCAGAGGAGGGGAAAGTAGTCATAGACAGACATATTTGTAATTCATTTCAAAATGAATTGAGTAGCAACAACGAAATCTCTCAAACAGTATTTAGTGCATTCAGTGCATGAGTTTTTTTAAACAAAATCCAAGCATTTGTGTTATTAGTCTTTTCGCACTTCATTCTATTAACTATAGAAACACTAAAATGTTTCCCAACTTTTTTTTTTAAAGTAGGACAACAGTTACCTTGATTTAATAATAGATTTTGTAAGATCTGATTAATTTTTAATTTGTAACACACCTACATTTCACAGTGGTAATCATATAATCCAGATAATCTTCAAATAATCTGTTGATGGCCCTTAACCTAGACTGCACTGTGTTATATTCAGTGCTTCTGTCTGTTCAGGAAGTTATTTTTAATGACATGCTTGGAAAAACAAACTCCACGGTAAATAAAGACGAAGGCATAGGTTTTTCATGTGGTTAAAGTAAATAATCAAATGACAGAATCAGAAATGTTAATATTTTTGTATTCCTAACAAAGGGCCTCTGTCACATTCCATTGGCTGAAGAAAATCATAGGTTATGTTATATTGTAATTCACTTTTTCTACTTAGTGGTACTTAAATTTCAGGGCAAGCGAAAAGGATAATTGGCCAGGTGATGAGAATTATCTCATTGTTTACAATTAATCTCTCTTCCCTTTTTCAGACCAGACACATACAGCCAAGGTGGCCTAATTACCTGGATGTATGCGGGCTTCTGACAGTGCTATATAGTAGCAAACCTAAGAGTGATTAATTTTTTTAAAAGTGTTTAGAAATATAACACTGAATAGCATATTAAAAATAGGGAGAAAAGTCATGGTTTTGTTGGCATCAAAACCTGAATAATTTTTTTTTAAATAAAGAGGGGGGAAAAATTACAAAAATAATTGCCTTTTTTAGTAGTCTGAATTTTGCTATTAATTTCCATAATTATAATGTGCTCAATTAATGTTACTGAATTTTTTTGCGATTTAATTTGTTTCTTGGAAAAGAATTTCAGCAACTTTGTTGAAAAAGTTTTAGCAGTAGTTTTATCACTCTGCACTTTTAAAAAACTATCACTTTTTGACTCTGAAATTTCTAGATATGTCTGGGAATTTATTTCCCTGGCATGAGTAATAGAATGGCAATGGCAAGATTCTGTAAATTCTATGGCACTCCTATTACATAAGAAGATCTATAATTCTGATTACCCATTTCTGGTAATAGAATTCCAGCAGCTGATGATCACATAGTTCTTCTAGTTTATTACAGTGATCTGATCATTTGTATGACTAATGCAACTAGAGCAAGTACACACACACACACACACACACACAAAGGAAAGACCAGCTGCTTGTTACAAGGCGATGACTTTGGATCATCCGTGAAAGTTACTCTCGATCATGAACATGCAAGAGCAGTATTAAACAATTATTTTAATTTGCTGCTTTAGCTTCGTTATGTAAAAGTGTTTGCACAGGACCAGTGGAGAGGGAATGACATGAGGCCAATGAACAAGAAAAGAAGATTTGAGAAGACAGAAAACAGTTAAAATTTAGAAGGTATAAGTTATTCATCTGTGGAAAGCCATTCTGGAAAGGAAGAGTTGAAAGAAAATGAGATAGAATAAGAGACCTTAATGCAGCCTTACATAATTACATAGGCTTAACAGACCATAAAAAAAAAACTCAAAAAAACAACCAATAGTTCTTTCTCCTGGAAAGACTATTAAGGCTGGCTAACATACAGCTAATTGCCTTACTGACTATTGTAGTTTCCCCTCTTTTGCACTCCACTCTTTCACTCACTCCTCTCCGCCCCCCCCCCCATCCGTATGTACCCACATTTTCAGCTGCCTTTGGAACCTAAGAACATAAGAACGGCTATACTGGGTCAGACCAAAGGTCCATCTAGCCCAGTATCCTGTCTTCTGACAGTGGCCAATGCCAGGTGCCCCAGGGGGAATGAACAGAAGAGGTAATCATCAAGTGATCCATACCCTATCACCCATTCCCAGCTTCTTAAAAAGAAAAGGAGTACTTGTGGCACCTTAGAGACTAACCAATTTATTTGAGCATAAGCTTTCGTGAGCTACAGCTCACTTCATCAGATGCATACTGTGGAAAGTGTAGAAGATCTTATTATATACACATAAAGCATGAAAAAATACCTCCTCCCACCCCACTCTCCTGCTGGTAATAGCTTATCTAAAGTGATCACTCTCCTACAATGTGTATGATAATCAAGTTGGGCCATTTCCAGCACAAATCCAGGTTTTCTCACCCCCCTCCCCCCACACAAACTCACTCTCCACAGTATGCATCCGATGAAGTGAGCTGTAGCTCACGAAAGCTTATGCTCAAATAAATTGGTTAGTCTCTAAGGTGCCACAAGTACTCCTTTTCTTTTTGCGAATACAGACTAACACGGCTGTTACTCTGATCCCAGCTTCTTGTAAACAAAGGCTAGGGACACCATCCCTGAACTTCCTGGCTAATAGCCATTGATGGACCTATCCTCCATTAATTTATCTAGTTCTTTTTTGAACCCTGTTATAGTCTTGGCCTTCACAACATCCTCTGGCAAGGAGTTCCACAAGGTGACTGTGCGCTGTGTGAAAAAAATACTTCCTTTTGTTTGTTTTAAACCTGCTGCCTATTAATTTCATTTGGTGACCCATAGTTCTTGTGTTATGAGAAGGAGTAAATAACACTTCCTTATTTACTTTCTCCACACCAGTCATGATTTTATAGACCTCTATCATACCCCGCCTTAGTCGTCCTCTTTTTCCGAGCTGAAAAGTCCCAGTTTTATTAATCTCTCCTCAAATGGCAGCCATTCCACACCCCTAATCTTTTTGTTGCCCTTTTCTGAACCTTTTCCCAATTCCAAATAGATCTTCTTTGAGATGGGGCGACCACATCTGCACACAGTATTCAAGATGTAGGCATACCATGGATTTATATAGAGGCAATATGATATTTTCTGTTTTATTATCTATCCCTTTCTTAACGATTCCCAACATTGTTTGCTTTTTTGACTGCTGCGGCACACTGAGTGGGTGTTTTCAGAAAATAAAGAGCAGCCTTCCCGCATCCCTGGGTGGGCATGGACTGTGCTCTGCGCTACCCTGTTTTATGTAAAAACTCTCAAAAATTTTCTGCTCTAAAGGTTTTCAAGGCTCTAGTTTCCTTTGATGTCCAAAAGGAAACACAATATCCTCCAGCAAGGATGCCAAGAATCTGCAGAGGATCTGACTGCTGGAAGAAAAGGAGTATAGCAGTCAGACCAGGTATAGGTCCTTTTGGGCTGCAAACTACTGACAATAGAAACTGCTCTTTTAGGATTGCCAGAGTAACAGATACACATGCTGCTACTTCAGCACTGGTACTCCCAGGCATACAAAGGCCAGTCAAGTTCTTCCTCCATAGATATCAGCAAACAATAAGATTCAGACACTGGGATGTGAATGTTCTTTCAGCTCATATCTGGCCTTGCACCACAGGATAAATGGGAAGAGGAAAACTTTCAATTTGAGATTACAAAATAAAATTCTTCCCCTCATCCTTATTACCAAATTGCTTCTAACAGACCATGTCAGTGGATCTAGAATATATTCAGAAACTCTGGTATCTAAGGGCATGGCTACACTTGCAGACGTAGAGTGC